>NC_090938.1:458067421-459404296 GCF_040938575.1 Ambystoma mexicanum | reverse complement strand
AGTGCTTAGTTTGAAACTCTAAACTTTCTTAGACAAATAAAGAAGAGCCTTATGGAAGAAAACCCCTTCTTTATAATTATTTAAGCTGTGTAAATGTACATGGGTGACAAAACACAAAGCGCATGGTTTGTGCACAAGTAGAAACTAAAGAGACTTTGTTCCCTATCTACAGTAGCATTTTAGTGGTGAATTGCACCACTAGAACTGTCTGATTGAGTATGTTAGGATAGTCTTGGGAGGATAGCTCAGTGGCAACGTGCTCGCCTTGGAAGCAAGACAACATGGAGCAACACAGGTTCAATCCCTGGGTCCGCGCTATAACCTATCATATCACAACAGATTGGGTGGTGCAGTTCCAAGCCCCTGAATATGTTATGTTTGAAGGAAGTGTAACATTCTGCCCAAAGCCAGATGTGGGACGCTAGAAAATGGAATAATGGTGCCTCTGCTGGTCACAGACTACCATCCACCCTGTGATCCTGGATCCCCAAATGTCATACTGCGGATCGCTCAGTTCCGCATTCCATGCCAAAACCTTGCTTGCAGAAAGTCTATTAAATCCACAAGACTCCTCTCTTTGTGCAATACGGTGGTCGGTCAAAAGGCCGAAAAAAAAATCCTGAATAACAAAAATCTCGAAAAAATAGGCGGAAAAAAAATATTTAATTTATTATTTTTTTATATATATGTATTTTTTGTGTCAGGTAAGTAAAAAAAAGGGTTAAAATAAAAGAAAAATAGAAAAAAGGGGGGTTGGGGGGACCCCCCATTTCGAAAAAAACCTGTCATAAAAAAAATTCGATATTTTTTTTTTCGGCCTTTTTTTTCGTGATTATTTTTTTTGAGATTTCTAATTTCGGTTTTATGACCATAAACCGTGCAATACATATACAAATATATAAATATATGGCAGGTTTTAGGAGCTGGAAGAAGGAGGAATGAACCACTCATTGGCCCACAGCTACAGGGATACCAGCAATGAATCCTATTTACTGGAGTCACACTCATGGGTATTGCCACTTGCCCTGCTCACATCAGTCTGATGGAGCCCGTGGGTGTCAAGAGTCAACCAGGCTCCTTACATACAAAAGACTTCATGCATAGGGCTCTACAATAACTTCTGAGGATCAGCTGTACAGGGAAAGGGGGCAGACTAATTCCAAGATGGTAGACAGCCACTTTCTAAAAACAACGTGCAGGACAGTGGGGCATTTCGCCATTCAACTCATACCATCTAGTGGAAGAGGGAGGTAGTCCTCTTCAGCTTAAACTAATGACCAAGTCCAGTTTTGTTGCACACATTTCTTCTGATACTAACCAAACACAACCTATCTCCAGCCCCACCAGAGGACATAGGGAATATAGAGCATCTGGGAGGTGCAGGAGTTGGGAGTTGGAGTATCAATGTTCGATAGAGACAGAGTTTACAGAATGAAACATTGTGGAGTTGCAAAGGAATGGAGAGGTGAAGGAGAGAAAATGGAGAGGAGATGGAGGAGGAGGAAAGGAGAGACCAAAGAGCAGAAGCAAGAGAAAAGGAGAGAAATCAGAGTGGAGGAGGCGAGCAGAAATGAAGGGGGAGAGTGGATAGAATCAGGTAGTGCGAAAGGAGAAAGGGCTGGGTAGAGAGTGAGACTTGAAGCAAAGAGAGTGGAGTAGATAAAGTGAGTGCATATGAGTAAAAAAGAGAGAAGAAACGAAGGAGCACGTGTGGAGAAGAAGGAGCATTAGAGGCACAAGAAAGGATGGAGAGACGTGAAGCACTGAAATACCAAGAGAGAGAAGGAGGATGAAGAATAGATGATAAAAGGCGAAGGAGAAGAGTAGTGAGAAGAGAAAGTAGAGAAATGACCAGTCAAGGAACAAGTGGGGAGGGGGCGATGCAGTGAGATGGAAATAAACCAATGTCAAGAGAGGAAGGTGAAACAGAAAGTCTGGAAGGAAAGGCAGAGATTCTGAAGATCTTCACAATCAGGGCCATTGGAGATTCGTGAAGTGGTGAAGGAGGAGCAAGAATATGGGTCAGAGATGAGAACCAAACAGCCTAACACAGGCCTGTTATTGGTCTGATCAGGAGTGGAATGCTGAAATTATATCAGGGGCTGAATGCTTGTATATTGCCAAACACCAGACCTCGAACCAATAGCATCTCATGTGGGTAAATGCTAGGAGTGTTCAGGAGGAACATCACAGAGCTCTGGCAATACCGATGTATCCAACAAAAACACAAATCCAAGAAATAAGTGGTCGGGACACTCTAAACCCGAGAGACTCTATAACAGTTTTTTCCCACCAAGAAGGAGACAGGAAATGCCTGATTGTGTTTGCAAAACTCTTACCCCCAGAAACAAAATCTCTTCAAGAAAACCTTTTTATTTTACACGTCACGTAAAACAGAAGCAACAGGTGAAGAGATAGAAACATGTCAACAGGCAATACGCCCAAATAGGAACAGACACATGTGGAGTGAGTAGTGGTGTAGAAGTGGTTATTGGTGGGAGAGCCTGATCCTGAGTCTTTTTACCCTTCCCATTGCTGGAGGAGGAAGAGGAGTCACTGCCAGCACTGACTGTGTTCAGCTACAAATATCCCTCATTTGCACCGAGCGCAGTGACGAGTGAGAAGTGGTGTAGACGTGGTTGTTGGTGCTTCATGGTGGGCGCAGGGGACGCAACTTAAGTAAGGTAGCCCTTGCCATATTCTAACTGCATACCACACATGGCAAGTAAGCCTCGAGCGAGCCACCCCCTTTAAAAGTTTGAGCCGTCGAGGCTAACTGTGCATACATCGTTGGTATCATTGTGAGAAGCGCTTAGTCTGCCTTGCATACTGCTTTGCTATTAACCGGGTAACTTTGAGGGACCGCTGGGGCTGGGACCAGTGCCCGGTTAAATCTCGCCAGGTGCCTATGGCGATGTGAAACCGGCTCTTTATGTTTTATATTGTTTTTCTTCTCCCATCCGGATTTTGTGAACGCTAATGTGATCATTGAACTTTGTGGAACCATTCGTATGACTTGCTCCCTACTCCTTACTGTTATATCTGCCATAACCTGCATCGGACGGTTTGGGATTCTGTCATTTAACACCTTATACAGTCTGTCGCCAATTACTGGAACGTCTACAACCGCATTGGAAGGAGGAGCAGGGAGGAGAGACGGTCTAAGGCTGCTCCTTAAACTTTCGGGCGTTCCCTGCTCTCCCCGTGTATTGGGAGGGGGGGGGGGGTGGTTCATGCGACAGCTGTAATCTGTCATCTGTCACCTCTACTGTTTTGATGGTATGGGTGTGGGGGCACAGTTTAGTTACTTTGAATATTTAATATACATTTTAGTATGTCATTTTTAATCTTATGAATAGAGTGTTTTAGCTTTTTTACCCTTCCCTAGGCTATGTGTTTTATGGAATTTAATTAATTACGTGTGCTTTTAAGTGCCTTTTAGGCATTTTATATGAGGGAATACCATATAGTTGTAGAATTGACTAGTATTGACCAGTAGTGTGTGCAGTATATTTCATTTGCTCTAAGTCTTCTGCTTTTTTTACCTTTCCCTATTACTCAGCCATTTTCCCAGTACCTACATGGGGAAAAGGAAAACTGGGGATGAGGGGAGGTTGGGGTCATTGGGCAAAGGAGCGAACAAACCCAAACATGCCAAAGGGGGGAGAGCGCCACCAAAATGTAAGTCCAATCTTTTGCAACGGTCACTGGACTCATATCTGTATGTTATGACTAGCATTTAAGTCAGGGGTCATGAGTACTTTGGCCATTATGGACAATTCAATTAGAGCATTAACTAAAAAACTGTCAGATTTGGTTATGGCGGAGGTTGGGCAGAGTGGTGCGCCTATGGGAAAGGCTGATTTGTAGAGGGCTGCACCTAATGTGAGTAGTTGCCAGGACAGGGAAGCTGGGAGGTAGGAAGTGTCTGCTGCCTATGTGAAGGAGCCTGCCCCTAAGGTTAACAGGGTAACCTCCAACTGAAATGCTAGGCAGGTTGATTGGAATGAGTTAAGCTATAAGACTGGGGAGGGGGTCACCGGGGCTAACAGCGCTGTAGGTGTCTGTCCTAGACTAAACTATCCTGAATCTATCACCCACATCAGCTCCATTTCTGGGGATAATTATGGGCTTACCTGGGCTCCAGAAGGGTGGATGTGAGTCAACCGTCTCCTTAATGAATAAAGCGACTCATTGGATAAACACCAATTTGATTGGACTGAAAGTGGACCCAGGTATCATTCTGATGGCAAGAAGGGTAGGCTGGGTTGGCCAAAGCACAAATGTATGGTGGGGGACTGTGTAATGGTATCATTTTCAGATCCAACAGTGGTCATTAACCTGACCAGTTTCATCCTCTCAAGAGGTCTTAAACCTAACGGCGGGAGATTTTATAGTAGCCTAGTCTCTTTGGACTATTTTATTCAGGTGTGGAGAGGCCGGGAGATCAGGGGAAGGCCCAGGGTGTAGTCCAGGTCAGGGTCCCTTGTATCCACTCTTTGGCCGCAGTCGCGCAGGTAGTTGGAAGTCAATCCCAAACCGGGAAGGGTCGTCCCTTATGAGGGGAGGGGAACCTAGTATCGGGCCTGAGTTGGCTAACTGGTATGAAGTATTAACCTCTTGTGAAGATTTGGATTGACACATGGATGTCCCAGCCATGGTTGATGACCAGGAGGAGAGAGAGGGAAGGGTGGAGTCTCTTGATTTCTCTTGATTGTACGGTTAGGGTATTGGAAACAAACATGGACTTCCTGCAGGTGCTTTAGATATCCCCCATACAGGGAGATACGTTTTTACTTATTAACCTGTATAAGAGTCCCCACAAAGCTGAAGTGGATAAGCTATCTAGGGTGAAGGTCTTTTTGGATGATCTCTTAGAAAATAGGAAGAATTGTAATGAGCACTGTATATGGGGAGGGGATTTTACCCTCAACATGGGTATAGGTATGCTCAAGGACCTACTAGACCCGCTAGAGGATCAGCTGTTTCAAATCCCTCAGCCCCAGATGAAGGATGGACGATTATGTGCTATGGGCCTTCAAATGTGTCTATGGCTTACTGAATGGGGGTTACGTACGGTCAATGGGCGTTTAGCTCCTGATATTCCTGGCCATCTTACATTTAACAACCATCAGGACTCATCAACCATTCATTATTTTTGCGTCGCATTGGAACTCTTGGATAGGGCAGTGGGCTTTGAAGTAGTGCTAGATGTAAATAGTGATCACCATCCCATCTGCCTAACAATGAGGGGGATGGTGGGGGGAGTGGTGTCCGAAGACATGCCGGCGTGTTTGGTAAATGTGAAAGCCCCAGGCACTAGGAGAATCAAATGGGAGAAAATGTGGGATGCCAATTTGCATTCACATATTATGTCTGAGAATCTACCCATAATCCTTGGGATGTTGGAGGGCACCACTACCCCGGGGTTGGTTGTAGAACTTTTTGTGGAACTACTGCGGGCTTTTACTAAAGGTTTCACCACACTGAATAAGAGGAATGGGAAAGATCCCAAAAAAGGGTGGTTTGATGAGGCATGCAAGAAAGCTAAGAAGACTGGGCGGAAGGCTTTGAAGGCCCCAGTTTGCAGTAGGAGGTAGATTGTCCGTGCGAGAGCCAACTATCGGGGGGAGTTAAAGAGGAGGAAATTGGAAATTGAAGGGAAGGCCTGGGAGGGCTTTCTGGATGCCTTGAAGCACAATGATCAGAAAGCCTTTTGGGAATATGCAAAGGGGGGGTGCAATGGCACCCACTCTGGAAGGATCTGGTGCGACCCATGTGGAAGAGGTAACATGGTTGGAGGACTTTGGGATCCTTTTTAGTGTAGAGCCTCTGGTGGTTAGATCTGGGAGGAGTTACTCCTGTTTGAAGTTTAAGCTGGAAGATGTGTCACAGACGATTAGTCAGCAAGCACGTAATCATGTCCCGGGTCCTGATGCAAATCCCTCAATTCTGTTTCAAGACCCTTCGGACCTGTGGGCCCCGCTGCTGACAGCAGTGTATAATACATGCATGGAGACGTGCAGATATCCACCTTTGGAAAAGGGCCATTATTTTCCCTATTTTCAAGAAGCGGGATCCAGCGAGCCCGTTCCTGTATAGACCTATGTAGCTGTTGAATATGTCTTTCAAGGTTTTTGTTAGGGTTCTGCCAGGGCTTATAGAGGACTGGCTTTCTGAGGAGTTGGTACTCTCTGACGTGCAGTTTGGCTTTCGCTCCGGGGTGGGGACCATGAAGCAGAGCCTCAATCTGGACCTATTGGTGGCCGCTTCTGTTTTTTTGCAAGGGTGATGGGGTGCATCTTGCCTTCATGGACCTGAGTATGGCCTTTGTCAAAGTTGTGGGCTGTGCTTGAGTCTATGGGATGCCCGGTTGATATCTTGAAGGTATTGGAGGAAGTACATAGAGCTAATGTGGCCTGTGTACGATGCGGGCCAGGGGGACACTGCACATGTTTTTTCATGTTTGGGTGTGGCGTCCGGCGGGGATGCTGTCAAAACGTGGCAGTCGTGTAGAGTATGAATACCTCCGTCCCTAAGTACGAGTCAGGGAGAATGAAAGTACTCACTGACCGATCTTTATGGCCACAGGTGGCTGGACAGGGGCACCAGGTCTCCAAGGCTGGAAGGGAAAAAAGAGCAGGTAAGGATCAAGGCAGACGTAAAATGATACAAGTGCAAATGTATGAGTGAACACCTACCTAGTGGGAGTCTGTGGCTGGCATGGAAGTTGAAGTGGAAGATCAGGGTTCCCGCAGTGCACGTGTCCGCTGTCCACCCCAAGATGGTGCAGGGTAAATGGCCAAGTTCCAGCAGCCAGGGGCTCCTTCAGGTGGGAGTGGAAGGAAAAGCCCCCAGCAACAGTGAGGACCAGTTCCTCAAATTAAGCAACCAATGTTCATGGGTAATCCAAAACACTCTGTTAGGCAGTCTGGAGTCAATAATCAGGAAGAAAGCAGTTCTGTGGGAGGACCAAAAAGCAGTGCGTTAGGCAGTCTGGATTCAAGTACCAGGGAAGCAATCCAGGCGAACAAAACAAAGGGCTAATCCAAAAGGCTACGTGGTCCAAAAGCAGAAAAGGATCAAAAAGCCAGGAAATGCAATTCTCGAACAGCAGGGGAATGAAAGAACCAGAACGCCACACAAACCGGCAAGAGCACAGTTGCGAAGCAATGTGTGCTGTAAGCCCTGAGGTTATTTATGAGGTTACTGCAGTAACAGCGTACGTGACATCATACGTTCCCTGGACGCAACCGAAGCTGCTCTCCAGGTGTCCTGCAGTCGCCATGGCAACTTCCATTGAGAACGCGGCTTGCACCACACACCTGACTGTTTCCAAGGCGTCCTCCGATGCCTGATCTGACTGATGCTGCCGGAAGGGAGCACAGCAGGGCAAGCTTGACCACAGAGGTGATGGGCAGCGGCGTGATGAGAGGTAGGATGACACTGGGAGCGCAGTGATGTTATGCACATGACAGATGCATTCTGGTACCTATCTGTTTCTAAATGTACACCAATGGGCTCCCAAAGGCGCTGGTTGTCACAAAGGCAGACTGTCTGGTGTTGGGGGGGCAGGGCTTTTCCTGTGCTGACATACACGGATGATACTGTGTTGATAGCCAGGACCCCGAGAGCACTACAGATCCTCATCACTTCGTATTCAAACTTTATGGGAGATCTGGGGATCAAGATCAACACGAAGAAATTGGCTGTACTGGGCTGTTTGGGCAGAAAGCGTACGCCGAAAATGCATCCTATGCTTTGTAATGGGGAAAGCATCCCGAGGGTAAAAGAGTTTGATTACCTGGGTTTCAGATTCTCAGAATCACTCACAGGGATGGCACATATGAAAAGACAAGCAGCCAAATTAACCCAACACGTAGGAGGAATTTCACCCTTTCTATCTCATTGTCAGGGTCACCCTTTAGATGCTGTCCTTAAAATATACTCTGATCAGATGATAGCTGTTACGCTGTATGGAGCTCCTTTATGGGGCTTTCAAAAAAGCCCATGAAGTTCAAGTGAAAGAGAACTTGTTCTTCAGAAGGCTACTGGGACTCCCTTGTTCCTCTCGTTGTATTCCCTTTCAAAGGGAATTGGGTAGGGAATTGTGGGAGGACCAATGGGCTCTGGCTACCATACTTTTTTGACTCTGTATCTGGGCAAATGAACATGCTTCCCTCTGTCACTCGATAATAAGGTCCTTAATGTTAAGGGATGGGAGGAGAAAAATCCCATGGCTGGACTACATTGACAAAATGCTTTCCGAGGGTAATGTAAGGGTACTTTCTCACTCAGAGGCACTCTTAAACAAGTCTGCATTTTGTAGCTCCTCATGCATTTGCTATGAAAGGGACCTTTTTGGAACATGTAACTGAGAGCACGCAGTTATGAGCAGGGCTAATGAGATACAGCGCTATTAAATGTCGGGCTTGATCACAGGCTAATCACACGTGCAAGATTTGATTGCCTCCTCTTGAGGGGAAGCACGGGAAAGTGGAGAGGTTGTCCCGATTTGAGAGGATGCCCGGTGGGTGGTTATAGAAAAGAGGACCTGGCTCATTTGTTATTGTTCTACCCCAGTTATAGCTGGACAAGACGGGGTCTACACTATTGCCGGTATTGAGGGAAACTAATATCCGTTCCTATAGACCTGCGATGCTGTTTCTTTTGAGTGCGGACTCCGTTTTGACAGCTTGGGCATCACTTTCTTTTCTAAAAAGAGCCATGTGCCACAGGAAGGGGCTGCTAAGAAAATGAACATGTATGCTCAGCAAGGTTTTTTTCTGCCCAGTGATAGTACATTCTCTAGTGTTGAGGCTTTGACCATTTGCTCTTTCTCTGCTGTGTGGCTGGTTGTTGCCGCTGCAAACCCTCATTGTGTATAAAACTGTCAATTTTATATTTTGTCTTACATTCCTAGCATAGGATTTAATGCATTGCCTACTATCTGTTTCTGTAGAGAATTGTAATGTGTTTGGATTGTTTTTTATGCTGTACCTTTTGGGGAAGGGCATTTATCGATTTTCTGGATTGTTGACTACGTGTTTGATGGATTTTGAATCCGAATAAACATGTTGACTGACTGACAAATGTAATACCAGCAACATCAACTAATGATATGCCAAAGTGACAAAAAAATTATATATATATATATATATATATATATATATATATTTTTTTTTTTTTTTTTAAGAAAACACTTCAGATTCAGGTTGAAAGACATATAAGCACACATCAGTACCATCAATACAGAAATCTTGAAGCCAATCGTAAACATTAACTTAGACTTGAGTCGTCCATTGTTCCTTTGGCCGTGACAGGGATTGTTTTGTTTTATTTTAAGAAGAACCAGAAACTAGAGTTCTCAGGCTGTGGTCTGCCTACGATTGCTGTCAGGAGGCTTACTGCACACTATCTTCGCTCTACGACACATTAGAAAAGAAAGCATGCCTCCTATACAGAGGCACAGAGTGAGTGACTAGGGCAAGCCAGCGACATCTCAGATGGTAGACTGCACGAGTGGAAGGCTACAGCAGTGAGAGCTGAGGCCCCACAGGGATAAGGTCGCCGTGCACTAGGCTGAGTCTGAGGTCGTAAACTAAAATAGGACCATTCTGTTTTATGAAGAAACCATTAAAGCACACTGCCGTTAATAAAGGAAAACAATATACAAGCTGTATTACCAGCGGAGAGCTCTCCGAGAAAGCAATAAAACCTGTGATTGTTAGTACATTCAGTCCAGATATATGGTCCTCCTGGCTGTAAACAGCATTAGCTTGCCTGACTGTCAAAATCCCCTTCCAGTTAATATAGCCGGTATTGGGGTTTAGCATTTTAATGTTAGAATTAATTTTAGCTTATGTAGTTTAACTGTGTTGAAAAGGAGTGTAATGGGGAGGCAGAGGAACGGTCAGACTTAATATGCATAACAACAGATGGAGAGCAGCTTTAATATGCATGAAAGTCAAATACCATGCAGCCTTCTTTTGTATGCAATTTTGCGCCAGGGACATTTTGGTCCTGATTCATGGAATTTTTTGCATGGTGCAAAGTGACTTTTCACTGGGGAAAATTGACATTGCACTGCCAACAAACACCCAGATTCATGGAACCATGCAAAGTTTCTTTTTGATGTGCAAAGTCACTTTGCACTGCAAAAATCCACTTTGCAAGGTTCCATGAATCAGGGTGGTGCAGTGCAAAGTGTATTTTCACGGGAAAAAGACACTATTCACGGTTCCATGAATCAGGGTGTTTGTTGGCAGTTCAAAGTCAATTTGCACCAGTGAAAAGCCACTTTGCACAGTGCAAAACTACACTTTGCATGGTTCCATGAATCAGGGTGCAGCAGTGCAAAGTGACTTTGCACGGCAAAAATACACTTTGCATAGTTCCATGAATCAGGGTGTTTGTTGGCAGTGCAAAGTCAATTTGCACCAGTGAAAAGACACTTTGTACAGTGCAAAGAATTCCATGAATCAGGCCCCTTATTGCAAATTTGCACTGCCGCAAACGCAATATTGGACTGAGTTTGCACTAGGGTAATTTCCGCCCCGTTGTAACTAGCAGGCAAACAAAATGTGCACTGCATTAGTGCACATGTTCCGTAGCGTCATCGCTGGTTGGAAAACTAAAATGAAATAGAGGCTGTATGAAAAATCTAGTCTTCAGATTTTTGTTTTCGGTTTTTCAATGTGTGATTTAGGAAAGAAGCTTTGGTGTAGTGTCATTATGCAATTAAAATGCTTTCAACTGCTATTGGTATTGTATTCCAGTGAACCAAGAAGGCTGACACATTCCTCTCTGCTAGAGGGGGGCCTGTTTTTATGATAAGCGATTGATAGCTGTGGTTTCCCCATGGCGGCCATGGTTGATTCATTTCATTGCAACATGTTTTCCACGATGACATAACTTTCCAACATCTAAAGGGTTTGCATGCTATAAGTGGGCAGAATGTTTCACTCTGTCCTAGTTAACTTCCTGAAACGTGACTCTCACATGTGTGCTGTTCATCCCTATATAATTTGGGCACCCCAAACATATTTGCTGGTTGCTATTTGGTCTTTCATCAAACCGGAAACTCACTGTGGGATAAAAGCACCAGCCTGTGCAGGTGCTAGAAATAGAATTACATTGGGTATCATTATGTGTTTGGTGTTAATTTGGTGGTAAATATGGTGAATTACTGACAAACTCAATAACTGTTAACACCCCTTGGTCCTTTGGAATTACTGTAGGATTACAAGTGTTGGTAGGGCAGTGTAATTCCCAGTCCACAGGACTCATGGAGATTTTTGGTGGATTTACCGCCGGCGGCATTACTGTGCGGTATATCCGCTGCACTTGGTAAAGTGGAGGATTTACCTCCAGAAACAAGCTGGAGGCGAATCCGTCAATTTTCCCTCAGAAATTTGTGTATTTACCTCACAGGAAGTCCGCCCGCTGTAAATACACCAAAACCTATTATTTGGTAGTGCAGGAAAAAAATCCATTAATTCTGTTATCGCCCAAAAAAGTGTCAGTAACAAAATTACCGCCACTTTTTTCCCACACCATCAAACTTGTAATGAGGCCAACTGTATTTAAAGCATAGTGACAGACAAGCTATTAGCATATGTGTGTGCCCAGTTTAGGTTAAACTGGGATAGGAATTGATTAAATTGCTTTTGATATTATAATGGAGGGGAGAAAAAGTGCCACATAAATATTGTATTTATTATATTTCAAAGATGGACAGGCCAGCATTAGAAATAGAAAACATGACATTTGTAGCAGACCAAGCTGGAAGAAGTATGTTTTCTATTTATAGCCAATGTCAAGAGTGGTTTGTCAACTTGTGCTAAATTGCCTAATTTTATTGACGGTCATTTTATGAAGCACATTGACCAAGGGCCCTAAGGTATTGTGTTAAAGGGCCACTGTCTAATAACACATAAACATATTAAAGAGGGACGTATGTGTTGTATGCAGACCATATGAGAGAGGAAGCAGAGCATGTCTCCACTGGTAAACCAGGAGAAAAGAAAACATTGACCTCTGATGAAACATCTTCAGAAATAGAAATTGCATCCTTTTTGTTTTTCTTTAATACTTTATTTGGTATAACAACCATAAAGTACGTAGTAAGACATGCATACAAGATAAAAAATTGTATAAAACCATCAATCATTTTACAGGTCTAAAATAATTTCCATAGAACTCATCACCAAAACACACACAAAAGAGTAGAGTATACTCCCAGTCTTGTAGAGGAGGAGCCAAGTACCCCCACCTCAACCACTTTGCCCATATTGCCTATATGTTGGGAACCAGAGTGTAAGACGTGCAGTACCATTGAGAATATTGATACCAAGGAGAATCCTGGAAGCAAGGTTCCCATTGAGAAAACCATATCTGCATATGAGAAAGTATGATGGTCATTTAAATGAGCTTCCGGAAGGAGCAGAACAAATAAATGGCAAAGACGAATGGTGACATCACAGAGAGACGAACTGACATACATAGAAAATGCAGAGACAAGAGAATGAGGATATTCTATAATGCATCAAGAAAGTGTCAAACATTAGTGACATCTTGGGATCAAGATGCAGAAGCTTATGCAACAGAATTGATGAAGATATCAAATCGTTTTACACATGTACAGTTGCAAATAAACGCAAGCAGACAAATTATTATTGAGGCTAGCTTTATAGTGAATAGATTGCGGCAAGCGCCAACATATATATATATATATTTATATATATATATATATATGTATATGGACGAATAAATGATGGATGTTTCCACAACGTATTATAGCAGTGCTGGACTTTAGAAATAAGGCCTCATTTCCAGTATGTCGCAGTTAAAAACAGTTGAATTATAAAGTGAATCTCAGAAAGGCGAGGCTGGATGAGCCCAGGAAGGCAAAGTCTTATCAGAATGAAATAAGCAGACATTGGATATGTGAAAGAACAAGACTCCTGTTCCTGGGCAAAACAAACAAGATGTCAGAGGTCTATTAGAAAATAGTATTTAAAATACACTAGAAGCTCAATTTCATGGTCTTCAGTCACGTGCGAAGATGAAATTGGACGAACACGATGACCACACCTAGTGTGCCTTCACTCCCCTGAATTCTCCAGAGCAAATAACACTCCCAAGGACAAGTTCAAAGCCCTAATTGACAGCAGACCACTGAGGTGATGATAGATGAGTAGGCTCATTGGTGGGAAGCTATAGTTACGACGAGCACACCTGCACCTGGAAGCCCAGCCTGCATGCTTCTAGCGTAGGTGGAAACGTACTGACAGAGGTTAGAACGCCAACCAATTGAAGCGGGCCACATAATTAAGGGTCCTATATTTTGTGCAACCAATGGGATGTGGTATATTTAGTGATGTTCATAGTTCATAGATGTTCATAGTGGCCATTTTGAGTGGAGGGCTCAGTTGCCCCACCTGATGTTAAGAAACCAATCATTTATTCCCATTTATTTTCTTACACTAGTATGGATCATATACTAAGATGTTCACTGAGAGCCTATCACTTTTGTTCATAGGTTTTTGTAGTTTGCTATCTAAGATGAGGTTGGTAATTACGTAGGTTAACATCAGTGATGACGAGGTTTTAGTATATAAGCTACATTTTTCATGAAATACATTGAGTAAGATGATTGATCGTGTTCTTTTCATTGATGTTCGTTGTACTCCCTGTTTGAGATAATTGATATTAAAACAGTTATCTTTTTTGCCAACTACCTGAGTCATTTCGATTATATAAAATCTGCATCCCCATCCATCTCCAGGGTATTGCTTAAAGAGCTGGGGTCAACCAGTTCAGTCTCATTAAAATCCTGTAAAAAATTAAAGCCTACCAATAAATCCTAAAATGTGGTCACTTTATAGAGATAATTGAACTCCCATTACACATGGCCTCATCCAATAGCTTCGACCTAAACAGCCAGACCCTGTGAACATAATGGGCTGCTGTAAATACAACATTGTGGTCAGTAAAGGATCTGCAGAATTTCTACTGAATTTCATTTCTTCAATAGTAGATCGAAAGCTAACAATCCTAAAGAGAGGTTTTCAAGAACAACTTCTCAAATATTTCAATTTGACACAAATATTCAAAAAGTGAGCAGCAGTTCCCATACCCAGACCACATAATGGACGTATTCCTGAGTCACCTTGGACACACGATTTGGTAAATGAAGTTAAATGAAACATTTCCATCCTAAACTGGATATACAAAGATTTCTCATATAGCCGTAGGATGTAGTCAAGATACCATCCAAAAGCAGAGTCTGTCTTATCCTCAATATAGGCTGCTACCAACTTAAGGCTTCTAGTCTCAGCCAACTTCAACTCTGTATTCCTCATTAATACTGTTCTCTTTATCATGGACAGTGCAGATGTATCTATAATTTCCTGGGTGTCCCATATGGTAGCTTAATTGAGCCCTATTAGTTGTAACTTAACATGTGCTACCTATGGGATA
The DNA here is from genome assembly GCF_040938575.1 of Ambystoma mexicanum. Classification (NCBI taxonomy): domain Eukaryota; kingdom Metazoa; phylum Chordata; class Amphibia; order Caudata; family Ambystomatidae; genus Ambystoma; species Ambystoma mexicanum. The sequence continues at coordinate 459,389,812 of NC_090938.1, read as the reverse complement.
CTTTTCCCCCCTTCCAGGCTCAGAATTTTTTTTATGCATCTCGATAGGGCCCCAAACTATCTGAGCTCCATAGTCCAAGCCAGTAATACACTTGTTTTGCAGATAACAACATTCATATTGGGTTGATGTCCAATTCCAAATGTAGTATCGCTGACGGTGAACTCTGGCAATAAAGCCTATTCTCCACTTTCTCTGATGTCCCGATGTTGCTGTAACCCCGAATTTCAGTACCAAAGGTTGAAGCTGGTATCTCCTGATTCTGATATAACTTAAAAGCAGGTGAAATTTCCCCTCTCCCATGTTTTACAAAAAAGTTTGAGTGGCCCAACAAACTTTCCCAAATTAGAAAAGTCCTTTGCAAGTCGAGATGACCAACCACAGTACTGATGGAATCTAATTGCTAGGTAATCATAAAACTTTGTCTGCTCTAACTTACTTTCTTGTACATAGATATTCACATTGTTATACTTTGTGAACTGTGGCTCGAACACCACAATTTGTGTTTAGTCAGTATTTAATTGCAATCCCAAAGACATCCAAAATGGTAGGCTGACATTTCATAACCTCCCCTTCTAAAACCATGCAGCCAGAGGTTGAAAAAGATGGAAAAGATGGAGGCAAAAGGGACCAGCAAAGCAATGAGATAGGTCATGGGACTGTCAGCTATTGGGGTGGAGACAGTATAGGGGGAAACCCTGTATAAAGCAAGAAAGGGCAATATGAAGGGCATTAGATGCAGTGTATGCGGTCAGGAGGAGGCACTCTGTCTTAGTTGGGCTGGACCCAGGTTTAGGAATTAACCCAAAACATAAGCTATTGTAACAGTTTTGATGCCTGGAGACAGAATGCAAAGCTGGCAGAGAGTCCAGAAAAAAGCATCAATTGAAACTTGGGGAACACTGAAGAAGCTGCAACGAGACATGTGGGAGGTCTTGCAGGAACTGGATAGATGTGGTTGTCACAGGTTTCCCCCCTTCTCATCTGTATGTGTTCTTTCTTCGATGGAGTCTTCCTGCATACGGTACATGTCTTATATAAGCCTGTGCGAATGTCCTCGGCTTCCAGCGTGAGTTCCGCAATCCGAGTCTTGGATCATTCAGAAGGTCCAGGAATTCCTGGAAACAGCAAAGCTTACACTCGGCAGAGTATACGCGGAGATCTGGGATGAAAAGGAGGGCAAGGGAAAGGAGGTAGGTGGAGGGTTCAATGGAACCAGGAACAAGAAGTTAACGAGAGCGAACTTCGGCAGCACATGTCAAACACAGTAAACAGTAGCGTTGAGACGCGCAGAGCCGCGGGGGTGTGGCCGCTTTATAGAACGTGATGCGTGCAACACGGAAACTGGTACACAGCGTTCCGCGTTCGGTGGCCATGTTGGATGTACTGCTGAGTGTAAGCCTCTATGGGTCAGGAACCAGGAAGTCCAGAAGGGACGAGTCCGATGGTTCATGACAGCATGCCTCCTCCGAAGACCTGTTCCTCCGGGTTTGCTGGGTTGTATAAGGTGGAACCTTTTGAGTAATCTGGGGGCATTAAGGTTTGTGAATGGTTCCCAGGTGCGTTCACTGGGAGGGTACCCCTTCCATTCAACCAGATATTGCAGCTGACCATGTCAGTACCTGGAGTCAGATATTCTGGACACTTCGTATTCCAGCTGGTCATTGACAATCACTGGTGTAGACCTTGGAGCAGTCCGAGAGGACTGGACGTATGGTTTCAGTAGAGATGTATGAAACACTGGATGGACTCTCTTCCAGGAGTCTGGTAGTTTGAGTCGGAAGGCCACTGGGTTAATAATCTCCTTCATGGAGAAGGGACCATAGTACCGGGTGGCCAACTTATTCAGTCACAAATGTCGGGCAGTAGTTTCGAGGATAGTCAGACCTTATCACCTACTGCATAGGAGGGCCCCGGTCTTCTTTTGGAGTCTGCATAGAACTTGGTAGTAGCTCAGGCCTTTTCAAGTTGTTCCTTGGCTTGTTTGTGCATGTTGATGAGGTTTTCAATCCAGGTGTGGAGTGTAGGGACTGGTGTAGGATGTGGAAGCAAGGATGGGAGAACCGAAGGATGGAACCCTTGGTTACAGAAAAAAGGGCTGGTTTTGACAGACGAGTGATCCAAATTGTTATAGGCGAATTCAGCCACAGGTATCAAAAGTGACCAATCGTCCTGGACCTTGGTGGTGAAACAACGAAGATATTGCTCCAGGGCTTGGTTCACACGTTCAGTAGCTCCATTGATCTGGAGATGATAACCCGAGGAGAGGGCCCATTGGATTCCTAGTATACGGCATAGGTGTTTCCAAAATTGAGCTATGTATTGGGGTCCCCTGTCTGATATGATTTTGGAAGGGAGTCCGTGAAGTCGGAATATGTGTTCCAGGAAGATTCCAGCAAGTTCTGAGGAAGATGGTAGTTTGTAAAAGGGTGTAAGATGAGCCATGTGAGTGAACAAGTCAACGGTAACAATGATAGTTGTGTATCCCCTGGAAGGTGGCAACTCTACAATAAAATCAGTAGCAATGAATTTCCATGGCCTTGTTGGTAGTGTTGGTTGGAGTAGGAGGCCCGCGAGTCTCTTGTTGTCATGCTTGTTTTGACTGCATATTGCACAGGTTTGGATATAGCGTTGGACATCGACTCTCATTTTAGGCCACCAAAACTGTCTTTGTATCAAACGGAGAGTATTGAAGATGCCACGATGTCCTGAATGGAGGGTATCGTGGCAGAGGTTCATGATCCTTTGTCGCAGTCTTTGTGTGGGAATAACCAGGTCATTGCCTTTAAACAGATACCCATCCTTTGTTCTGAGATTCCATCGATTCTTTCCACTAAATTCCTTCCAGACCTCGGAGGACTGGGTTTGAATTTGAATGTTTTCCAGGAGGCTGATTGCTTGGGCTACAAAAATTGTGTGAGGAAACATCTTGGAAAATGATCGATCTTCAAGAGTTTCATAGTCGGGACGTCGGAATAAGGCATCAGCAATCATGTTGTGAGTTCCAGGAAAATGTTGTATTTGGAACTGATACTGTGCAAAAAAGAAGGCCCAGTGGGCTTGACAACTATTCCTACATTCCAGGGATTGTAGCACTTGAAGATTCTGATGGACCGTACGGAAATGAACAGGATGTTTTGGCCCAAAAGTAGATGACGCCACCATGTAAAGGCTTGATGGATGGCTATCAGTTCCTTTTCTAGGACAGAATAATGAGTCACGCTGGGAGTTAGGGTTTGCGAGAGATAAGCGATGGGGTGTTCTAATTTGTCCTCGAGTTCCTGCTCCAATGGCGTAGTTAGAGGCATCCGTCTCCACTATGAAAGGTCGATCTATGTCTGGTTGAGCCAAGATGGGGGCTTGTGTAAACTCCGTTTTCAGTCGTTGGAAGGCTTTATCTTGGGCTGCTAACCAGAGAAATGGAGTATCCTTCTTCAACAGTGTAATGATTGGTTGAACTATCACCGAGAAGGACGGTATGAATTTCCGGTAAAAGTTGGCAAGCCCCAGAAAGGATTGAATCTGTTTCACAGTGGTTGGGACTGACCAGGATAGTATGGCTTTTACCTTTGAGTGGTCCATTCCGATTCCTTCAGGACTGACGACGAATCCTAGATAATGAACAGTAGAGACATGGAAAAGGCATTTCTCGGTTTAGCCAGGAGTTTATGTTCACGTAACAGCTGTAGGACTGCCTTAACATGCTCTTCATGCATGAGATGGTCCTTGGAGCATATTAGAATATCATCCAGGTAAACTATGGCGAAGAGAAACAGCATATCAGAGAACACTCAGTCCATGAAACGTTGGAAGACCGCCGGGACATTGGCGAGTCCGAAGGGCATAACCAGATATTCAAAATGTCCAACGGGTGTTCTAAAGGCTGTTTTCCATTCGTCACCCTCCTTTATACGGATTAGATGATAGGCACCTCTGAGATCCAATTTCGTGAAGACTCCCGCTCCTCTCACCGCTTACAGGATATCCGAGATTAAGGGTCAAGGATAACGGTCCTTGAGGGTACATTGGTTTAGACCACGATAATCAATACAGGGCCTAAGCTCCTTGGTATCTTTTTTGGGAACAAAAAATAACAAAGCTGCTGCTGGAGATTTGGAGGGTCGTATGGTGCAATTTTCTAGGTTGGTATCCAAATATTCTCGTAGGGCCTTTTTCTCTGGCTCGGATTGTGTGAACATCCTTCCAAAGGGGATTACAGCTGAAGGCTCAGTATCTATAGCACAGTCTTCAGGTCTGTGAGGGGTAGAGACTGAATGATAGCAGTTGAAAACACATCCGTGTAATCCTGATAGGCCCAAGGAACCTGGATAATATTTGAGACTGTGAATGGGCCTTGCTGTTTTGTGGGCTCATCTTCTGGGGAGGATGGAGAGGAATCCATGGATATACAATTAGATATACAATGTTCAGGACCAAGAAACAAGGATCCTGCTGCCCAATTGATGTATGGGTTGTGCTTCTGCAACCAGGGCATACCCACCACCATTGGATAATGGGCAGACTTTATGATGTCAGATCTGATATTCTCTTTATGATGGTTTATGGAGAGCTGTATCTCTTTGGTTTGTAAGGTGATGGGTCCTGAAGAGAGGGGTCTTCCATCGATAGATTCTACAGGCTGCATGATGCCCCGAGTTTCATATGGAATGTGGTGGGTAGTGACCCAATCTTGATCTATAAATTACCCCATGGCCCCACAATTCACCAATGCCAGAATAGGGTAGGTTTCTTTCTTGGATGGCGATATGAAGGCCTGTAAGATCACTAGATTGCTTTGTCCAAGAGAGTTCAAGGATGGAATGGATGTGGAGCAAACATCTCTCTCCCGAAACTACGTTCCATCTAGGATCGGGAGCTGGCATTTCCCGAACGCCATGGGGGAGCCAAGGGCATTCTCTGACAAGATGTTTGTCTGAGGCACAATACATACACAACCCAGTGTGGATCTGTCGCATTCTTTCTTGCGGGGATATGGGTCCATGGAAGGCCCCCAATTGCATAGGTTATGGGTCTGTAGACGGGGCAGAAAATGGCTCAGATTTAGAGGAAGTTGCCTTTTTGGCAAGTCATTTTAGTGTTCTTCTTTTCTGCCTTCCTTTCCTGGATACGGAAGTCTATTTGTAAGGAGAGATCCATATGAGCCTGGAAGGAACCTGGGCGAGCTACCCTTGCTAGCTCATCTTTGATTTCCTCATTCAATCCTCTTCGAAAAAGGGTAAAGCAGGCCTCAGGGGACCAATCTGCGTCCTTGGCCAGTTGCTTAACGCGTGTCACATAGGTCAGCATATCCTGGGAACCTTGTTGGAAGTCCAGTAGCCACTCCTGGGCACTGTAGACCTGTTCTGGACGGTCAAACATGGCATTTAAAGCTTGTACAAAACCATCATAGTCATCAAGGAGGGCATCTCCAGAGTTAACCAAGGGCGTAGCCCAAGTTAGTGCATTCCCTGAAAGATGCAAAATCCTAAAGCACACTTTTGCTCTTGGGGTAGAGAAGTAATAGGGCTTAAAAGTAAAGTGGACTAAACACAAATAAAGGAATCCACAAAGGTTTCTTGATGAGCCATCATATTTATTCACTATTCCGCCTAGCAATACACTTTATTTGGTCGCAGAATCACGTGATATGACTAACTGTTTTAATGCGGCATTCTCGGCCTTGAGATTCTGAACTTCTGTTATTAACTCCTGCATGCCGCGCATGAGGTCTTGGACAGCCGCCTCCATGTCCGTATCACTGTTGGTTTATTGGCGTCTCAATCTGTCACAGGTTTCCCCCCTTCTCACCTGTTTGTGTTCTTTCTTCGATGGTGTCTTCCTGCATACCATATGGGTCTTATATAAACCTGCACGAATGTCCTCGGCTTCCAGCATGCGTTCCGTGATCCGAGTCCTGGATCGTTCAGAATGTCCGGGAATTCCTGGAAACAGCAAAGCTTACACTCGGCAGAGTGTACGTGGAGATCCGGGATGAAAAGGAGGATAAAGGAAAGGAGGTAGGTATAAGGTTCAATGGAACCAGGAACAAGAAGTTAACGAGAGCGAACTTCGGCAGCACACGTCAATGACAGTAAACAGTAGCGTTGAGACGCGCAGAGCCGCGGGGGCATGGCCGCTTTATAGAACTTGATGCGTGCGACACGGAAACTGGTGCGCAGCGTTCCGTGTTCGGTGGCCATGTTGGATGTACTGTTGAGTGTAAGCCTCTATGTGTCAGGGACCAGGAAGTCCAGAAGGGACGAGTCCGATGGTTCATGACAGTGGTGTCATCTGGAGAGCATAGCACAGAGGGAAGCCAGAGAAGCAACACATGTTGGAAGTCCATTGGAATGCATGTGACAGAATTAAAAGTAACATAACGAGAAGGACAAGACCGAGAAGGTTGCAATAGGTAAAAGTACAGGATTTAGGCATGACACTAAATGTTCGTAAATGTAGTCAAACTAACAAAGCATTCTATACAGAGTGTGAGAGAAACAGAGTTTTGAGACTGAATTCCTATGTAAACTGAGTTAAATTGTGCCAAGATAAGGAATTCTGCAAAGTGCAGTTCAAGTATCAAAGTGGTAAACAAAAACTGTGAGAAAAGAGAGCTCCAGCACTGTCAGGAAGGGAACATGGATGAAGAAACAGTCAAGCAAAAAACATATTCTTAAAAAACCTTTCATTGTGGTATTTGTCTAGATATTCCTTCTTGAAAAACTGTGTAATGTATATACAAGGCTCTTCAACCTTTCCCGAAACTAAATACTCTGATATACTTGTACAATCTTCCCAGCTTCTCTTCCAGGAAAAAAGGTGCCATGTGAACCTAAGCACAGTATTGGGGATTTACAGATTATCAACAAAAAAAAGGGTTAAGTAAAAATTGGAGGATAGAAAAACAACCACATATTTGATCAACTATTTTCATTTGGTCTGCATAAGCATTAATTACCGATTAAAGAATTTGGAAAACTGTTTATCAGCTGCTTACTAGAAAAAGTTGACTCCCAAATATTTGATTTGGTCAACGGTTTAAATGTTTTGTCCCACCTGGTGCTAATTAAAATGCCTGCACAGCTGGTTTCAGGTTCATGATTTTAGTCTTTGAAACATTGATCTTCAGATCAATATCCTGCATCTAACTTGCTCAAGTATTTACTATTCTCTGAAGACCTATGGGTGTCTCGTAAAACAACAATACAAGGTCATCGGCCTAGGCCAGCATTGACAGTAGAGGGAACTGTTCAAGTCTGCTATATAAAAAGGAAATAAAAAAGGGTGCTAAAACCCAACGTTGCCAAAGATTGCGATACGTGTTGATAAAACAGAAAAAGTTACCTTCCTGGTGAAGGTGCATTTTAGCTTATCTGTTTGAGTGTAATGTCACCATAATATTTAGCAGATTGCTTGAGCAACATTTCTTTTGTAATTTAGTCCGAAGTTTATCATGATTAACCCTGTTGAATGTCAATGTTAAATCCACAAAAGCAAAGTATATCAGACTTTTATTTATTTTATTTGTATATGGTTTAAAAAAAAAACTTTACAAAATTCTACAAAAGAGATGAGATGATAATCAATTTCACATATAAAATTAGACACCATTACACTGTGACATTTTATCTAAAAAAACAAGCTAAAAGATTACCAAGTCTGCAACAGACAATAATTATCGTACAAATACTATAATTCATAATAGAATAAATCAGCCTATTTACAGCAAATTCATAAAACCATGATAAATTTCCTTTTCTCTGGCAATCACATATACAGAGGACTAAACAAGACCACACTCTGTCTTTAGGAATCTTACAACCGCTAATTGCAAAGGAATTTTTTTATCAAATAACATATATTTCCACAAGAGATTCAAGTCCACATTTGATACATCAGGGACAAAGCGAGCAAAGTAATGCAGTCTATTCACGTTCAAAGCCGGACACTCAATCATCAAGTGTATCAGAATTTCTTTTACTTCTGGATCCTTGCAATATCTACACAAAAATGGGTCTGCCAAAGATTTCCCTGTTACGGCAATTATTTCTCCGGTAAGCAGCACGTTAAATCGGAATCTCATGTACAAATTTCTCCATCCTCTGTTTGGAAATGAGTTGAGATATGGTTCCTTGGAACCCATATATTTATAATAAGACATCAAATGTAAGTACAACCTATATTGAGACAATTTCTGAGTTGTGTTTGCGCAATCATTATTTTGAAGCAGCTGTTTCACTATTTTAGGATTAGATAGAAAAGTACTCACAGATGCTCCGACACAGCTCAATACATTCGTACAAATTTCCGTCAGTTTAATGAGAAGTACCGATTTAGATGTGCCTTGTTTAAGCATACCGAAAGTTATATCAGATTTTAGAACTAGTTTGCTTGCTGTGACAGAAGATATACAATAAAGTGATGACTCCTATTGACTTCTTAAATCTGGATTGATACTTATCCATTACACCTGGCGAAATAGCCAAAGCGTGCCACTATCTTAAAAGCACTACAGAAAAAAAAATGTTAATAGACGCATCCAAAATGGAGAATGGTCTGTAATTACAAGGATTTAATCTACCTTCAGATCCGATGAGTAACAGTTGTTTTCATAAATATTGCCCAAAGGGCAGAGGTATCCTTGCTTGTCATGGCTCTGATAACAGCATCACAATGAAACAATAGGAATGTATGGGCATTAAGCCAATTTGTATTAACTTGTTTCCCATGTTTAACCTCCTTCCTCTATATTGGGCCTTATAAGGTTGGCGGTCTGGAAATAAAGGTACCAGTACCAACATACTGACACCCTTCCCAGACACCAAACCACAAGTCTGCCAGTAGGGGCATGGGACTCCCGGCACGCCTGACCTGCCGGGAGTTCAGGCCTCTAACTGTAGGCTTTTCACAGACGCACCAGCATCATTACAAACAGTGCCGGTGCATCAGGCATCGCACTACCATGGAGTCATATGGGTGTCCAAGGGAAAGGGAAATAACCATACTGCCACCACCTGTGATATCCCGTTAGCACTGAGGTGTCAGGCGTCTTTAACAGTGTTGCAAAGAGGCCAGTAACCTGCCGACCTACCGGCAGGTTTTACCAGCAACCCCGTAATGAGGGCCATTGTCTTATAATGGCAACATAAATAACTAATGCTACAATGCACAGCAACATCATAACAATGCATATGATGGTTCCTAATATTATATCTCAATTTTATATGATCTATTAATAAGCATTTCAATATTTCTTGGCAAGTTGTGGAAAATGAACATGGATTCATTAACCTTTGAGCCTCTGACTTCTGTGGGCCACCTTGAGACTCATCCACGTGCTTGTTCCACCTTCCCTCATACTCACACAACTTGTACACTTACAGTTTTGTGTGACCATCTTGATTACATAGCTCCTCTTATCACCTCCTCCTGAGATCTTCTCTCCACCTCCAATGTAACTTTTTTTTACCTCCTTCTTGGCTCCACAAAACTTCTTCCATATCAGTTTCCACATACTCTTTGGGTATTTCCTTCCCTTCCTGCTCTGATCTTTTATCAATGTTCTTCTCAGTTCTTCTCCCCCCTCCTAGTCCTTCCTTCTCTACCCCTCCTCTTCAGTTTTTCTTTATCCCTCATCCTCCCATATTCTTTCTGCCACCGTTTTACTTACTCACACCCACTCTCATCACCTCCTCCTTAACTCCCCTCTATGCACCAACCACATTTCAGTATCGCCATTATCCGATCTCCAACAACATCCTGAGAATCTCCCTTGTCTCCAAAATCCCACATTGCCTCTTTGGTCTCTTTGACTTATATGGTTCGGGTATTTGAAATGTGAATTCAGCTGGCTATCATATTTGGATCCATTGTGTGATTGATGGAGTTCAGGTACAACAGTAACATTTTCTAGAGAAAACACATGTCCTCAGAGCAATGCTAATGTGTGCAACAAGGCTATAAGAGGCTCAAGTTCCATTGTGGCTCACGCATGCAGGTTTAATGACAGCTCTCGTGCTGCACTTCTACGGCAGTCCTCATATAGTTTGCCTCAAGGCATTCTTGTTGTCCCTACAATCTGAGGATAGGTTGTGAGGAATTTGATCATCCACAAGGGGAGTGTGTGCTCGCCTGGGCTTTTTTTGAAATTTTGAAAGGAAAATGAATGATGGGAGATCAACCTCAGAAAATGTGTGGGGCTAATCTGTATGCATTCTCCTCTGACCACTGCACAACAAACATATAGGGCCTCATTATAAGTTTGCTGGTCCGGTAGTAATGACACAGGTAAGCTACTAGCGCCGTTACTACCAGACTGGCAAACTACGAGTTCTGCTTGTGGTGCCTTTTCACCCGGCAGGTCTGACCTGGCAGGCGTACCGCCACCCACAAGCAGGGCATGTCGGATGCACCAGCACCATTCACGAATAGTGCTGGTGCATCCGGCTTCCCCATTCCCATTGAGCCCTATAGGGCTCAATGGGAATGAGGAAGAATATTTTCCAGCACCCTCGAATGGGTAATTACCGGGTCTGGCAAGGCAGTAATGACCCGATAATTGCCCATTCGTGGGCATCGGAAGAAAAACGATACAGCGACAGCCGTGCCCGTTTTACCAGCATGGTTACCACCAGTATCATAATGCTGCCCATAGTCAAGTACACTCTAGAGTGACACAGCCTACAGGCCCAGTCCTCCCTGTCACAATTAGGTGGAATGTGACAGCCATGTGTACATCAAAGCATCTCAGGAAGGGGGAAGGCAACACCTTCCTTTGGCCATGGCCAGCCTAATTAAAGAACTGACAGAGGGGGGCAGGACACTAAGACCTCTTTGATATTGAATGTGGCAACTTGAAGCTAACTCCCAACCCACTGTATGAAGGGCAGTGAATGGCATGCCTTGGACAACTATGTACAGTAGGCAACTCCTGCTGGGAGACCCCATTTCACATGGAAGAAGTATGTGATATGAAGGAGACAGATGTCTGTTCTCACCACAAACTTCAAGGGAGATCTGCACTTTGATCAAGAGTCGCAGAGAGCTCAATTAACCAGAGGGACACTTTGATCCACAACAGACAGGAACATGGATGGGACTTAGTAATACATTTTGGCACCCCTTACCTTTCTTTTTGCACAACACTCTGGTTATGACATAAAAGAAGTGAGAGACTGGAGAAAGTATTACATTGAGTTTAGTTCCAGGAGTAGTAGGTAAGGTACTCCCAAAAAGGATATCTTGGTGATAACAGGGACAATAGTGACCTAACCAGTCTCTAGGGCCCAAGTGGACCAGGAGCAGTTCAGTGTCAGAGTACCTGAATTCAGTTCTTGGTGGTCTGACTCACCAGACCGGGGATTGAATGTTGATGCAAGCTGATCAGACTCAGTTGGGAATGTAGGATCACTGAGATGCTGGCAGTAAGCAGACATCGAGCAGGGTCAAATGCCTGTGTTCGCGGTGAGCAAACACTGGTGGTCTAAGTGCTGAATGTCAGTGTGGTCCCAAGAAAGTTTCAAATTTCACCCGTCTAAGTCTTGTTTTAGGCAATGGCAGAGGTCGGCGAGTACTGTTCCAGGGGGTCTATTCAGCGGGTGATGGTCGTGAAGTGGTGATTAAGGGAGCGTCATGGTGCAAGCAATGAGGCAGCAATTCTGAGGCTAGCTGGGCCAAGCCATGTGGTACCCTCCAGGAAATATTGGTGAGTGACCCTCCAGAAATTTGGTTCAGTCTGGCATTCAGAAGATGCTTCAGGCATAGCAGTTGACGGACTCTGCTAGGATGCAATTTTTTGTTGGGCTCATGGAGATGCAGTGCAATTGTTTGGCTGGTTGGAGGAACACAGATAACAGCACCAGCACCTTCCCTCTCATTTAGGATGTGAGAAACATGGAGAGACAGGTTTGGTGCGGGTGAACAGGGAGCTTTAGCTGGTCTGGTCTTCCGGGTAGCTGTGAGACCTTCACAAAGCACTGGAGGACAGGATAGTCCACTTCAGAGTGTGATATTGTGGCACAGAAAATCTGTTTCAGATTGTTTGGTCCTGGTCCACAGCACTGGTCATTCCTGATATTCGTGTGGTTGGGGGACAGATCTTCATTCTGTCTTGGAAGACTCCTTCTTCAACTATGACAGAGTGTTTTGGATAGTGCAACTGTCCCAAAGGAAGCCAAGGTGAGAGTCCCCAGAAGATCTATTCGGCCATAAAGGATCCTTCATTTCAGGACATAAGTCTTCAGGTGATTGGTCTAAAGTGGAAGTGGACTTTGTCTTTTTGATCTTGCACCCAAAGTGCTTTGCTCCAGGCGAAGCAGAGGAGACAGGGAATGGAAAGAGAGACAGTGAGAAACAAGTTGGTGGAATGCTACTTCCATTGTCCAGAGCAATCTTGCCTATCCTATCCCTGCCCCCATTACCTGCTATGGACAGAAAAAGACCTTCAGACATGCAGAACCTTGGCGTGAGACTTCTCCTCCTGAATGGGTGTGCTCCTTGCATACCTGGGCGAAGGGTCCTGTCAGCTGTCTAGCGGTCATTGAGGGAGGGAGTAACCGGCCCACGCAAAGAGAATCAAAGAGAGGCTGGGTCCTCTGGGTTTCTGTGCTGCCGGATGGCACTATTGGCCCATCTGACCCTGAAACACATTCCCTTCCACAGCAGAGTTGACTCACACGAGCTGACCAAAGTACAATATCAATGGGTTTGTGGTGCCCACAATCACAAATATTGCCATGCACTATGCATAAACTCAAGCATAGCTTATTCTTAGAGATGACCCTGCCACCAGCATAGGTTAGTCATGGCCGTCATAGTTTGGTACAGGTGGCACATATTAAATGTCACCTCTGTGCTGCAGTGACTTTGCTGTCACTGCAGCGGTTGAGTGGCAATCTCTGAGCAGAGCAGGTGCTGTGGATCAGGCTACTGGCACAAGTGCACTATGCGTTTGGTATGGAGTTGTGATAAAGAGGGATCTGTTTAGTAGATAACCCCTTTGGAGAAGGAATCACCCACAACCGTTTAGGTACTAACAATCCCAAAACGGCCAGGGCTTTACACGCTTGCCATATGGCAATTCTTCAAAACGTCTGTTCCTGGCAACCCCATGTGGTGAAGCCCTGCCTTATGGATGTGGAATGGAGTAGTAGTCAGAGACTCCCCCCTGTCCCCCCGTCAGTGCCACACTACCCCTGGGCCCAGCCTCACAGAGCTTTTGATGGCACCCAACCTGTTATCATCCCCACCATTCATTGTCAGGGTCAGAAAAGGAACTTTGCCACAGCATATGATTTTGGTAATTGTTGTTTGAGTTGCAGGGTGTCTAAGATAACTGGGGAGAAGGATAGCACAGACAATGACTTCTGGGAATTTCAGTATCTACTTTTCCACAAAACATTTAGTCCCGATTGTTGACCACCTCAGTCCCTGATTTACCAGCCAAGCCACAAATGGCCTAATTGCTATGAATGACGTGTCACAGATGGCCACAAAAACAAACCCAGGAAAAAGATTTGAAGGTTTTTCTTAAGGTTTCTGAGAAGGGGCTCACTATGAACCATCCCTCTCTTTCTCATCTTCCGTGGGCGTTTCTCTCCCTAGTCCAGACATCCCTGGACCGCATGGTAGTTACACATTATTGGTAAACTCTACTATTAGCAGCTGAATGGCTAATTGTGTCACCTAAAAGCAAATGCTTTATCGAGCTGTCTCACTATGGGAATCTTTAGGTGGAGTCTATCCATGTTTCTTGCAAAACTACAAACATCATTACAGTTGGAAAAGGTGCCTTCCTATTGCTAGGCTCCACTTGTCCTCCCCACTCAGGCCTTTGTACTCCTCTTCTTGATCTTCTCTCTGTCTCCTGTCTCTTCATTCTCACTCTTCTCCCGTTCTTCTCTCCCATCCCACCAGTGTTCTTCTTTCTCTCTGTCTCTCTATGTTTCTCACATCTATCATCCAATATAATCGCCAGAATTATCTCCACTACTGTGTTTTCTCTCTACTTCCCACTACAATCTACCACTCTGTCCTCCCACTACACTACTTTCACCTCCCACTACTTTCGCCTACTCTCTCCAGCCACTACTGTGCACAACTCTTTTCTTTCAGTACACTCCACCCTACTGTCACCTCTCACTACAATACACTCAACCCCCACCATCTTCCCAGTCACCCTCCCTTCACTCTCTCATGTTATTCTCTCACGTCCACCTACATATTCCACTACACTCTTAAAAAGTATCCCTCAGTCATCGTGTATGCTCTCACACACCCAGGTACAACATTCTCTCATCAACTGATTCCTCACCGTACCTTAAACAAGCTCTCCCTGAGTGTTTGCCACACTGCACTGCACCATTCATCCTATATCTGATGTCTTTGTCTGTCTTCTCTTCCCTTGACCTCACCCGAACAAACAACAGTGACTGGTCCCCTCTGCTCTCCTTCATCTTCCTGATTCTCTTCAGGTTGCCTTTCGGTGCCAGCTGGTTCCCCAGGCCAACCACTGCCTTCTTTCCACCTTGGACCTGGTTACAAGTGTCAGAAAGTACAAAATGTACTTTAAACCCTGCCTCCTTCTTTACATATGTGCGCCAGCTCTTTGAAATTGCAGCCCACTAGGAACAAAGTCACTGTTAGAGTTTTTGTAATCGTTGATTGGAGTTTCCAAATTGCCTGTTTACTTGTGAGGCTTTCCGTTGATTTCACTTTCTGCCGCCCCTCTCTTCTTTGAGTGCTGAAGTCAGGCATTCATCGCACTGACTCACTGTCGCTGTAGTGCTATGGGAGAAGGAGAAACAGACTGTCCAGCATTGTGCACAGGATTTATGGGGGGAGTGGCTGCTACCTGACATTTGCAGCCAGCATTTGGGGCAGGACCTGTTATGTTTAACACCCTGGCAGGCCTCTTGCCCCTGGTTGTGAGGGGTCCTCATTCCCTCTTGACAGGGTTCTGATCTCTAACCCTGGAGCATGTCTGCCCCCCATTCTTCTAATATCTCTCCCCCAGGACATCCAGTTGCCTAGGGATACATTTAAATAGGTTCTGATGTCCCCACCCTTGCAGCTCCAGAAGACAGGTTGAAACTGGGAAAATCGATAGCCCAGGCATAACTATCTTTGGCATGGGCAATACTCTCTGCAGCACCATGGTGTTAAAGGTGGCTTGTGGATACAGTCCTTCTTCCCTATGTATACAAATAACCTGAGAGAAATAGCCTGGATGAAGTTCCTCGGAGGAGAACATATAAGCCTTGATGGCAGTCATCTTACTGCCGGAGCCAAACAGGATTCCCTTGGACCTTTACTGCTAAGTGGAACTTGCAGTTGGCCTTGGACGTGGTATACACAGTCCACACGGGGGGTTCTGATTTTCTTTTTCCTCTAAGAAGAGATCTCCAAGGCTTCCAAGGTCATGTGAGTCTTCTTCCAGGTTCACAGTGACTTCTTTGCATGGTGTTTGGAACCCGGGGTTCAGATTTCCAATCACCATGGGCTCCTCTTTTCGTTTCTAGGGGTGGAATTTGGCAATATTTCCACATTTGACGGAGGCATAACACTTTAGTCCCTTGAGACAAGGACTGAACTAGGGTTTTTTCCAGTATGTAGGTAAGGAAGGCCTCATCATTATTTCCAGGACTGCTGGGCTCGTGCTTGGCCTCATCGAGGCCGGACTTTCCTCTCTCCACGGGTGCCTGGCTTGGTGTCTTTCGTTTTCGTAGGTCCCACACCTAGCTCCCTCGAGCACATGGCTCGCTGGGGCACATTGCATGGAGCAATTCTTCCAAGGTGGCTCATGGAGCTGCCAAACAACTTTGTCCAGGCACAGGGCAAGGAATCAGTGCTAAACAAACATTTTCCATTTCTATTTATCGTTTCTATTTTTGTAATGCATAATGTGCAGTGCAGACTTGGCAAAATGAACAGCATTTAGGCACAGGTGGAATATCCATAGGACAGACAGAGCAGGTAAAATTGAATGACACCAGAATGAATCATTGAAATAGATATGTTGTCAGAGCCTTTCAGAATTGCAATAGCAAAGTGATATATCTTAACTCAAGAGGTAAAGAGTTTCCCAGATGTGGTCCATCTGCAGAGAAATGTCTGTCTCTTCTATGGACAAAAAGGGAAGGTGGTATTATCAATAGTTTCTAATCCGCTGATCTAAGTGATCTCGTGGGTTGATAACAAGAACATCTGTTTACTAGTTACGGTGGAGCAAGTCCATACACACATTCATACATTGAGCATAGCACTGTGAAGCCTATTCTTAGACCCACCGCCAGCCAATGTAAGGAGGTGTAAAGGTTTAATACTGAAGATTTTGTTATTTTAAAAATCAGCCTGGCCGCCATGATTTCAGCTAGCTGCAGTTGTCATAATTGGCACTTAGGAATTCCTGCTAAAGTGGCATTAGTATAACCCAGTTTAGCATTTACTAGGGATCCAACCACTATAGGTACATCCAACTGTGCCCGCAAATGGAAGAACTAAGCAAAGGCATCAACGAGTATAATACATACATTGAACAATAGAACCAATGTGGTAGTTACAGCTCAAGTCCGACTGCCAATAACAACCTAGACTTTTAATCCTAGTGGTATACATGCAATGTAATCCAAATAAAAGAGGAGCAGGAGCCACTAGATTTCTTAACATGTGTGTTGGTCCTAAAGTATAATTTCTGTCTTAGTGGTGTTGAGTAGCCATCTGTTCATGTGCATCCACTGTGCAATCTCATTGGTGCATTGAACAATATTTTCCAGAGATATTGGGGGGTCCTCATCCCTAAGATACAACTGTGTATCATCTGGATAAGAGTGATATCACAAATTGCCTATGGTGATACTTGCCATCAAAGCCTATAAGTAGATATTAAAAAGGACAGGAGACAGTGAAGAGCCTTGTGGGACTCCATAAACGATAGAAGTTTCAGTGGATACACAATTTCCCAGCTTAACACTTTGTTGCCGGTTGGTCAGAAAAGAACAAGTCCAGGTTAGGGTTTGATTGGACACCCTTGCTATATTTGTAAGCCTTAATAACACAATGTTTAAATACACTGTTTTGAATACTGTTGAGAGTTAAAGCATAATTGACAGAGTTAGGGCACGATCATTGGCATTTTTCAGGATGTCGTCACATACTGCGACCAGAGCAGCGACCAAAGCAGTCATGGTACCGTGTTTTTGGGCAAGACCTATATCTAAGATGTTATTCTTATCTATATATAACTGCAGCTGGGAAGTTACAATTGTTTCTAGTACCTAAGCTGGCCAGTGGAGACCTGCACCTGGCAAGTTATTCTGCAGCACCTCTGGGTCGGAGGATGATTTTCTTTTATTAATGGAGTTAAGGTGGTGACTTTAATGTAGCAGATGCAACCCCATTATTAAGAGAGAAGTTGACAATGTTAAACAAATCTGATAGATGTAAATCATTGTTTTGGGCAACATAGGCAGGTAATCCATCAAATGAATGGATGGTAGGTTTCAGACTTCCAAGAAGCTTATAAATGACATCATGGATGGTATCAGGAAATTCAAAATGGGGAACAACTGGCACTGTCTCTACAAGATTCAAACATGATTTATTTTTCTTGGGATCAATATTTTGTTGGATGGCCTCTATCTTCTGTTTAAAGAAGCTATAACATGTGTTGGCTACGACGTTTATTGGCACCAGAGCAGAGGATGTACTTTGGGGATTGAGGAATTATCTATCATTAAAAAAGTTAACAAGGTTTATTTATAGCTAGTGAAATGTTACTCTGTATAAAAGAAGATTTAACATTGAATGTTTATTTTTTTTTGTTGAATTTCAAGGGCTAGCTTTACCAGACCTTTATGTATTGTTTCCCTATGTTTCATCCACAGTCTCTCTTTTTTGCTATAGCCTTTTGAAATCTTCCTAAGGTCTGGGGTGAACCAAACATTGATGGTTTTCCTGATAGATTTAAATGCCAGTGGGGTGATTTTATCGCAGACTTCTCCCAGTGTATTGAAAACAGATGTGAAGATCTCCTCACTTATTGGGACTTCTGATTGTTTGTCAAAGGCCAAACTGATAATTTCTCCTGAAATATCATCCAGATCGTCCCTTGGTCAGTACCAGGCTCGGACTGGCCTATAGGGCAATAGGCCCAAGGCCAAACCAAAAATGCAAAAAGCTGGTTTGGGCCAGATTTGTGGGTCAAAGTGGCCACTTTTTTTGGCCAATGTGGGCAAGTTGAATGAGTCTTCACTATGTGGCTAATAGTTTTGACCAGTGTTGCTGAATAAATATTTTTTAAAATGCACAATTTGCCTCAACTTTTTTTTTTTTTTAAACTCACCCTTGGGTAATATTTAAACAGAGTCACAAAAGCAATGAATAGCCATTTACAACTGTGGGCCACTTTTGTATTGGTGCCCGAGACAGTTGTATGGCCCAGTCCGACGATGGTGAGTATCAGTAGCCAGTTTTGGGTGTTTTGGTTGTATTTGGCTCTGCAACCTTCATTGCACTAAGGGAGCAGATTCTTACAAAATGGTCGGATTATGATACTGGAAATGTCTGATGCATGGCAAAACTCAGTCCTCCTATTGCCAATACATTGAGGCAATGCCCCTTCTTATGCCCCTTCAAATGCGAGGGAGCGTTGGATACAGATGTTAAGGGATGATTCTCCAAATGTTCATACAAGGTAGATGCAAGGAAATTGATTGTTGAGTCTACACGGATTTTAAAATCACCAGCAACAACCAGGCGTGGCTATTTTAACACTGTGTTTGAAAGAGCAATATTTATTATCAGTGTCAAACATGTTTATTTTTCTCTCACTAACTATTCTTCTCCAGTCCTATAATGTTTGGTGAAAGTGCTGGATAGTAGGATAAAAAACATTATTTCGCAGTTTTCGTTTCTTTCAACTCATCACATCAATGGATACCGGTCTGAATGTGAGTCACATCTCTAGTCACACTGGAAACTCATTTTCCAGTTTCTAATACAGACAATCCTTGGCAACACATTTTTTTTAATGTTGTTTCTATGTTGCCAGGTATGTCCATCAGATACCAAGGTACTCAAACCAAATGCTAGTCATTCTCATAAAATCTCCAGGTGCCCCCATTATTTCACAGGAAATGCTTTGGTATGCCCAGGTAGGTAATGATAGCATATAGCATGCATTGCAAGCATATAGACATGTTCTCCCATCATATGTCAGATGTTTGCACACCCTCTCATATTTCAGGCATTTGAAACTTGTAAAAGGGGGTGTGATCATATACCAAGTTATTTGCATCTTTAGCCAGATACTGGGGTCCCATGCACAGGAAGTCACTCTGTTTGCCAGCTCAGGGACATTTAATAATATTCAAGTAAATATCTTTAGTTGCAGGGACGTTAAGGGGAGAACTTAATACAACAGAAACCTGGAAATTCAGCAAAAGACATCTTAACTTCGTGCCCCCTGTTGAGCAGACTATGACCACAATGATGACATCAAAGATCACATTTCTTAGTGGGCTGACCCCTTTCTCACTTTGAAGATAAGCAGGGTTCATCCCAGTTAATGCAGGGATGGAAAACCCACTATTGCCGTAAAAATGCCTATTTTAATTTTATTTTGTATTATTGACTGAGAAACTACAAATACCAGAATGCAATTCAGCAAAAGGCAAACAATTGTGTCTGAGTGCAAAACCTTCAAGGACTGACAGTAGCATGGTTTAAAAATGGTAAACAATTCTGATGCCCCTTTGGTCGCCCATCCATGCAGTAACCAGAACTGACCTTGCTTAGCTTCAAAGCAAGAAAAGGGCCTGCCCATTCCTCTAACTGGTCTTGTAAGTTTGTCTCACTTATCAGGCAACATGGCCTGAAGAGGCTGGCCCCTTCATCACTTTAAGACTAGGAACAGTATGTCCTAGTTACTGCATGAATGGGAGCCCTGGATGGAAATCAAGGCACTGCCAGTGAATATTCACCCCTAACGTCACTATAGTTATAACAATGGTACAGAACTACACATACCCACAGTTATCTGTAGTCTTTTGTAACTGCGAATATCGGCAAAACAGCTGGAAAGAAAATGCTTCCCAGGCCAAAACCAAGTGTCCCCCTCTTCTGGGCCAGCTCTCCCCACTACCCAGATGGCATCCTCACCTCCCCTGCCCTCTCCCTTACACCCCAGAGCACACGCTGCTTCTGTGACGCAGTTTGCTTTCAGATGTCAGCTATTCGAGCCTACAGAAAGCTTAGTATTGCAAACTCTGTCCCTGCTCCCCCTCCAACTCCCAAGTTTCACTCAGTATTTTCTAGCCACCCCCCACGGCTACCCTGATGATATTTGTATGTTTTATGACCTGCGAATTGCTTTTTACTGCTATTCATTTTCCCATAACCTCAGATATAGTCTCGAATATCTCTCGCATCGAGAGAAAAACAGATGGCAGTTGTTTCATTTCTGAAAACCATGATCCTGCAATGCACCATGGGAGAAATAGAGATATAAATATAATTTTTGGGGAAGGGGGCAACCCCTTCTCCGTCAAATTTTATAATAACTACCACAGATAATAACCCCAAATCATGCATGTATTCCGAGTCAACACTTTGTGTCCAAGTTGTTTGAACCTGGTCCAAATCCGTACAACGGTTTGGGATGTGCACTTTAGCAAAAATGTACCTTTTGTCTAGTGTAAAAGGTAGGGGAAGTAGGCCACACTTTTGGGAAACATATTTTATTTGCTGCTTAATAACATTTTTATTTTTTAACAAATCTTTAGGGAACTTTGCAGTATGGGGGGGCTGCAGACTATTATTCACTTTCAATATTTCGGCCATATTCCATACTCGAATCAAAAGTTATTAACGATAGAATTTTGAGGGGTTCCTGTGTGTCTCTGACTCACCTTAACTATAGGGTGGCGACCACCGACCTATAATGTGAGGGGACATCTGAAAATGTGTTTCCTGGGATCACAGAATCCCTAACACATTAAGAAAAAGACATTAGGCTACTCAACTTAACTTGTTCAACACAAATTGGGCCTCACATCGAGTTGAGTGGTGCAGGTTAAATGCAGCATTATTCCTGTATAACGTTGCATACTGCACCACCCAACTGGATTCGCCTCCATCTATGAGCTGGAGATAAATCTGCCAACTTTCTGCCCAATTTTGGGGGAATTACTCTGAGGGAATAAATGAGATATTAATTTTACCAAAATGCCCCACAGAGTCCTAGGGACTCAAAATAAACAGGGACTAACACCACCACTTGTAATCTGGCAGTAATGGTAATACAGTTTGGTGGTATCTTTGCAGCTATACTGATGAGATGCCACCAAATGTCCAGATGTTTTCACGTCCCATCAGCCCCAGCCAGCATTGTGAATGGTAAAGGATAATGGGAGTCACAATCCAAAAGATCGGGGGAACACAAGTCATTGTATGGCAGTATTATTCTAAAATATCATATCAGTAGGTGCCTTGACCTCTAAGGCACCTACTGATATGATATTGAATAAATAAAATATCATATCATAAAATATCATATCAGTAGATGCCTTAGAGGTCAACACTACATGAATTATTCCAATTTCGGAGTGACTTCATAGCACTGATTTATAATGCACTGCACAGTGCACACTGGAGAGGCTATTGCAGCTTGATGCACTTTCTCCTAGTCCCATCCTTACTTCATTTATCAACTGGATGAAGCATCCCTGGCGGGCTCTTGTCACATCAGCCTGTTGCCTTCTTTTTTTCCAATCAATAATAATGGCCCATTCGCTGATGACTGCAATCGATCCAGAAAGTCATCACATGTCTGAAGTGAAGTCAAGTCCCTCCACTGGTGATGACAAAGCTTTTGGTCTGTTTAACCTCCCTGGCAACATGTATTTGTGATTCTCGGTGCATCCGTAGCACCTTTAACAGAACGCTCCTCTTTTCGCCAGCAGCATTAGATTATCAGGAGAAAATGTCAGAGAGGGATAGGATCCTCCTTCCTGTGAAGCGTCCTACGTTCTTGTCTTTGCCTGA
Organism: Ambystoma mexicanum; assembly: GCF_040938575.1. Taxonomy (NCBI): domain Eukaryota; kingdom Metazoa; phylum Chordata; class Amphibia; order Caudata; family Ambystomatidae; genus Ambystoma; species Ambystoma mexicanum. The sequence continues at coordinate 459,367,774 of NC_090938.1, read as the reverse complement.
TATCTGTTGGCTGTCAAAGCCTCCAATACATCACAAAGAGACCTGCATAGAATGTCTGCATTGCTCAACTTAATAGAATGCAGAGGCTCTATATCTTTGTTGGGGTGCCCAAAAGGAAATCATAATTGGCGGTATAAGCATATTATAGCCAATGGTCCTCATTATAACTTTGTCTATATTCTGGAATTACTTCTGGCAGGATACAGCAAATGGGAACACTGTTACCAGCACTTGGTTCCGGAGGTATTACCGCCAGATGACGAGTGCCAGTAAGGGATGTAAATCCCCATTCACTGGAGTCGCACGTAACTTAATGGGGGATGTGTTTGTATTTCACGCACCTGTAATACCACTGCCGGTAATACTGGATATTTTTGCTGGTAGTGTGGCGGAATTACCTCCAGCTCTTAGCTGGAAGTAATTCCTCCTCTCTACTGGCAAACTTATTCTTTACAGTGCGGAAACATGCCAATATATGGTAATAATAGCATGTTATTTCTGCATCAGCAAAGTTATAATGAGGCATCTGGAAATAAAACTAAGGGCCCGATTAATGGAATATTTTGCATGGTGTTCCAAGGTTGCATTTGTGTTCGGGAATCCAGAAGTCGTCAACAAGTTGTTAAGGATCCAGGCAAACTGAAGAAGGGTATGAGAACCCTTAGGTGCACGATTCCCAGAAATAAGACAAGGGGTGATGTAACTCCTCTTGGACTATGGAGATTGGGAAGGATATTCCCTGCAGAATGTGCCAGTCCTTTTCAGCTCCACTCTGGGCAGGAACATAAAAAGAGCCTGACATTTGTTGTTGAAAGAACCCCATTTACTGTAGGTTTGCCTATCCTGGACACAATTCTGTTAATAAACCTTGTTAAAGATCAGAGAATGTGCTTTTTACATGTGTGCTCATTGCTGAAATGCACATTTGCAGCTCCCTTGCATACATTAGTGTCAGGAGCATGCTCTTGATACGAACGTATGACAGCCTCCCAGGAACCACGTGGTTTCTTGGGGCACATTTAACACAGATTGACCTTTAAAGGCCCTGTCTCCATGAAATGCTCCTAAAAAAAACACTTCCAACCTTTTTTGTTTCATGGAAACAGAAGTGTGACAGCCGCAGTTTAAACTGTGGCTGTTACACTCAGAAAGGACCCTGCCATGTTTTGCGCCTCTCCCTTTGCACGTTACCAACAAGCGTAGGGGGATGACCCTCATTTGTGAGCATTTAACTGTGCATCCATTTTGTGAATTCAGAATGTGCTTTTAAATGTGCAGAAACACCCCTTATTTGCTCCTATTTTGGCGCACGCAAGCAGATGTGCTAGCTCAGCTCCTTGCACCATAAACGGGGAATCTGGCCCTAAGAGGGTTCCATGTTTTAATTCCGCCGCAAAAATATTGTGATACAAAAATATTGCCATATTTCTGTGCGAAATTCACACATGGACCCATTGGGGGACACCCCCGTAGCTCATGCATAATTTCTTACTGTGCGGGGGACACCCCCGCAATGCCCGCTCCCACATAATATCCCCAACAAAAATATCGCCTATGGCGAACCAAACGGCCATAAGTACGGTGATATTTTTGTTGGGGATATTATGTAGTGATACCTCTAAGAGTTGTTGTCTTGGCATAGTTCATGATCCTAAGTCCATTGTTACACCCCTCTGCAAAACACCTTCTATTCCACATCTTTTTCAAACCCTTCTGGTGATATATTGTTTTTTTTCCAGGTATTTATTGAGTTGGAAATTGACATTAGCATCAACTTACTCCAGGATCAATAATGTCTGGTTTTGACATTGTTTGCGGTTCTACAATCTGAAACATGGGACACCTCTAAAAGGCTATGTAATGCGAAGTCAGCACTTACGTACAATGGGGGTCATTACGACCCTGGCGTTAAGGGTTTAACGGCGCCGTTAAAGGTGTCGGCGCCGTTAAACCCTTAACGCCTGATTACGAGGTCCCTTTGCGGCTCCCGACCTTAACGGCTGGTCTGGACCAGCCGTTAAAGTAGGGACCCGCCAAGGGACTTCCGAGGTAATTACGGTACCTCAATTTGCAGTACCGTAATTACCGCCTTCCCCAGTCCCATTGAGTCCTATGGGGCAAAAATGGGAATGGGGAAGGGCCAATGGTAAATGGGAAATTACCGCCCTGCCAACCTTGGAATGGGGTGGTATTTCCCCATTTACCATTGGTGGACTCGTTACAATACTGGCAGCAACCATGGTGCTAATAGTGCCATTGTTACTGCTGGTGTTGTAATGAGGGCCAATATCTTGTAAGTCAAGGTGGATCATGGCAACTGTCTTTTGGTGATTGATTGCCCCTGCATTCTGTCTCATTGCAAACGTGAAATCTTTAGTGCTGTCACCATAAGGGATCAACAGACAACTTGTTGTCAAATAAGACGTACTATTTGCTGTAGTGGATACAACAGACAAGCCTGTGACTAGGTTTGACTGAGCCCACAATTCGGGGGTTCTGATGTAGGTTTTCCTGGATTCTGGTGTAGTTTTGCTTGGATCAGATTCCCTCCTGGCTATAGTCCTCAGCCCGTTCCTCCCTCCCCTCAATAGCTCTGACGTCTCAGTGGCAAACACTTGCTCATCATCTGTGGGTCTTTGAGTGCCTGCACTTCTTCCTTGGAAAGTTGTAGAATCTTCGTGGTCTTGGGCTGGACTTGTCACATCATCTTGTTAGTCCACCTGGACTTGTACAATACCTGCACAGCCACCCATAAAGATTTGGTTCCTCTGGATGGGGGTTGCACATCAGAATCGTTTCCTGGTGTTTGACCCCACAAGAAGCAGGCTTCTGTTCTCTATTTGTGCAGTATATGCAAGGCTCATAGGGTTAAGCATCCAGGAATTCTGATATAACCTGGCATCTTTAAGGGATTTTAATTCAGGCCAAGGTTTTGTGGACTTTCTTTTTTCTCTCCCCTCTATTCTCCCACTCAATCACTCCTTTCTAAGTTCCCTGTTTCTGTATTATTATTCCACATGTCCTCCTCTACTTCAGGCATCTCATTCTCCCTGGCCACGCCTTCCCTTTTCTGCCTTCCACGGCTTGCTTCCTTCTCTCCACTTTCTGGACTTCTTGGCAACCCAGTTCACAACCCATTCCTCCTCCCCAGTTAACCATGTGTCTCTCCGGTCCATCTTACCCATTTGTATTTATTGGTTCATCCTTGTCTCTTTTCTATACCTCACCCTCCTGCAATACTCTCCGATGTGTTGCTACGTGTCTGCGCTCTCTAACTGTTCTCCACCGCCATCCTTGGATCACTGCCTCATTGTCTTCTGTCTTCTACCATTCAACCCCTGTTCTCTCTTTCTCTTCTCTTGCATCTCCCCTACTCTCCCTTTCTCTGTCACCTCCGGATTCTCTTTTCCACCTTACCCTTGGTTCTTTTGCAGCTCTCGACTTCACCTCCACCCCTTTCTTTGCCACCGCTGTCCCTCTCACCTCTGCCTTCCTGCTTCCCACCCCTGTTCTTCTTTCTCCCTCCCTCCACCAGCTCTGTTTTTCTCTCTCTGCCTTTCCTCCTTGCCTCCCTGCAATGCTTCATACTGTTCCCGACTCTCCATACTATTAACTCCAACAATTCCCAGCAGCCCCATCCTCCATTTATCCTGGCATGGTTCTCGGGGCGGGAAGTCATAAGCTCCTGTGTGAATTTGTTTCTGGATCATATAATCATTCATTATTCAATGAACTACACCAGGTGCTAGCGGCTAGCGGTTCACACCACCAGTCTACCAGCTGATGTTAGTTTACATGTGGCTGCTGTCTTGGGTTCATTCTCCCAGCTGCTGATGATACTGTGGTTTGTAGGAGGCAGTACTTCGGTCTTTCATGATCAGGACATATTTCTGATTGAACGCATCTCTGGGTCCATGCAAGAAGGACCTTGCCAGATTGAAATATCACTGTGTGAGCAGCGCCTGTGAACTGATGTCTTTCATGGAAATACATGTCTTTGTTATTGTGATGCACCCAGAGACCCACTAAGACATCTAGGCCGGCCATGTTGTTCTTTATCCTAACCCTAGCATGTTTCCCTTACAGTGAGTGACTCTCCAGACACCGCCAAGGAGTGGTAGTGGTAAGAGTGGAAGGAAAACAAAACAGTAGGAATAGGGATGATGGAATGGTGAACCTACGAGAATTGCCTTTCTCTTGGGTCTGCATCGTGAAGAGGTTGGTCGCCTCTTGGCGCCCGGCTCATGCCAACTCTAGCCTCCAATAAGGGACTTTGTCACAGTACATACTTGCCTATCGCTATGCTCGGCGGATGGGGCATAGTTGCAGTAATTGACTACATTAACTTTGAAATTGACTGTCTATTCAAAATATACATTTCTTGTTTGACATTTTTGATTTTGTGTAAGGCATTTTCCCACTCACTTTCATTCCTGTTCTATATGGGCACGATGCTTCCCCATGTTTCACCTATTAAAATACACATCTGTTTCCAAATGGATAGCAGATAAGGTCTTATATGCTTTTTAATCTGCCCCCACCCTGCCAATGATAACCCTGCAAAGCCTTCGCACTCTGCATCTTCAGCCATGTCTTCCATGCTAATATGAGTACCTTATCTGACCCATGGCTGCAATTTCTATCATTCCATTCTCCCACAACAACTCAAGCCCTTAATGTCAGTGTTTGTAATATTGTAAAGTTGTTGTACTCCTATAGTGCCAGCCTACACCTGCATTTTTGCCAGGTGACATAGTGCATTGTGTGCTCCTATGCCGCTGTGGCAGATGTATGGGTAGAGATGGATCTCGCCTGGCCATTATTAGAAAAACCCATCTTCACCCTGCAATGTTTTAAAGTACCTTCTACAGTAGGCTTTGTCTCTCCAAATGTTGGGGTCTACAATTCCCCTGATCCTGCAACATCGACTATAGTGGCTAGGGTTGATGAGAGTTGTCATCTGAAACATCTGCTAAACCAAAGGTTTCAGACCACTGTTCTACAGGGGTCGTTAAAGAACAGTTCAACTGACTTCTCGGCAGGGCTATTCCACCATTCATGCAAATATTAGAAGATATATGATGCACAACTGGGGGTCAATTACTCCATGTAGCGAGTTGAAAATGTGCAGTGGACCTGACTGTGTGGCCAGCGAACATTAAAATCATTTCAGCTAACTGCCAGAGCCGATGTAAACTCTATACAATTGCGTCTTCTCCTAGAAGTCTTTTTTTCCCTCTGCTAACTTTTGGTGGCAGGCTCATCCTGGAAGTCTACATCCAGAAATCCCAATGCATGTGCCCTTTCTGAATTCCAAGCACAATCATGAGGCATTAAGGATTTTCACCTAGCTGAAAATAGGGGAAGGGGCTCCAGTCAATTCATTGTGAGTTCTGGGGTAGCATTGTTGGCCCGGGAGCCTAGCTTCTCACTCATGCTAAGGAGATGTTTTTAAGAGATCATGTGAAAACAAAATCAAAATATGGCATCTTTATTGCCTATTGGAGCCATCTTAAAGGAAATGAAAGATTGGAAAGGACGAGAGAGTTTAACAGAAAGCCTAATAGAAGCAACATTATGTTTACTCCTGTTTGCGAAAAGCGAGCATCCCAGGGGAGTCGAAACACGTTTCTCAAAACTATTCAAATTGGTGCCATCAAAGTTCCCCGAGATGCAATCATTCCAACGGCCAAAGAACAGTGCTCTAAGAGAGGCATAGCAAGCAGTTGTCAAAGGTAAAGGATGAATATACCAACCTAGGCCCTTATGCCCGTGTTTGCGTAAATGTGAGCAGACCCAACAGTTAGACTTATTAAAAATGGCATGGGTAGCATTCATGATAAGTAGTAAAGTATTATTGTGGTACCTTTGTCTATGCTGGGAGTCCCTAGGGGACAGAGTATGCAAATGTACAAAGGGAGTAGGAACAGTAGGTATACTTTCAGTGGGCAACAAGGATTCTAAAAGATGAATTTCCTCAAGGTACTACAATCCTAAGACAGTGACTATTATAAACCCAAATATCATTATAAAAACACAGCAATACGTTTTCGGGGCTCTGGCATTTTGTCCATTGTCCCGGTTGGTAACCCCCTCATTTACAAGTCCCATACGAGCGGTAGCGGTAGCAGGCATTGTAGTCTTCAGACGGATACCCCAATGTTTGTTGCTTGTGACCTCCCGGCCGCTCGACTTCTTAGTCCTTCCACAACCCTAGCCAACAGAATCCCCTTTCTCAAACTTGGGCAAAAACGAGCCCTCGATGATCCTTTTCTTCTTCGAATGCACAGCCAAACCGTGCCGTAAGTCTATCAGGTGCACAGCAAAACCGTCCCGTAAGTCTATTTTCTTGGACTCATATTGTACCTTACTTTTCCCGGTACTGATTGATCCGGAAACAATATGTCGTCACTTCCCGTTGGAAGCAACGTGTCAGAAACAAGTGAAGATGCCGAATTTGAAACAGCAGTTTCCGGATGCAAAACTTTTGGAGAGTGTGGAAACAAAATGGCAGCTTTCCCAAGCCTCACGGGCTCAGAGAGATTCTCCGACACACTCTCAGTGCTACTTACTGCTTTGGGATCGTTGGATGCAGCATTAGAGAGGGGTTATGTTTCTTCTGTAACGTGTGGCAGTGGGTGAGGAAGTTTCTTGACGTGGGACGCGTGGATCCAGTTCTTTCTTCCAGAGACCCGCACCGCTGTTTGGGTGACCAACAGGACTTGGAACGACCCACACCAGCGAGGTGCAAGGCAGGAAGAGCGCTCAAATGCCTTGACGAGCACCCAACTCCCAGGCCGTATACTGTTGCCCGGGCCCTCGTATCGCATAGGTAAAGCTTCTCGTACCTGGTGATAAATCAAATACAGGTTTTTAGTCAACTGGCTGCAATAGTTTGAAAGTAATACATTTTCAACATTTCTCAATGAATTTCATTTAGGAAGGTTCCAAATATTGGCAGGTCTTCCCATTACCACCTCAAATGGAGAGAGCCCAGTCTTAGTTTGAGGGGTTGTACTCATTGCCGGCACACGTCTTAGCGAGCTTGTTCTTGATGATACCTTTGTGTCTTTCTATTAGTCCGGGGCTCTAAGCATGTCTGGCAGAATGTAACCATTTCTCAATTTGTAACGCCGCACATATCTGCAGAATTACAGCAGCGACAATATGTGGGCCTTTGTCCGACCAGATAACTCTTGGTAGCTCGAACCGCCGGAAGTATTCCCTTAACATGGTTTTTGCAGTATTCATGGCTGTAGCATCCTTAACAGCGAAAGACTCAACCCATTTACTAAAAGCACAGATGACCACCAGTACATATTTCTTATTGTCACATCGTTCCATTTCAATAAAGTCAAAAGTGGATAACTTCAAAGGGGACGGAGGGTGGCCGAAAACTTCCCCTTGGAGTTACTGTCCCCTTTCCGACATTGTGTTGTAGGCAAATCATACAATCCTGGACGTAGCGCTGGGCAATTTTCAAAATGTTGTCATTTACCCAAACTTTCTCTAACATTTCTGTCATCTTCTGGGCACATACATGCGTTGGACCATGGGCCGTGATGACCATCATCATTATATACGCATCAGAGCGTAGCCATTTCCCTTCCGCTATATCCACCCAACACCCGTCATCATCAAGTTTCCCCAAGCCTTCAGCCCACCTTTTGGATTCTTCTAACGTGGCATCAGCTTGGATATCCCATACAGACCCAACACCCTCATCCATTGCACAAGCATTTACAGTCTCCATCGAAACATACATCTCCGTAAGGGGATCGGTAGCAGTTTGTCTAGCTATCTGATCAGCGAAAGCATTCCCTTTCCGTATGTCATCTGTAATTTTTCGATGTGCCGCACATTTCATAACTGCTAACTGAGTAGGGAGCACAAGCGCTGAGAGTAATTGTACTATTAGGGAGCCATGTTGGATTTTGGTGCCATGTGAAGTTAAGAACCCTCTCTCTGACCAAAGTCTCCCAAAGTTGTGAACCACCCCAAAGGCATACTGACTATCAGTATATATATTTACTGCAAGCCCTTCAGAAAATTCACAAGCTCGGGTCAATGCTATAATCTCTGCGGCCTGCGCAGAATTATGAGTGATTCTCTTAGTTTCCACAACCGTGCTTAATGTAGTGATTGCATAAGCAGCTGTGGATGTACCATCCGGAAGTTTGAAACAAGAGCCATCACAGAACAGTTCTCCTTGCGGATTATCCAAAGGAGTATCTTTCAAATCAATTCTACCCTTTGTCTCTTGTTCGGTAGAATACAGACAGTCATGTGGCTCTTCATCGCCATAAGTAATATCTTTCGGGAAAGGTAGGATTTCAGCCGGATTAAGAACAGAACACCTCTTAATTTGAATGTGAGGAGCAAACGAGATCAATTCATATCTTGTCAACCGTGCAGAAGTGAGGTGTTGTGTTTGGGTTCGGTTCAGTAGAACATCTACAGAGTGAGGCACCATCAGGGTTAGATCATGGCCTAGGACCATTCCCTCACTCTGTTTTACAGACACAGCAGCAGCAGCGACAGCTCGCAAACATCTTGGTAAAGCACATGCTACAGGATCAAGGGCGGAAGAAAAGTAACCGCACAGCCTATTCTTCCCTCCATGTTCCTGCGTTAATACAGCCAAAGCACATCCATCACATTCATGCATAAACAACACAAAGGCCTTTTTTCATAGTTTGGTGTGGCCAAAACTGGTGCAGAGCATAATGCAGTCTTAAGCAAGTCAAACGATTGCTGGTGTTCCATGTTCCATGGCAATGGCGAAGAAATGCCCTTCTTTGTCAAAGCCAACATCGGTTTGATCACTAGTGAAACATTTGGGATCCACAACCTACAATAAGAAGCCATACCTATCAAGGCTCTAACTTCCTTCTGTGTATTTGGGACAGACATGCCAGAAATGTGTTTTATTCTTTCAGGTGTCAATCTTCTTCACTCCTTTGACAGCAGATAGCCTAAATAGGCGACCTCCTGGCAACAATACTGACATTTTTTAAGCGAAGCTTTGTGACCATGCTTAGCTAGATGGATAAGCAATAACACAGTGCCCTCCTTACAGGCGCTCTCAGAGTCAGCAGCTAAGAGCAAGTCATCAACATACTGAAGCAATGTACAAGTAGAGGGCAATTCAAGGGTATCAAGTTGTTCTTTCAAAGCCCTACTATAAATGCTAGGACTCTCTGTGTACCCTTGAGGTGCACGAGTAAATGTGAACGAGCGTCCCCCTAAGGTGAACGTGAACAAGTGTCTACTATCCTTGTGTATAGGAATACTAAAGAAAGCATTCTTTAGATCCGCCACACTAAAGTAAGTAGCTGTAGCTGGAATCATGGTTAGTATTGTTGTTACATCAGGCACGATTGGAAATTGTGGAGCCACGACTTTATTAATGGCACGTAAATCAATTATGAAACGGAATGGAATCGCATTATTGCCTTTCTTGTAAACGGGTAATATCAGACCATTACACAAACTTCCTGAAATTTCCTCATTCACCCCGCGATGCACAAAATCGAAAACGATGCATTTCAAATCTTGCTTACCCTCAACTGAAATCTTATACTGGGGAATGCGTGGCAGCTCAATTCCGTGTTTCAAAACTATCTTAACAGGTTCAATTTGTACAACACCGACATCATTGTCGTCAACAGCCCACAAGCTCTCTGGTATATTAATGAATTCTGGCGGCAAAGGTCTTGTCAAGAATTGCGAGACAGAAAATTGTTGTGCTGAAATCGTCAAGCGCACTCCATCGGAAGAACAATAAATTACTGCATTTAATTCTTTTAACAGGTTCAACCCCAGCAAGTTCTCTCCGCAATTCGAAGTCAACAGAAATGGACAGTGGTCCGTAAAGGGACCCAAAGAAATAGGTACCGGTGAAGACACCGGACAAACAACTGGTGTGCCAGAAAACCCTACATACATTGGTTTGCCCTGACAGTGGAATGTTTGGAACCCGTGAATGATCAATGGAACACTTCTGTGCTCCAGTGTCTATCAAAAACTGATGCTTCATATTTCCCACCACCATTTCAACGTAGTGACCATTCTGATTGACGGGAATAGGTGTAGGTTCCAAACCCTGCTTCGGGAAATCCTAACGAAACCGAATGTCATCAAAAGGAAGCTCTTCAGATAAATATGCAGCGGAAGGATGATCAAATATGTTCCTGGTGTCTACATCGAAATCTGATTATCCTGCGAGAAAGGTTGCTGAGGATCCTGTGTAAACTGACCTCTACCAGGGCCCCCAACACCCGGGCGACCTCTGGACCGTCTACCCATATTCCCGAATGTGTTATTTGACCTTTGTCGAAGGACGGGGCATTGTGCATGCCAATAACCCTCTTGACGACAATAGACACACTGGTTAATGTTCACAGGACCCAAGGGCACATTCCCTTGCGGGACATACTGACCTCTAATCTGAGAACTACCCCCTCCGGGGCCTCTAACAATTTGCTGCAATAGCACTTTAGTTTTCAAATCACCTTGACATAGGCCGTAAGTTTGTCCCAAATAATTCTTTTCTCTGGAATTATGGTTTTCAATTTAGCAATGAATCTATCAGGCTAATTTAATATCACCTAAGACGGTGTTTCACCAGCTGGCCTTTCTCTATTGAGTCTAGTTATATTCACCCATGTATCTCCCAACCCTGGCATGTCGTCTATAGTTCTAACTTGTTTCCACAAATCTATGGGCAGGAGTACAGGGAATAACAAATCTATATCGCCTAAGGTGAACACTGAGGATTGAAAGACGGACTCTATTTCTTTATAGAATCAGGTCGGATTTTTCCTAATATCAGGAATAGATTGTCTAATAGTATTCACTTGCTGTTCTGAGAACGGGACGTGAAAGGACTGTGATACATAATGTGCAGGAATGTCCACTGCGACTATACCCTGTGCAGCATCGGCCGCAATCTCAACCTTCGGGACAAATGTCAGAGGAACCTCTCTCATAGGCAACTGAGAAGTAGGTGACTCCGAACGCTTACTAAGCAACAGAGCTAAATTGATCGCTAAAGCAGTCGAAGAAGTGTCAAGTGAAAAAGCTCTCTTGTAAATACTCAATAACTCTGTGGGACAACTAATCTTTCTTTTTACACAATCATCCTGTAGGTACTCTATCATTACCTGTAACACTTTCCACTGCATTTCTGGCGTATACTGACTATATGTTTCATATACTTCAACTAAAGTTATCAACATATCCAAAATCCATCTAAGTGTGTCCTTCGTACAAATTCGTGCCTCCTCAGATATCGATTTACGACAAGGAAGAAACCGTTTCTGTACATACATACTTTCCTCCTCGTCATCCTCATTCTGCAACTTTTCTAACTCCTTTCTATACCCAAATAACCTCTCTACATGGTCCTTTACTTTCTCCACAGTGTCTCTAGAAAATGCTAAAGTATTTAGATCCCTTAACCCTTGCGGGAGATCTGTATTATTTAATTTTCCCCACATTACACACAAATGAATCCCTAAACCTTCAATAAAAACATTTTTCTCAGGAAAATTATTCATATTACAAAGTGTGGCAAAAACATTAGCTTGATCATCCTTCTCCATACAATACTTAGCCCATGCAATCAAATCACATTTCTTCTCTGGCTCAGGACCACTTGGAAGAGAGGGAGCAGGCAAATTCAATGGAGGTACTGTAAATGGTGCGATAAGAAGAGGTGGAGGAACTGGAGGAAGGGGAACATTAGGAGGAACATAAACAACGGGAACAACAGCAGGTAGAGCAGGAATAACAGGATATAGAGGCAAAGCAGCAGGAAGAGGAACATTCAGAGGTGGCGCAGCGGCACCAGGCCTTCGTTCATTTAACAATTTATCTATAAATTCATCGGAAGCATGGAGGTCTTTGGAAGGATATATTTTTTAAATTCCAAGTGAGAAAGCCCTATCCATATTCCTAGGCTATTCAGAATGTTTATCTTGGTCATACAATAATGCTTTTTCGGCGTTCGTCTTATGACGGCGTGCATGTTTTTCTCTATTTTTAAGTTGTTGCAACGCTTCTTTTTTCCAATTCTGCAAAACATCAAATGCTGCAGGTATAGCCTTTTTCTTTAATAGAATTGACTCTAAATACTCAATACGAGGGATTTCAAAACTACCATTGATTGGCCACTGAAGTTCGGAGGCATGTCTGGTTTGTCTGTGCCAAATGTCATTAAATACTATACTTCCAATTCCATGCTTACAGTACATAGTACATGCTGGCGACCCCTCCTGTGGTGCGGGATGGCTAAATTCCAAAGATTGTCTATCGCTGCGGAACAACGCCCTGAAGCAGGTAGACAATTTCCCAGGCATACCAAATTATTGGTGTTATCTGGTCAATAATTGTGTCTGCAGATACAATGCGCCAAATTCAAATTTTCAGAGTTGAATTAAGAGTCGCGTCACGACTCACCTGAACAAACCTAAGGAGGTCCGATCGGATTACAAAGAATCTTCCCTAACTGATCTTACCTCGTGTATGGTGATTTCGGCAAATCTGCCGACCTCAATAAGTGGACCCTCGTCAAGATGCCGTCTCGGACCACAAGCTAATCGTCCATTGATTTTAAAATCACCAGCAACAACCAGGCGTGGCTATTTTAACACTGTGTTTGAAAGAACAATATTAATTATCATTGTCAAACATGTTTATTTTTCTCTCACTAACTATTCTTCTCCAGTCCTATAATGTTTGGTGAAAGTGCTGGATAGTAGGATAAAAACCATTATTTCGCAGTTTTCGTTTCTTTCAACTCATCACATCAATGGATACCGGTCTGAATGTGAGTCACATCTCTAGTCACACTGGAAACTCATTTTCCAGTTTCTAATACAGACAATCCTTGGCAACACATTTTTTTTTAATGTTGTTTCTATGTTGCCAGGTATGTCCATCAGATACCAAGGTACTCAAACCAAATGCTAGTCATTCTCATAAAATCTCCAGGTGCCCCCATTATTTCACAGGAAATGCTTTGGTATGCCCAGGTAGGTAATAGCATATAGCATGCATTGCAAGCATATAGACATGTTCTCCCATCATATGTCAGATGTTTGCACACCCTCTAATATTTCAGGCATTTGAAACTTGTAAAAGGGGGTGTGATCATATACCAAGTTATTTGCATCTTTAGCCAGATACTGGGGTCCCATGCACAGGAAGTCACTCTGTTTGCCAGCTCAGGGACATTTAATAATATTCAAGTAAATATCTTTAGTTGCAGGGACGTTAAGGGGAGAACTTAATACAACAAAAACCTGGAAATTCAGCAAAAGACATCTTAACTTCGTGCCCCCTGTTGAGCAGACTATGACCACAATGATGACATCAAAGATCACATTTCTTAGTGGGCTGACCCCTTTCTCACTTTGAAGATAAGCAGGGTTCATCCCAGTTAATGCAGGGATGGAAAACCCACTATTGCCGTAAAAATGCCTATTTTAATTTTATTTTGTATTATTGACTGAGAAACTACAAATACCAGAATGCAATTCAGCAAAAGGCAAACAATTGTGTCTGAGTGCAAAACCTTCAAGGACTGACAGTAGCATGGTTTAAAAATGGTAAACAATTCTGATGCCCCTTTGGTCGCCCATCGATGCAGTAACCAGAACTGACCCTGCTTAGCTTCAAAGCAAGAAAAGGGCCTGCCCATTCCTCTAACTGGTCTTGTAAGTTTGTCTCACTTATCAGGCAACATGGCCTGAAGAGGCTGGCCCCTTCATCACTTTAAGACTAGGAACAGTATGTCCTAGTTACTGCATGAATGGGAGCCCTGGATGGAAATCAAGGCACTGCCAGTGAATATTCACCCCTAACGTCACTATAGTTATAACAATGGTACAGAACTACACATACCCACAGTTATCTGTAGTCTTTTGTAACTGCGAATATCGGCAAAACAGCTGGAAAGAAAATGCTTCCCAGGCCAAAACCAAGTGTCCCCCTCTTCTGGGCCAGCTCTCCCCACTACCCAGATGGCATCCTCACCTCCCCTGCCCTCTCCCTTACACCCCAGAGCACACGCTGCTTCTGTGACGCAGTTTGCTTTCAGATGTCAGCTATTCGAGCCTACAGAAAGCTTAGTATTGCAAACTCTGTCCCTGCTCCCCCTCCAACTCCCAAGTTTCACTCAGTATTTTCTAGCCACCCCCCACGGCTACCCTGATGATATTTGTATGTTTTATGACCTGCGAATTGCTTTTTACTGATATTCATTTTCCCATAACCTCAGATATAGTCTCGAATATCTCTCGCATCGAGAGAAAAACAAGATGGCAGTTGTTTCATTTCTGAAAACCATGATCCTGCAATGCACCATGGGAGAAATAGAGATATAAATATAATTTTTGGGGAAGGGGGCAACCCCTTCTCCGTCAAATTTTATAATAACTACCACAGATAATAACCCCAAATCATGCATGTATTCCGAGTCAACACTTTGTGTCCAAGTTGTTTGAACGTGGTCCAAATCCGTACAACGGTTTGGGATGTGCACTTTAGCAAAAATGTACCTTTTGTCTAGTGTAAAAGGAAGGGGAAGTAGGCCACACTTTTGGGAAACATATTTTATTTGCTGCTTAATAACATTTTTATTTTTTAACAAATCTTTAGGGAACTTTGCAGTATGGGGGGGCTGCAGACTATTATTCACTTTCAATATTTCGGCCATATTCCATACTCGAATCAAAAGTTATTAACGATAGAATTTTGAGGGGTTCCTGTGTGTCTCTGACTCACCTTAACTATAGGGTGGCGACCACCGACCTATAATGTGAGGGGACATCTGAAAATGTGTTTCCTGGGATCACAGAATCCCTAACACATTAAGAAAAAGACATTAGGCTACTCAACTTAACTTGTTCAACACAAATTGGGCCTCACATCGAGTTGAGTGGTGCAGGTTACATGCAGCATTATTCCTGTATAAAGTTGCATACTGCACCACCCAACTGGATTCGCCTCCATCTATGAGCTGGAGATAAATCTGCCAACTTTCTGCCCAATTTTGGGGGAATTACTCTGAGGGAATAAATGAGATATTAATTTTACCAAAATGCCCCACAGAGTCCTAGGGACTCAAAATAAACAGGGACTAACACCACCACTTGTAATCTGGCAGTAATGGTAATACAGTTTGGTGGTATCTTTGCAGCTATACTGATGAGATGCCACCAAATGTCCAGATGTTTTCACGTCCCATCAGCCCCAGCCAGCATTGTGAATGGTAAAGGATAATGGGAGTCACAATCCAAAAGATCGGGGGAACACAAGTCATTGTATGGCAGTATTATTCTAAAATATCATATCAGTAGGTGCCTTGACCTCTAAGGCACCTACTGATATGATATTGAATAAATAAAATATCATATCATAAAATATCATATCAGTAGGTGCCTTAGAGGTCAACACTACATGAATTATTCCAATTTCGGAGTGACTTCATAGCACTGATTTATAATGCACTGCACAGTGCACACTGGAGAGGCTATTGCAGCTTGATGCACTTTCTCCTAGTCCCATCCTTACTTCATTTATCAACTGGATGAAGCATCCCTGGCGGGCTCTTGTCACATCAGCCTGTTGCCTTCTTTTTTTCCAATCAATAATAATGGCCCATTCGCTGATGACTGCAATCGATCCAGAAAGTCATCACATGTCTGAAGTGAAGTCAAGTCCCTCCACTGGTGATGACAAAGCTTTTGGTCTGTTTAACCTCCCTGGCAACATGTATTTGTGATTCTCGGTGCATCCGTAGCACCTTTAACAGAACGCTCCTCTTTTCGCCAGCAGCATTAGATTATCAGGAGAAAATGTCAGAGAGGGATAGGATCCTCCTTCCTGTGAAGCGTCCTACGTTCTTGTCTTTGCCTGATATCTGTTGGCTGTCAAAGCCTCCAATACATCACAAAGAGACCTGCATAGAATGTCTGCATTGCTCAACTTAATAGAATGCAGAGGCTCTATATCTTTGTTGGGGTGCCCAAAAAGAAATCATAATTGGCGGTATAAGCATATTATAGCCAATGGTCCTCATTATAACTTTGTCTATATTCTGGAATTACTTCTGGCAGGATACAGCAAATGGGAACACTGTTACCAGCACTTGGTTCCGGAGGTATTACCGCCAGATGACGAGTGCCAGTAAGGGATGTAAATCCCCATTCACTGGAGTCGCACGTAACTTAATGGGGGATGTGTTTGTATTTCACGCACCTGTAATACCACTGCCGGTAATACTGGATATTTTTGCTGGTAGTGTGGCGGAATTACCTCCAGCTCTTAGCTGGAAGTAATTCCTCCTCTCTACTGGCAAACTTATTCTTTACAGTGCGGAAACATGCCAATATATGGTAATAATAGCATGTTATTTCTGCATCAGCAAAGTTATAATGAGGCATCTGGAAATAAAACTAAGGGCCCGATTAATGGAATATTTTGCATGGTGTTCCAAGGTTGCATTTGTGTTCGGGAATCCAGAAGTCGTCAACAAGTTGTTAAGGATCCAGGCAAACTGAAGAAGGGTATGAGAACCCTTAGGTGCACGATTCCCAGAAATAAGACAAGGGGTGATGTAACTCCTCTTGGACTATGGAGATTGGGAAGGATATTCCCTGCAGAATGTGCCAGTCCTTTTCAGCTCCACTCTGGGCAGGAACATAAAAAGAGCCTGACATTTGTTGTTGAAAGAACCCCATTTACTGTAGGTTTGCCTATCCTGGACACAATTCTGTTAATAAACCTTGTTAAAGATCAGAGAATGTGCTTTTTACATGTGTGCTCATTGCTGAAATGCACATTTGCAGCTCCCTTGCATACATTAGTGTCAGGAGCATGCTCTTGATACGAACGTATGACAGCCTCCCAGGAACCACGTGGTTTCTTGGGGCACATTTAACACAGATTGACCTTTAAAGGCCCTGTCTCCATGAAATGCTCCTAAAAAAATCACTTCCAACCTTTTTTGTTTCATGGAAACAGAAGTGTGACAGCCGCAGTTTAAACTGTGGCTGTTACACTCAGAAAGGACCCTGCCATGTTTTGCGCCTCTCCCTTTGCACGTTACCAACAAGCGTAGGGGGATGACCCTCATTTGTGAGCATTTAACTGTGCATCCATTTTGTGAATTCAGAATGTGCTTTTAAATGTGCAGAAACACCCCTTATTTGCTCCTATTTTGGCGCACGCAAGCAGATGTGCTAGCTCAGCTCCTTGCACCATAAACGGGGAATCTGGCCCTAAGAGGGTTCCATGTTTTAATTCCGCCGCAAAAATATTGCGATACAAAAATATTGCCATATTTCTGTGCGAATTTCACACATGGACCCATTGGGGGACACCCCCGTAGCTCATGCATAATTTCTTACTGTGCGGGGGACACCCCCGCAATGCCCGCTCCCACATAATATCCCCAACAAAAATATCGCCTATGGCGAACCAAACGGCCATAAGTACGGTGATATTTTTGTTGGGGATATTATGTAGTGATACCTCTAAGAGTTGTTGTCTTGGCATAGTTCATGATCCTAAGTCCATTGTTACACCCCTCTGCAAAACACCTTCTATTCCACATCTTTTTCAAACCCTTCTGGTGATATATTGTTTTTTTTCCAGGTATTTATTGAGTTGGAAATTGACATTAGCATCAACTTACTCCAGGATCAATAATGTCTGGTTTTGACATTGTTTGCGGTTCCACAATCTGAAACATGGGACACCTCTAAAAGGCTATGTAATGCGAAGTCAGCACTTACGTACAATGGGGGTCATTACGACCCTGGCGTTAAGGGTTTAACGGCGCCGTAAAAGGTGTCGGCGCCGTTAAACCCTTAACGCCTGATTACGAGGTCCCTTTGCGGCTCCCGACCTTAACGGCTGGTCTGGACCAGCCGTTAAAGTAGGGACCCGCCAAGGGACTTCCGAGGTAATTACGGTACCTCAATTTGCAGTACCGTAATTACCGCCTTCCCCAGTCCCATTGAGTCCTATGGGGCAAAAATGGGAATGGGGAAGGGCCAATGGTAAATGGGAAATTACCGCCCTGCCAACCTTGGAATGGGGTGGTATTTCCCCATTTACCATTGGCGGACTCGTTACAATACTGGCAGCAACCATGGTGCTAATAGTGCCATTGTTACTGCTGGTGTTGTAATGAGGGCCAATATCTTGTAAGTCAAGGTGGATCATGGCAACTGTCTTTTGGTGATTGATTGCCCCTGCATTCTGTCTCATTGCAAACGTGAAATCTTTAGTGCTGTCACCATAAGGGATCAACAGACAACTTGTTGTCAAATAAGACGTACTATTTGCTGTAGTGGATACAACAGACAAGCCTGTGACTAGGTTTGACTGAGCCCACAATTCGGGGGTTCTGATGTAGGTTTTCCTGGATTCTGGTGTAGTTTTGCTTGGATCAGATTCCCTCCTGGCTATAGTCCTCAGCCCGTTCCTCCCTCCCCTCAATAGCTCTGACGTCTCAGTGGCAAACACTTGCTCATCATCTGTGGGTCTTTGAGTGCCTGCACTTCTTCCTTGGAAAGTTGTAGAATCTTCGTGGTCTTGGGCTGGACTTGTCACATCATCTTGTTAGTCCACCTGGACTTGTACAATACCTGCACAGCCACCCATAAAGATTTGGTTCCTCTGGATGGGGGTTGCACATCAGAACCGTTTCCTGGTGTTTGACCCCACAAGAAGCAGGCTTCTGTTCTCTATTTGTGCAGTATATGCAAGGCTCATAGGGTTAAGCATCCAGGAATTCTGATATAACCTGGCATCTTTAAGGGATTTTAATTCAGGCCAAGGTTTTGTGGACTTTCTTTTTTCTCTCCCCTCTATTCTCCCACTCAATCACTCCTTTCTAAGTTCCCTGTTTCTGTATTATTATTCCACATGTCCTCCTCTACTTCAGGCATCTCATTCTCCCTGGCCACGCCTTCCCTTTTCTGCCTTCCGCGGCTTGCTTCCTTCTCTCCACTTTCTGGACTTCTTGGCAACCCAGTTCACAACCCATTCCTCCTCCCCAGTTAACCATGTGTCTCTCCGGTCCATCTTACCCATTTGTATTTATTGGTCCATCCTTGTCTCTTTTCTATACCTCACCCTCCTGCAATACTCTCCGATGTGTTGCTACGTGTCTGCGCTCTCTAACTGTTCTCCACCGCCATCCTTGGATCACTGCCTCATTGTCTTCTGTCTTCTACCATTCAACCCCTGTTCTCTCTTTCTCTTCTCTTGCATCTCCCCTACTCTCCCTTTCTCTGTCACCTCCGGATTCTCTTTTCCACCTTCCCCTTGGTTCTTTTGCAGCTCTCGACTTCACCTCCACCCCTTTCTTTGCCACCGCTGTCCCTCTCACCTCTGCCTTCCTGCTTCCCACCCCTGTTCTTCTTTCTCCCTCCCTCCACCAGCTCTGTTTTTCTCTCTCTGCCTTTCCTCCTTGCCTCCCTGCAATGCTTCATACTGTTCCCGACTCTCCATACTATTAACTCCAACAATTCCCAGCAGCCCCATCCTCCATTTATCCTGGCATGGTTCTCGGGGCGGGAAGTCATAAGCTCCTGTGTGAATTTGTTTCTGGATCATATAATCATTCATTATTCAATGAACTACACCAGGTGCTAGCGGCTAGCGGTTCACACCACCAGTCTACCAGCTGATGTTAGTTTACATGTGGCTGCTGTCTTGGGTTCATTCTCCCAGCTGCTGATGATACTGTGGTTTGTAGGAGGCAGTACTTCGGTCTTTCATGATCAGGACATATTTCTGATTGAACGCATCTCTGGGTCCATGCAAGAAGGACCTTGCCAGATTGAAATATCACTGTGTGAGCAGCGCCTGTGAACTGATGTCTTTCATGGAAATACATGTCTTTGTTATTGTGATGCACCCAGAGACCCACTAAGACATCTAGGCCGGCCATGTTGTTCTTTATCCTAACCCTAGCATGTTTCCCTTACAGTGAGTGACTCTCCAGACACCGCCAAGGAGTGGTAGTGGTAAGAGTGGAAGGAAAACAAAACAGTAGGAATAGGGATGATGGAATGGTGAACCTACGAGAATTGCCTTTCTCTTGGGTCTGCATCGTGAAGAGGTTGGTCGCCTCTTGGCGCCCGGCTCATGCCAACTCTAGCCTCCAATAAGGGACTTTGTCACAGTACATACTTGCCTATCGCTATGCTCGGCGGATGGGGCATAGTTGCAGTAATTGACTACATTAACTTTGAAATTGACTGTCTATTCAAAATATACATTTCTTGTTTGACATTTTTGATTTTGTGTAAGGCATTTTCCCACTCACTTTCATTCCTGTTCTATATGGGCACGATGCTTCCCCATGTTTCACCTATTAAAATACACATCTGTTTCCAAATGGATAGCAGATAAGGTCTTATATGCTTTTTAATCTGCCCCCACCCTGCCAATGATAACCCTGCAAAGCCTGCGCACTCTGCATCTTCAGCCATGTCTTCCATGCTAATATGAGTACCTTATCTGACCCATGGCTGCAATTTCTATCATTCCATTCTCCCACAACAACTCAAGCCCTTAATGTCAGTGTTTGTAATATTGTAAAGTTGTTGTACTCCTATAGTGCCAGCCTACACCTGCATTTTTGCCAGGTGACATAGTGCATTGTGTGCTCCTATGCCGCTGTGGCAGATGTATGGGTAGAGATGGATCTCGCCTGGCCATTATTAGAAAAACCCATCTTCACCCTGCAATGTTTTAAAGTACCTTCTACAGTAGGCTTTGTCTCTCCAAATGTTGGGGTCTACAATTCCCCTGATCCTGCAACATCGACTATAGTGGCTAGGGTTGATGAGAGTTGTCATCTGAAACATCTGCTAAACCAAAGGTTTCAGACCACTGTTCTACAGGGGTCGTTAAAGAACAGTTCAACTGACTTCTCGGCAGGGCTATTCCACCATTCATGCAAATATTAGAAGATATATGATGCACAACTGGGGGTCAATTACTCCATGTAGCGAGTTGAAAATGTGCAGTGGACCTGACTGTGTGGCCAGCGAACATTAAAATCATTTCAGCTAACTGCCAGAGCCGATGTAAACTCTATACAATTGCGTCTTCTCCTAGAAGTCTTTTTTTCCCTCTGCTAACTTTTGGTGGCAGGCTCATCCTGGAAGTCTACATCCAGAAATCCCAATGCATGTGCCCTTTCTGAATTCCAAGCACAATCATGAGGCATTAAGGATTTTCACCTAGCTGAAAATAGGGGAAGGGGCTCCAGTCAATTCATGGTGAGTTCTGGGGTAGCATTGTTGGCCCGGGAGCATAGCTTCTCACTCATGCTAAGGAGATGTTTTTAAGAGATCATGTGAAAACAAAATCAAAATATGGCATCTTTATTGCCTATTGGAGCCATCTTAAAGGAAATGAAAGATTGGAAAGGACGAGAGAGTTTAACAGAAAGCCTAATAGAAGCAACATTATGTTTACTCCTGTTTGCGAAAAGCGAGCATCCCAGGGGAGTCGAAACACGTTTCTCAAAACTATTCAAATTGGTGCCATCAAAGTTCCCCGAGATGCAATCATTCCAACGGCCAAAGAACAGTGCTCTAAGAGAGGCATAGCAAGCAGTTGTCAAAGGTAAAGGATGAATAAACCAACCTAGGCCCTTATGCCCGTGTTTGCGTAAATGTGAGCAGACCCAACAGTTAGACTTATTAAAAATGGCATGGGTAGCATTCATGATAAGTAGTAAAGTATTATTGTGGTACCTTTGTCTATGCTGGGAGTCCCTAGGGGACAGAGTATGCAAATGTACAAAGGGAGTAGGAACATTGTAGTCTTCAGACGGATACCCCAATGTTTGTTGCTTGTGACCTCCCGGCCGCTCGACTTCTTAGTCCTTCCACAACCCTAGCCAACAGAATCCCCTTTCTCAAACTTGGGCAAAAACGAGCCCTCGATGATCCTTTTCTTCTTCGAATGCACAGCCAAACCGTGCCGTAAGTCTATCAGGTGCACAGCAAAACCGTCCCGTAAGTCTATTTTCTTGGACTCATATTGTACCTTACTTTTCCCGGTACTGATTGATCCGGAAGCAACGTGTCAGAAACAAGTGAAGATGCCGAATTTGAAACAGCAGTTTCCGGATGCAAAACTTTTGGAGAGTGTGGAAACAAAATGGCAGCTTTCCCAAGCCTCACGGGCTCAGAGAGATTCTCCGACACACTCTCAGTGCTACTTACTGCTTTGGGATCGTTGGATGCAGCATTAGAGAGGGGTTATGTTTCTTCTGTAACGTGTGGCAGTGGGTGAGGAAGTTTCTTGACGTGGGACGCGTGGATCCAGTTCTTTCTTCCAGAGACCCGCACCGCTGTTTGGGTGACCAACAGGACTTGGAACGACCCACACCAGCGAGGTGCAAGGCAGGAAGAGCGCTCAAATGCCTTGACGAGCACCCAACTCCCAGGCCGTATACTGTTGCCCGGGCCCTCGTATCGCATAGGTAAAGCTTCTCGTACCTGGTGATAAATCAAATACAGGTTTTTAGTCAACTGGCTGCAATAGTTTGAAAGTAATACATTTTCAACATTTCTCAATGAATTTCATTTAGGAAGGTTCCAAATATTGGCAGGTCTTCCCATTACCACCTCAAATGGAGAGAGCCCAGTCTTAGTTTGAGGGGTTGTACTCATTGCCGGCACACGTTTTAGCGAGCTTGTTCTTGATGATACCGTTGTGTCTTTCTATTAGTCCGGGGCTCTAAGCATGTCTGGCAGAATGTAACCATTTCTCAATTTGTAACGCCGCACATATCTGCAGAATTACAGCAGCGACAACATGTGGGCCTTTGTCCGACCAGATAACTCTTGGTAGCTCGAACCGCCGGAAGTATTCCCTTAACATGGTTTTTGCAGTAGTCATGGCTGTAGCATCCTTAACAGCGAAAGACTCAACCCATTTACTAAAAGCACAGATGACCACCAGTACATATTTCTTATTGTCACATCGTTCCATTTCAATAAAGTCAAAAGTGGATAACTTCAAAGGGGACGGAGGGTGGCCGAAAACTTCCCCTTGGAGTTACTGTCCCCTTTCCGACATTGTTTTGTAGGCAAATCATACAATCCTGGACGTAGCGCTGGGCAATTTTCAAAATGTTGTCATTTACCCAAACTTTCTCTAACATTTCTGTCATCTTCTGGGCACATACATGCGTTGGACCATGGGCCGTGATGACCATCATCATTATATACGCATCAGAGCGTAGCCATTTCCCTTCCGCTATATCCACCCAACACCCGTCATCATCAAGTTTCCCCAAGCCTTCAGCCCACCTTTTGGATTCTTCTAACGTGGCATCAGCTTGGATATCCCATACAGACCCAACACCCTCATCCATTGCACAAGCATTTACAGTCTCCATCGAAACATACATCTCCGTAAGGGGATCGGTAGCAGTTTGTCTAGCTATCTGATCAGCGAAAGCATTCCCTTTCCGTATGTCATCTGTAATTTTTCGATGTGCCGCACATTTCATAACTGCTAACTGAGTAGGGAGCACAAGCGCTGAGAGTAATTGTACTATTAGGGAGCCATGTTGGATTTTGGTGCCATGTGAAGTTAAGAACCCTCTCTCTGACCAAAGTCTCCCAAAGTTGTGAACCACCCCAAAGGCATACTGACTATCAGTATATATATTTACTGCAAGCCCTTCAGAAAGTTCACAAGCTCGGGTCAATGCTATAATCTCTGCGGCCTGCGCAGAATTATGAGTGATTCTCTTAGTTTCCACAACCGTGCTTAATGTAGTGATTGCATAAGCAGCTGTGGATGTACCATCCGGAAGTTTGAAACAAGAGCCATCACAGAACAGTTCTCCTTGCGGATTATCCAAAGGAGTATCTTTCAAATCAATTCTACCCTTTGTCTCTTGTTCGGTAGAATACAGACAGTCATGTGACTCTTCATCGCCATAAGTAATATCTTTCGGGAAAGGTAGGATTTCAGCCGGATTAAGAACAGAACACCTCTTAATTTGAATGTGAGGAGCAAACGAGATCAATTCATATCTTGTCAACCGTGCAGAAGTGAGGTGTTGTGTTTGGGTTCGGTTCAGTAGAACATCTACAGAGTGAGGCACCATCAGGGTTAGATCATGGCCTAGGACCATTCCCTCACTCTGTTTTACAGACACAGCAGCAGCAGCGACAGCTCGCAAACATCTTGGTAAAGCACATGCTACAGGATCAAGGGCGGAAGAAAAGTAACCGCACAGCCTATTCTTCCCTCCATGTTCCTGCGTTAATACAGCCAAAGCACATCCATCACATTCATGCATAAACAACACAAAGGCCTTTTTTCATAGTTTGGTGTGGCCAAAACTGGTGCAGAGCATAATGCAGTCTTAAGCAAGTCAAACGATTGCTGGTGTTCCATGTTCCATGGCAATGGCGAAGAAATGCCCTTCTTTGTCAAAGCCAACATCGGTTTGATCACTAGTGAAACATTTGGGATCCACAACCTACAGTAAGAAGCCATACCTATCAAGGCTCTAACTTCCTTCTGTGTATTTGGGACAGACATGCCAGAAATGTGTTTTATTCTTTCAGGTGTCAATCTTCTTCACTCCTTTGACAGCAGATAGCCTAAATAGGCGACCTCCTGGCAACAATACTGACATTTTTTAAGCGAAGCTTTGTGACCATGCTTAGCTAGATGGATAAGCAATAACACAGTGCCCTCCTTACAGGCGCTCTCAGAGTCAGCAGCTAAGAGCAAGTCATCAACATACTGAAGCAATGTACAAGTAGAGGGCAATTCAAGGGTATCAAGTTGTTCTTTCAAAGCCCTACTATAAATGCTAGGACTCTCTGTGTACCCTTGAGGTGCACGAGTAAATGTGAACGAGCGTCCCCCTAAGGTGAACGTGAACAAGTGTCTACTATCCTTGTGTATAGGAATACTAAAGAAAGCATTCTTTAGATCCGCCACACTAAAGTAAGTAGCTGTAGCTGGAATCATGGTTAGTATTGTTGTTACATCAGGCACGATTGGAAATTGTGGAGCCACGACTTTATTAATGGCACGTAAATCAATTATGAAACGGAATGGAATCGCATTATTGCCTTTCTTGTACACGGGTAAAATCAGACCATTACACAAACTTCCTGAAATTTCCTCAATCACCCCGCGATGCACAAAATCGAAAACGATGCATTTCAAATCTTGCTTACCCTCAACTGAAATCTTATACTGGGGAATGCGTGGCAGCTCAATTCCGTGTTTCAAAACTATCTTAACAGGTTCAATTTGTACAACACCGACATCATTTTCGTCAACAGCCCACAAGCTCTCTGGTATATTAATGAATTCTGGCGGCAAAGGTCTTGTCAAGAATTGCGAGACAGAAAATTGTTGTGCTGAAATCGTCAAGCGCACTCCATCGGAAGAACAATAAATTACTGCATTTAATTCTTTTAACAGGTTCAACCCCAGCAAGTTCTCTCCGCAATTCGAAGTCAACAGAAATGGACAGTGGTCCGTAAAGGGACCCAAAGAAATAGGTACCGGTGAAGACACCGGACAAACAACTGGTGTGCCAGAAAACCCTACATACATTGGTTTGCCCTGACAGTGGAATGTTTGGAACCCGTGAATGATCAATGGAACACTTCTGTGCTCCAGTGTCTATCAAAAACTGATGCTTCATATTTCCCACCACCATTTCAACGTAGTGACCATTCTGATTGACGGGAATAGGTGTAGGTTCCAAACCCTGCTTCGGGAAATCCTAACGAAACCGAATGTCATCAAAAGGAAGCTCTTCAGATAAATATGCAGCGGAAGGATGATCAAATATGTTCCTGGTGTCTACATCGAAATCTGATTATCCTGCGAGAAAGGTTGCTGAGGATCCTGTGTAAACTGACCTCTACCAGGGCCCCCAACACCCGGGCGACCTCTGGACCGTCTACCCATATTCCCGAATGTGTTATTTGACCTTTGTCGAAGGACGGGGCATTGTGCACGCCAATAACCCTCTTGACGACAATAGACACACTGGTTAATGTTCACAGGACCCAAGGGCACATTCCCTTGCGGGACATACTGACCTCTAATCTGAGAACTACCCCCTCTGGGGCCTCTAACAATTTGCTGCAATAGCACTTTAGTTTTCAAATCACCTTGACATAGGCCGTAAGTTTGTCCCAAATAATTCTTTTCTCTGGAATTATGGTTTTCAATTTAGCAATGAATCTATCAGGCTAATTTAATATCACCTAAGACAGTGTTTCACCAGCTGGCCTTTCTCTATTGAGTCTAGTTATATTCACCCATGTATCTCCCAACCCTGGCATGTCGTCTATAGTTCTAACTTGTTTCCACAAATCTATGGGCAGGAGTACAGGGAATAACAAATCTATATTGCCTAAGGTGAACACTGAGGATTGCAAGACGGACTCTATTTCTTTATAGAATCCTGTCGGATTTTTCCTAATATCAGGAATAGATTGTCTAATAGTATTCACTTGCTGTTCTGAGAACGGGACGTGAAAGGACTGTGATACATAATGTGCAGGAATGTCCACTGCGACTATACCCTGTGCAGCATCGGCCGCAATCTCAACCTTCGGGACAAATGTCAGAGGAACCTCTCTCATAGGCAACTGAGAAGTAGGTGACTCCGAACGCTTACTAAGCAACAGAGCTAAATCGATCGCTAAAGCAGTCGAAGAAGTGTCAAGTGAAAAAGCTCTCTTGTAAATACTCAATAACTCTGTGGGACAACTAATCTTTCTTTTTACACAATCATCCTGTAGGTACTCTATCATTACCTGTAACACTTTCCACTGCATTTCTGGTGTATACTGACTATATGTTTCATATACTTCAACTAAAGTTATCAACATATCCAAAATCCATCTAAGTGTGTCCTTCGTACAAATTCGTGCCTCCTCAGATATCGATTTACGACAAGGAAGAAACCGTTTCTGTACATACATACTTTCCTCCTCGTCATCCTCATTCTGCAACTTTTCTAACTCCTTTCTATACCCAAATAACCTCTCTACATGCTCCTTTACTTTCTCCACAGTGTCTCTAGAAAATGCTAAAGTATTTAGATCCCTTAACCCTTGCGGGAGATCTGTATTATTTAATTTTCCCCACATTACACACAAATGAATCCCTAAACCTTCAATAAAAACATTTTTCTCAGGAAAATTATTCATATTACAAAGTGTGGCAAAAACATTAGCTTGATCATCCTTCTCCATACAATACTTAGCCCATGCAATCAAATCACATTTCTTCTCTGGCTCAGGACCACTTGGAAGAGAGGGAGCAGGCAAATTCAATGGAGGTACTGTAACTGGTGCGATAAGAAGAGGTGGAGGAACTGGAGGAAGGGGAACATTAGGAGGAACATAAACAACGGGAACAACAGCAGGTAGAGCAGGAATAACAGGATATAGAGGCAAAGCAGCAGGAAGAGGAACATTCAGAGGTGGCGCAGCGGCACCAGGCCTTCGTTCATTTAACAATTTATCTATAAATTCATCGGAAGCATGGAGGTCTTTGGAAGGATATATTTTTTAAATTCCAAGTGAGAAAGCCCTATCCATATTCCTAGGCTATTCAGAATGTTTATCTTGGTCATACAATAATGCTTTTTCGGCGTTCGTCTTATGACGGCGTGCATGTTTTTCTCTATTTTTAAGTTGTTGCAACGCTTCTTTTTTCCAATTCTGCAAAACATCAAATGCTGCAGGTATAGCCTTTTTCTTTAATACAATTGACTCTAAATACTCAATACGAGGGATTTCAAAACTACCATTGATTGGCCACTGAAGTTCGGAGGCATGTCTGGTTTGTCTGTGCCAAATGTCATTAAATACTATACTTCCAATTCCATGCTTACAGTACATAGTACATGCTGGCGACCCCTCCTGTGGTGCGGGATGGCTAAATTCCAAAGATTGTCTATCGCTGCGGAACAACGCCCTGAAGCAGGTAGACAATTTCCCAGGCATACCAAATTATTGGTGTTATCTGGTCAATAATTGTGTCTGCAGATACAATGCGCCAAATTCAAATTTTCAGAGTTGAATTAAGAGTCGCGTCACGACTCACCTGAACAAACCTAAGGAGGTCCGATCGGATTACAAAGAATCTTCCCTAACTGATCTTACCTCGTGTATGGTGATTTCGGCAAATCTGCCCACCTCAATAAGTGGACCCTCGTCAAGATGCCGTCTCGGACCACAAGCTAATCGTCCAGGGATTGGGTCGTGCAGCGCTGCTGAGGTGTCGCGTCTCGTTCAGTGGGGTCCCTTTTTGTCACACCGTCCGATCCCAGTCCGATAGCCTGCGTCAACATTCAACAATCCGGCATCAATCTTGAGGGTCCCTATTCGGGAGCCAACTGTGAAAGCAAAATCAAAATATCGAGGCTGAGTACCCCAAAAGGAAATACACCAAACACGGGTTTCAAAGGAACATACAAAGTACTTTATTTTATACTGAATCCAGTCAATAAGAACAGAGCAAATATCAGATAGCTATCGGCCCTCAGTACAACACAACGAACTTCAGCGTGGTTCAATGTGTTCAGTGAGAGACGCTGTATATTAGAATGCATTGGCTTTTTATACTTTTTGTGAGCACGATGTCCAGCCCCACTTCGGGTTAATATTCCACTAATACATCACCGATCTAGGGTCCATGCCAAGTCTCGCACATCCGCATATAACTGGTTTGCTTTTAATACATATATCAACGAGCCTATATGGCAACTGTTTATTCTGGGATTTTCCATGTAGGTCTTCTTAAACATTAATACAATGTAGTTAAACAAGTGTTCTACGTTCAGTATTTGAATACATTGTCTTTATCGTATACTTATGGATTAGTTTCATTGCATGAGTAATCCCTTACACACAGGTCAACGAAGGACAAGGTCTCAGTTCACGACCTCAACAAGTGGCTGCAGGCAAGTTACATATTAGCTACATACTGTAGGGTGTCCTGACCCACGTTTAAGCTACCCTGCTACAACATTTGGTGCTGTGGGCTTAGGAAATTCAAGATGGCGGAAAACCCACATGTGCGCCGAAATCCAGGAAAGCTGCGCAGTTGTGCGCACACCAAAATGGTTACCTAACTTGCCACCCACCAGGGTAAAGAAAGGTCTTTGTTAACAAAATCCACTTTTACTGATGTCAAAAAGTTGCTGAAATCGTGACTCATTGGACCACTTTAAAGATTCAACCCTTTTTGTGGGGTTCCACATAACCATCTTACTGTAAGGAGCCCCATCAAAACAATGTTAAGCAAGGATTTACTACCATGTAAGAACCATTCCTGTTTAGAATGCATTAATCCAAGAAAATCCCAAAAATGGGTGCAGTACCAGTACTCACCACTATCCAAAAGCCGGCGTTTTAAAACCCACTGTGTGTTTTTCTGAAGGCAAGCAAAATGCCTATTTCAAACCTTGCAACATGTGCAAAATATTCACTGAACACCAGCAGACATTTGGCAGAATGGAGTTTTGTGTGCCTACAAAATCTGGGAAATGAAGAGCCCAAAAACAATGCTTATAACAAAAATGCTATGGAGTCAGCAGCTTAAGCCTAACTGCAACTGGATTTAAAACCACCAAAATCGAAAATGTTAAATTAAATGAGTGACCTATGTTTGGTGTCACATGCCTTTGTAACTGTTGAAATGTCATAGTTTTGCACTTAGAATCAGCATTCTAGCTGCATGTGTAAAATTACAAGTTATTTTAAAAGCAACAAAAAGTTAACTGAAGGTCTGGCTTAAGGAACTTGATTTTGCCTAGCAACGGATCCCATCAGGAGTGAAACTTGAGTCACAACTATGTTCCCAGGCCAATGTTCCTTTTGCTGCCCACACTAAGGATATGCCATCTATCTGATAATTGAATTTCCTGTGCTCTGCCAGAGAGTGAACAAAGCCCTCTCCACTCAGGCAAAGGTTTTTATTACAGACGTCGTAAAAAGTGGCTTCCTCCTGGAGAAGCTGGGAGGGGCACTGCCTGTGAGAAGCAAGCTGGCTTGGCAGAAACTGGAAAGACTGGTTTCTGTCCCATGTGACCTGAAAAGACACACCCCTGCAGCAAGGATATGGTTTTATAAAAAGGGGGATAATTCATAGTGCGGACATGTGAAAATTTTATAAATGATACCATAATTCTTGTGATTTTTCTGCCCACAGTTTAAGACGTGGTAGGAACCGGTGGTATGTTCAGGGGGGTTTTAGCGGAAAAGTGGATATTACTCTAAATGTGTGCATGTTAAAAATCTGAACCTTCATCAGTTAATGTCCCTACCCCCTGCACACATGTATGTAAAGTTGGGTCCATGTCGGAAATTGAAAAAGCAGTTAAAAAGTCAATTATGTACACTCTTTGAATGCAAGCTCCGAGAATGAGCAGATTTGGACATAGACATGGCTAAATTCAGCCACACCATGTATATGTAATTTCAAACAACTGTGTAACTCTGAAGTATGGATTTTGATCATATATATATATTTGGGTGCACAGATGATAAGGGAGGTTGTTTCAAGAGATCATAAAATGACATCAATCTGACTCACAGTTCAGTTTGCCAATCAAGCGGAGGAATGGAAGCCTGACCAATGACGAATGAGAGGGGCAAGTCTAGTGATGCAACACACACACCCATTCTCAAGAAACAGATAAAAGCAGAGAGTCAGGACACATAGAGACAGTCAATTTCATCTGCCGCTGGAAGCCCTGCCGGAAAAATCCATACTTACCTCCATCAAACTCCAGAAAGCCAAACTAGAGACTTCAATCAATCCAGAGCAGAGACCAGACCAGAGAGAAAGCAGTGCTGTGCCTAGCAGAGACCAGACCAGAGAGAAAGCAGTGCTGTGCCTAGCAGAGACCAGACCAGAGAGAAAGCAGTGCTGTGCCTAGCCGAGACCAGACCAGGCGCTGTGAGCAGAATCCGGAAAGACCTGACCAGACTGAAGATCGTGACCAAGTCGCTTTCCTGTTCAAAATCTCTTGTGAGTACTTAGCAAAACTCAGAACACATCTCTTAGTTTAAATTCATCTAATTCAATCTATTTAACCTAAGTAGAACTGCCTCCTATCTGTCACCTGTCATTTCTAGTAAAATTTGTCATTTTGAAAAAGTGTGCGTTTAAAATTTACAAAACCAAAAACGACCTTTACTAAATTACTCATATCTCCGCAACCGTTTGGACTTGCAATAACTTTCATTTGGAAGCTGAGATCCCAGGCTTTCCTAGGACCCCAAAACGGTAGAGATAGTCCTTGCGGTTCCTTTGTAATAGCGCTCGGCGCATCCGCGAATTTTGCCGCGATTTGCAATTTCTTCACATGTAAAAAAACTGCTGCTGCCTGATTTCATTTGCCAGAAATTCGTTTAACCTGCTAACTATCCCTGCATCATTGCTAGTGTGAGCCTGGACTAATATTAACTAGATACCACTCATCCTGAACCTCTAAAAGGGAATTAAGAGCGTTTCCAGCATATTTCTCATTCATTGCTAGCACCTATCAAAGCATTTGCCTGTGTTTTCAAACTTCTGTTTAAGCTTGCTGGATTGAACTGAATTACAGTTGATTGCATTTCTGAGAACTGTGTGTTTTCCTTCCATTTCCTTGCCTTGCATCAAGGGGGGGAGGGGAGTAGCCAGAGAAAAGTGATTACATTGTTTGGTTGAAATCATATTGCGTATTTTCTGTACTGCATTCATTGAATATTGCATCCACCTGAGCCTACATAAAGCATCCTCTACCACATTATACTTTTGTTCCTGTTTACCAGTGTGCTACCTTATCCATTTCATGTCAACTCATTAGTGATTAAAGAAGTGTGCTAGTGCCAGATTCTCCGTTGTTAATATTTACCATATCAGATTAAGTGTGATATTCAATTATTAATTTATTAAAAAGTGTGATATATATTTTAATTTATCAAATAAACCTTTTAAACTTGCAAAACAGAATTACTTCTTGGCTCAGTGGGGTCAGGGGGATTCCAAGAGAGGGGTGTTATACAAGGGTAGTCATCCAGAACGCATGAACTGGACCTAAAGATATATCAATAAGGGTTTTCATTCAGTATTCTAGACTAGGCGTTAACTTGGCTGTAGTGCTGAATTGAATCCTCTTACAAAGTGGGGGCTCGAGCCGAGACGTTGGGTTAGATTTACCAGTTGTGCAGCTTAATACAGTGTGCTAACTGACGGGATACATACACCCGGTCGGATCACCACGCTGCATTACGCTGTGAAGCATTCCTCAAAAGGGACACTCCAAGAAAAGTTCTGTTCTGCAAAAATAAAACACTAACTTCTGTAAGTCAGGACAGAGACCAATCTCTAGAATGACGACCTTAGTAGACATGAAAATAGCCAGAGAGCACCTCTTGCATAAGCTATTTGTGAGAGGTGAATGGACCGAACAGGGCCAGGATGTGTGGTTGCAGGCCATCACACAACAGGTCACTGAAACAGGGTCAGATATATATAGAGATCAGGGTCCCTTACATGTGGCCCTGAGTGAACTATATATGGCTCCTAAAGCCAAAGAGGAACACAATAAGATCGCCAGGATAGCAGCATACCTGTACCTATATATGGGAGACATGCAGGATAGATGTGCTGAAAGCCAAAATCTGGCAAATAGGCAACAGATGGCATTACAGAAGGTCCAATCTGATCTGGACTCTTCTGAGCAGAGGCTGCAGAGGAGCCAGGAGTCAGAAAATGACAGCAGACTGTACATTACTAAAATAAAGGAGGATATGGATGTGCTGCAAAAGGAAAAGTCAGAACAGGATACTAGATTTCTGGCCCTGCAGAAGGAGCACCAAGACAGTTTGGACTCCTTACTGCAGAGCCAGAAAAAGCTGGAGCAACAGATCAATTTCAACAGGGCATGCACAGAGCAGGTAGCCACCCTGCAAATCCAACTAGACAGAGAGAAAGAGGAGAGCAATAAACTGATCCTGAAAGACCTGGATACCCAGGCAGAGTTTGATCAGGAGCGCCAGAAAGCTGGTGCCTTCCAAAGGCAAAGGGACGACCTGGCGGCACAAATGCAGGCTCTTAGTCAGGAAAGAGACGCCTTAGGCCAGGAAGTCTGCCATTTAAAAAGGAAAATGGAAGAAAATCACCTGGCCCACCAGGGACTGGGTGACCTCCAAAAAGAAAACCAGAACTTGCTAGAGCACACCAGGAGGGTGGAGGATGCTCTAGCAAGAAAGGAGCAGGCCAATAGGGACACAGCTCAGGAGGTAACCCTCCTGCAGCAAAGACTGGCCCAGTTCTCCAGGACCAACCAGGAAGCACAGAGGGAAAATGAGGCCCTCTGTCAACACAATGATAGGCTCCAACAGCAGGTAGCGATGCAGGAGAGACTGATAGAGTCGAGTAAGGCCTTAACTGAGGAACTGAAGGCACAAATGCAGGCTCTTGCATTGCAACAGGGAGCAGGGGCGGATAGAGATGAGGTTCGCTGGGAAATGGAAACTCCGGAGCATAACCTCAGGAG
Source organism: Ambystoma mexicanum (assembly GCF_040938575.1). Lineage (NCBI taxonomy): Eukaryota > Metazoa > Chordata > Amphibia > Caudata > Ambystomatidae > Ambystoma > Ambystoma mexicanum. The sequence continues at coordinate 459,334,170 of NC_090938.1, read as the reverse complement.
CCCTAGTACCAGAGGCCCTCATACCTCTCAGTCCCTGGACTCTGCCACCCCCATGTCCCCTGGCGCACATGAGCACAGGGCCACAGGGATGGCAGATTACTATCCAGCCAGAAGCATGGGGCTCATAGGCCAGTACCATCCAGGAATGGAGGGGTGGGCATCCGGGTATGGGCACCCAAGTACAATACAGTTCAGTGGGGAACCCCAGGAGAGTAGGCCCATTAAGGGCATCCTGAAAACCTCTGCCCAGTTAGGTCAGTGGAGGGGGTACCCATCAAATCCTGACAGCAAGGAGGAATCTGAAGACTCCTCTGAACTGCGCAGGACACAGGAGACCAGGTCCCCACATTCTGCCAGCCATTCCCAGGCTCGCAGAATCCGGGAAAACCTGGAAGAACAGACGGGAACCTCTGGGAGCAGTGCCTCTGAGTCCGACGAGGGTTACCCGAACCAAAAAGGCCAATAAGGCAAAAAGGGCCTTGCTCAAGGACCCCTTAAAGCAGATTAAGGCGATCAGGAGCGTCATCACGCCTTACCATAAGAACGCTAAGTATTCTGTTTGGGAGCACTTAGAGTTGTTTGAACAAATGATGGAGACTTTCCATTTGAAGGACAGCCAAAGCTGCATTCAATATGTAAAGTGGACCTTCTCCCCGGAATACTCCAGTTTCTTTGCGGGGCTGGAGGACCAAAATCATTTAAGATGGTCCACCTATAAGGCGGCCATCCTGAAACATTTTTCTGTTCACAGAAATCCTCAAGAGGCTCGCAAGGCAGCCTACAATTTGCAATGTGGGGAGGATCAGGCCCCACAAGAATTTGTGCAGGAGTTAAAGCGGGCTTTTGCACAGACCACAAGAAGGGTGCGCACGGATAGCCGTGAATTTATAAACACGTTTTTCCATGCCTTGCCCAAATATATCATGACCCAGCTCGTGAGGGATTTTCACGAGAAAAGATCTTTAGACTGGGTCATTGAACAGGCTACCCGCATCTATGAGGTGCAGAAGCCCATAGAAAATAAAAGCAATGCCCAGAAAAACCCCAAAGCCAACAGCACCCCTGCTGCTGCCAAGGTGGCAGAGGTAAAGGTCACCCCCGTTTTGGATTTGGAGATGGGGGGGCCTAAAAACCTACCTGCACCTAATAATGCTAGGCCCAGAAGGTCCTCGGGCCAGTCGCAGACAGGGAGCCAGGGAGGCAGCCCAACAAATGGGGTCCCTCGCTCTCCTGACTATGTAAGTCCTCGCTACAAAGGTAACAGACCCATCCTGGGTTATGTGTGGACTCCTCCAGCCCAAGGGGGGGGATCCAGCCAAGCACCTAACCCAGGGAACTTCCCTCCAAACTTCCCACAGGAGGGCAGAAATTTACCAAACCCTGGGCAGAACTTTTTCCCCAGATATCCACCCGACTTCCAACCCCAAAATCATCCATCCTTCTTTCCTCAATTCCCTGAGCCCAGACCACTGAATCCGGGAGAGGGGAGGCCAAGGGTGGAGGGGTACCAAAATCTTCCCAACCAGGGGTACTACCAGAGGAGGGACAGCTACCCTTCCCGGGATCAGCCCAGGGGAGAAAACAGGGCCCCGTATCAGCCTGAGCGGGTTTCCCAGTTAGAGCGCCAGGTTCAAAACATGGCGCGGGATATGGGTCATATACTGAGGGCACAGCAGAACCCTCAGATCAGCATGCCGGCGCAGAACGCACCCAACTCTGGACCTGGTGCTCCAGAACAATGACGGGGGCAGCACCCCGATAAATCACCGGTTCCCAGGGAGGAGGCACAAAGGGAAGGGGGGTGTAAAGCCTTGGAGGAAGCTTCCTTCCTCACTTGTAAACAGCCCCTGGAAACCCAGGAACCGGAAACAAAATCTCTTGCCCCTGAAAGTCTGCCTCCTAAGGAGCAGAGGGGGGGTAGGAGAAACAAAAGACCCAAACAGACTCAGTTTGAGGAGGAGGTACAGATCTTCCAATTTGAGGGAGAGGGATCCTCAGAGGATCCTGGGAAAAGGATCTTCTCCTTCAGAGAGGGGGGAACTCCTCCCAAAGAAAAATGGGTCCCTAGGGATGCAAATCCAGACTGGGGAGATGTGGAGACTGAGCTACCGCCGCCCACCATCTCATCCCAGAACCAACAGCAAGAAAATCCCCTGGTTCAAACCCATCCTGGCGACTGCCTCCAAAAAGGGGGGGGCGGCCCAGAAACGGAGCCAGGGGAACCCACAATGGCTCTGATCTCCAGTTGCAAATTTTTTCTTTCAGATTCCCAAGACTCTCCACAGAATTCTGCCCAAATCTCCTCGCTAGCGATGTCCAAAACCAGAAAATTAGCCCACCAGTTGTCCAAAAATGTACATTATCTGTGCCCCCTTGAGGAGAAGGAGGGAAGATATTATGCCCCGGTACAAGTACAGGGGCAGGGTACAATCTCAGCACTGGTGGACACTGGATCTCAAGCTACCCTTCTGTCCAGAAGGGCCTTTGACGAACTGAATGCAGGAAGGGGAGAGAATTACCAAATTCCTCTCACCTCTCTTCCTGGACAACTGCAGAACTTTGACGGGAAGGAAATTCCCGTCGAGGGGACGGCAGACTTGGACATTAAGATCGGGCGACATAAGTTGAAACACCCGGTCATAGTTGTGACCCCAGAGGGCACTCCTTGTTTACTAGGGAATGACCTCCTGAGAAAGTTGTCACCCCTAATAGATTGCGTAAACAAGGTCCTCTGGACTCAGACTAGCCGACCCATAAAATTAAAACAGAGTGTCAACCATGTTAGTTTAAACGGCACATGCCATATGGTTGAACAAAAATCTGACCAAGTAGAATTTCACTTCCAGAACAACCAAATTCCAGACGTGACGGTAATAGCAGTAGGACAACAGACTGGTGATGGGGGGTCCTCTCTATTTCTGAAAATCAACCTTCCTTCCAGTCTAAAGTGGTATTCCACGCTGGAAGGAAACACTCTGAAATTCTATACTAATCCACAATCAGAAACCCCCACTCCTATAGTCCAGAAAGATGTGAAATCAGCTCAAAGCCTGGCTGATATTCAGCAAATTGGAGAGCAGTTGTTCATCCCTGTTCAGTTAAATGATGGGAAGGACTCTGTTCTCGCTCGAGTGTGTGTGAACAACGGTAAGAGCTTCATCAGCGAAGCCATGTTCCGCCAACTCCCAAAAGATCCAGCCATTCCCACCTTCAAACTGATAGACAAATGGGAAATGGACCTGGAAGCACCTGACTCCAAACATCTCCTGCCAAGCAGGTGTATGCTCAAAATCTCCATTGGCAACAAGAGCATAGTCCATAATTGTTGGGTCGTGCGAGACGTCACTGCCGCCTTTTACTTAGGCAGTGACATTCTCAATCGCTTTGCCATTAGTTTGGACCTAATAAACTTCAAAGCTTGGTCCCGATTAGCGGATAATCCCATGGGCTTTGATGATCCAGAAAAAGCATTTAGGTCAGCTCAATTGCTACCTTATGCAGTTGAAATTCAGGTTAAAGAGGAAGTCACCATCCAAGAAAGGACCCGACAATTCTCCCTGGAAGTGAAAGTTAAAAGGGGACAAGAGTTGAAAAACCCTGATGCTTACATACATCTAAATGCTTCTCTCCAACAGCAAGGGTTGGGGGTAAACCCGACTCCATTAGTCAACATAGAACATGACCCCATTCTAATAGAGGTGGATAACAGCGACTTAAAGAGTATTACTCTAGCCGCAGGCACCATTATTGGAATGGCGGTTGATGACCGACATTTCTCCATTGATCTTGTAAATGAACTGTTAGGACCCATCCCCAAGGACTGTTTTGACAGTGACAGTGATGACAACACAACACCAGACAGGATCTTTACCCGGCATGGGGGGAACTTCCTGGTGTACACTTCCTGCCCCTATGGTAAGGAAGATGTGACTTGTGACTTCAGGAGGGATGAGGTGATTTTCCAGGTCCATGAGGGCTGCCTTTCCCACCTGAAGCCTCCGGTCCAAATCAGCACTCTGACCAGGGACTTCTCCACCCAGCTGGAGGAGGCCGCTGAAATAGCCAAACCAGAAGTCTTTCCAGGCTTCAGGCAGATGGTGGAAGAGAGAGTCAACCTAGCTGATGCCTGTGTGACTCTGGAACAAAAGCAAAAGTTGAAACAAGTTTTCTTGGATTTCCAAGATCTCTTTGCGGTAGACTCATATGACTGTGGTCGCACCGACATCCACACCACAACAATCCCCACGGACCCTGGCATGACTCCAGTGTTTGTGAAGCAATATCGCTTGCCTCTCGCATCAATGGAGTCCCTTACTGAAATAATTAAGAACCTTGAGTCCCGGGGAATAATCCGTCCAGTCCACAGCACCTTCAATAATCCGGTGCTGGGAATATTGAAGCCAAACGGCCAGTGGAGACTCTGCGCTGACCTCAGGGAGCTCAACAAACGGGTCCACACTTCCCGATGGCCTCTTCCCTACATTGACCAAGGGCTGGCCCAGATTCAGGGGTCACAGGTATTCACTGCAATAGACCTGACCAATGGATACTGGACCGTGCCTGTCAGTAGGGAGGACCAATACAAGCTGGCTTTTACCTTTGGGGGCCAGCAGTACACATGGACCCGGACTCCCTTCGGATACCTTAACTCCGGTAATGAGTTCAATATTTTCCTACATAAGGCCATGCCCGACCTGGGTACGAGGGGTAACCTGGCTTATGTAGATGATGTCCTCATCAAAAGTTCATCTGTGGAGGAACACATAGCAGAGATCCGTTATGTTCTGACACAGTTGAGGGCCGCCGGAGCAAAACTTTCCTTTCAGAAAGCACAGTGGTGTAGAACCCGTGTTAATTTCTTGGGGCATGAGATTACTCCTCAGGGTCTCTGTCCCCAGGAAAAGAAAGTGGAAGCACTTCAGAAACTGAAAGACCCCACAACTCTGCAGGAACTAAGGAGCCTCCTTGGACTGACTAATTACAGCAGAAAGTTCATTGAGGGCTACGCAGAGATCACCAGACCCCTGATTCATCTCCTGAAGGGGGGGGTCAAGTGGGAATGGGGTCCAGAACGAGCCGAGGCAGTAAAACAACTCAAAAGAAGCCTCTCACAAGCGCCTTGCCTAGCTTACCCTGTCAGAAACAAGGAGTTCTTCCTGGAGACGGGGTTCTCTAATACGTGCTTGACGGCAGTATTATATCAAAAGCATGACAAGGTCAATAAAGTAATCTCCTATGCGAGCAAAACTTTATCCTCTGTGGAGGAAAAATTCAACGATTGTGAGAAGGCACTCCTGGCAACGGTGTGGGCATTGAAGAATTACCGCCCGTTTATCCAGGGGGAACACATCATAGTGGAGACTCCACACCAGCCTCTGCAATATCTCCAAAGTGACAGAATCCGGGCCGGAAATGTGAGTAATTCCCGAATTACTTCCTGGATTCTGTCAATGCAAGGCTTTCCTGTGGAGGTCAGATATGGCCAAAACAAGAAGAGTCCCCTCGCGCAAGGTCTGGCTGACTTGCATGATTGTGCCAGAGAAAACTGTCTCGAGGACGAAAGTCTAAAAATAAAGGACAACATGGAGGCATACCTTAATTCCCCCCACAAAGTCTTTGAAGAAGACAAGTGTGAGGGAATGCCCACTGTCTATGTGGATGGATGCTCTGACCATGTTGACAACAACGGGGAGAAAGAACTGGTGGCCGGCGTAGGGAATGCATGGGTGAATGAGTCCCCAGAACCCTCCTCTGGATACAAAATTGGTCCCCGAAGTAGTCAGGTGGCAGAATTGATGGCTGTGCATCAGGCCATCCTCACTGCTGTCCAGCATCAACTCCACGAACTGGTCATAATCACAGATTCGGATTATGTACGGAACGGGTTCGTGGAGCACCTGGTTAATTGGAAGACCAGAGGCATGGTATGTGCTAACAACAAACCCTTGAAACATGGGAAGTTGATCCAAAACATTGATGATCTGGTCACCTCGAATGGGATGACCATCTATTGGAAGAAGATCAAGGGTCATTCCAAAGTAGAGGGACCAGACAAAACTGGAAATGACTTAGCTGATCAGCTGGCCAAAACCGGGGCCATCCAAGGGGATCTAATTGAGATTGAGTCCCTGTTGGGGGAAATCCAGGTCACTGCCATCACTAGGTCCCAGACAAATGCTCACAACGACCTCTCAATTGCACAATGGAGTAAGGAGACCCCTGATGCTGATTTGATTACTGCTCAGAAGGGGGATCCAATAATTGTAAATTTTACCAGCACCTTGAGGACCCTGAGAACTTTCCCCTGACGGATACCGATTACATTGGGAAAGAGGACCTAAGAGTGTTGATGAAATGTCCCAAAATGTTCCGGATCCAAGACGGTTTGTTGGTAAGGAAATCCAAAGCTGGCCACGATCAGTGGGTGGTTCCTACCTCATTCCGAAGCCTGATGTTAAGTCACGCCCATGATGCGGCCACTGCCGGTCATAGGGGGTTTCACACAACATTGGAAATCTTAAGAGAGGTTGCATACTGGCCACACATGGGGCAGGACCTCGACCAGTACCTGAAGGGTTGCCTTGTGTGTGCACAATTTCAGCCATCATCCCTCACACACCGGGCGCCTTTACAAAAGAGGGGAATGACACTGCCATGGTCAGATTTACAAATCGACTTTGTAGGCCCTGTGATTCGCTCGGCTAGGGGGAATAAGTACATGTTGACCGTGACATGCTTGTTTACCAAGTGGGTGGAATGTCTCCCAGCCCCAAATTGCAAGGCAGAAACTGCAGCGGCCTTGATGATTAACCACATCTTTTCCCGTTTTGGTCTACCTCAAAGGATTGAGTCAGACAGAGGTAGCCACTTCACCAGTGAAGTAATGACAAAGATGTGGGAGATACTGGGGGTCAAGAGAAAGCTGCATATTGCTTATAGACCAGCTTCTTCTGGGGCAGTAGAGAGATATAACCGGACAATTGTGAGCATATTAAAGAAGTTTGTGGCAGATTCTGGGCCAAGTTGGGATATCCGATTACCTCTGGTCCTAATGGCCATCAGATCTACCCCTTCATCTGCAACCAAAATGTCACCATTTGAGTTGATGACTGGGCGCAAGATGGTGCTTCCGCAGCATTTGCTCTACAGGACCCAAGAGCAGACACTGATAAATGCCTCCACTACTCATGAGTATGTAGAGAATTTAAGGAAACACCTCCAACATGCTTTTGCTTATGCTCAGCGGAATCTAGAAAGATCGACTGATAGCATGAAGACCCATTATGACCTGAAAACTTCCAGGAAGGAATATCAGGTGGGAGACCGGGTCTATCTATACAACTTCCAAAGGAACCAGGCCAAGCAGCGCAAATTTTTGCCTACATGGAAGGGACCCTTTGAGATCGTCGATAAGATCTCCCCTGTGGCCTACAAGATCCGCATCCCCAAAGGTGGTTCGGCAGAGGGGGAAGACAAGTGGGTCCACATAAACCAGTTGAAATGTTGCCATCCCAGGCACACTCTGCAACAACTAGAGGAATCCTCTGGAATCCTAGCGGGTACTGTATCAGACTAATTCAGTTCCAATCATAAAACCTACCACATCTAGTCTCTAAAATATTGTGATTTACATGAAACTGTCTCTAGTGATGCTGTTTTTTTTTTTCAAAATAAGAATGTAATATTTCGTTACGATGAAATGCATATGCTGCCCCACTATCTCAACAGTGGTGGAAAAAAAAATCGTCTATGAGTAGATATTGCCGCTCTTCCTTTATCATCCTAGGAGAGATGAAACCATGAAGGATGACCAAGAAGGACGATCCGGAGACCGGGAGCAAAGACACAACGGGCCCGGGGTACCGCCCAATCTTCCCATCAGGACCGGCGAGGAGAACTGATCGATCTGACCGGATGGAGAAGAAGATGCTGAACTGTGCCATCTACAGAAGAGGAAGAAGATTATGCGGACAGACCGGTGCGTGGGTCAAAACCCTTGGGCACGCGACTCCCCATCGACCCAAACTCAAAGTGCAGTCACGTGGGGGGGCTTGTAGGGTGTCCTGACCCACGTTTAAGCTACCCTGCTACAACATTTGGTGCTGTGGGCTTAGGAAATTCAAGATGGCGGAAAACCCACATGTGCGCCGAAATCCAGGAAAGCTGCGCAGTTGTGCGCACACCAAAATGGTTACCTAACTTGCCACCCACCAGGGTAAAGAAAGGTCTTTGTTAACAAAATCCACTTTTACTGATGTCAAAAAGTTGCTGAAATCGTGACTCATTGGACCACTTTAAAGATTCAACCCTTTTTGTGGGGTTCCACATAACCATCTTACTGTAAGGAGCCCCATCAAAACAATGTTAAGCAAGGATTTACTACCATGTAAGAACCATTCCTGTTTAGAATGCATTAATCCAAGAAAATCCCAAAAATGGGTGCAGTACCAGTACTCACCACTATCCAAAAGCCGGCGTTTTAAAACCCACTGTGTGTTTTTCTGAAGGCAAGCAAAATGCCTATTTCAAACCTTGCAACATGTGCAAAATATTCACTGAACACCAGCAGACATTTGGCAGAATGGAGTTTTGTGTGCCTACAAAATCTGGGAAATGAAGAGCCCAAAAACAATGCTTATAACAAAAATGCTATGGAGTCAGCAGCTTAAGCCTAACTGCAACTGGATTTAAAACCACCAAAATCGAAAATGTTAAATTAAATGAGTGACCTATGTTTGGTGTCACATGCCTTTGTAACTGTTGAAATGTCATAGTTTTGCACTTAGAATCAGCATTCTAGCTGCATGTGTAAAATTACAAGTTATTTTAAAAGCAACAAAAAGTTAGCTGAAGGTCTGGCTTAAGGAACTTGATTTTGCCTAGCAACGGATCCCATCAGGAGTGAAACTTGAGTCACAACTATGTTCCCAGGCCAATGTTCCTTTTGCTGCCCACACTAAGGATATGCCATCTATCTGATAATTGAATTTCCTGTGCTCTGCCAGAGAGTGAACAAAGCCCTCTCCACTCAGGCAAAGGTTTTTATTACAGACGTCGTAAAAAGTGGCTTCCTCCTGGAGAAGCTGGGAGGGGCACTGCCTGTGAGAAGCAAGCTGGCTTGGCAGAAACTGGAAAGACTGGTTTCTGTCCCATGTGACCTGAAAAGACACACCCCTGCAGCAAGGATATGGTTTTATAAAAAGGGGGATAATTCATAGTGCGGACATGTGAACATTTTATAAATGATACCATAATTCTTGTGATTTTTCTGCCCACAGTTTAAGACGTGGTAGGAACCGGTGGTATGTTCAGGGGGGTTTTAGCGGAAAAGTGGATATTACTCTAAATGTGTGCATGTTAAAAATCTGAAACTTCATCAGTTAATGTCCCTACCCCCTGCACACATGTATGTAAAGTTGGGTCCATGTCGGAAATTGAAAAAGCAGTTAAAAAGTCAATTATGTACACTCTTTGAATGCAAGCTCCGAGAATGAGCAGATTTGGACATAGACATGGCTAAATTCAGCCACACCATGTATATGTAATTTCAAACAACTGTGTAACTCTGAAGTATGGATTTTGATCATATATATATATTTGGGTGCACAGATGATAAGGGAGGTTGTTTCAAGAGATCATAAAATGACATCAATCTGACTCACAGTTCAGTTTGCCAATCAAGCGGAGGAATGGAAGCCTGACCAATGACGAATGAGAGGGGCAAGTCTAGTGATGCAACACACACACCCATTCTCAAGAAACAGATAAAAGCAGAGAGTCAGGACACATAGAGACAGTCAATTTCATCTGCCGCTGGAAGCCCTGCCGGAAAAATCCATACTTACCTCCATCAAACTCCAGAAAGCCAAACTAGAGACTTCAATCAATCCAGAGCAGAGACCAGACCAGAGAGAAAGCAGTGCTGTGCCTAGCAGAGACCAGACCAGAGAGAAAGCAGTGCTGTGCCTAGCAGAGACCAGACCAGAGAGAAAGCAGTGCTGTGCCTAGCCGAGACCAGACCAGGCGCTGTGAGCAGAATCCGGAAAGACCTGACCAGACTGAAGATCGTGACCAAGTCGCTTTCCTGTTCAAAATCTCTTGTGAGTACTTAGCAAAACTCAGAACACATCTCTTAGTTTAAATTCATCTAATTCAATCTATTTAACCTAAGTAGAACTGCCTCCTATCTGTCACCTGTCATTTCTAGTAAAATTTGTCATTTTGAAAAAGTGTGCGTTTAAAATTTACAAAACCAAAAACGACCTTTACTAAATTACTCATATCTCCGCAACCGTTTGGGCTAGAGACTTGCAATAACTTTCATTTGGAAGCTGAGATCCCAGGCTTTCCTAGGACCCCAAAACGGTAGAGATAGTCCTTGCGGTTCCTTTGTAATAGCGCTCGGCGCATCCGCGAATTTTGCCGCGATTTGCAATTTCTTCACATGTAAAAAAACTGCTGCTGCCTGATTTCATTTGCCAGAAATTCGTTTAACCTGCTAACTATCCCTGCATCATTGCTAGTGTGAGCCTGGACTAATATTAACTAGATACCACTCATCCTGAACCTCTAAAAGGGAATTAAGAGTGTTTCCAGCATATTTCTCATTCATTGCTAGCACCTATCAAAGCATTTGCCTGTGTTTTCAAACTTCTGTTTAAGCTTGCTGGATTGAACTGAATTACAGTTGATTGCATTTCTGAGAACTGTGTGTTTTCCTTCCATTTCCTTGCCTTGCATCAAGGGGGGGAGGGGAGTAGCCAGAGAAAAGTGATTACATTGTTTGGTTGAAATCATATTGCGTATTTTCTGTACTGCATTCATTGAATATTGCATCCACCTGAGCCTACATAAAGCATCCTCTACCACATTATACTTTTGTTCCTGTTTACCAGTGTGCTACCTTATCCATTTCATGTCAACTCATTAGTGATTAAAGAAGTGTGCTAGTGCCAGATTCTCCGTTGTTAATATTTACCATATCAGATTAAGTGTGATATTCAATTATTAATTTATTAAAAAGTGTGATATATATTTTAATTTATCAAATAAACCTTTTAAACTTGCAAAACAGAATTACTTCTTGGCTCAGTGGGGTCAGGGGGATTCCAAGAGAGGGGTGTTATACAAGGGTAGTCATCCAGAACTGGACCTAAAGATATATCAATAAGGGTTTTCATTCAGTATTCTAGACTAGGCGTTAACTTGGCTGTAGTGCTGAATTGAATCCTCTTACAATACAGAGGTCAAGACGGCCAAGACGGCCATGTTGTATTTTGGAATGACATCGTCCACCATTTTAACTCACAGGGTGACTTTACAAAGCGAGTCATAAAATGGCGGATTGACCTAAAATGGCGGCTTACATTGATTTTAAGGTCAGGACCTTGCAACACGGATTCCTTCGCAAGCGACTTACGAGCAGCTTGGCGTAGGCCAATATACACATATTTATTGCATTAGGAGGCACAATATAATTTCTCTTTTGACAATCACACAGCCACAGAAGCCCCAACTGGCAACCATGATAGAAGAACATGAGAAGAACACTGATGTTCTAGGTGACAGTGGTGATCATTTGGAGGAAACGGTGGCAGCAAGGAGACATTTCACACTCTACCAGGGTTAGGCCTAACTCACAAAGCAACCATTGGGCAAAGCCAACAGTTTTGAAATTTGTATAGGTATTGTATAGGCTTTTTCCCAGGCACTGCCATAAGGGTAGTGCTCATAAAATGGCAACCATTTGCAAATGGTGTTAGTGAAGTCATAGTATAACAGTGCCTTGGAAATGTGTATCTAATGCCTGTATAAGAGGCAGCATTGCTGGCCTTTACAATGCTATTTTAACATGAATTTACAGCAAGGAGCACATACAAAGGCAAATATTTGGGTTATGAATAATGTGGCTGAAGAAGCTCTTGTTTAAGACATTTGCATTACATCTAGAGCGGGTTTACAGCTGAAATTAAGCCATTACCTTTCAAAAACATTTTCTCGAAATAACAATGGCAACCCCTTAAAAGCATAGTGGTTGTGCACAGAGAGCTCAGTAGCAGTGAGGTTGGCCAGAGAGGGGTCAGTATTGGCTATAGACTAGCTCAGCCACAGGCAGCCAATGGGTGGGTAGCACCACATAACAACACACACTAGTTGCCTGCCCCCATCACATCCTGTCTCTTTCTGACCTTCAATGTACATGCCAATAGCTATATTTTAAGCAGAGTTAAAATTCTGCCCAATAACCAAAACAAAAAAAAAGGACTCTCACGCACAAGGCTCACAAAGATTATTTTTCCCCGAAGGAGGTTTTCCAGAGTGCAAATCAGTTTAGAAATCCTTTTAAAGAGATTGCTGAAAGCTGCCTTCAATTCTGTTTTCATGTTCTTCATTCAAATTATTGCAATAGTTATTAAAAGAAGAAGAAAAAAATTCCCTACATGAATACAATAATGTCTGCCAAAAGACCTACGGTTCTGTGGGATCAGTAACTGTAGCTGTTTCCACTCAGTACCTCGTGTGATTACTTTGTTCCTTTTTTCGCGCAGCTGAATCAAATCACGCATCTCATTTTCTCAAACTCGTTAGGTCAATAATGGCGTCTCTTGTCAAAGCGTATGATGTTAGACAAGCCCATTCTCCGGCCCGCCTCGCTGCACAGAGTGGCGGCGTATGCTTCAGCAATCGCGGCGTCCATCTCCGCAGATCCGCAACCCCACTTGGCAGCACGTCCCACGCGCACAGCGAAGGATGTGACTTCCGCCGCTCCTCCGTTCTAGCTCTTCAAACGCATGCGTGTCATAAGCTAAATCAATGAGATCAGACCGCAATGCGTAATGCACTGATTCTAGTAGAAGCACTTGAGTTGGAAAGAGTTGAGTTTCAACCAACAGCGCGTTGGGAGCACACGCATGGTGAAAGGCGCTATACGAATGGCAACATGAATGAATGAATGAGATGGTCGGCCTGAAAGAAGAACCCTTATTATAGAAGTCTCCACTACTAGGAAGCATATCAACCTGAGGTGCATCAAATCGGTGCATTTATAAGCATCCCCTGTTCAGAAAGATGCATGCTAAAATGCATAGCTGTGTCTTTCTGTTGGGTTTTCACAATATTCCCAACAACGACAACAGGGTCTCAATGCCGCTTGGTTGTTTGTGCGCTTTACACATGAAATAAATAACCAAATAAATAAACAAGTCAGGTACATTTCATATTATTAAAAATAAAGTTCCTGGTGGGTTTGCTCTATTTGCATGTTTCATGCTAGGTTGTGGCGGAACCGTAAGAGATGGAGCTGCCCACGTGACTAGAGACAGCTGGAGAGTGTAGAACAAAGCAGGCCATTGATATCCCCAGAGTCAGGCAGGTAGGCGAGTACACCCGTGGGGGCTTGACCCTGGTGGCACAAGGGACAGCAAAAATGGTGCACTAGAGAAATTGCTACTCAAGTCTGGAGTGACCCGCATAATGACTCGCTAATGCAGCTGACACACTCTTCTTAAGGAACATGCACTTCTGCTGCAAGAGCCATCACAAAGAAGCACTGATGTATGCAACTGTGCCGCCAGCTGAGATGAACAAGGGGATTCACTAATGCACTTGTCATTGTTTTGACTATTGTGATGTGATGGTGATTGCCGTTGAGGGACCATGCTGCTACATAAGCTGTCCATCATCGCTGCGTCACCCCAACCTTCGGTTTTGGATGAAGGGAAACTAACTTGCAAGGTTAAATGCCCACAGCGTGCTTAGTTGTACCTGAAGCCGGCGCCCATTTGAGCTGGCAATAATGTTCTTTTGGGGAGCAGAGAGCAGAACACAGAAGCATTCACACCACCAATGCACAGTCGTACAATGCGTGCTGCCGGAAAAGCGTGCAGTGATGAGCAAGTATGTGCGGCCCATATTACGAACACTACACATGTCTCTCAATGAGAGGAAGGAGCTATGTGCATGAGGCAGGGCGCTCTGCAACAACTATTACTCTGGGAAGGACCCACCAGGAAAGTAAGAGAACTCTTCTGCACAGATGCCTGGGACTAGGGAGGATATTCAGCCCAAGATCTGCTCTGAAGCAGGAACTAGGGAGAAACTCAACAAATTAGGAACGTGAAAAAGTCACCCTTCCTAACAGTGGAGGTGTGAACAAAGGAACCCACTGAAAAAAAGAGGACCACAAACTCTAGAAGATGAAGAACCTGCACTCCACTTAACAAATGAAAATGAGATGGTCTCGACCACCTGAGCTGGCCGCCAGTCAGTCAACGTAGTGGACGTTAATAATTCTGGGCAATGCAATGGCAAGACATGCCTGTGAAGCAGAAGCAGGCAGGGCATCCAGAATCATCAGCTAGGAGGCACATCTGGATCCATGAGTAAGGAACAGCATGTTGGATTTAGACTCAGACATATTGTTGGATCCAAACCTTCATGACAAAGTTTGGTGATGTGTGGATCAGGGGAGAAAAGCACATACAAAAGAAATATCCTTTGTCAAGCATTATTCCCAGAGCAATTATTTGAGGAAATGGCGGCCAAACATGAAAAAGCCCGCCTGAGACGCATAGCACGCCATACCTGAAGATAGGCACAGTAGTGATCAGCTAAGAGGACACAGAGGGAAAACATTAGACTTAACAAACCACTGTAAGAGTCCTAGGGAAGGAGCAAAGACATCTGGAAGAACATACCTAAGGGAAGAATTTAAAGAACCAATGGATTCTCACACTTTTAGGTATTTGTAAGACATCAACAGATGGAACGATCTCCAGAATATAAAATGGTTTTGGACAATGCTAACAAAACACCTAAAACGATTGAGCCCAGCCATTCGCTAAAAACAATGTCAACGCTGCTTAGTATTGTGTGTATATCATGGCCCTCTGGAAGTACATAAGCCATGGGCAGAACAGAACTACTGCCACAGCTGGTGAGATGATGTGATGGGGCGCTTAAACAATTATGATTGGTTGGTACACACAGAAAGCCCAGTAAGCTATGTGGGCATGTCATCTGCCTGTGGTGCTTGCATGCCCAGTGACTCATAAGATAGCAACTATGATGGCAGGATTTCCTTGCCTGAGAACTGGAGCACTGACCAGATGGGTGCCAGTCACCACATCAGGTCCGCTTATGTGTAATGGAATGGTCCAGTTCAGGCAGAGGTTGTAGTACGCGGGTGGTCTGAGCGGAAATGTACAGGTGTCGCTTGGTGCTGTAATCCATTCCCCCTCAAGGCCAGAAAATGTTCCGATAGGAAGCTCATTGTCTATGTCACCAACTCAGTGTGCCATGCTGACTATTCGCACGGACTCCATTGTGTAACACCGTTTGAAAGCTCTGAGGACTGTGACATCTGGGGGCACATTGTTGGTAGAAGAATACACTGCCCATTTCCATGTCCATTTCTGCACATCTGTATGCAAATTAAAGCTAACTCGAACTTTGCTGCCGGGGTTGCTTCTTGGATGTATTGCAACATGTCCCAAGTTGGTCAGTGTCTTGGATTCATCACAACCAGCAGAGACGGCAACGGGAGGAGCAGAGCGCGCCCCCTCGAACCACTGTACACACAAGAATAAGTAAAAGGCTTAACAGAAGCATCTACAAGGGGCTTTGAACGAGGGTTGCCCTTGAACACTGGTGTTTCTTCATGGACTGCACAAAAGCCTGGATTATTTCATGCAAATTGGTAGAATTGGTAGTAGAGCGGAGGATGGTAGGAATTAGGTTCTAATATGGGGAAATGAGAAATAATGGGATAGACAACACAGAGACATTACTCTAAAAATACATTACATAAATAATGAATAACAATAATAATAAGCCAGTATTTTAAGAAATAAATTATCAGGTAGCTCAGGACAGCCACGAAGAGCAAAGAAGCTCAGGGCAGGAGCCAGTTGTGACATTCTTTCAGAAAATGTAAGGGGTTAGGAATACAAATGAGAACCTTCAAATGGGAATGATTCATTCATGAACAAGTGAAACTGTAAATTCTAATCAGAGTTCTGAAGTTCTGATGTTAGTAATATGTTTATAAGCAAAAGCAGGAGAAACATTGGAAAAGGTCTCTAAAACAAACAGTACCCAAGGCTAGGGGCATACTGGCATACTATATGTGCATTGTCAATCAAATACCTTTACATGTTTAGAAAACTGGGGCTACAAAACGCAGGGAGAAAAACAATGGGGATTTCATGTTGAAGATACCTTGTGTTGAAGCATACTTTTGCTTTTATGACACTTTTTAGAGGAGAGAAAAGGGAAACAAACACCAGAACAATCTTGTCAATTTCTTGAACTATTTTGGGTACAGTCCTTGGAGACTTGGGGCGTTAATGATGAGGAGTTTAAAGGACGCCGAGGATAAACAGAGAGGTGAAGCACAACAAA
Source organism: Ambystoma mexicanum (assembly GCF_040938575.1). NCBI lineage: Eukaryota > Metazoa > Chordata > Amphibia > Caudata > Ambystomatidae > Ambystoma > Ambystoma mexicanum. The sequence goes on along the minus strand of NC_090938.1, from coordinate 459,317,769 downwards.
AAAACAAATAAACACAAAAAAGTAATGGGGACAGGACAGAATGACAGAGAAAAAGGGCTTGGTGGGATTCACCGACCCCAAAAAGGCTGATTACCTTGTTGGATCCAGAGCTGATGACTCCGGTGATAATGGGGAATGCTATGAGATGATAGGTTATTTATAATGCGCTTAATACCCGGAGGTTTCTAAGCGCGGACCCGGGGATCTAACCTGTGTTACTCAGTGTCCTCCTGTGTTCAAGGCGAGCACGTTGTCCCTGAGCTATCCTCCCGAGAAAGACTAGGATAGATAGAGGAAAGGAATGGATATTATCAAAGTTCCATGCACTTCACATTTAAATCCCCAAGCCACGCGTGCGGGCCTGCAGCAGTAGCGCCGGTTGAAGCCCAATCTACTCAACAAGCACATCCCCCAAATGCAACAGCAGTGGGTGCAAACATGTAAATACGATCCCCAACCCTCAGTCTGGCAGGTAAGTGGTGCTACAGCATCCAACACTATTGTCCCTTCCAATACCTGCTCAAGTGTGTTCAGTAATACAGCAACTGTGTAAATACAAGCTCAATTGAGACAGTTGGAGCTGGTAGTTTGGTAATGGGTTGTGAACGTTGGACACCTGGAGATTTCAGAAAGCAGTCAAAAAAAAAAAAAAAAAAAATCAAAGAAGAACCTGACAAATATATTGATGAGTTCAACATGGAAGTACAGTGTTATAACACCACCTGACCTGATTTGAATGAGCTCCTGAGAATATTTAAGTGCTCTGCACCCAGGATATGGGTTCGAAAAAAGTGCTGATACAAGCCAGGTATCCTTTGGTATATAAAACCCCAGTAGTGTGCCCGAGAAAGACAGACTCAACCAAAATAAATTGCTATAAACAGAAGATAAAGACACCAGAAGATGTTCTAGCTCGTTTGAAGGTTGTGTTTATTCAGCAGCCTGGAATAAACCAGCCCAAAGTATTGGATCGAGGAGCCAATGGCGGCTGTGTTTGTTCATGAGTTAATACCAACACTTGATCCACAGCTGAAGGCCATTTGTGTGGATGGAACATGAAGCCCCTCACAGAACTGTTTATGGTTGCAAATCCTTGTGTTTCTTATCAAGAACAAAGTGAAGAAATGGCAGAATGCAACCTAAAGAACCACAACTACGAATGTACAGCATCAGCGGTGGGGGTGGGGTCTGTATGTGAATGCAACATGAACACATATGTGGGTAGTGTGGCCTAAAGCACAAGATGAACCGGGAATGAAAGTGACAAGGCAGTGGGGCCCCCAACCCAAAAGGCAATCAAAATCCATAAAACAAGTCTTTGACAAGTAACACTGCATGGAGCTATTGCATTGTGAGGGAACATTGGAAGGTTGCATTCCCTAACATAGCTCATCTTCAGGCCACCAGAATTCCCTTTGCGATTCCACTTTAAAATATGAATGCACAAAACCTTCAATATTCGGCCAAGCAACAGCACAATGGTTTGGGAAGCCTACGGGAAAGCGGCATTATGTTGCTCACACTGAGAAAAAATAGGTAAGATCGAAGGGACACGTGCTATGTCCATTAGATAATTGCTCAGTGATCATATCAAAGGGTTTCCCAAATGTACAGCTTTCCTCTACCCTGTAGGGGATATGGGTATTTCTAACAATCCCGCTGTTCACCATGCAACAGCCAAATTGTAAGGCTCTTTCGGTCTAATTTCTGATAATGCTTCATTCCTTCTCCTTATCTCCTGTGAAATTACTGTGCCTGGGTAAACATTCTGAAGTACTATTAACTACTCTGGGCGGAGTGTTTTAAGACACCCCAGGTGAGCATGAAGATAGCAATACTGGTGATGATGTAGGCAGTGCCAGTAAGGGTACAGGTGGATGGATTTAGTTGAACAGATTTTGACATGTTATTGTTAAACGTACCAAGAGAGTTGTAGTCAAAGCACACAAACAGTGTGGGTTTAATCAGAAATATTGAACCATTACACAACCAGACAGACCAAACAAAACCCTTGCAAAACTCCAATGTCATCCGCAGCCTGAAGCAGAGAAGGGAATATCTGTAGTGATTGAGTAATTGCTAGAATGGTCCCTACTACCAGTCCATGCAGCAACTCAATGTTACTCGTAAAGAGACCTAGCATGGGCCCATGTTGATTTGATCATTGTGAGAAGGACAGTCACCTGGCCTTGACAAAATGGGATGGGAACCCCTCTCAGCAGGGCATGGGAGGCCTACCAGGGAGAAATCAAGAGGCTGCCCTACCACGCTACCACGCTCCCAGGAGGGGTGACACACAGCAGTCATGCTCTCCTTTAATCCCATCTCTCCCTCTCTACCCCTCAGGCCAAGCCAACTCCAGCACTGCCACCTACTGTCATGACCCGTAGGACACGTCCCTTTTGGATTTCCTGGTCCTTGACACAATGGGGCTTGCACTCCGTAGTACTTCCAACATGGCCATCTAACATAGAACGCTCTCCACCAAACTCCACGTCAGACGTAGCACGTTCTATAAAGAGGCAACGGCCCCGCGCGTCTCAACGCTACCGCTTGCAGTGGCTAGACGTGTGCTCCGTAGTTCGCCGTCACTGAACTCTTTGATTCCTGGTTCCCCGACCCTCGCTTCCCCCTCAATCTTCCCTTCCTCCTTATTCTGCCTTGAATCCCGGATCTTGTGTACCCGCCTCTGAGTACACCTCCTTCGTTTCCTGGACTTCCTGGAGATTCCAAGTGTCCCTGGATGTAGAACGCTGAACGCACGCTGGCACCCGAAGACGCTTGCGCGGGGTTGTACAAAACCCGAACCGTACGCAAGAAGACTCCTTCCAAGAATTCCAGCAAACATCGAAGTCAGGTGAGAAAGGGGGAAACCTGTGACAGATTGAGACGCCAACTAACTGAAGTCAGTACGGACATTCAAGATCTCATGCGTGGCATGCAAGAATTAACAACTGAAGTACAGAATCTGAAAGCGGAGAATGCCGCATTAAAACAATTAGTCTTGTCCCGTGATTCCGCTACTAAGGAAAGTGTATTATTGGGCGGCATAGTTGATAAATACGATGGGTCTGCAAAAACCCTTTGTGGATTCCTTGACTCCTGTTTAGTCCACTTTACCTTTAAGCCCTACTACTTTTCTACCCCCAGGGCTAAGGTGGGCTTTATAATTTCGCACCTTTCCGGGAATGTATTAACCTGGGCCACACCTTTAGTTAATTCCGGAGATGCCCTCATGGATGACTACGACAGATTCATACAGGCTTTTAAGACCATGTTTGACCGCCCAGAACAGGTCTATAGTGCCCAGGAACGTCTACTTGATTTCCAACAAGGCTCCAAGGACATGCTTATGTATGTAACATGCTTTAAACAATTGGCTAAGAAAGCGGAATGGTCCTCAGAAGCCTGCTTTACTCTTTTTCGAAGAGGGCTAAATGAAGACATCAAAGATGAACTAGCCAGAGTGGCTTGCCCAGGTTCATTCCAGGCCTTTATGGATCTTGCTCTGCAGATAGACTTTCGTATCCAGGAAAGGAAGGCAGAGAAGAAGAAAACTAAGATGCCCTTCCAGAAAATTCCTATATAGACCTCCTCGAAGTCTGATCCTACTCCTGCCCCTGTTAATGAACCAGAACCCATGCAACTAGGGTCTTTCCATGGACCCATATCCCCGCAAGAAAGGATGCAAAGGATACACATGGGGTAATGTATGTATTGTGCCTCAGATAAACATCTAGTGAGAAAGTGTCCTTTAGCCCCTCCATGGCGTTTGGGAAATGCCAGCTCCTGAACCTAGATGGAGCACGGCTTCGGGCGAGAGATGTTTGCTCCACATCTATTCCATCTTTGAACTCTCCTGGACAAAACAATCTAGTTATTTTACAGGCCTTTCTATCACCATCCAAGAATGATACCTACCCCATTTTGGCATTGCTGGATTGTGGAGCCATGGGGATATTCATAGATCAAGATTGGGTCTTTAACCACCACATTCCGTATGAAAGCCGAGACATCATGCAACCTGTAGAAGCAATTGACGGAAGACCCCTATCTTCAGGACCCATAACCTTTCAAACCAAGGAAATAGAGCTCTCAATAAACCACCATGGAGAGAAGATTACATTTGACATCATAAAGTCTGCCCATTACCCAATGGTGTTGGGTATGCCCTGGCTACAAAGCACAACCCATACATCAACTGGGCAGCAGGTTCCTTGTTCCTGGGTTCCGAACATTGCATGTCTCATTGCCTACTCCTGGATTCCGCGCCGACACCTTCGGAAGGTACATCGGCAGACCAGCAAGGCCCACTCACAGTCTCAAATATCATCCAGGTTCCTAGGGCCTCTCTGGAATACGCCGATGTGTTCTCTTCTGCCATAGTTCAGGCCCTAACTCCTCATAGACCTGAAGACTGTGCTATTGATACTGAACCTTCAGCTGTGATTCCCTTTGGAAGAATGTTCATCTTATCCAAACCTGAGAAAAAGGCCCTCCGTGAATACTTAGATACCAACCTCGAAAATGGCACCATACGACCATCCAAATCTCTAGCTGGAGCTTCACTGTTTTTTGTTCCTAAAAAGGATACTAATGAGCTCAGACCTTGTCTTGATTATCGTGGTCTAAATCCATGCACCCTGAAGGATCGTTATCCATTGCCCTTGATCTCAGATATCCTGGAAGCAGTAAGAGGAGCCGTAATCTTCACGTAATTGGATCTCAGAGGAGCCTACCAGCTGATCCGTATTAGGGAAGGAGACAAATCGAAAACCGCCTTTAGAACACCGTTTGGTCACTTTGAGTACTTGGTCATGCCCTTCAGACTTGCAAATGCCCCAGCGGTCTTCCAACGCTTCATGGATCGGGTATTTTCTGATATGCTGTTCCTCTTCGTCATAGTATACCTGGACGATATCTTAATATTCTCTAAAGATCATCTTAAGCATGAGGAGCATGTTAAGGCGGTGTTACAGAGGCTACATGAACACAAACTCCTGGCTAAACCCCAGAAGTGCCTCTTCCATGTCTCCTCTGTTCACTATCTAGGATTTGTCCTTGGCTCAGAAGGAATCGGGATTGACCATGCAAAGCTAAAGGCCATACTATCCTGGCCCATTCCGACTACCGTAAAACAAATTCAATCCATCCTGGGGCTTGCTAACTTTTACCAGAAATTCATACCTTCCTTTTCGGAGATAGTTCAACCAATTATTGCATTGTTGAAAAAAGAAACTCCCTTCCTTTGGACAACAGCCCAAGATGAAGCATTCCAACAGCTAAAGACAGAATTCACACAAGCTCCCATCCTTGCTTAGCCTGACATAAATCGTCCTTTTCTAGTGGAAACGGATGCTTCTAATTATGCCATTGGAGCAGTCCTAAAACAAGAATTTGAGGACAATCTGGAACATCCCATTGCTTATCTTTCACAGACTCTAACTCCCAGCGAGACCCATTATTCCATTTTGGAAAAGAACTCTTAGCCATCCGTTAAGCCTTCACAGAGTGGCATCATCTACTTCTAGGAGCGAAACATCCTGTCCAGGTCTGCACAGACCATCGAAATCTTCAAGTATTACAAGCTATGGAATGTAGAAATATCTGTCAAGGGCGTTGGGCCTTCTTTTTCACCCAGTACCAGTTCCAGATCCATCATGTCCCTGGGACACAGAACATAATTGCTGACACCTTATCTCGACGTCCTGACTACGAACCTCTTGAAGATTGGCCATTCCCTAAGATGTTTCCCATACGATTTTCGTGACACAAGCAACCAGTCTCCTAGAAGACATTCGAATACAAACTCAGCCTTTTGAGCTTTGGAAGGAATTTTCAGGAAGGAATCAATGGAACCTGAAAACTAAGGACAGATATCTATTCAAGGACAATGGTCTAGTCGTTCCTACGCAGAACTTGCAGCAAAAGATCATAAACCTCTGCCACGATACCCTTCACTCCGGACATCGTGGAGTCACCAACACCCTCCGTCTGATCCAAAGACAATTTTGGTGGCCTAGAATGAAGACTGATGTACATCGGTACATACAAGCCTGCGCAGTCTGTAGTCAAAACAAACATGACAACCAGAGACCGGCGGGTCTCTTACTACAGCCCACACTACCAACAAAGCCCCGGGAAATTATTGCTACGGACTTCATTGTGGAATTGCCACCTTCCAAGGGATACACGACGATCATGATCACCATTGATTTGTTCACTCATATGGCTCACTTTACACCCTTATATAAACTTCCATCCTCCTCAGAACTGGCTGGAATTTTCCTGGAACACATATTTCGACTTCATGGACTTCCTTCCAAGATCATATCAGACATAGGTCCTCAGTGCTGGAAACACCTTTGTCGAATACTAGGAATTCAACGCGCCCTCTCTTCAGGATATCACCCACAGACTAATGGGGCTACTGAACGTGTGAATCAGACCCTAGAACAATATCTCTGTTGCTTCACTAGCAAAGTCCAAGACAACTGGTCGCTCTTAATACCTGTGGCTGAGTTCGCCTACAACAATTCGAATCATACGGCGCTCAGGATCAGCCCTTTTTTCTGTAATCAAGGATTTCATCCTTCAGTGCTACCTTCCACTCTTACACACTGTACACCTGTTCCTACAGTAGATTCTTGGATCGAGACCCTCATCAATGTACAGAAGGAAGCCAAAGAGCCCTAGAAAGAGCCCGAAACCGTACCAAGCAGTATGCGGACTCCAAAAGGAGACCAGGACCCCCTTACGCAGTATGCAATAAGGTTTGGCATTCCTCGAGACTACTGCCCCAACATCTACAAGCGAACAAGCTGGCTCCCCGGTATTATGGCCCTTTTTCCATAAAAGAAATCATAAACCCAGTGGCCTTTCGACTCATACTACCAGACTCCTAGAAGAAGATTCATCCAGTTTTTCACACTTCTTTAATAAAACCATACATCCAGTCCTCCAGGACGTCCCTCAGACCCAACCCCGTGATTGTGGATGACCAACTGGAATATGAAGTATCCAGAATATGCGACTCCAGGTATAAATGGGGTCAACTTCAATATCTGGTTGAGTGGAAAGGATATCCTCCTAGTGAACGCACTTGGGAACAATTCTCAAATCTAAATACCCCCAGATTACTCAGAAGGTATCATCTCATACACCCGGGCAAACCTGGTGGGAAAAGTTTTCGGAGGAGGCATGCTGTCATGACCCGTAGGACGCGTCCCTTTTGGACATCCTGGTCCTTGACACAATGGGGCTTGCACTCCGTAGTACTTCCAACATGGCCGTCTAACATAGAACGCTCTCCACCAAACTTCACGTCAGATGTAGCACGTTCTATAAAGAGGCCACGCCCCCACGGCCCCGCACGTCTCAACGCTACCGCTTGCAGTGGCTAGACGTGTGCTCCGTAGTTCGCCATCGCTGAACTCTTTGATTACTGGTTCCCGGACCCTGGCTTCCCCCCTCAATCTTCCCTTCCTCCTTATTCTGCCTTGAATCCCAGATCTTGTGTACCCGCCTCCGAGTACACCTCCTTCGTTTCCTGGACTTCCCGGAGATTCCAAGTGTCCCTGAATGTAGAACGCTGAACGCATGCTGGAACCCAAAGACGCTTGCGCAGGGTTGTACAAAACCCGAACCGTACGCAAGAAGACTCCTTCCAAGAATTCCAGCAAACATCGAAGTCAGGTGAGAAAGGGAGAAACTTGTGACACCTACCTTCTCAGTCATCCAACCCATGAAGCATGTATCAGTTGAGGCTTTCACTGCCACTTTCTCTCCCTGTCCTCCTTCTCTGGTTGACTCACATCCTAGCACAGCCCTTTCATGCTTCACTCTTCTATCTCTGATACTCTTGATGTTTTATCCCTGTCATGAGGATCTGCTTGAAGCCCAAATCCAGGTGCAACCCCTGGTATGACTATGATCTTGTCACCCTTAAACTAAAGGATATAGTGGCTGAGAGGATATTGTCTCGCTTCTTGCGCATCCTCTGACAAACTGGCCAGCCGCCTGCTCAAAAGGCAATACCGGCTCTCTGTCCACACTAAGAATAGAGCCCACATCCAAACCCGTGTCTCTGCGGCATCTAACAACTGGGCCAAACTATTTCAAATCTGCAAGGAGTTGGCAGATACTGCTGCAGTCTCTACATCTGCTGTCCACGCCCAGGCCCTCTGCACAGTCCTGGCTTCTCATTTCATCTCTAAAACCCAGGACACCCTGCCCACCCTCGCGTCCTCTCCTACTCCTCCTTCTACTCTCTCTTCTACCTCTGGTCTGATCTATGAAAGTCTTGTCAAAATAGGCTCTTCCCTGTTCTTTGAAAACCATCAAGGACCACATTGGCACCCTTGCTCCTGAATGGCTTCTGCAACTACTCCTTTGCCACTGGAACCTTCCCCCCTGAAGCACTCTCTTGTGCACCCTCTTCTCAAGAAAACCTCAGCCGATCCCTCCTGGCTGGCTAACTATCGCCTGATCTTCATCACTCCTTTCCTGGGCAAACTCCTGGAAAAGCTGACCATCTCCCAGCTTAATTTTCACACTGAATATGTTGGGTGTTCCCATGACCTTCATTCTGTCTTCAGAGCAGCCAGAAGCATGAAAACTGCTCTCCTGAGCATCTGTGAAGACCTGCTCTCTAACCTTGATTCTAATCTCCCCTCTGTCCTCATCTTACTCGATCTGTCTTCTGCCTTTCACTCGGTCAACCATGCCATCCTGCTCAATCGTCTCCGTGATAACCTGGGTATCACCGATCAGGCCCTGGACTGGCTGACCTCGGTCCTCTCTGATAGACCCTCCCAGGTCCAACTTGAGTCCTTCCTTTGCTCTATCTCACTCTCTTCCTGTGGTGTTCCACAAGGGTCTAACCTCTCTCCCTGGCTGTTCAACCAATACCTGGCACCTCACATTGCCGTTCTCTGCCCCAATGTTCAGTGCTATGCGGATGATACTCAGCTCGTGTTCAGGCCCCCCTGTGCCACCTCTTCTCCTTCTCTCATCTCTGACTGTCTGTCTGCTATTAAGGAGTGGTTTGCGCCAACGATCTCTGCCTTAATGCCAATAAGACAGAGACTCTCCTGATCGGCACACCTGCACCTTCCTTTCCTGTCACTCTCTGGCCGGCCTCCCTTGACCCTCTTCCTACTCCCACCGTTGAGGTTAAGAACCTCGAGGTCATCTTTGACTCCTCACTCTCCTTTTCTCCTCGCATCTCTGATGTCTCTAAGAAGTCAAACTACTAACTGCACCTCCTGAGAGGTATTCTTCCTTTCCCCTCCTTCCCCCAGGAACTCACTGTCTGTAGAGCTCTGCTTATCTCTAGGCTGGACTACTGCAACAGCCTCTTTCTAGATCTGCCTGCTTCTTTCTACTCTCCGCCCTCTGCAACTCATCTAGAACAGGACTGTGAGACTTGTGCTTGGCCTCAAGCCCAGGGATCATATCTCTCCAGCACTGAAACCTCTGCATTGGCTCTCTGTGGATGCAAGGATTACGTTCAAGACCCTCTGCATTGCCCACAAGGCCCTCTGGGGCATGCATCCTCAATATCTCCAACTCTCTCTTTGTAAATACCTTCCTACTCGATCTCTTCGCTCCTCCACCTCCCTCAGGGTCAGTCTCTTCTCCAAGTAACGAGTTGGTGGTAGATAACTTTCTTCGGCTGGGGCCTCTCTCTGGAACAGTCTCCCTGCCTCTCTGAAACTTGAGGAGAACCATCTCCGGGTCCGGAAGCACCTCAAGACCTTCCTCTTTGCTTGTGCCTTCTCTCTTCCTCTCCCCTGATGATGTCCTGTCTGATACTGCACTGGTCGCCTGGCTACCCTCTGATTTCGGGCCCAGGTTCCTGCCCACCCAGTTGTACACCTTCACTGCCTCCCAGCAACCCTTGCACTTGGGTCTGTATCTGTAACCCTCTACCTGCACTTTTGGACACCTGCTGTCTGCACTTACCATTGCACCTGCCACCTGCTGGCCGCACTTCTTGTTATTGTTTTGATACCATGTACAGCACTGCCCCCTCCCCTTTCCCCTAGCACTTTTCTCCACCCCCCAGCACTTGCGCTATCTGTGTGTCACTTGGCCTAATAAGATAATTGTCTCTGTCCTCCCTCTGTTCCCCCTTCCTTGCCTCGTCATGCCTTTAAACGCTTGCTTATAGTCATGTTACAAATGCCAAATCATATCATATCACAACTGTACATTACCATCAAAATGTCACAGTTCATGTCTCTGCAAAGTCAAAATCCTAGTCGCAAATATGGTGATTTTAAGTGACACCCATCATGATTGATGAGACCATCTGGAGTAGATTGGACGCCATTGATTTATTAAGCAGTTACATAAATGGCTTAACTATAACCTTTAGAACGGAACTGGGTCTAGCAAGAGGTTAAAAAAACAGGCGGTAACTGCTTTCCAGTAAAAGCTGCCCAGTACTGGAATGCACTCCCATGCATGCTTAGAATAGAACAGTCCCACTACTGCTTCAGACGTAACACCCTTAGCTGGATACGGTCCATGACCCCTATTATTCACTGACCTGCACTAGCCCCGGAACCTGTATTCTTCGTACATTGGTACTCAGCCCCCTATTGTACTTTTTTCTGATTGTGTAACTTTTCATGTATGTATTTTATTGGTATCTATCCTATTCCTGTAACTAAGCTATAAGTATCCTTTGTATTCTGTTGCACCCAGTTACCTAAGGGTTCGGTGCGCCCTACAAATTAATAAACACACAAAAATAAACAATCAAGAGCTTCAAAGCTGCGTTTTCTTTCACTCCATGTTTGCCTCCAACGTGCCTATGAAGAAGTGGGCACACCCATAATCGTTTTCAAAACAGTACACATTAAATAGCAGCTGTAGGCAGACACAGTGTTGTCATATCCTTTTATTATAAGTGATTTTAGGCTTGTTTCAGCACAAAATCACTTATAATTTTCTCAAGTCATGTGTCACGGTTTTATTCTGTTTATCTCCTTGAATGCTGAGCTCCTGTGGAGCTGACTTTTACGGGACTTGCGTGTACTTCACACAGGTCCGGCACGCCTCTGCGAGCAGTAGAGCGCCCTGCGCGAGACTCCTCATAGAATCTGGGTTGGGCCTACACAGACTCCAAAAGAGTGGGCGGGACATGCATGATGAGGAAGAATAAAGGAAAATATGGGCATGCTGCACGGAGATCACACTCCCACAACTGCGCAGAACAAATCAGATTCATGTATCTGGCCCCGCTACCTCACGTCCGGGAAATGACCATGTAAAACTCCCGATACAACCGCCACCCGAAAGCAGGCGTACAGACACGTGCGCATTGGAATCACTGTGCACAGGTAAGATCACATGTTGGATTTAGGGGTGTGTGCACGCAGTCGGTGCCAATCGAATTTAGGGGTACACAAAAGCAGTGCAGCTGACTGCAGGCAGCACGGTTTACGGGAGTTCTAATGCATATTTACTAGTAAATTACAACTTTTACGATGCATGATAGGCATGATGTGGGGGTGATGGGAATAGTTATGAAGAACCCTATGCAGTGTTGCTGTGGTGCTGCCTTGGTTGTGGGGGTTTGCATGCTGTTCTTCCAGGCTGCGCTGCTTTGCAGTCGAGGAGTACACCTATGTCTGTATACGTGGCTGGAATTGCTATGTGTGGGGACATGTCGTGGGCGGTCCGGCCGCTCCTCGCGCATAGGGTTGTTTTGCAAGGGAAATTACACAGAGTGCATAGATTTTCTTATGCGGAAAGGAACACACAGAGTTGCTTCAGGCATGCAGGCTTTGCAGGGATCAATGCAAATCTTTCCTTGACTATCCACTTTTTTAGAAAGACGAAGAAGGTATGACACTGTAAATGTAACAAAAACGAACTAAAGTGTATTGTTGTTGCCCCAATGTTTATATGCTATGTGTTGATAATTCGCACATATGTTTGCTTGTTTTGGTTTCATACATGAATGTGTTCATGCCAACATGCCCCATTCCATTCGGGAGATACTAGCCCAGTCCTGGTTTTAACTTTGCCTTCTGGGATTTTTGTATACAACGGTTTATAATTGGGAAATCCACGTCTAAAATGGAAGATTAAAACCAGGACTGGACTAACATCTCCAGAATGGAATGTGAGATGTTGGCATGCAGGATGAATTATTCTACCTAGTGTTGAAAGCGGAATCAAGAAAAATGATGTCCGCATGACAAGCAATAAACTGTGAAGCAGTAGGAAGAAAGCCAGCCAGAAGTTGAAAGAAGTATTTGTAATGGAAAATATCAAGAAGCCGGGAGCAGTGTTTACGATATTGTGTTGGCTTTCTTACTTTATAGTGCTACCATCAGTGTTTTATGTGTCTGCTTGTTTTTCAGCTTGTTAGCATGGGTGTCAGCGGGTTTAGGACTTGTTTTCAAGGGGCATCAGCTTATTTATTCCTACCTTTCTTGCAACACTTGAAGGACAGACAGGTTGTGTTCTCGGGCCTAAGTGGAAAAGGATATTACGCAACTCAAATATCAACGTGCCTCCAAGCTTCCCCAATTGGCCGTGAACATAGACACAAAGAGCAGCGCGCTGTGTTTACAATTTTCCTTGGGCTTGGGCTTAGTAATAGTTGATAGTTGTCATACCTGCGGAGAGGATACAGAATGGTGAGTGCTATCAAAGTCAAGTGACGGGCGCTGTACTGCCTCCGGAACCGTGTGTGCGCGCCCAAATTAAAATGCCCAGGCCCAGGCAGTCAATCACATGACCCCAGCCCCAATGACTCAAGAGGTGTCGCTGAACCACCTCTCTCTCTCCACAGTTCTCCTCCTCCCTGAATTTAATAGGCCACTGTGGCTGAGTGCTGCCTGGCTATTTCCCTGGCCCCAGCCCCCAGGGCACTCAGACAACAAAGTTGAAAGCAACTAGCAGCACAGTCAAGCACAGCCCACAGTAGTAGCTCACTAGCCCAGGGTGCCAGTGGCTTTGTTAGAATTCACAGCCTGGAGCGGTCTGACTGGCGCCAGCCACACCACCAGTGGTGGCGGTTGCCATTGCCAGGCCACTGAGGCGGGCCAGCGAGCACAGCCCCTCCTTTATAATTCATCAAAACAAGGTAACCAACGTGTGCCTTGCTTTGATGAATGCTGCAGGCCTGCCGCCATCATCAATAGCAATCCGCTGCTAGTGCGAGCTCGGTCGTGCCCAGGCAGAAAAAGTAACTTACGTTACTTAAAGTAACGTAAGTTACAAAACAAATAAAAACCAAGATTGCACAAAAAACAAAACAAAAAACTGCCCTGGGCGGTTTGTTATAAAAGCTGCCCCTGGTCCTTAAAGTCATTCGGCCACGGGCCGTATGACAGATATGCCAGTCCAGCTCTGGTGAGTGGTGACATCCACACACACAATAAGGCTAAGCCCTTTATCTTGTGCAGGTCATGTTGTTTTCAACTCATTTCATTCACTGTTTGCCTGACGTTGCTTTCTTGAAAAGTCTGCAACTCTGACTTTGATTAAAAACTAACAGCTATTGATTAAGGGTTAACTTTAAATGAAGCAATTTATTTTCTAATTAGCGATTTCATAGCAAAAGATCTAAAATAACAAAGCTAATCAGCTGCATACATAAGCTGGCTTACCAAATGGCCTGGTGGGGGAGGGGGTAGAGAGAGGGTGTGAGGCATCCTTGCTTTCGCAATCTAATACAAAAGGAGAGTGTGGGGGTGGAAACATTTGAAGGAAGCACGTGACATCATTCACGGGCTAGGAGTAGGACTGTGGCAAAAACATAAACACATTTCATTATGCTGGGTGCTACAATTTTATTGTCTATTTTTTATGCGAGCATGTTGAAATTGAGGCACACCAAATAAACCACATATAAGGCACACCAAATAAACCACATATAAGGCACACCAAATAAACCACATATAAGGCACACCAAATAAACCACATATAAGGCACACCAAATAAACCACATATAGCTGGTGAATGACCCCTCATCCACCCTATCTCTCTCACTTTCTCTCTTTTGCTGTGTCGTCTCCCTCTTGCTGTTGTCTCTCTCTGTGTCGCTCTCGCTCTCTTCGCCCTGTTTCCTCTCAACGTGAGTATAATGTTTGATTATTGCAAAGATGTATAGTTATATAGCTGTTCTTTTTGCTTATGTGTCTTCGGGTGCCTGGTGTTGTCGTAGGTTCACAAAGAGGGCCCCATTCACAAAGCGTTTTTCCCATTGAAAAACGTGTTGTGAATCACCCACCTTTGTTTTGTGTTTTCTCTACAGGTTCTGGGAGAAGGGTCTTTATTTAGCCTTTTCTCTTTAATTCCTTCTATTTTACTTCTCACGTCCCCGCTCCATATCACTCTTTCCCTTCTTAATTATTTTATTTTCTATCACAATTTCTCCGACTCTGTTTTTGTCTGTTTCGTTTTGGTCTCTTTTGTCCTCTCATTCTGTTGCTCCATCTCTGTCTCTTTCTTTGTCTTTTACTCCCTTTTCTCTTTCCCTCTCTCTCTATGTATCTCCGTCACATATCCTTGTTGTATTTCCTTTTGGTTGTTAGCTCAAGCGGCATTTGTGTATGTGTATTTTTGTATGTAGATTATATCACATAGTGTTAGTATGCAATGTACTTTTATGGATTTGTATTCAACTAACAGTCATTTATTGATTCTCTCTCTCTCTCTCTCTCTCTCTCTCTCTCTCTCTCTCTCTCTCTCTTTCTCTCTCTCTCTCTCACACAAAATATCCCTCCCCCATCTCTTCCCCTCTTCCCGTCAGTCACAGTATGGTTTAATTGTACGGAGCTGAATGTGGTTGTGTTTTTTTTTAATTATTTATTGTTCAAACACTTTATTAATGACCGTATACAAAATAGACAAACACTTTTTTAGCAATACGAAACAATGCAGTACAAAGAAAAATCAATCAAACTTAACATATTCAATTCGATCCCCGTGCCTTTTATATAATTTTTACTTTCTTTAAAAATTAAATGTTGCTAATTAAAATGGGTGTTGGACTACCCTGTAAAACATAACACCACTATATTTTGTCACTTAAGGAATCAGAAGGAACGAATCGACTAAAATGGTATTTCCTGGTTTCCTGCAAAGTAGTACAAGCAGCAACCAGGGGCCAGATTACAGAAACTTTGCACCAGTGCAAGTGTAAAGTTGCACGGTATTAGCACTAGGGCAGAGTTTGCCCTATTTTTTCAAACACTGGGATTTATTAAAAAACTAGTGCACCATGACAAGTGCAGTTTGGCCTGGTATAAGCACCAGGGCAAAAATTGCCCTCTGGCAAAACAGATACATGTTCGCTGCATTATTGCAACAGGGCAAAGTTTGCCCTAGTGCTAATATGGAAGGGTTTTAGCACGAGGGCAAACTCTGTCCTGGTGAGAAAAACGCATCGAAAATGTATCTTTTTTCCATGATGCCAATTTTGGCCCTGGTGCTTATACCATGCCAAGCTGCACTTGTCACGGTGAAATAGTTGATGATTCTGTCCCTGTGTTTTAAAAAATAGGGCAAACATTGCCCTAGTGTTAATACCGTGCAACTTTGCACTTGCACCAGTGCAACGTTTCTGTAATATGGCCCCTGGTGTCTTAGTGTTTCGTTGTGTGCACCACAAAATGTACATGTTGCTTTTTCACTCATACCTTGTATAAACAAAATGTCTGCCGTATAGATCAAGTTAGATCAGAATCTCAAGAAATTATCTCTAAAAACTCTACCAGTGCATTGGATTAGATATTTCATAAGGCAATCCTTCTTTTTAGATTCTATACTTATCTCAGCATTAGAATAACATGTGTTCCTCTTCTCGCAGGTTAGAATCCAATTTCTTTCCACAAGTTTATTTTTCACCTGTCAGGATAAGTCATCAGACCTTCGTAAGTCACTTGGTATTTCTCCATGATTAGTGTACATTTTTAAAAAAAATATAAAAACGGTACCCTGTGGAGTTTTTGCTGGAGCTCTCCCATTAATGAATACAGTGTTCCCTTTATCGAACAGTGGTTTGCGATACAACATTAGAATGTTCTCTTCAACCCAGGCAAGCATTGAGTTTAAACCCAATTAAAAGTGCAACCTCAAGACAAGTACACATGAAGGCAATGACAAGGCATTCCTCCACCCTCAGGTCTATTTAGATGCAATTTCTCGTATGTAGATGTAACCCCAAGTCCGTACAATAAGGCAGGAATAACTTTACTTTTTAAAAAGTGTATTAGCAGCATCATTGTGAATTCACACATTTTCCTACACAAAAGAAACATTTGTGACGCAAATTTTTTTCCTTTGGCCCATAGCATCCTTTTTGCCATGGTAAACTCACGTGGCCTGAACAAGTTAAACCCCAATTATCTGACTCTATGTACAACTCCCAGTGAGGAAGATATCACAGTCCACCTGAAGTGTGCCAGTCTAGATTTTCTTCCCTTGTAGCATAAAATGCAAGACACATTCGGGTTCAGGAGCACGTGATTTTCTACCACGTACTCACCCAATCGGTTCAGGAGTCTCTGCAGACATAAAGGCGTCCTATCCAGCAACACATGGTCATCTGCATAGGACACCCAAAAACTGTGTTCCCCATTTATCTTTGCTGGTACAAATGAGGCGCTCTCTAGGTAGTCTCCCAGGTCAGAAAGATAGCTTTTCCAATACACTGTGATTTAAAAGCAACCAATTGGATTTTGATCAAGTGCACTAAAGACAATCACCACTACAAATGCATTTGATAAGATAAATTTACTCTAGGAGGAGTCCTCGTAGATATTCTCCACCAAATCGAAGAAACACCAAGCTGCAACCAGAGAAATACCACAAGGCCCGATTTACAGACAAACGTCCATAACTAGTCTTGGCACACAAGCTCTATTTTGTCTCCAGCTTTATTGATGCATCACAATCTCATAGATATCTTAGTATTGGATACATAATGATGCTTACACATATGCCCCCCCAGCACCCCCGCTGACAGAAACAAGCATTACGCACCTCTCTAAATTATCACAATCATGGATGGAGTTGATTCAATGAACATGTTCACATGCAATGCTCCGCAGTAGGCCAACATAAGTGGCAATGGCATATTCAAAAGAAGGTGGGTGGAGTAACATCAATCAGTCCATTACGGGTCTGTGGACCTCCTCACTGGTAAATGGTGTACGTTGACCCAGACAGTGTACATCGAGATGGCAGCCAATCTTAATCGCTTGAGGTTTTCACTACTTGACTTTTCCCTGGAAACTTCTTGTCCATCAGTAACCTCTACAGGCAAGAACTACCTCAGCACAAAACTGGACACGCTAGTTAAATGTTAGGGAATATTCTCAGAAGCAAATAGGTCTTATTTATTTCACTATTCTTCTTCTTTACAGGAGGTTGTAGACCTTACCCTCGCAATTTACCAGAAATAGAGGAAGACACAGCTTTTTCTATGCGAGCAGCTGCAGCATTATATATGCATACTTACCTCCTGAAGAACCACTGAATTCAAAGTGGGGAAACACGTGTAGAGGGCATAAAAAGCAACAATTATTCTTTTTGATTATGTACAGGAATATAGACATTCTTCAATAACAAGACAAATAAAACATTTTGGAGCGCCAGTCAAATAGTGTTTGGATTTTGTCTTCGTCATCAGTAACCTCTGTTCTTTATGGGTGAAAGCTGAGAAAGTTGGGGGCAAGGATGAAGGCCAAGGAGGTGCCAAATTTTCAAGAGCCGCCCTTGGCCAATTAACAGTAGCACTGTATGATTGGCCTTTAGGGTAAGGTGGTTGGCCTTCATTGTTTGATGAATGTGTGACTGTTAGTCCATGCATGAACCTCCAACCATCAGAAACCTCAGTGCATCTTTTGACTAAGTTCCTGACCAAGATAATGCCTTGGCATATCAATCCAGCCAGCACTCAACATAGTACTTGCAGTTTAAGTCAGTGCTTAAGTACCATTTACATGTGTCAATGTTTGACACACAAAACAGAATAAATTAATAAAACAATAAAATCAGCTGACTTCAAAATGTCCCATGCCAGGAATCAAAAGAGATGTGTGTATCATGCACTTACACAATAGGGACTTTTGTGGAATTTTCCTTCAAGTTGTACATCCTAATATCTCCTCCTCATCACTCCCTCACTTTCCTATGATCCACTGAACACGCATATGAGTCCAACATGTTTGTTGACATTTTAAATGTCAATAACTCTTTGCTGGAGGATTTCACATATGTATATTGCCGTATTTCTAAATTCTATCACATGAAAATGTAATAAATTCAGTGGTGTTGATGAATTACCCCTAATCTAATATGGAACCAATGTGGACATGGATAACTTCTGGGGTGCAAGTCCATGCAGCTAGCTGTGTACCTCAGGGGACTGCCTATCGCAGGTCTTTCCCACTTCAATCATTGAGAGCTACAGTCTCGCCAGATAGTTAGGGTCACAGCTGGCTGTATAAATACCTTGGCCATAACATAAGAGGGGTGGTACTCTGTCTCTATTTTACATACATCAGCAGGATTTTATGGATGCATATGGTCATATCACCATCTGCCATACCTCCCACTGATTTCTTGCAACGTTTCCTAGAATGAAACATCATTTAATGAACACATTTCGCATATCACCTGCTGGATGGAGTCGTTTCATCTACAAATGTCAAATGACCATCCTGCCACTCCTGTGCTGCTCCACTTGGTCAGCTTGTTTTGCCTTAAATGTCCAATATGATTCCTCCAGTTATTGTATCTATAACATACCCATGTTCCTCCGAGCATTTTCATATCGTCCAGTGTACCATGGCCAGATTTACTCATTGTAGCCATTGTTCTGATGGAGGACTTGCATTGACTGTCTTGCCTTTCGCTTTAACTAATTTGGGATTCTGATGCCCGTACATATGTATACCGTTCTCATTACTAGCTAGCACAGAGGTCTGCAACCTGCGGCTCTCCAAATAGGTTGCACTTTGACTCTCATTATTCCTCATCATTCACTATGCTGGCTAGAGCTGATGGGAGGGCCGTAAACATTTTGAGAGCAAAGTCTGCTGATGCCTCTCTTTGTGTCATCAGTTATCTCAAAACAGTGCTTGAATCTATTTACCTTAAACGCCTTTGCATTCTTTGCTATTGAGGGACTCTTCAAAGACCATTGTATAGCTCATTCATAGCCTTTCCACATAACATGTGTTCTTGTTAGTTTCTGCGTATCACTTTGTAGATGATTAAGTAATGAGGACATTTATTTTCAATATTGATTTTCGTTGAATTTTTTTCCCTGCTGTTGATGTTTTTTAAAAGTAGTTTGTTAGGATCCTGTGCCTGCTGGGGACCAGGATTGCCACTTTCCTCTTCATCTCCTGCAGTGGACTATAGCTGCCACTTCCTGGTGGTCCCTGAGGCCTTGAAGAAGTGCCAACCCAGGGATCTAAGTATCAAGCAGCTGTGGCATCTTAATCTTATCTTGCAAAACATTCATCCAGTAACCATTGGGGGATGTAAAGTGAGGCGCATAACCCATGTATCATGAGAGTGGATTGCAATAGATGCGGGTGAACGTTCAATATGAGTGAGTGCTAATGAGTGACTGCTGCATTTGGAAGTGAAACAATTAGGGATACGCAACCATCTGCTGGGAACGGGACCAACACGGACAGTCTTATCTGCTAGTTGCTGCTGAGTGCAGGGATCAGTGGTGCCTGCTGAAGAGATGCAAGTTAAGAGTGACTCACAAAGCCAATCTGATGGCAGAGCAGCAGGATGGCCAAAGGCAATTTGAGTCACCCCAAGGCCTTTGGCAGGCCACCACCTGCAAGAGGATTCACTACAGATCAGGGATGTCAATTCAGCAAAATGAGTGTGTTAGTGGAAGTGACATCACATACCCAATCACATCACAGGAAGTGATGTCACATGAACTTTGACTGTGCCCACATTAAACTAAATACCATCACATAGACATTGACCCTTCTGACATCGCCTGACGCCCCTCAATGCTGCAAAAAAAAGAAAAAGAAATGCATAAGCTTAAAATGAATACAATACCAGCTAGGTACTAAAAAAGACAACATATCGTTTTAACTACCAACCACATTTTGGCTAGGAATATGCCTTGATATGTTAAGGATGCTGCCATGATATGAAAAGGGTATATGTTGTAGTCCCAACATAACCTGAGGACATTGCCATGCACATGCTACTAAAGCCTTGCTTGGCAGTCACTGCCATGTTTCAGTTATAGCTGCACATTGCGGGTGTAGTCATTGTAGGCTACATTTAGCCTTACATTAACAGGTGCTGCCAAAATATAGGGTTCCAAACATAGCCTCCGTATGATGATGCTGATATGGTATACCTGCTATAGGCTTCTTCGTGGCTGTCCTGAGCTACCTGATCATTTCTTCCTTAAAATACTGGTTTATTATTATTGCTATTCATTATTTATTTAATGTCTTTTTACAGTAATGTCTCTGTGTTGTCTATCCCATTATTTCTCATTTCCCCATATTAGAACCTAATTCCTACCATCCTCCGCTCTACTACCAATTCTACCAATTTACATGAAATAATACAGGTTTTAGTGCAATCCATGAAGAAACACCAGTGTTCAAGGGCAACCCTCGTTCAAAACACCTTGTAAATGCTTCTGTTAGGCCTCTTAATTATTCTTGTGCATACAGGGGTTCGAGGGGGAGCGCTCTGATTCTCCCGTTGCCGTCTCAGCTGGGTGTGATGAATCCAAGACACTGTCCAACTTTGGACATTTTGCAATACATCCAAGAAGCAACCCACGCAGCAAAGTTCGAGTTAATTCTAATCTGCATACAGATGTGCAGAAATGGACATGGAAACGGGCAGAGTTTTCTCCTACCAACAATGTGCCCCCAGATGTCACACCTCTGGGTTTTCAAACTGTGTCACACGATGGAGTCCATGCGAATAGTCAGCATGGCACATTTAGTTGGTAACATTGACAATGAGCTTCCTATCGGAACATTTTCTGGCCTTGAGGAGGAATGGATTACAGCACCATGCGAGACCTGTTACAGTCAACATATGTTACAGGTTAATGTGTCCAGTTGCTTTCATCACATGCCAAATCAGCCTCAAATGTCCAGTAATGCCACCTGATTTCTCTTAATGTCTCATACACCTGGTATGGTTGCCATATGTAAGAAAGAGTGTTGCATGTCAATTGCTGGCATCGTATGTGAAGTGCAGCCTCAAATGCCCCAGTAATGCCATTCAATGCCAGTGGATACCTTTATTTATATGCTACAATGCACCATAAGTACAGACGTATGTTTAATGGCTGGCCCCATATGACAAGCTTTAAAGGCCCCATAAGTGCCAATTAGTTATTGATGCACATGATATTTTCACCATAGATGATGTGCAGCCACTTATGTTCAGTTGCTGCCATCATATCCCACTGCTCAAATGGCCTAGAGATTATTATTATTATGTCGTCATACTGCGGCAGCTCCAATGATTGCCTCATACAAATGGGTTGTGACTATATATAATGCACAGCCTCATGTCTAGTCGTTGCCATCATATGCTAAATGCAATCTCAGAGACCCATTAAATGCTATGTAGTTCCTCATATGCATATACCTATCACTATCGATGATATCCAGCCTTGTATAGCTTGTTGCTGCCATCATACGCCAAGAATGGCCTCAAATACTCCATTCATGACAGTTAATAAGAGAGTAATGGAGGAAGAAGCAGCAAACAGAGTGAAATAAAAAGGACCTGTAAAGTGGGGGGAGACTACAGAGTGACAGATTATGTGGAACACGAGAATATAGGAGAAATGGAATGATGCAGTTGGAGAAAGTGATGGTCTTAGATAGAGAAAGGGGTGTTTATAGGGAGGAAAATGTGAGAGGGAGCAAGTGAAAGTGGAGAGAAGGAAACAAGTGAGGGAGGAAGCAAAAGAGGCAAGTGGAGAGTGGAAAGGGGGACTCCAGAGGTCTCAGTAGAATGAAAAGAAAGCATACAGTGGAGAAATGGGCTGTTCTCCCTTCCTTCTAAGCCAGCAGCCGCCGAGTAAATTCAGTCCCCTCTTCATCTCAATCCCTCCACCCCTAAGCAAATAAGCAAACATTTTGCTAAGACCATTTTAATGTAACCGTTGTCATTTCATGACACCAGCATGCTACACAAGCATACTGATTAAACATTGATTCAATAGAATATATGAACAGGATACCCTTCCCTCCACTCTCTTCATTCATCTCAGCACTGAGTGTACATGAGGATAAGCGCAGGCAGAGCCTCCTGACTCAGACCGGTTTAAGAGGCACATTTATGGAGTCAGGGGGCAGGTGGTTCCTAAGAAGATATACTAGCTCAAGAGAGTGGCAGGTCATTGCCCTGGTTCACATATATAAAAAGCGAGCTCCATGACATTGGTTTGAGCCAGTATTGGTTCAGTCCTGATATCATGTATAGCAACAGCACATTGGCTACATGGAGTGCCTATGGAGCCAAGACGGAAGTGGAAGTCTCTAATAGGTTTGCTCAATCTTTTCAGTTAAATGGGTACTGTGCTCTCAAGTGAATGTTTGGTTATGAAGCTTAATTGGACTGTGAAAATCCTAAGCAAATGAGAGCACAGTATATAAAGCTGAGATTGTGCATACTGCCAGTTGCAAGTTCACGTAATAAATGGAATAACAATGTCACAGCAGTGTACCCATTTTGCCCGGACTGAATTGAATTTCCAACCACTTTTTTTTTTTTTTTTTTTATCTGCCCACAGTAGATAGAAATGAGAAGGATATATTTAAGGCCTCTATTCAGGGAGAGGCAAATTAGAACTGCGGTTGAGGCAATGACATTATGCAGTCTCTCCACTGATAACTTGGCAGTTCGTCATCTAACTATCTCTGCAGGCCTGGAAAAGCGGGTGGGTAAAGATACAGAAGACGGTACAACAATGTGCTTATTAGCTCTGGGATGCTCTGGATTGAGCTTACAATAGTATCTGAGCAGTCGATTAAATTGTCTAATTGGGAATATTGCTAGTCCAAGAGACTGCTGCAGGTTTAATTGTTTAATTGTCTTTTAGGAATGATATTCATTGTATGACTGTCGACAATTTTGCTGCTTCAAATATGTTTTAAATCTGTTGGATTCTTATGAATAATAGGGTGCTGCACCCAATGTAAATTAAGTGGATTCTCAATATGTGTATGCATAGATTATGCTATTTTCAATCAAGCAATCAATACGTTTATTCAGATTAATACATAATACATCAATGCACTTTTCCCCTCCCTTATCCCATGCACTTGCGTGTTTTCAAGTGCACTTTTCCCCTCCCACTATCCCATGCACTTGCGCGTTCTCAATGTCACTGGGCCTAGTAAGATCAATGTTTTGTTCTCCCCTGTTCGCCTCCCTTGCCTTGTCGCGCTCTGAAACACTTGTGAACGAGCGTGATAGAAATACAATATCAATATCAATATCCATTAAACTCCAAAACATAACAGGTACACAATATTATTGTAGGAAAAGTTGCAACTGTGCCTGCACTTATTTGCGCCAAGATAAATTACTGGTGTATTTCCTTTTGCTATGAATGACAAATCCAAAAGTTCCATTGTATTTGATAAAGTTTTTTATTATGAATTTTCAGCCCCTCTTGGATGACACGTGTTTCGGCGTACAACCTGCGCCTTTTTCAAATCTGCGCCTTTAATGTGTCATTACGGTTCACACAAAAAATAATGTTCTTGTTGTAAATGAAGCACTTTTAGTCTTGGGCTCAATCCCACCTGAAAATTCTGATGCTCGCGCTACAAGCAGGCACAGTTGCAACTTTTCCTAGAGTTTACAAACGGAGTAGAGGAACTCAGTGTCTCCGTAGTGACCTACAATCATGCGACAAAGAACCAACCACAAAAGACAAAAACCCTAAAAAGGCTAATAATCACCCAGTAAACCCGATTTGGTCGCGAAGGTACAGGCCTACGATATCTCAAAAAAGTTCCTCAATGTTGGAATACACAATATTATTGACAATAGCATTTCATTGCAAATTTAAAACACAACATAAGATTACCCTATAATTATACAAAAATCAATACAGCACAGGTAAAAAGCAGATTACAGCAAGTAAATAGGTCCTTACTAATCAGATAAAAAAATATATCTTTCTCTAGTATATGGCCCTTTTCAAGTAAGCCTGGAAGGCCCAGGCTAACAATACTGAGTTGGGAGACAGTAGAGAAAGTAAAGCCGGCCTGTATAGACGAATACCCATATTCCTAAGCACCGGCAAGATTGTAGACCTTCTCACATTTCTATATGCCGGGCAGAACAATACAAAGTGCTTCCGGTCGTCTCTTGCTGACCAATATGCTTGCCAGCTCAGATTATTAGAGAACCCTGTCCACTTTTCCATATTCCCCCTCAGCTTTAGACAGTCAACTCTGGAAGTCAACTCTGGCCTGCATGATCAGCCACTGGTCCCTCTTTTTAGAACTCCACACAAGATATGGCTGAATCACATTTACCCTGCTTATCACAAAGTAATTTCTAATAATGTGTGTGACAAATTCCATACTCGCCCTCTTTTCCCTCGCTGCCCGATGCAATATCTGTTCATAATTTTTAATTTGCCTAATAGACAGCAGACTATCTGGAGGGGAAAGGGTCAGAACGTTAATGGTGATCAATGCCTCATTCACATAAACTAATGAGGGAAAGATGACCCAATATGCCTTAACCATGAGGATCCAAATAATAAAATGGCATAGAGAGGCTTTCTCATTGGACCAGAGGTGAAGGCAGAAGGTGCTAGGGGCTAATGCCATTGGTCTTCCCAGAACTCCATCCCTCTTTTGTATTCTGTGCTAGCGTGCTGCTTTTATTGAATTTCATTGAAATAAAGCTGAACTTGAATACAATTTCATGATGGCACAACACAATATATGCCAAAATGGAGCATTAACATGCTTTTAATTAGGTATATTCCAATAGTCATATGCCCTAACAGTATTCCACTGTAAACCATTTTCTTGATGGTGTTGCCAGCATATGGCAGCATTGTCCTATAAAACACTTGGGGACCCCTTTTACGTTTGGCAGAGCGGTACAGATGTTATTAGATAACATCACTTTTTTGGCCCGTAACAGAGTAGACACCATTTTTACTGCCTGGCAAATTCCGAGTTTGGAGATAAACTGGAGGATCCACCACCCGCAAAAATCTGGAGGTGAATCCTCCACATGAGCTACATAAATCTGCAGAATTACTGTGGTGGAATTAACACTAGTGGTGGGAACAATAAACTATTGTGTCGGTGATTCTATGGATGTAATACTGAATTACCACAGAACTCATAATGAGGCCCAATATTTCTTGCCACTTGTTGTGTTCCACTATTGCCACTATAAAACACATGTATAATGATACACACAGAATATTCAAGCATGATGCCACAGAAAATCAGTGCACACTCCTGACAAATGAACAATCATGAAACATACTGATACACACCTTCACACACACACACGTGTTACCTGCCTTGTGGGGGCTATGTGTGGAAACCTACCTTGTGGGGACTAACCTTTCCCAGTGATTTCCAAATTTGCTAATAACAGAAATATCTTCTGAAAAAACTCATAATATAGGATCCAGCTTAACATTTTCCAAAATGCTCATTTATAATCGTGTGTGCGGTGCTATCTTTGTGGGGTCTTGCACATGCGTTATCATCCCTGTCGGGATTTTTGTATTTTTGGTTTGGATTGGTTGTATTTATATTTAGAATGCTGAATATTTCTTTCAAAGCAGTCTTTATATACCAATCTGTTTAATTTCTATGTAGGAGTACATGCCAACATCCTAGGGATAGGCATCAGGTGGACTTTAATGACATTGCATTTCCCATAAGATATTCACTTATTGGTCATTAAATGTGGTATTATATCTCGTTAAAACACTGCAAATGTGTCTGCAAAAATAACTGGCATGGAAAGATGACACAAATCCCCCAGGATCACAGACTGTGGTCAAGGCGGGAGCATGGATTTGAAAACACATTTCTTTTTTTCATACTAGTCACCATCCTACCCACTGATACACATCTCCACTCCATGATTCATGTGATGATACAGATGTCAGTGTCTACTTTGAGACTGAGCACTTGATCATAGTTAAATTATTTTCCCAATCAGTATAGTTTACGATTATGGCAAAGAGAAAGTCCCCACAAAGTTGTGTGTGATAATCATGTTATTGAGGTACCCACAGAGATGATGGGCCTCATTACAATTGTGCCAGTCCTGAAACAATGGTGCCAGTAAGCCTACCGGCATGGTTGTTTTCGGACCGGCACGCTACAACTCTGCTGCGGGTGCTGTTCCGCCTGCCACGGTCTGACCTATCGGGCAGAACGGCACCTGCTCACTGAGTTCTCACAGGAGCACCGGCACCATTGTTAATGGTGCCGGTGCTCCTGTGTCCCCGTTCCCATGGACTAACAAAATTACAGACGCCTGACTTTGTGGCCACTGGACACGGAATAGCCCGTTGGCACTAGGAAGTCAGGTGCCGGTAAATTTTTACGCGTCCGGCGGGCAACCTGCCGTACCCGTAATGAGGCCTGATGTGTTATCATAATTTTGCTAATTGGGCGTCATTAAAAGTTTGGTGGTGTGGGAAAAAGTGGTGGTAATTCACACACACACACACACGCACGCAGACAAACACTCACACAGAAACACAATGCAGCAAAATCATTCACTCAGCCGGGACTGCAATATTTCAAACTCTCTTGCATACACAGGGACACACACATTCATACCCTTTCAAATTCACTTGTGTGCACACATACACATATATCACATTGCATTCGAGGATGCACAATGCATGCACTGAAACATCGAATCACACAGTATTTTCTCTGCAGGGCTGATGTAACACAGTCACGTTTTGGATGTTTGGTTACCGATAGAGTGAATGTTCATTGAGCGGTCACTGGATGGTACACTACTCTTAAATAATGGTAGGTACACATCCTAGAAACTCTTTAGTGCTTCAGGGCATCCACTGCAAAGCTGCCCCCATGCATAGCATCTCTGATCTGCCCATCACTCATGCACAACCTGTGGAACTGGGCCTCCTTCATGGCTCCTGGATCTTCTGGCATCCAAAGGTGTCTGTTCCTGGGGCTTCCATGCAGATTATGCCGTTCTTCTCTCATCAGTAGCTAGTACCCATACAACTAGGTGGTCACATCAGACTAATACTTATGTATGTGTTTCTACTTGTATGAAACTGGCCATATGAATCCAGTAGAATATATTGGATTTCTCTCTTGATGTGCTCCTTGGATTTGGTTAGGCATGCTTCCATAGCCAGCTTGCCGTTCCCCCTACCCTGCATGTTTGTAGATGCTTTGAAGCAGTACCAGTTGGCACCCATACATCCTTCTCATTGCATGTTTCACATATTTCATTCTCACCGTTTTCATTATAATGTTCCCTTCTTTCTTCTCAACAGTGACTACTCCCTCCACTACATTTTTCATTTCCCCCTTATGTGGATGTTTAATTTGATGGCATCCAGGGACGTCATTTAGGGGTATCCATGGGTTGCCCTTGCTACCCCTGTAGTTTCCCTTGCTACCCCCTTGTTTTAATGCAAGCTCCTGGGTTGTTGCCAGTGCCATTTGGCTCTTTGCTTCTGGAGGGGCAGGCTTTCTTGTTCAGGTCTCTTTAAAAAAGAAAAAAGAAAGAAATTCAGGGGTTCCACAAGTCTAACACGTTCAGCACTGACCCTAAATAAGAAAGAATAGGAATACCAAATAATGTGTCTTTCTGGAATTCTGTACAATAATAGCTAGACTCATTAAAGGTTTATTCCAGGCACACTTTAGGGGTGAGTCACTGATTTAGTCTGTTCTTAAACACCTCAACTCAGCCTTTATCCTTGTATGGTTGATAAATGAGTACCAACAAAGTTTGGGTGATATTGTATGTATATTTGTTCTATATAAAGCACTTAAGCGTAAGTACTATATAATAACACATCATTGTCATTTGGCCATGAACATCTGCTTGCATTCACAGTAATTTGGTAATACGGGCCTATACACACTGATCTTAATGATACATATGGCGACCCATTCTTGTATGAAATGTATATCACATTATAGTGATAGAGTAACCATATTTTTCGCAGTGTATTTAAGAACAATGCTGTGTGATGCCACTTCCTGTTTTGTCAAGGGATGAAAGATTGTGTTCCATCACTTCCCGTGATATCACTCAAGGTGGGTCAAATGACATCACTGCCTGTGATGTCATCAGAGGTCAAGGGTCGTGTGATGCCACTTCCGCTACCCCAGGCATTTTGGTGAAATGACATCCCTTATGGCATCCAGTCGTTTCATTCCATGTGTTACCCTTAATTCTTCCCTTTTGATGTCCTGCCTTTTACAGGGAAGATAGCTCTCCTTGCCTTTACCCTAATTGCCCTTTATGAATGCCCTTGCTACCTGTCCCATCCTGTACTGGATGACTTTTTAGCATCCCTAACCTAGACTACTGATGCCACTAAGGCGATAGGGCAGGAGTCTACCTGTTACTTTTACTTGAGCTATAATGGGAGCATAAGCAACTATTTCACCTGTAAACTCGTCCATCTGTCACCACCTGATTATTAGTGCCCTCACTTATGACTGTTCTTTAATACACAGCTCACAGCTTAGGCACATATCATTATGTCTCCTTTTCCCCATCCCTAATTGCTTCGCAGCACATTCATCTGTACATGCCCAACTCTTGGTGCCAATACTTCTGTCAACTGGATTGGCACCCCAGTTCTTTCCCTTGCCTTACAAGTAAGCTGGTGAAAGCCACCACACTACTAGAGCCCGCGTGTGCACATCTCAAGTCACATACAACCACACACCAATCATATTTAGCAGCAGATATGGTATGTTCCAAATACTGCCATTACAGATATGGTATGGTCCAAATACTGCTATTAAAGGAAAGTCGTGCTTGTAAAATGAGCCACGCATTCCTAAAACCGTCTTTCACGTTCACACAAAACTGATCACGGTAAAGAACCACGAGTGGCAGTCAATGCAGACATGAACCCTCCTCATCATCTCGTGTGTTTTTCCTCACCAAATTGTTCGACTATTGGCTAATCCCCCGTTCTGATCACCCCCGCCCACCCTACTTTGATATCCACAGACCAAGATCTGATATCACCCTAGCAGGGTCACAATACATCACTTCTCGAACAGGGTCAGGAACCCTGATACCACTACGCTGGTGTTGGGCTCAGTAGAAATACTTAAGACCGTACCATAACATTAGACCCTGAAGTTTTTATGTGCCTAACATTTTACGTGTATATTTTATTTTAAGGATTCGTTTCAAGAAATCAGTGTGGTGTTTTACAAGTGTTCCAAGTGAATGAAAACATATTGCAGTTAAAGATTACATAGAAACATAGAAAACGTATTCCCAATTAAGTGATACAAATGCCTCTTTCTCCGGTTTAAATACAATAACAGAGTTGCTGTTCTCATTAAAGCTAAAAGATGTTAAGACAAAGTAAGTTTATAGCCCCATGTGCCCTCGTGGGAAATCCAATATCGTATTGTGGTATTGACTTGCCGCATTCATTACGCCGCTTCACCAGCCGGAATTATTGTTTGTTCTACTTTTCCGCTGCCGTTCTTAAATTTCATGCATTCATTAGCGTTTTCCACCTCATCTGTGTGCAGTGGCTTTTTCAATGTCAGACTCTATTAGACTGTGAACTACCATTTCGCTGCCAATTAGTTTGATTTCACGATGGCGCGTTCCGCTGTAAGAACTGAGTGGAAGACATTTCTTTCCGTCCGTGGTTCTACCTTGGACCTCAATTAAAGATCTTGCATCAGGAAAAAGTCTTCAGTGGATCTGTCTCAGGAGGAGAGAAAATTGTGTAAAGTTTGGAAAGTGAATTTGTTCTTCCCTGATCTTTGTTCTTTCTCCATTTCACAAAACTGGCAAATGTTTATAGCTGAAAGTGTTGTGCAGAGGGATTGTTGGGGATGTTTGGATACACTTCGGAGAAAGTGGGCAATATGGATCATCAAAAATATACAGGCGGGGCATATTGTGGGTCCAAGCAATGAAATGCGTGCAGATAGGTTGTTAAAAAGTAAGTTAAACTTTCCTTTGTCACTGCCAAGGGGACAATATGTGTGCACTTTGCACCTTGAGTTTTAATGGGGGCTGGGAGGTACTCAATTGAATTGTCCTGTAGATGGAAGTAATAATGAAATTTGACTTCATATCCTGTCAACCTGACAGGCATGGTTGTAAACATTAAGTTCATCCTCCACATTGCCATATGTTGTGGGCTCACCATACTGATATTCTGCAATCCTAGATGTACCCGGGAGCTCTATGTGTTTCTAAAGAGTTGTATTTGAACGTCTTCAGTTTGGTTGACCACTTTTTGTCGAATTGAATTCGACTTTGTTATCGTCCATCGTTGTTTTGTGGGTGGTCCGCCAATCGTACTACCCATTCCCACCCCCAACCTCCCTAGTCCACTAGCCACACACACATATATACCTAGATATGCATATGTATGTGAGTTTAGTCAAATCAAGCAAAAGTAGTATTCCAAACTTCAGACTTTTAAATTAAAGTCTTTTAAACACGAGCATACTGAGCATATCATGTGACAGACTAGCTCCTTCTCTCTCTGACTAACTATGGGCCTCGTCACGAGTTGGGCGGTAACACCGGCGCTAATAGCGCTGGCGCTATCTGCCCTACTGCCAAACCCCCCCGGCGCTATTAGCGCCGGATAACGGGATCGGCGGTAATGGAAGTCCCCATTCCCCAATGAGCCCATTTGGGAATGCCCCATTCCCCATTGCCGCCGGCAGTATGAGCGCGAATTTTCGGTGGATTTCCCCCCAGCTCAGAGCTGGGGAGAAATCCACCGAAGCCCTGATTTGGCGGACCCTTAAATCCAGCGGTAAAAGCACTACCGCTGGATTTAAGTGTTACCGCCAAACTCGTGATGAAGCCCTATGTCTCTTCTTCAGTGGGCGAGAGTCCCATTGTCAGGTGCCCATTTGCTGGAGCCACCCCAGCCCTTGCTGCCAGCAGCACAACCAGAGAAAAACACACATAAGGAAGTGGGAGGGCAGGTGCTGTGCTATTATTTGCATTTTTGTACTGATAAAAACACAATGTTGTGTAAGGCCTGAGGTGCAGATTCCATAGCCCCAAGCTGCTGTGGTGGTCATTAATCCAGACACATAATGCATTATCCTTGTCCATGTGCACCTCCTCCAGTGAGCCTTCTCCCCACGTTGCCCCACTTGGCTTTGGCACTTTGTCTTAATTTACTCCACTGAACCCAAAGCCGTTCCATGAGCCCTCAACAGAACCATTCAGTGGACTGTCAGTGGACCATTGGATAAAGCAATAGGTTTTACTACTTAAGACTATTTTTTTTTACTTCTGGCTGGCAACATATACATTCTATTAACCTCTGCCCCCACCAGCCAAAAATTCTACCCCTTCTTTCACATAGCACTGGGACCCTCCTAGCACCTCCTTTCTTCCTAAACAAACCATTACCAAAAACCTACATACACTGATTTTCCAAGCACTGCCCCTTCTTTCTCTTATCCTACCCACCCGTACTCATCCTCAAACATACTCACCCCCTTCTCCATCTTTCCACCTGTTTACCTGTTATCTTTTCCCCATTCTACATTCCCAAACCTCATATCAAAGCTCCTACCTAAGTGGTCCAAAACCTATGCATTCATACTGACCCTCAATCACCCTCGGGCCCATTTTCCAATCGTCCACCTCTCAACATGTCTACCTTTCCTTGCCACCTACACTTTCAACCAGCGGTGGCTGCTGAATTTTTTAATTGGAGCAGAACAAATGTTTAACCTGAATATGCAGGTGTGAACAAGAATATTGGGGGAGTCCAAACAAACCAAAGGAGGTTCAGTTAGGTTCATTTTCGAAAACTAAGGGTTAAAATGGTACATTTTAATTTTTACAACGCATCTTTTCAAAATTGTCAACAACGGTGCACCAGAACATTTTCCAAAACATTTTTTTATGCCTTCGTCCACAATATATGCCAGTATAAAAAACTTGTTATCACTGGCTGTTCCCCTATAAGATCATGCAGGCCTCACCGATATTTGCCAATGTTAGCATAACAGAACATACCCCTGTTGGCTATTCCAGTAAAAAGCGACATGCCACAGTAAGAAAACCTGTCCAAACTGACTGCACCAACATAGGCCAACACAGCCATGTGCATTGCTGAGGTGGTGCAGTGCTTAGTGTCTGCATTTACAGTTTGGGGCTAAGCACTACAGAATCAATCATGCATTCTTCCAGTGTCCAATTCTTGTAAGTGCCTTTTAACTCCCAAACAAGCTTGCTAGATAAGATAGTTGGTGTAATGCACCTGGAGAAATATTTGGTGATAACCTGTCCGTCGCACATCAAATGTGTAGTAAGATAGCTCAGTGTATTAATGCAGAAGCTGCACACGTTGTTTCTCAACCTGCAGAGATCAGATTAAAAATATGAAGGGACAGCTCTGAGTTTCTTATTTCCAATTTCTATAAATGAGGCATGGAATAACGTATATATCACTGTATAAAAGTTCTTATCAGATGGTGATGAACCAGCCATAGCACCCCTGAATTATTCTGACTGGGTTGAAACAGGGGTGTATCAAACAATATATAACCAATACAACCCTGCAGTTCAGGCACAAGACAGAGTAACCTGATAGCATCTGTTGCTATAATACGCAAGCCTCATAATTGCTGCACATTTGTATGGTTTCCAGGTCCCCTAAGTGCCTCTTTTACACTATGAAAGTCTCTCACCCTTGGGCGGGCAATGTCCCTGAGGTAACTCTAGAATAGAATTTGAGGTATCCCATTTTCCAAGTGTATATAACTATTTATAAGGATACAACACCCACAAGAGTGCCACAAAGTAATACCATGCATGGTACCATGCACCAGCTAATAGGTCTCTGTAGCCCCTGATGAACATTCCCCATCAACTTTGCGGGATTGAAACATGTAGAGGTGTCTGAGGATGTTCTCTAAATTAGCACTCTACACATTCCTTTCTTTTCACTGGACCAGAAGAAGATTACAGAACAATTGAAAATCAAATAGCCACTATGAGGCACACATGTTGGCGCTAAGAAACATTTAGGCAAGTTTTGTTGTTCACTTTACACTTGTGGTTCCATTTTTTTGTATGTACGTTGTTATATTGTTTAGACGTGTTATATTAGGTCATTATTTTATATATGGTAATAAAAGCATCCCGATCTGTGTGTGATATCCAGTTAACGACAGGAAGCGATTTAGCAGGGTATTCTTTCCAGGGAGGACTGGATACTTTTGATATAGGGTTGCTTTGGTTATATATTGACGACGTTTTTATTAGATGTCACTTCCCAGGGTTTTATTATTTTTTTTTTTTAGGGGTGCCATGGCTTTTGTAATAATACATTATTGTTACTAAAGATTGGCAAGTTCTAGGTTAAAAATACCTCTAACGGAAACAAATGCTATTGTTAAAAAAGAAAAACAAATGGTACCCTTGGCATTTGCATTCAAGCTACTGGATAGCTTCAGACGTGACTTTTGAGGAACCAAGGTCACCAGTTCCCTCGACCTAGGCCGTGAATTAATGCAACATTACTTCTCTCACACACCCAACACACATGTATACGACCACCAACCACAACATACACCTTTCACTTTCTAGAATAAACGCTTCAAACAAAAACACACACACACACACACACTTAACATGTATACATTCACGCGCTGAGTCATTTCTGCAAAATACTTACAACCATCCGTACATTCGCTCATAACAATTCAAACACAACAATACACACTAGCACGTGTATATTCACAGAGACATCTACGCACTCAGACATCATTTGCGCATACAAATACATACGAGCATCGCTAGATCCGCTCACTAACACCAACGCTTCAAACAAAAACAAAAAAACACGCTTACACGCACACTTATACTGAGACATGCCCACACTCAGACATAATTTACGCACACAAATATATACGACCATCACTGCATTCGCTCACTGGCACAAACACTTCAAACAAAAACAAAAATACACACTTACACACACACATACATTTAAAGACATCATTCAAAAAATTCCCTTGGCTCGGACAGCTGCACTCTCCATAGCATGGCAGCACGCAGCAGGTCAGGCGTCGGTCTCCCCGTAGCCCTCCCTGCCTGTCACAGAACAGGTGCTGGCTCAGAACAGTGATCCCGTTCCATGCTTGTGGCAGAGCAGAGTGGGTGTAATGAAGGGCCAATCGTTTGCCTCAGCAGGCCGAATTACAGAGTGCCCACTGGGAAACATGAATGGTGTGATGTCATGTCAGCCTCCCTAATGCATTTCACAGGCTGTGCTTGAATGGGGGCTTGGGCGTTTCATGATCTCAGCCCTGGTACTTACGAAGTGCATTAGGGATACAACAACAGTCTTTGTATTTGCAGAGAATATAATTTGCATAAGTGGAGTGAGCCAAAGACACTCGCTCCAGACTGCAAATGTTTTCTTTTTCTTTTTTGTGAGATATTTTTCAGGACCATGAGCAAACTGAAAATAGTAGGAGTGGTGTCGTAGCGCACCCTATTGGCATGCTGCGACTGCACCCATCCCTTACCTCATTCCAGTCTCCTCTCCCAATTTCTCACATCGCATCCTCTTCATCCAAACACCACAACCTGCAAACACACCCATGCAGCCTGCCCTTTTTCTGTTCTTCAACATCCCACATTCCTGATGCCACACAAAAATATAAAAATACCAGACAGTGTGCTTAAGACTACACCTCCAAGGTATGCACCACATTTAGCCCACTTCAGATCTCCACAATTCTCATCTCACCTCAAAGAAATTCACCAACCACATCTAACAGCTTTTCCACACACAACACAACTTCCGGAGCCCCTCACAACTCCTTTCTGGACAGATAGGAGAGATGGGGTGCCTATAAGTACCTGACCCTCTTTCCAGGGCTAATCGCCTTCCTGTTCACATTGACCCACACAAGGACGTTTGTACTTGTGGGAGATGGACAGAGCTTACACACACCTAGCTCCCTTGCCTGACATCTCTGAAAAGGAATCGTGCAGTCATGTGTATATCTGTTTAACTAAACATGCAGGCAGCAGATTTGGAGGGTCACTGACCTCTAACTATGCCGTAATGTAATCACACAAAATAAGAGGACAGGTCTGAGGTGTATTTGTTTTTATTCAGCCTTGTCATTAAGTACAACCAGTGTTAACCTCCAACCGTGCTAGCTATGCCCTCCTGTTGTGACTAAACCTTAGGTTACAGTGGTGTGACACTTATCTAGGGTTAGTAGACAGACAGAGAGGCTAGCCCTGACTTAGTCTGGTTTTAGACCACAACATGGCACAGAGACAGCCATAGTAGATCTTAAAACACAAATTGACAAGCTCACCAACAAGGGAAATACTGCCATGCTGCTCCTCCTTGACTTGTCAGTAGCCTTTGACCTGGTGGACCACGTAGTCCTGTGCGAACACTTGGTATTGGCGGCCAACTTCTCAAGAGAAGCTACAGCCTGGGTCCAGTCATTTCTAGATAATGGAACAATGAGAGTTTTCTCCAGATTAGCAGCAGCAGATCCAATTAAAACAGCATGTGGTGTGCCCCAAGGTTCTTGCGTCTCGCCAACTATGTATAATATCTTTACCAAGCCCCTATTTGACAAATTGGACAGACTAGGTATCACCTACATTAACTCTGCCGATGACACTCAGATCCTCATTCCCCTTTTGGGCAATTCTGCGTCAGATACGCCCTTGGTAAACAAAATATACCTTATCATTCAGGCATGGATAGCATCCCATGGCCTTTGCCTGAATGATGAGAAAACAGAGACACTACTCCTCGGTTCTACCGCCAATCTAAAAAAACTCAGCCCTGGCTATTCTGCTTTTAACATTGACGGTAATACAATTACCGTATTTAAAGAAGTAAAGACGCTAGGCTTTTACCTTAACTCCAATTTAACACTGAAGAAACAGGTAAACTCTCTAGCGTCCTCAACCGCTTACACATGCAAACTTATTAGAGCATGCAGAGCTTTTCTACCTCAAGCTAGCTGTATTATCCTCGCCGATGCCCTTATACTGTCCAGATTAGATTACTGCAATGCCCTTTCCATAGGAGCCAATAAATACATCACAGATAAAATTCAGATAGTACAGAATGACGACTTGAGAACAGCCTTGAACCTTCCCACTAGAGAACATATATCTGACCTGAGAAAAGAAAATCATTGGCTAAAAATCAGAGATAGAAATGCACTCAAAACAGCCTCACTTACTTTAAAGTGCCTTAATAATGCAGCCCCACCGTATCTGACAGAAAGAATAGTCAGAAGAACATCAACTTGTCCTACTAGAACTGCCAACTCTTATTGCCTTCTAGTACCTAGATTTAGACTAAAAAAAATCAGGCAGAAGTAGCTTCCCGGTTAAGGCAAACCCGTACTGGAACACACTCCCACTTGACCTCAGAAAAGAACAATCCTATTACAACTTCAGTTGAAACATCCTCACATGGCTACACTCTAATGACCGCCTTGCTTGACAATATACATTGTACCTGTGATCATTTGGCTCCTGCTCCCATTGAACCTTCCCCTATGCATATTTATGTACTCTTTTTCTATATCCACTAGTCAGAACTGTTGATTATGCATTGCCTTTATACTTGTACTTGTCCTCACTCTGTAACTAAGCTTGAAGTAAGCATGTATGCTGTGACGCCCAGTTACCTAAGGGTCCGGCGTGCTTGTCAAATAAATAAACAAACAAACAAACTGATTTGGCGCAACAGACAGAACTTTTAAACAGCAAGGTTAAAAAACACTTCAAAAAGCCGCTATGTACTGTGCCCGAGAGTGATGGAGGTCATACAGGATAGATTTAATTACTTTTTTATTTATCCTGTTTAGAAACCTCGATTGGGTTGAAACATGGTGGCTAAAAACAAGGCAAACATATTGGAGAGCTGTGTGCACCTTGTGCTGCACACCACTGTTCCTACAGAATAGTCTCCTTAATGCTGGGAGAACCACAGGAACCACAAACTGGGCCAACCGGTTTCAGTGGAGTGACAAAGTATAACCACTTTCTTCAGGGCCGCGGCACCATAATAGGCACCACACACAAATGCTGGGTTGGCACTGGTAACTGCATCAGTGTTTGTTGGACAAGAACAGGGCGGGGGGAAGAGAGAGGGAAGAGAGAGAAAGAGATATCACAATGTGGTTGTTACTTTATTTTTCAACAACATCTGTGT
The DNA here is from genome assembly GCF_040938575.1 of Ambystoma mexicanum. Lineage (NCBI taxonomy): Eukaryota > Metazoa > Chordata > Amphibia > Caudata > Ambystomatidae > Ambystoma > Ambystoma mexicanum. The sequence goes on along the minus strand of NC_090938.1, from coordinate 459,280,304 downwards.
GTGGTGAGTTCAATCATTTTTATTCCCCTCCTTACCCCAGTGTGCAGTACCAGAATGATCCCCAGCTCCCTTGGGGTGTCTTTGCCTCTTCGGGTGTGGACTGATAAGTAGCCCAGGATGCCTAGTTACAATACAATACCGTATTAGGCACAATCCTCGGTGGGTGAGCGTTTTTTACATCTATATTCAATTGTGTGCAAAAGCACAGTTCTACTGTGAGGACTGTTGTTTCTGTGAGAGCAGAAACTGAGAGGGTGTCGCACGTCAGCTCTGCCATAAAGGTCATAAATTCTTACCTTCGTTCCGTCTAGTTGACTTGCCGGATTCAGGTTAGGATGATCTGCGTGGCATTATGGCAGCTGGTATTTATCCCTTCTGGGATCCTAGTGCACATGCGTGCGCATGTCCCGGGTTTCTCCGGTCGCTCAGACCTCCAGCTTGGAGTGTCTGAATTTGTCTCTATTGTATGCCTCTATGTTCTTGTAAGTGGCAAATACTGGGCCCCCGCATTTAGCCACGCTGCTATTTGTATGTCCCCATGCTGGGCGGCCGGACCCTCCGGCTATCAGAAATGGTTATTACACAATTTCCGAAAAAGAACAACGGAGAGTATAGAATATGAGGTAAGTTTGTATGTTGCATCTCAGACCTGTTTTCTTTTTTGTTAGCAGATTGGGAGGACCTGAAGTTCCTGATCCTCTTCTAGGAGTACCAAACACATTAATAGCAGAGTCTTATTTTATGCAATTCATACTTGTAGAGGATCAGAAGGCATATAGTTGTCAACCCATGGCCATGTTTGATGGTCCCAAACAAGAATTACTTAAATGCTCACATAACAGCTCAACAACCATGGACAGGCAGGCAATGTGGAGGACCTTTTTAGAAAACAGCACCTTTTCCCGGACAAGCCACATCATTTACCCCACAGGTCTACACAGGAACATTCTGACACGTAGGCGATAAGGGCAGCCTCTAGATAATCCACCACTCTGCCAGCTCTCGCCAAATAGGAATAACACAGACGCACATACATCACTTCAACAGACCTGGACAGGTAGGACATTTTAAAGGCCTTTAGAAGACCAATCCACCACCCGGGCCACACATCTGAATGACCTCACAGCATGATATTCGAACACAGTAAATGAGCAATCTCTTGAGGTGTCATCAGTGCCGTCCGATATCCGAGTGATCACTCTATGGTCGTCACTGCCACAGCAGCATGTACATTGTAGAGTTGTGCTAAAATAAATTCCATATTACATAATAATTCTGCTCCATTTTGCGACATGCTGCATAAAACATCAGCAGGCAGAGATGATTTGTTGTGAAGGTTAAAAACACTGCTAGGCAATGTTGCTTGAAAGGTAAAGTCAAAGAAATTCACATTTAAAAAATAAAATTCATGAAATGCATTGGCTTATACTCTACCCAACCTTAGCTCGAGAATATTACTGTGCTGACTTAGCAATGTTATGTTCAGGGCTCAAGTCAAGGGTACACAGAGGTGGATGGAGACCCCCCACTTTTTTCAGAAGGCACCTTGATATGCTGATTTCAGGTAACACCACATTCAATTGTATGTTAATGAGACCTCCCACTATTTTTTAAAGGACTTGACCCCTGGTTATATTATGAAGTAATTGTAATTGGTTATTTGTAACACGCTAATACCCAGAGGTTTCTAAGCATGGACCCGGGGATCGAACCTGTGCTGCTCTGTGTTGTCTTGCTTCCAAGGCGAATGCATATCCACCTGTAGTCTTATGTATTATACCAGCAATGAATGTCCTCCTTGTGGTAGCTCTGTCTGAGGTGGGAGAGAAAGGGACACTATTTAAGGACAATGTAAGTCCTAACCGTTCTCCTGAAAGTGCATGATAGTTTTCTCAACTGAGCGCAGGGATCTAAGTGACAAGGAATGACTGAATTTAGTTTGACTAAAAGATTGGCATTTTCCCTGAATAGTTCTATGAGCAAGGCACAGGGCTCTACATTTGAGCCCATACCCGGTGAAAAGAGATAGGACATAAAACGACCTCACCATCCAATACGCCTAGCATCTCTCATCACCCATGCCTTCTGCCATGAAATGGTCTTTGTACTTGGCCTTGCAGAGTATCCATGTCTTCGGGAATGCACAGGTGTGAGGGCACTCGCTACCGTGTATGGAACTCTAATTTCAAGCTCTATTTCTATCCTTGGCTCACGTGACAGGAGACCATGATTTGGTCCATTTTGTAGCTTTTAAATGCTCTAAATGAATTAAAGCTTGTCATCCGGTGTGTTCAATCTTGTATCTTAATGTGAGAAGGTACATCCTCTGCATACTCGCTCTTCTTCAGAATAGATAGCTGACCTTGCTTCTTGAATCTTGACTCCAGACCAGGCAGACTCGCCATGTACCTCCATGAGCCTATTATTCTTGCTGCAACACAGTTTTTAATTCCCGCTTCATGGGTTAAGGTTTACTTAATTTATGATAGCAATGTCCATTTTCTGGTCAATGGTGGCTTTGCCTGCATGCTATTCAATACTTCTGGCTTCTATGATTACTTAGTCTACCTTGTGTTTCAGCGTCTGTACATTTATGGAACAGTTGTTCTCTGAAGCACTTTGTGCACATGTAATATTCTTCTTTTAAACTTTAAAGTTCACTTGATCCTGACTTCACAATTAGCCCTCTAGGATCCATAGATCATCTTCAGCCAGTGTCTCGAGATGTCCTAATCTGAAGTGTGCTCTCCACACCTGCGGAATCCGACAAAATCTCAGTCGCCTTCTTCTTTTCTTTTTCTCTTTCTCCTTCATATTCTGTCTGCTGGAGTGGACATAGGGTCTCTTCCTGTTGGAGGCCACTGTGTTCAATTCCGAGCACAAACCGAGGACGGTCAACCCCTGGGGAATACCCTAAACAGGAAAAAAAGCCTTACAACAGAAAACCCCCAGGGAATTAAGATGTCTTCGTCTGATGCAATCATACAAGACTTTCTGCAGTAGTATTGAGAGGCATGGAACAGAATTTGAGTATAAGAAATAGTCAGGGGCATAAGGCAAGAAAACAGGTAGGCAGCAGGGCACAGAGATTCCAGGAAGGAGAAGGAAATCTGCAAGCATAAGAAGAAGGTAAGCAATAGCGGGGTGGCAAGAAGCAAGAACAAACATCTTACCTGGGAGAAAGAGGAAGGGTTGCAATGTGCAGCGCTGCCGGTCTGGAACTGTAATAACCTGTGGGTGGCCATCTTGGTGGAAGACTATACCGCAGACGGCGCCTCCTGTGAGGAACCTAGTGGAACGTTAGCCAATCCACCAACGATTCCAGATACTCCAACGTTGCGGTGTGACAGTTCCTCTTCCTTAGTTTGGGGTTGCCTGGTTTCCAGCGGTATCTGAGATGATACTGTTGCATCAGAGAAGGAACATTCATGTTGTGTTCTAGTTCCCATGCTCCCTCTACTTCAGAGTATCCTTTTCAATGTATAAGGTATTGGCTTGTTCCTCTGAAATATCTGGAATCAATAACGCACAAAACTTTGTATTCATTGGGAACTGGTTCTCCTACATTGAGCTTCTGCCCCCCCCCCCCGCTCCCCCATTATGATAGGGATCAGGATGAAAGGGCTCGAGTAAAGAGGAATGAAACACAGGATTGAGTCTTCTGAGATTCTTAGGTAGTTGAAGCTGGAACGCCACTGGATTGCCCTTAGAGAGCACTTTGAAGGGTCTGATTTATCGAGAAGACAGTTTGGACAGTCTAACCCATCTGGGTAAGTATCTTGTGGAAAGCCACAACATAGATCCTTCTTCCCAGTCAGGGTTCTTTCTTTGACTTCTGTTTGCATAAAACGTGTTTCTCCTCTTGCTCTGTTCAAGGTTAACAAAGGCTTCTTTATGAGCTCTAGTGAGTTCTTCTAACAAGGTATCGACCGATGGAACCTTAGTGGGTGGCAGTATTGAGGAGGGTAAGTTCTTGGGATGAAATCCCTATGTGCAAAAGAAGGGACTCATCTGTGTGGCGGTATGGACCGTGTTATTGTATGTGAATTCTGCCATAGGTAATAGGTCGGACCAATTGTCCTGTTCCTTATTGGTGAAACATCTAAGGTATTGCTCGAGAGTGTGGTTCAATCTTTCTGTTTGCCCATTCATTTGGGGATGATAATCTGATGATAGGGCTCTTGCGGACTCCCAGAAGGCTGCATAAGGTAGACCAGAACATTGACGTGAATTAAGACCCATGATTCGAAGTCACACTTGGAGTAGCCCGTGCAATCTGAAGATGTCACGCAGCAACACCGTAGCTGTTTGGGGTGCAGTAGCAGTTTCTGGTAAGTGAGAGAAATGCACCATCTTGGTAAATGAATCAACAGTGATCATAATCGCTGAATAACCTCAGGAGGGGAGTAGCTCAAAGTCTATGGAGACTTGTAGCCATGGTCCCTTTAGCAGAGGTTCTGTAGAGTACTTGCTTTGGGCACAGACGAGACAAGAAAGAACATTGTTTCAGACATCCTTCTTCAAACATGGCCAACAAATGCAGCGCATAATCAGTTTGAGCGTAGCAGCAGCTCCTTTGTGACCAGCGGTTTTTAGGTCATGGCACCAATATAATATCCTCCTTTGTAATTCTGCCATGGGCATGTATAACCTCTTCTCCTGGGTATAAAGACCTTGTTCTTTCCTCAGAAGATAGGGGGGGTTCAACAATCCGCAAATGTATGTTGTATTTGGATGTGTTCCTTATGTCCTTCAGGAAGCTGTTGACTTTTTATACAAATCTCTTACCAGGAAATAACATTTCCTGAATGTTTGTCTTTTCTGGAACATTTACGATGCTTCCGGAGAGACCGTCAGCTTGGATGTTTCTTTTTTCCAAGAATATAGGTGATATAGTAGTTGAACTGCTAGTTGAACCGAGAAAAATAATAGGCCCAACTAGCGTGTCTACAGTTTTGACAGGTCATCTGCTGGAGCACACTTAGGTTGAGATGGTCCGTCCTGACCTCAAAGGGATGAGCCGCCCCCTGCAGCAGATGACGCCACTCTAGACAAGCCTGTCTGATTGCTAGTAGTTCCTTTTCCAGTACTGAATAGTTCATCTCACTGAAGGTAAGAGTGCAGGAGTAGTATGCTACTGGATGTTCCTTTTGGCCGGTACCGGTTTGTAGAAGTACAGCTCCAATAGCGCCAGCAGAAACATCCGTCTCCACAACAAACTAAATCATCTGATTGGGTTGAAGAAGAATGGGCAAAGAACTGAACTTGGACTTCAACTGGTGGAAGGCTAGATCTGCCTTATCATTCCAGAGAAAGCTAACCCCTTTCTTCAGCAATTCTGTAATGGGTAGGACGGTGTTAGAGAAATTCGTCATACATTTCCTATAGAAGTTCACCAAACCAAGGAAACATTGAATCTCCTTCACAGATTGAGGCATAGGCCATTGCATGATGGCTTGGATCATTTGAGGATCCATCTGGACTCCTTCCTTAGAAAGGATGTAAACCCAAATAGGGTACGGATCAAGTTTAAAAGACACATTTCTTAGATTCAGCAAACAAACTGTGTAGTCGCAGATGGTGAAGGACCTCGGTTACATGATGGACGTGGTTGGAAACAGAGGAAGAGTAGACCAAAATATCCTCCAGATAAACAATGACCATGCAGAAAAGTATGTCAGCAAAAAACGTATCCATGAAAAATTGCAAAATGGCACGGGCGTTTACTGGGCCGAATGGCTTCACCTGATATTCAAAGTGCCCCAGTGGGGTTCTGAAGGTGGTCTTCCTTTCATCGCCTTCACGGATGCATAACAAATGATAGGCCCCACATAGATCCAACTTAGTGAAGACTGTAGCTCCCCGTACCGCCTTCAGGATGTCCTTAATTAAGGGCATGGGATTACGATCTCTGTTCCTGATGGCATTCAGACCCTGAAAGTCGATGCATGGTCTTAATTCTTTAGTACCTTTCTTTGGGATGAAAAATAGGGAAGCACGAGCAGCAGATTGTGATTCCTTGTTCAAAACGTTCTGAAGGTTGTTGGCTAGGTATTCCTTCAGGGCTTCCTTCTCTGAAAGGGATAGAGAGAACATCCTGCCCACTGGTACTGAGGTATTGGGAATCAGATTGGTGGCACAATCTTCAATACAATGTGGTGGTAACTCCTTAAGTAACCTGTCTTTGAATACATCCATAAATGAGTCATACTTGGCTGGAACACCTAAGCTTACTGAGGTGGGTTGAAGTGAAGATAACACCTTTGCGGGATCAATCTTACCCTGTGGACGGTCCTTAGGTTTGCAGTTAGAGAAACAATATTCCAATTTGAATAATATAGTGTTCGCCTTCCAATCAATAAGGGGATTGTGTCGACGCAACCATGGTATGCCGAATATGAGGGGAAAGTGAGCAGTGCGGGTCAGATCGAAGGTTAGTGTCTTCTGATGGTTGAACATGTCCATCTTTATGGGTTTCTTGTGCTGTAATATTGGGCCAGACACCAACAGTGAGCCATCTACGCCCTCTATGGGTACAGGTTCCATCTTATCCACCCTAAGAATATTTTTCGTAGCGGCCCAGTTGAGGTCCTTGAAGTTTCTTGCAGCTCCACAATCCAAAATGGCTATGACCTTGTTAGGAGCTGTCTTATGTAGGTAGAGAAGGACACTGAAGACCATCAATCAGTTTGTGCATTCTGGTTGTCATATAGCAGGGACATGATCTGCAACCCCAACCCTTAAACCCAGTTAGAGCCAGGGTAGTTCATTTCCTTGTTGTCCGGAGGTACTTCAAGGCAATCAGGAAGAAGGTGGGCCTGTGAGCCACAGTACATGCAAAGTCCCAGGTCTCTCTGCCTCTTGCGTTCAGAAGGAGTCAACAGACCTTGAGCAGAACCAATCTGCATAGGTTCTTCTGAGGAACCTACGTCAATCGGTGTAGAACGTGGGATCGGCAAACTGGGACTGGGTCTGTTTCTCCGGCATTCCATTTTCCGTTCCATCATGCAAAACTCTACCTGCAAGTAGAGGGAGACTATATCCTGGAGGAGGCCGGTTGAGCCACCTTAGAAAGTTTGCTCTTAATGTCCTCATTAAGTCCTCTCTGGAAAATGGTGTGTAGGGCAGATTTCGGCCAACTTGCTTCAATGGCCATTCGCTGGAAATTGGATACATATGACTGAACGTCAGAGGAACCTTGGCGAATAACCAGGTGAGATTCATAGGCTGTAAAAAGGAACTACAGTCTCTCAAATCTCTCTTTAAATAATAGAACAAATTCCGGATAATCCATGAGAACCAGATTGGGTGTAGTAACTAAGGGGGTTGCCCATGCAAGAGCATTCCACCGTAGCTTGGAAACAAGGAACACCACCTTAGCTCTATCCGAGCCATAGGCCCTCATTCTAAATGTGAAGTAGACCGAACTGGCATCCAGGAATTCATTGAGTTTACGTGGATATCCATTGTATTTCCCAAAAGAGAAAGTTAGGGTAGGAAGATCGCCCCTCAGGTCCTCTCTAGTGTTCACAATCTGCCTTAAGGCAGCATTGTCGGTCCTCAGATTCTGAATTTCTTGGGTAAGTCCTTGCACAGCCTCTACAAATTCCTGGCATTGCTCCAAGCTAACCATCTTTGGGTCTTGCAAACTCTCAAGTGTGCTCCCCTCACCTGCGGAATCCGAAGAAACCTCAGTCGTCTTCTTTTTCTTTTTTTTCTCTCCTTCTGCTTCACAGTCTGTCTGCTAGAGTGGAGATAGGGTCTATCCCCTTTGGAGGCCACTGTGCTCGATTTTGAGTACAAACCGAGGACGGTGAACCCCTGGGGAATAGCCCAAACCAAGAAAAAGCCTTACGGCAGAAAAAAAAACACAGGAATTGAGATGTCTTCCTCCAATGCAATCATACAAGAATTTCTGCAGTACTATTGAGAGGCGTGGAACAGGATTTGAGTACAGGAAATAGTCAGGGGCACAAGGCGAGAAAACAGGTAGGCAGCAGGGCACGGAGATTCCAAGAAGGAGAAGAAAAGCTGTAAGCATAAGAGGAAGGTAAGCAATAGTGAGGGGGACCATCAAGGGGGAGGGCAGAAGCAAGAACAAGCTTCTTACCCGGTAGAAAGAGGATGGGTTGCAATGCTGAGCGCTGCCGATCCGGAACTGTGATAACCTGTGGGTGGCCATTTTTGTGGAAGACTAGACCGTGGACAGCTCTTTCTCTGAGGAGTGTAGTGGAATGTTAGATGATTCACCAAGGCTTCCAGAGGCTCCAACATTGTGGTGTGACACATTATGACTTTACTAGCTCTTCTTTGCTCCTTTTCATATTTCTTCAGGGAGTTCCTCCCACAGGTTATCGTCACTACGGGGGTACATTCAATAAGGTTCTTTTAATGAGTATCTTCTTCCAAACACTTGGTGCAGTATTAGCACAACGGCTGGTGTCAAACAAGGCACAGTCTCATGTCTCCAATATAGGTGAGGTAGTGGGGTGGGATCTCCTGCAGAGGTATACAGCTGCTCCTCTACGTGTTGGCAAGATGTATGAGATCAGACCAAGTTACTTTAGACCATGGCACATTTGTGGGCTGAGGAATACTGCCATTGCTCATCTCATTTGATGTCACCTCCAAGAGTCGGGAAAATTAAGCACACCGGGATTATAAAGTTACCCATTTTCCTGTCACAGTTATTCTGCACATATTTTCATTCAGCCAGATGCACAGTGCATTACATATTGAATGTGTAATAACTCGCCACATCTTACTGCATGTTGTTTTCAATGGCGTCTCCAGGAATCAATACTAGTAGGACAAACCTGAGGGGACAAATAATACAAGGGGTGGGCTGATGCTCTATCAAATAAGGGACAACATTCCAAAGTTGTTTAAGTAAAGTTATAGTTTGCCAAGCTGTTTAAAAAAAAGAAAAACATTATGCAACTTCGGAGTGTGTTTAAGGCAATGATTTATATCAAGTTAATATACACCCTAAAAAAGTTAACAAATATTCAACAGTTGCAACAGGCCCTAAAAACTTCCAATGGTTATTATTATTATTATTATTATTATTATTATTATTATTACTATTATTATTATTATTATTATTAATAATAATAATAATAATAATAATAATAATAATAATAATAATAATAATAATAATAATAATAATATTGTTATTAATATTATTGTATTTAATCTAGCAGTGTTTTACTGTGTGTTTTTCATTGAACACAATTAGTCGTCAACGTTTTCTCTAGCTTGGAAAAAATAATGAACCATTGCATAACAGAAGACATTAAGTTTGCAATTAAACCCCACTCTTCCCCTTCATCAGGTACCTCCAAAGTCCAGCCCACAGCACCCTAAGTAGCACTCCAGCCAAACGTACATGTTACAATTTCAACATCAAAGTCTAAATATCTTGTTTAAAGCACATTCTCAGTGTTTTAAAAAGATGACCCATATCAATGTAACCTATGTCTATTATTTCAAGTTGAACAATAACAGAATCACATTTTTAGCTAGTGGTCATGTCAAATATCTCCCTCATCTAAGTGCTCTAATAAGTGTTATTATGACCCAAATTAATTTAAATGCTATATAGCAATACCATTCGATCCAGCCGGCCCGTAACCCAACCACTCGGGCATTAACGAGGGGCCCTGGAGCCATTACCACTCGATCTGGCTTTATTGGTATTAACTCCCCGGGTTTTAAATCTGGTAAGTCCATGCTTTTAGCCCACTATGTTCTGTATTCTTGACCAGAAATTGTAGCTTTAGTTTCAGAATACACAGGCACCGCAAATCTTTGCGCTCCATTTCAGAGACTTGGACCTCAGCCCTGCAAAGATGACTGACCTTGTTCACAGCAACTACAAGCCGATCATGGAGGAAGAACTCCCTCTTGCTGATTGGCTGCAGGGCACCCATGACGAGCCCCCCACCGTGAGCTGGATGGCGCAGCTGGCCTCAGCCAAAGGCCGAGTCAGAAGGCTGAAATGCAACCTCTCTGCAGCTCTGCTGCACTGGCTAGGCAGTAAGGCTCCACAGCAGGCACCCCAGATCACCAGGCTCAATTTCAGAAACTTGGACCTGAGCCCTACAAAGATGGGCAACCTCGTTCACAGCAACTACAAGCTGATAGTGGACGAAGCACGCCCACTTACTGATCGATGGGCCAGAACCGATGACGAGCCTCCCACCCCGAGCTGGATCGTGCAACCGGACTCATCCAAAGGCCGAGACACAAGACTGAACCACATCCTCTCTGCATCTCTCCGCTGCTTACCGACATGGACGCCGCTGAAACCTCGAGAGGCTGATCAGCAGCACCCAGAAGGTAAGACCATTGTATTTTTGCACACAAATGGCTAAGCTGCCGCAGGCTCTCAGATAATAAAACTGCACTGCCCGCCCAACACCACTCTGTCCGCCCCATTGGAATTCCTACCCCCTGTGTCCTTCACACGACCCCCCCACACCTGCCATGCTGCCCGCATCCACTTGTACCCAGCAATCACAACGCAACGCTCTGTGGGGGCAGGTCACCTCCCAATCGACATCGAAAGCAAAACCTCCTGGTCACACTGACTCACCACTGTACTCATTTGACCCTCACAAGTTCCAGTGCACCCATGAACCCGATAACCTACACAAACTTCAAGGTCCACAACAACCCCAAACTCTGCAAGCCCCTGCATCCAAAATGCAACACTACCCCTAAATCATGCACATCCAGCAGCTCCCCAACACCCATTGATGATAGGAACCAGATGCAAAACCCCCTTGAACTCCGCCACAACACCAGCGAGACAACGCTATTCCCCGGCCCGGCCCGAAGTGTATCCTACCTCCACCTCCTCCAAACCTTACCTACCCCTCCTCCCAATATTAACTACATTAGAGGCATGCCATGCAACCCTAAACCACTGCTACCAGCTTCCAACTACAACAGTGCACAATTTCTATCGTCCACGTTGAACTGCACTGACCTGCCCCACACCTCCTAGCCACCTGATGCACACTTCAGGAATATAAGACCCGCCTCAAGACTCGCTAACTGTATCCCACAACACATACTGCCCGTGCCAACCCACTTTATAACCCCCCCCCCTAGGCACCAGAACTCACCACAAACACTACCTGTACCCTACCAGCCTCACAGACACCTCTGACTGGCGTCCATCCTCACACAAACAACCCACTCACTACCAGTCCACTAGAGGCACCACGAGCAGACCTAACCAGTCCACTGCGATCTACTTACCAACTTTAGCCCATACACCGCCAAAAAAATTAAAGATCACAACACAGCACCCACCTGAATACCACCCGCATTACAACCCCCAGCCCCATGTTAGGAAAACTGAGTCCACTGCCTCACCATGCAGCCCAACTTCAACCAATACTACATAGAGCCCCCCCACCTCCCACTAAATGGAGCCCTCATCAATGCCAGGTTACTCCCAACCTACGCCCTGGACATACATGACCTTATCATCACCCAAGACCTAGTCCTGCTAACCATAACAGAGACCTAACCCCACAAAGCCTCAGGCCCGCTCTCTCCATAGAACGACCTAATGGCTTCAACATACATAAGCAGGACAGAGAAGACTTCTGAGGTGGAGGCATCACTCCTATATACAGAGACTCTCTAAATATCAGAGCCACCGTGAGCCCAAAGGAAGTAAACTTTGAGCTCCTCACTGTCAAACTAGTCACCTCTCCGATGGACACTGTGACCGTCCTACTCATCTACTGGCCCCCCAGCTTATTCACCTCCATCGAGGAAGACATTGTTCAAATGCTTGGGAACAACATTAAACCCACCACCCGGACTATAATTCTAGGAGACCTAAATCTAGGTCTTAATGACCCAGCGGATAACTCTGCCACAGCTGTAGTGAACACCCTCTCCAATCTCTGCTTGATGCACAGGGTCTGTACCCCAACACACGCTAAAGGCAGAATCCTGGACTAGGTGGTGGATCTGAATAACCAAATCACTGTCACCTCCATACTACCCTGCCGCTGCATTGTGTCCTTCTCCTTCCAGCCACTGAAACAACATACACCCACCCCTCCTGCCCTGCCACCCACCCTCTCATGCTTCTCCCACAAATTAACTAAAGATTCCATCTCTACTCTCCTCACACCGCTCCTTCTGGAAAACCACTACACAACAGACCCAGATACCCTAGCACACATCTATTCCAATTCCTAACCAATGCCGTTAACTTGGCCGCCCCCTTGCTACCCAGGAATGCCAAACCAGTGGGTTACCTCAACCCATGGCTTACCCCAGACCTACATGCCTTGCGCTAAAAAAAACACAGGCAGTAATCATCTGGAAAAAGAACCCATCCGATAGATTGAAAGCCTCTATCAACACTATCACCAAAGAATATAAACAGACCATCATCACAGCCAAAGTGACCACTTACAACACTAGAATCTCTAATGCCCTCTCCAACTCCCATGTTTAGAATCCTCAGAGAACTGTAAACAGCGTCCATACCCCCTCTACCATCACCAAAGATGAGTCCTGGTGCATAAACATCCAAAGAACTATGCACACCAAAATCACAACTCTTCAACAGAAAATAAAAATGAACACGCCCTCATCACTACCCCCCTGCTCCCTCCTCTAAGATCTTACCCTCACCTCTATTCCACTTTATGGAAGTGTCAGAAAGAAGAAGGAGCCAATATACCCTGTAAATGCAAAGGAGACATATGCCCCCCGAACATCATCAAAGATTGCTCGGAAACCCTGGTCCCATTCATCAGCAAATTAATAAATGCCTTCTCTACGTCCAACCAACAAAGTACCAACCAACCTAAAATAATTGTGGATCCTCCCCTACCAAAAAAGCCTTTGTGCTTGACCCCTCAGCTCCTAACAACTACCACCCCATCACTACAGTTCACTTCTTACTCAAGATCCTGGGCAGGGCAGCCTATGAACACATACACACCTTCCTAGACTCCCACCACATCCCAGAAATGCGCCAATCAGGCTTCCGGCGAGGACATGGAACTGAATTGGCAGCGCTAGATCTGAATAGCTAGCTTGATGCCTTCAGAGATGAAAGCAAGCCAGCCCTGCTACTCCTCCTGGACATGTCTGCCTCCTTTGGCCTGGTGGACCACAACACCCTTTGCCACCACCTCATGACAGCCTTCAAACTTCTCCCAGGAGGCCACAACCTGGTTAGACTTCTTCCTGGAAGGAAAAACCATGAGAGTCTTCTCAGACATTGCCAGAACCCCCCCCCACCCCCACACACCCATCCCTTGTGGGTTCTCACTAGGATCCTGCGTCTCCACCTCCCTCTACAACATTTTCATCAAACTCCTCTTTGACCTCCTAGACTCCATCAGCATAGCCTACACCAACTATGCCAGTGACCCCCAAATCCTCCTTCCCCTCCTTCCCTTTACTGGCACCTACGACATGGACTCCCTTTCGATCAACAAAATATATGCATCACTTCAAGCCTGGATGGCCATGAACCATCTTTGCTTTAATGACGACAAAACTGAGATCCTTCTGGCGGGATCTCCATGATGAATAAGCTTGACCCCAAATACTCAGCCTTCACCATAGATGGCATTCGCATTACCATCTCAGCTTCAGTTTAAACCCTGGGTGTCTATTTGGATGCCTCCCTCACCAGACAAGTAAACACTATCACCTCCTCTGTGGCATGCACAGCCAAGCTCATCAATGCAGCCAGACACTTCCTAACTGCCACCAGTTGCCTCACTATCACCACAGTAATCATAAGAGTGTGACTTCACTACTGCAATGCTCTAGTCGCTGGAACTTCAAAACAAGAGACTGCAGGTGATCCAAAACAATGCCCTATGTGCAGCTCTTAACATCCCAAGAAATGTTCTCATCACAGCAGCAAGAAAGGAACGCATTGGCTCCCCATCCGGGAAAGAATCCTCTTCAAAACTCTCTCCATCACCTAGAAATGCCTTGCTGACACTGCCTCGAAATACCTGTCTTAAAGAATTATCAATCTAATTCTAATAGACCAATAAGAACCTTCCACACCCACCACCTTTTCCCTCCCTTAGTCAAAAAAGAAAATGGAAGAGGGTCCAGCTTCCCTTCAGTGGCAATACACCACTGGAATGCACTACCACACACACTCAGGGCAATGGAATCTTACTGGCTCTTCCGTAAGGCCCTAAAAACTTTGCTCTTTGCCTAAAAGACACTACAAGACAAACACAAAGACTTGGCTCTTCTCCAAAACGACTTTCCAAGACAAGCAAACCCCTCCCCTGACCTGTCCTTACCAGAGGGGCCTGCCTTTCCTGCCCCAGATCTACACGCTTTGTGTGTAACTGGTTCCAATAACAGCGCCCAGATGCTCCAGGCCTAAGGCGCTTTGCAAATGTACAAATAAAATAAAAAAAATAAAAGACAGGTTTATAAGTACCAGAATGCAATGAGATGAGGAGATCTGGTTTAGTGTCTCACACCTGACAAGCGCTAACTAGAGAGGTCTATAATCTTCCAGCTTGTATACATGAGATAATCACCTGCTCTTAGTCAATGTTAGATGACTACATGCAGCTATTTGTTATGCTGAATGTGCAAACAAGAACAATTTTATGATAAGACATCACTCTCAGTTCAACAACCTAATAGCATGAACTCAGCAAGAGTCCACAAGCGTTTAACTGAAATGGACATCAGTCCTGCCTCAACTTCATATGACAAATAGTTAGTTATAGTGTTTAGCAGAATAGGCATTACTCCGAGATGAGCTTCAAATAGTATTAATTCACAAATAGTCAGTTACAGAGAAGATATATCACTCATACGGCAGTTTGAAATGTTAATAGGATGAATATCACCCATGGGCACAGGATGGAAAGGGGGTTGCTGCCCCGTTAGTTCTTTAGCAATAGGGAGAAGAACCTACAATTCTCCCCATATAAATGTTTCCAGTTTCTGGCTGTAAATCTTAAATTAGAGTCTGTGCAGTGTCATTGTGATGAAAAATACTCTTGGCCTGAAGGCAAGGCAGGGTACTGCACTGTAGGTAATGCAGTGATTTTGAGCTGTCAGGGATCCATATCTAATGTTGAATTCCTTGAAGTTAGACATGTCCTTGTCGGAATTGAAACAATAGTATGCCTCCTATCGCAACAATTGTATGTGTATTGGCCTACGCCAAGTTGCCTAAACATCATATGCGAATAAACTCCAATGCAAGGTCTTGACCTTAGAGATAGTAATGTAAGTCGCCATCTTGGATTAAGCCGCCATTTTAGGTTCTCTTGTTATATGGAAGTCACCCTGAACATCAAAATGGAGGCCGAATGACATTCTGAGTAAGATTCTGGCCGTTGTGACCTCCGTACACATGAATAGTTAATATGCCTGCAGGCCACTTGTCGGGGTCGCAAACTGAGTCCTTGTCCTACCGTTGACCTATGTGTAAATGTACAACTATATCAGTGAAACTAATCAAAATGCATATATTATAGGATTGACCTGGTAAGGAACCCATAGGCCCGGCTCATAGAATGGTTAACCCGCGAGAGGGTTGGCCAAGGGCTGGACAAACAGTATAAAAGACCCAAGTATTCCAATGTGTGGTCTCTCTCACTAATGCATCAAACCTTCGTTGAAGTTCGTTACGTTACTCTGAGAGCCGAATAGCTATCCGTTTGTCAATTGACTTTGGTAACTGTTGTAGCTTTTAAATAAAGCACTTGTATGTTCTTTGTAACCTGTGTTGGTGTGTTTCATTCTGGGCTTCCTGGCCTCATATTATTTTTATGTTTTCACAGTTGGCGCCCGAATAGGGACCCTCAAGATTGATGCCGGATCATTGAAGGTTGACGCAGACTATCGAACCGGGATCGGACGGTGTGATACTGCGGGCCCGACCGAACGAGACGCGATACCTCGGCAGCGCTGCACGATCCGATCCTTGGACGATAGTCGTGTGGTCTGACAAGGCATCTTGACGAGGGTCCATTTTTGAGGCGGGCAGATTTGTCGAAACCACCAAACACAAGGTAAAATTTGTTAGGTAAGTTCTTTGGTAAACCGTACGGTCTTCCTTAGGTTTGGTCAGGTGCAGTCGTGACCCGGCTCTTAATTTAACCCTGACAATTTGAATTTGGCGTATTGTATCTGCAGACACAATTATTAACCAGGTAACACCAATTTATTGTGAAATGCCTGGGAAATTGTCTAGCTGCTTTAGGGCTCTGTTCCGCAGCGATCGACAATCTTTGGAATTTAGCCACCCGGCACCACAGGAGGGGTCGCCGGCATGTACTATATACTGTAAGTATGGCATTGGAAGTATAGTATTTAATGATATTTGGCACAGTCAAACCAGACATGCCTCCGAATTTCAGTGGCCAATCAATGGTAGTTTCGAAATCCCCCGTATTGAATATCTAGAATCGGTCTTGCTAAAAAAGAAAGCCAGACCTGCAGTATTTGATGTTTTGCAGAATTTGAAAAAAGAAGCGTTGCAGCAGCTTAAAAGTAGGGATAAACATGCATGCCATCATAAAACAAATGCCAAAAAGGCGTTGTTATATGATAAGGAAAAACATTCGGAGTCAGTTAAAAATATGGATAGGGCTTTCTCACTCGGTATCCAGAAAATGTATCCCTCTAAAGATTTCCATGTTTCTGAAGAATTTATTGAAAAATTGTTAAACGAACGCAGGCCTGGTGCCTCTGCGCCTCCTCCGTATGATCCTCTCCCGGATGCTCTGCCCATTCCTGCTGTTATTCCTGCTGTTATTCCTGTTCCCCCTGTGCAACCTATTGTTCCTATTCCTCTAGTTGTTGTTCCTCCACCTATCCCGCCACCTTTTCCTCTTGCGTCGATAGTTGCACCCCCATTGAATTTGCCCGCACCTCTGCTCCCAAGTGGTTCTGAACTGACTGAAGTTGATCGGTGTGCGGGGTCAAAGATTGTCACTCGAAATACTGTTTCTGCAGACAAGAAACAGGAATTGTTTGCATGGGCTAAGCACTGTATGGAGAAAGGTGATCAAGTTAACGTTTTTCCCACATTATCAAGTATGGGCAATTTTCCAGAGAAAAATGTTTTTATCGAAGGTTTGGGGACTCATTTATGTGTAATGTGGGGTACATTACATAATGCGGATCTCCCACAAGGGGTGAGGGATTTAAATATTTTAGCGCTTTCGAGGGACACAGAGGAAAAAGTACATGGTCATGTTGAGAGATTGTTTGAGTATAGGAGGGACTTTGAGAAATTACGAGATGAGGATGATGAAGGCGACAGTATGTATGTGCAGAAACGGTTCCTTCCGTGTCGTAGATCGGCACCTGAGGAAGTACGAATTTGTACCAAAGATACGATTCGATGGATCTCGGATTAATCGATACCGCCAGATGAAGTATATGACACGTATAGTCAGTATACAGTAGAAATGCAGAGGAAGGTGATTCAGGTAATGGTACAGTACCTGCAGGAAGAATGTGTAAGGAAGAACGTTAGTTGTCCTATAGAGTTATTGGGTATTTGTAAAAGGGCTTTTTCGCCCGACACTTCTTTGACTGCCTTAGCGCTCGACCTGGCTCTGTTGCTTAGTAAGCGGTCGGAGTTACCTATATCTCAGTTGCCTATGAGAGAGGTTCCTCCGACATTTGTCCCAAAGGTTGAGATTCCCGCTAATGCTGGTGCGCCCGCTGTGGACATTCCAGCACATTATGTATCGCAATTTGTTCACGTCCCGTTTTCACGACAGGAAGTGAACACTATTAGACAATCAATTCTCAATATTAGGAAAAACCCAACAGGATTCTACAAAGAGATAGAGTCCGTTTTGCAGTCCTCTGTGTTCATCTTAAGTGATATTGACTTGCTGTTCCCTGTACTCCTGCCCGTAGATTTATGGAAGCAGGTTCGAACAATAGACGATGTGCCAGGGTTGGGAGATACGTGGGCTAACATGACTAGGATTGATGGGGAAAGACCAGCTGGTGAGAAACCACCTCAGGTAATACTTACTTTGCCTGATAGAATTGTCGCAAAATTGAAAACCATAATTCCTGAGAAAAGAATTATTTGGGACAAACTTACAGCCTGTGTTCAAGAAAAAACTGAAGGTGCCACCGAGTTCTTTAATAGATTCGAACAGGTATTCTCTGACTTCAGTGGACAGGACTTGGGCACAGAGTCTGGGAAAAGGTTGTTTGTGGACAAATTTGTATGTGGGTTGTTGCCTGACATCCAGTCACAGATTATGTCCTCTGAGAGCGCTTGGCAGGCGAAATCTCAATCCGAAGTTTTTCACATGGCTCAGTATTATGAGAACTGTGTTAATAATGAAAAAGAGAAAATATAGAAGAGGAAAGGAGATTTGAAGACTAAAGTATTGTTACAATAAATCATTAGAAATCCCAGAGGAGGTACTTCACAGACCAGAGGTCAGTATGTCCCGAAAGGAAACACTCCTTTGGGTCCTGTGAATGTTAATCAGTGTGCCTATTGCCGCCAGGAAGGTCATTGGCGAGCACAGTGCCCCGTCCTTCGACAAAGGTCAAACAATGCATTTGGGAGTATGGGTAGATGACCTAGAGGTCGCCCTGGAGCGGGGGGCCCTGATAGAGGTCAGTTTTCGCAAGATCCTCAGCAACCTTTTTCACGGGAAAATCAGATTTCGAGTGTGGACACGAAAAACATATTTGATCACCCTTCTGCTGCCTACCTTTCTGAAGAGCTTTCTTCCGATGACATTTTATTTCGTTAGGACTGCCCGAAGCAGGGTTTGGAACCTTCACCTATTCCTGTTAATCATAAAGGTCCCTACGTTGAATTGTTAGTGGGGAATAGGAAACATCAGTTTTTGATAGACACTGGAGCACAGAAGTGCTCCATTGATCATTCCCGGGTTCCAAACATTCCACTGTCAGGGCAAACAAATGTTTCTGTAGGGTTTTCTGGTATAGCAATTGCTTGTCCGGTTTCTTCGCCGGTGTCTGTTTCTTTGGGTCCCTTCACGGACCATTGTCCCTTCCTCCTGACTTCGAACTGTGGAGAGAATTTGCTGGGGTTAAATTTGCTGAAGAAACTAAATGCAGTAATTCATTGTTCCTCTGACGGAGTACGACTGACGGTTTCACCACAGCAACCCCCCACTTCCCAGTTTCTGACTAAACCATTGCCTCCTGAGTTTAGCGTTGTTCCGGAATGTTTGTGGGCGGTTGACGACAATGATGTCGGGGTGCTACAGATCGAACCCGTTAAAATAGTTTTGAAACATGGAGTTAAACTACCACGCATTCCACAATATAAAATATCAGTTGAGGGCGAGCGTGCTTTGAAGTGCATTGTCTGCGATTTTGTGCATCGAGGGGTGATTGAAGAGATTGCAGGTAGTTTATGTAAAAGCCCGATTTTGCCTGTATACAAGAAAGACGAGAATGTAATCCCATACCGTTTCATAATTGATTTACGTGCTATTAACAAAGTTGTCGCCCCACAATTTCCAATTGTGCCTGATGTAACAACGATACTAACAATGATCCCTGCTACAGCTACGCACTTTAGTGTTGTGGATCTAAAGAATGCTTTCTTTAGTATTCCTATACACAAGGAGAGTAGATATTTGTTCGCGTTCACCTTGGGAGGACGTTCATTCACATTTACTCGTGCACCTCAAAGGTATACTGAAAGTCCAAGCATTTATAGTAGAGCTTTGAAAGAGCAGCTTGATACCCTTGAATTGCCACCTACTTGTACACTGCTTCAGTATGTCGATGATTTGCTTTTGGCTGCAGATTCTGAAAGTGCTTGTAAAGAAGGCACTGTCTTGTTGCTTGTTCATCTGGCTAAAAATGGTCATAAAGCTTCGCTCAAAAAATGTTAATATTGTTGTCAGGAGGTCACCTATTTAGGCTACCTCCTGTCAAAGGAGGGGAGAAGATTGACACCTGTAAGAATAAAACTCATTTCTGGCATGTCTGTTCCAAATACACAGAAGGAAGTCAGAGCCTTAATAGGTATGGCTTCTTACTGTAGGTTGTGGATCCCGAACTTTTCACTAGTGATAAAACCGATGTTGGCTTTGACGAAGAAGGGCATTTCTTTGCCGCTGCCATGAAAATCGGAACATCAACCATCATTTGAGCTTCTCAAAACTGCGTTATGCTCTGCACCGGTTCTGGGTACTCCAAATTATGACAAGGCCTTTGTGTTGTTTGTGCATGAATGTGATGGATGTGCTTTGGCTGTGTTAACACAGGAACACGGAGGGAAGAATAGGCCGTGTGGCTACTACTCTTCCGCCCTTTATCCTGTCGCATGCACTTTGCCAAGATGTTTGCGAGCTGTCGCTGCTGCTGCTGCGTCTGTAAAACAGAATGAGGGGATGGTCCTAGGCCATGATTTAATTTTGATGGTACCTCACTCTGTAGATGTTCTATTGAATAAAACCCAAACGCAACACCTCACCTATGCACAGCTGACAAGGTATGAATTAACTCTGTTTGCCCCTCACATTCAAATTAAGAGGTGTTGTGTTCTTAATCCGGCTGAACTTCTACCTTTCCCGCAAAATACTGTTTGCAGTGACGAAGAATTACATGACTGCCTGTATACTACTGAACAGGAAACGAAGGGCAGGATAGACCTTATAGATACTCCTCTGAATAATGCGGAAGGCGAGCTGTTTTGTGATGGCTCCTGCTTTAAACTCCCAGATGGTACATCTACTGCTGCCTACGCAGTTACTATATTGAGTATGGTTGTTGAAACTAAGAGAATTCCGCATAACTCCGCGCAGGCCGCAGAGATTATAGCGTTGACCCGAGCTTGTGAACTCTCCGAAGGGCATATAGTAAACATATATACTGATAGCCAGTACGCCTTTGAGGTGGCTCACAACTTCGTGAGGCTCTGGTCGGAGAGAGGGTTCCTAACCTCACATGGGACCAAGATTCAGCATGGTCCCCTGATAGTGCAATTGCTCTCGGCACTCTGACTCCCTAGTCGGTTAGCGATCATGAAATGTGCAGCACATCGTAAGGTCATAGATGATGTGGGAAAAGGGAACGCTTTTGCTGACCAGATAGCCAGGCAAACGGCTACAGACCTTAGCGCAGACATGTATGCTCTAAGAGAAACAAAAGATGCCTATGTAATGGATGAGGGTATCGGGTCTGTGCGAGATATCCAAACTGACGCCACAATAGAAGAGTCTAAAAAGTGGGGCGAAGGAATAGGGAAACTAGATGACGATGGGTGTTGGGTGGATACATCTGAAGGGAAATGGTTGCTCCCTGATTCATATGTGCTGGCAATGGTTACGATTGCACACGGTCCTACGCATGTGTGTGCTCAGCAGATCACGAAAATGTTAGAACAAGTCTGGGTGAATGATAAAATTTTGAAGATTGCACAGCGACATGTTCAGAATTGTATGATTTGCTTACAGCATAATGTGGGGAAGGGGACAGTAACTCCAAGGGGTAGCTTTGGGCCCCCTTCTGTTCCCTTCAATTTCATCCACTTTGATTTTATTGAGATGGAACGGTGTAACAATCTAAAATATGTTCTTGTGATTATTTGTGCTTTTAGTAAATGGGTCGAGGCTTTCCCCGTTAAGGATGCTACTGCCATGACCACTGCAAAGACTATGGTAAAAGAATTCTTTCCACGATTTGGGCTTCCAAGGGTAATTTGGTCGGACAACGGTCCCCATTTTGTTGCAGCAGTAATTTTGCAGATATGCCCAGCGTTACACATTGAAAAACGATTTCACTCAACTAGGCATCCTCAAAGTGCTGGGTTGGTAGAGAGAAATAACGGTATCCTAAAGAATAAGCTTGCAAAAACATGTGCCGGCACCAAATTGAAATGGCCAGATGCCTTACCTATTGTATTGTTAGCCATGCGTACTACAACTCAAACTAACACTGTGCTCTCTCCATTTGAGGTAGTGATGGGGAGACCTGCTAACATTTGGGGCCTTCCGAAGCCCAAAACCCTGAAGGAGGTCGAAAATGTATTGCTTGTAGACTACTGTAACCAGTTGACTAAAAATCTTTATCTCATTTATCATCAGGTCCAATCAGCTTTACCTGTACGGTTTACGGGCCCAGGACACGATATTCAGCCTGGAAGTTGGGTCCTAGTGAAGGCCTACGAAAGGTCTTCCTGTCTCTCGCCTCGCTGGAGAGGACCCTACCAGGTACTATTGGTCACCCAAACAGCAGTGCGGGTGGCTGGAAAGAAGCATTGGATCCACGCGACGCATGTCAAGAAATTTCCTCACCCGACGCCACACGCTATAGAAAAAGCAGAACCCCTGGCTGATGCTACAATCTCTGATCCTGGAGTAGCAGACAGCGCTGTGAGTGCGTCGGAGAATTTCTCTGAGCCCGTGGAGCTTGGGGAACAGTCCATTTCATCTCCGCACTCTTTGAAAAGGTCACTTCCGGAAAACACTGTTTCAAGTTCTGCAACTTCCGTCACCTCCGATACGTTGCTTCCCTCAGGAAGTGACGTTACTCTATTTCCGGATCAAACAGTACCGAGTACCATCAGGTACCACCCTCGACGAAGAAAATAGAACTACGGCACGGGTCTTTCCTGTGCATCTGAAAAGAAGAAGTGATTGAAAGTTTTCTCTTGTAAAAGAAAGTTCTTTTTGAACAAAAGGGAAAAAAAGGGATTCTGCTGGCTAGGGTTGGGGAAAGACTAAGAAGTCGCGCGACCGTAGTGTCGCCAGCAACAAACATTGGGGTCGTCGATTGAGAAACTACGATGCCTGCCACCTCCACTGCTGCTCCTCGCATTGGACTTGTAAATAAGGGGGTGACCAACTCGGGCAACGAACAATGTGCCTGGGCCCCGAAAACGTATTGCTGTGTTGTGTTAATAATAATTGGAATTTGTATAGTTACTGCTGTGGGACTTTGGTACTTCGAAAAAATGTACCCTCTAAAACCTCTAGTGCCAATTGAGATTGTACCTACTGCTTTGATTCCCTCTGTACACCTTCACACTTTGTCACCCAGAGACTCCCAGCATAGACAAAAGTACCATAATAACACTTTAATGATAATAATGAATTCAACTCATGCCATTTTTAATAAGAGTAATTGCTGGATTTGTACCCATTTACCGCAACATGGGAACAAGGGGGCTAGGATGGTATATTCACCCTTTACCTTTAACGACTGCTTGCTATGCCTCTCTTAGAGCACTGTTCTTTGGCCGTTGGAATGATAGCATCTCGGGGAACTTTGATGGAACTAATTTAAATGATTTTGAAAAACGTGAATTGACTCCCCTGGGATGCTCGCTTTTTGCAAATAGAAGTAGACCTAATGTTGCTTCTATTAGGCCATCTGTTAAACTATCTCTTCCTTTTCAAACTCTAATGTCCTTTAAAATGGCTCCGATAGGCAATAAGGACGCTGTGCCTCCTTCCTACTCTATTAATCATAGCCCCGATTCAGTTCCCTTTTGTGTACAAAGAAATGGCACTCGGTCAATGAGAGATTTTGAAGGTTGTGTGAACATTGTAAATTTGACCGGGGAGAACAGGCCTCTGTATGTAGGGGGGCCTTTCTATTTCGTTTGTGGTAGTTCAGCATTTCCCTGGTTGCCCAAGGATTGGTAGGGAACCTGTTATTTAGGAATCCTGTTACCTGGGGTATTTATAGCTAGTACATTGGAAGTTTATAAGGCTCGCCCACGGCGGGACGAGAACGGAGATACCCCTGGGCAAGTATTGGGAGATATAGCAAAATCAGTTGTGCCATTTTGGGGACAGATAGCAAATTCTGAAAATATTAGGGGACTTAGCAAGAGTATTGGAGAGAACCATCAACCGGACCACGGATATACTCTACAATATGACACTAGAACAAAAAGCAATAAGATTGGTAGCGCTCCAAAATCGGATGGCATTAGATGTCATCCTGGCAGAACGTGGTGGAGTATGCAAATTAGTGGGGTCCGCTTGCTGTGTTTTCGTACCAGATTCCTCACCGACAATTTTCAAAGCAATACAGAACTTGCACATCCTTAGTTCTGAAGTGCATGTTCCTGTGGGAGATTGGAATCTTAGCGCCTGGTTCTGGGATTCTCTACGATCCTGGGGTTGGAAGGTGCTTTCTGTTATCCTGGTTATTTTGGGAATCCTGCTATTTCTTTGTTGCTGTTTCCAATGTTTACCTAGTATGTGTGCAATGCTAGGGGGAGGTTGTGCTCAAGCAGTGAGCAAAGTAGGGCACAAAATGTATGCCCCAGATACAGCATCTAAAGAGTTTGTGTTACAAGAGGTTCTGATGAACGACCTAATGGCTATAGACATTACAGATAAAGATTCAGGATGTATGGACGACAATGCATGGAGTTTTTTACAGAGGTATTAGAAATGATATTAGCACTTGGCATAGGGCAAAAGGAGGGTTTGTCGGAATTGAAACAATATTATGCCTCCTATCGCAACAATTGTATGTGTATTGGCCTACGCCAAGTTGTCTAAACATCATATGCGAACAAACTCCACGGCAAGGTCTTGACCTTAGAGAAAGTAATGTAAGTCGCCATCTTGGATTAAGCATCCATTTTAGGTTCTCTTGTTATATGGAAGTCACCCTGAACATCAAAATGGAGGCCGAATGACATTCTGAGTAAGATTCTGGCCGTTGTGACCTCCGTACACATGAATAATTAATATGCCTGCAGGCCACTTGTCGGGGTCGCGAACTGAGACCTTGTCCTACCGTTGACCTATGTGTAAATGTACAACTACATCAGTGAAACTAATCAAAATGCATATATTATAGGATTGACCTGGCAAGGACCCCATAGGCCCGGCTCATAGAATGGTTAACCCGCAAGAGGGTTGGCCAAGGGCTGGACAAACAGTATAAAAGACCCAAGTATTCCAATGTGCGGTCTCTCTCACTAATGCATCGAACCTTCGTTGAAGTTCGTTACGTTACTCTGAGAGCCGAATAACTATCCGTTTGTCAATTGACTTTCGTAACTGTTGTGGCTTTCAAATAAAGCACTTGTATGTTCTTTGTAACCTGTGTTGGTGTGTTTCTTTCTGGGCTTCCCGGCCTCATATTATTTTTATGTTTTCACATCCTAAAGAAGAAAGTTACCAAGGTAGCTTAGCCGGTTGAGTGATTGTTGCTAAAATGTTATATTCCTAAAGCTTGCTTTATTTTTTATGGGGTTTTGCAATTTCGTATGAAAGACATGTGCTGTAAGATGCATTGTTAGGCTAGACGGTTGGTTGTGCTGATCACTTGCTCATATGCAGGGCAGGGTTGGGGGAACCTCTGCCCCTATTGTTAAAATTGTTAAAATCAAACAATTGGCACCCATGAACATTCTGATTTGTTTCCCAATAACTACAGCTGTCAGCAATATAACTGTCTTTATTTTCTACGTAGCAGTTTGGCAAGCAAAAATATCATTAGAAGTATACTCTGTAATACAACTGAAATGAAAGGGCATGCAAAACAAAGCACAGGTTATGTGCAGGGGTAGTCCAAACAAAATTAAACAAAGTTTAAAGAAAACTGGTGGATTTAGGTTTAAACATGTTTCATTTCGGAAATAGTTTTGCTGTTGTTTCTGTAACATTGTAAATTGTGCATTTAGAAATCAACAGTGTGCCAGGCATGTGGTAAGCCTGCGTATAACACAGATGGCTCCCACCTTAATGGGTCATCTATTCCTGTGGTGTCTGCATCAGGCTAGAAGAAAGACCAGGCTAAGTAAATAAAGAATGTAAATGTGTGATTGCTGTTTGGAGGAGCACCTTTAAGACTCCTTAAACTGTTCTTTGATAGAGGTAGAGAGTGTGATGAATTGGATTCTGCCTCACAGGAGTGTAAGGGAGAGAAGTGGTAAATTGACCCCCTCAGCCCTCACACTTCTACAAACCAAAATACAAGGCAATCATAAAGGTGAAACAGAAACAATCAAGAGATATACCTCCTTCGCCGTTTGTGGTAATGTGGGCTGAGGAGGAAACTCTCAAGAGGTGTGTGAAGGTGTACAAATATTGACCCAAACAACACAGTATCACATTCTGCAATAAAGAGAATATCTAATCAAGGCTCTATAAAAATATAACTACTTTAATAAAACACATCATCTGCACGCAGAACCAAAATGATTCCTATGCAAAAACGCACCACAAACAAAAGTGCAGAGAAGATGCAACCGATTGGAGAAAGTAGCAGTCTGAGCATAATTCCAGGAGTGGTAGGTAAGGGACTACAATAAGAAGGATAATTGGTTAAAATCAGGAGCAATCATGACCTAACCAGTCGTTAGGGTCCCAGTAGGCCATGAAGGCAGTTCAGTGTCACAGTACCTGGATTCAGTTCTTGGTGCTAATTGAGATCATGTCAATGTGCTATCAATGAGGTAGCAATTCTCGGGTTAGCTGGGCAGAACTGTGGTTAGTGTTGGCTAGTGACCATCCAGATATTCCGTTCGGGTTCTGGTGTTGTACAGGCACTTCAGGCTAGCAGGTGACATGCTTTGCTAGGACACTATTCAGTGTCAAGCTGGTTTAGATGCATTGCAATGATTTGGCTGGTTGGAGGAACATAGACACCAGCACCAGTGCCTTCTCTATAGTTCAAGAGGCAGGCAACACAGAGGCACCAGTTTGGTGTGATAGAAAAGGGAGATTTGGAGGGCCTTAGACAGTGCAACTTTCCCAAAGGAAGTTAAGGTGAGATTGTTCGGAACATCTCCTCGGCCTTAAAGGATCCCTGAGGAACTGAGGGAATTTTTTTAAGGGGTGGAAAACATTTCTGTAATGGCTTGGCAAGCAATGAACAAGGGTCTGGAGGGTATCCCAAAGCAATTAAGATTAATTATAAACCTTCCAGCCATCACCTTTTTTGTTTTGGATTGGTCTAAAGCTAGTCTCTTTTAGGGAGTGGACTTCACCCTGCTGTTGTCACACCCAAAGTGTTTTGCTCCAGAGAGAGAAAGGGAAAGAGAGACAGCGAGAAGCAAGTTGGAGGAAGGCTTCTTCCAGTGTCTAGAGCATTCCAGCCTATCCTACTCCCGCCCCCTTCCCTCATACTGACAACAAAGTAATTTAGAGATGCAGCACCCTAGTATAAGACTACTCCTCCAAAATGGTTGCACTCCTTTGATACCTGGGCCCAGGACCTTGTCTGCTGTGTGGCTTTCTCTAAGGGGAGGGTGTTACCAGCCATCACAAAGGGGATCAAAGAGAGGCTGGTTCCTCTGGGTTTGTGTCCTGCTGTGTGGCAGTATTGGCACGTCTGACCCGAATTCACATTTCCTTCCAGAGCAGAGCTGACTCACAGGAGCTGAAACATGTGCAATATCACTTGAGATGTGGTGACCATGATCATAAGTATTGACATGCACTATGCCTAAATTCAGGCATAGCTTATTCATAGTGATTGCCCTGCTGCCAGCCTGGGCTACTCATGATCATCGTAGTTTGATTTCAAGCGGCATATCTTAAATGCCGCCAATGCCCTCTAGTGACTCTGCTATTGCTGTGGCAGTCGAGTGGGCACCTTGTGATCTTTGAACCTGCTCTGCACCAATCAGCAGACCGGGTGCTGTAGATCAGGCTACTGATTCAGCAGACCACAAGTGCATTATGGGTTTGGCATTGAGTTGCGTCAAAAGGGGATCTGGTTAGCAGATGACCACTTTGAGAAAGAATCACCTGCACCATATTTTGTACTAAATATCAAAAATGCCAGGGCTTTGCACCCTTGCCAGATGCAAAATCCTCACATGGAGAGGGCACGAAATAGGGGGTGTAGGGAAAAGTAGCAATTAGGTGGGATAATTGCCCCACTTTGTAACCTCAGATGAACACCTATGGTTTTGTTCCCCAATTGCCTTGACGTTTCACTGATGTTGAAATGCAATAGTGGTTATTATGGCCCACAATAATCCACAAGTTGTGATTTTGTTTTGTCAGCACCATGAAGTACGTCACAAGCAATTAGGGGCCTCGAACACAGCATTACCTGCCGCTATGCCACCTCAGTTCCAAGTCAGATGCTGCTCGCCGCACTTCCATCTGTCATGTTTCCTCACCCGGGAGCTTTTCAGCCATGTTCTGTCCACCTCCTTCGCTTCTCTTCTGCCAGACAGCCCTCTTCCAGATACTTTCCACTGCGGCTTGTTTGCTTCCCGCCACTTTGAGCCCTCTGCTCCTCCACCACTTTTGGCTTGTTTGGTGCTACTGTTGCCCCACTCACCAACTATCTCCCGTCTTCCTGGTGTGCACAACACTACCACATCTGTGCCCACGGGCGCATTACAGAGACATGTTGTTGTGTTCCCTTTTAAAACATGGACTATCGCCATTAGAGGGTCTTAATGACAATAATAGCCTCCAGGGAACTGTACGATGGATTAATGACCCATTGCCCTATCATAATGCCCTTACGTTCCCCTGGCCTTTACCCTGAGCCTGAGGGGTGGCCATCTATGTACACTTCATATGATGAACCTATGTCTTGGTGTTCCTGAAGTTTGATGCACGTCCCTTATAATGTTCTATGGGCAAGCAACACTGTTTATAACGTTTTAACACCACAGCAGGGATAGCTGTACTGTTAAAGCTTGGGCTCTTTCCCAAACATTGGGCTACATTTTGTTGCAAAATCTTACTTTGGATCGCGTGCATGTGGACGGATCCATATAACTGTGAAGAAGGGGTGGGCAAACACCACGAAATGTTAATGTTAATGTTAATGTTAATGTTAAAGGACATTTGTACCGCGCACTATCACCACCGGAGTGGTCCCCTGGCACTCTTTATGATCCAAATCATTGTATGGAACCGTGACCAAATGGTTTGCTGACTCATAAAAGTCCACATGCCACTTTTGGTTTTGGGTGTGTAAGCCAGTCCCTCTCAATCGTATACTGCCACCGATGGCCTCCAACCCACAGCACCGCGCAGAGTCTCTATCCTCCCCAAGAATGTTCAATACGTATTTTCTTTGCCAAACATAATACTCGTTTAACATGCCGTAACGTGAAACCGTGGTGCCTGCCTTCTCTCTCAGGATCCTAATTCCTTACGACATGGGCGATCTTGAAATCACCTGGACCAATCACCTGCGAAGTACTAAATGTTTGTGGGACTCGACCGACTCAAAATGTGTGTGGTTTGAATGCTGCACGAATTCAGGTCCGGCCTTAGAGGCAGCAGCGCCCTGGATGTATTGGCGTCCCCCCCTCCCTGCCCGCCGCTGGTCGACAGGGAGGGAAGCGGGCGGGGGGCATAGGAGCGCCACGTTTGTTTGTTTTTGTTTTGTCCCTTCCTGCTCCGGCACCCCGCAGGGGATTGATTAATCACTGGAATAGGACGCTCATGCATGCTAATGCATGAGCACCCTATTCCACTGAAACCCCCCCTGGCTCCCGTGTTGGAGCAGGGAGGGAATCATGTGAATAGTGTGCTGATGCTCAGCATCAGCACCCTATTGTTATTAAATGCGCCCCACCACCGCAGACACATTTAATAACAATAGGGCGCCTACTCCACCTTTTCTCATTAAAAGACTCCCCCGGCCTGGCGTGGTGGGGGGCAAAGGCACCCTGGGGGGAATGCTGGCCCGGGCGGTCGCCAGGTCTGCCCCCTCCTCCCCTAAGGGTGGCATTTGCATGAATAGTCCCATTAACTAATACCTTGGAGACTGATATGCAGACTGTGAGGAATTTCAAAACTTGGACAGCTCCTCCATGGCAGACAACACACGGATACATCGGTTTACGTGTGGAACTTGAAACGCAGCACAGGACGTTTACTCCACGGTAGATGGAGCTCCATTGCAGAAGGCAGAGAGTCAGATCAATCCCACGGACAACAAGGGACTTTCAGAACCTGAACCTCGCAGAGAGCACCTGTCGGAACAATGCAAGAATGGAGCTTTAAAATTAGAAAAAGAGATCGTGGTCAGCACGTGGACAGCTCCCACTAGCTGCTAGTGACCGTGAATAAGCTCGGCAAACACTTGTGGAAAGTGCTTTCAGAACCTGGAGAGCTCCCTGGAAGGGCGGGGTCGACACATCTATTGAAAACAGAAATGCAAAATGTGGAAGACAGAGGAACGTCAGCATCTGGTTAACACACGCAATCAGTGGGGCGTAATTGAGCTGAAATGCAAATTAGCAAGTCCCCGGATTCGCATTCTAGTGTCTATAGATTCCGTATTCCGTATTTATAAACCTCCTGAGGAAGGTGTTACGATTTTTCTGAAACAGGGCACACACAGTGCTGCACCTTTCATCACCCCCCCTACTCCAGGCCTCTGTAGGATGATTACTCGTGTTGTTGCAGATGATGGGACCTGTCCTGTGTTGATTTCTTACCATGGCTGTATTGCAAACACGCGCAGGTTTTGTAATGAAAAGCATACTATGGATTAGGCATATTTTTTATTGCCAATGAGATTTCCAAGGCTTTGTGTTACAGAGCAGGAACCACGGACCAGAAATCCCCTAAGAAGCTACTTCAGGCAAATCTGGCACCATCTCTGCCCACATCTGACCTTGATGCAGGCAGAGATGCTTCCTATGGAATCCATCTGCCTTTTGTACCTGCTAAAAGCATGTGATTCCACGTGAATCCATATAATTGCGTCACGTCATCCACAGACGTGGTGGAGGGCAAAATGTTTTTTTTTTTGTTTGTTCACGTGTAAGCATACACACAAAGCCGGTCCACCGGGGTGTCCATGAATTAGTTAAACATTAACATGCACATACCCAAAATGTCACAGACATAACTGCTTAAATGTAAGTCTGCCTGTATGGAGTCCTCTCCATGCAGTATCTGTGCTGCAGCGAAAATTGACAATTGGGCCTGATTCATGGAACTGTTAGTGTGGTGCAAAGTGACTTTGTACCACTTTTGCACCGCTCTGTGAATCAGGCGGCCTGATTCATGGAATCTTTAGCACAGTGCACCACATTTGCACCAGTGAAAAGTCACTTTGCACTGCAAAAATACACTTGGCACCAACTTTGCACTGCAAACAAACACTTTGCATCGCTCTATGAATCAGGGTATTTGTTAGGCAGTGCAAAATCACTTTGCACCGCATTAAAAGTTTCCTGAATCAGGCCGATTCATATTTTCGGCAAAAACATCAATTTTGGTCATTCAAGGAATTTGTTTTCAGCTTAAGATGCATAGATATTTGGACGGTAGCAAGGGAGTTCCAGGGGCCATTGCTCATTTTCCATTGTGGCATAAAGGCTCCTGAAACTGAAAAACAAACATACATACTTGACAAGAGGGCATGTAGAGTGTGTGCTGAACACAAGATAATGAACTCCAATTGTGACGAGAGAATTCAATTTGCCCAGTTAAGGTTCTATAAAAATATATACTTTGATCAAAGACACCATGTACTAACTGGGAAACATTGCAAAAACCCATCCTTGCAGAAGGAAAGCAGAATGTGCAAAGATACAATGGATGCAGCACTCAGTGCAATGAGGCAAGGGAGAAAGGGCAATTAAAAGACAACACTGTTCAAAAGAATATGTCTTGAGCTTGCAAAAGGGATTCAAATGGCTCATCTAGTCTCTAGGGCATCAAGATGGACCAGGGGGGCAGATATCAGTCAGTAATACCCTCACACATTTTTCAGCATTTCAACATCAGACTTCTCTGTTTCTTTTTGGTTCTAGGGTGTGTGAGTTCAGATAGTCCCATAGCAAGTTGGTGATATGCAAGGGTGGAATGGACGGTAGCTGTGGCCTCAAAGATTCTAGTCGAGCTGTGCAGATCAGGCGGTCAGAAGGTGTAATCAGCGGATCGTGGTTCAACATTGGTTGATCTGGTACAAGAATGTTCGGGCGAGTCAATTCAATGCAGAGGTTCTGCTGTCACTGTTTGGGGGAGACCAAGGTAAGGTCGATCAATTTACAGAAGAGGCGATGTAGAAGCTAGGGCCTCGAATGGTGACTCAAACCATGCAAGGCAATAGTAGTTTGTTGGTTTGAGCAGAGGCAACCATGCGCTTTAGCTGTTGAGTCAAACAGCAAATGGTGGTTCACAGCATGATAAACTCCAAAGGCAGCTTCATAGGGTCTTGGAGGCTTGATCATTTTTGAATATGCTTAAATCACAGCTTGCAGTAGGATGATGTTGTAATCAAAGGGATCTTGCCTGTTCGGGTGTTCAGGAGTGGTAGTCCAACTCCAGCGTCTCAGGGCCAAGGTTAGTCCTTTTATTGAACTCCCAAACATGGGGGAGGATAACACACACCTTCCAGTGTCCTGAAACATGATGGGATTTCAGGTCCCAGGGTGACTGGCAGAGATTGAGTCTTGGTCCGGTAGCAGAATGCACTCCTGTGAGGGTTCAGTAATGCGAGATGGACAACTGCTTGTAGTTTTCTCAATACTCGACATTTTGCTAAAGAAAGACAATGCAAAGCAAACCTAACTAAGCCTGCTCTACCAGGGAGTTCCCTAACTTGTCTAGGATCTGAGGGAAAACGTCCTAGCCTATACAAAACTGGCCCTCACAATAAACAACAAAACATTCAAAGTGAATCAAAAACAACATTAATAAATTCTTACCAAATAACCAGTGACATGAATGACTTCCACTTATCTGGGTAGATCCATTTCCCAGGAATGTCCAAAGTCAATTTTTAACAAAGAAAAGTAAACTCTTGAACCAGTTCTTCAAAGTTCCAAAATAATCAAAAGTTTATCAAACAAAACTCCACTGATAACAGTCCATTTGTTGAAACGTTCCCTTTCCAATCTCCACAAAGAAAAGATCACCAATGGTAATTCTGGAAAACCTCTTTCCAGGATAGACTTAACCAAGTTCAAAACAAACGTTCCTATTTTGCTTCACCAACTGTCCATCTTTTTGTAAATTCTGCAGCGTCTTTGGTATACCTTGTAAGGGTGCTTCTTCTAAGGGGGTTGATTTCCTCTTGGCAACTCCCTTCTGCTAATGGCACTGTGAAAGCAGGCTCAGCTGCTTCACAGGGTACTACTGCTTTAACCACCTTCAATATAATGTTTTCTGACACTATTATAGAAAACCACAGTTCTGTTAGTTCTACTGCAACTTGGTTCTTTGAGGATGTATTGGGCAACTTAAAGACCAGACTCTTCGACCTCCACAGGTAGGTAAGCCACTCTTCTTTCCTGTGCCAAAAGAAAGGGCAGCCTCTTTTGTCTCTTAGAAAGCTAGCACTAGAATCTGCCTTGGCTTCTAGGCTGCTTCTTTCTCCCAGCTTCAAAAGTCTTAGCTTTACAGATTGTTGATTAGTCCTTTTAACAATCACCCAGCTCCCTTCCCCAGCTGTATGCACACCTTCTGGATTCCAGCGGTTACCCCAAATCTATTTTGCCACTCTTCCAGCCTTGGACAACCTTGTCACCCTTGTATCAGAGGACAGTGGATTGGTAACAACTTTGACAACTTCAACATATAGGTGGTTAGTTGTTATTAGGTCTGGTTTCACGTCAGAAAGGATTGTGCCTACTGGCTTGGGTAATGCTTGTCTTCTTGTCGATTCAGCAACATCTACAATTAAAAAGTGCTTTCTTCTGGATGTTACAAGACTCGAGTTTCACAAGGGAAATAGAGTTTGGTACATGCAACCACTCTTCGATGGAGAATTTGAACTGTAATGTCTTGTATTCCCTTTCATTGGTACAGAATGCTGCTTCAACGTGATCCGGGAATCACCATCATTCATTAATGGCCTTACTTTGATGTTTATATTCTTGTAACAATTCGGGAATGTCAGATGCTACCTTTCGAGTGATTACAAGTGGCATTCTCTCTCTTAATTGGAGGCATGCGACCACTCCGGTAAAGGTATTTACTACAACAGTGGAAAATGAAACGGTTTTCTTATACGCAAGCATTTTAACTAGTTTTGAACATGCGCGTGATACATGTTCATTGTTGTCAAGACTTCTTACCGCAACAAACAACTTTTACTCTCTCTTACTTCTGTGCAAGTTCAAATGGAGCTGGTTACATTTACAGGCAAAGAGTTTTAAGTGAATTGGAGTACAGAGCTTTACTCACCAGCTCATAAACACTGCGGTTGCGGGCAGCTTCTAATTCCTGACTTTTCATTCTGCTACTCCTACTTCAGGTACTCTTTGGACCATTACCCCTCTGCAGCATGGGTGTCCTTGATTCAGTCTCGACCACTGAGAATTCCCATCTCTCCTTCTTCCATTGGCTTGCTTCTGCACACGAGCCACAGGTAGCTGCACAACTTCAGCTCTGCAGTCATAGCTATTAGGCGCATTTGGGGAAACCATTAACTTCTCCATGTCTCTCTCAGTTCTGCCACATCCAGACAGGGTTTGTGGACACATGACCAACTCAAAATCTGCAGGTGAAATCTGCTCTTCTCTCATCTGGTTCTCCCGTGAATGGTCACACTTCTTTGTGAACTGCCAGCATTGTGCTCTTCACCTTCTACTGCTACTGCCAGCCTTCCAGCTCCTTCTCAGCTCCTTCCTCCTGCTCCTTCCTGCATCATCCATTTATGCATCTCAGGTGAGGCCCTTAATGTCAACTGCCTGGCCCTGGCAAAGGCTGTTAGGCCTACTTGCCAGTCCTTTACTTCTGCATGCCTCCTCAGCCCTTTTCTTTATCACAGTCCCTGAGGGATTCTGGGACACATAGTTCATTTTAAGAACATGTGGTTTTGCCTCTTATTTTCCACTTGTAAGTGTGGTTTTAATTCCCTTAACATTTTTAGAAGAAGGATTGTGGGTTTTGACCTTATTACAGACAGAACGTGTTAAAAAAGCTACATTTCCATCATTCCTTTTGGTATGCCTTTGTCATTGAGGAAAATGTTTAATTTCTGGGATACAAAAGACCAGTTTTTTTGATACAACACGTTGCATGGTTACAATCTTGGAGTATACCATTTCATCCTCACTAGGAGGTCGAGAAATATCAAAATGACAATATGCTAGTTCCTACAGTAACCCAGATGCAAGAATATACCTCTCAGGGGAGAAATAATGTGTCTAACCCCACAGAGTCTCTCCACCACCCTGGGTCTTTTCTCCACCCAGGTGATCCTCCCACCACACCCCACCCCCTGGATTGGGATCAGGAAGCATCTGCCCTCTCCTGGCAACCTGGGAGGAGACTTAAGGCAGTGTTTTGGTGAGGGATCTGCAGGATTACTCACACCCCCAATGGTCCCTGGGGTTGCTTAGGGGACAAAACTCGCTTCTGCTTTGAAATACCTGCATTCACCTCATAACCGGAAGACTCTAGAAAGGACTGGTCTATCAGCAGCAGTGCAACAAAATCTTCTTTCAGGGTTGCATTCCAGAGATGATCCAAAGAAGTGGTGAAAGACCCCTTCTTTTAAAGGTCAACATCCACAGGTGAATGAACTAAAGCTAGCCTTCTTTAGGGGTCCACCCCCTGCTCTTGGAATTAGTAGGCTTTGCCATTCTGAGATCACACCCAAAGTACTTTTTCCCCCAGAAAGTAGAGGGGAATGGAAAAACAGAGAGGGGCAGAGACAAAAAAGAAGGCAGAATCTCCTGCCACCTGCACAGTTGCCTCACTGGCTACACTAACCCTGCCTCCTTCCCATCTCAATAAAATCAATGGCCTTTGGAAATGCAGCACCCTGCCGTGAGGCCTAGCCCTTTGTGAATGGTTGTGCTGTTTCATTGCTGCTCCCTAGCCAGCTTCCTGTAATTTGGCAAAAGGGTGTTACTTGCCCTTACAAAGAAACAAAGAGAGGCAATCCCTGAAGTCTACAATCCTGCCCTTGGGCAGGGGGATCCTTGTCTGGAACGAAAACACATAATACTTCCAAAGCTGAATTGAGCCCACATGGCTGACACATGTGTGATATTGATTATATGTCACTTGATTAACTATGTGGGAAGCTGGCAAACATACCCTAACTCAGGTATTGCTTATATTTAAAGTTTAAAATGTGCCACCGGGACAGACTACGCAGAATTATACAGGGTGCATATCCCAAATTCACTTGGTGTCAATGCAGCTGTCAAGCGGGCACCTGTGACCTGAACCTCCTCTGTGCCACTGGTAGTGCAGACACTGCAATTCAGTATATATATATATATATATATCTATCTATATATTACATGGCCACGGTAGTGGCCATGTAGTTATGGTTAAGTTGCTGTTTCCATAGGAAGAGCACTTTTTGGGTGGCTTATAACTTTGCTCTCCCTGGACGGATCCTCACCAATCTTTGCAAAAAAAGTATTTGGGTCACTCTGAATTTTTTTGCACAGTTTGGTGAGGATTCGTTCAGGGGGGGGCAAAGTTATAGGGGGGTCCCAAAACTTTTTTTTTCCCATAGACTGAAAAGGAAAAAAATTTTGCTCGCTCCTACAGCCCAAACCGCTGGACGGATTTCCACCAAATTTGGACCAGGAGCAGCGGCTTGGTCCTGAAAGCGTGCTTTTGCAAATTTGGTGAAAATCAGTCCAGTAGTTTTTTTAAAATGACCAAAAAGTAGGTCAAGTTGAATGTGTCCTTAGAACACTTGCGGTGTCCTGAAATGTTCGCAAATAAACAAGATGGTGGTGTTCTGAAGACGCTTCTAAGAACACTCGCGGTGTCCTGGAATGTTCGTAGGGGGTGTCCTGAGGACGCTGTCTGTATTGTTCTCTGTCAAGTTGAATGTGTCCTAAGAACACTTGCGGTTTCCTGAAATGTTCGCAAATAAACAAGATGGTGGTGTTCTGAAGACGCTTCTAAGAACACTTGCGGTGTCCGGGGAGTGTTCGTAGGGGGTGTCCTGAGGACGCTGTCCGTATTGTTCTCTGTCAAGTTGAATGTGTTCTAAGAACACCCGCAGTGTCATGAAATGTTCGCAAATAAACAAAATGGGGGTGTTCTGAAGACGTCTTTGAGAACACTCCCGGTGTCCTGGAATGTTCGTAGGGGGTGTCCTTAGGACGCTGTCCGTATTGTTCGTTGTTAAGTTGAAAGTGTTCTAAGAAGTATCGCGTTGTTCTGAAATGTTCGTAGGGGGTGTCCTGAAAACGGTGTCCGTATTGTTCGCTGGCAAGTTCAAAGTGTTCTAAGAACACTCACATTGTTCGCGGACATTAAAAGTTTCCCATAGATCATAGTTGAAATGTTTGACTCTATGGATGTGATATGCTGCGGTGGTTGTTGCCAGGGCATAGAGTCTTGGGTGCATGGCCATTTGGCCATGCACCCAAGACTCTATGCCCTGGCAACAACCACCGCAGCATATCACATTCATATTTGCTTATAACTTTGGGTGAAAAACAAATGTATAAGGAACAAAGGTATTAGATACTATGGATGTGATATGCTGCTATGGTTGTCCTTATTATTGTATACTTACTGTTTGGTCTAGTAATGGGAGTCCATGTTTTTCTTCTTCATTTCTCTGATAAAAGAAAATAGCATGTTAGTATTAGTATTTTGTAATGACTTATTACATTGTATAAGCAATATACTTTTATTTTTTTTCGACCCTCATATTTAGTAGAGTACAAGAGTACTGTGCAATTTGCTCAGTTTCTGTATTTGTTGCTAAAATCATTGGGTCTGTGGGAGAAAAAAAAATCCATGTTGGATTAAAAAAAACCTTTTTCTGTTATGCTACAGTTTATTTGTTTGTTTGTTTTCAGTGTTCAGTTGTTGTTTCTGGCTAATGCTTTATACTTTGCTTTGTTGTATTTTTTTTGGAGCAGTAACAGATTCTTCATTTGTTTTGATATTATAAAATTTTGGAGCAGTTAGATACCAATTGGCGTATTCTAACTGTCTATTTTTTTAATATATTTTAGTGGTTTCGATTTATCTATTTGGATATTGTTAAATTTTGGGACAGTTAGATACCAATTGGCGTATTCTAACTGTGTAATTTTTGGCCTAATTTAGTGGTATTCATTTATCTGATTAGTTGTTGTAGAATCTTTGAGCTGTTAGATAGCTTTTGGAGTATTCTAACAGTTTATATTTTTTTAACACAAATTTACTTAAAGGTTTAAATACAGTTTATTTATCAAATTTTGGTTTTAAGAACATCAAATAAGCGTTTGGAAGATTTGCTGGTAATCTCTGCTTTAGAGTAATGGTACTATCATTACATTCAAACCATCCACATTTCTTTTTTATATATGCCGTGTAGTGCCCTGAATTGGTTGTGGCTCCTGCGTGGTAGATTATACCTATTGTTGTGAAGGTTTTCTTACCAAGTGATATTTGACTATGTGTGAATCCAGTCAGCTTGCAGTTGTTTTTGGTACCTTCTGCATTGTAACGTAGAAGCATTAGTATTGCGTATTTACTATGTGTTTGTGAGGTAATTATGTTCAAAGCCAATTTATCTTCTTGTGGTATATTCCATTTCAGAACATATTGTATTTAAATGAATGGTTAGTGTGTTACATATATGGGTTACACTTCTTATGTATTACTATATATAATGTGTTTGTGTGCTGCTTTTTGAATTTGTTAAATGTTCCTATATTATGATATAACAATCAAACATACCCCCCACCCCCCCCCCCCACAGTTTTTAGGTAGTGGTACTGTTCTCCGAACATGTCCGCGAACATTAAATAAGTTCGCGGACATCAAGTTCATAAGAAGAGTTCTAGTCAGTTCCATATGACATGTATATAAAGTCAAAGTCATTATTGTTAAGTTGTGCTACTGAAAAACTATGAAATTCAGTGAAAAAACTTTGTTAAAGGGACGTTATGGTTAAGTTGCGCTACTAAAAACCTATGAAATTCAGTGAAAAAACTTTGTTAAAGGGACATTATGGTTCCAAGTAAAACCGGAAAACCCTTGAAATTCGCCAGTTATGGTAAACTAAGCAACCATAACTCGCGCCACCACCGTGCACTGCTAAGACTAACACCCGGGACATCAAAGATGACATCACAAATGTCATTGATGACATCACTGATGACATCACATGTGTATGTACTTCTCATGAAATATGTGTAGAAGGGATTCTTATTATGTTGCGAAAAAAGTGTCAAGAATCATTGCAAGAAATATACCCTAATAAGTGCATTGAACGATGCATTGATATAAATAGCATCCTATTATGGGGTTCTATCTAGTATACTAAGCTACGCATACAGAAACATAACATTGTGTGCAGCGTACAAGATGAAGGTATGATATTCGTAATGTTAATATGTTGAATAATGAAATGATAATTGTTTTCTTAATATATTTTTGTGTACTGTGAAATATGTAATAAGTAGCTAATAAAACCTATGTATTACATAATTGCATTACTATAGACAAAATACAAAGACACAAGAACACATACCAATATGGGTATATACGGGGAAAGTGAAGTTAGCAAAAAAGCACAAGTAGTAGCAGAAACAATTCATAACTTAACTGATTAGTTTCATGCAAATAAATGATTGCTCTGTTTCAAAGCTGCTATTTACCCTATGTATATGTATCACTTGATGTGATTGGACCCTAAGGAAAGTAGTGTGAGTACAATGTATACAAATATGACCATATACAGGGAAAGTACAGCCATAAAAAAAAAACAGAACTATCAGAAAGTGCTCATAAGTCTAGTGATTATCTTTATGCACAAAAAGGATTGCTGTCTTTCAAGCTTGTGTTTTCCCATATGTATATGTTTCATATGATGTGACTGTACTCTAAGGGAATTACTGTAAGAACCTACTAGAAGGATATGTCTACAAATAAAATAAAATTCTTAGTTTCTGACTGTTACTGAAGAAAACCATGTGGCCTAGATATGTCAGCAAAAGAAAAAATAGTGAGCCAGACATGTGATGTCATCAGTAATCAATGACATTTGTGATGTCATCTTTGATATCCTGGGTGTTAGTCTTAGCAGTGCACGGTGGTGGCGCGAGTTATGGTTGCTTAGCTTACCATAACTGGCGAATTTCAAGGGTTTTTCGGTTTTACTTGGAACCATAACGTCCCTTTAACAAAGTTTTTTCACTGAATATATATATATATATATATATATATATATATATATATATATATATATATATATACATATATACACTATGTTTTTGGCATGGAGCTTATGAAAGTGGAATCTGATCAGGAGATTACTCCTTCAGAGATGGAATTACT
The DNA here is from genome assembly GCF_040938575.1 of Ambystoma mexicanum. Lineage (NCBI taxonomy): Eukaryota > Metazoa > Chordata > Amphibia > Caudata > Ambystomatidae > Ambystoma > Ambystoma mexicanum. Next base: position 459,240,126 of record NC_090938.1, on the reverse strand, counting down.
GCACCATTTTATTATTTAATAAACATCAAAAAAGCCAGGGTTTACATACCCTTAATTTGCCACCTTACATACATCAAGCAATTCCAAAGAAGGGAAATGGTCAATCACAGCATGAATGCAAACCAAAATGCTTAAGGACATATGCAAAATCAGATGAGTGAAATAAACCACACAAGAAAAAGTCAATCATAGAGCATGGAAAAACAGGCACTCGTTAAGTAGGAAATACACAACCATTCTGCAAACATTGTGCACATCAAATAAAGAGCAGGGACACAAGGTAAACATAGAGAAAGAACACATGGCACTCACAGGAAAAGTGCAGGACAGGAGTACATAAGCAAAGACCAGGCACACATGGCAGCCATATAGCAGTGGGACAAGGCATTGGCAGAGATCACGGGCAGCTCATCCATAGGGGGTGAGTGGGCATAGATCCACCAGCCCCCTTGCACATTATGGAGGAGGCATGGCACCAAACCAGTGAAACACTGAAAGCTCACTCGTATGCTTTTTCCAGCTGAGGGAGTGCTCCTGGGCTGGCTCTGCCTGAACTGTCAAAGGGAAACACAGTTCCCTTTGACAGTTCAGTTCCCCAGCCACACATGTTCAATGAGCCATGCAAGGCTGGGGTAGTTTTGCTTCCCCAGCTTTGCATATCTCAGTGGAAGTGTTGGCTGGGGAACTGCATGCCTGTATGTGCCAGAGGTGGCTCCTGCACTTCCCTGCGCATACAGACAGAGCAGGCTGGAGTGGGGCATTTCATCACCAAGGCTCAGGCCCCTGCATGCATGTGCAGGAACCAGGAAGCTCTTGCTCCCTGATTGCTGTTAATGCTGCACTGCAGCCACTGGCGTGCTGGGGAAGAAACTTGAGGACCAGGACAGAAGGTACGTTTATGTTTGATTACTTATTATTTAAATATGTGCATGGGTGTATGCATGCTTGTTTTGTTATAAATTAGTATATGATAATGTGTACTTGTGTCGATGAGAGGGTGCTTCTTGCTGTGTGAATGTTGTGTGAATGTGTATATGTGTTTGTTTATTTATTATTTAAATATATGTATGGATGTGTGTATGCTTGTGTAGTTTTAAGTTAGCGTATGATGATGGGTGCTCATGTGAATGATCAAGTGGTTACCATGTGAATGTTGTGTGAATGTGCGTGTGTGTGTGTATTAATGCAGATGCATGGAACTGATTTTGGCAAGTGTGGGGGTGTGTACAGAAAATGCCTTTGTTGAACAATCCACCCTCCATCAGCCTCAATCTATGATAGATGCCCAGTAAAAAATTCCATGCCTGCCCTCTGGGCTCCCAGAGCCTGGCACACATAATCACCTTGATTGTGTGTGTGTGTCAGGAGCTGGGGGGCCCAGGGGACAGCCATGGTATTTTATTACTGAACATTCATGTCCAGGACAAAATAGCATGCCTGCTCCCTGGACACCCAGCGACAGGCCATTCAAACATAACAGCATTGATTGTGTCTGTCTGTGAGGCACTGGGGTGCCAGTGGGAAGGCATGTCATTTTTGTTTACTGGGAATTTATGATTGATGTCCAGTAAACAATGTCATGCCTGAGCTCTGAGCCCACCAGGCCATCGCATACACTTGGACCCACCGGGCAGACATGGCATTTGTTTCTGTGTATGCCCAGTAAAGAATATTAGCCCAGTCTGCTTGATTCCTAGCACCTGACATGCAATGTCATGCCTCGCCTCTACACCCTATGGCACCTTGCATGCAAACATAATTGATTATCTGTGCATGTCAGGTGCTGGAGAGCCAAAGGAGAAGTTATGCAATTTATTAATGGGCATCTATGATAGTAAAACATGCTATGCCTGGATCCCCCACCACCTCACAAGTAAACAATTGATTGTGTACCTGTGAGGCGACTGGGCCCCAGGGGGTGGGCATGGCATTTTATTACTAGGCATCTATGCCCAGTAGAAAAAGCCATGGCTGTACCCTGGGACCCAGGTGCCGGACACTCACCCCCCCCCCGGATCCACAGCACCTCATACTGAGATATACTCACAAAGTGATTATGTCTGAGTGCGAGGCATTGGCTTACCAGGGGGCAGGTATGCCATTTTTTACTGGGCATGGATTAAAAGCAAGCATGATAAGTGTTTTTATGTAGCTAGACTGGCATTTTAATGCAACCAGTCAAGCCCCTTATTTTTGTAGTATGACATTGTGTATTTGGGCAGCTTTGATAAAGCAAGCATGATACATGATATTACAAAGCACGGCTGGCATCTTTATGCAACCAGTCTAGCCATTTGTTACTGTTGCATGACAATTTGTATTCAGCATCTTTGATATAGCAAGCTTAATCCATGACATTATGTTTAGTGTGTCATGAACATTTGTATTGGGCATCTTTGATAAAGGAAGCATGCTAAGTGTTATTACATAGCTAGACTGGCATTTCAATGCACCAGTCCAGCCATTTCTCATTGGGCTATGGCATGTTGTATTGGGTATTGTTGGTGAATCAAGCATGATAAGTGTCATTACAAAGCAAGAATGGCATTTATTTTTTATGCCACCAGTCTAGCCGTTTCTTACTGTGGCATGACAGTTTGTATTGGGCATCTTTGGTGAAGCAAGCATGGTCAGTGGTATCGTTCTTAATGTGGCATGGCATTTTGTATTGCATCTTTGATAAAAACAAGCATGATAAGTGTTATTATGTTGCTAGTCTGGCATTTCAATGAAGCCAGTCTTGCCATTTCTTATTGTGGTATGACATTTTGTATTGGACATCTTTGGTAAAGCAAGCACAATAAGTGTTGTTATGAAGCAAGAGAGGCATTTTCTGGTGCAGCCAATGTGTACATGTTTTCATACTGTGGCATGTTTTTCTAATGGTAAAGCCAACTGGAGTGTGGACAATGCCATATATTGGCAGAACAACTATGGAAATGTTTTCTTAAAGTATCAAGCCTGGCATTATGCTGAAAGCAAACATGAGAATGTTCTTATATGGGAATACTATGGTATGATGGTGTAGTAAGCATGGAAATGTATGGGCACAGCCAGGGTGAAAATGTTTTTTTTTTTTTTAAATTCATTCATTCAGTGTTTTACAGTTAAAAGAAAAAAAAAATAACTTTTACACTAGTCAACATTAATTATTTGATGACCAATAGCAAAGAAAGACAAAAAGACATATACACACATAAAGAATTACTATGCAGTTAAAAAGAAAAAAATAAATCCAACATTCTCGTTGAAGAGAAGTTACCACAGTTTATCATCATCGAATACAAGTAGATGGTCAAGGGACCCACCAGACACTGATTACTCACTCTTAGGAGGTCATTACAACCTTGGTGGTAAGGGGTTAGCGGCACTGGTAAAGGTGCCAGAGCCATCAACCACTTACCTCCCCATTACGAGTCTGCTCGTGGGACTCAGGCGTCCTTAGCGGGTTCCGCGAGCAGACCAGGATGCTAACAACGGGCCTGTTATTAACGGGCCCGTTGTTAGCATCCTCCCCATTCCCATTTGAACCCTATGGGGGATCAAATGGGAATGGGGATGGGTTCCTTGAATGAGGAATTACCGGGCCCTCCAAGGTCGGAATGGTCTGGCAATTCCTCATTCAAGGAACCTGGACCCAGTACACGGTATAGGGGTAGCTATGCCGCTAATAGCAGCATGGTTACCTCCATACTCGTAATGACCCCCACAGTGTACCTAGTTTGCCACATGATGGACGGCCGGCAGGACATTTTTTGTCCCAAATCATCGGCCAATCATTTTCAACTTGTTGTAAGATCTTGGGTTACTCTGGAAAAATATTTTCCAATATAAATTTTTTGTGTGAAAAGTATGGTCTCATTGAAGGTATATAGCAGCCACCTCCATAGACAGAGGATCGGAAAATATGATGTAGAGTGGACAAATGGATCCAAGTAGCTGATTCTCTGACTCAAGAAAATAGGGCATTCTAGTGTTAAGTGAAAAAGATATTTAGTAGGTGCTTCACACAAGCTCAAAATCCACACAGTTCTTTAGGAATCCCAATTTTAGGTCCAATATGTTCAAACGTTGGAAAAGAATTCAGACGAAATTTCAAATATAGATCCCAATATTTAGAAGATCGGAATGTTAACAGATACGATCTGAGTGAGTCAGCAAGGGAAAACAAAGTGAGATTGTCTTTGAATAGTTGAAAACGTTTCAGATCTTCAGTGTTCATGATTTTGTCCCATTGTCTTATCTTCTGTTTTTTTAACATAATCAGAGTTAAACTTGATCAAAAAGATAATTTCTTGGTAGTTGTCACACCGTGACTCAAATTTAGACAGAAATTAATTTATGGCAGCTCAGTTTATCAAATGATCATGATGATAAGACTGTAGTGTGGGTTTTTCAGCATCAGTAATTTTACTAAGGAGAGAGAGAGATGGTTTTATATGTTGGGCCTACCATGATGTCAGGCCCATTTGAAGCCTAATCACGCTTACTGGACGTATTTAGGAAGGGCAAAACAGTTTTTCATATTTTCCCTTCCAAGCGATCTAAACATGTCCTGTTCTTAAAAGGGACGAGCTCAAGTCCATATAGTACCATTGCTGTTAACTTCATTTTGTACAGATCAATTAAGGGTAGGAGAGAGTAGGCACATAGTTTTCTCTTCAAAACATTCATTAGTGAAATAGACAGACTCAGTTTGAACTCCATTTTATCTTTTTGAATTTTTAACTGGTTTTTAGAAGCAATTGCAAAACCCAAGTAATTTATAGTTGTGACTCAAGGTATAGTCATCTGATTTAATCCCCATACATATTACTTTGTTTTTCTTTTAGTGATAAAGGCCATTACGTAGGATTTTTGAGGATTGATTTCCAGATGGTTCCAACCCAAATACGTTTCTACTCCATCCAGGAGCCCTTGTAAACCTATAGAAGTATAATCAAGGAGTACAAGGTCATCAGCATAAGGTATGATGTTGGCCTTCACGCTGGACTGTCTCAGAGTATATCCTTTCCAGAGCCCACTTAGTTCCCACATGTCAGCTAGTTAGAGATTAAACATTTTGAGCCAGTATGCACCCTTGATGCACACCTTTCGTGACCAGGATATCATTCAATAGATGGCCTTGAGTATTTTATCTCACTTTCATGGTATTGTTACTGTATAGGATCTGAATCATCTTTAGGAGACCCTGACTAATTCCCCTCTTATTTAATTTATGCCATAATTTAGGGATGTCCATGTTGTCAAACACAGCAGTTAGATCCAATGCTGCTAAATATATATGTTTTGCTAAAATTCCCTCCAATGTTGGAAGTACAGGACAGAAGGGTAATAGTGCTCAACAGCGTTCCCACCCCATTCTTAAATCCCATTTGTAATGTACTCAATATCCTATTTGTTTCAGCTCAGTCTGTTAGGTCCTTCAGAACCGGTTTGGCAAACATTCTGGTTGAACCATCATTTAGTGCACTTAGCTGGTAATTTGAATGACGTGAACAGTCTCCCCTTTTAAAAATGGGCACTAAGATTGATTTTTGCCAGGACTCAGTTCAGGGTACGCCACCAGCTATGTGCGAGAAAAGTCTGTGCAGGATATCGGCCTCTAGCATAGGGTCCTCTCTGTGTATTTGATTTGATACCCCATCAGGATCACAAGCTTTGGAGTTATTTAATTTGGCAACTGCCAGTTGAATGTCGATTTGCTCAAATTGGAAGTTCCATGCATCTGTCTTTCATCCATATGTCCTGCTATTATCTGACCTAATAATGTGAGTTAGATTTTTTAAACAGATATTCTGTCCAGACCCCTTCTGCCACAAAGCAGGACTGCAAACCTCTTAGAGACCCATTCGTATCATTCAAAATTCACCAAATAGAGCGAGTGCCCTTATTGGAAAGTTTTTTGAAGCTATTTTCTTTTTTCTTGATATACGATTGAAGTTTATGCAATCTTAGCCATGAGCCTGTAGTCATTTTTTTTTTTGTTCCCCTTTGTAGTCGCTGCCCAATCTCTTGTACCAGATATCAGGGTTTTCCTTGCGTGTCTTATCTCTCTTTTTTTTGTCAATGAATTAATTATCAAATCTGTTAATGTGTGTGAGGACAAAAGGGAGTGTGCCAAGCAGGCTGACTTCAGGACCATTTCTACCCAGCATAAAATGTGTAATATTGGCACGCATTGTGGGCAAAGACATCATGAAAATGTGTTGGAGAAATACACTTGTGCACTGTTGCTGACTTACATCTATTGGATTTTTTCATGAGTGACCCTACAAAACAAATTGCTTAGTCTTTGGCTTTTTATCCAATATCAAAAAGTGTACTCTAAAATGCACCATTTTAACCCATTATTTAAAAAAAAAAAGTCTTGAGGGAAGAAGCCCCCTGAATCCCATGTGAATGGTTTAGGCTCCCTTGCTGCGCTCTGTCGATGTGGCTTTTCTGCGAGAAATATTTACGTCCCTCGATTAAAAAAATTCACCCGCTGCCACTGACAGAGATTTAACTATTGTTGGTAAATATAGGCAAGGAGGAGTGCAGGACATTTGCAGAGAAGGGCCACAAGGTCGTTACCTTGAAGATGCAAACTGTAAATGCAATGTAATGGCAGAATGGGGATCACAGGCTAGTGCACAAAGCTGGCGAACAGTTGGAGGTAAAGGAGGAGGCAGAGACCAGGCATTCCATATTAAAGACCATGAGAATCTCAGAGCATAGGCACGCGGCCAAAATTTACACAGGCAGTAGAATGCTGACAATCACATAGGCAGAGGCGTTGCTACGGGGGCTGAGGGGGCTTTAGCCCTGGGTCTTTTGATTGTAGCCCTGGATCGAAGCGGCACAGGGGCTACTAGCCTCAGATCTTTTCCAGACCTAGCAACAACCCTGCACATAGGTGAAAGGTACGGGGAAGGCAAGCACAACGCACTGTCACTCGTGCAGTCACCCAGAAGGCTGCCACAGACATGTAGAGACGGGGCACGTACTGATAACATGGAATTCAGCATACAGGCGTCGATTGTCAGTGACACACAAGCCAAGGTTGCCAAACTGTATCCAGCTCCCCTCACCCTGTACTAATACTCCCCACACCACCATGAGTAAACACACTTCTGCTTGGGAGGGCTCAGTGTCTCCGAAAAGTCCCCTCCCCCTACACGTCTGCTGGTGTCTGCCCTGTGCCTGTGCTCCCAGCACTAGCATGGCATCAAGGAGTCGCCGTCTAAGCATGGAAAGGGAGGAAAGGAGGCCACGTTTCCGTCGCCGATCAGGGTGAAGGCATTTCCCACGGCTTAGTACATTCTGGCACGGCATCCTGCAGCCTATTTGGGTTGCAAAGCACGCTCATAAATTACCTCCCAAAGAGTAAAAAAAAGGGGACATAACTATGAAACGACTTAATTCTATTAGACAAACTGCTGTTCGGAGAAAATTACATTATAAATGCAAATACCCTTCAGGAATAAATAAGATTTAGAACCTTTAATTCCCAGACGTTGGTTGAGTTGCATTTCCTTTAAAAACTATGCAATTTCCTTGACTCCATTACCCTTCTCCCAAGAGTGCAGTGTTCGTGCAGTGGTCCCCGGTCACCTTGAAGGGACTATATGGTGAAGTGCATGACTGGTATGTGACTGATGTAAATGGTGTATCGCCCTCTGATCAGTGAACAACGAGGGTCCCGGGATTGGACAGATGGATCCTCATTGTTTTGCAGGGGTAGTGATAGTTGGCAGAGAGAGTACATCACTTCAGAAGATAGGCCCTTCCATTAGTAGTGATTGTGTATGGGCCTATGCCAGTGGTCTGCAGCCATTGATTCCCCAGATGTGTTGGACTACAACTCCCATCAGCCCTTGCCAGCATAGGAAATGTGGCACGATCATGGGAGAAGTAGTGCAAAACATCTGGGGAGCCACAGGTTACAGATCCCTGTTATAGACCAAGGAGAGCAAGAAGGTTGCGGACAACACATTTTGCACGGGAACACAGACACGTCAACTTCACTTCAATCGATGGAACCTGGCCGAGTCAAAGTGAATATTAAATATAATGTCATGTTTCATATAGCACTTCCTATGGACTCTCACTGCTTCTAAACACTGTATTAAAGTATGTCATCAACCATTACCCAATTTAGGGCAGTTTTTTGATACATTCGCAATCATAATTTGAGGATACACCAATGCAAATTGAGCAAACAGCATTGGACCAACACAAGTTTATTTTCACTACAGTTAATGCCTTTTGTGGATGGGCACATTGTGTATTTGCATGCACAAAATGAGAATATGCACGCACAGTTCATCAAAACACCACTGAAGATACTAGTCTGCTTATTAGTTTGCAAAACTGGAGAGGCCTTCTAATCCGTGTCCTGCAAGCAGGCCACACATACCTGGGGCAATCACTGGCTAGGTGAGTTGCTGGTGAGTTCTGAGTATGCGAGTTGTTGGCCTCTTCCCCGATGGACAGGTGCCACTTAACACAAAACCTTTTTCACAATTGGTACAGACTGATAAGGGCACACTGTGATCTGTCTTCTCCCTCGTAGAGCATATCTAATACATCCTGGCAGATGCAGTGTGGGGAAGAGATGACCAATGGAGTTTCCTTTTCCAAGGGTGACGTATTCAAATCTGTACCCTACAGTACAACCTACATTCAAGGACACTAATTTAAAACCCATTTCTGAACACCTGAAAATGACTGTACATCTATGATCTACGTTTCAGTGTTTTCTAAAGCTAAATAACATCCATTTTTAAGAACATTAGAACATCAGGATGCTGGCCTTTACATCGAATGCTCATATATCAGAGAACCCTGAACAAACCACGAAGCGCAAGGCCAGTATATAGACCAAAAACAACACAATCCTTGTGATAAAGAGATAATAGAACTATTTAGAATATTCCATCTTCTCAAGCAAGCATCAAATGATATCCAATTCCATCCGTCTCAATTTATTACATCAAACAACATGATGAATCCATCACCAATAAATATAACAATATGCACAAACAGTACAATGCATGATTATTTTACAATAATAGGAGAGATACATAACATATTACATCCAGCAATTCATTTTGCGGACAAATATGCGATTCATTAAATGTATAACATTTTATGGTCATTGTCCGATCAACTCTCATGAAATACAGCAACACAAAATGATGCACGTGGAAGGGACCAATTAATAAACCGCAGACACTTGGGGCCCGATTCATGGAAATGTGCGCATAAATCCTGCAGGGGTCGTGCGCCAAGAAGGACACTGCGTGAGCCTGCGTATTCAAGGAATTTACTGCGCATAATAACCATAATTGCAAGTCACGGCTGGAACGCCCCTGACACGCCCACACACAAAGCATAAACAGCCAGAACAATTACCTTTGCCCGCAACCGCTGGGCGGGAATACACACACCCTTTCAACAGTGTATGGAGTCCCCCGCAAGCAGGCCTACATCTCGGAGACCTTGCACAGGGTCCCCGTAACTGTATCGGACCCCGCGAGTCATTAGCGAGGAGTTTGTTTCTCCTAATCTAGAGATTGGTTCTGCGTCCTCTTTTGTAATCATCTGCAGACTTGGTTGTCATTACAAGGGATTTCCTCCGCTTGCCCCACGTTGTGGGTGGCTTCACTTGCGTGAAGGTGTGACGATATTTTCGGCGGATTGAGACGCCTTTTGAAGTATCTTGGTTTTTCAATGAAGAAAAATTAGCCTATCTGTCATTTACAGACGTGCGTTGAAGATTCACCACATTAAGGCTGGTTGCCTGAAACTACCCATTCAACACGGTGTTGAGAAGAATAGTGAATGTTTTAAAGGTTCCCCTGAAGAATGTTCGCCCGAAAGGGGCTTTAAAAAACAGAAACATGTTGGGATTATATGTTGTTTTAGTGACACATTTAGGTTTTTTCTATGTACTGTGATATGTGATTTCGTCTGTGTCCATTTGTAAGTGGTTTATTTGAAATTTAGCTTTTTAGATTTTGTAGGTTTTAGTGGTAGTTTTGTACACTGTGTTAGGTGTGGGTAGTATCTTATGTTTTAATTTAAATATTCTGTATTAAACAAAAATGTTTTTTGAAATTTGGAATGTTGCACGCAGTCTATGTTGTCAAGACCTGTAGTGCCGGAGAATCTGTCAGAGGTGTCTAATCATTGGGGGAGAAGGAGGGGTGGAAGTAGAGAAAGTTTACCATCTTATCCTTCTTTTATAATATAATCTATGTTCCTATTGGTGGAGTAAGATGTGGTACATATAAATACGATCCTGTGTACCTATTTGATTACATGTCGGGCACCCCAACAACATGCATATAAAAAACTGTATCTCAGTAACTTCTCAGGAAATCTGCGTGCAAAAGCCAGTAAAACATTCCTGCACCCTGCTAAACTGCGTGCGTGCACTCCTAACTTAGATCAAACTCCGTTTGAGTACACGCACCTTAAATCCAACATGCAACCCCACCTCTGCGCTTGCAAATCCTACGTGCAAGTGTACTTTCTCCTGCCTTTGGGTGGTGGATAGTATGATGGACTTGCGTTGCCATTTCCCATCCGAGATAGTTGCACAATCGAATCCATGAATACTTCTCGTGCTGCGCAATTGTGGGCGTTCGAGGGACTGCCTGCAGGTCATGCCTCGGAAAGGCCATGTTTGAGCCAGCTCTTCCCCATGTTTTGGTGCCCCCCCCCTTTCCAGCCCTCTGAGCAAGCCACACCCACGTTCTGTGTGGATTCTCACGCATGGTCCTCGATGGCTTGCAGAGACATGCTGAGCCTGCGCAAACTCCACATAATTCCAGCGAAGGTAACGTGCATTTGATTCCATGAATCATCGAATACGGATTTGCACGCAGTTTGGTGCGCGACTACCCTTTTTTTCACGCACATAATTCCATGATTCGGGCCCTTATTTGTCCCAGACAATGATATATTTCCACACATATGCCATTAAAGTGCAAGTGCAGGGAAAATGTGCATGCCTTCAACATCACACATAAAACATCCAGACAGATACCTTACACATATCAACCAATTAAGAAACACCAGACGTTTGTTTGTCACTGATTATTATATAATTCCACATATATGCCAACTAGTAGAGTGGCACAACCTTTCCTGATATGAATGGAAAAAAGAAATTGAAATACTTCACGCAGCTCTCAACACCATACATCCATCACTTGAACATATAAGCAGTTGATGCTTCCAAAACTAATTATGATGGGAAGAACAAATTATCTTCAAAACCTGGACGGAAACCATAATTAGACCAGACTGTAATGTATATCTGCAAAAATACCGGAATTCCCGTGTAAGTATACTTGCATATAAGTCTAAAAAATCTTTTTATCCTGATCACATTTTGAGACTTCCGACCAGCTTCTGATCAGTGAAGGGACTTCAACCATCTCCAACTGACTGAAGTGCGCCTCACCCCACTTGGCCCCACTCATAGGTGCCATTTGTACATATGTGAATATGTATATTACTATATACTGTGGCACTCAGCCCTTATTGTGTGTGTGTGTGTGTTAACGATATCTGTTCCCTAGTGTATGTCCCAGTTGTATGGCCCATTATCTGACCCCGCATCAACCAGCTGTACTAGCTTATATATCCTCAAACTATTGAACAGGCATCCGACCCACGGGGTATTGCATCTTATGTAGGGTCATTTTGTTTTAAGTGACATTTCCAATTCGAATAAACTACAAAATACAAATGCAATATGCAGATGCAAATGTTATCATCAGACCCGCAAAATCATGGGTGGCTGCTGTGTATTAATAGGTATGTACATAACTTGAAATCAAAGGAGACATAATGGGGGCCATTAGAAGTGTGCTAGTCGAGAAATAAAGTGCCGGTAATTCCGTATACTGGCACTTTTTCTGGACCGGAGCATTCTGAGTCGTGTCACTGGTAACACTGACACTGGTAACTCCGCACACTCTGCCAGCGGTGCAGGTAGCACAGGCAACAGTACTTGCAGCACCTACCTGGACACGTGCCGTAAACACTGGCACCACAGAAACACATCATCATTCCGAGAATTGATTTGCCAGTAAGACCGGCATAAAAATGCCAGTACTACTGGCAAATCCATGCAGGAAACACTGGCACCACGGAGTAGCAGGATAATGGGCACAGGTGGGGGAGAACAGGCCACAAGTGCACCCAATAATGACAGAAACAGCACAGAAGGACCACACCCACACCAGAAACACTTCCTAACACAACCATGCTGCTCCTTATTGCTGTAGCCATGGACATGGAGGTGCTGCACAGTGAAGTGCAGCTGCATGAGCTGGGGCTGCATCAGTGGCTACAAGAGTACAGGGAGTGGAGGATGAGGAGGCGAAGAAGGATGATGATGATAAGGATGAATGTCATGCAAGTGGCCATACAGAGGCGTGCTGTAATACCAGGCAGAAGGGCAACATCCTGGACTCTGACAGATGGCCAGATGCACACCTTGTACCGTCTAAACAAGGAAACAATCCTGGAACTGGTGGACCCCATCCAGGACGACATTGGGAGCAATGTAGGCATCTGAACAGCCATGCCATCCCTGTTGTTGCTGGTGTCAGTCCTGCACTTTCTCGCCACAGGCAAATTCCAGCACTCTGTGAGCCAGCTGCATGGCATATTGCAGTCTGCGTTCTCCAGAGTGCTGTTGCAGGTCCTGGATGCACTTCTCTGGCATGTGGCCCAGCACATTGCCCTCCCAACCACCCAGTCACAGGTAAACAGTACCAAGGCCTGCTTCCATGCAAATGCAGGCATGCCCATTGTGTTGGCAGTATTGGACGGCACACAGGTAGAGCTGGTGGCCCCCACACCACAGGGGAGGGGTACAGGAACCATAAACTGAACCATTCACTCAATGCCCAGGTGACCTGTGATGCGGACTTCACCATCACTCACTGCTGTGCCCGCTTCCCAGGATCAGTCCACGACTCCATGGTTCTGTGGACTACCACCCTGCCGGTGTACAACGTGCGTTATAGGTGGACAGAGGACCTGGATATTGGGTGGGGTGGGCAAACTTGGCGCTATTTCGTGTCCCACAGCCACCCTTCAAATGCAGGACCAACAACGGCATGGCGATTTGGCGCCCATGACTCACATGAACAAAATTAGACATGAGGGGTACCATCAACAGGTCATTTAATTCTGAGCTCATATGGCCATGTACATGCAATGCACTACAAATACCAGAGTGCAACACTGCCATTTTACGAATACAAGCATACCCGTACATCGTCCCACCTAGGCCCACTCCATGTGCAAGTAAGACTTGCACTTGGAGACATGGTGCATGCATGCAAACACCACAACCGGGAAGAATCCACAGTTACAGGAAACACCATTGTCATGCATCATCACTCACACACGTCAAATGTCAATGTCATGTGAACGCGAATGGTCCTCATGTACTGCACAGTTTCCACTGGCATATACACATGGAGCTCAGGTGGGACTGCAATGTGAGTAGCTCAGGGGTGGTATCTCAATGGGAATGGAAGGGAGAGGGGCAACAGGTCCATGAGGTGCCATGAACAGCTTCAATTCATCCAAAGTGGGAATTGATCTTCCAGGCCTTCCGTACATGTGAGCCATCACATGTCGTACATGCAAGTCACTTAATATCCAGTCTGCATTGTGGGTGCCAGCCATACACTATGTATATTCACAGCTGTGGCATGGGCATGGCATTGTCCAACCCAGACAATGTGGACACGCATACATATGGGTGACTCCCACTAGGGCCAATCAGTGGCTAGTCCTGTCCAACCGCAGCAACCCACCCTAAGCACCCAAATCCTGCACAGACAGCATATCCCACAGTGGCTGTCATAGGGTAAGCAGGCCACCTGAGTCTTTGCCAGTCCACAGTACCAGATGCATGATGTACACACAGACAGATGCATGAAGCACACACAGACAGTCATGAAATGCTCTGTGCAGCCACATGCATGCCATTGCTCACCTCATATCCTACAGCTTGCAGGTGATTCTGGATTTCTGCTACTTCTGTGGTTGATGACCCCTCTGAGAGATCCTCAGACACAGGAGAAGCCGGCCTACAATCATTGTGCACATGTGCCAACCAGGACAATTATTGAACAGACCATCAGGCTATTGAAGGCACATTTCCGGTGCCTACACTGGTCTGGGGGTGCACTAATATAAAGTCAGAGAAGGTGGGAAAGATAGCCCTGGCATGTCCAAAGTTGCACAATGTATGCATTAGATACAAAATACCCCTGCCCCCGGACATGGACCCCCACCACCAGAAGGTGAAGATGGTGGAAATCATTAACAACTTCTTTTGACTCCCCATCCACTGTGCCCCACACTGTATGTGACGTGCACAACCGATAAATCATCAGTGGATGTGCTGGGATGGGACGTTGGCTGGTTGACAAACTCGATGTAAGCTCTGCTCGGCAGATTTCTGGGGCAGAGGGCCTGATGGCTGTGCTGCTGGGGCAGATGCTGGGCACAGAGCATGATGGCTGTGCTGCCGGGCCAGGTGTTTGCAGCACAGGGCCTGATGGCTGTGCTGCCGGGGCAGGTGGTTGGGGTACAAGGCCCGATGGATGTGCTGCTGCAGCCAGCATTGGCTTTGATGTAGTGGTGCATTCTGTTGTTGCCTTGATCTGTGTGGTTGCCCATGCTATGAAGGGTCCAGCATGGTCATTGTCGAAGGATCTGCCATCAGGATGAAATGGGCATGCAGTTACTCATCTGTGTGACACCTCAACGGACATGCAATACACAGATACAACCTTGACCTATGGTAAATTATTATTTATCTGGTAGTTGTTCATATTTTTAATTTCCTATAAAGGTGTGTTTATAAGATGGGAAGTAATAATACATTGGCCATGTTCTCTGGAAGACATGTTGGGCCATATATTGTGTCAATGATGACAGGTGGATGACAGTTATCCCCATGTTAGATTCTGAAATACATTGGCAGATCTTTAATTGAAGAAATTAGGCATTTTTTGATGATTTCGATCTTAACCAAATGTCTTCAAAAGATGAAGTAAGGAGAACAAGGTTGTAGAGTGTGAGAAACCAGAAGGTGTCTCAACTGCTGGTCCGTGGGATTTGCCATCCAGGTAGCCAGGACACGACCATCACTTTGGATCCAATTCCTAGGGTGGACCAGTGCGGGAGGATCACCTGGGTGAGGGGTCCTCGAGGAGTGGGACTGGGACACTAGTAGGTGAGATGCAGTTTCCCTCTCTTCCCTGTAACATCTGATGGGATATTGAGAAACTCATCCTCCCGTCGCCTTTTTCCTGCATAAACACTTTCTCATGGACAGCATACTCTGGGAGACCATACTCACACCCAAGCCGTGTAAATGACCTCTCCCAATACTATAGTCAGGCGAGGTCAGGCAATGATCGACAATCACACACACCTGACTCCCCTTACACTTCCCCACACAGATGAAAGGCAGAGCACAAGCGCATACTCTGAGCGAGGCAAACCACAGAAAGGTATAGCAGTTTCAAGTTGGCAGTTGAACGAGGGGAGAAAGAAGAAAGACGGCTAGGTACAAGAGGTTTGTGAGAGGGACAACAACCATGACCTGGTTGACAGGAAGCTGTTTCTTTCAAGAAACCTTCAAGGCAGAAAATGTAAGACCAGAAACCAAGGCTTAAGAATCATGCATTGTGTGTCAGAGATATCAAGAGTCCTCCCACGTAACTGGCCCAGGCTGGGAGGAGCACCAGAAGCTGTAGTATCATCCTTGGCTCCAAGAACATAGAACCGACAGAGAACATCTCAGCCAGTGTGTTGGGGAGACTAGTCTGTGTTGAAGTCAAGGTTGCAAGCGGCAACATTGTAAAGTGAGAGCTGGAAGGAACATTGTTAAACGCATATGATGAAAGACGTCAGTGAAGCTAAATTGGGGGTGAATATTTGAACATTAGAAGAAAAGGTACAATACCGTTGACAGAGTAGTCCAGCACTGTGAATGTGCTCAAACAAAGGTCTTTGTACAGTATTGTGATGAAAGGAAACAAAAGCAGTATATCGATATGAAGTGTAAATTGTGTGTAGTGCATCAAAGTAGTCCTGCAATGGTTTAAGAAAAACCCATTGCACATTCGAAAGTTCTCAAACGCGGGATACCAAGTTGTGAATATTGTGGAAAAAGGGATCTGAGCAGAGACAAGGGGGTTCCATGGTCTGAGCCCAAATGAGGGAGACCAAGTTGTGAATTTTGTAGAAAAGGGGATCTGACCCCGAACAAGGGGGATCCACGGTCTGAGCCCAAACAAGGGAGATCAAACTGTGAACATTGTAGAAAAGGGGTCTGAGCCCAGATGAGGGGGACCTGTGATCCGAGCCAGAAGGAGGGAGACCATTCTTGAACTTGTGAAAGTAAACCTTGACAATGGAAAGGAACTTTGGATTTTTGTTTGCTGCATCAGGCTGTCTGCATTATGAGACTGTCATTGCGAGAGACTTTGCCGGAAGGCCTTGATGCCTATGTGTTGAACTGATACCTCATTGTCAAGAAGCTAGAGTGTGTCTAAAGCCTGCACGTGCCTGCCTTTCCCCCTGCTGAACACGTGGGGAAGGGAAGCTAACTGCTCAACTACCTGACATATGATTTCTTGAACACTTTTCTTTTATGTACATTGGTATCCCACACCATTTTGTATTTAGAAATAAGGATTAGCAATAGGTTTATTAGTATAGGCCCTTTCATTTTGACAGACTCCACAAGGACTGCGTTTTTATTATTTGATGGTCGTCGCTTGCTCCCATCCTTAGGTTTAGGTTTAGATAAGCATTATAGCAACCCATTGAAGTTCAATAAACACCTTTGAACTGTGATCACTTGTGTCTGTCTTAACTGTGTGATACCCTGCCTTCCTCACAAGAGGGATAAAACGACACAAAGAGTGAGGAAGGAGAACAATTCCTTGTTTTCAATTCTTGTTCACCATGTAAGTCTTAATCACTTTAATTAACTGCATAAAGACCTTAGACTAAGATATCGTCGTGCAAGGCTAATACATTTAATTGTGATCAGGAACTTTCTAGTTTAAAATGCATGTCCCTAATTTGAGCATAAAGACCCTGTTTAGTAGAGATGGCTAAATGGTTGATATTCTTCAGGCCTCTTCAGGTGCTGTGGGAAATCCACACATTGGCCGGCCATTTAGTGTTCCTTTGACCAAAACATTACTGGCTATCTGGCCACATAGCTCACCCCACTGCAATTGCGGTTTACATATGTGATATGTGAGGTGGACAACTTTGTGGAGGTTTTTCAAAAGATGCAATTTTATTGAATGAAAAAGATACATAAACGACTCACTATCCATACCCTGACAAGGATTTTGCTGCCTAAAAAAACTAAAAGAAACAATCTAACAAAGGATATCCTGCATAATTGTATATACAGTAATTCAAATGCTGCTTTGAGCTCCCGGTGCACTCGTGTAACTCAGAGGAGTGCTGGGCCGGGTTATGCAACCAAAACCATGGATGTCCAGCTGGGCTATCACTCCCAGTGTAGAACATGCACTGGTGACAGCTTCAGAAACAAATTCTGCAATGCCTGGCCTGTCCCAAATGTTGTGGCTATACATTGTGACCTGGGGATAGGAATATAGAACAGGTTTTTTTTTTTTGCATTATTGCAGGGCCTTTCTGCAGTAAGCAGTGTACACATACGAGGCAGCAGTGATTTGCATGCCTCCCGTTTGGTAGCATTCACCAAATCCTGAGTTTTTTTTCTGTTAATGTTATCTATTTCTACCAAACCCTATTTATCAACTTCAGTTACCAAACATATTTCTGTTGTAAGGGAACAGAGGACCTTACTGTCCCTTGCCTTGTCATCTTACTTACCATCCCTATCAGAATGCCTGCCATTAGAGCTGGAACACATACATCGATTTACAGTACAGCTGACGTGTTCTGCTCCTTGTACACCCAATGTTTTGGAGCTATGAGATCTCTAACTATGGTGGTAATATAGTGGCATAACCACCTCAGCATTCATTGGAACAGGCAGATGTCCCATTGATGGCCAGGGGCTCTCGGATAATTAACTTTTTGGCCAGAAGCACCCAAAGAAGACAGTGTTTACAAAAAGAAAAAAAGGGAACTAATGATTGATGAATTTAGCAAATTAACAGACCCTTTAACCACAAGCCAAGACTGGAAAAAAGACTGTAAGACCATGAAACAACAAAGTGATACTACAAGACCACACAAGACTCTACAACGGAATCACCCAAGTCATGCTAAAGAGGATATCTCTGAATTTCAAACAAGGAAAACTGACTGTCTAACCTTAGCAGTGAGCATTGCTATGAAATCTCTTACTAAAAGCATGAACAATGTTGTCATTGAAGCATTCTCCAACGTTAACCAGGGAAGAAGGCAATGCATGCTATTAGTATTTGGATTGTTAAGGAGAGAATTATCTGTGACCTTGCCAAATGTGAGAACGTTATAGACTTTCATGCATGGGTAGAATATTTTAATAATATAATCCCTGAGCTAGGTAGGGTTGACAGAGAGTGTCAAACAGATTATTGTATAAAGTAGGTAGTTGCCAGAAAGGTGGCGGCAAGTTACCAAACCAATCTGAAGCTAGCCACTAGTCCACTGTGTGAAATTGATGTATCCACTATAGGCAACACCAGCCCACAAACCTTAACATTTAATATGGCCATGCCGGATGGTTCCACTGCCCCAATGTGTAATGTGACCAAACACTGTCTAACATTTTTGGTACCTAGAGGTTCCATGATTAATCCAACCTGCCCCCCTTTGAAGAGAGACCTACATATTAGAATAACCTCAATGCCAGAGATCATGGACCCATATTTAAAAGGACTGGTTGCGTATCAAAGAAGCATGGTGTTTGTGAACATTAGCAAACCCGAAAGACCTGAGGTGAGAATTGCCCTTCAGAACAAAGTATTGGCCTGGTGATGGTTTAAGGTTGGAGACAGTTGCATTAGGACCAAGGACTTTAGACTTTTGCAAAGGGTAAACATCAAGGAGTGGTCCTTGTTGAATGACTAAGATTGTATTGTCATTGGCTGTGATCATAGTAATCTTCTATTCTTTCTGAGCTGCTGTAACAAACTGGGAAAACTGAATTGTAATGACTGACCTGTTGAGTATTTTCTTCTCATCCTGTGCTGATTGGCTGTTCTTATTAATGTTTTTATGTTCTTTTGTTTCTTATTCGATTGTAGCTCTCAGAGGTATTAAAAAGTGTTGCCACTTAATAAAAATTAAATAATAATAATAATAATAATAATAATAATAATAATAATAATAATAATAATAATAATAATAATACAAAATAGGTAATACAATTCAATCTGTAATATGACAACAGTGTCTTCTTATTAGCTGGATGAATTCCCCTTCTCCATATTCAAGCAGGATTCTGTACCACAGTTCCAAAAAGAATCCTGGTTTGTAACAAAGGTTCAACACAATTCCTTTTAACTCTAACTTGATAATAGAAAATGCCTACAAGCCAGTGATTTCATAAAGAACATTGAAAGTTCTTCCTTTCCATGAGCAAGAGTAATATTTTGAATGATCCCTTTCACATGAAGAATATGTTCTCAGTTAATCAATAGCAACAATTGTCTTTGTCAGGATGTTTAGCCAAAACTGAATAGTTATGAAGAAATATAATTCTGCTACAGCAGGTGTATGCAATTCTTTCTTCAGTACTAAAGCAGCGCCAATTGTCTTTGTCAGCACCACGTTTAAGCTTTTCAACTTCTACCTGTTTTTTTCCCATGCCAGTACTACTACTTCCAAGGTTTGCCACTCGGGTATACTTCCCTGCTCGAACAGCGACTCTCAAACAGCAAGTACATCTGTGGTGAGACTCAATTTACAATGGCTTGACAACAACGTCACAATGTTCATTAATGTGCAACATCAAAACATTTAGCAAGTCTTCAGGGAAACCAAGATTTACATTGGTGCTCTTTAATACTTCTCTGCAAATGATGTTCCTCCCCTTTTGAATAACCTTTTCCAGAAGGGCAGCCTTTTTGATACTCTTATTTCCCTACTGCATAACTAACAAAATACTGTCAAGGGTAGGCGCGGAGTTCGGAGACGAGTTCAGTCTTCTGCAGAACTCGGTGTCTGAGCCCCTGTGAGGAGCTGCTGCGATGGACTCTGTTGCTTTAAGGCGGAGGACCTGCCTACAAAAGCTGTGTGTCAGCGCGGAGCGCGGCGCGGAGTTCGGAGACGAGTTCAGTCTTCTGCAGAACTCGTTGTCTGAGCCCCTGTGAGCCCCTGTGAGGAGCTGCTGTGACGGACTCTGTTGCTTTAAGGCGGAGGACCTGCCTACAAAAGCTGTGTGTCAGCGCGGAGCACGGCGCGGAGTTCGGAGACGAGTTCAGTCTTCTGCAGTCCGCTGCACGTCCGACTGCACGCTATCACATCCTGGTAGCGGGCTGAGTTGCAGCCATAATACATTACAAAATGGTGACTACAATATTGAAGGAGGGACCACAGACTCGGCAAAAATCACTGTTACATCGAAGGAAGCCACCGCAGAGGCTAAATAAGGAGGTAAGCCTGGTGGACTTGTCTGCGCCGAATGATTCAACTGGGTCAATTATAAATGTGGACAGATTGGAAATCAGTCGACCGTTGAAAGGCATAGTGCCTTCCTTAGCCTATTTGTCACAGACGGTAATGGGTTTCCCGCAGCCGGAGACTGCTTACACGGGAAATGAAAGTAATGATGTTATAATACTTCCTCAAAATATGCATCTAGACAAACTTGAGAGCCGCATTGTTGAACCGGAAAAAGCCTTTTCGCCTTCGGTCTACATTGACGCTTATGAAACCCCACAAATCTCTCCCTTTGAACTAACTGACCTCGATTTGTTGGGTATTAACATTCCAAATGTTCTATCTCAGACCAAAGTCTCTTTGCCCCCCCCCTGGCAGATCATAGAAGAGCAGGAATGCAGTCCGCACCTTTTTCTCCAATGTTTCCACTTGTCACAAAAAACATACCTATGCCTTCAATACCTTTCAGTACTATGAAGGCAGTTGGTTTGAACCCAGTTAATGAAATAAATTCGGGGGAGGGGGCGAGTTTTGATTCTATGCCGACTGAAATGCTGAATGTAATGTTATCTGAAATTGCCACAGCGGCGGCGAAAGACCTTAGTCAAAGGATCTGCCTTGAGGCCGTGGGCACAAATAAAGCACATGCACTTCAGATGCAAAAATCACAAGACTCTTCCAGAGGTAAGAAACCTACAGAAGTACCATCGACTGAACTCTCAGGACGCGAAGCAAGGTTGGCTACAAGGCTAAAAGCCGACTTCTTAGCAACCTATGAGCGTTTAAACGACAGCTTTCGGCAAAATCAAATGGCACATTCATCTAGAAAAGAACCCGCAGACAATAAATTAGTAGGGAATTCATCTTGGAATACATCATTCAGGTCTGAGGGTTCTATGTCAGCTGTAGACAACTTGATACTTCAAAAATCGGGTGCAAACTTGGAATCGGTAGGCTCAAAGGATGTAGAGGCCAGAGCTGTCATGAGTAACTCCAAGTTGACTGGTCGGAGAAAGGAAAAGAGAGCCCCCCTTGGAGAGAACCAAGATGTCTCTGAACAAGAAAAGTCTGAACCCCCCTCTAAAAGCTCGCTATCCACAGCGGCCGGAATACAAATCCACAATAATGTGTTGGCCGCAACATCAATTGCCTTATTACCTTTTATGAAATTGTATTAATCCCTGCATGATGCTGTGAGTGACCAATTGACGTTTTTGGCTTCTGTAAATGCCAAGATTTCAACTTAAGAAACCTTTTCGCAAGTAATAACGCACAGAATGGACTATGAAGCTGAAACATCCCTAAAATGGCAAAACAGATTATGCGAACTTGCTCGCCAGGCAAATGGTGATAATGCAGGCTTAATTGATGCAGTAATCGAATGCACAAAATGGATGCGTCATAATAATCCAACAAATAGCCGGACAGGAAGCGCGGGAGCTGATGACTTGCCTAGATTACCATCATCGATTGAATCATCAAATGGTAAGCCCGGCGTGATCCCAAAACCTTGTCTCAAGCTCTCAGGACTGTCTAGCTGTAATATGGGCACTGCGTGTCCAGTCAATGAGCAAACGAATATTGAGAATAACGTCCTTGACGTAAGTGACAGGGGCTTGAAGTCAAACGAAGCAAGCAAAAAGCAAACGTCGCGTGTCCAGCTCAACCCCCTGTCCCAGCAAGAAGCACCCGACAATACCAATAATGGCGCCGTGATTATAGCATCGGCGGAGCCGGAGCAAGCACAAGGGGAACGGTTCCCAGGGCCAGATGTGGAAAGAGCTGTCCCAGGAAACTTATCTGAAATACTCTCATTTGGGATCTTTAATAAATCCACAACAGCAGAGAAAGTGAGCAAAAACCAACCCCTGGATAAAAAGAGAGGGGAAAAAAACTTACAGACGAGCTCTACTCAGAGGCAAGTGGCCAAACGCACGCGTAAAACGGGCAGCAAAAAATTCATACGGAAGTTATCAACACCGCCACGCCTGTCTATGTTTCAACGTCAGGCGAAACAACCAAAGGAGTCTGATAATTCCATAAAAGAAACTGATTCAACGAGAGTGCCTAAACGGTGCTTGAAAAGAACAAGAGACTGTTCAGGTTGTAAGGACGACGAAACATCTGAGTCATCTATTGACTTATGTGAATTTTCAACCTACTCAATTGACGACGACGAAGAAAAAGAAGTGGCTGCCCCTACGGTGGAAGAATTGCCGGGTCACACGGATAAGGCCAAAGAGACTCAGCCTAGACCGGGCCTTCGAAAGGTCATTCCACCACAAGTAAGTGGGCAAGCAAGCAAAAACAACAAAAAGGTGCCTCTGCCTTTGCCAACAAGTACGGAAACAGAAGAGCAGAGCAGAAAATTGCCAGCTGTCCGTGCCCAGTCAAATGACATGTGCAGCAAATTAAATCCGAAATTAACAAGAGCACAAATTGAAAAGCTTGGCAGAAATTCTAATTTGGAAAATACAGAGTCGAATGCTCCATTTGTGAGAGGCAACTGGAAAATACAAATCAAAAATGTCCTGCTAGAACAAAAAGAAGTAAATTTGAATCGTCGGAACATATTAAAACTTTTACAATGCATCCCAACTCTCCGAGCTACCAAATCAGACGACATAGCGGTAGTTGAGTATATGTCTGAAGACCATCTGGACTGGGTAAACTTGCATCTTAATTCCAGCACGTTAAAGGAAGCCGTAAAGGATGCTGCTGCCGACTTTTTGTTCTTCGGCTTCGAAATTATATGTGTAGATGCTCAGGACGTAGAAAGCTTTCCCTATTCTTCTATGGAACAAACAGAGAACGAAAAAAGAAGAAAAGAACTGTGGGACCACATGAGGATAAAGCGATCATCGTGCCAAAGACACGCAAAACAAACTGGACAGTAGCTCAGCGTGGATGGATTGGACACTAACAATCAATTAATGTCATGGAACACACGAGGCTTTTCCCATCTTTTTGAAGGTAAATGGCAAATAGCGGACAAAACTTCAATTATATGTTTACAAGAAACATGGCTACGTGAATGCCCAGTGTGCGATGGATATACTGTCCTTCTCATCCCGGCAGGAAAGAACTTGTTTGGCCGTCCCTTCTCTGGTTTGATAACCATGATAAATAACAGTGAGGACTGGAAGATTTTGTCAACTAAGAATCCAAACATGTTCGCACAAGTCACGACAATTCAAAACTCCAGGTCCTTAAACTCCAGGGACCAGGTGACTCTGATAGTGAACATTTATTGGAATCCAGCAATGATATCACAATCAAGATTCATTTCTGAGGTTATGTCCGCAATTGACGAATGCTTACTCTCATATACTGATCCTGCAATTATAATATGTGGGGATTTCAACTATTCTTGGGTAAATAAACCTCTGACAAAAAGCATAACAACTACATCGAGGAGCAACGAACATTTGCAGGATCGGGGTGAAAGATGGGCAAAGGAACTTGCCCTTAGAGACTGCTCTATGCTGAATGGCTGCACTCGTGGCGACATTCCCCCAGGTCTTACCTGGAAGAGAGGAGATTCCATGAAGATGCTCGATTATATATGGGCATCTAGGAACTTTTTGGAACAAATAATCACTCTCAAAGTCACCGAGACAGAAAAAAGTGACCATGACGCACTAATGCTGAAATGGTTGAAAGTTCAAAAAACAAGCTTGATAAAATACCCGGAGAGGATTACCATAAACAATGGAGCCAATAGGCTACGTCTGAATGTACCAAAGCTGGTCAAGATAAAATCCCGTTTTGCTAACGCGACCGACACAACGGCAAGGATAAATTACACATTGTTATTACATCAATACAAAACGAGGTCCAATAAACGAAAAGGGCATGATGTCAAAGTAAAACATACTTTTAACCCAATAATAAAACGAGAGAAGCAAAATCTTCGGAACGACATCAGGCTCTTAAGAAAGGATCCTAACTCCTGCAATAATATACTAATTCAAAAAAGAAAACAGCGTTACCGAAACTGGATGAAATCTTTCAATTTGAGTCGAGTCCAAGCCCAAGCCGAACAGATGTTGAAACTTATTCTGCAAAAAGATAGTAGACATATTTGGGAGATAATTAACACCGGTGGGATTAAACATACTTATGCAATGTCAAATGGAGTAAGTGGAGCAAGCTGGGTGGTGCATTTTACTACCATATTTGATGATTGCAACTGCATTAAGGTCCCCCAACCAGTGCTCCCTGATGTAAGATGGAATGTGGCAGACTCAGAGGAAGATATTAAACAGGCAATTCAGAAGCTAAACTCTTCCAGAGCAGTCGGCCCCGACGGTATTTCAAACATGATGCTAAAAAACCACACCTCTATATGGGCAAATCTGATGAGTATCCTATTCGAAAGAATTGCTCTGGAAAGAGTACTGCCTGACTCTTGGTCCAAGGCGGTGGTTGTTCCGATATTCAAAAAGGGTAATCGGGACGATCCAAACAACTATCGCCCGATTGCCCTTTTGGATACAATCGGGAAAGTATTTGGGTCCTTTCTCCAGAAACGTCTTGCTCACTGGGCTGAAGAAGTTGCAGCTGTCGATCGACGTCAAACCGGATTTACAAAAGGTGTGGGGGTTGAGCTTAACTTGGTGCTTTTGAACTGCCTAAAACTAGATGCACTGAGGCGTAAGACAAAACTATACATCGCCTTTATCGATCTGAGTCAAGCTTTCGACAGTATAAATCGCAACCTGCTGTGGAAAAAACTTCGTGCTTGGAAATGTCCAAGTGAGCTGCTGGCCCCTCTGATTGCGCTACATTCCAACACATCCATTAGAGTTCGGCTAAACGAGCATGGCGACTTATCTGATGAGATATTGACAAAACGAGGAGTCAAACAGGGTTGCGCTTTAGCAGCCCAGTTATTTAAGCTCTTCATCTCTGATCTACCTCTAATATTAAGTGAATTAAGAGTCTTTCCTCCGTTGGTGAATGGTCATGAATTAAGTTGGGCTGTTTACGCCGATGATATTGTGTTTATGGACTCTACTCCTATTGGACTGCAGCGCCTGCTAAATGAATTCCAGCAATATTGCATGCAAAATGACCTACGAATTAATATCAAAAAGTCAAAAATCATCGAGGTGGGTCAGAGTAAACCAAAGAAGCCAGGTAACTTTGAATGGAAGATAAACAATGAACTTCTCGCGATAACTGACAGTATAAGATACTTAGGTGTTTTGTTTAACAACTCAATTCGAGAATGGGAGTGGTCTCAAGACTTGGTGGCCCGGATGAAAATGTTTGCATTGCAAGGGGCAAAATTGCATGCAGCTTACGGAAAATTCACTCTAAAGCCGGCTCTATCATTCTACCTTCAAAAGGTAGTTCCCGCGATAACTTTTGGGAGTGAAACATGTTGGAATCTTCCAGAAGATTGGTGGGACAAGCTCGAAGGTAGTTTTTGGCGTAAAGTGTTGAGATTACCAAACAGCTCATCAATTGTGGCAATACGATATGAGCTATGTATTGAGGCCCTATATGGAACTGTTTTGTGGAAATCAATCTCCATGTTTAGGAAAATGCTGACGGAGAAGGTAGTAAAACCATATGAAATACTACACTCTGTTTCTGAACATTCATCTGCCTTTTTATTAAAGGAGTGGGAGAAAAAACTACTTCTTGTATTAGAAGATGCTGGAGTTTCTGTTGAGACTGTAATATTTCGCCCCCAAATTGCGAAGAAAAAAATTCGTCACCATAATTGGCTAAGAAATGAAGAACGCCGAAACAAACTGACAATTTCTCTGGACCTCGGAAGTGCGCTAAATAAACTTGATGCAATTCCAAAATACTTGGAGAAATTTCCATCACAATACCATCGTAATATGTTCCTGCGGATGAGACTTAATGATCCACTGGTGCAGACGGCAGAATGTAGATTCTGCAAACTTGGCCAAGAATCGGTGAGACACCTAATATTGGACTGTGAAGCCATTACAGCGCAGCGTAGTCTGCATTTAAACCGCTTTGCTCCCTCGTCAGGCAACATGGATTCCTGGTGGTGCTACCTGATCGCAGGTTTCAATACTCAGTTAACCTGCGCAATAATAAACTTTATGGACGCACTACAGTTAAACAACTTATAATGTAATTAGTGATTTTAGTTAGTGAAGACTTTGAGGACTTGAGGTACAAATGTAACAAAAAGTTTTTCTTTCTTTTGTAATAAACTAATGTTACAATAAAAAAAAAAATAAAAAAAAAATTCTACTTACTCCTTGGTGTTGTGCCATATTCTTCTCAAAATATGGGAACCAAGCTTCAAAACCTTTGTACTGTTTATTAGTCCCCTTCTGCCTTTGGCAATATCTGTTGGAATTTAATTGCCTGGGTGTTGGTTTCTCTTGGCTTGGGAAATGGTTGTATAAAGTAGCTTTTAATAATCTTGCCCCATCGGATTGTTGGGGTTTCAACAAGCTCACATGCTTACATGTATAGCCATTTGATGTTAACAAATATTGCTTTTCCTGCTTTCTGATGGTTTAGTATTCAAAGTCACTCTCAAAATCACTTCCACTCCTACACAAGTGTTTGTCACTAGACATACGCCTGCCTTGAGCATGCAAACAGGTTCAGAGTGTTCTAGCGTCACTACCAGCTTGTGAACTCACCAGTAAGGCATGCACATTCGATCCCCTCACTGCTTGCAGGTGTTCTGCTTCTGTGGCTCTTTGTGCCACTAGGACAAGGAGCTTTCCTTGCTCCGGAGGCACTTTGGTGCACACCAGCCATCAGAGACAGCCTCCCAGGAAGAAAAGCTTTCCTTACTTTATTTCACTACCAAGCATGCAGCCTCTGCAAAACAAGTCGCCAGATGGCAATTTTCCTTCCTGCACCCTTCCCGCTATGTAACCTCTCCACTTCAGGCTTAAGGGACGTCATGTCACCAAAATGCCAGGAGTAGCGGAAGTGACATCACATGACCATTGACCTCTGATGACATCACAGTAAGTGATGTCATTTGACTCCACCCCGAAGTGACATCACGGGAAACGATGGAACATGACCATTAACACCTTGAAAAAACAGGATGTGGCATTGCATAGCGTTGTTTCTAAGTACACTATGAACAATATTCTATTCTAAATGCTTTTTGGAGGATTTTGACTGCATTGTGAATTTGAGGTGTTTAAGAACAAAAAAATCAGTGACTCATCCCCTGAAGTGTGCCTGAAATAAACTGGTAATGAGTCTAGCAATTTTTGTTTAGAATTTGAAAAAGGCATATTAATTGTCATTCCTATTCTTTCTTATTTAGTGTCACTAATCAAAGTGTGATACTTGTGGAAACCACTGTTTTTTTAAGAAGTCTAAACAATAAAGCCAGCCACTGGAGAAATAAAGAGGCACATGGCATTGGCTACAGCCCAGGAGCTTCAATTTGTAAGGGGGTAGCAAGTGAAACATCAGTGATCGCAAGTGCGACCCCTGGAAACCTCTAAATTACATCCCTGTCAGGCTTCTGGAGGCCCAGACTCTTTCAGGACTGTCTACTCTTTTCTGCCTAACAGTGTTCCTGGCATCTTCTCCCTCCGCCAGATTCTGTGTTGGCTGCATCCATGACTCACACTGCTCTTGAGGCTCGTTCTGCTCATTCTGCTCATTCTGCTCATTCTGCTCATTCTGCTCAACAATGGTCTGCACCTGAGTTGGCCTTTTAATCCTCTCAATCGCCCTTAGGTGGGGGGTCATTAACATTAACAATCTGACCACTCCTGCAGTATTGTGCCTTTTTGCCTCTTCTTCATCCCAGTATTTAGGGAATAATGGGACTTGAAAGTTCATTTTTTATGGCTTGTTTTTCATTCTTAAACCCTTTTCTTTTCCCCATAATATTTTTTAAAGAAATATCATAAGGAACAGTCAACAGATTTGATTGTAAAGAGGAATAACATTTTTTGTTGTGTAACTCATTATTATTTGCAGATTTCCTTTCACTGTAACTTTGGGAGTTGTGGGGGGATGTTTAGATTATGGAACAACAAGATTGTTACAACAGCAAGCCATTACAGATCTTGGTATTGAGGAGATGTCTTCCTTAAGGGGTGATAAATACTCTGTCTCACCCCATGGAGGCTTCTCATCCCCCCGGGCCTTGCCTCCTCCCATGTGATCAGCCCGCGAAACACCACCCAAAGGTCAGGATCAGAAAGCATCTGCCTTTCCTTGGCAACCTGGGAGGGGACTTTATACACGGTTTTAGTGAGGAGTCCATAGGATTCATCATGCATGTCTCTGAAAATACCATGGTCAGAGCATTCTAGAGTGTTTTTTCCCATTATCATACATTCTGCCATAAATCATGTCTCACATGTCGCCCATCAGGAAGACAGAGTTACATCCAAAGTGGAGCAGAGAATGCCATGATGTACAGTCCTTGCATCTGGCAAAGAAGTGTGACCACCCCTCCAATGACTAACAGTTCACACTGGAATTATGTTTTAATTTATCCTGTAATCATGGACAAGTTTACAAGTTTGTTTCCTGTGTAAAGGATTTGTCTCTGTGAACCGCCAACTTCTAAATAAGAAATTACATATGAGTGGTCAATTTTTCCAGGCACAGTGTTACCATGGAACACACTGATCTGCTATGATTAGGTCTCCATTTCTGTCCATCAACAAGTTTCAATTACACCCAAATCAGGTTGGATTTTGACCATTTTATCAGAAAATTAAAATTACGTTTGTTCTAACTAATCACAGAAAGGAGACTTTTTTGCGGATTGCACGCCATGGTAGAACTGATTTAGCAATTTCTGTTTTGCCTACTTTAATTGATATGGTGGTCTTGGCTGAGATTCCTGTGGATGCAAGCAATCTCAATTTGTCTAATTTTGACATCAACACAGAATGGTGCAAGGCCAGTAGTATTCGACCTAAATCAGATTCAATCCGACCAAGCTTTTCAGGATCTCGTAATATCAGATCTCAAGGAATTGTGAAATGGGGGTGTTACATTATGAATAATTTGACCACTAAATAACAATCGGTACTACTCCACTTGCAAGAGGTCCCTGACATCATCATTAAACCCTCTGATAAGGGTTCCAATATTGTGCTAATGAACTGTGAGGATTATATTGAGGAAGCCAATAGACTGTCTGATCACAGATGTTAATCCAAATTGTAACCTTTTTCCCACTATCATTGAGGATCTTTCAATTTATTTACAAAAATGGTCAGATTCTGGTAATATTGTTCCAGACACAGCCACATTCTTGTTTTCATCTGATCCTGTGATTCCAGCCATATATATTCTCCAGAAAATACATGTATCTTTTAAATATACCAGGGAAACCTGTTGTTAACCTCTTAGGTTCTCCCTTGGAAGAGATGACCAGATGTATTGACGAGACCTTAAATCTATTGGTTTCCACCCTACCATCCTATTTAAGGGATGCCAAAGGTTTTTTACAACATATAAATGGGATAACCTGGGAGGATGGCATGCTCCTGGCCACCGTGGTTGTTGTATCTTTATACACTTCGATCGATCATAACATTGGTTTGGCAGCATGTAAATCTGCTCTTGACACGAGGTCTCTCAATTACCTGTGCCACACAGTAATGATCCGGGGCATGCCTGCATTTTGTCTTAATCATAATTAATTTCTTTTTAATGTTTCCTACTATCTCCAGGTCAGAGGCACTGTGAGGGGGGTTATGTTTGCCCCTTTGTATGCAAAATGTGTGGGAACATAATTTTGTTTGGACTTCTGCTAAAGAAGGTTTTACTGGTAAGGTGCTCTGTTGCCTTCACGTTATCAATGATTTGTTTATTAACTGGAAGGGAGGAGAGGGAGAATGGTTGGACTGTATGAGTATCATTTACATTCATGATTAATTTCTTAGGTTCATGGAATCACACAGTACTTCTAATTTGGTCATTCTTGATGCCAAGGAGCAGAGTTAACTTAATGGTCTTGAAACCACTGCCTATCACAAGCCCACCACTTCAAACCAGCAATTGAGTGCCATCAGCAACCAGCCTAAAAGTTGTTTGAATAGCATTCTGTACAGTGAGTTTGTACGATGTCACCATAATTGTTCAGACTTAACTGACATTGACTCACAAATTCTGGTGGCTGCTTCTAGATTTGTTGCTCTGAGTTATTTGAAAATAATCATAGCATGTGCTCTTGTAAGTGCACTGGGTTTGAATCATTATTTCTTATTTATTTCTTCTGACCAGTCAACTACTAAAAATGATAAAGGCATCTGACTTCTTTTTACGCATGGTGCATGTTACAAATTGATCTGTGAAACTATTTCTAAACATTGGTAAGTACTTTGTGCCAATAATGATTTGACCAATGTGCTCCCTGTTCGCCCTTGCATCCCCTTCCGGGGGGCTCCTTTTCTTAAAGACAAGATGATTCCAGTTTTCTGCCATCGATAAACCATGAACCTGGTTGGCACAAAGTATAACTGGTTTCACCTATTGTTCTAACTGCAACGTGTGTCAGTTTGCTAACTGGATATCCTCATTTAAACATCCTGATATTGACACTAATTACACTATTTGCAGCCATATTCATTGTAATACAGATTGTGTGGTGTTTACCCTCAGTTGTCTTTGTACCAAGTGGTACATTGGGAGCACAACCTACAAGTTGAAGATACAGATATTACAACACATGTGTGCTAATAAGCATGCTGACTTTGCTTATCCTATTGCTTAACATTTCTATGAATGCCATAATGGACACTTAGATGGCTTCTCATTTTTTGGTGTCTCACACATGAATAAACATCCATGAGGGGGAGGCAGAACATTGAAGTTGAGAAATTTGAAAACAAGAATGATATTGGACTTTCAGACCAAATTTCCCTTTGGACATAATATCGATGAGGAGCTCTACGCATTCATTGGGGTATGATACAACAAGCACAGCTGTCAGTTTGATCTTTCTCCCCTCATTGTGATATTACCTTTGAACTCTTTGTGACAATGTTTTGGTGATTGTTTTAGTTCTTGTGCCTTGTTCCTCATTGTTTCTTCTGTTGTGTTTTGAAATTTGACAGTATTCGTTATATTTTCAATATGCATATGGGGAGGGTTATATGTTTGCTTTTGTGTACTATATTGTTGCACTAAGGCACTGTAGGAAAGTTTTGTGTTTTTGTGGTACCAACTTGTATGCCCATGCACCAGATTGCTAATAAACATTGGAGTTATGTCGCAGTTATGCAATGACCAGACGGCAGGAGATTTTGTGTGAGACCGAGGGGGATTTATCCCACGACCTTTTATGTTGTCATCTTGAATTGAAAATCTATATCCGGAAGATAGCTGAAATTAGCCCTGATTTGAAAAAGACACTTGTGTGTCGGAACACGTGTTATGTAAAAAGGACAACCTATTAAACACATATATTTTTCACTTAAAATACAATGTGGCACAGTTTCTAAAGTGTGGAGCTTTCTGTTTACCGTTGTTGCACTAAAGCTTTATTCTATTTCATTAGAATTGTTTTCTTGGGACTGGTTATTATTTATTTTAATTATTTTTACCTTATGAGATGTATGTGCATTTTATGAATAATTTCAACTTTGTGTGTTGAGATCTATACACATTATTTCTGATGGCCTGTAATTACCAGTATTCATCAGTTTCCTGGACGTATTTCATCTTCTTTGGCATCATTAGCCATTATGGTATTATATTTTTTTTATTTTTTGTCATGGTAATTAGCATTGATACATGTTGGTGATATTTCTAATTTGATATCATTTGCTCCTTTATGATACATGTGATGAATTCAATACATTGTTTAGCATCAAGCAAGGGCATTATTATGTGTCATATGTTTCATGTATCTCTAACTGTGTCCCAGATTTATATGTGTATCTAGGGTTTTGTCAGGTGGAAGTTATTTGATTGTGTTGTGATATATGCTATCTACCTGTCTGGTTGAATGCATTTTGTATTTTATTATGCAGTCATTTAAACCTAAATGTAAGGTTGAATTGGATGTACTGTGCCCTATATCAACAGCCTATTTGCACAGCACTGAGCACTTAAAATACCAGTCTAAGCAGTTATATCTTAGGTCACATTGTTTGCATGCAGTTTAAATTGTGAATTGCACACTTTGCAATTTGTTGTCACATGTATTGTATGTAGAATTTTAGTTACCATTCTACGGCAGTCTTCTCCATGTTTTCCATTGGTGCTGCTCCCATAGTTGGATGTGCAGGCAATTGTATCTGTCATTTTGATTCATGTATTTAATATTTTAATTTCTGCATTAATTCTAAGGGTTTTAATGGAATCACTTTGCACTTTATTTATTAAGCATTTGCACTGTTAGCAGTACTTAAGTACTAATATATGGCAGTTCCACAATAGGTGATTGCTTGTGTCCATAATGTCAGTTGCACATTTCTCATATGGTAATTTGGACTTTATTTAGCACTTTATTTATTATGTATTACTATTCCATGGAAGTCAGTTTCATGTCTTTCTCATCGCCCATACTTTTCATT
Source organism: Ambystoma mexicanum (assembly GCF_040938575.1). Taxonomy (NCBI): domain Eukaryota; kingdom Metazoa; phylum Chordata; class Amphibia; order Caudata; family Ambystomatidae; genus Ambystoma; species Ambystoma mexicanum. The sequence goes on along the minus strand of NC_090938.1, from coordinate 459,206,962 downwards.
GAGTGTTCAATTTAACGTGCAGTACTCATGCTCTATGTTAAGACAGCTGCTGCCATGCACTGCAGTTTGAGGAGGTGTTTATCACTACCATAGAGTGCACAGTGAGACTATTAATTATACCTGTAGTCCTCATATGTTTGTGTTATCAAGCACCTGGTGTTGGTGCGAAACATATAGCGTTTTCCTCCCTGTTTTTTGGGTATTATTTCCATGATAAAGTAATGGATCTTTACGAAACTTTGCAGATGGGGGAGGAGAGGGGTCGCAGGTTTTCAATCACTTTTGAAATTTCAGTCAAAACCATTACTCAAATCAAGAGGTATTAACAATAGAATTTTGAGGGTTTCCTATGGGAGTTCAACACACCTTAACTATATATAATATATCGAACAGTCAGGAAAATGGCACACCAGCACCACACAAAAGCACTTGACCACAGCATCTGTGTTGTAATATATGAATATATAAATATATGAATATATATATATATATATTCAGTAAAAAAACTTTGTTAAAGGGACGTTATGGTTAAGTTGCGCTACTAAAAACCTATGAAATTCAGTAAAAAAAACTTTCTTAAAGCAACGTTGTGGTTCCAAGTAAAACCGAAAAACCCTTGAAATTCGCCAGTTATGGTAAGCTAAGCAACCATAACTCGCGCCACCACCGTGCACTGCTAAAACTAACACCCACAACATCAAAGATGACATCACAAATGTCATTGATGACATCACTGATGACATCTCATGTCTGTCTCCCTCTTTTTTCCTTTACTGACATATCTAGGCCACATGGTTTTCTTCAGTAACAGTCAGGAACTAAAAATTGTAAACATACTATATTTGTAGACTTATCCTTCAAGTATGTTCTTATAGTAATTCCCTTAGTGTCCAGTCATATCATATGAAACATATACAGAGGGGAAGACACAAGCTTCAAAGACAGCAATCCTTTCTGTGCATGAAGATAATCAGTAGAGTTATCAGCACTCTCTGATAGTCCTGGTTTTTTTTTATTACTGTACTTTCCCTGTATATGCTCATATTTGTATACATTGTACTCACACTACTTTCCTTAGGGTCCAGTCACATCATGTGATACATATACATGGGGTAAATAGCAGCTTTCAAACAGAGCAATCATTTATTTGCATAAAGACAATCAGTTAGGTTATGAATTGTTTCTGCTACTACTTCTGCTTTTTTGCTTACTTCACTTACCCTGTATATACCCATATTTGTATGTGTTATTGTCTCTTTGTGTTTTGTTTGTAATAATGCAATTATGTAATACGTGGGTTGTATTAGCTACTTGTTACATATTTCACAGTACACAAAACTCTAATAAGAAAACAGTTATCATTTCATTATTCAAAATATCAACATTATGAATATTGTACCTTCATCATATATGCTGCACACAATGCCTATGTTTCTGCATGAGTAGCTTAGTATACTGGATAGAACTTCATAATAGAATGCTATTTATATCAATGCATTTCTTAATGCACTAATTAGCTCATGATATTTATTCCAATTTTCCTTGACAGTTTTTTCTCAACATTATAATAAGAATCCCTTGTACATACATTTCATGAAAAGTAAATACACATGTGATGTCATCAGTGATGTCATAAATTAATTTTGTGATGTCATCTTTGATGTCGTGGGTGTTAGTCTTAGCAGTGCACGATGGTGGCGCGAGTTATGGTTGCTTAGCTTACCATAACTGGCGAATTTCAAGGGTTTTTCGGTTTTACTTGGAACCACAACGTCGCTTTAACAAAGTTGTTTTACTGAATTTCATAGGTTTTTAGTAGCACAACTTAACAATAATATCTCTGACTTTATGTACAAGTAACATAGAACATACTGAACCCCCTCTACTGAATTTGATGTCCGCAAACTCTTGTAATGTCCACGGACATATGCGGGCAACAGCACCACTACCCAAAAAGTCTGGGGGGTATGTTTAATTGTTATATCATAACATATGAACATTTTACAAATTCACAAACCAGCACACATACACATTATATGTAGTAATAAATAAGAAGTGTAACCCATATATATATAACACATTAACCATTCATTTAAATACAATATGTTCTAAAATGGAATACACCAAAAGAAGAAATATAGTCCTCCAACATGATTACCTCACAGAAACTCCACAACTAAGAGCAACAGCAGATCTACAGACCAGTATGAACACACCTTACCAGAAGCTAGTACGTGTACTGCATTTTACTCATATATTTGTAAACTTTCTGTATTAGATACAAAAAAAGTGATATTATGTTTTTTTTTCTCACAAAATTCTCACAGAAATGTCTAATACTCTGGAGTGGCTAGAGGAGCATTTCCCACATGAGGACATGTCTGAAGATAGTGAACCTAATGGTAGACACTTTACTTTATAAACCAATTAATAAATATTATTTTATATACATTTAACATATACATTTTCTTTTGTACAGACCATACAAAAATTGAAAATACTAAAGAAAAAGAAGTATTGGATAAGACTCTTCACCACATAGAAGAAAAAATGGACCTACTCATGGCAAATTTTAACAATTTAAAAAACTTTGTGGAGGATCACTTGAAACAAACAACTACATACCATTGTCCCACATGTACCTGTCCTCCGTCACCATATCCCAGTCAATTATCCCCAAACCCTCTCCATGAACCAAAACGTTTTGATGAGACTTCCATCCCTTCTTCACCTCATATAAATCCTATTGAAACCCCCAATTCTCCTGTTTTTGTTTCAGTTTCCACCTCACCTTTTCTCTCATAAATTTAACATCCATATAAAATAAAGTAAAATTATTATATTATGTCCTAATTAATTTCTTGTCTTTTTTTAAAAAAGCAGTTCAGGTGTCCGCGGACAGCGCTGGTGTCCGGAATGTTCGTAAGCAAATGAAAATGGGAGCGTCCTAAGGACACTATATCTGTCCGTAATGTTTGCATGCAAGTTGAAACTGTTCTAAGAACAGACCTGGTGTTCGGAATGTCCGCAATCAAACTACCACATGTGATGTCCTGAAAAGTTCGACAATAAACATAATGGAGGTGTCCTGAGGATGCTAGACCTGTCCGTATTGATCGCAGGCGAGTTGAAACTATTCTAAGAACACAGGCAGTATCCTGAAATGTTTGTAAATAAACGAAATAGGGCTGTCCTAAGGACGGTATACTTGTCCGTATTATTCGGAGGCAAGCTGAAACTCTCCTAAGAACACACACAGTGTCCTGAAATGTTCATCAATAAACAAAATGGGGGTGTCCTGAGGATGCTAGACCTGTCCGTATTGTTCACAGGCGAGTTGAAACTGTTCTAGGAACACAAGCGGTGTCCTGAAATGTTCGTAAATAACCAAAATGGGTGTGTCCTGAGGACGCTATGCCTGTCCGTATTGTTCAGAGGCAAACTGAAACTGTCATAAGAACAAACGCTGCGACCTGAAATGTTCGTAAATGAACAAAATGGGGGTGTGCTGAGACGCTAGATCTGTCCGTATTCTTCGCAGGCGAGTTGAAACTGTTCTAAGAACACAGGCAGTATCCTGAAATGTTCGTAAATAAACAAAATGGGGGTGTCCTAAGTACGCTATACCTGTTCATACTGTTCGTAAGAATATTCAAACTGTTCTCAGAACAGACACGGTGTCCTAAAATATTCGTAAATAAACAAAATCGGGCTGTCCTGAGAACACTAGACCTGTTCGTGCTGTTTGTAAGAATATTCAAACTGTTCTCAGAACACATCAAGTGTCCCGGGATGTTTGCAAATAAACAAAATGGGGTGTCCTGAGGATTCTAAGCCTGTCCGCATTGTTCACAAGCGAGTTAAAACTGTTCAAATAACAAACACCTGTTGGTAATTGTTTGTTTCACTTGTGACGCACTTTTGATTAATTTCAGGATCCGAACAGTGCCCGTATAACACCAACGTGCATGCGCAAAACAGTTTCAGTGCATTTGATGTCCTGCGGACACCCGCTCCCTTCGCGGACATGTTCGTGAAGCTATCATATGACCGCACCCACGCTGAGCGTGTGTTCTGATTGCGAACACTGTTTGTGTCCCCGAACAATTTAAAACTACCTTTTCAAGCAATCCACAATATTTTTAAATAATAACTCACCATAGCACAAGTCCCACATAGTAATCCAGCCAACTTTCCATATTTTAATTGGAAACCTGATGGCATCCATGGCTGCAGTACTGCCAGCTGGTGCTACATCTGCCTCAGCACCACCCCCAAGCCCTCCACCACCACCACCTCCCCAAGGGCCCGAAGAGGGGAACAGGAGTGAGGCTGCAAAGGAGGATGAAGAGGATGACGAGAATGAGGTAGAGGAACTCCCTACTACCAGCACTCAGCGTGAGTCTTGGGTGTGGCGGTTATTTACCATTCATGGTAATGTTCCTAAGGCACGTGCAAACCGAGTCATCTGCAAAGAGTGCAAAATGTTACTCAGTCGCGAGAGGGCTGGTTCATACAGCTTTGGGACAACTACCATGAAGCGACACCTAAAGTCATTCCACACTGGGGCCATTCGCAAGGTTGTACCTTGCGAGGAGCGTAGTAGGTTGAATTACTCTACTTCATCCTCCATTTCCGATCCTGTCACCACAAGGATCAGCGTATTCCTCAAACTGCCTCACAGGCCATACGCAATACTGATGACCCTTACCTTTCGAGGGTCACAGTTGTGTGTATGTATGTACTGCGACGCAGTACTCTGCAAGGGGGAGAGACATTGAAGTGCTTTTGAGGCTCTGGTCTCAGAGCACGAGAAGATTTTACCACTACCCAAGTAAAACACACTCTACATCTTCCTCTCTCCACCCGCCCTTTCTTATCCCCGTGGTTGGTGTCCCCCCTTACCTTCCTTTTCCCTCCTCTCCTAGTGGGTCGTGTATAAAAAACCCTAAAAAATATAAAACAATAAAATAAAAATAAAAAAAGGCTCTTTTGAGAGAATAGAAGTGAAAATAAATGAAGCAGGGCCCTGTGTATTTTTTAGAAGTCCGCGGACAGTCCACGAACATCTAACATATTGGGGTGCTGGCCTATCATAACCATTGCAGTTTGTCTGAGAGGATGTGGTGGCTCTGAAAAGAGCCTTTTGGTGGTGTTTGTTTGTGTTTGAAAAATTTGAAATGCTCAACACCTACTACAAAATGGATGCTATAATTCCAAAAAAGGTTGCAATGCATTTTGTACACTTCTCAGAAAAATCTGATTGCCAGCCTGAGTAATAGGGACTCCATCACTGCGAAAAATGTATGTGCTACGAAACATAATATTTTCATTGTGAAAAGAGGACATGCCAAAATCTCTTAGAAAGGCACAAACAGCCTTATTGACATTGCACCTTGCTTTCTTCATTTGTGGACCAAATGAAGAAGAACAAAGCCACATTTGTCTCTGCGCAATCCGTGAAAAGATTACTTGAGAATTTGGAAACATGTCCATGACTTTCCCAAGTCCTTCTTTCATTGCAAATTGCAAAGAAATTCCAGACACATGTCCTAAACTGTTCCCTCCACAATGAATTACAATTATGTCTGGATGTTGCTCTGTCTCCAAAGTAGCACAGAGAGGTAGCAAGTTCAACCACTTCATTCCACGTATTCCATGCCAGTGCACTCCCAATTGTGGGAATCCAAGATCTACAGCTACTCCACAGCTTTCTGCATGCTCCTTCAACCAATGTATCCACAAGTCTCCCAAAATCCAAACAATCTGTTTTCTGAAATGCACAGCCATAGCTATCTGTTCTTCTCTCAGCAAAAAGAGTATCTGAGAAACTCTCTCCTGGCACAAAACACCCACTAAAATGTACTGACCAATCCCTTGGTCTGCTCATTCTCATTTGCATGCCTCCCCACCCCAAAATCCCCGGATGTAACACACGATGTCCACGGACTTCCGCCATGTCCGCGGACATATCGTAACATGGACAGTCCTTCTACCATATTCATTTCACTTTCTGTGCTATTCTCTCATTGGATATAGCTAAGAAGTCACACGACCATCCACCAATCACATCCAAGACCTCTACATCTAACTGCATCATCATAGATCAGCACTTCAAATGTACTATTAAAATTAAACTACTGCAAAATATGACTACCTGTCCGGTGCACGTACACAGGACTACAAGGACATTCATTGGCCTGCATTTCAGGACCTACTTGCAAAACCACCTTCCATTATATCAAAATGATATCAACACATCATTCAACTATGAGAAATCTAGTCTATAAACTGTATCATTCTAAAAGTCCTGTTAGCACTAGCCAATTTAAATAACATTCTTCTACATGGTACAGCAAAAGACCTACTTGAAGAAATCGACTATATCCAGAAAAAATATTTTGGAAGTGAAAGCCACTTACAGAATGAAATAGCTTTAAAGCAAATTAGCAACAATTCTATGCAAGGCAACCTTCTACTACACACATACAAAAAAGAAATAGTAAAATTTAAAAGTACATCTGCTGAAGTACCAAACCATCTGTGTGTATGTTGCCGTAGAACTTTGTATAAAAGTAACACAAAAACTGTAGACCAAACATACACAATAGAAGACAATGAAGATTCTAAATGGTTTGAATTAGCTCTCTACCTTATAGCAGAAAACAAATACGAAATAACTGACTCCTTAATACTTTGCAGTTACTGCACTACAAAACTTGACAACAACCAAACTCCTTCACGTGCTTTCACAAATAATTTGGAATTATTTCCACTGCCAAAACCCCTACTACAACTCAATTTATATGAGAGCATCATAATTCAAACAGTGCATCCCTTTCAAGCAATAATACGCCTTCAACCAAAAACAGCCTCCCTCTGAATAAGTGAAAGGTATTTGTGGAAAAGTAGGGTATTACCATTAGATCTAAAACAAAATGTGCACACTCTAGGAGTGCAACGCCCCAAGGAACAATCTTTAATTAACTTGGTAAAAGTTGTACCTACAAACGACAAAATAAATTGGCAACAACTTGTAGATTTACATAAAGTTAGACAAGCCTTGCAATATCTAAAAGACAATAATGAATACTACAAAGAAATTAATATTGAAGAAAACTTGAAGGATACCACTGAAATAATTCAAGAGACACAAGAAGCTGGTCAATTCGAGCTCCTAGATCCTGCTACAATATCCAATACTTTAGACCATTATACAATTCATCCATTGCACTCTAATGACAATGTAGAAGATGCACTAGAAACGTACTAAATGCATCAAACAAAAGGATCACCAATCAGCATTTGGGAAAAAATTATAGAAGCACATGCTCTTCCTCTACTCTTTCCTACTGGCAAAGGAGGAAGGTACGATGATAGACCTATTCAAATAACAGCATCAGAATACCGCTCGTTACAGATGTATTCTGAAGATCCCAGATTTGAACAAAATGTGGAATACATATTACACCTACGCTTTAAAAGTGAACTAGCATCTTTATGTTATGGAGTTGCACATACAATTAAAATCAGGATCCCACTTTCAAAATAAATCAGCTACACAATTATTACAAAAAGTGCAACAAAAAGATGAGGTTTTACAATCAAATATTACAAATCTATTAGCAAACATGCGTGGTACAAAAGAGTACTGGTTTCGACGTCATGGAGATGTACGTTGTATGATAAGAAACCTTGGCACACCCACTTGGTTTGTTACATTAAGTTGTGCAGAATATGCGTGGTAAGATTTACATGATTTCATACGCATATCAAACAAAAACAAAACAAACATAGATTTACTAACACCTGGAGAACTTTGTTCTCTAGATCCTGTTAATGTTTCAAGATATTTTCACCATCGCTTCATTGCTATGCTACACTTTATTTGTAATAAAACTTCTCTTCCCCTCGGAGAAGTGCAACACTTCTTTTGGAGAAAAGAATACCAAGCCAGAGGAGCACCACATATCCACATGCTTTTATGGATTAAAGATGCTCCTAAATTTGGTCAAGACAATGATGCCACTGTTTTACAGTGTATTGAAAAATATGTCACTTGTGAAATTCCATTGGAAGCAACAAATAGTGATCAACATGCACACATTTTACAATTTCAAAGACACAAATGTGGCAAATATTGTCATTGCAAATACAAAAACAAAGGGAAATACTACACCAAATGCCGCTTTGGTTTCCCTAGACCGGTTACAAAAAGAGGTCAAGTGAACAACTTCATGTCTTCAGTTAGACATAGTGTTAAAGGTAAATCACCTAAAAATACATATTACATAAAAAGAACAGAAGAAGAAACATATATCAATGATTACAATGCAATCATTGCCCACCTATGGAATGCAAACATAGATGTGCAGTAAATTGCAGACAATTCCACTGCAGTTGCACAATATGTTACAGCATGCTTAACCAAAGCAGAGAAAACAGAGTTCCAAGACATCTGGAATGACCTGTCATCAGACAAACACTGTCTCAGAAATTATACAGCTTGGGCATAAAAATGCTCTCCCATAGAGAATGTGACTCCTATGAAGCAGCAGATCGTTTAACTAGTACTGCTTTGTATGGAACATCTGAAAATATAGTATGGCTAAGTCTTGGTCCTGCTAAATCTAGAAAAAGGGTTCTAAAATCATACGAAGATATAGAAACAATGCCAAACATGGTCCCAACAGCCAAGACATTTAAAAAAAAAAACAATTTACTGGACACATACTACCCAAACAGGAGTACCACTTTGAAAACCATGTGTCTATACCACATAGCCCAACACTTCACATACAAAAATAATATAAAACCCAATGAAAAAAAAAGGTAAATACAGAGTGACAAATTGTGTAGGCAGCTTAGTAAAACTCACCAAACCAAATTTAATTAATCATATCAAATTGTCATTAAAGACTCCTCAACATAAAGAACTATATTACATGTCCTTGATACAACTCTTTAAACCATGGAGAAAAGAAGAAGAAATACTAGATAACTATGACTCCTATGAAGATGCTTTCAAAGCAAATTAAAGCACTATAACTGATGTAAGCTTTACAAAGTACAAAACAATGTTGCACAATGAACAGCAACACGAAGAAGAACTCCAGGCCCAACTAGATAAGGACACTCCTGACAGTAGTCAACCTTCTGTAACAGGAAGCCAAGAACCACTGGGAGAGACACTAATAACAAATGACGCAGAATTAGCTATGACAGAAGTAGAAAACACCATGTGTCAGTATGAAGATAAAGAAGACTTAACTATACTACAATCAAAACTAAACAATGAGCAACTTAGCATTTTTGAAGAAGTAACAAAAGAAATTGCACATGGTGTACAACATGAAAACAAAGAATGCACCTGCCAAAATTACAAACCTATACTACTGTACGTCAGTGGTGAAGCTGGTTCTGGCAAAACATTCTTAATTAAAATCATCAGTAAATTCCTTCAACAATTGACAAATAACAATCTGTCAGGTGTTGTCACTGCCCCCAAAGGTTTAGCTGCCTACAACATAGGTGGTGTCACTTTACACCGATTACTACTCCTGCCAATAGAACACCAAAACAAATTAGACTATTACAAACTTTCTACAGAACCTGCAATGGAACTACGTAGAGTATTAAAACAAATGAAAATGCTACTAATAGATGAAGTGAGTATGGTCTCCAACCTTATGCTGGCCTTGATTCACCTCAGATTACAAGAAGTACTGAAAACAAACTACGAAGAGCTCTTTGGAGGAAAACACATTATTGTTTTCGGAGATCTTCTTCAATTGACACCAGTAAAAGGGGAGCCTATTTTTAAAACTTTAGGACACAAACTCTGCCGTAAAACTGTTGGCAGCATTGGAAATGTCAACCATTGGCAACATTTCCAATACAGAGAATTAACAGAAAACATGCAGCAATCTGCAGATCTCACTAATGCCAACATCTTAAAAAGTATTAGAGTTGGTATATTATCTCAAGAAGCACAAGCAACATTGAAAACCCAGCACATTCATGCACTTTATGGTGACAATGCATGTGCTACGATGTTATGGAACAATTAGCCCACAAAAATGTCAATTGTATGGCTTTAATGCTAACTCTTGCAAGCTGTTTCAAATTTAATGAAACAATGTTAAAAAAAGAAATGCAACCAATAATTGAAATTAGCACCACAGACAAACTAGACATACATGGTATGACACTACCCATGTGTGAACAAGCCACAACGAGACTAAATTGTTTAGAAAATTAAATCAACACACAGCTGGATTGGAAAAATATTAAAATTATCCTTAAATTGCAGAGTAATGTTTAAACGTAACCTTGACGTGGATCAAGGACTAGTTAATGGAGCACTGGGTACAGTTGTTGGCTTTCAAACATATCCACGTGACAACAAGATTCAGTTTGTCAATATTCTCTTTACAAACTTTCATAAGTGAAAAGGATAGGACGCTCAACAGATAGATTTCTTCTCTTCAAAGACATGTATGTACGCAGAGAACAATTTTCTCTAACTCTTGCATACGCAGTCACCAATCATAAATCACAAGGTCTTACCCTGGACGAAGCATTGATAGACATTGGTAACACAGTCTTCAAAGAAGGCATGAGCTACGTAGCACTATCAAGCTTACGTACACTTGACAGTCTATTTCTAATCAACTTTGATTAGTAAAGTAAAGTAAACGCTGATATTCCTTGCATTTCAGAACACAATAGACTGTGTTCACTATACACCCCCCATCTAAAAACATATCCTATTCCACAAAAAGTAAAATGTTCTAAAAGAAAACTAAATCAAACAGAAATACAACAGGAGGTCACTGCAAATCCTCCAAAGAAATTAAAAGAAACTAATACTTCATCAAGTACCACAATCAAAAAAGAACCTACTAGGGAAAGTAAACAAGGTACTTCTTCAAAGACGAAGACAAACTCCAAAAAAAGCACTCAGATACAGAACTACCTGGTCCATTTAAACTTTCAAATGTAATTGGTGTAAGTTGCTATGCAAATGTAGCCATGAATATTCAATTTCAATTACCACCAATAGTTGACAACATTTACTTACACAGTACAGACCAATTGTGTCTACAAATGTTAGTACTTCATAGAAACGCAACAAAAAATCCTGACAACACATATAGTGTTTATGGAATAAGACAACAATTGGACTATTGTGCTGGAATGGTGAAATTCACTATAAACTCACAGGAAGATCCACAGGAATTTCTAATGTACTTACTACAAGTACTGGAAAACACAAACATACCTATAAATGAAATCTTCCAGATTTCATACATGTGGAAACATACATGCACTCTGTGCAACAATGTGACACAAGAACACATCCCCAATGAACGCTTTGTGTATGTATCAATACCTAATTGTGAATTCGTTCCATTTCAGCAACTTGTACAAAATGCAAACCATGGTAGTTTATGTACTACCTGCAATTCGGATAATCGTTCAACCTTACTAATACAAACACATAGTAAATACGTAAAACTAATGCTTCTATGTTACAATGCAAATGGTACCAAAACAACTGCAAGCTGACTGGATTCACACATGGTCAAGTATCACTTGGTAAAAAAACCTTCACAACAGTAGGTATAATCTACCACACAGAAGCCACAACCAATGCAGGTCACTATACTGCATGTATAAACAAAAATGTGGATGGTTTGAATGTAATGATAGTCCATTACTCTAAAGCAGAGATAACCTGGAAATCTTACAAACGCTTATTTACAGGCTGATTCATGGAATTAATGTGCACCGAAAATCTCAGCGCAAGCGTGCGAAAGTGTGCAAATCGCAGTGCAAGTGCGAAAATCGCAGCGAAAGCCGCGCACATCGATTCATGGAAGTCCGTGTGCGTGTAAATCCATGGATGTGCACTAAAATCCTGCGTGGCACACGCGGGCGCACATGGCATCAAACAGCGTGCACTACGCACACAGGGAAAGCGCACATAGCGCAGCGCACACAACAAAAGTAGGCAGAACACGGGGCGTGAAACGCGGAATGGGGAACAACGCGTGAAAATGTGGGCGTTACGGGGGAAGTACAGGAGGCAAATGTGCGGAACGGCAACACGCGCGCCTACAACACGTATTCATGGAATCAAACAGGGCTAACGCGTGTGCCAAAAAAGACGCACTAATCCAGAAACACGTATGCCAGCAGGAAGCAGGCGTACGAGGACCTGCGCAGCATAAAAGTGCACGCAAACAACAAACAAGCTCAGACACTACGATGAATATACCATTTCTCGCAGCAGTGGTCGTGGGATACCGCAGGAGGAGGAGGAGTATAGTCAGGGCCAGAATTTTTACAACCAGGACCACCCTTTTTGGGATGCCTGATGACCAGGTGTATGGGAGCTACAGGTTACCACCTCACATAATACTCGACCTGGTGACTGAGTGGGATGACCTCACATCACCCACCCTGTTCTCCCGCCCTTGGAAAAGGTGCTGAATATACTGCACTTCTTGGCCACTGGTTCATTTCAGCGGACAAGTGCCATAGTGGGGGGGTGTCACAGGCCAAGCAGTCACGCTGCCTACACCAGGTGTCGGCCATCATGACTGCACGCCCATCAGTCCGCAGGCACATATACCTGCCCAGAACACCTGCAGAAAGGCAGGCTGCCGTCCAGGATTTTTACGGAGTGGCACACTTCCCCAAAGTGCTAGGTGCCATTGATTGCACCCATGTGGCTCTACGTCCTCCCAGGGCAACTGAGCACATCTATAGAAACTGCAAGCATTGGCATTCCATCAACGTACAGGTAGTATGTGATGCCAAGGGAATCATCACCTCAGTATATGCCAACTATCCAGGGTCCGCTCATGACAGTTTCATTTACAGAAAGTCAACCCTAAACCGGGACCTAGAAGCTGGGCGGCATGGAGATACATGGCTGCTTGGTGAGTATAAATGCCACTGCACATGCATGCATGTCAGATACTGAGTAATGTCACATCCCCACTAATAATACCCATCATCACCTCCCCAGGGGACAGTGCCTACCCTCTGAGTACCCACATGATGACGCCAATTCAGAACCCCATCACACAACCCGAGGTAAGATACAATACAGCCCATATTGCAACCCGGGGCATAGTGGAGCGCACATTCGGAGTGCTCAAGTCACGCTTTCGCTCCCTCGACCGTTCTGGTGGGCAGCTGCTATATGCTCCCCCCGTAGTGTGCAGGATCATAGTGGCAGCATGTGTCCTGCACTATGTTGCAACATGCTGGGGCCTGCCAGTGGACATGGTGGTGCCCCCACATCCACAACCACAACCACATGCACGGCAGCTGCGCATGGGAGGGGAAAGGCCACGTGGTGAGGCAGCCCGTACGCAGCTGGTGGCTAATTACTTCACCTAAAATCACACCCCTGTGGAGTGCACACAGCCCTTGCACATAAAAGCTGACAATCAATGATAATGACATAAGGGACAGTCAACTGTCACAACCATACCAGCCTTAGATTGGTCACCTGGCAATGTGATATTGTTTGCATCCCTACCTACCGAAAGACAACCAATGCTGTGTCACAAAAAGAGACACATTTATGCAGCATGAATGACAACCCCCTTGCAAAATACAACATGAAAATAGCGCCATGTCACCCAACCCCTCCCCATCTCCGCCACCGAACACACCATGGCATGTCATGCAATGTGAAAGCAAACAAAGGAATGCACAACACCTGACACAAGTGTCACAAAGTGCACTGTCCCAAATGGAAACAGGCCACAGACAATATGCTCGCAGTAATCAATAACAAACAGCACACATGACCAAATACTTACCAGCAACACAATACAGCAACACAGCATGAATCATTGCCAAAATATGACAGTACAAACTCAAAGTAGTGCAAGTCTTACAACCTGAATAAGCCAGCACATCGACCCCTTCCAACTGCAGAGTGTTGCTGTCAGGCAAATGTGTCAGTGTACTGCATACAACATGAACTGTATCTGCAAAGGAGCCAGCCTTGTGAAGACATGAAGAAGGTACCTGCGAATAAGGAGGAAGACATGGATGCACAAGCACATATCAATACACCATGCAGTGTTCAATACAACAACAATACCCACTAGGGATGTCCACACAGTATTGACTACAGACTGCCCACACAGCTCATGGGAGCCCAATGTCACTGTGTAATTCACTGTCACTTAGTCATGCCCTTTGCAAGCCCATGGAAACGGGAAGCAGGAGGGCTGTGCGTGTCAGGAACCCAAGCATCTAATCCAAACACAGGACAAGCATGCATGTGCCCAGCCGGAATACACAGTGGATGCCTACGGGAGCCACACAAGGCAAAACACTGTAAAAAAGAAAAAAAAAAGAAAAATAAATGGCCATGTGGGGGCCACGGGGGGGAGGCCACCCAGGAGGTTCGAGGACAGGGTGCACACCAACACCCACCTGCGTGGATGTTGCGAGAAAAAAAAAATACCTCCATGGGCTCATGGCCTGCACGGCTATGACAGGGAGAACTGCTGTCGCTCTCTTCACCCTCTACTGCTGCATCAGGAGGTGGTGGTGCTATGAGAGGCAGCCCACGCAAAGCCCTGGTTTGGTCCTCCATGGCAGCAAGCATGCGGGTGTAGAAGGTCTGATTCTGGAGGATGATAGTGCAGAGATCCCCATGCAGCACCTCACGGGTTGCCTGCATTTATGCACGCATGGCCTCGCGTGATGCCCGGATCTCCTCACGGGTAGCCTGCAGCTCAGCTGAGAGTGAACGTGTGAGCTGGTCCAGCTGCTGTTCTGCCCTAAAATTTCTGGAAGCCTCAAGTTCAACCAGAGTCTCCCTGAAGTTATGGAGTTCTACCCTCAGGGCTTCCCTGGGGCCCTGTGACTCTATTGATATGGCTTCACGCAGAGTCTCCAGTGCTGCCCGTCAGTCCCTGTTGGATGCCAACATGTCTTCCCTGTGTGATTGGCAAATGGAGTCTGTTGCCTGCTGTTGTTGCTCCATCTGCCTTTCAGGGGTGAGAATGGAAGTGGCCACCATCTCCATTGCCTGAGCCATCATTTCAACCGATGCTCCCTGTTGTGCTGCTATACTGTAAATGGAGTTTTCCCATACAGTATTGCCTGGTGGCGTACGGCCACCGCGTCGGCGGGCACCACACCTGTTTGGGGCAAGGCAATCTGCACCTTGCTGTGCCGGCACTGCCTGAGGCTGCAGGACTGCATTCCCCCTCTGATCTGCTGGCCCAGGAACAAGATCAGATGTTGTGGAGTGTGACCCTGCATCCGTAACCGCCAAAGGCGGACCTACCAACACTGACATCCCCATAAAGGGTTCTACCACTGGTGCAGGTGGGTTGGACAGAACAGAATCCCTGCCAGAAACACTCACCTGCGACAGCACATAAGTCTCATCATCCGAATCAGCACCTGAATAGAGGTCTGGGGAGGTGCACCTAGAGACACCCCTGGACAGTATGGTCTGCAGTAAGAAAGAGTTTTCACCCACCACCACACCACGTCCTCCACTGGTGCCCGGTTGTGGCTGAGATTCCTCCTGGGTCTGCACCATTTCCTCAACATCAACAGCATCAAGTGCGTCATCACCTGCAAAAACATGAAAGACAACAAATGTAAACAGGCATGAGCACCATAGCACACACATAGGCCTGACAAGCCAGAGATCCAGTACATGATTTACACATGTCCCACATGACAATAACCCTGGCATGCATGCACTGTCAATGAGTTGGAAGGGGAGGCAAAAAGCAGACACTGAGGACACCGAGATGGAAAAGCAACACATTTTCTGCATGCTGGGTAGCACTGGCATCACACATTAGCCTGTGAGTGGCATGTCCAATACACATACATGACACATGCCAGCACACAGATGGCATGTAGCATAGCCATGGTACATTTGACAAGTACAGCCATATGTCAGTGAATGAGTACCGTCACCCATCCATGTGAGATGGACATGATGAGATGAAAAATGCCAAATAGTGTGACAAAATATGCATGTGCCACACACTGCAACACATCCAGTGTACAATGATACAATTATTGCAGGCAGATGTACACATCAATGGTTGGTCACTTCAACATGACATGAAACAACTATCATGTTCCACATTCCAGCAGGCCCCAAAAATTAATGTGAGCAGGCCAATAATAATAATCAGCCTGAATGGTCTAATCATTCACATAACAGGGTAACAAATGTGGGCCAATGTGGGGTGTAATCAATGACAGAAGCATCTCACATATGTGGCATTAGGGCTGAAAATGTGTTGCAAAAATCGGAGAATCGAAACAATCAGCCTCAATGAACACTGAAAAATTCAGAACAATGTTGTTGCAAGATGACAGTTCAAGGGCAAGTGCAGTAATGTGGCGCTAAATGGCTACTGTGGTCAGAAGGGATACTGTCATTCCCAAATCCAGGGCTGGTTAATGTTTTGGAGGAAGCACATGGGTGACCCATACCACTCAGGAGTACACACCCTCACCTGGCACTCATTCAGAACCCGTCACGCAAGCAACATACACACGGATTACACACACATGCACCGGACAATGCGTCGTCATCTGGTAGGTCTCCCACGCCTTGGATCTGTTCCTCTGTGACGAAGGTTCCAGCAACAGACTCATGTTCTGTGAGTTGGTTGTCCTCTGGTGGAGACCCACTGCCAGTCACCAGAGTAGAGGCATGATTTGAGGCCAGCTTGCTCTTTGCTCTGCGTTTCAGGTCATTCCACCATTTCAGGTCATTCCACCACTTTTAGCAATCATCAGCTGTGTGCCTCACAAATCCAAGGGCACTAATGATGTAATGGTCTGCCAGTGTGCCCTACATTGACCAGGTTTGGTCTTGCACCCTGCAGTCACCACCATTTCGCGGCTATGTGCCGACACATAGGCCACAAGTGCATCAAGTTCGGCGTCATTAAAGCTAGGCTTCCTTGACGTGTCGGAGTGTGTAGCTGTGTCTGGGGTCTCAGCCTGTAGTGCCAGAGCACCCTTCTTCTTCTTTTTCAAAGGTGGTGCAGATCCTGAGAGGCTTACACCGCTCTGGTCAGTAGGGGCAGAAGCACAGGTGGACTGGGTATTAGAAGTGTGTGAAGGCACAATGACCATAGGTCTTGGAGCAGGCATTGGCTGTAGGGTGATGTTGGCAGGGCCAACGTCGGTTTGATGGACCTGGACCAACACTGTCCCGGCTGGGAGACTCAGAGCTGGTGTGGATAGAGCTGCAGCTGCCCCTGCAGCCTCCCCACCCTGCCTACTTGGGGTAGCAGATTACATTGCTGCCCCAGATCCACGTGGCCTGGTGACAGCAACCTTCCCCGCTACACGTGGCTTAGACTTGCTGATCTGGAAGTTAGCCTCGAAGTCATCCTGTGCCGGTTCAGGTGCCAAAATGGGCCGGTCCAACAAGGGCTGAGCTGGGATGGTGTCATCTGCGTTTCCCACAACTATGTGGGGGGGCATGTGTGTCCCTGATTGGTCCTCCACACACGGGGGTCTAGGGGCACCCTGCAAATCCTGACCACGTCCCCTACCGTGCCCACCACGTCCACCTTTTGGAGGTCGGCCACCTTTGCCTCCCTTACTGCTTGGTCGCGTCCCAACCATGGCACTGATGTTGTTGTGTGTATGGGAGTAGCAGTAAACAATTGTCTTGGGCAATTGGGGTGAAAGGGGTAGGGTTCTAGATGGAATTCGTACCCTAGTGCTCTGGCAAGTCTGTATGTGACCCCTGGGTGAAGATGACGGGTCACGCAATGCACAGGCACCCCAAAAACAAAAGCACACGTGCACACAACCCCTGGTAGACCACGTGCATGGAAAAATAAACCTGCACTATGCTGTAGCACCCAGAAACACAAAAATAAGTGTACGCATGTTACACGCAGCCTACAATGACCTCTGAAGGGGTACGCAACACACAGGGGCAACCACAGTTGGAAAATATGTGCGCAACTCACCGTCTGCCTTGAAAAAGAACGTGAACAAGACGTGCGTGTGCATGTAGGCAACACCCCCACCAAAAGAAGAAAAGAATGCAGTCTGAGGAAACAGGCAGTACGAACTGGAAACTTCGTGAAATAATCACGTGTGAACCGACAAGAAGTACAAGATACACCCGCTCGCTCTCCACAAAAAGCACGTACAAGGAAATAGCATGATACTCGTACCTTTTAAGCCAGCCCACACGTGAAACATCACTTACGCGCTTATGCGCTAAGGCCCTTTCCTCCATTAGCACGGTACGTGCAGTTTTCTCACGTGCTGATTCACGATGCACCCGTGTTGTGGGCAACGCCTGCGTGCATAACGTCACTGACGTGCTTATGCGCTAAGGGCCTTTCCTCGGATTTCACGCTGACGTGCAATTTTTTCACGTGCCAAATCACTCCGTATCAAGCTGGCCACGCAAAAACACATGGCCATTTTCCTGCCCCCAAAAGCCCCGAGCACGCTCCCACCAGCCATCTGCTGCTGCCTGCTTGCCTGCTGCCCACGTGCCCTGCTATTTGCTGCCTGCATATCAGCCAGGGGTGCAGTTGCTGTGACCACCCCTGCTGGAACCGAAGACTCCCGACTGGGATACCATCGCTCCACAGCCCAGACCCAGGACCCAGTTGCCCACCCACACCTGCCTCTGGGGTTGCCATGTCGGGACAACACCATCTGGCACGACTGGCAACCCCCAGCCAGAGAGGCAGAGGGCCACCAGATTCAGTGCCAGGGAAGTTGGTGTCCTGGTGGAGCAAGTCCTGGGGCAGTATGATGCCCTCTTTGGAAGTTTGCACGCTGACAATGCCATCAACGAGGACGGGGTGGCAGTCCGTGACATCAAACATGTCCGCAAGCGTTGGGAGGACTTCAAGTCCAGGACCCTCGACAAGGCCCAGTGCCTCTTGAAGGCAGCGGATGCCAAGGGACGCCGGGGCCAGCTGTCAGACCACCAAATGAGGGTCCTGGGACGCACACACCCAGCGCTCCATGTCCAGGTCCTTGAGAGGCAGACCCGTCTAGAGTCGAGCGGTAAGTGTACATGCATACTGATTGGACGCTGTGCGTGTTGTGGTGTGCCAGTAGTGTGCAGGTTACATATGTGTTTTTGTAGGGCCATGTATGGATGTGTATGTACAGGGGCGTGAGTATGACACATGTGAGTCCTCTCATGTGTGAGACACATGGATGGTGTATGTGTTGGTAAGCATGCAGGCCAAATGCAGGTGTGGGAACACACAAGTTTGCATTACTGTGTATGTACATTGGCATGGTTGTGGTGTCACACATGGATGGTGTTTCCAGCTGCATGTATCTTCACTGTGTACATGTGCATGTGTGTGTATTTGACAAGTGTGTAACCGTGATGCAACATGGATGCATGTGGCACAGACATGTAGAAGACTGAATGCCAGATGTGACATGGATGGCGATCTCATCACTGTGACAGTTGGTGGACATGTACACATGCATGTAAGTGTGGTGGCATGTGTGCATGTGTTGTGCACTCCCCGTGTTTCATGTGATGTCAGGCCGCAGCTGCCGAGGGTAGGTCCAAGAGGTGGAGATCGCAGGTGGAATCCTCGGCAGCAGAAGGGGCAGCTGAGACCCCACAGGGTCCGACGGAGGAAGATGGCACGGAGTCATCCAGGTTGGTGGGGGGTTTGGTGGAGGAGGAGGCCGCAGAAGGGACCCACACGGGGTCTGGAGGTGGGGATTCCACTGGTGCTAGTGGTGCAGTGCAGGGGCAGGGACCGGAGGCATCACAGGCCGCCGCAGAGGTGCCTGTGTGTAATCCTGTCCCTGATCCTGTTACTGCATCATCTGGCACCAGCAGGGATGCCTACGTCCAGACCCGTTTTCAGAGAGGGGATAAGTGCACAATAACTGGCCTTCCTCTCCCTGCGGACGTGGCTATCCGGGACCGTGTTGAGACTGTCCTGGCTGGGATAGCGTTGCGTCAACGGGGCATGTGAGGTGACCTGCAATCTTTTCGTGAACAGACTGCACGTCATCTCGGATGCCTCTTTGATCGCGTTGACCTAGTGGGATGGGTCACCAGTGCTGGATTCCTCTGTGTGCTGGACCCCCTCCTCACCTGAACCCCCTACGCGCCAGTCGTCCTCCATGCCATCTTCCCACCCATGTATCACCTGGGTACCCTGTGGAGCTGCCTCTGACCCAGCGGCCAGGCTGCTGGAGGACACATCCCTGCCACAGTTAGGAGTCAGAAGTCCAGCAGGGGTGGCCACCACCACAACTGCACCCCAGCCAGAGGAGGACGAGCAGGCAGCAAGAGCCAGGGCGCAGGCACAGGCACAGCAGCAGCAGCAACAAGGTGGGAGCAATGATGGCACGGAGCCTTCAACATCGGAGGGGCAGGCATCGGCCATAGGGCAGGAGGACCCAGGATTGGAACTGTCTTCCGTGTAGCAGCAGTTGGGCCAGGCCATAGGTGTGGAGTGGCAGGGGGCGGAAGAGGCACGGCTCACAATGGTCAGGGTGGAGAACTCCATTCGGGGGGCACTGAGGCAGGCCGAGTGCCTCGAGGCAATTCGCAGGGAGTTGGAGTCCAACATGTCATCGTCCCTGCGAACCCTCGGGGCCATGGAAGAGGACCGCATCCAGGACATTGAGCGGGAGTTCGATGATGCCCTGGCCCAGGACATCGAAAAGTGAGCCGTTGGACTAGCCCGTCGCCATTGTAAATAGTTTTTAGTGTTAGGTTTCATTTTCGTTTTCCTTTGATTTGGGGTGATTGGACTATGCCCCACACATTTGTATATAGTTTTTTTTTCTTAGGTAGTTTCTTAGGTAGGTTTCATTTCTTTCGTTGGGCTCATGGACCCTTGACTATGGATTGTACATAGATGGACATTTATTTATTGGAATTTTTATTTGGATTTGACCATGGATTTATGGATTGTTCTTATTGAAAATGGATTGTACATAGTTGGACAATGGATTATTTTGAACTTTTTCTTTGGATTTCACCATGAATTAATGGATTTTTCTTTTTACGTTTCATTTGGATTTGCTTTGGTGGAGGGAGAGTTTGGACTATTTTTCTTTTGGATTTCTTTGAATTGGTTATACTTTTCATTTACTCATCTTTTGCACATGCTTTTCATTTCATGATTGCTATTTTGTTATGCTTTCATGTCATTGCTTTTTTTTGTCCATAATACATTTTGATATTTTACTTCCGTGTGTGTAATTCGCTCATTGGGTTCATGCATGTGAAAATGTGGGTTTACACAATCAATGCCAACCACTGTGTGTGTGTGACGGACATGTGTTGGTGTACATAGTTGAGTTTTGGTTTGTGTCTTGAGATAGGCATGTCAGTGTGGGGTGGATTGGGAAATCATTGCGTCTCAAAAATGGGTGGCATGCTGTGGTATTTTGGTGAAGAAGTGGGCCATGATTGTGCATCTTTATGTCATGTAGGGGGAGACATGAGTGGGGGCCTGCTGGCAGGTGCCCCTCACTGCTGGGGCGTGGGGCTGCTGGAAGACATGAGTGGGGGCCTACTGGCAGGTGCCTCTCACTGCTGTGGGGTGGGGTGCAGGGGGACATGAGTGGGGCCTGCTGGTGCCCCTCACTGCTTGGGGGTGGGGGTGCTGGGGGTGCTGGTGGACATGAGTGGGGGCCTGCTGGCAGGTGCCCCTCACTGCTGTGGGGTGGGAGTGCAGGGGGACAAGAGTGGGGGGCCTTCTGGCAGGTGCCCCTCACTTGTGGGGGGTTGGGGTGCTGGGGGTACTGGGGGACATGAGTGGGGGTCTGCTGGCAGGTGCCCCTCACAGCTGGGGGGTCGGGGTGCTGGGGGACATCAGTGGGAGATGAGCGGGGGCCTGCTGGCAGGTGGCCCTCACTGCTGGGGGTGGGGGTGCAAGGGGACATGAGTGGGACATGAGTGGGAGCCTGCTGGCAGGTGCCCCTCACTGCTGGGGCGTGGGGGTGCTGGGGGACATGAGTGGGGTCCTGCTGGCAGGTCCCCCTCACTGCTGGGGGGAGGGGGTGCTAGGGGACATGAGTGGGGGTCTGCTGGCAGGTGCCCCTTACTGCCGGGTGTAGGGGTGCTGGGGGACATGAGTGGGGGCCTGCTGGCAGGTGCCCCTCACTGATGGGGGTGGGGGTGCAGAGGGACATGAGTGGGGGCCTGCTGGCAGGTGCCCCTCACTGCTGTGGGGTGGGGTACAGGGGGACATGAGTGGGGGCCTGCTGGCAGGTGCCCCTCACTGCTGGGGGTGGGGGTGCAGGGAGACATGAGTTGGTGATCACTAGTGCAAGGTGACATGTGGCCTGGCTGGGGGGCATGCCCATCGTGGATGGGTTGCCTGTGGAACATGACCAGGGGTGCAGGGTAGTCCCCTGTGATGTGGGCTGCCTACAGGGGCTGTGGAGGGGGTAGAGGGCACACCTGGGAGGAACCACACTGCCAATTCACGTGTGGGACTCCCCACGCACCCCACTGGATACACGTACCCCACTCGCACAGGGCCAATCGTGTGTGAAACTCCCCACGAACACCAGTGATACACGTACCCCGCTCGCAAAGGGCCAATCCCGTGTGAAACTTCCCGCGCACCCCAGTTATACACGTACCCCACTCGCACAGGCCCAATCGCGTGTGAAACTTCCCACGCACCCCAGTAATACACGTATCCTGCTCGCAATGGGCCCATCGCGTGTGTAATTTCCCGCGCACCCCACTAGATACATGTACCCCGCTCGCACAGGGCCAATCGCATGTGAATCTCCCCACGAACCCCCGAAATACACGTACCCCGCTCGCACAGGGACAATAGCATGTGAAACTCCCCGCGAACCCCTGTGATACACGTACCCCGCTCGCACAGGTCCATCGCATGTCAAACTCCCCGTGCAGGGGTGTACATGTATTTGGAGGGGTGTGTGGGGAGTTTTACAGGTGTTTTCGTGTTTGGGGGGATGTATGCTGGTCCAATGGCCTGTGCGCCATGTACAGGATTTGTGTGCTGTGCATGGCACACGGGGAGGGGTTGGGGCATAACTGGCACTGCTGCAGGGTCGCTGCGCCACTCTGTGCCACGGCTGGTTTTGGATGTTTAAATCCATGAATACGCTGTGCGCGGAAATGGATTTTAGCGCACGCGGCTGGCACAGACTGTCGCACGCGCACACTGTGCGCCAGCCGCGTGTGCCACTTGTGTGCTGGATTCTATGAATTACCCCCATTATGTTCTTAAAACCAAAATGTATTAACTAAACTGTACTTAAACATTAACTAAACTTCTATTAAAAAAACTATAAACTGTTACAATATGCCAACAGCTATATAACTGCCCCAAGATTCTACAACAACTAAACAGATAATGAATACCACTAAATTATATCAAACAATAAACAGTTAGAATACGCCAACTGGTATCTAACTACCCCAAGATTTTCAATAACCAAACAGATAAATCAATACCACTACATTATAACAAAAAATAGACAGTTAAAATATGCCAACTGGTATCTAACTACCCCAAAATTTTACAATATCCAAACAGATAAATCAATACCACTTCATTATAACAAAAAATAGTCTAGAATATGTCAACAGGTATCTAACTGCTCCAAAAATCTGCAACATGCCAATATATAGAGCATTAGCCAGAAACAACAAGTGAACACTGAAAACAAACAAACAAATAGACTGTAGCATAACAAAAAAAGGTTTTTTTTTAATCTCACAGACCCAATGATTTTAGCAACAAACACAGAAACTGAGCAAATTGCACAGTACACTGGTTTGTAATTTACTAAATATGAGGGTAAAAAAAAAATGTTGATTATTCAATGTTGTAAGTCGTTACAAAATACCAATACTAACATTATTTTCTTTTATCACAGAAATAAACAAGAAATACATGTACTCCAGTTACTAAACCAAACAGTAAGTATATTATATTAAGTACAACCATCACAGCAAATCATATCCATAGTTACTTATAACTTTGGTACTTATAAATTTGGTATTGTCCATGCACCCAAGACTATAGGCCCTGCCCACATCCACCACAGCATATCACACCCATAGTGGCTTATAACTTCGTTGCTTATAAATTTGTTCTTGGATCCCAAAGTTATAAGTCACTATGGGTGTGATATGCTGCGGTGGTTGTGGCCAGGGCTATAGCCATGCTCCCAAGACTCTATGCCCTGGCCACAACCACTGCAGCATATCACACTGATAGAGTCAAACATTTTAACTATGCCATTTGGCACTTTTAATGTCCGCGGACATGATGAATGTTCTTAGAACAGTTTCAACTTGCCTACGAACAGTACAGACAGGCATAGCGTCCGCAGGACACCCCCATTTTGTTTATTTACAAACATCCCAGGACACATAATGTGTTCTAAAAACACTTTCATCTTGCCATCGAACAATATGGACAGCGTCCTCGGGACTCCCCCATTTCGTCCATTGATGAACATTTCAGGACACTGCATGTGTTATTAGAACAGTTTGAACTTGCCTGCGAACAAAACGGACAGGCATACCGTCCTCGACACACCCACTTAATTTATTTTTGAACATTTCAGGACACCGCGAATGTTCTTAGAACAGTTTCAACTTGCTTGCGAACAATACGTACAGGCGTAGTGTCCTCAGAACACCCCCATTTTGTTTATTTACAAACATCCCAGGACACTTCATATGTTCTTAGAACAATTCGAACTTGCTTGCGAACATTACGGACAGGCATACCGTCCTCAGGACACCCCCATTTTGTTTATTGACGAACATCCTAGGGCACATACACATGATGTGTTCTTAGAACAGATTCAACTTGCCTGCAAACAAAACGGACAGGCTTACCGTCCTCAGAACACACCCATTTTGTTTATTTTTGAACATTTCAGGACACAGCGAGTGTTCTTAGAACACTTTCAGCTTGCTTGCAAACAATACAGGTACAGTGTCCTCAGAACACCCCCATTTTGTTTATTTAGAACATTTCAGAACATCTGTGTTGTCCGCGGACAAAGCGAACACAACAGGGGTTTCTACCACCTAAATAAATACTACATTTAACCCATCTCTTACTCCCCCATCCTCCCCAAACACTTTCACACACCAACACACTCTACTAAATAGTATTTTTTCCATCAAGTTTCACCGCACTGTCTGTGGACATCCGCAAATCCAAGATGGCGGGCGTTCCCGAAAATCTGACGCGCTTCACGCTCCGTCCAATCAGTGAACATGTTGCATGTCGCGGACATGACGCAAGCCGGTCGGCCAATCAGGACACTGTCCGCGGAGCGAACAGGGAAGTGTGTCCGCGGACCGAACATAGATATCACTCATTATTTGTGACATAGTTTTTGGTCATTTAAAAAAAAAACTACTGGATGCATTTTCACCAAATTTGCAAGAGCCCGCTTTCGGGACCAAGTCGCTGCTCCTGGTCCAAATTTGATGAAAATCCGTCCAGTGGTTTGGCCTGTAGGCGTGAGCAAAGTTTTTTCCCCATTCAGTCTATGGGAGAAAAAGAAGTTTTGGGACCCCCCTACAACTTTGCCCTCCCCGGACCAAACCTCACCAATCTTTGCAAAACAATTCAGAGTGACCCATATACTTTTTTTGCAAAGTTTGGTGAGGATTTGTCCAGGGAGAGCGAAGTTATAAGCCGCCCAAAAAGGGCTCTTCCTATGGAAACAGCAACTTAACCATAACTACACAGCCACTAGTGTGGCTGTGTAATATATATTTGTTAGTTATGATTAAGTTTCTCAACACATAGGAAGAGCACATATTGCGTGGTTAATAACTTCATCCCCCCTAGACAAATCCTCAGAAAAAATTACAAAATAGGTATGTGGCCCGTCAGATTGATTCTGTGAGGTTAAGTGAGGTTTTGCCCATGGGGCAAAGTTATAGGGGGGTCCCAAAATTTGTAGTTTTTCTCATAGATACAATGTAAAAATCATTTTGCTCACATGCACAGCCCAAAACGCTGGACAGTTTTCACCAAATGTGTGGCAGGAGCGGCGGCTTGGTCCCAAAAGAGTGCTTTTTAAAATTTGGTGTAAATCCATTCAGTCGTATTTTTTAAATCAGCCAAGACATAGGTAAAAATAATTTGTGATATCTGGGTTTGGTCTACGGACTCACTTCCCTGTTTTGGTCCACGGACGGTCCTCTGATTGATTAGGATGGTGAAAAGCGTTAGTTGCGTCATATTTTCTGAAACACTTGCCATGTTGAATGCGTGGACATTGTGGTGAGTAAAAAGTATGGAAAACACATTTTGGGTTATTTTGTGGTAGAACAAGAGGATGGGAAGGGTGTGACAGTGGAAAAAAGATGATATGTTGGGTTTTTTGGAGGTGGAAAAAGGTTGGGTAGGTGTCATAGTGGTCAGCAGACAGTGCCGTAGTTCGCTGACACTGCCGTAAATGGACAGCTTGAGAAACACATTTAGAGTTGATTGGTGGGTAAAAGAGGGTTTGGAAAGGGTAACTGAGTGGAATAAAGATGATATGGAGCTTTTTCTATAGGTGGAAAAAGGGTTTGCAGATGCCAGTTGCCTAAGTCAGTGTCAGTGTCTGGGACATAATTTCCATTGCAGGGGGTTCAGGGTGACTTTTATTAGTTGACGTTGTGTGGTATGTACTTGTTATATGGTTAATTGCATTGTGGTGGTTGTGGCCACTGGCCATGGCCACCACAGTAGTAATATGTATATTGTAATGATAGGTAATGTAGTGGGTGTATGGCCAGAATCACCACAGTTGTAATATCTGTATAGTAATTATAGGTAATGTAGTGGGAGTATAACGTGTTTGTAATATGGTGGAGTGATATAATTGAGCTGTATATGGTACTTATGATTGTAGTACAATTAAGGAAAGTGCTTATAGAATATGTATTTGATTATACTTGGTTTGGTTGCTTAGTTCCAGAGCGTTATGAAGCTGGAATCTATGGTTCATTGTCTGTGTGAAAAACAGTATAATTTGTTAAGCAAGATAGTTTAAAAGCTTTAATTCTATACAATTTTACGTCTACATTTACTTGTTTAGACCCTTGTAAACAGTACATTATAAGTGCTATGTTTGGTACAACATTAGTGCATGATACACTGCTCTTGTATTGACATTAAATAATCATTGGGTCATTGGGAAAGATACTTCATACTGGATAAAAAAAATAAAATAAAAAAAAACTGATTACAATTATGTGAGTGTAAGTGTGATAGTATGTTTATTTGAAGTATGTGGTGATTAAGTGAATGCATAAAAAATGTAGATCTTGGTGTGTTCTAACTACATTAGAGTTTAGAAGATGTTTTGTTGTATAAGAATTGTGATGGAGTGGTTTATGTGTTTTGCAATGGAGGGTATGTTTTAAGGTCTTAGATAACTGTTGGCGTATTCTAACTATATTGACTTTTAAACGTACTTTTGTAGTATAATGGATGTAGTTAGATACCTGTTGGCGTATTCCAACTGTTCATTGTGATACAGTTTAGTGACTAAATTTGGGTTGAAGGAATATTAAGTAGGCATTTTTTTAGATGTGTTTGTAACCTATGCTTTGGAGTAACTGGGGTCTTGTTACATTCACACCAACCACTTCTTTTTGACAATTGCAGTATAGTGTCCTAAATTGGTTGTGGCACCAGTGTGGTATATTATACCTACAGTTGTGAAGATTTTCTTTCCAAGAGATACTTAGCCGTGTGTGAAGCCTCTAAGATCACAGTTATTTTTGGTACCATCTGCATTGTACCTTAGCCAATATTTTGTACCTTAGCCACATAGACAATATGTCATACTAATTGGTATTACATATTGGCTATGTGTGTTCATTTTTATGATGGAATGATTGTCTGAATTGCAAAAAAGGCATAACATGCCATGATTTGCATACTGCAGAAATTAGTCAAAGGCAATGTATTCAGAATTTGGCATGGATACATATGCACATTGTTCATCAGGGATGTGCCCTTGTGAAACATGGTTGCAGAGAGTGCATGTATGTTTCCACGTGTATGAAATATGGAAGTTTTTGGTTGAAAACAAAACTGGTCCATGGAATTTAAGTAAATCTTGTGAACAATTGGTAGCAATTGTAAAAAAAAGATTGATAGTTAATTAGCATAACAATTTACTCCAGTTGTGTTGCTGAGTTTAAATGGACCAAAGAGTTATTTTCATGGATTTGATGGGCCTGCAGATTCTTCTGGAGAAGAGAAATGTGTGTCTGTGTTTTCTGATGGATGTGTGGTGAACATTGTACTAGATAGTTTTGTGGTTTTATTTTCTGATGCAGAAGCAGTTGGTTGTTGTTTCTTTAGTGGTATTGTTGGGAGATATGTTATAGATTCTGTTTGTATTAGTTCTCTTTTTAAAGGTTTCCTTTTTTGAGGAACAGTGTACATACCTAGATGGGGGTTGCATAGTGCACATAGCCTGTTGAATTCCAGGATGAAAGGGATGTCAGCATTGACTTTGTTTGCATCAAATTTAACTATAACTAGACCATTGAGTTTTCACAGACTTGCTTCCAATGTCAATAAATGCTTGGTCTATGGTTAGACTTTGTGATTAGTGAATAGTGACAGCATGTGCAAGAGATAGAGAAAATTGCTCTCTCCGTACGTGCATGTCTCCTTTGTGGAGGAAACAGATTGGGTTATGTGACTGGAATTTCATTGGTTAAGTTGAAGGAAATGTTTCCAAATTCAAATAAAAAATTATTTCTTGCATTATTCAGAGACAGATGTGGATGCGTTTGAGTTTATTTGGTCTGAAAATGGAAAAAGCAAAGCACAACGTCAATAAAGCTGTGTGTGCTTTTCTGCGAGATGTTGGCATTACATCTTTTAACAATGAGAACATTACATTTGAAATTGCCAACATTTTTCTGATAGATAGAGTCCATCTAACTGATCTCCGAAATCAGATTTTTCTGGAGAACATTCAAAATGCTTTGAAGCAGTTTTTTGTGAAAATGAGAGGAAATAAATACATTCAGTAAAATGTTTCTTAGTTGAGTTTATAAAATTACAACTAAAAAAAAATATAAAAGCCAAACACAAAAAAAGATTCCTTAAGAGAAACCATTGTTCAACGCAAAATAATTAAAATGATTTCAATTCTCCCACCCTATGCCTGGAATTTTTTAGATGTCCATGGACTACTGCACTGTCTGCAGAATATGCAGGCTGCACAGGGTCCTGTGACTATATTTCACTTACATTTTTTTAACTGTGAAAGTTGGCTCATAAACAAACCTTTTGTGTTTTTTTGTTTTTATATTTTGTCTAGGCTTTTAGGCTTTTTTCAGTTTTTTTTGTAGGCTGGGCAAGGTAAGGTGGGGAAGGAAAGGGATGCAAGAGAGGGAATGGGCACCAACATTAGAAACAGAGGGGCACGTCGACAGAGGCAGATGTTGGGCGTGCCTTAAATGTAACGTGGGGGGCACTGTTTCTCATAATCTTTGACAACTGACTCAGAAGCACTTTGAAACTGTTCCAACCTGTAGAGGGGTATGTTGCAGTACATGCGGAACACTGTGACACTCGAAAGGTAAGGCTCTACTCCATCCTGTATGACCTGCAAGGTTGCCAGTGGGAGCCTCAGCCCCAAAGTAGCACCCTGTGTTTTGGCAGGAGTGGTTGAGTAATATAGGACAGAGGAAGAAAGGCTGCTCCTCCTTGAGATAAGAACAGCCTTTCTCAGTGCAACTGTGTGGTTAGTACGGACATGGCAGCACATTGATGTGGACCCAACGGAGTAGTGCCTCTGTTGTCCATGTCTGAGTTTCACCCCACACTCAATGCATTCAACATGGTTAGCCTTCACCTTCGGGACCCCAACCACAGTCTTAAAGAACCACCACACCCAGAACTCACTCTGGGTGCTGGAGGTGGGCTCTTCCACTACATCATCTTCGTCTTCCTCTTGATCCTCCTCTACATCATCGCACTTGTGCCCCTGTCCAGACCCTCCAAATGGTGGTGGTGGTGGTGGGGTTGGTTGTGGAGCAGAAGTGGCAATAGCAGATGCCATGATGCTGTCAACAAAGAAAGTTCTGCAAGGTTCTGCAAAGCAGGTTCTTTAAGATGATCTCCCCTGGATAGCCATATTGAGAATTAGGAAAAGTAATGGGTGGGTCCCTTTAGAGGAATTTTCTGCGGACAGTCGTGCTGTCCACAGACAACCGATACGCAAAAGGGCCTTGAAAAGTTGTAAAAGTTTGCCAGATCAACCAAGAATGGGTCTGGGAGCTGGGGAATGGTAAAGCTTCTGCTAGAAACACCTTAGATTGGCTGAAAATGCACTTTTAAACTGTTCACGCAGCACAGACACTGTTTTCCAACAGGCCGTTACTCTGCACAGGTGTGGTCACATAATGACATCCAGGGACATACACAGCACTACAGCCATCCGCAGACACCCATCATGTGGAACCGCAGGGCACATGCACTGGCTGTCCGTAGAACAGATGCAGTGTCAACGGAATAATTAAAAGTGTGTTATGCGAAACCAGACATGTCCGGACATCATGCCTGTCTGGGGGTACCTCCATTTTGAGGAACGGACACTCCCGACAGTTATAGTGTCGGAAGACTCAATAATGGGGCTTTTTAAACAAAAATCACACAATGATATACAACATATTTATAGTATGAAACAATTAATGTATTAATGAAAGGGAAGGGGTATTGGAATGGGAAACATAAATAGGAGAATTAGGAATTCCTGTGCAATAATGATGAAGGGAGGAAGGAAGTGAGGTTTCATTAAAGCGACTTTGATTAAAATTTGCAAAATGTGATGGGGATGATTGCTAGGGACAAGGGGGACAGGTGTAGGATAGGGAACATTTTTAATGACATGATTTTTCACATATTGTAAAAGTACTTCAAAACTATCACTTAGTTCATTCAATTGTGTAGACAAGTTCATGATTTGATTATTTACAGTTGGGGATAGGGCTTCTCTTTGCGATTCTTGGGATTGTGTATGATTAAACTGGGGTGTAGTTTCTTCATGAAAACTATGTATTGTAAGAAAACATTAACAAAAATTAGATCAAGACGTTAAATGTTGGATAGAACTGATTCAATTAAATTATAATCATGTTTGTACAAAATCAATTGTTATTTTTTTTTTCTCAAAGGTCATTGGTAATATTTGGCAAAGTATAAAACAAAATAAAATCTTTATTTCAATGAATACCTTTCAATGTACTTCCACAAATACACAGATACAAAGTTGATCAGGCGTAACCATTTGTAACCAGACTAAAACTAAAATGCAATGTGCCCAGTATATACAGGCCCTTTGATTGAATTAGGCCTTCAGATTAACAGAACCAGTGAATTGCCATACACCCCACATTTCCAACAATGTGCCTATTGCTTAACGATGAAATAGTCGTCCAGGGTGTTAGTCTTAGCAATGCAAGGAGGTGGGGCAAGTTATGATTGTTTAGCATAAAATGTATTTTCACTGAATTTCATAGGTTTTTGCTACTGCAATTTAACCATAACATCCCTTTAACAATGTTTTTTCAGTGAATATATATGTATATATATTCAAGGAAAAAGCTTTAGTTGCAGGGACGTTAGGGTGGGAACTTAATGCAACAAAACCCCTGAAATTCAGCTAAAGCCACCTTAACTTTACGTCCCCTGCTGCACAGTCTATGTCCACAATGATGACATCACAGATCACATCACGGATGACATCACTAATTACATTACAACAGTAAATGGCATTAAGCATGGCCTTCACCCATGGTAAGTGTGGATGGCCAAATATATTTTAACACATGAATGAGTACTAGTCATGGCCTTCAGTTATGGACAGTGGTCACAACATTCACCCCTGTGCACTGAATAATTTAAAACACTAATAGACTACCAACCATATATTTTGACCTTTACCCGTGGACACAGTTTCAACTGTGTCGACTGTATTTTAGATACATTGGTCAGCCACTAGCCATGGTCTTTAGCACAATACTGGCCAATGGCCACAATCTTTGGCTGTGCCCACTATATGTTCTAACAAATAAATGAGCCACTAGACTTAGCCTTTGACCTTGATCAGTTTTTACATCTTTGCCCATGTCAACTATATATTTTAAAATAATAAAATGCAATAATCAATGGCCTTCGTCCCTGCCCACTCTATATTATATACACTAACCAGCCATTAGCCATGGTCTTCAACACAATAGTAGCCAGTGGGCACAGCCTTTGGCTGTGCTGACTGTATATTCAAAAATATTAATGGGCACTAGCAACAGCTTTCAACGTTGCCCACTCTATATTTGAAAACAGTGATGGGATACTAGGCCTGGCTTTTATCTATGCACATTGGTATTTATGAACACTATTAGACCACTAGCTATGGACTTTGGTACTTGCCAGTGACCCCAGACTTTGTCATGGCCAAGTCCACGGCCTAGATTTTTATTAAGGAAATCAAACCTTTCATGACCTAACTTATAAACAATGTTATGTCTAATTCCATGATTGATGTAATCAGTTATATTCAATGTAATTATTACTGTCACCAGTGAAGGCATCAGTGATGTGATTTGTAATGTCATCAGGGTTCTCATACAACATGTAATTAGTGATGTCATCAGTGATGTGATCGGTGATGGCATCATTGTGGTCATAGATTGCGCAACTTGGGGCGCAAAGTTAAGCTGGCTTTAGCTGAATTTTGTAGCTTGAAGTTCTCACCTTAACTTCCCTGCAACTAAAGTTTTTTCCTTGAATATCAAAGGTTTTGTTACAATTGCTCACCTTAACGTCCCTGCATCTAAAGTTTTTTCCTTGAATGTCAAGTGTTTTGTTATTCCATGGATTTTTAGAACGCTTCCAGACCACTAGCATGGTCTTCGCTTATGGTCGATGGTGCCCTCCGTCCATTTTAAAATGCTACCAGACCACTAGCCATGGACTTCGGATTGCAGGCTTTGAGTACTCACAATGTTTTTAGGCAATGCGCAGTGAGACTAAATTATTTGCCTTGGACTACACTCTTTGGTTAAGCTGTGTTCTCCAAGCAGTACACTCCTTTTCGGTGTAGTCATTTTGCCGCATGCTGGATTGGCAGAGCCATTCTGCCACTGTGCCCTTTTCAAAACACCATTTTTGGCAAGAAAGCCATTCTGGTGCCATTATTTTGGCACAAGGGACATGTTGACGTGGCTGACATTGCAGCCACGTCTAAACGCCCTCATGCCAAATAAGACTGCAGGATTGCACTGCAACAAACCACACCACCTCCCAGTTGCGTTAATTTTCTTTTAATAACATTTGATTTGTTAAATTAAATACAAATAAAACATACAGCTTTGAACCGTGGTCTGCCAGAGTTCAAGGCCCAGCATTTAGCCACTAGGCCACAATGGCTTGCTAACTCTCAGGACATACATTTCATACTTAGATTTGTAGTGAGCCAGTGTTGAGGAGGCTTATGACAAGGTTCAAAGGGCAAGCAGAAGAGGAATAGGAGAAGAGAAGAGCTGTGTTAAGAGCATATATTGCAGAGTCAGCAGATTGCTGTGCAACATCAGAACGGGAAAGAACAACAGAAGAGGAACAGTAAAGAAAATCAGATTACTTAGTTATGTTACCAAAAGTGTAAGCTCAATAGGTTTGAGCACATATATGTGTTTGCCACACGTGGTAAGTTATATTCATGTTATATTAGAGGTTTCTGCAGTTATACTCAAGAGACCATATTCTAATACCCAAGACAAACCTTGACAATATTTTTGTTGATATTTCTGAGCATGCATCTATGTTTGCAAAGTGCCTTTTATGGCAACCTGCTGATATTTTTGTTGGCCTTCCTGCGTTTGATTCTCTAAGAGACGAGGGTGGGCGGTTGTTAGAGAGATTGATGGTGAGGCGGATGCAGAACCTGTGTTGCAGGTCAGAAGTACATGGGTCTGAGTGCCAATCTACCTCTATGGGTTTGGTGGCAACCCTTGGGTATATGCTATGTTAAGGGGAGCACTCATAATCTCATAGGTTGTAGGACTTTTGGTTACAAGCTTCTTTGGGGAGTGCAATGGGACTAATGACGATCCCTGAGTCATCAATTGATTAGTGTTGATGTTATACTGACTATGCCTGTGGTGGCTTTGTGTGCATAGCTAAGATGAGAGACTTTAGTGGAAATTCTGTTAGTCACAAGACAACCTAGCATCCTCCCTGCACTCAAACCACTGACCAGTTGCAGGCTGGTCTCCTTTCAGTTTCTAACATTTCCACTGTCAATTTCTCTCTCTGTCTCTCTCTCAAATCAGCCGATTGTACCCAGTGGGCATCTGGAATCTGGTAATTGCCAGATGAGAGGAGGAAGCAGTCTGGAAATTGCACTCATTAGCGCAGCTATGTCCTGATGATTCTGGGGGTGAAGCAAGTGCATTTGTTTCAAATATAGAGCTCTTCAGATATGAAGAGTCCAGGCACCCATTTGACCTGCCACAGGATGTTGGTGTGCAGCCTGAGAACTGCCTCACATGGCATTTTAAATGGCTCAGGTGCTGTGCTGCCTGCCTAGCTGGGACTTATGCGACATGTATTTGACAGGCGTTCACCAGGCAACTAGAGCAGTGGACATAATCCCTGCTTATTTTTCCTGCTTATATGATCCACTGGTTATGCT
The DNA here is from genome assembly GCF_040938575.1 of Ambystoma mexicanum. Classification (NCBI taxonomy): domain Eukaryota; kingdom Metazoa; phylum Chordata; class Amphibia; order Caudata; family Ambystomatidae; genus Ambystoma; species Ambystoma mexicanum. The sequence continues at coordinate 459,172,228 of NC_090938.1, read as the reverse complement.
AGATACAACCACTTGACTGCCATGGATTTTCCCTCCTTTTTTGGTGATTTTTTTATATCGCTATACGATGTCTTCTAACATTTTCTCCTTCATTAACCCCGTAAGTGCCAAGGACGAGGTATCTCGCCCTTGGCAGCAGAGAGGTAACCCCAAGGAGGAGATACCTCGTCCTTGTTAATATGTTTTAGGGAATGGATTGCAAAATATCCCCCATATAATATCTTATGGCATCCCAAAGTGATAGAGGGCCATTATAGCACATAAATTACATAGATGCTGGAGACCTTTCTTTCGTTATTTGTAAGAGTTGATCTAGGTCTAATTGTCTATTTAGATGTTTGCACATTTTGGTATTGATTTATTTAATGTACATTTCCCTCAATTGTTTTGAATAATGTATGCAACCACGACTTTATTGTCATCCTGAGGTATTGGTTGGATGAATGCAATTAAAATACAAAGAGTGAAGGAGACAGGAAACGTTCTTGGTGACGTTATTACCTGATTGGAGAACTAGAGTTCGGACTCCTAAAATTCCAAACAGATTGCATGCAGTGCTGTGAGGTTATTAAGGCCCTCGTCCGTGTACACACGATAGGTGCCTGATGATAGTGAAGCTAAATTAGGTCTTTGCTGACCTCATCGACTGCTGCTGGCGCCCCCCTGCAGCCTGTGCCGCACATAGTACATTTCATTATCAGACCCAAGGACTTTGCAAAGTCAAATTGCCCCACATCAATTAATTTCTTCCAGCGAAAGCCTCCAGCCCACAGCTGTTTCACGGGCTGCAGCAGAACACAGGTGTTTAATGTCGTTTGTCAATGGTTTTGAAAAGGAGCAAAATCGGGCCGAGGTGGAAAAAAGAACTGACTTCATTTGTACAAAAAAAAAAAAATACCTCCTTGAGGACAGTTTGAAAGAAGAGACGCTCGAAAACGTTTGACCCATCAGGTTAATTAAGTTGCTTGAAACCTTTGATGAATTTTCTGAACGTGATGCAAATTCAGTAGTGGCGGGTTGGTTCCCCTGGGCTCTCCTGCATCACATTCTGCTGCAATCAGCCAACTTTGCATTAACAGTCACGCCTGGTTTGCGTGGTAATAATAAACATGGCTCCCAGTTCTAGACATCCTCATCACTGTGCTCTCAACTCTGAAGCATTGTCACCTCACCTGTGGAAGCCCTCTCCACTTTATTTTATTTTCAAAATATTGTCTGCCCTTCAGGGACGTCAATTCGCCAACATGGCAGGTTCAGCAAAAGTGACACTGCAGTCCCTTCGAGCCTCCTCCCCTTTGACGTCACAGGAAATGACATCACAAGACTTTTCGTCCCAATAACATGACAGGAATTAATATTGCTGCAGTAAAACGAATGCCTTACACATCTTGGGATGGTTGTTCCTTTGCATCTGATGACATCCTTGCGGGATGCAACCTGTTAAAATGATTCCCTGAAAATACACATGTTTCTAATGCCATGTGTTCTATGTCCATCTGGGCTTGGATGTGTGCCTTATGGATTGATAGCCATTCATATATCCAAATGCTTTGTGGCTTGTCTTTCCCTTCATATCAATGGGCCGCAGTCTCACTGTTGCAGCGCAGCAACATATTGCAATATATAGGCAATAAAGGAATTACCACCACTTTACCGCACCACTAATTTCTGAAGTGGAGGAAATACCGCCCGCATGTAGCTGAAGGTCTTTCCTACACTTTACCACCAAATAGCGGATGGGATTTAGTGGGTGGAAATACTGCCTGTCCACTAAATCCCTCACGGACTCCTAAAGAGTTAATTAATGGGCACTAACAGTGTTTTATTGTGACTCCTATTCTGGTGGTGAATCTGCCAGTGCAAGTGGTAGTAACAGTAAGTGAGTTGGGTGATACAGGCATCCTTGCTACCAATGGGTTACCGCCGGACCCGTAAACAATTACCGGCGCCATTGGGCTATTACAAGTCCAGCGTCCGGGAAGTCAGGACCCAGTAATTTTGTTAATCCCCATTCCCATAGCGTCCCATAACACTCTAGAGGAATGGGGATTAAAACAATTACCTGTGGGGACACAGGAGCACCGGCACCATTAACAATGGTGCTGGTGCTCCCATGACAAGTCTGCCTCCCATGGCCGATGGGCCCGGCAGGGTCAGATTTGTCAGGCATAGCGGCTCCGGCAGGCAGACTTATAGTTTGCCTGTCCCGAAACAAGGGTGCTGGTGAGTTTACCGGCTCCCTTGTTTCCAGACCGGCAAACCAATAATGAGGCCCTGTGTCTGGGTATTTTGGTCATGTTGGAACATACAACCCACATTTGCCATGCTTGTAGCATGTCTAGTAGTGGATCTGCAGATAAAGTCATGGCAAATTGAATCCCATGAAGATTATCCAGGCATGTACAATTTGATAATACCAGGGGAGCCTAGCTGTACCTTATTTAGTTGCCAACTTTGCCAGGGGTTAAGGTAGATTTTAATAAACACATGTTGGTATCCGAGATCTCTGCTGGGGATAATGTCAGCTATAGTGATCTTTTCATACTTTGCATTCACCAGACAGTACACAATTATAAAATACTTAGAAAAAAGTGTCAATACAAATTCAAACATTTATGAATTTTAACAATTAGTGTGGTGTGTAATCTAATGTAGAACTGCAATTTAGGTTGGTCAAATCAATAAAAAATAACACAAGAAAGTTAAATATAGTGTGCCTGGCCTGAGTCTTCTTTCTGACAATACAAACTTGACCTGAACATCACTTTCATCTCACTGCTGGACTTGACTCATAGCCTGAAAACCTCTTTCACCATGCACAGAGGTTTCACGCAATGTCCCAGGAGTACAAAGCTGAGGCTGAGAGGAGCAGCTCTTACACTTAGCTACCCTCAAATGACGTCCATGCTCCCAGTATCCCAGAAGTAGTATACAACAGCCATCCTCCAAACGCTCTCCCAGGCACCTTCCTACACTTAGAATATGCTGAAATCATGGAGGGGAGAACAGGAGATCAAGAGAGACCAGCAATGCAACTATGAAGTCTGAGACGAGGAGTAACAAAGATTACTTATCCTAATCCAGGCAATAACCCCACATTATCTGTGTTCATCTCATGGCTTGACTTTGAGGCCTACTAATCCAATTGAATGTGTCCCTTGAATCCTCTGCTCCGCTTGTGCACAAAGGGAGAAGGAAAGAAGAAAAATATGAAAGAGTTTTCTTCCACATACAAGAATGTTAGTGTAAAGTCACTTGTAACACCTTCACACCAATATCAATTGCAGAAGGACAGTCTACCTATACATTATAATGTTGAACAAATGCACTACTGAGGGCTCCATGTTCTGCTTTACAAAACTCTGCCAATCGCACTTGTGAACTCTGTTTATGAGATAATCCAAGCCTGGATGGCCTAGCGTAGCCTCTGCTTGCATGACGAGAAGACAGAGTTCCATCTTTTTGGCCCCCCAGCATGACTTGCAAGTATTAACAGCAGTGTAGCATCATTTCATCATAGATGATCACAAGATCCCTGTCTCCACCTCAGTAAAATCATTGGGGATTTACTTGGATGCCTTGCTTGACATGACCCGCCAAATTAACAACATCATCTCTGCAACAGCATACGCCAAAAAAACTCATACGAGCAAGCAGACCGTTCCTCTCCACTGGCAACCACTCACTGTAGACAGCGCTCTGGTGGGGTCCAAGTTGGATAACTGCAACACCCTACTCTGGGGTATCTATGAAAAGAATTTGAACATGCTCCAAGTGATCCAAAATAATGCTCTTCAAGCAGCATTTGACCTGAGCAAGTGTGTCCATATCTCAGAAGCAAGGGGATCAGTCCACTGCTCCCTGGCCAGGAAATAATCACATTCCTAACCCTTCCAATTGCCCATGCATGCCTGGGCCAAGAAATTCTTCCCAGCCAGACTACTCAAATCCTCCTTCAGTCACCGCGTCCTGACCCCAAGATTCCGACAGAAATGAGTCAGGGGCTCTAGCTTCCTAGTTGTTGTAACTAACCTCAGACACTTTACTTGCTACATGTACTTGCCTCTCAACCTGTTTGTAACTAGCACCTATATGCCTGAGGGCTTTGTGTGCTTCTATAAATGAAATAATAAATATATAAATAAAATTAAAACTGGTGCTGGGGAGACATCATGCATATGGTACATCGGCATATACCTCTAATAGAAGAAGAACTTCTACTTCTTTCATAGTCCATATTCGGGAACAACCTGATTGCATCTGTCTACAAAAGGTCAAAGGGAAGGCCTTTGCTCTCATCCCATCTAACCAAAAAGGCACATTCAAAATGATGGATGATCTGCAGAGGAACATCCTTTCAACATAAATCGAAACACACCACTAAAAAAAAGAGGGCAGTTATTTTTCTTTTCTGGTCTAAGGGAAATTAGTACCCCGGCGAGAGACAATCAGAATGCAACAAGCATTCTGATTGGCTCTCGCCAGGTCCCTACCCGGTCGGGAATCCCTCCGTCGGGATTCCACGGCCTTTGTCCCCGGAGAGGGGCGTGGCAGCCCCTCAGCCAATGAGGAGGCTCGAAGCGGGGCCATGCCCGCTCCGAGCCTCCCCACGGCTGAGAGGCTGCCTTTGCCCCCCGCCGGGGACTCGGATACGTTTTTCTTTTTTCCCTTCCCTCCCACCCGCCCCCCCAACTTACCTTCTTGATCGTGCGTCCCCGGCGGGGGACGAGGGAAGCCTCCAGCCGTGTGGGGACTCGAAGCGGGGCCATCCCCGCTCTGCGCCTCCACACGGATGGGGGCTTCCCTCGTCCCCCGCTGGGGATGCAGGTACTTTTTTTTTTCTTTTTCCCCCGTCCCACTCCCGCCCTCCCAACCCCACTTACCTTTTTTTTATCCTTTTTCGGGAGCGGACGCGCTGGGAACACTTGTGTTCCCAGCGCGTCCGCTCCCGATGGCCTCCATGGAAAGAGAAAATGGACTCTGTTTTCCCTTTCCATGGCGGCGGCCATTTTCTTGGTCATTTTTTTTTCTGTCCCAAAACGCTGCAGCGTTGAAATGCTGCAGCATTTCGGGACAGAAAAAAATTGCTTTTACTACCCCGGTCACGCAAATTTTGTGGGCCGGGATACTAATAGCAATAGGACCCTCGCGGCGGGGGCATTACCGACTCTGGTAATGCCCCGGGGCCCATAGGTAAGGACCCGAGCAAAGCGAGGGCCTTACCGAAGGCCCCGGGGCATTACCAGAGTGGGTAATGCCCCCGCCACGAGGGTTCTATTGCTTAATTAATAGGCAGAATCACCTCCTGAAACTGGCAGAAATCGGAGAGCACTTTTGAATGCAGTTAATGACTCAAATATGGAAAAAAGGCATTTGGCCCAATAATTAAATATGTATCTTTGTAGAGCAAAGTGCCATGGACCCACATTCTCCTTACAGAGGAAATTGCACAGAAAAGACTGTCTTTACCCAAATATCTCACCAACACCACGTTAACAGGTTTAGAAAAGGGATTTTTATGAATACACAAAATTAAGAACAGATCCCAGACTTGTACTCAAATCTTCACAATAGGCCTTTCAATGGAAACCCACTTAATAAGATATGTATCAAACAACTCTTCTTTTGGCAACAAAGTTGCCTCTAAATTATGGCCACTGGAAACTCAAGGAAATTATGGCCAGTTCCATTTGGAAATAATCAGCAGGAAGTACAGCAAAAGAGGAAAACCACACTGCAAGTGCTGCAACTTCTTGGACACAAACCACTTTCTAAAAACAGCCCAGCTTTTTGTCATAACATGAGAGTCAACCGCCTCCTCCATATTTGAGTATACGTCAATGCCTTTATGGCGGGTGCCTGCCTCCTGCACTCTATCTCCAGTACACTCCATTCCTCCTGCAGACCTTATGAAGTACTGTAATTATACCTGATGAAGTACACCGTTGTAACCAATCTCTCAAGTTCTAGAGCCTAGATGCCTATGTGGTCTGTGTGCTTTATAAATGTCCAAATAAATGTCCAAATACATGCCTGATAATCCCTCACTGTTAATGGGATGTAAGGGAACATCCTCAAAGCATATACTAACAACTGTACTGCTAGGAGAATTCAGCTCCACCTGGGATGCAAAAGGCCTATGAGAATAACACATTTCCTAGATAAGCCCCACGTGCTATTTTAAATCTGACGTATACCCGCTCCCGCACTCCCAACCATTCACTCAGATCTGGGAATCTTGGGCAACTTCGGCAAAGTAAAACAGTTCATTTTCGACTGAGGTAAACAAGTACCATAGGGAATCCCTCACTTATGGCAGAGCTTTTGGAACATTCGGTGGACCAGGGTGAGGGTCTGTGACAGGGATGAATGAGGATGAGATGGTCCACCATCACCTTCTCTGCTCCTGCTAAGGACACATTGTTCATGGTTAAAGATAGAACTGCACCGTTTTTGCTCGCACTCTGTGAAACATGCCACACTAGTTTTGATGTCTGTTCTCACATGAACAAACTGCCCCTTGCCTGAGGGATGGGGGCATTTCAAGGCACACAATGCTGCACCAGCCCCTTGTAGATTGATGTGTGTTGTCATTCCCCTGTCATCTACTTTAGCTCACCAGAGAGCTCCCTCTTTAATGCTCACTAATCAAATTATCTGGCGTGTGCATTTATTAGTATTCCTGCTGGGCAACTGGAGCTAATCACCATCTGTATGTTGACTTCATCCATCCACCACTGGATTTACAATTTGAGGTCCTCAGGTGTAGGGATGATCTCCTTGTGATGACAGATTCCAGCACATGTGCAGATGCAGCAGAAGGGCCTCAAATATAGGCCCCCCCAAAGGGAAGGTGTGCATGTGCGAATGCACATACACGCGTGCGCACACACACACATACGCGCGCACACACACACACACACACACACAGACACACACAGAAACAAACACACACACACACCCCCCACACACAGACACACACTGTCGCCACGTGCCCCTGAACTTTCAGGAATCACCACACAGAGACTTGCCGATGCTCCATCCACTGCAATATCTATGTTTGGGCTATTTCTCCACTATATCTGGCAAGATGTCAAAAACCTTGAACTCTATAGATTGTTGATCCTGCACTTGCTCCAGGTGGGACTCCTTCCGACTGATCAATAATCAATGCTGCCACAGTGTACAGAATACTCCATTGTGTGGATATTTGATACATTCTGATAGAGGGTGTGCACCACTAATTGTCTACATATGGATACTCCTTGGTTCCCCGGCTCCCTTTGTTGAAGGTCTGGTGTTGTCATGAGATCTCCATTGAAACAAACAGGGATGATTCTCTGTAGGGTCTTCGTCTTGAAATGTAAGGTTTCAACAGATGTGTTACCCTTTTCAAAACCATCACCAAGCGTAAATCACCTGATTGCTCCAGTAACTTGAAGATAATGAGATACAACAACTTCCTTTTCCTCCCTTGATGAAATTGGATACATTACATTCTTTATGTTCTGCTCCTGATAGATCCTGAGCAAAGCTTCTCTCGTGGACGCCATCTTGAAGCCACAGAGTCAGCCGCATACCTCTGTGAGGAGTCAAACGCTGTTGCATATCCATCCTAGATGGATGTCAGCCCTCAACAGGCATATCCTGTCTCAGTGAAGCATAGTCAAGCACACGAATATTTCTTTCAGTGAACATGGTTGTGTCTTGGTTCTGGTTGTAGCTCTCCTGGTGTTTTGCAGACGCAACCTGTACTAAAGGATTGTTGTAAAGGAGAAACACTTGGAGGTTTTGATTCATTTTTGTTTTTACTCTTCAGAGCCCAGCATGCCTCGTTTGACAACTCTGTGAGGAGTCAAACGCTGTTGCATATGTCTTGGTTCTGGTTGTAGCTCTCCTGGTGTTTTGCAGACGCAACCTGTACTAAAGGATTGTTGTAAAGGAGAAACACTTTGAGGTTTTTATTCACTTTCTTTTTTACTCTTCAGAGACCAGCATGCTTGTTTGTCTTTGAACACTCTGTGCACAGATTGCCACAAATGTTCTGCAAAGATCTGCTTTTGAAAAAAGGCAATCTGATGGCTTCCATTTTCCAAAAAGATTCTTGCACCCAGTGTGCGTGGCATCTATGTCCTGCATTGCCCTTGTCTTGCCTGCAGCAGACTAAGGTCTGGATAGCCCTTATGGGGGCACAGTATGCCACTCCAATCCATTCACAAGACTAGGGGCTCTGAAACTACTATGATGGTGATTTGCATGCTATAGAAACATATTGACATAACTTTATTTACTCTTCTGTTTCTGCTATTCTCTTTCAGGCAATCTTCTCCTTTTAATTCCATGGTGGCCTCTCTCTTTTTTTAACACCCCCTCCATTCCCTTGCACAACTGCTATTCGACTACTTCTTTGGCATGCGACTGATCCCCGCCTTTTGCTCGCCTATGCAGGCCATCCAATTGTTTCTGGCCCAATATGTTTATTTTCAAAATGCCAAGCTATCCTGCATATGTGAAATGGCCCTGTTGTAATGTATTAAAAGTTATTTATTTAACTTTATGATAGAATAAACAAAGAATTAAGAAAATGCCCCTCTTGTATTTCATTACTGGGCCGTCCTCTGCCCCATCAAGTTCCAATGTATTCCCTGCTCATCTTTAAATATCCATATTACCATCGTGTTTTTCCCCTTCCTTTTGTTAATGGGATTTTGCATGTTTTCGTGAAACTGTTTCATGGCTAAAGAGATGCAAATCCTTATTAGACATGTACTGCACGGTCACCGAGGCCACATGGTTTCTACCACCTCTTTGGACAACGTTACTGCATTTTGTACCATTTCTTGTTGACCCCACCAGGCCTGGGGAGTTACCTGGGCAGCTGGACAGAAGGTTTCCAGACAGTGGTTTGGTGCGTCTGTAGGGCAGGCTAGTAGATGAGATGTGTGCCCCACGCTGTAAATTACTTGCTTCATTGCTTTCTGTACAGGCCATGGATGTAAAGGATGAATCATGTCTCGGGAGGATAGCTCATAGGCAACATGCTCGCCTTGGAAGCAAGATGGCACGGAGCAATACAGGTTTGATCCTCGGGCCCACGCTTAGAAACCTCTGGGTATAAAGAGCGTTATAAATAACCTATTATATCATATCAAATAGTTCCCCATGACCAGGCCGTTGATGGCCCCCGCTCACTGCAATAATTCTAAACTGGCCCCTGGGCAGTAAAATGGCCATATACAATGTGCAGGGAAGGCGGAATGTGCCAACACGTTACTTTATATTATGTCTAGATTATTTTAGAGGCACTGTGGACTGAAGCTGGCATGTTCATCATCTAGATAACTGGCAAGAAATGCTGACCGCCTTGGTGTGGATCATGCCAGTTGAAACCTGGAGCTCTGCCGTGAACGCAATGTCATCTCACAAGGGCACTGTCGGCAGGTGAACCAAGGACGTGTTTTGCCATGGACTGTGCTGCAGGTTTGGCCAGAACATTGTCACCTTAAATCCGAATCCGGACTTTACTCATTTTTATTTGTTTTAATTCTATTTAACTTCCTGAGCCACAGTATTCAGCCTTAAGCTGCAGGTGCCCGAAGCACAAGATGGTAGGACGGGCTCTGTCCGCGTGATGGTCCCCATTGAAGCCGTACCACACCCAGGCGTATCAGGAGTTGTGGGTCGGCCTTGGCCTCATGGGCACATTTGACTACAAAATCTCATATGGTGGTAGGAAAAAAAAACAGTGCCGGCTAAATCCCCTGGCCATCATTGAAGGAGGTCTTCGCCATTTTGAAGTATGATGTCTAGGAGATGGACCAAGGAAATGTCGGTGAGCCATACTCGTGTACATTAGAACTATGCTTGTGACCCTGTTCTGACTATTTCAGTGAATAAAGTTGTTGTGAGATTAAAAAAAAACAACATGTATTTAACTGTTTGTTATTAACATAATACAAGTGATACCATACAATTCCCTACCACTTATTAAGAAACTACATCAAGTTACATGTAATCTGTTGCATTCCCAAATTGCACAACTCCCTTAAGTATAACATTTCACCCAATGCCATGTTTCCAATGAATGAATAGCACTATAATTTAACTTTTAATGTCTCAAATACATGTAAGTATTGTCAATCATCATTTAAATGAAGGTCGACAGGTGATAGTGCTATGGATCCTGCATTTAACACACACCATCCTTGAGTCTCAAGAATCCTCTGGGGCTACATCCACCTCCCTTTGTTATCCCATCCACCAATCAAAAGCGTGTTTCATCGCCATCCTCTCATTAAGATGCTCCAGGTCCGTTTGGTTAAGGCCTCCACAAAGCTTTGGCTGGAGTCCGCGAGTGGCCGCAGTGCATTCTCTGCTCAATGCCCCGCTAGAGCTCGCATGATGTTTCACTGGAGCTTTCTGGCTACATCGGCTTCATCATGCCCAGATAGAAGCAGTTGTCTTATCTCGCCCCTAAACTGTAATTGACTTAAAATCTGCTATGAATCTCAACACTGTCCTTCGTTTTTACACCTGCAAAGGGCTATTCCTGTGTCTTTGGATCTCACTCATCGAGGATAGCTTGATCTGTCACACATATTGACATGCCTGTGGACGGGCCAACCAATGATGCCACGATTCTTTGCCCTCTACCCACTTTCTAACTTGGCATTTAGCAATACAATAATATCATGTAAAAAGTCATCTTAATCAAGAGGAACCTGGAAAGCAATATATTATATAGGAAATCCTTTATTTAGGAAAAAATAAAGGAAGTTTAAAGTTTGTTGTTTGAATATTAATGTTGTAAAGAGACTACCTGTATGGCCTTGTTTTGCTCATGCTGCTACTTATGGTTTGAGTGAATGGGGGCACGCCATTTGCCGGCTACTTTCCTTCTATCCACCCTGCCCGCACCACACAGCTGCCCTCCAGCTCCGCCTTCCTTGCTGCTGGCACACGCCCCGTCATGTCTTTTCTTCATCAGACTCTGGCCATAGATTCTGCCCCTGCACAAGTGTTGAAGACAGCACTCCCTGCTTGGCATTAAAATGTAATATTTGTGGAAATCAAAAATTAAATTAAAAAAGGCATTGGATTTGTTGGCAAAAAGCAGATGGCTGCGAACTCTCAATGTGGTTAACAACCACTGGACAGGTTATCATGCCTTGTTCTTCCAAAGAGAGGGGCGCCTGCTACCTTTGTTGAATGATTTGTTGGGATCCACTAACCTTTTTTTTTAGGAAATTAAAAGCTGATGATACATGATAGACAACTCTGCCAATGGTTGCCTCGCCCTGATTGGAGGGTATTCGGCCAATCAAGACCAAGGAGATTACCCATGCGAAAATGAAAGGGCACTTTATCTCTCAACACTTCCTGGTCACGCCTGACACCCATCTTTCAGTAGCGTCAGCAGAGGCGTAGACAGGGTAGGGCCTGAGCGGGCAAGGCCCACCCAAAATCGTTAAATGCCCACTCAGCAGCGACGTGTGGGCATTCACAGATGTTAATCTCACTTCAATGGGCCCAACTACATTAGCATCAGGCCCCATTTGTTAGACAATCCTGGCTACGCCTCTGAGCGGCATTCTGTTGCTTTCTTATGCAAACGCATAGAATTCCACAGCGGACTTCCGTGTGATGCTACTGGCATCTTACATGAAGTTTGCATACTAGTTTCAGTTTTATCTTCAAAAGGGCCGTTGCAAATGTGCTGCTTTCTGTTCAGGGTGATGTATACCTTTTTCTGGTTTATAGTAGTTTCCATAAACGGCTGCTGAAAGGCTCTCTTTTTCTCTGGTTTCTGAAGGATATGATATGATATGAATAACATGATTGGTTATTTATAACGCGCTTCATACCCAGAGGTTTCTAAGTGCGGACCCAGGGATCGAACCTGTGTTGCTCTGTGTCGTCTTACTTCCAAGGCGAGCATGTTGCCCTTGAGCTATCCTCGCGGACTTGTGTGGGACGTCTTACTAGTAGCAGCGGCAACACCATCAGACCTGCAACAGCTACAGCATGTTTGGAGGGAGTTGTTCTGAGAGTGACCTATTTCTCTTAGTGACATATATCTATGTTGTTGTATCCTGTTGCAGAAAACTAAGGATCCTGTCTTAGATGTCTCCGCATGGTCTCGTGCATCGAGTCCCTGTTTTTCCAGGGCCTAGGACACTGGTTCATGCGTGGTCATTGCTAGCATCATGACGAAACCCTGCGTAATTAAGGTAATGTATGCAAGGATATGGTGAACATGTCTTTATTGGTCTTGGTTATACACATAGGCAACACCATTTTTAATGCCAGCTATAGCTTGTTGATGTTTTTAAAATATGATCTTTTAAAAATATAAATGATATGATATGATAGTTTGTTTGTATACCCCCTATACAAATGTGTTTCAAAGCGATTCAAGGCAGGGGAGGGAGCAAGGTAAAATACAATAACATTCTTACAAGGCCTGGAGACATTAAGAATGGGTAATTAACTATCGTAATAGGCCTGACGACATTTCTGAAATGTCATTATAGGCTTATGTAGTGCAGAACCAATGTCCTGTGTGATGCACCATGACCGTGTACAGCAGAGGTCAGCATTTTTGGTCGTCTTTTGGCACATAATGTGTTGTGGACGCGAAGGATGCCGAACACCATATGGCTTCCTTGCTTGATTTATAGAATTGAACTCACTCTTGTGAAATCCAACCTCCACAACTATGAAATAAATCAATCAAAAAAAGTAGCAGGCGCTCCTCCCCAGAAAGAACATGGCATGATAACCTGTTCTGAGATGAGAGTTTGCAGCACACGCTTTTTGCTCACTGTACTTTTCACAGATGGGAAATAGCCATTTGCATATCATTCTTTGTCACGCCCACATGGGCAGTCCAGCACCGAAATGCTATGGCAAGTCCTCTCTGAACAAGAGTACCAACAGCAACTCCATACACGTGTTTCAGCCTTGTTGGGCCTCATCAGTGAGGTGAAGCTGTGCCTCTCTGAGCACAGTGAGCAGGGAGTCCACGTCTGGGTTCCCCCAGTTAACTTAGGGTGACCAACCCCAAGTTCCTTGCAAATATTTCAAAAAGGTAGCAGGCGCTCCTCTCCAGAAAGAACATGGCATGATAACCTGTTCTCAGATGAGAGTTTGCAGCACACGCTTTTTGCTCACTGTACTTTTCACAGATGGCATTACAGATAGCATTTTGGTGCTGTACTGCCCATGTGGGTGGGACAAAGACTGATATGCAAATGGATATTTCCCATCTGTGAAAGGTACAGTGAGCAAAAAGCGTGTGCTGCAAACTCTCATGTCAGAACAGGTTATCATGCCATGTTCTTTCTGGAGAGGAGCGCCTGCTACATTTTATGAAATAAATCAAGCGTGGACATTTTTTGAGGTGATCAATACAATGTAAATATGTTTTTTTCTGCATCCTTGTACTCCTGAGTTCAAGCAATACCTTTGATACATTGGGACTCATTACATGATTGCTGGTCCTGTAACTACGGTACTGGTAAGCTTGCCAGTACTGTACTTACCGAACTGGCAAACTATGAGTTCTGCTTGCGGGTGCCTTTTTGCCCAGCAGGTCAGACCGGCGCCCGCGAGCAGAGCATGCCGGATGTACCGGCACAATTCTAAATGGTGCCAGTGCATCCAGCCTCCCCATTCCCATTGAGCCCTATGGGAATGGGCTCAATGGCTCCCTCATATTCACGCTCATCCTACATGTCTTAAAAACACACTGGGCCTCATGATTAGTTTGGGTGGTAAATTTGACAATGTACTTCCAAACTCATTTACTGTTACTTGCACTCATTCCCTTACCATTGCCACTGGATCACGAGTGATGGTATAGGGGTGTAAATCCTAATTTCTGGCATCCATAGAACTGCATGAAGATTTTTTGCAGTGTGTACCACAAGTAAGAATTCTGCATGGTCAATCCACCAATTATTTCAGGAAAAGTGGAGGATTTACATCCACTATTTTCTAGAGGCGAATCCTCCACTTTGCCTAAACATTTGGAATTTGGTGCTGCAATAAAAGCGATGGTACATCTGATGCTGCAAAAAAAGTGGCACTAACAGTTACCAGCATGTTTTTTACTGCACCACCAACGTCGTTATGAGTCCCTACAGAACATAATGAATAGTTCCTAAGGAATTACTGCCACACTTGGTTACCTTTACTGCAGTGTTAGTCCCTGTTCAGGGATATTATGATATTGCACGTGGGATTAGAGGAATGATCACAAGTGATGATGCTGCCTACTGTCATTCCTCCAGTTTTTTTTTTCTTTCATTTTCAGTAAAGTGGAGGGTGTACCACCAACGGTATCAGGGAAGTGGTTTGCTCCACTTTACCACTACATTTACCATTTGGTGGAGCGGAAAAGTGGCATTAAAGTGTTGGTAAAAGAATGACCATCATTGTGCTGCCACAGTTTATCACACTGCCAAATCCAAAATGAGCCGGCTAGTTTTAAGTTGATCTGGTACACGGGGGGGGGGGTTACATTCATCATCAATTTAAACAATTAACTTCATCTAGTGCACTGGCAGGTTCATTAGATGTGTTAAGTCTGTGCAAGTTGCACGGGAGGGCCCACAAACATGTGCAGTTCTGTGCACATAGTCGCTTCTATGGAATTCTGCTTGTTTGAGTATGGCACACAATCAATGCATGTGAATCCAGGTGGATCTAAGTTTCAGATCATTTGTTGATCTCCGAAGTGCAAACAATCATACATGTCTCCCTTCATACATGGGCATAGAGGGAGCCATTTACATTTATCGCTAGGGAATCCGCCTGATGTTAGCAGGTGGAAAAAGTTGGCAGATTCCATAGGAATCCAAAGCATCTCCATCATCAGATGGTTGTAGGGATGTTCACGTATTTGACATATGGAGCAGAGGGGGTGTGTATATTTCAATCACTCTCTCCTCATCTCCTGTGAAACACTGGAAAATCGCCCAGGGTGCAAAGTAGGTAATGAAATATGTGTAAACCTTTTTGCACATGATTTTAATGCCAATCCAGGCATATTAAAATGAAACCTCCAGCATCTTCTTTCATAATTATAAGCTCATATATTGCTCCCTATGTTATGGGACCCCAACCTCCCACTACTCAGTCTCTTCTTGGTACCCATATTTTAACAAAGCTTATGTATCTGCTCAATGATTTGTCCGGCTCACTCAACTTTGTCTTGAAAACGGACTCCCGCACACCTGCACTGCTTCATTAAGTACATAATTCATTATTAAGTGGTCAAGTGCATTATTGTGAATGCAACCCACTTCCTCCCGCTAGTGAGAAGCATATGTGCCTAGCTCCTCACTGCTTACTTTGAATAGTTGCCATCTGCAATAATTATACCTCAATTAAACATTCCCTTGGACCTTCAAGTCAGAATCTTAACTACCGCTCTGGATGACCATCTGTGAGTTCCCTTCTGATTTGTGACCCCGGCTGCATGATATTGCACTGCAGCAGAATCTCTCAAAGAAATTCACATCTAAGAGCAAATAAGTGACAATACTCCAACCCCGCTTCCTTACCCCTCCCCTCTCACCCATCAAAAAGCCCATTCTCTACCAAAGATCTTGCAACCTTACACGTCACTCTATTCAGATGACCCATCAGGCCTGGTCTACTTAACAGAGTCCAGGCCTGCCCATCTTCTATCAACAATCACTCTCTGAATTGATAAGAGGCTGCACTTAAGACTAACCTATGCTCGCCCATACCCATCATACAGAATACATTGGAGCCTCAATATGAATTTAGAGGTATTTCTGCAGTAAATCCGCTGGAATACCACCAAACTCTATTACCTTTACCGCCAGGTTTTGGTAGGTTGGGGTATAGCCCCATTTTTGGCGTCCATAGGACTCCATAGGTATTTTGCTGGAATTATCACAAGTGGTAATTCTGCTGACTTGTGGAGGAAAAGTGGAATATTTACCTCCAGCTCTTTCCTGGAGGTATATCATATATTTCTCCACCAAAGTCTGAATTGGTGGTGCAGGAAACATGGCAGAATTTCCATTACCACCATTAAAGTGGTAGTAACATAATTATCTGCTCCTTTTTACTGCACCGCCAAACTCGGAAAGAGGCCCTAGTATATCATCACACAGTAACAGGTACATCCAGCCACAGGTTTTCCACATCTGCCTATCCAACTAAGTCCCCCGCCCCCACCTGCATATCATACAGGGCCATGCAAGGCAAGGCCAACATTACAGGCAGGAGGATGCTGTATAAGACTAAATACCTTACCAAACCTTATACATATACCGTTTGATGAATCTGAGGAGGCCGTCCCTTCTTCTATAGGGGGAGACCTTTCTCATTGGGTCGGGGTGGTGTGTCCACAGTACAATAGTCTCCCTGAGGGTGGTGCACCGAGGGAGGATCACATAGGAAAGGAATCTTTTGATGGAATTGGGGATGATCATTATACGTGAACTTGGTTTGACACCCATCAATACACTCAACCCTAAGTCCTCTGTCCCCCTTTCTAGGTAGGGTTAATGTACTGTGTTGCCAAATCAGTCAAACCAACAAAAATCACAAGACTGAGAGACCAAAAGATACAAAGTGTTTTACACCTTAAGTGGAAACTGGTACTGCGAAGAGGAAGATCACAAGGAGGCAGAGGATCACGCTAGAGAAGCAGAGTGAGTGGTATAGCTTCTTACCACAGTTGTGATTGTGGCTGTTGCAGTACAACTATCCTACGTTGGAGTTCCGAAGGAGATCAGCTGGAGAGCTGATGGGAGAGAACAGTCCTTGTAATGGGTACAGTGAGAGCCGTGCAGGAAAACAACTGTCAAGAGCAGCACGATAAACCACACCGAGAGGAAAGGAAGAGAACCCTCCAAGTTTCCCTAGCATCGGCAAAGTGTCAATTGTTTTGACCCATGTTGAATCAATAGACTGGGTAGATGTGGGGATGAGCTGTCGCCGCCCATTATTCTATCCCAGAACAAACTAAATCAATAGACTGGGTGGATGTGGGGATGAGCTATCGCCGCCCACATTCACGCCAGAATAGGAGAAGCGCGCAGTTTGTGCGCACACCAAAATGGTTGCCTAACCTTCCACCCACCAGTGCGCGCGTGATGGCCCAGGGGTGCCATGAGTGGAATGTGTGCCAAAGGAAAAACAGCAGTGCCTGTTAGCTTAAAAAGCCCTTTGAAATCACCTTGGTTTCTCTGAATGCAAGCTCAAAATGCCTATTTTCAAACATTGCAGGATATTCAAAAATCTCACTGAACACCAGCAGACATTTGGCAGAATGAAGTTTTGTGTACATACAAAATCTGGAAAGAAAAAGAGCCCAAAACCATGTTCATAACAAAACTGGCTGAGCTGTGGAGGTCAGCAGCTTAAGTTAAACTGAACTGAAAACCACTAAAATCGAAATGTTTAAATTAAATGAGGGACCTACTTTTGAGTGTCACATAGTTTGTAACTGTTGAAATGTCATAGTTTTGAACTTAGAATCAGCATTCTAGCTGCATGTGTAAAAATTGTCAGTTTGATTTGAATGTAGAAAACTGGGAACACAAATTGACATTTAGCTGAAACCTGGCTTAATGAAACTGGATTCTGCCTGACAACTACCCCCGACAGGAGTTGAAACCTGCTCAGCCACTCTTCCCAGGCCTAGCTGCATTCTGCTGCCCCTTGCCAAAAGGAGTTGACACCTCTCTGATTAGATTAGGGGAGGAGCACCTGGGAACTGGAAGGGACAGAACAATGCAACTTCCTTGACTCAGGCAAATGTTATATTGGGGGCATCGTAAAATAGCTTCCTCTTGGGAGAAACTGGGGGGGCAGCTGTGCCTCTGTGAACAAGCTGGCTTGGGGGAAGTGGATAAAGCAGTTATTCCACCATGTGATGTGGGAAGCCACACCCCTTTTTGACCAGGGCATACTTTTAAAAAGATGGATAATTCATAGTACGGACCTGTCAAAATTATATAAATAATATCATTATTCTTGTGATTTTTCTGTGCACATTTTAAGAGGTGTTAGGACCCTGTGGTATGTTCCTGGGGATAGTAGCAGAAAAATGGTTGTTACTCCAAATGTATGCATGTTAAAAATCTGACACTTTATCATCTGTAACCCATATCCCTGGTGCACATTTGTGTAAAATTTGGAAAGGTTTAGAGGTCGTTATCTGGATGAAAAGGGGAGAATTCTGTCATCGGTGGACACGACATCGTACAAAGACAGGGATCGGATGGTTTGGTGCTACAGAAAATATGTTAACTGGACCTATAATATGAGAGAAATGGTACATAGATAAATATGTATTTGGATCAGAAATAGATTTGTGTGAAATTTGACAAGGGGAGGTTCCTCTGACCATAAAACCTACAGCATCACTCTGACACTCCATTTCCTCCCCCAATCAAGGGAGAGAGGAAAGCTGGGCCAATGACAAGTAGACAGGGGCAGGCTTAGCTAGGCCCAGGCACACACCCATTTCAAAACACATAAAAAGAGACTGCGGGGACAGGTAGAGACATTCAATTCCATTTGCTGCAGAGCATGCTGACCAAAGACTTCACATTCAGAGATCCAGACTTCAAATCCATCAATCTCCAGAACCTGTAGCAGAAATTAACTCCAGAATTTGTAGCAGAGAGGCCTGAATCCACAAGCTGAATCCTCTTCAGACGGCCTCAAAACCAACCAAACTATTCAACAGCCGGGCGAGCTGTTTGAATTTTTGCAAGAACCTGTAGCAGTATCCAGAAAGCAGTGCTGTATCCACTGTGAGCAGAACCAGAAACCCAGACCGCTGTGAGCAGAACCGGTCCCTGATTGACCCGCCGAGCAGAGAGAACCGAAGTCCAGTCCAGTTGACCAGATCCGTGACGAGGCCCGTTCATTTCAAAATTAGGAGTGAGTATCCGCCAGAACTGTGCAGAACACAATCTCTTAGTTAAAATAATCTAATTCAAGCTATTTTAATCTAAGTAGAACTGCCTCCTAGAAATCGTGTCATCTGTCATTTTTAAAGCTGCACAACTGTCACCTGTCAATTCTGCAGCTGCAAGCTGTCCCCTGTCAATTTGAGTTTTACTTTAAATCCGAAAATCTACCTTTATTAAATCATCCGTATCTCCGGAACCGTTTGTGCTAGGAACGAGATTTAACTTTCATTTTAAAGCTGTGATTCTAGACTTTCTACTCCCTATACTTTTTCCATAATTGCGAGACATGCACTCGCGAAATTTACCGCGATTTGTGATTTGGCCCGATTTCTTCATCTGTAGAAATCAGCAGCTTTTTCTTCTATTCGCTAAAATTCGTTTGCAATCTGCTAATCATTCATAGAGTATTGTTAAAGTGAGCCTGAACTAATATAAAGTAGCCATCACCTACCCTGAACCTCTAGAGGGAATTAAAAGCAATTTTAGCACCTTTTCACTTCCTTGCAAACCACATTAAAGTAATTTGCCTGTGTTTAAAACTCATCCCTGTTTTCCCTAAGCTTGCTGGGAGAACTGGAACTGTGTATTGCATTATAAAGTGTGATTTGTTGGGATTCTTGAAGACTGTGTGCTCTCCTTCCATTTCTTGTATTGCATAGGGGGGGAGTGAATTGTCAAAAGAAAAAGTGATCATATTACCTTTTGCTAAAATCATAACAAGTTATTTCTGTACTGCATTTTATTCCACCTTGCATTTCCTTGAAACCATCAAGCATTTTCAGCTACCTCATCCTCTACACTACTCCTAAGTAACCAAATCAGTGTACCCCTGTAACATTATCCATTGTTGATCACGGTCATATTCTGAAGTGTGATATCAGTTATCAATTTATTTATAAAGTGTGATAAATATATATTGTTGAATTGTCCAAATAAACCTTTTAATTTGCAAAACAAACCTACTGCTCGGCTCAGTGGGGTCAGGGGGATTCTAAGAGGGGGGTGTTATACAAGGGTTGTCATCCAGAGTACTGAACTGGATATAAAAATACATCAATAAGGGCTTTCCTCAGCATCCCAGACTAGGCATTGACTTAGCTGTAGTGTTGATTGAATATCGCTTACAAAAGTGGGGGCTCGGAGCCGGGATATTCTGTGTTAGAATTACCACTTGTGCAGATTAATACAGTGTGCCAACTGACCAGATACACATATCCGGTTAGATCACCACGCTGTTTTACATTGTACAAACTTCTGTAAGTCAGGAAGGAGCTCAAATTCCAGAATGACGACCTTGGTAGATATGAAAATAGCCAGAGAGCACTTCTTACATAAGCTATTTGTGAGAGGTGAGTGGACTCATCAGGACCAAACGGTCTGGTTGTAGGCAATCGCGCAACAGGTCACTGAAACAGGGTCAGATATATGGAGAGATCAGGGTCCATTACATGTGGCCCTGAGTGAATTATACATGGCTCCTAAAGTTAAAGATGAACACGATAAGATGGTTAGGATAGTGGCATATTTGTATCTATATATGGGAGCAATGCATGACAAATGTGCCGAAGGCCAAGATCTGGCAAATAGGCAACATATGGTGTTAGAAAAGGCCCAATCTGACCTGGTCTCTTCTGAGCATAGGCTGCAGAGGAGCCAGGAGTCAGAAAATGATAGTAGGCAGTATATCATTAAAATAAAAGAGGACATGGATATACTGCAATGGGAAAAGACAGACCAGGATACCAGAATTCTGGCTTTGCAGAAGGAGCACCCAGACAGTTTGGACTCCTTACTGCAGAGCCAGAAAAAGCTGGAGCAACAGATCAATTTCAACAGGGCATGCACAGAGCAGGTAGCCACCCTGCAAATCCAACTAGACAGAGAGAAAGAGGAAAGCAATAAATTGATTTTGAAAGACCTGGATACCCAGGCAGAGTTTGATGAAGAACACCAGAAAGCTGGTGCCTTCCAAAGGCAAAGGGACGACCTGGCGGCACAGATGCAGGCTCTTAGTCAGGAAAGGGATACCTTAGGCCAGGAAGTCTGCCACTGAAAAAGGAAAATGGAAGAAAATCACCTGGCCCTACAGGGACTGGGTGACCTCCAAAAAGAACACCAGAACTTGTTAGAGCACACCAGGAGGGTGGAGGAGGCTCTGGCAAGAAAGGAGCAGGCCAGTAGGGATGGGACTGAGGAGGTAACCCTCCTGCAGCAGAGACTGGCCCAGTACTCCAGGACCAATCAGGAGGCACAGAGAGAAAATGAGGCTCTCTGTCAGCACAATGATAGGCTCCAGCAACAGGTAGCCATGCAGGAGAGACTGATAGAGTCTAGTAAGGCCTTAACTGAGGAACTGAAAGTGCAGGCTCTTGCATTGCAACAGTAAGCAGGGGCGGATAGAGATGAGGTTCGCTGGGAAAGAGAAACTCCTGAGCATAACCTCAGGAGCCCTAGTACCAGAGGCCTTCATCTCTCCCAGTCCCTGGACTCTGCCACCCCCATGTCCCCTTGCGCACATGAGCCCAGGGCCACGGGGATGGCAGATTACTATCCAGCTAGAAGTATGGGCCTCATAGGCCAGTACCTCCCAGGAATGGATGGGCGGGCATCCGGGTATGGGCACCCAAGCACAGTGCAATTTAGTGGGGAACCCCAGGAGAGTAGGCCCATTAAGGGCATCCTGAAAACCTCTGCCCATTTAGGTCAGTGGGGGGGATACCCAGCAAATCCTGGTAGCAAGGAGGGATCTGAAGACTCCTCTGAGCGTCACAGGACACAGGAGAC
This sequence comes from Ambystoma mexicanum, assembly GCF_040938575.1. Taxonomy (NCBI): domain Eukaryota; kingdom Metazoa; phylum Chordata; class Amphibia; order Caudata; family Ambystomatidae; genus Ambystoma; species Ambystoma mexicanum. Next base: position 459,150,476 of record NC_090938.1, on the reverse strand, counting down.
CAGGTCCCCACATTCTGCCAGCCATTCCCAGGCTCGCAGAATCCGGGAAAACCTGGAAGATCAGACGGGCATCTCTGGGAGCAGCGCTTCTGAGTCGGAGGATGAATGGACCAGGGTTACCCGAACCAAAAAGGCCAATAAGGCAAAAAGGGCCTTGCTTAAGGACCCATTGAAACAAATAAAGGCAATAAGGAGTGTCATCACGCCTTACCATAAGAACACCAAGCATTATGTTTGGGAACACTTGGAGCTCTATGAGCAAATGATGGAGACTTTCCATTTGAAGGACAGCCAAAGCTGTATTCAATATGTAAAGTGGACCTTCTCACCAGATTACTCCAGTTTCTTTGCTGGGCTGGAGGATCAAAACCATTCAAGGTAGTCCACATACAGGGCGGCCATCTTGAAACATTTTTCTGTGCACAGAAATCCTCAAGAGGCTCGCAAGGCAGCCTACAATTTGCAATGTGGGGAGGATCAGGCCTCACAAGAGTTTGTGCAAGAATTAAAGCGTGCTTTTGCGCAGACTACCAGAAGGGTGCGCACGGATAGCAGAGAATTTATCAATACGTTTTTCCATGCCTTACCCAAATACACAATGACCCAGCTCGTGAGAGATTTTCATGAGAAAAGATCTTTAGACTGGGTCATTGAACAGGCTACCCGGATCTATGAGGTGCAGAAGCCCATTGAAAATAAAAATAATGCACCGAAAAACCCCAAAACCAACAGCACCCCTGCTGCTGCCAAGGTGGCGGAGGTAAAGGTTGCCCCCGTTTTAGATTTGGAGATGGAGGGGCCTAAAAACCTGCCTGCACCAAATAATTCACTGCCCAGAAGGCCCTCGGCCCAGTCACAGACAGGGAGTCGAGGAGGTAGTCCCACAAATGGGGTCCACGCTCCTCTGATTATGTAAGTCCCCGCTACAAGGGAAACCAACCAATCCTGGGTTATGTGTGGACTCCTCCAGCCCAAGGGGGGGATCCAGCCAAGCACCTGACCCGGGGAACCTCCCTCCTAACTTCCCCCAGGAGGGCAGCAATTCACCAAATCCTGGGCAGAACTTTTTCACCAGGTATCCACCAAATTTCCAACCCCAAAATCATCCATCCTTCTTTCCCCAATTCCCTGAGCCCAGACAACCTAATCCGGGAGAGGGGAGGCCAAGGGTGGAGGGGTACCAAAATCTTCCCAACCAGGGGTACTACCAGAGAAGGGATAGCTACCCTTCCCGGGATCAGCCCAGGGGAGAAAATAGAGCCCCGTATCAGCCTGAGCGGGTTTCACAACTTGAGCGCCAGGTCCAAAATATGGCACGGGATCTATGTCACATACTGAGGGCTCAACAGAACCCTCAGATGAGCATGCCACCGCAGAATGCCCCAAACTCTGGACCTGGTGCTCCAGAACAATGACGGGGGCAGCACCCCGATAGCCCACCGGTTCCCAGGGAGGAGGCACAAGGGGAAGGGGGGTGTAAAGCCTTGGAGGAAGCTTCCTTCCCAACTTGTAAACAGCCCCTGGAAAACCAGGAACCGGAAACAAAATCTCCTGCCCCTGAAAGCCTGCCTCCCAAGGAGCAGAGGGGGGTTAGGAGAAACAAAGGACCCAAACAGACCCACTTTTTGTAGGAGGTACAGGTCTTCCAATTTGAGGGAGAGGGATCCTCAGAAGATCCTGGGAAAAGGATATTCTCCTTCAGAGATGGGGGAACTCCTCCCAAGGAAAAATGGGTCCCCAGGGATGCCAATTCAGACTGGGGAGATGTGGAGACTGAGCTACCGCCACCCATCATCTCATCCCAGAACCGACAATACCAAAATCCCAAGGGTCAAACCCATCCTGGTGACTGCCTCCAAAAGGGGGGGGCGGCCCAGAACCGGAACCAGGGGAACCCACAATGGCTCTGATCTCCAGTTGCCAACTTTTTCTTTCAGATTCCCAAGACGCTCCACAGAATTCTGCCCAAATCTCTTCGCTAGCAATGTCCAAAACCAGAAAGTTAGCCCGCCAGTTGTCCAAAAATGTGCATTATCTGTGCCCCCTTGAGGAGAAGGAGGGAAGATATTATACCTCGGTACAAGTACAGGGGCAGGGTACAATTTCGGCACTGGTGGACACAGGATCCCAAGCTACCCTTTTGTCCAAAAGGGCCTTTGATGAACTAAATGCAGGAAGGGGGGAGAATTACCGTATTCCTCTCACCTCTCTTCCTGGACAACAGCAGAACTTTGACGGGAAGGAAATTCCTGTCGAGGGGACTGCAGATTTGGACATCAAAATTGGGCGACACAAGGTGAAACACCCTGTCATAGTAGTGACTCCAGAGTGCACCCCTTGTTTACTAGGGAATGACCTCCTGAGAAGGTTGTCACCCCTAATAGATTGCGTAAACAAGGTCCTCTGGACCCAGACTAGCCGACCAATAAAATTAAAACAGAGTGTCAACCATGTTAGTTTAAACGGCACCTGCCACATGGTTGAACAAAAATATGACCAAGTAGAATTTCACTTCCAGAACAACCAAATTCCAGACGTGACAGTAATAGCAGTAGGACAACAGACTGGTGATGGGGGTCCTCTCTATTTCTGAAAATCAACCTTCCTTCCAGTTTAAGGTGTTATTCCACACTGGAAGGAAACACCCTGAAATTCTTTACTAATCCACAATCAGAAACTCCCACTCCTATAGTCCAGAAAGATGTGAAGTCAGCTCAGAGCCTGGCTGATATTCAGCAAATTGGAGAGCAGTTGCTCATCCCTGTTCAGTTAAATGATGGGAAGGACTCTGTTCTCGCTGGAGTGTGTGTGAACAACGGTAAGAGCTTCATCAGCGAAGCCATGTTCCGCCAACTCCCAAAAGATCCAGCCATTCCCACATTCAAACTGATAGACAAATGGGAAATGGACCTGGAAGCACCTAATTCCAAACATCTCCTGCCAAGCAGGTGTATGCTCAAAATCTCCATTGGCAACAAGAGCATAGTCCATAATTGTTGGGTCGTGCGAGACGTCACTGCTGCCTGTCACTTAGGCAGTGACATTCTCAACCGCATCGCCATTAGTTTGGACCTAATAAACTTCAAAGCTTGGTCCAGATTAGCGGATAATCCCATGGGCTTTGATGATCAAGAAAAAGCATTTAGGTCAGCTCAATTGCTACCTTATGCAGTTGAAATTCAGCTTAAAGAGGAAGTCACCATCCCAGAAAGCACCCGACAAGTCTCTCTGGAAGTGAAAGTTAAAAGAGGACAAAAATGGAAAAACCCTGATGCTTATATTCATCTAAATGCTCCTCTCCAACAGCAAGGGTTAGGGGTAAACCCAACACCATTAGTCAACATAGAACATGACACCATTCCAATAGAGGTGGATAACAGCAACTTAAAGAGTATTACTCTAGCCACAGGCACCATTATTGGAATGGCGGTTGATGACCGACATTTCTCCATTGATTTAGGAAATGAACTGTTAGGACAGATCCCCAAGGACTGTTTGACAGTGACAGTGAGGACAATACAACACCAGACAGGATTTTCACCCGGCATGGGGGGAACTTCCTGGTGTACGCCTCTTGCCCTTATGGTAAGGAAGATGTGACTTGTGACTTCAGGAGGGATGAGGTGATTTTCCAGGTCCATGAGGGCTGCCTTTCCCACCTGAAGCCCCCAGTCCAAATCAGCACTCTGACCAGGAACTCCTCCACCCAGCTGGAGGAGGCTGCTGAGATAGCCAAACCAGAAGTCTTTCCAGGCTTCAGGCAAATGGTGGAAGAGAGAGTCAACCTAGCTGATGCCTGTGTGACTCTGGAACAGAAGCAAAAGTTGAAACAAGTTTTCTTGGATTTTCAAGATCTCTTTGCGGTAGACTCATATGACTGTGGTCGCACCGACATCCACACCACAACAATTCCCACGGACCCTGGAATGACCCCAGTGTTTGTGAAGCAATATCGTCTGCCTCTCGCATCCATGGAGTCTCTTACTGAAATAATTAAGAACCTGGAGTCCCGGGGAATAATCTGTCCAGTACACAGCACCTTCAATAATCCGGTGCTGGGAATATCGAAGCCAAACGGCCAGTGGAGACTCTGCGCCGACCTTAGGGAGCTCAACAAACAGGTCCATACTTCCCAATGGCCTCTTCCCTACATTGACCAAGGGCTGGCCCAGATCCAGGGGTCACAGGTATTCACTGCAATAGACCTGACCAATGGTTACTGGACCGTGCCTGTCAGTAGGGAGGACCAATACAAACTGGCTTTTACCTTTGGGGGCCAGCAGTACACATGGACCTGGACTCCCTTCGGATACCTCAACTCCGGCAATGAATTCAACATTTTCTTACATAAGGCCATGCCTGACCTGGGTGCGAGGGGTAACATGGCTTATGTAGATGATGTCCTCATCAAAAGTTCATCTGTGGAGGAACACATAGCGAAGATCTGTTATGTTCTGACACAGCTGAGGGCCGCCAGAGCAAAACTTTCCTTTCAGAAAGCACAGTGGTGTAGAACCCGTGTTAATTTCTTGGAGCATGAGACTACTCCTCAGGGTCTCTGTCCCCAAGAAAAGAAAGTGGAAGCACTTCAGAAACTGAAGGATTCCACAACTCTGCAGGAACTAAGGAGCCTCCTTGGACTGACTAATTACAGCAGAAAGTTCATTTAAGGCTACGCAGAGATGACTAGACCCCTGATTCATCTCTTGAAGGGGGGGGGGTCAAGTGGGAATGGGGTCCAGAACAATCCGAGGCAGTAAGACAACTCAAAAGAAGGCTCTCACAAGCGCCTTGCCTAGCTTACCCTATCAGAAACAAGGAGTTCTTCCTGGAGACAGGGTTCTCTAATACGTGCTTGACGGCAGTATTATACCAAAAGCATGACAAGGTCAATAAAGTAATCTCCTATGTGAGCAAAACTTTATCCTCTGTGGAGGAAAAATTCAACGATTGTGAGAAGGCACTCCTGGCAACGGTGTGGATATTGAAGAATTACCGCCCATTCATCCAAGGGGGAACACATCATAGTGGAGACTTCACACCAGCCTCTGCAATACCTCCAAAGGGACAGAATCCGGGCCGGAAATGTGAGTAATTCCCGAATTACTTCCTGGATTCTGTCAATGCACGGCTTTCCTGTGGAGGTCAGATATGGCCAAAACAAGAAGAGTCCCCTCGCGCAAGATCTGGCTGACTTGCATGATTGTGCCAGAGAAAAATGTCTCGAGGACGAAAGTCTAAAAATCAAGGACAACATGGAGGCATACCTTAATTCCCCACACAAAGTCTTTGATGAAGACAAGTGTGAGGGAATTCCCACTGTCTATGTGGATGGATGCTCTTACCATGTTGACAACAACGTGGAGAAAGAACTGGTGGCCGGCGTAGGGAATGCATGGGTGAAGGAGTTTCCAGAACCCTCCGCTGGATACAAAATTGGTCCCCGAAGTAGTCAGGTGGCAGAATTGATGGCTGTGCATCAGGCCATCCTCACTGCTGTCCAACATCAACTCCACAAACTGGTCATAATCACAGATTCGGATTATGTACAGAACGGGTTCGTGGAGCACCTGGTTAACTGGAAAACCAGAGGCATGTTATGTGCTAATAACAAACCCCTGAAACATGGGAAGTTAATCCAAAATATTGATGAACTGGTCACATCGAATGGGATGACCATCTATTGGAAAAAGATCAAGGGTCATTCCAAAGTAGAGGGACCAGACAAAACTGGAAATTACTTAGCTGATCAGTTGGCCAAAACCGGGGCCATCCAAGGGGATCTAATAGAAATAGAGTCCCTGTTGTGGGAAATCCAGGTCACTGCTATCACTAGGTCCCAGACAAATGCTCACAATGATCTTTCAACTGCACAATGGAGTAAGGAGACCCCTGATGCTGATTTGATCACAGCTCAGAAGGGGGATCCAATATTTGGTAAGTTTTACCAACACATTGAGGACCCTGAGAACTTTCCCCTGACGGATACCGATTACATTGGGAAAGAGGACCTAAGAGTGTTGATGAAATGTCCAAAAAGGTTCCGAATCCAAGACGGTTTGTTGGTAAGGAAATCCCAAGATGGCCATGATCAGTGGGTGGTCCCTACCTCATTCCGAAGCCTGATGTTAAGTCACGCCCATGATGCGGCCACCGCCGGTCATAGGGGGTTTCACACAACACTGGAAATCTTAAGAGAGGTTGCATACTGGCCACACATGGGGCAGGACATCGACCAATACTTGAAGGGGTGTCTTGTGTGTGCAAAATTTCAGCCATCATCCCTCACACACCGTGCGCCTCTCCAAAAGAGGGGGATGACACTGCCATGGTTGCAAATCGACTTTGTAGGCCCTGTAATTCGCTCGTCTAGAGGAAACAAGTACATGTTGACCGTTGCATGCTTGTTTACCAAGTGGGTGGAATGTCTCCCAGCCCCAAACTGCAAGGCAGAAACAGCAGCTGCCCTGATGATTAACCACATCTTTTCCCGTTTTGGTCTACCTCAAAGGATTGAGTCAGACAGAGTTAGCCACTTCACCAGTGAAGTAATGACAAAGATGTGGGAGATACTGGGGGTTAAAAGGAAGCTACACATTGCTTACAGGCCAGCTTCTTCTGGAGCAGTAGAGAGATACAACCAAACCATTGTGAGCATATTAAAAAAGTTTGTGGCAGATTCTGGGCCAAGTTGGGATATCCGATTACCTCTGGTCCTAATGGCCATCAGATCTACCCCTTCATCTGCAACTAAAATGTCACCATTTGAGTTGATGACTGGATGCAAGATGGTGCTTCCCCAGCATTTGCTCTACAGGACTCAAGAGCAGACACTGATTAATGCCTCCACAACTCATGAGTATGTGGAGAATTTAAGGAAACACCTTCAGCATGTTTTTGCCTATGCTCAGCGGAATCTAGAAAGATCAGCTGATAGCATGAAAACCCACTACGACCTGAAGACCACCAGGAAGGAATATACTGTGGGGGACCGGGTCTATCTATACAATTTCCAAAGGAACCAGGCCAAACAGCGAAAATGTTTGCCTACATGGAAGGGACCGTTTGAAATTATAGACAAAATCTCCCCTGTGGCCTACAAGATCCGCATCCCCAAAGGCGGTTTGGCAGAGAGGGAAGACAAGTGGGTCCATATAAATCAGTTAAAGTGTTGCCATCCCAGGCACACTCTGCAAATACTGGAGGAGTCCTCTGCAATACCAGAGGGGACCGCTCCAGAGTAATTCAATTCAAACCCTAAAATATCCCACATGTAGTCTCTAAAATATTACGATTTGGAAAAAAAAAATGTCTTATGATTGTATCTTGTTTTTGTTAAAATAATAACGCAAATGTTTTGACTATAAAATGTATATGCCACCCCACTATATCAATGGTGGGGAAGAAATGTCTATGAATAGGTATTGCTGCTTTCCTTTGTCGTCCTAGGAGAAAGAAAACCTGGAGACTGGCCAAGGAGGACGATCCGGAGACAGGGAGCAGAGACCCAAGGGGCCCGGGGTACTGCCCAATATTCCCATGAGGAACGGCGAGGAGAACCGATCGATCCAACTGGGTGGAGGAAAAGATGCTGAACTGTGCCATCTACAGAATTGGAAGAAGATAATGGGGACATACCAGCGCAAGGGCTCAAAACCTCTTTTGCACCCAACTTCCCCTCGACTTGAATCAAAGCGCAGTCGGGCGGGGGATTTGTCAAGGGTTTTGACCCATGTTGAATCAATAGACTGGGTAGATGTGGGGATGAGCTGTCGCCACCCATTATTCTATCCCAGAACAAACTAAATCAATAGACTGGGTGGATGTGGGGATGAGATATCGCCGCCCACATTCACGCCAGAATAGGAGAACCGCGCAGTTTGTGCGCACACCAAAATGGTCGCCTAACCTTCCACCCACCAGTGTGAGCGTGATGGGCCAGGAATGCCATGAGTGGAATGTGTGCCAAAGGAAAAACAGCAGTGCCTGTTAGCTTAAAAACCCTTTCAAATCACCTTGGTTTCTCTGAATGCAAGCTCAAAATGCCTATTTTCAAACATTGCAGGATATTCAAAAATCTCACTGAACACCAGCAGACATTTGGCAGAATGAAGTTTTGTGTACATACAAAATCTGGAAAGAAAAAGAGCCCAAAACCATGTTCATAACAAAACTGGCTGTGCAGTGGAGGTCAGCAGCTTAAGTTAAACTGAACTGAAAACCACTAAAATCAAAATGTTTAAATTAAATGAGGGACCTACTTTTGAGTGTCACATAGTTTGTAACTGTTGAAATGTCATAGTTTTGAACTTAGAATCAGCATTCTAGCTGCATGTGTAAAAATGGTCAGTTTGATTTGAATGTAGAAACCTGGGAACAAAAAATGACATTTAGCTGAAACCTGGCTTAATGAAACTGGATTCTGCCTGACAACTACCCCCGACAGGAGTTGAAACCTGCTCAGCCACTCTTCCCAGGCCTAGCTGCATCCTGCTGCCCCTTGCCAAAAGGAGTTGACACCTCTCTGATTAGATTAGGGGTGGAGCACCTGGGAACTGGAAGGGACAGAACAATGCAACTTCCTTGACTCAGGCAAATGTTATATTGGGGGCATCGTAAAATAGCTTCCTCTTGGGAGAAACTGGGGGGCAGCTGTGCCTCTGTGAACAAGCTGGCTTGGGGGAAGTGGATAAACCAGTTATTCCACCATGTGATGTGGGAAGCCACACCCCTTTTTGACCAGGGCATACTTTAAAAAAAATGGATAATTCATAGTACGGACCTGTCAAAATTATATAAATAATATCATTATTCTTGTGATTTTTCTGTGCACATTTTAAGAGGTGTTAGGACCCTGTGGTATGTTCCTGGGGATAGTAGCGGAAAAAAGGTTGTTACTCCAAATGTATGCATGTTAAAAATCTGACACTTTATCATCTGTAAACCATATCCCTGGTGCACATCTGTGTAAAATCTGCAAAGGTTTAGAGGTTGTTATTTGGATGAAAAGGGGAGAATTCTGTCATCAGTGGACACAACATCGTACAAAGACAGGGATCGGATGGTTTGGTGCTACAGAAAATATGTTAACTGGACCTATAATATGAGAGAAATGGTACATAGATAAATATGTATTTGGATTAGAAATAGATTTGTGTGCAATTTGACAAGGGGAGGTTTCTCTGACCATAAAACCTACAGCATCACTCTGACACTCCATTTCCTCCCCCAATCAAGGGAGAGAGGAAGGCTGGGCCAATGACAAGTAGACAGGGGCAGGCTTAGCTAGGCCCAGGCACACACCCATTTCAAAACACATAAAAAGAGACTGCGGGGACAGGTAGAGACATTCAATTCCATTTGCTGCGGAGCAGGCTGACCGAAGACTTCACATCCAGAGATCCAGACTTCAAATCCATCAATCTCCAGAAATTAACTCCAGAATTTGTAGCAGAGAGGCCTGAATCCACAAGCTGAATCCTTTTCAGCAGGCCTCAAAACCAACCAAACTATTCAACAGCCAGGCGAGCTGTTTGAATTTTTGCAAGAACCTGTAGCAGTATCCAGAAAGCAGTGCTGTATCCGCTGTGAGCAGAACCAGAAACCCAGACCGCTGTGAGCAAAACCGGTGCTTGATTTACCCGCCGAGCAGAGAGAACCGAAGTCCAGTCCAGTTGACCAGATCCGTGACGAGGCCCGTTCATTTCAAAATTAGGAGTGAGTATCCGCCAGAACTGTGCAGAACCCAATCTCTTAGTTAAAATAATATAATTCAAGCTATGTTAACCTAAGTAGAACTGCCTCCTAGAAATCGTGTCATCTGTCATTTTTAAAGCTGCACAACTGTCACCTGTCAATTCTGCAGCTGCAAGCTGTCACCTGTCAATTTGAGTTTTACTTTAAATCCGAAAATCTACCTTTATTTAATCATCCGTATCTCCGGAACCGTTTGTGCTAGGAACGAGATTTAACTTTCATTTTAAAGCCGTGATTCCGTTCTTTCCTAGAACCGACCTTCTAGTCCCTATACTTTTTCCGTAATTGTGAGACACGCACTCACGAAATTTACCGCGATTTGCGATTTGGCCCGATTTCTTCATCTGTAGAAATCAGCAGCTTTTTGCTTCTCTTCGCTAAAATTCGTTTGCAATCTGCTAATCATTCATAGAGTATTGTTAAAGTGAGCCTGAACTAATATAAAGTAGCCATCACCTACCCCGAACCTCTAGAGGGAATTTAAAGCAATTTTGGCACCTTTTCACTTCCTTGCCAACCACATTAAAGTAATTTGCCTGTGTTTAAAACTCATCCCTGTTTTCTCTAAGCTTGCTGGGAGAACTGGAACTGTGCATTGCATTATAAAGTTTGATGTGTTGGGATTCTTGAAGACTGTGTGCTCTCCTTCCATTTCTTGTATTGCATAGGGGGGGAGTGAATTGTCAAAAGAAAAAGTGATCATATTACCTTTTGCTAAAATCATAACAAGTTATTTCTGTACTGCATTTTATTCCACCTTGCATTTCCTTGAAACCATCAAGCATTTTCAGCTACCTCATCCTCTACACTACTCCTAAGTAACCAAATCAGTGTACCCCTGTAACATTATCCATTGTTGATCACGGTCATATTCTGAAGTGTGATATCAGTTATCAATTTATTTATAAAGTGTGATAAATATATATTGTTGAATTGTCCAAATAAACCTTTTAATTTGCAAAACAAAACTACTGCTCGGCCCAGTGGGGTCAGGGGGATTCTAAGAGGGGGGTGTTATACAAGGGTTGTCATCCAGAGTACTGAACTGGATATAAAAATACATCAATAAGGGTTTTCCTCAGCATCCCAGACTAGGCATTGACTTAGCTGTAGTGTTGATTGAATATCGCTTACAGAAGTCTGTGAGAAGGACAATGCAAAGCAGGAAGGAATCATGAGATGGGAGAGCTGTTGCTGAACCTGCTAGGACTCTGCATGCTGCTGGAGCCTCACAGAAGGACAAAGCTTCCTGCAAACCACAGACACCTATCAGAAGGAAGGAAACAGCCAAAGGCATTGCTAGGGGGGCTGAGGGGGCTATAGCCGGTGGTCTTTTGGTTGTAGTCCCAGATAGAAGCTCAGGGGCTACAACCAACAGGCTAGCTAGCCCCAAGTTCTGATAGTCCTGACATTAGCATAGTCCCAGTTCTTTTTCAGAGCTAGCAACACCCCTGGAAACAGGTACACAGGGTCTCCAGGAGGTGCAGGAAATCCAGGAAGGCAATATAAAGCTGGAACAAGAGGTTTTGGGGCCCTGAGAGATGTTGACACGTGGTCGGAGATGGCAAGCATGTAAAACAAAGAAGTGTGAGTCTGGGTCCTGCACTCAAATAGAAGAGAAATAAACAGAGGGTCTGGGACCCTTAGAGACTTGTACACTTGGCAGGAGAGTGAACCAAGCATGTATAATGAAGTAGTGTGAGTCTGGGACCCGCACCCAAACAAAAGAACAACAAGCAGAAGGATCTGGTACCCTGAGTTAGTTGCATACTTGGCAGGAGAGTTAACCAAGAGAATGCAAAACAAAGCTGTGCAAGTGGAGGACTTGCACCCAAACCAGAGATCGAGAAGGAGTGGCTCTGGGACACTGAGTGAGTTGCATGCTTGGCATGAGAGCTAACCAAGTGAAGGCAACATAGCCGTGCAAGTCTGGGACTTTGACCTAAATCAGAGATTGAGATACAGAGCGTCTGGACCCTGAGAGATTTATGCACTTGGCAGCAGAGTGAACCAAGCTCATACCATGAAGAAGTGTGACTCTGGGGCCTGGACTCAAATTAGAGAAAGACAATCAGAGGCTGTGGGACCCTGAATGGGTTGCATAGAACCGAGTGGTGACAGCGCCATTGTGCAAGTCTGGGTCCTGCACCCAAACAAGAAGTCAAGAATAAGAGGGTCTGTGAACCTAAATGAGATATAACGTACAGTTGGGTGTCTGGGACTCGCACCTATATCAGAGGTTGAAAACAGGAGTGTAAAGACCCTGGAACTGACAAAAGGAATCCTACTCTTAATGGCAAACTATACCAAGTGGGTAGGGCAAAGAAGTAAAAGACACATCATCTTGTGATTTACACAATAACATTTTACCTAATATAAAAGGGTCCCAATAGCCCAAAAGGAACCTAACCCTAGAGAAGGAATTGTGTATTGTGAAACATTAATTTTGACAAGAAGACGTCTAAGGGAAAGGAAATTTACGCTAGTATTGCAATCTTATATTTTTGGAACATAAGACAAGAAGAAGTTTAGGAGAAAGGAGCATAACCCTAGCATCAGGATCTTATATTTTGGAACATTAGTTTTGCGTCACTTTACTACCCGAGAGACTGGGAACCTTTCTGTTGGTTGAAAACACAAAGAGCCCTTTTTTCTTTGAGAATAAATCATCCTTGCACAGTTACTTTGGATTATTTGTGTTACAGAAGCAGGATTTTGGACATGACAGTGATAGACTCTTTGTGGACTTTCTGTCAAATTCACTAGTTTCCTTTCAGGTAGGGAAGCCACTCTTCGTTTTAGGGATAGAGAGGCAGTTTGCCAACCTTTTATTATTTAAGAACAGTCTATATACAGAAACATGCTACCATTGTATCTGAGCCTTAATTCTGCACCCTTACAAATGAATTCATTGAACAATGCAATGTGTCTTCTTCCCCATTCTGACAAGACGGTTTTGTGTTCTTTACATGACTGCCTTATTTATTTATATTTCTACTTTGCTTTCAATTCAAGAAATTAAAATACAATTTCAAAACATTTCACTAGGACCTTGAACAGAGGCAGACGGTGTTAGTGTCCTCGGCTGTGGGTAATTAAGGCACTTTCTTGGTTTTGATCAGTTAACAGTCCCTGCTCCACTCGGGAATGTTAACGCGGTTTTGGGGGAATTAATTCCCATTAGCCATGCTAAATTATGCATGTTGTCTCCATTTAAGGGCATTATGGAAAAGGAAAATGTGTGCCTCTTTCATGTTCATTGAATGTGTTTGTCTTCTTATTGATCAGGCTCTTTTGACAGTAGTTTTCTTATTAGAATATAGTCGTTTTACAAAGCATGGGGCCAATTCAAACAGATGTTACTATGAGTTGCTTTTTCTTGCTCGTTCACAGTGCTATTCGATTCACTGAAGAAGTTGCTATGGATGGTACTGATTTACAAAAATATTGGTAATGAAAGTAAATGTTTTTCTGAATTTAATAGGCTTCTCCAGGGGTACATTGATGGAAAATCCTACCAGCTGATTGTGTTTTTGGATGCATAACTCCCTCAAAATCTTGCTTTACCTTCACGCAAAAAAATAATTTATTTGTGAGAACGTGATTGTCTTATAGTATATTTGGAAAATGGAGATATTATAGTGGAATTGTAGGCTATTTTTCCATAGAATAAGAGGATGTCTTCCCTGTCCCTCATAAACAAAGACATTGTAGTGTAAACATTATATTCTTTTCAACAATTTTTCAGAGTTTGCATTCCTAGCATAGAACATATAGGTCAATCAGGGTGAGATGTTGCTCAGCAACGAGATGACTTTTGCCAAGTGCGAGTGGTTCCTTAAGGCCCGCCCTCCTACATCTGGCCCTACCTGTCTCACAAGTTGGTCTAGAGTGGTTTGTGAGCTTTTGTCTTGATAACAATAGTCTGAGGAATCCAAGCGTTTAGGGAGATCACACCGTGGTCACCCTACCATTCATCAACGTTCTTCCAGAACATGTTTTACACATTTCCAAATTCTTTTATTTTGACAAGTTCATCCTTTAGCTGAAATAACTTTCCATGTGCTCTAAAGATTCTTTAAAGTCTTGATTGAATAATCAGTGTTCTAAGATCATATCCTATTTCTTTATAAACATTTAGGGCCTGATTCATGGAAAAGTGAGCATCTCTCCTGCAATTGGATACTGTACACAGAATAAAAAATGTTTGCCCTGTGTATTCATGGAATTTACTGCGCAAAGTGACCAATATTCAAAAGTCGTGCTCGTAACGCCCCCGACATGCACACACGCAAAGCATAAACAGCCAGCATAGCAACCTTTGTGTGCTCCCCTGGGCAGAAATACATGCACCCTTCAAACAATGTGTGTGGTTCCCCACAAGCAGGCCTGCATCTCAGGGACCCTGCACAGGGTCTGCTGTAAACTTTGCTGGCACCCTGACAATATGTGTATGTTACTTTGTAACTCGGGTTGAACTCAGAAGATCTGCTTGCAAACCCCCGTAAACTGTTCCTGGACCCCGCTACATTGCGTACCGTACACACGCCCCTAATTTAGATCAGAACCCCAGCTGCGTACATGCACCCCTAAATCCGACATGCAAACCCACCTCTGCGCTGTGATTCCTATGTGCAAGTGTCTTTACGAATGCCTTCGGGAAGCGTAGTGATCGAGGGATTTGCGTGGCCATTCTATGCCGAGAGGCTGCACGGGTGGCTCCATGAATAGATGTCATTTAGCTCAATGGTGGGCGTGCCAGGGACTGTCTGCGGGCCGTCCCTCGTAATGCAAACTTTTTTGCATGTTTTTCCCATTTTCTTTGTTCCGCTCCTTTCTCAGCCTTCTGCGCAAGCCACGCCCGCGCTCTGCATGGTGTCTCATTCAAGGCGCTCAATGGCTAGCAGAGAAATGTCCAGCCTGCACAAACTCCACGCAAGTCCTTGGAAAGTCCCGTGCATTCGATTATGTAAATCAATGAACGTGATTTCACACATATTTTGGCACGTAAGTTCCCTATTTTGCGTGCAAATCATTTCATGAATCGGGCCCTTAGTATATAGGAAATGTTCCTATCATCCCTTATCGCTTTAGCTGACGAGCCTAACACTAAGTCCAGTACTAAAATTGGCAACAGACAACGTCCACTTGCTCCTCCTCAAAATCCCAAATCCTAATTATTATGCACGCCCAGCAGCGGAATGCGGTCTACTGAAGTGGAGGCTAGCCCTTTGTTGTCGATGAGCACTTAACTTGTGAGCTATTCGCATATACGCATATCATGACCCGGTAAAACTGATGTAATATAATCTGAACATCAGGAGAATTTGCGACAGCACGATGGATGGATGATTACTGCACTTCTTTGCGTTCTCTCTGAAGATTGTTCCTATTTGGTGTTAGGTGGCTTTGCTTGTGCCCAAAGATACAGGTAGTTTGTTCTCTATTGTTTGAGGAAGTTCTTACGAATTCGAAGGCATGGCACTATAATGTCAAAAGGGGAACAGTTTGAACAATATGCTGTCCGAATTGTGAAATTCTAATGCCATGAAATATCATGAAATCCAAGTTACACACTATGATGGGAGAGCAGGCAGGTTCATATAGGGCAAGTCATGTCATATGGAAGTGCTAGTAACGTGCATTCGAAATATATGGGACGATCTGACAGACGTATACATATATATTTGGTGTACAAACACTGGCCATTTACATTAGCTCATTTTAACTTATCTCATATCCATATTTATTTTTAGTTCTAACATTTTATCTACCATTTTTTATTTTATTTTGTATTCTGAAATGGGATGACAATAATTGTGGGATGAAATTTAGATGTACTCCCATTATAATGTATAGGATAAATATTTATAGACTACTTTGCATGTATTGCTCCATACATTTTGAATGTTCAGACTAATTAGCATGCTAAAAGACATTTCAACAATTAAATTCTCACAGTAAATTAAATTAGAAAGCATTATTGAAATGCTGAAATGCAGCATTCTTAGGGCTTCATTACAAGTTTAGCGGTATTTTGGTGGTAAATCCACTGAAATACCACCAAACAAAATTATGCTTGCCTCCGCTTGATCCTGCAGTTTTACCATGAGATTACAAGTAGTGGTAGGGCAGCATAAGTCCTCATTTTGTGACTCTATAGGACTCCATGGGAATTTCGGGATCATTTCAGCTGGCTCTAATTCCGCCGGTGACGATGTTAGGGAGAATTCTCTGTTTAGGCTGAATTTCCTAACCTAGTGAGTCCCCCAGCAGCTTTGCTGGATTTCTGGAGTTTGTTTTTTTCCATCCTGCCAAGAGTGAGACTCTTTTTCTCCCACTCTTGGACGTGAATGTGTGTAATTCCTTTTGAAGGTCAATGTGTTCTATGGGCTATGGGGTCTTTTACTCCATCGGGTCTCATATGTTTTGCTATGTGTGTTACAACGCACCCTCCGTGCTGTAACACTGGGGCGTCCAGCGGACCTCCACCATAGACTCCATACCTGGGGACTGACTACTGTCTCCCCGGGCATGTAAAGTCACCATTGGCTTTACTAGACCTAAATTTACTAACAGAACTAGTACAAACCATCCTATTGTGGACGTACTAGTAGGGGTAATTTGATTACTCCTGGGTCTGTTGTTCGAGGGGGTACTGTCCCATCCCTCCTCGTCGAGTTTTGGCTGGTGGCAGTGGAAACTACTTGTTATATTCGACCCCGAATATAACCCTATGGGATTCTTCCCATTGTTGGAGGTTAATACTTAACATACCACCGGTATATTTATCTTAAATAAATCTATCGGTTGGTATTTTCTGCCAGGACTCGGTTTTTAAAATGGCATCTGTGTTTGTCTCTGTGACTCCTAAACCAAAGGTTGAGCCCTTTGATCCACTTTTGGCGGGCCTCTACACAGAGGCCCTCCAAAGTGGTGCCATTCTGTCTGGGTACCACAGGGGGTGTGGGAGGGGGTTTAGGCATCCTGGACTGAGTTGCCTTGCCAACTCCAGCTGCACTCTGGTGTGATTGGCCCAAGTGGTGAGCCACCCCACTCACCACTTAGCATGTTTTGATTGACAGCTAGGCTGAATGAATGGGGGTTTTCTGCATAAAAGCAGGGCTTTTGGGACTGGATCTTCAGAAGTCGCCACAGGACCTAAGAATCCGATGAGGGTAAAGCTGAGCCGACCTGCAACGACGACACCTCCGGTGGAGCCCTGCTGAACCGACTCACCACTTCCCGACGACAGAGGAGATCTCCCCGCCGGAGAGTCTCTTCCCCTGACTGGTGGGAACAACCAGTCCCCTTTGCTTTTTCTTCGCTCCAGGACGCAGTGGTCGAATTGCCCGTGCAGAGCACCCAGGCAACCGGATAGCCACTACCCCTGTACCGCGACCAAAAGGTGGTGCCTTGTGAAGGAGCACTCCGTGGCTGGTCTCTTCCCTGGTGTTGCAACGATCTTCAACTTTCCTTTGACGACGAGATCATCTCTTCTCTTGGCAAAGACCCAACGTGCATCCACCACCAGGAACAACTGCCCCCGCCGAAGCTGTCTCTCCACAAACAAGGTACCGTGTCCGCCTGGCTTCCCATGTGCCGGTTAGCGTGAGGTGTCTGGATCCTCGCCTCTCCATTGAGTCGCCTGCAAGCCTTCTTAACTTTCTGTTCTGAACTGGTCCAATCTTTCTATAACAATTTACGACAAAGACTCGAAGTGCATTTCCACTGTGATACTTTTTGGGACATATCGCCTTGCCTCTCTCCGAGTGGACCTGGCCTCTGAACTTTGCGATCTACAGTAGACCCTGCCTTACTTCCCTTGCATTTGTTTGTAAAAGTGTTGGTACCGAGTTGATTTCATACCCTGCCTTTTCTCTCTCGTCCTAACGAATACTGGAGTGCCATCTAGGTTAGAGCATTCACCTCTGTCTGCAAATAAGTGGTGCCGTTGAACCTAGACTTGTCTAACTATTGTTAGGGGGATTGATTTACGTATAGTAATTGTGATTGAAGTTGTTTGCCGTATTAGTGCCAGAGTGTTTTCCATAGATGTGTTTTTATAAATACATGACTATATATCTTTACACTGAAGCCTTGTTCCGTGTTTGCTTGTTCCACTGTGTGAATTGCCCTATTTTGTATACTCCACATACTGCCTAACTCTTCTTGAGAGAGGTCTGACTGCTCAGCCACAGCTACCAAGTGAATCTGTGTGGTACAGACTGCTACCAAGTGGGTTTACTGCCAAACACCTGTAGTCCTAAATCTTTTGCAGTGGTCCCAGAGGGAACTGCACAGGTTTCCGCCTAACAGACGATTCCACCGATTTTGCCAATTTTCAGCAGTAAGGTAGCGGATTTACCTCCAGCCTTTTGCTAAGGGGAAAAAATCCCAAATTATGAGTCAAAGTGAAGGGAATATGGAGGAGAAAACAAAATGCAGGCTCAGTTGTGCGGGCGATCAGGGAGCCACACAGATGACTGAAGTTAGCATTTGTGCAAGATCTGGCCCTTCACATCTTTCACCAAACCAGGGCAAAGCCTTCCCACCTCAGGTGGCCCCTGCATATTGCCACAGGGTCATTCAGCGTCAGGGTGAGGGGATGGAGAAACAGGGGCAGAGCGACGGAAATATGCCAACATTGAATAATCAAGATACATGAACTGCCAACTACGACTGTCAGCTGCATTTCGTTTCACTTCATTATTTGAAAACTGATGAAACACATCCTAATGTCATTTTTCTCTCTGTTGCTGTTGCCTGACATTTTAAGGTTCATTTTCTATCCAATCTAACTTGAAATGACTTCAAACACATGGTGACTGATTCACGTGTAAATATTTCATCTACTGTTTGAAAATGATATCGTTGGCTACAAAAACATACGGTAGATGTGATTGCCAAAAACACAATGGGAAAACACCGCCAGACTCTTGAATGAGTTCAAAGGGATACTGTCTTTATTTATATTTTACAGTATTGAGGAATAGATAGAAAATAAACAGAAACATGTCTTACATGCAGAGTGATATAGACATTAAAAAATAAACCCAGGAGATGCATTTCCGGGTCAATTTCTTCTTCGCCAACCAGTGTCTGACTGTTTTGGTGATGCCCTATTTTGTAAGATAGTCTCTGTTCAGATGATGTGCTATTCAAAAGTCTCTCCTTGGAATCCCAATTTAGTTAATTCCTTTCTCGCTTTTTTTAGTTCTAGTAAAGTTTCCTGTGACTTGTCAAAATCCTTCCCTGGCTCTAGGGTTTTTCGTTTCACCTCTTGGGAGCACTCTGTTTGCCAGATATGTTGTGGAGAGGGGTTGCAAGTGTGCAAAATATGTTCACAAGATAGTTGTTTTCCCTAATTACCCTAATAAATGACTCTAATGCAAATAGACTTAACCTTGATCTCTCCCCAATGTCACTGAAGGAAGGTGTGGTGGGTGAGTGGCCTCTGCCAGTTGACCACTAATTGGGTACCTTGCAGAGGTTCCTAAAGCACTTTTGCTTGAGATTGAGGGTTTGCTAAAGCAGGTTCCTCATAGCCTTTCCAGGACTGATCAGGTCAGGAGGGCTTTGAAGTGCTAGATTAGATTATGGCTCAGTTCCTTGTCTCAGGGCCCTGAACCTACAGCCACCCAAACCTATTTTGTTTTCCAACACACTCCATCGATGCTCACTTGTGAGTCTGGACATGTCACTACATCGTTCTAACCCTCGATCTGGCTGTCACCTACACTCCTCAAAGTTCAAGCACATGTACGTTCCTCTGCCAACTTCTCCCAGACAATGGATAAGCTTATGTTATCATTCCCTCAAACCAGCAGTGCTCCTACACCTCAACGTAACTTCCCACTACCCTCCTTCCATAATTATTGCTTCTGCTCTCCTCTACAAACTGCGCTGCCTTCGTCTTCACCGATTCTCCACTTTCCTCTTGTCAGAAGTTGTATCCCTCTCAGCTATTTTCCAATCTTTTGCTCCTCCTTGATCTTTACTACTTATGAACTCTTCTGTTTTGTCTCTTCCCCTTGATGTTGCACTTTCGATGACCTCTTCTGTTATCTAAGGTGCTGCCTGATGTTCACCTCCTCCAACACCTTCTTTTGTCCATGCTATCCATGATATTCACTTTCACCAACATATTCTACACTATCCATTCCATCTTACTGTTCACCCTATACAGCCTCTTATGCCCTTGCCTCCTACTGGATGTTCATCTTCTCCAACCTCTTCTGTTCGCTCCCCTATGCACCTTTACCTCCAAAGTTCTCTGCACCATCAACTCTCTCTGCACTACCAACTTCTCCTGCACCTCCAACTTCTCCTGCACCTTCAACTCCTTATGTATCTCAGCCTCCTCATGTACCTTCAGCTCTGTATCCACGTCCGCATCTGGACAGCTTGCTACTCCACTATTCCAAATGCCAACACTCATACAATGTATATACATTTCTCTCTCCTTCTCCATGGTTGGGTTTAAATGTATGCACGTCACTAAGGGAGAATAGTCTATCCTCTTTGGAGATGAGTGGATGGGCTCATGGGTGCCCGATTGACTTCCATGGCTTTGCAATGCTCGAGGGAATGAGTCTATATCAGGCTGGTCCACAATCTTGGTTTTTGGATTCCTGCACATGCACACACCTCCACACACATCCGGAATGGGAAGTGGAGCTGGAAGGACTTTGCTTAGTTTTGTGTTTGCTTAACCACCTGCTATAGACAGGGGTAAACTTTCTGTGGCCATTATTCCCGTGCCATGATTTGCGACGATTGTAAAATAACTGTACAGCTGTGGATCCGTATTACGAGGGCCCATAGATTGCCATGCATATCTCTTGGGGTCCTTCTTGAAGGAGTACAGGGCTAAAGAGATGATCCCCTAATGCCACATCATAGTGCTGTATTAGAGACAATGGGATTTGGCCATATTTCGCTTGCAGGCCAATAACACATAGCAAATAGTGGTGCCCTGCCCCGTGTTGCCTGAACACACACACACACCTGGTAGGACACAACACATGATGCACATGATATGAGGGGAACGAGAAAGGCGCCTAATGGTATGTCTGAATGGGCAATGAGAAAGTCATACAGTAATACACTGTAATCCATTGAAATGGTGTTTGAAAATGCAATGTGGGTATTTGGTGATTGAATCTCAATTGGTGAAACATCTACTAATGTTCATACCTTAATTCACATTCCCAGAAAATCAATAAACGTCTTTACCCGTTTGAAAATCACTAGCCAAACTGGAATTTGTTTCAGGAAGCACTTTATAAAGGAAGAGTCTCATCCTGTCTTTCCAAGCTAATTTACCCAGGGGAATGCCAGGCCACATGTCTCCATGGCTCAGGTTTTGCAATTGCATAACTTAAAAATCTTTATTTGATGATTGGCTGTTTCCATGAATTAAACAACATAACCTTTTGGTTCTCTTCTCTAATGTCTTCTAGGGCGAAGATAATACTTTCCAATCCATGAGAACGTGTCCAGGGAGTATTTTCAGTCACTTAAAGTCTTTCTTCCCCTCTCAGGGTACATTCCTGACTTCTTTCCTTAAATCCTGATCTGTGTCTTGGTTCTTGGGTTTCCTCTTGGGATTCTGCTTGGCTTCATCATCCTGGATTATTCTTACTCTACTAAGACCTGCTTGACCAGGTCTCACAGAACAGATGTACCTGCATTTGAAATTTGAAGTAGCAGGATGCAGGTATGTTTGATTGTAGGCAAGGTCCTAGACCCTCCAGTAATGACTTAGCCGCAAACGTAATTTGAAGGCTGGGTGTGGTTATTCACCATTCTTTTTTCAGGGGGACCTACGCTTGTTATCAATACTTCACTTTCTTGTAACTCCTCACTGGTGTGCTTGGACTATTTCATTCTTAAGGAGACCCTACCTGATCCCTTTTTCTTTCTACTAATATGATATGATATGACAAGTCATGTATAATGTGCCTGTATAAACGTGTTCCTAGGTGTGACAAGACAAGGGAGGAAAGACAGTGGGAGGACAAGACAAACAATCTTATTAGGCCTTACTAGGTACTGTGTCCACTGGGCCTCTTGATTGCCTCTTCAATGAATCACTACATACTTATTCTCCCTCCCCACCTTCACTCTGGTCAACCAGTTATGTGTCCTACCTGTATTATTTTTTTGCTCCTCTGACAAAGCTTTCGTCGGCTAGTCCTTCTTTCTTCTTCTGCTTCCTTGATGTTGTTCTGTCCACTTTTCTCTGTCTCTCCACCTCTTTCAACTCCTTTTTTTTTTAACCCCCAGCACCACTTACTCTGGTCTTTCCTCAGTCTTTTATATAACTCTCTATTTCCGGCATCCTCTCTCTGCCTTGAACTTCTAGTTCACCTCCCCATAAGTCACTATATTCTACTGTATCTCCACTTATTCCTGGATCACAACTTCCTCCTGTGTTACAACCACTTCCTGTTCCCAGCTTCCTCATTCCCACTACGTTCTTCAGCCTCCTCGGCTCTCTGTTTAAATCACCTTGTCCATTCATTCTTCAGCATTTTTCACAGCAGCATCCTCCTCCTCCTTCTACCGTCAACGTATTGATTTGCTCCACCTCCACTCTCTGTGGCCTCGCTGCTCTACTCCATCCTATTTAGAGGGGCAATCTCAACCCCCTGAGAGTGCCTTCCTTCAGCAGTATTCATATGTACATATTCTTGGGTTTGTTAATTGGATATCTTAGTTTCTAGTGTGTCGCTGACTGCCCATGGCCTGCCAGACACCAACCCTCTCTTGTTCTGCGGGAATTATCTTTATAGAGTTGTTCACCATCTTTGATTGACACAATGTGACTGTACGGGAGAAGATGGCCAGGCAGTAGGTCAGTGCTACGTGACCTTCACCAGCTGTCTGTGTTCTCTAAGACTAACCAGAAAGTGAATGCTTGTGAGACATTGTTTGCAGTCACCTCTTTCTCCACTCGGGGGCTCCATAATGAATGTCAGAGTCTTTTTAAGAGTATTTCATCTTCTGGTGCTGATCCAGTTATTTTGGGGTCTTCCTGACTGCGGGAGTATTGAACAAATAGATGGCAACTATTTGGCCAGCTTGTCATACAAGGGGATGTAATTATAGTTTAGTATTTGGTTACAAGCCTCTCCATGTGGTCAGTGTGTGGCTGGGCAAAACAGGGATCCTCCCCATAGTGCCTTTGCCCAGCCTCACTTAGAGCAAGGTTGTCCAACTCCTGGGCTCGAGGGCAGGAATCCTGATGGGTTTTCAGGATATCCCTCATGAATATTCATGAGGACATATTTGCATACACTTAGAAGCATTTTATGGCAATTTATTGCATGAATATTAATGAGGGATATTCTGAAAACCTGGCATGGATCCGTCCCTGGAGTTGGACAACCCTGACTTAGAGGGTGGTGGTACCCACACTGTTGTGAACCCCTGCCACTTAGCCTAAGAGCCAGGAAGGTAATCGTGTCACAGTACCCCTCAATTGCATACAATGTCAAATCTGTTCCTTTATTGTTGGTCGTACAACAATAAACAGGTCTGCAGGATAAGGATAACATGGCAGACCAAAGATGGAGAATTTTTTAGAAAGAAAAACAAAAATAAAAGAGACGTTTTTCTCAACTAGTGCTCTGAACAACTAAGACTAGGGCCTCATTATGAGGTGGGCGGTAATGGATACCGGGCACCGGTAAGGAGACCGGTGCCGGTAATCCCTTACCGCCCAATTCCGAGGTTCCTTAGCGGGAACCGTAAGGAACGTGTGGTCTGACCATACGTCCCTTACGGGTCCTGCTAAGGGACCAGGGCGCTAATAACGGGCTTGCTAGCCGCGAGCCCGTTATTAGCACCCTCCCCATTCCCATTGAGCCCTATGGGGGCTCAAATGGGAATGGTGAATGGTTTGGTCAATGGGGACTTACCGGTCCCACCAGGGTCGGACTGCACCGGTAAATCCCCATTGAATAAGACCGGACTCGGACACGGTATGGGAGGCAGCCATGGTGCTAATAGGACGATGGCTACCGCCCATCTTGTAATGACCCCCATAATGGGGTCATTTATAAAGGTTATTCAATTAAAGCACAACATGCAGCTCTGAGAAATATGTTAAACGACAATGAAAAGATTATGAAGAGAGAAATTGAAGGGAATCTATTGGAATTGCTTTCCTGAATACCTTGAAAAGAAATGCCCTCTAGAGAAGAGCGTGCAGGGTATAGACATATTCCCGTGGCAGAGATTACAAAAACAAGTCCAATCATCAGAAATTACTTGTTCTATCACAACGAAAGGAAAATACTCTTCAATGCACCTTGTCCAGTAATGCCCAGGGCAGAAAGAAATAGTGAACAGTGTTCCTGATAAGGAACACTTCAATCAGAATCCCAAATGAAATGCTGATCTACCTTTTAACCAATCAACTCAAGAAGAATGTCGGGAATGGCTCTATTTACACTTTGTGCCACAGAGTGGGGTATGGGCCAGAATAAGGAGACCCCTGCCCAACGGTCTAGCTTGCTTCAAGGGAGTGTACCTAAGACTCTGGGCATCATTGTATTTCAAAAGGGGAATTTCACAAAGGGAACCGGATCCATTTGCACGTATGTGCACACAAGTCCCCTGTGTGCATGGGTTTAACCCTGTCAAGTGGGAGTCAAGCAACCCATATGTGATGTGGGGAAGCTGAGGGGGACCCCTGTCCCCAGATCTATGGTATGCATGAAGCCTTGTACATACTTTATTGGGTCTGTCTCTGACCATGCCTATCAGCTTTTGCCCGGGTTAGGTAGTAACAGCCACAGAAGAACAGGGACTACGCGCACCACAAGACACCTGGGCTCAACAAACAAGACCTGCCTGAACAAAGGAGGAATAGACTTCTTACCAGAATGAAAATGGTCTAGGTTCCACGATTAGGAGCTGAATGGTTAAGCATACATCTACTACAGGCAGGCTGAACCGCCAGAGCATGGCCCAGACCTAGGGATGACCATGAACTCCCCCCTCCCCCAAAGCGTTTCTTGACATAAACTTACTTAATATCAAAGAGAATTAGATAGCTAATAACTACAGTGACCAAATGGATGACTGGGAGGAAATGGAGACAGGAAAAGGGGTAGGGCTAAAAGGCTTTATAAATACTTCTTGGGGAAATCCCAACCCATAAGCAGAGGTGGGACAAATTAGAAGCAGGCTTGCTGGAGATTTGCAGATGACAGGATCAGGAAATTGGTGCTGAGAGAAGGTTTTACACATCAAGGAAGGACAAAAAAGGCTAGCAGAGTCAGTCTGCAATGAGCGGTGTTTGAGTGCGTTTGGAAGAACACCAATAGACTAGCCAGGAGCACTGGCTCCCTGCTCAAAAAATGCATCATCTTCAAATCCTACTGCATCATCTGCAAGGCTGTTATCCTGAAGTCCAGTAGCTAAATCTAAGGACATGTGCACTCTTGAACTCTGCTGCTGTAAAGGGGGGGAAAAAAACAGAAGACAGACCTTCTCTTTCTACACCCCAATACTCTTAAAACTCCTCCCCATGAATAGCATATTTTCCACCTCACTTCTACATCTCAGGAAGGAGCTAAAGATCCTCCCCTTCAAGGAATTGCCCCTCCCTAACACCCAGTTCCACATACCCTCCAGGCTCCACCTAACCAGTGGCTGGGTGATGTGCTCCACTGTTTCCTACCCTGGTTCAGTGTAGATCCCATATTGCCAATTGAACATCCGCCCCCTTCCATTTTGTTAACTTTGGGCTCCTTTGAATCTCTGCTTCCATCTGCTTTCCCCCTATGGCCTTTACAATGATCCACAGTTTCCCAAAGCTAGGTCCACACTTGGCAAGTCTCATAATAATAATAATAATAATAATAATAATAATAATAATAATAATAATAATAATAATACAGGGATAAAGAAGTGGCAGGAGAGTAGAAGAGTTTAGAGGCAGCAGTCGTATTGAGAGAAGTGAGATTTTGGGAGAAGGGGATAAGATCATGAGAGCACAGGTGAGAAGAGACCAGATGAGGGAGAGAGAGATGTAAGACCAGGAATATTAGAGGATGAGCCCCAGAGGACGGAGAAGCAGTGTCTCTGGCGAGCTTAGTGAAAATCCTGGGTGTTCAAAGGGATGCCAACCTCTGTCTCCAGGCCTGTGTGTTGTTTCAGGTCCTGGATCAACAAGTGATCTTCTGTAACATGAACAGCTCGGAACTCTCAGCCAGGCCACATAGCCTAAAGACACAAATAAAACATTTCTGTTAACATTGACAGAGATGCACAGTCCCGGCTAAAGAAGTGTGGGCACCCAATTCAACATGATACTTGCCCCCACACCCCCCTTGTTAGAGCAGAAAACATTCTGAGGCACCTGTGGGATGCATACATTAAAATTAAGACTAAGAAATACAGCTGGGTGTTAATAGCCACCGATTGTCAAGAGACGGCCAGCAAGCACGGAGCTGAAACTGCATGAAAAGCTATACATCCCTCATTGTCAGTAAATGGCCGATGTGGGGCGGGGGTGTTAAAAGGAATTGAGGTGCTAACTCTTCTGTATACCAAGAGGGATGTGATGGCTGGAAGGGCTCCAGCAAATGCAGCTTGAAAGACGAGGGCTGCAAAGTGCACATTTAACTCCCCAGAACAAAATATAGAAATACATATATTGCCGTGCTATAAGACTGGTGATCTGCAACATGGGGGCAGTTGCTGGGGACTGCCTGTGTCTCGAGGCCCCTTTCAACTGAAATGGTGAAAGGCCATGACACCATCCATGGACATGCATTTCACAAATGCCATTCAGAACTATTGCCTTTGCCATCGTTCTCATCTCAGGAACAACTGAAACTATACATCACAAAAACTGCATTTTTTCAGATTGAAATATAGGGTTAATGTGTTCACTGGAAACCAAAAACAAGTGCTGCTTTTAAGAAATGCATTTATTTATATGCAGAAAGCACAACATAAGATATGTTATTTTTTCCAAAACAAATCTAGGTGTTTTGTTATATTAAGCTCACAGCAAATTGCTTACATTATTATTAAAACATAGGGCCTCATTACGCGCTAGGCGGTAAGGGATTACCGGCACCGGTGCTGGTAATCCCTTACCACCTTATTCCGAGGTCCCTTAGCGGGTCCCTTCCTTAACTCGTGGTTTTACCAGGCGTTATGGAAGGTACCCGTTAAGGGACTTCAGAGCTAATAACGGTACCGCAAATTGCGATACCGTTATTAGCTCTATCCCCTTTCGCATTGAGCCCTATGGGGTCTCAAATGGGAATGGGGAATGGTTCCCGAAATGGGGACTTACCGGGTCCTCCAAGGTTGGAATGACCCGGTAAATCCCTATTTCGGGAACCCGGACCCCGAATGCGGTAATGGTGTAGCCATGGCGCTAAAAGCGCCATGGCTACCGCCTACCGCGTAATGAGGCCCATAGAAGCAGAGAACACAAAGAACACAAAGCATTCCAAAGCATTCCAAAGCATATGTAATCCTTTGTTAAACAAGATTATTATTTTGAAAACATTACAAGTTGGCAACCTGGCTGATGTTTCTGTAAACAAATAAGACACAAGGACAGACTTTGATCACTAACCAAGGTTTAATGCCACACTTAAGGACACGCTGATAGGAGAGCACATTATGGATACATTACTGATATCTTTTATCATTTGGCCAAAGCCCATCTTGTTCAAACACACAACTTCATACATTAGTGCAGATAACGACAAGATTAACTTTAATTCAAAGGTAAACAAGTTGTTCTGTTGTTTTATTGCTACTTATTACACTAATGACATCATTATCTGTTGGTATTTGACTGGCTAATAGGGAAACGGGTTGGACAAGCCAGAAGATAGTCCCACAACAATATTGTTTTCCAATTGCAAGCCTGTCAGGTGCTCTGCAGTAGCAGTTTCTCTTTCACTATAGCACAGAGGCCCAACATTCTCCAGAGCATTGTGTCAGGTACATAAATATTCTCTGCTGTGAACCCTGACACAGCCCCTGGTGGGTATTTAGACTACTTTTGGGTCGGAGGATACGCTCTGGCATGCAGTTTATATTGTAAATCATGAATTCCTGATGCCTATCAGTCCCGCTCCTGGCCAGTTCTCCCTCTCGTATCTTACAGGTGATTCCCATGAGGCAGTAACATCCAGAGAAGAACTGTGACTACAAGTACCACAATGCAGCATGGCCCAAGAGACAACACACAGCTTGGAGTAGAATGAATGGAATGGTTACCAGAATTAAAATAGACTAGGATTCATCATTCAAGAGCTGAAAAATAAACCAAATACCTACTACACACTGCCTAGATATGTTGCAGGGGAGCAAGGCAGTGGATGGGCTGGGACCAGAAGAGCATTGCACAGCCCTAGCCCTATGGGAGACCAGAATCCTTCCACATTATTTCTAGACATTATCTTACTTAATACTGATGAGAATCAGAGAACACACAGCCCCAGTGATCCTGTGTTTGGCTGGGATTAAATGCCAGCCAGAAAAGGTGTGGGACATAAGGGCAGTTTAGCTAGAGATTGGCCCAAGGAAGTAAAATATTGGATCTGCCAATGGGAGTGTAGAGAATATTCTAGACAGGAAAGAAAAGGACATCAAAGCTCAGCAGTCCAACTGTGATGAGAGGTGTTTAGGTGAGGTTAAATGAAGTCCAGGAGACCAGCACATGAAGGAGGACTTGGCAGAAACCTTTTGCTTGCTTGGAGAGAGTGAAGGTAAGGTGTTCTGGGACTGTGAGAATGGTACCAATATGATTGTGTGTCAGTGAATGAGAGTGTTTAAAGATAAAGTTAGTGGATAACAAGAGAGAGAGAGAGAGAGAGAGAGTCAGAGAGAGAGAGAGAGAGAGAGAGAGAGAGAGATAAAGAGTGCGAGAGAAACAGAGAGAGAGCGAGCATGTTCACAAGTGAATAATTTCTGCTGCAATGCTACCCCAATTAAATTCTTTTTTGACTAGAGGCTGTCCCAATCTATCTCAGGTAATATCAATAAGGGAGGAGATTAGGGTAACAGCATGATTGTTATCATTGTAAATTTTACTGCACCCATCCCATTTCAAACAATGGTTAGAAACTGATGAAAGCCTTCTATATACACTCAATTTGATGAACGTATGCCTTGGTGGTCGGTTGGTTTGATGCACATACCGTAACATCATGCCCCAATGGTTGTACATACTCAGACAAGGATTGAAACTAGGGGCCTTCTCATTCTCTTGTCTTTTGTGTACATGCCATTATATCTACGAACTTGCCTTTTGCATTTCACAGATAAGGGCAGTCTCTTTTCACTGACATATGCATTGTAAATCTAACCAGGATGTGCTTTGGCGACCATAAACTGGTTTATAGCATATTAACAACACAGCAGGGATAGCTGTGATTTTAAAAATGTGCTCTTTCACAAACATAGGGCTACATTGTGTAGCAAACTCCTGAACCGAATAGTTTGCATGTGGACAGATCCATGTAACTTGCAGTAGGGGTGGACAAACATCCCGAAATTGACCCACATAATGTTGTGGGTCAGTGATCCAAAAGTTTGTTAACTTGAAAAATTCCAAAAGCCACATGTGAGTGTGTAAACCAGTCCCCCTCAACTGTATACTTTCTTCCCTGGCCTCTAACCCCCAGGGTTACACAGCATCCACACCTCCCCAAGAGTGGTTAATACCCATTGTCTTTGCTGAAGAGAATACAAGTTTTGAGGAGATTAGAGGCAGGGGGAGTGTTGGGAGAAGTGAGATTTAGAGGGAAGTTGAAGTTGATATGATTAGGAGATAGCTGGAGAGTAGAGGGGGAAAAGAGAGATATGGGGCCTCATTCCGAGTCAGGCGGTAAGGGTTAACAGTCACCGGTAACGAGACCGGTGCCGTTAAACCCTTACCGCCCTATTCCGAGTTCCCTTTGCGGGTTGGAACTTAACACCTGCTTTTTGCAGGCGTTAAAAAACCACCCCGCAAAGGGACCTTGGAGCTAATTACGGCACCGTAATTTACGGTGCCGTAATTAGCACCTTCCCCATTCCCATTGAGCCCTATGGGGCAAAAATGGGAATGGGGAAGGGCCCATGGTGAATGGGGAATTACCGACCCCGCCAACCTTGGAATGGGGCGGTAATTCCGCCATTCACCATGGCGGAGTCGGAATGATAACGGCGTCAACCAAGGCGCTAATAGCGCCTTGGTTAACGCCAGGGTCGGAATGAGGCCCATAGTGTGGAATCAGGAAAAAAGTACAATATTACGGCTGTTACACCAAGCAAAGGAAAATACACCGACACAGGCTTATAAAGATTCCCAGAATCTTTATTACAAAACTGAACAGTATTCTACAAAGTACACAAATAGCTATTTGGCCGTCCATACATCACAGAGACCACCAGCAGGGTTCAATGTGAGCAGTGACAGAATTTCCTAGCTGGACATGGACGCATTTATACAATTTGTAAAATGATGTCCAGCCCTCTTAGAGGTTAATCATACACTGGGCTAGGGTCGCAACAGGTTCACTTTCCTAATTTACATATCTCGTGCATGCGGATTACTTTTCAATGCATTTACTAGCACACTCCATTATTCTTTAATTTAACATTTACACTCTTTGCATATTGTTTTAATACAGACTAAAGAAATGTTTTCCATATTATATTTCGGATAGCATTACTGTTGTTGTATACTTGTAGTTTAACATTGCTGATTCAAGTAATCCCCTGCTCCTGAGGTCAACAAAGGACAAGGTCTGCATGACCCTAACATATAGCCTGAGGGAAGGTTGGACATTAACTCCCCTACAGAGGTTGGAGAGGTAAAGGCAAGAACAAGGACACACGAGGCAGCCATTTTAGATTACAGGGTGACTTTGCATAAAACCCCAAAATGGCGGTTTCTAACCTAAAATGGAGGCTTGATTCAAGATGGCGGTTTACATCAATTTTTAAAGTCAAGACCTTGCCGTAGAGAGTTATTCGCGTACAATTTTAAGCAGCTTGGCGTAGGCCAATATACATACAAATCGTTTGTAATAAGAGGCATAATTTAATATCTGGTTTGACAATAGGATCTGAAGGTTGAGTGAAGAAAGGGGTATAGTGATCATGAGGGTGTAGACAGAAGAATCGATAGAGAACCCTCAGGAGATGGAGTGTGGCAAGTGAGCGAGACATAAGGTTCATGGAAACAGGGAGAGAATGGAGAGATGCACTTGACAACTCGGCTCCTGCCCACCAACAGAAGAGAGTGACAGAGAGTGAGCGAGAGAGAGAGAAGAAGAGAGAGAGAGAGAGAGAGAGGAAAAGAGAGAGAGAGGGTAAGTAGTAGATAGTCATAAGTGAATACAATGTTGAGCGACGGACATGTGGTGGAAGGAGCCAGGATAAAGAGACTACGCTTGTAGGTCATTTAGAAAGCTCCTGAGGTAGGTAGATAGATACGGCTATAGCCTTTTGGCCTACCATTCTTAGGGTTAGCCAAGACATTAGGGGTCACATGGTAATATGGAGAAATCTGTATTGAAATAATACCTGCTGGAGTAATGGTTGTGGGCTCCTAGGGTGGGAGCCCTCTGTAAAGCGGAGGGAAAGGATACAGGGACCAAAATAAGACCTGGATCCCAGTTAAATTCATTTCAATGTTTTGTTTTATAAATGTGAAAAACGTATTCTAGTTGTCTCCTGAGTAAATGAGAAAATTGTTGCACCTGGTTGCAGGTTTGAACACAGAATGGAGGGCGGCGGGGGATTGAAACAGCAATTTCATGTAAATGTATGGAAAGAGAGGAACTATTAACAGGTCATAAAGTTAGAACCAGAGTGCAATTGTGGTCTAGCCTTCATTGGGCTGTCTCTCTGCCTGTTGCTTGGTGGTAGGAGAGCCCTGTAAGTTACATAAACCTTTCTTGGCACGCTCAGCCACGGGTCTCATTATGAGTTTGCCGGTGTGGGAAAACAATAGAGGTAATTGCCTTATCTCCATTTTCCTGGAATTATCACGGGCAGAACGACCTAGTGATAATTCTGCTGATTTTTTTTTTTTTTTTTTTTTAAGGAAAAGTGGAGGATCTACCTCACGTTTAATGCTGGGGTAAATTCTTCAATTTTTCTCCAGACTTTGACAGAATTACAATTAGGTAATTCGCCAGTGTCAAAAATCCCCATTGGAGTCCTATGGACTCCAGAAAATTGGGATTTACTCCACCTACCCAACTTGTAATCTCATGGTAAATCCACAGGACCGTTTGGTGGTATCTTGGCGGATTTAGCACCAAGATATCAACAAACTCTTAATGAGGCCCATTTGTGTTGTTTAAATTCCATATATCTTCAATCTCATCAAATGTGTCATAATTTGCCAAGCACGTGAGAACATTGTTACAGAGAATGAGCACAGCCAAATCACATTTTTTTTTCTGGAAGGTGTCTAGTCGGGAGAGTATACAATCACCTTTTAGCCCATTGTGCTTCTTACGGAGGAGAAATATCCATGTACATATCAATCTGGTTTCTTAAAGGGGAGTCCAGCTCTGTAAGCGATTCTCCTCTTAACAAGAGTAGCACCACTGTCCCTAGGCTCGTGGTGATGTGTTTCTCTAGACAGAAAGGGTAGAAGATCAACATCTAGATGACCCTTACTAATCTAGAGTGAGTCCTCAAACATTCCAAAATGTGGCTATAATGCGAGACTCAATAATGGGAACATACATGGCCAAACAATCGGCCTCATTTCAAGTTTAGCGGTGCAGGGAAAAAGTGACAGTAATTCTGTTACTGCCACATTTCCAGTACTGCCAAATTATAATTGTTTGTGGAATTATTGTGTGGTAAATATGACGATTTCCAGGGAAGTGGGAGATTTACGTCCAGCTTGTTGCTGCAGGTAAATCCTCAACTTTACCACCCAAAATTGGTGGTTTTACCGCACAGTAACTCTGCTGGCTGTAAATCCACCAAATATCCCATGGAATCATACTGACTCCAAAAATGGGGCATTATCACCATTTGTAAGCCTGGGTTAACTCCACAGGACCAGCAGAAACTGAGCTTGGTGGTATTTCAGAGGATTTACTGCCGGAATAACCCCAAATCTCGTGAGGTCCACTCTGTTCTTTTGGATGGTACACACTGGGAGATTTTACAATCAGTATTTAATTTACAGACAATGGGCCTCATTAGGACCCAGGCGGTAAGGGGTTTACGGCGGCGTAAATAGCGCCGACCCTTACCGCCTGATTCCGAGGTCCCTTAGCGACATGGAGGATTTAACACCTGCTTTTAGCAGGTGTTAAAATCCATGGCCTAAGGGACCTTGTTGTTAATTACCCCACCGTAATTTACGGTGGCGTAATTAACGCCTTCCCCACTCCCATTATGCCCTATGGGGCAAAAATGGGAATGGGGAAGGGTAAATGGGGACTTTACGCCATGGTGGTAAAGGTACGACCCAGGCGGTAACTTACCGCCTGGGTCGTAATGAGGCCCAATGACCTGAACATTTTGAACTGAAGGTCTGTTTTATAAGTTGTATTCTTACATCAATGTTGAAACATTGGGCCTCATTATGAGTTTGCCGGTCCGGGAACTATGGTACCGGTAAGCTTGCCGGTACCGTATTTCCCGGACCGGCATACTACGAGTTGTGCTCGTGGTTGCCTTTCTGCCCACCAGGTTGGACCTATAGCGGGTTAACGTTACAAGCGGTACCAGTGCATTCAACCTCCCTATTCCCATTCGGCCGAATGGGAATGGGGCGCATCTTTTTTCCAGCACCCACGAATGGGCAATTCCCGGGTCAAGCGCAGCCGGAATTCCCCCGTAATTGCCCATTCGCTTGCGCCTGGAATTATTGCAAGATTTGCGGCAGCCTGACGGTTTTACCGGCAAGACTACCGTCAAACTTCTAATGAGAACCAATGTGTCTTTCTACCCTGGTAACAGAATTTACTTCATTGCATGCATTGTGGCCGTTATCTACTATTAAAGCTTTAGATTGTGGGAATGTAGACTGTTTTTAAAAGGTTTTTTGTTTGTATCACTTTTATATTGGGAAAGTTCTAGGAGTGTGAAACGTATTGAACTGTTTGAAGAGTGGGTGCACACTACTATGAAATGCTGCATGCGGCTTCTTGCTTGTTTGTTTGGGATTTCGGGAGATACTCAATCCCATACCGGAGGATAGCACAGGGGCAACACGCTGGTTTTGAAATCAAGACAATGCCGAGCAACAGAGGTTTGAATCCCGGATCCACGCTTAGAAACCAAATTCAGGTATGGTATTAGGTGCATCATAAAAACAATGAAATACATACAATTAACCTGCTTGCTCAACATTGGCATTCACTGCTGTGCAGGACTTTTTTTTGTATAAGTATCTATCAATTTGGAGGGACAAAATAGAATGTGGAGAAAAAAAAACAGATACAGATAAAAGTAGCCCTAAAAACACACAAAACAGACAAATGCATAAAATAAATTGCTAAAGATCAGCCAAAAAGGCACTGTAAAGAGGTAGAAAACACACCAATCGGTATACGAACAATCAGTACTCCAAAATGTCCTCCCTGGAAGCATAGCAGCTTGACATTCAAGTGGAAGTGTGATCTCTCGGAAACCCCAAGGGATTCCCATTAGACTGATCATACTCCCCTGAAAGGATCTGAGTGACCAAGGCAGCTGGTGTCCAGATCTAAGCCTTGTTGTCCCAAACTTAGAATTGGAAAAGCAAAAACTATCTGTTATTGTATTTTTAATGTGCAAATGTTTGTTCTTGATTGAATATAAACTAAATGCATAAATAAAAAAATAAAAAAGCAAAATCTACAAACCCCAGAATGCAAAATCCAATGGGCTATAATGCTAGGTCTGGATTACAGTCATTTGATGTCATCGAGTTAATTGGCAAGTCAGATGCCCCCGGTCCAAGCTTGGAGACCCAAACACAATACAACGACATAAAATGCCTGCAAAGAAAATTCAAAGCTGGATGACTTCAAAGCTGCAACATTGTCACTTTTATGCATGGCAAAATAAAAGATAATCGTCTACTGGAAAATATAGCAAATGCTTGGCTGAATTATCCAAGCTGGAGCTAGCGTGTATTCATGCCTTTGAGGTCACCACAGCTCGTTATTAATGAGCCGCGCTGAACAGAAGACTTGCTGCCTCCCCCTGATTTTGTAGGACGACTGGAAGCCGTACCCACTGCTGCACGAGCATCCGTACTGGGTCCAGAGGCATACATCAGGCCGCGGAGTCACGGCAGGAGCATTGTCCGCCTCCGGGAATATTGCCGCCCTCCATCCGTCAGCTGCCCCTGTCCCCGCCTCCCTTTGTACACGGGGGATCGGCTGCCGTGTTCCTTTTCAGAGCGCTTGCTCTGGGCTCGGAGGCGGAATGCAGTTAGGTCTGGCTGCAGAGAAGCATAACACAGTTTCATCTGGAGTTGCCTCTGCTGGGACACAAGAGGCTACTGCAGTGTGTGGTAGGCTTGCCTCATGTATCATGCATGTCTGTAACCCCTGCCCGTGTCCCGCGCGCTCCATTGCTTCCCAAAACCAAGTGCCCTCTCCACTAGTCAGTAACATGAATACATCACATACATAATATGCACAGGCGTGCACCAGCCTGTAATAGCCAAGCACCACTTGTAACATATGTCAATGATGAGTTGTATGTACTGATAAATTGAACCACCAGTGAGGAATTACAGGTGATTTTATGGGAAATCACTGAGACGTGTCACAACACTCTTCAAAACAAAGCCATCGTTACATATTCATAAGTAATAGGCCATAATTCGAAGCGCGGCTGCACTCCCGTGATTGAATGAGTAGAATACAGATACGTCACTCCTGCTGGGAAATGTTATCTGAGCTGGTTTGTGTGCCTGTTGTGATAATCTGTTGTGCAACCGACATGATACCAGTTTCAATCCACTGGGCCAACTCAGTCTGATATTGATCAACGGCTTCATGCCTCATAACGAGTATTGTGGTGTGGGAACATTCAGTGGTAATGTTTGCCATATTAGGAGTTTGGCGGAGAGTTGGAGGATTCAGTAAATCTGTCACCTTTCCACTAAAAAACAGCAAAATCACAGAATTACCACCAAGGGCAATTCCGCCGAGAACCACATGGAGTACTATGGACTCCAAATAATGGGGACTAACACAGCCTACCACCACTTGTAATCCGGCAGTAAATCCGCCTCACCAAGTGGCGGAAATTTGGTGGTACTTCGGCAAATGTACCGCCGAGATACTAGCAAACTCGTAATGGGGCCACACAATGTAACAAAAACAACCGTTTTTAGCGCATTGACACTTTGCTGATTTAGAACTATATGAATAACTTCCTTAGACCCTGCATTTGCTGCTTTTCCACAGTGCCAGAGTAATTGGTTGAGAAAGGGATGTCTTCAGCTATTGTGCTATAAAGTACTGGTAACTCTGCAGCCCTTGCAGAAGCGCTACAATGCCTAATGGTCATGTATTGTGCCTGTTTTTAGGCACTGCACCCATTATTCGTCGTGGTGCAACACAGAAGTGTTTTTATGTTGTGACTAAACTCCATGTGGGTAACAGTTAGGCAGGTTGCCAATGGCAAATAATTCCACAGTTTATCCGCCTGCCCCAAGAAAGAGTACCTGTCCCATTTCACAGTAATTCGTTTAGGAACAGATGCGACAATCTTACTGTTCTGACTGGTATATTTGCAGGTAAAACAACTTTGTAAGAAAATGGGAACATGATTGTAATGAGACTGATATGACAAATACAGTGCCTTGGGGCCTGATTCCTGGAAGTGTTTTATAATGGCGCAATCCCATAGGAAAAATGTTCTATGAATCAGACCCTAATTCTGGATGCCCCTTCCCTCCGGCAATCAAGTAGACTTCCACTTGGCGGTTGTTGACATACACTTATAACTTCAAACAGAGTCAGCAAACAACACCCGGAAGTGGCATTGGGTAGATATTAAACGACAGAGGGCTTAGCATTGGCCCTTGCAGGGCACCGGAGCTGACCACCTTGTTGGATGATTCAAAAGGGGGCAAAGCAATAGAATGAACTCTGGCTCTAATAAATGAGTTAAACCAGGATAAGACCTTTTCCTCCAATACCCGCCCTACACCAGACAACAAGGGGTGGATGGAATCGTCGACAGTATCAAAGGCTGCCATCAGATTTAATAGGATCTGGATCCTGACACCACCACCCTGCGCCACCTGCCCAAGATTGTCCATGGATGAAACTAGCAGAGTCTCAGTATTTCACCCTTTTCTGAATCCAGCTTGAGAAACATTCAGAAGACCAGACTTCTCCAAAAACTGTAACATAGCCCTGTCTGTATCAGTTTATCTCGAAAGGGAATCTGAGAGACGGGGCGACCATTTGCCTGATCTTCCAACCCAGAGTTGGTTTCTTCAACAGAAAAGTTACTTCCATGGATTTAAGACCTAACGCAAGGGACTTTTTCAGCCTCTAGTAAAGAACTGTGTTAGCACGTTTCCCTCTTTGAGACAATGGAGGCTAATTTCATGGTTCTAGAGCCCCAATGATCATCCCTAATGTTCCTCTGTCAGTGGTGTCCTGGGCAGCTGCGGTTGCCATAAATGAACACTGACTCTGCTTCCTTTTTGGATCCCATGAAGAACTGCTGCCATCAGGAGAGGTTCTCCCTGAAAAGCTACTGCCCTCCCATGACACCTCCTGTGTGTTTGTATTTTCATTATGGGCTTCCTGTGTTTACCTCTACTCACTCACAATGCAAGCCTCCTATGGCATCTCCACACGGCTTACCAAACCCCTCTGGTGACAACCCCCAAAAGCACACATGCACCTCTGCAGGAGGTCCCATGCAATAAAACGACTCTCACACCTGCCACAATTTACCACCCCACAAATTAGTCATGCCTCTGCTTCAGCACCTCCCCACCCCCTTACATCTCACAATCCTCTATGTATTTTACCCTCCAGAATTACCACACAACCGTGTAATTTCCTCCGATTATTTCAGTGCTACTGCTGAGAACAAGGCAGCAGCAGCACAGTTCTGCCGAGCAGACGCTACCATATTTGTCAAGAAATTCAGAAGACCTTTTCTATAGGGTACCACAGAGAAGATTGCTTGGCATTCTGGAAAATTTAGATACACTTTGCTTTTGTGGGTGATGAAAATTGATCACTACTAGTAAACAGCGGTGAGCAAACTGGTTCATTTAACATTTTAGCCACACAAATTGTCAGTGGTTGGAGTCCCACAATCTTTTCAAATTTCCCAAGATGTTTTTTTCAGCAGGAAAAAAAGGACACTGCCAATGTGGGCCCTGTAATATGCCCGACAGCAATACTGGGAAGTGGAAGACCCCGTAATAACACTGGCACACGATTAGCTTTTTTTTTTATACATTCCTGCCTCTGCTGAAAGAAATACACAGAGGCACACTGAGGGACACCATAGAACACATATATGGCACTAAGAACTCAAAAGGGATACAAATTGGGGAACACAGCAAAGGGAGATCGAAGGCCTCAATACAGAAATGCAGGCGCATCAGCCAGGCACTGCCAATAGGTAACTAGCGACTGGAAACTACATAATTAGGATGTTGTAGCAAGGGGCTATGTGGTAAGTGGAAAGCAAACAGCATGCACCACTGTGTATAAGTTCAACATGTTATTACTGAGGCAAGTCTATTAACCATGAGGAATTACTCGCAAATCTTGACTCTAACTCTCCTGCTGTTCTCATTCTCCATGACCTCTCTTTCGCCTTTGACATGGTAAAATATTCTATCCTCATAAATCGGCTCCAAGATACACTTGGTATCTTAGACCAGGCACTGGATTGGCAGACCTCCTTCCTTACTGACCACACTTCCCAGGTGCTCCTGGGCTCTTTCTCCTCATCCACCCCTCTCTCTTCCTGTGGTGTTCCCCAGGGTTCTATCCTCTCGCCTTGGCTTTTCAACATCTACCTAGAACCTCTTGCTCACCTGACTCTCTGCCTTCCCTCCTTATTTCCATTTTTATGCAGATGACACACAACTCTTCTTCAAGCTCCCCTCGTCGTCCTCCTCTATCATCCCTGACTGCCTGTCTGATATTCAGTCTTGCTTAATCTCCAATGATCTTTGTCTTCATGCCAGTAAAACAGATATCCTGCCTATCAGGACACCCGGTCACCAATTGTCTCTTGCAATCTGGCCACCCAGTATGGGCTCACTTCCCTCACCTTCCACTGAGGCCAGAAAACTTGGGGTCATCTTCAACTCCTTTCTCTCCTTTACTCCTCACATCTTGGACCTTGCTAAGAAGGCCCACTTTCAAAATCACCTTCTCAGAGGCAGTTTTCCTTTCCTCACCTTCCCCCAGAAGCTCAACGTCTCTGGAGCTCTTTTCTTCTCCAGGCTAGACTACTGTAACAGCCTCTTCCTCAACCTGTCTGTTTCTTCTCTCTGTCCCTCCAACTAATCCAGAATAGAGCTGCAACACGTATCCTTGGCCTCAAGCCCTAGGACCATATCTCTCCAGCTCCAACATCTCTCCACTGTCTCCCAGTTGTTGGAAGGATCAAATTCAAGACCCTCTGCATCCCCCACAAGGTTGTCTGGGTCCACACTACCTGCAACTCTCTCTTACTAAATACTCTCCTTCCAGATCCCTTCAATCTTCTGGCTCCTACTCTCTGCTAATCAAAAGTTTCTCCAAGCAGCGAGCTGGGGCAAGAACTCTCTCCTCAGCTGGAACCCTCCAATGAAACAGTCTCCCTCTTTCTCTCTTGAACCAGACCACCTCAAGTTATGCAAACATGTCAAGACCTTTCTCTTTTCCTCCTCCTTCCCCCTTCCCCACCCATGCTAACCATCCCCTCTGTCACTGAGATTTGCAGCCTGCTCCATCAAGAGTCAATTAGGGTCAAGGCCTTCTGTCCTATCACCACCAGCACCACACTACACTGCCCACTGAGCCCACACACACCTGGCAGTTGGTTTTGCCGCTGCCCTGCACTTACCTGATGGGCGGTGGACCTCCCTCTTCTCCTGGGATGTCTCTGCCCATACACTTACTCGTTGCCTCCCCAATGGGCACCTCTGTCACTTTCTCCCCTTGGGATAGCACTTACACTCACCCCACCCCCTTTTCTTCCTTTTCTTTTCACTGCACTTGCAACCTCCAAATGTCACAAGGCCTAGTAGGACCGCTGTTCCTTTCTATTTATTCATAGTGTTTTCCATTGTTTATTTCTATCCCATCTTCCCTTACCTTGTACCTTGTGGCACTTTGAAACAATGGGACTCATTACGAGGTTGGAGGTAGTCATGGTTGGAGGTTGTTGGAGGTAGTCATGGAGGTACTCATGGACTAGTAGTCATAGTAATTCAGAGCTAATTGCGGTACCGTTATTAGCTCTGAAGTACCTGGCATTAGGGAAGGGACCTGCTAAGGGACCTCATAGTAGGGAGGTAAGCGATTACCGGTGCCCTTACCGGTGCCGGAAATCCCTTACCGCCAACCTCGTAATGAGGCCCAATCTCTTGTTGTATAAGCACATTATATATGGCCAATAAATAAATAAATACAATAAATATTACAGCAGGTGGCGGGAATGCAGTATTCTCTACAGGAGCATTTCCGCCCAGGTCCTTCTGAGAGACCCGGCATGTTCCTTCTCTGTTCCCTTGAACCTTCCTTTGTCCTTCTGCTTCTTCCTTCTTCTAGTAGGCACAGATGTATTCCTGTTATTCACTGCCCTATTCTCCTGTGGCTGGCTGTAGAGACAAGAGAGAGGGACTCTGATATCCTCAGGTGAGGTCCCTTTATCTTTCCCTTAGGTGTCTCTATCTACTGGTTGGTGGCTGGTAGCACCAGCACCCCTTCCAAGTGCAGGCTGTGCATGTGTTTAGCTGTTTTCTCCCTTCCCTCCATGGCTGTGTCACGCAGGGCCTCTCTCCTTACCCCCATGGGAGGGTAGGCTATCTTGGGGTATGGCTGCTAAGGCCGTCTCCTCCGGAGTGCTGGCTGGAATCTGTCTCTCTCGCTGCTATTGTGCTGACGTGAACCCTGCCCCATTATGATGTAAGGTGGAGATGGCTGTGCCCTTTTTGTGAGGCAGCGACTTGTTGTCGGCATGCGACTTGATGAGGGCTGAGAGAGCTACAGTAGTGTCCTGCTGTGGAGGGACATGTCTGACAGCTGAGGCGGTACGGTTGTCCATGGAGTGTGTTAGATGCTGGCTGACTAGCAGCCCATCAAATAACCCTCAGCCCCACCAAGCCCTGCCATTCGGGCAGGGAAAAGGATATGGACATGTATCCTTGAGATAACCGGCTTCCAGGGAGGTGGATGGGGGTGAAGGAGAAGGGCTGTAGGGACAGGAACCAGTGAAGGATTTGTGGATTGCAGTGCTTATGGCGGGCTAGCCAGACCAAAAGGGCATGATATGTCACCAATGTGATGTGTTGTCCCGGGAGATAGTGGCATTGGGATTCTGTGTCACATTTGACCGCTAAAGATTCTTTTTTGATTGTAGCATACAGTCTCTTATGGAAGTAATTTTCTGATGATGAAGTAGACTGATCTCTCTGTCTCGCCTGACTCTTCTTCAAGCTCCCCTCGTCGTCCTCCTCTGTCATCCCTGACTGCCTGTCTGATATTCAGTCTTGCTTAATCTCCAATGATCTTTGTCTTCATGCCAGTAAAACAGATATCCTGCCTATCAGGACACCCGGTCACCAATTCTCTCTTGCACTCTGGCCACCCAGTATGGGCTCACTTCCCTCACCTTCCACTGAGGCCAGAAAACTTGGGGTCATCTTCAAATCCTTTCTCTCCTTTACTCCTCACATCTTGGACCTTGCTAAGAAGGCCCACTTTCAAAATCACCTTATCAGAGGCAGTTTTCCTTTCCTCACCTTCCCCCAGAAGCTCAACGTCTCTGGAGCTCTTTTCTTCTCCAGGCTAGACTACTGTAACAGCCTCTTCCTCAACCTGTCTGTTTCTTCTCTCTGTCCTTCCAACTAATCCAGAATAGAGCTGCAACACGTATCCTTGGCCTCAAGCCCTAGGACCATATCTCTCCAACTCCAACATCTCTCCACTGTCTCCCAGTTGTTGGAAGGATCAAATTCAAGACCCTCTGCATCCCCCACAAGGTTGTCTGGGTCGACACTACCTGCAACTCTCTCTTACTAAATACTCTCCTTCCGGATCCCTTCAATCTTCTGGCTCCTACTCTCTGCTAATCAAAAGTTTCACCAAGCAGCAAGCTGGGGCAAGAACTCTCTCCTCAGCTGGAACCCTCTAATGAAACAGTCTCCCTCTTTCTCTCTTGAACCAGACCACCTCAAGTTATGCAAACATGTCAAGACCTTTCTCTTTTCCTCCTCCTTCCCCCTTCCCCACCCATGCTAACCATCCCCTCTGTCACTGAGATTTGCAGCCTGCTCCATCAAGAGTCAATTAGGGTCAAGGCCTTCTGTCCTATCACCACCAGCACCACACTACACTGCCCACTGAGCCCACACACACCTGGCAGTTGGTTTTGCCGCTGCCCTGCACTTACCTGATGGGTGGTGGACCTCCCTCTTCTCCTGGGATGTCTCTGCCCATACACTTACTCGTTGCCTCCCCAATGGGCACCTATGTCACTTTCTCCCCTTGGGATAGCACTTACACTCACCCCAACCCCTTTTCTTCCTTTTCTTTTCACTGCACTTGCAACCTCCAAATGTCACAAGGCCTTTTAGGACCGCTGTTCCTTTCTATTTATTCATAGTGTTTTCCATTGTTTATTTCTCTCCCATCTTCCCTTACCTTGTACCACTTTGAAACAATGGGACTCATTACAAGGTTGGAGGTAGTCATGGTTGGAGGTTGTTGGAGGTAGTCTTGGAGGTACTCATGGACTAGTAGTCATAGTAATTCAGAGCTAATTGCGGTACCGTTATTAGCTCTGAAGTACCTGGCATTAGGGAAGGGACCTGCTAAGGGACCTCATAGTAGGGAGGTAAGCGATTACCGGTGCCCTTACCGGTGCCGGAAATCCCTTACCGCCAACCTCGTAATGAGGCCCAATCTCTTGTTGTATAAGCACATTATATATGGCCAATAAATAAATAAATACAATAAATATTACAGCAGGTGGCGGGAATGCAGTATTCTCTACAGGAGCATTTCCGCCCAGGTCCTTCTGAGAGACCCGGCATGTTCCTTCTCTGTTCCATTGAACCTTCCTTTGTCCTTCTGCTTCTTCCTTCTTCTAGTAGGCACAGGTGTATTCCTGTTATTCACTGCCCTATTCTCCTGTGGCTGGCTGTAGAGACAAGAGAGAGGGACTCTGATATCCTCAGGTGAGGTCCCTTTATCTTTCCCTTAGGTGTCTCTATCTACTGGTTGGTGGCTGGTAGCACCAGCACCCCTTCCAAGTGCAGGCTGTGCATGTGTTTAGCTGTTTTCTCCCTTCCCTCCATGGCTGTGTCACGCAGGGCCTCACTCCTTACCCCCATGGGAGGGTAGGCTATCTTGGGGTATGGCTGCTAAGGCCGTCTCCTCCGGAGTGCTGGCTGGAATCTGTCTCTCTCGCTGCTATTGTGCTGACGTGAACCCTGCCCCATTATGATGTAAGGTGGAGATGGCTGTGCCCTTTTTGTGAGGCAGCGACTTGTTGTCGGCATGCGACTTGATGAGGGCTGAGAGAGCTACAGTAGTGTCCTGCTGTGGAGGGACATGTCTGACAGCTGAGGCGGTACGGTTGTCCATGGAGTGTGTTAGATGCTGGCTGACTAGCAGCCTATCAAATAACCCTCAGCCCCACCAAGCCCTGCCATTCGGGCAGGGAAAAGGATATGGACATGTATCCTTGAGATAACCGGCTTCCAGGGAGGTGGATGGGGGTGAAGGAGAAGGGCTGTAGGGACAGGAACCAGTGAAGGATTTGTGGATTGCAGTGCTTATGGCGGGCTAGCCAGACCAAAAGGGCATGATATGTCACCAATGTGATGTGTTGTCCCGGGAGATAGTGGCAT
This sequence comes from Ambystoma mexicanum, assembly GCF_040938575.1. Lineage (NCBI taxonomy): Eukaryota > Metazoa > Chordata > Amphibia > Caudata > Ambystomatidae > Ambystoma > Ambystoma mexicanum. Next base: position 459,106,657 of record NC_090938.1, on the reverse strand, counting down.
TGGGATTCTGTGTCACATTTGACCGCTAAAGATTCTTTTTTGATTGTAGCATACAGTCTCTTATGGAAGTAATTTTCTGATGATGAAGTAGACTGATCTCTCTGTCTCGCCTGACTCTTCTTCAAGCTCCCCTCGTCGTCCTCCTCTGTCATCCCTGACTGCCTGTCTGATATTCAGTCTTGCTTAATCTCCAATGATCTTTGTCTTCATGCCAGTAAAACAGATATCCTGCCTATCAGGACACCCGGTCACCAATTCTCTCTTGCACTCTGGCCACCCAGTATGGGCTCACTTCCCTCACCTTCCACTGAGGCCAGAAAACTTGGGGTCATCTTCAAATCCTTTCTCTCCTTTACTCCTCACATCTTGGACCTTGCTAAGAAGGCCCACTTTCAAAATCACCTTATCAGAGGCAGTTTTCCTTTCCTCACCTTCCCCCAGAAGCTCAACGTCTCTGGAGCTCTTTTCTTCTCCAGGCTAGACTACTGTAACAGCCTCTTCCTCAACCTGTCTGTTTCTTCTCTCTGTCCTTCCAACTAATCCAGAATAGAGCTGCAACACGTATCCTTGGCCTCAAGCCCTAGGACCATATCTCTCCAACTCCAACATCTCTCCACTGTCTCCCAGTTGTTGGAAGGATCAAATTCAAGACCCTCTGCATCCCCCACAAGGTTGTCTGGGTCGACACTACCTGCAACTCTCTCTTACTAAATACTCTCCTTCCGGATCCCTTCAATCTTCTGGCTCCTACTCTCTGCTAATCAAAAGTTTCACCAAGCAGCAAGCTGGGGCAAGAACTCTCTCCTCAGCTGGAACCCTCTAATGAAACAGTCTCCCTCTTTCTCTCTTGAACCAGACCACCTCAAGTTATGCAAACATGTCAAGACCTTTCTCTTTTCCTCCTCCTTCCCCCTTCCCCACCCATGCTAACCATCCCCTCTGTCACTGAGATTTGCAGCCTGCTCCATCAAGAGTCAATTAGGGTCAAGGCCTTCTGTCCTATCACCACCAGCACCACACTACACTGCCCACTGAGCCCACACACACCTGGCAGTTGGTTTTGCCGCTGCCCTGCACTTACCTGATGGGTGGTGGACCTCCCTCTTCTCCTGGGATGTCTCTGCCCATACACTTACTCGTTGCCTCCCCAATGGGCACCTCTGTCACTTTCTCCCCTTGGGATAGCACTTACACTCACCCCAACCCCTTTTCTTCCTTTTCTTTTCACTGCACTTGCAACCTCCAAATGTCACAAGGCTTTTTAGGACCGCTGTTCCTTTCTATTTATTCATAGTGTTTTCCATTGTTTATTTCTCTCCCATCTTCCCTTACCTTGTACCTTGTGGCACTTTGAAACAATAGGACTCATTACGAGGTTGGAGGTAGTCAACCTTGAGGCCTTTGTTCTTCCAAAAATGGACCCCACCGCTCTGGGGACAGCGATTTTCAGTGATTTCTCTCATGTGGCAGAGTGTACAGTCTTGTCCCAGAGCCATTCTGAAGCTATCCCCTTGTTCATCTAGCCCCCATCAACGTTTAAGGGCACATGATTTTGATATTCCAAGCAAGTTTCTGTCTTGGCGCATGTTTCTGAAATTCCAGGGAAGTTTTTGTCTTTTCTTTTCTTTATGTGACTTTGGGCCTCGTTACAAGTCCACCGGTAACCCTGCCAGTGCTACCGGAGGGTTGCCATCAGATTCATAATATTTTAACGGCGCCTGACTTCCTGGTGCCACTGGGCTATTGCAAGTCCGGTGGCCCGGGAAGTCAGGCGCCAGTAAAATGTAATCCCCCATTCCCATAGAGTCCCATTAGACTTGCTAACAGTGCCGGTGCTTCCATGAACGCTCTGTCTACCATGCCTGCAGCCGCCGGCAGCATCTGATCTATCGGGAACAGCGGCCACGGAAGGCAGACATGTAGTTTGCCGTTCCGGAAGCAAGGGTTCCAGTAAGCTCACCTGTAAGCTTATAATGAGGCCTCTCCTTATTCTTTGCCGGTTATAATTACTTAATTATATCTTTAAATCCTGTGGCATCAGGCCCTAACAACAGGGGTTGGTGAGAGAGGATAGAACAGCCGCTTTTAGGAGTATTTTCCTTCCCTTTATCCTTATCTGTACTCTCTTCAGCGGATGGAGTTTTACACCCCTGTGTATGGATCTAATACCTACCCCAGTCTGTCTGGGTTGGCAGGCCCTACAATGTCACTTCTCGCAGTGGTCTGTAGACTTGCGGAGTCCCTCATGGCTTGCATGGGGTGGCCCGCTACTTCAGCTTCACATACATAAGGGTATTTGCTCTGCTCTCTGTACTACTTGTCCACGGTTACTTCATATAGTCCTATATATATTGGATCTGCTTTCGCCCCTTTTTACACAGTTCCAGGCCTCATTCCCCCCACTCGTCCCACTGTGGAGACCTTGGTGTAGCTAGTGTCATGAATATTGTTTTTGGTATTGGGGTGTCTGTGCTCTTGTATATTCCCACCTTCCCGTCCGTTGTTTGGTTGGGACTCAGGGTACTTCGGGCCACCCATGGTTTGTTAGTGTTTGAGAGGATTGGGCTATTTGTTCAACTCATTGTAACGGTCGTCAGGCAGGTTATTCCAGCCTTCTAGTAGGTGGATCCTATATTGATGGCCTGCTCTAGACTAGGGTGATGATGCTGCTTTAGCCAGTGTTGTATGGGTGGGAGAAGCACCTCTGCGTATTGTCCTAGGATGATTTCCCCGGCTATTGCGGCCAGGGTGGAGCTGACCCATTGTAGCCACTTGTCTTCTTGGTCTCTGATACGGTACAAATGCTGTCGGTAAGTCTCCCTGCTAATTAGTCTTCTTTCTCAGAACTTAATCCGGTATGACTCATTGTTGTGACCCATGTGTTCTTGGATGATTTTAAAAATTTTGAGGAAAGGTGCATACCCTGTGGGCTTTGCAGTCTGCTAGGCGCTTTGCACTTTCCGGATCATGAGAGGGTCCATATATTGCCCCCTACTTTCCAACCCTTTGAAGTTTACATAAAATGTGCAGGGTCCTCTTCTGTGGTGTATTACTGCAAGACCATTGTAGGGACCTGAGAAGCTTAGTATAGGGCGGTCATGTCTACCATCTGTGCATGTTGCATTTGCATGACCTGCTGGAAGGCCTGATGATCTGCTTGGACCTGCTGACCTTGTAGTTGTAGAGCCTGCTGGCTGTAGCTGTTTTTGACCATAGTCAGTGGTTTCAGAAGGTTTTCCATGGCATTTGTCTAGGACTTCCCAGGGCTGCCACCACTTGTGACAAGTCTGACACAAACAGCATGGACCACTTTATAAAAGTTCAACAACCTTTAACTACTGAGGCTAGTCTATTACTGCATATGGCGGCAATGCAGGATTCTCTCCAGGAGCATGTACATCCAGGTCCTTCAGGGAGGCCTGGCGTGTTCCTTCTTCTCTGCTTGCTGAACCTTCCTTCGTCCTTCTGTATCTTCCGTCTTCTTGTAGGTCCAGTTTTATTCCTGTTCTCCACACTAATTTTCTCTCATAGCTGACTGTAGGGACAAGGAACATGGACTCTGCTATCCTCAGCCGAGGCACCCTTTTCCTTCCCCTGGGTGTCTCTACTGGTCGGTGGCTGGAACAGCACCCGCTCGCAGACCTTGACGGATGCACCGGCACCATTCATGAATGACCTATGTTGAAACCTGACTGGACTCATTGCAGGGTTGGTGGTATCTCAGAGGTAAATACGCCGAAATACCATGAAACAGAATTACTGTTTCCTTCATTTGGTCTGAAGTATTACCGCTGGATTACAAGTCGTGGTAGGCAGTGCTAGAAACCATTGATTGGAGTCCATAGGACTCCATGTGGGGATTTTAGTGGTATTAGTGGCATTGGTAATTCCGCTGATTTGGCCGAATTCAGGGCGGTAAGGCAGAGGAATTACCTCCAGCTTCTTCCTTGAGTTTTTTACTCCACCTTACCCCCAAACAAAAACTAGGGTGGGGCATTAATGCAGCGGTATACAGTAGTACCACTGAATTACCACCTATTTTAATGCACTGCCTCGCTCGTAAGGAGGCCCTTTAACATTTATGCACAGCTCCTAATAGCAGCACAACCCATCAGGTGTAGAGTTAACTAGTCCATTTGGACAGCATGTTATGTCATAACATATACTCAGTGGGTTTCCAAGTTTATAGACTGTACTGGCAGAGTGAAATAGCACAGGTGATACACGTGTCAGTGTGTGCGGCTCAATATACACAGTCATACACCGAATGCATTGTTACATTGACCGAATCCTACACTGTTTAAATGAAGGTTACATTTGAGGAGCTGATTTATGTAATAGTCCTGCGACTAATTGGGTACTTTATCTGCTCACCTTCCAGTCCCACAGCCAGAGGACATTCCTGATAAATGTTAATTACCTCATGGATGCAGTGATCAATTAAAAGTGTGAGTTCAGTGAATTGCCATAGGCCATCAATCTGTGAGCAAACAGGCCACTACACCATGGTTTTGATTTGTGTAACGTTTCTGTTGAGTGGAGCCTTAGCTCCAGCAGAGGTCGCAAAAAACCTCAAGTTAGGCAGTGAAGTGCATCCAGTACTGTTTTTTTTTGTGTTTGATGTTAGGTATCACTGTAAGCATTGTCTGCAAGTCAAAACTAATGAGCTGTGAAGTAAAGACTAGAGAGAGAGAAAATGTGAGGAGGGATACACAGCTGCAGCCGCTGCTTGGCATTTTAAATTGACCAGTAATGGCCATGATTAGCTAGCATCCACTACCCGACCATTCTGACCAAAAGCAGACCCTTCGGGATCTCTTTGAAATAGCTCTGTGCTGTTGAAGGGATTCCAATTTTATATCTGAACAGCCTTCTGAAAATGAATTCTTTAAATCAAGCTGTAAATAAGCCCTCTGGTGTAATAAAAACATCTTAACTAAGTGTGCTCTCTAAATCTTAATTCACAAGCAGCACGAGTGTCCCTTCACTGAATTCCTGTTAGAAAGTAGCATTTAACAAAGCCTAACGCTGTGGCTCTTGCATAAGCATTGTATTGACATTTGCCAGGCACTGCCATATTATGCTTAGGCACCAACACAATTTGACAATTGTTGTCAATTTATGGCCAAGTAGTACCATTACTGGCAGTGCATTGCATGAAAAATGTATATGATATGCCTCCCAGAGGGCAAATATATAAGTCCCAGAATGAAGAAGACAAAATAAAACACAGATACAGTATTAGATGGCTCAGGTCCGGCAAGTCCAATATCATTATAGCACTTTGTCAAGGGGTAGCATGGCCAAATTCATCCATATCAGTGGGCCACAATTTCTCTAACCCTGCCCCTTCATTTACCTACCTAATGCATTCTGGAATTTGTAGTCTGTGCTGTGTTCAATTGAACAAATTGGACTTGCACACCTGAAACACATAGTTTACAAGAGGAAAACACAATACTTGAAATGGAAATGACCAGTTATTCGGGTTTATAGGATCACCATTTCTTATGCTTCAATTAGGCCTGCTTAACTATTGGTGTAACGTACTAGCATCAGAGCAAGTTATTGAGGTTACGATCCGCTGATTGACTCAAACTATGTTAGACGATTGGAAAGTAGATGCAAGTAGAAGTGATATGCAAATACACCACCTCACACGAATTCTTCATTGGTGATGTGTGTTGAACATCTACGTCTTGAACCTGACCTACTAAAGTTCCGAAAACTCCTCAAGGCCATACTTTTCTCTTCGGAGGGGGGATGGCCATGCTCTAAGCCTCTACACAGCTTGAAGCTGTCACGCCTCCCGCCGTGAACAAAGTAGGCAGAAGGTAAGTGGGTTGGTGTGGGGAGGGCGGGGAGGTTTGAGAAAAGAGAAAAAAAACAAGAAATAAAAATCACATACCTGAGTCCCTGGCAGTGGGTGAAGGCAGCTTCTCAGCCGTGTAGAGGCTCGGAGCGGGTATAACCCCGCTTCGAGCCTTCTCATTGGCTGAGGGGCTGCCATGCCCCCCGCCGCAGGGAACAATGGACGTGTAATCCCGGCTGAGGGATTTCCGGCCGGGTAGTGCCCAGCGAGGGCCAATCAGAATGCTTGTTTCATTCTGATTGTACCCTCAACGTTTACTAATAGTAGATATGCCTCTGGCCTAGTATGCTAGTTATTGTTGTTAGATCATTCAGAATCTTCAAAGTCTAAGAATGATGACTGTAATCCATGTTCCCTTCCTGCCTTGAAGCACTTTGAAGCACGGCACTTGTGTATACGTGCTTTACAAAAAACAATTACAATTATAGTTACAATTACATAATCTTGAGAAAGCCAAGTGTGTGAAACACATACATGTGTACATTGCAGGCAATTTATAAACTCCAACTAACTGTTGACATGAAGGTATATAATCTGGTTTGAATAGTGATACTCTTTGAGTGTAAAGCGTTAATTTGCTTCCCAAAGCTAGGTATGCACTCAATTAATATAATAATAATAATAATAATAATAATAATAATAATAATAATAATAATTGAGTGTAATGTTTTTGTAAACAAACAAATAAAAAAATAAGGATTTGTGCCTGTTAGTTTTCAGAGAATACATTTCTTTTATATTTTATAATTTAGCGCTGGTAGAAATGCCTGCTCTCTACAGCGCACACAGCAAGTCGGTTTACTCATAAAATAGGATTTATATGAGAAGAGTCCAATTTAATCAAAATTCTAGATGTTGAATAAGAATTGGTTTACCAAAGCTATGCTTCTTTTAGTACAGACTCTTTATTTTTGTTTGAATATGTTTGTTAAGGTTTTGAAGGCATATATCAGAAACAAGGAACCCTACCAACACCACCCCATATCCAACCCATCCCAGCCCAATCCTTGCATACCCAATCCTAGTATCCATCTCCTCCCCCAAGCCTCCGTATAGTGCTTTAAGCAGGATTCACCGTTGTTGGCGACCACCTCCCAGCGTAGTCCTTCCTCAACCCTCCTTTTAAAAAGTAGTTGTCTGGTTGTGGTGCAACCCCGTAGCATCCATGTTTTATAAACATCTAGGTGAATTTTACCTTTCTGACTAAAAATGTAGGGATAAGGTTTAGCTTGTGAGGGCCCTGAGGTTAGATGGAAGTAGTTAGCAACTGAAAGACAATGGTTCAACTTTTCAAAAGATGTTTTTACTAAGGTCCAACTAACACAAAACGCTTTTAATACAATCGTCCCAAAAATCACGGTTCACAATGAATCTCCCTAAGATGTGGAATGTTCATATTTCCTGCCCACTGGCCATTCAAGGCATGCTTTTATGTAAGAGTAGAACCTGGAATATCCACTCCTCACACAACCCCATAGAGTGCCTCGAATTTCAACATTTCTGTGAAATTTCATAAAAGAAAAGAAATTGTTCCTGACATTTTGAGGACATTTAAAAGTTAGAGGTACAACTAAAGAGCAATATTTCCTTAATTGTGTCCATGGTGCTAAAGCCTCTGGAGCTAACATTTCAATTATTTTTCACAAGAAAGACTGTGATTTTGGAGAAGAACATGGATTCTCTTTGTGTTTGTATTTCCTATGTAAGCAATGAGGATTCTATAGTGGAATAGAAAACTGTTTGAAAAATGTTCCTCAATCACGATTTCCAAGAGATTGTCTTGCCCCAGTATATTTGTTCTCAGATTACGTGTTTACATCTGTTAGCATTGACAATGATACAACAGATGTCCCTTCCTTTCTTTGAGGCAGATAATAAACTTATCACTAAGTAACAGACTGACACACACCTGAATCTGAAGCTTTGTTTACTTTTTATTTTATTTGTGATTTGCAACCCAGGAGCTGAATAGCTGCCTCCATATTTATAAATGGGTCATGCACATGTGACCTCTTGTGGTGTGGGTCCCATTTTAACCACCCATTGAGGGAGACTTGGCCACTTCTAGGCAAGGGGAAGCCACTAGAAATTATGTGACCCCTGGACATTTTACATGGAGCATCCTCCAGAACTCCCCCAGATGTCCCCCTATGGATGAAAAAAAAACATCCCAGATCAGGGAGCAAGCCTTCAATTATCCAAAAGGAATTATGCTTCATAAGAAAGGAAAGAGAAAGTCCAGCATATTTCTCAGTGTCATCGTTGCTTCCCAGCAGAGGGAATCTCATGAAAATCAGTCCCAGGAGAAGTTCAACAACCATGGGTGAGATGCAGGCGATGTTTTCAAATATTTCAGGCCCAGGACACTCAATAAAGACCTTCATCTGACATATATATCAGGTTCTTAACTAGCAAAATATGGTTGCCCTTCCAGTCATATGCTGCAAGGAGTGGCAACCAGGCTATTGTTGTGAGACGTGCACAGCTGAGTGCTAATCAGGTATAATTGGTGGTGGAGTTGAGTAAATTGAAATTACCATAAGTGTTTTCACATGTGCTATGGGTAGTGTTGTGCTTCTGCATACCGAGAGGACATAAAGGTTGAAGGCCAGCTCTGTGGGGTGAAAATACAGCCCCAGAGTGACAGAAATTGAGAGGCCATGCAAGGCCCCATTATCAGAATGAAGATAGGTCTAAGCTAAGCCCCCATAACTCGCGCCACCACGGTGCACTGCTAAAACTAACACCCAGGACATGAAAGATGACATCACAAATGTCATTGATGATATCACTGATGACATCAAATGTCTGGCTCACTCTTTTTTCTTTTGCTAACATATCTAGGCCACATGGTTTTCTTCAGTAACAGTCAGAAACTAAAATTTTTTTTTTATTTGTAGATGTATCCTTCAAGTAGGTTCTTACAGTAATTCCCTTAGAGTCCAGTCACATCATATGAAACATATACATACGGGAAGACACGAGCTTGAAAGACAGCAATCCTTTTTGTGCATAAAGATAATCAATAGACTTATGAACACTTTCTGATAGTTCTGTTTTTTTATGGCTGTTCTTTCCCTGTATATGGTCATATTTGTATACATTGTACTCACACTACTTTCCTTAGGGTCCAATCACATCAAGTGATACATATGCCTAGGGTAAATAGCAGCTTTGAAACAGAGCAATCATTTATTTGCATGAAAATAATCAGTTAAATTATTAATTGTTTCTGCTACTACTTGTGCTTTTTTGCTAACTTCACTTTCCCTGTATATACCCATATTGGTATGTGTTCTTGTGTCTTTGTGTTTTGTCTATAGTAATGCAATTATGTAATACATGTGTTTTATTAGCTACTTATTACATATTTCACAGTACACAAAAATCTATTAAGAAAACAATTATCATTTCATTATTCAACATATTAACATTACGAATATTATACCTTCAGCTTGTACACTGCGCACAATGTTATGTTTCTGTATGAGTAGCTTAGTATACTAGATAGAACCCCATAATAGAATGCTATTTATGTTAATGTTAAAGGCCATTTGTACCGCACACTATTACCACCGGAGTGGTCCCCTGGTGCTCTGGCGGCTCTGAAATAGGGAGGGGGGGGTGAGTTAGTGGGAATAAGCTGGAAAAGTGCAAGAGAGCAGTGATGTGCTGATCGCAGCCTCAGCCCGGTGCGTCCGTCGGCTGGGCTTGGGGTGTTTTATGGTCGGTAGTCGTCGTGTGCTGTTGTGCAAGTCTATGTGGGTTTTGTATTTGTTGTTGCAGTGTAGTGAAGTTAGGGCGGATTGCTGCGTTTTAGGCTTGTGGTTGTGTTTGGTTAGAGTTACAGAGTGTATGCAGAGGGATGAAATTGTTACTGGATTGGTTAGTTGGCATTGCTGTCCTTGCAGTTATGTCTATGTCTGATGTTTGCTATCATTCACTATTCCATCGTTGCTAATTTTCAATATTCTGTCTAGATGTGAGACAGGCTAGTGATCACGATTCCAATCAAATGTTGCACTTACCATCATTCACAGTTTCATCCAAGTGTGGAGCATGCTAACATTCACATTTCTATCTAGATGCGACACAAGCTAAAGTTAAGAATTCCATCTAAGTGTGGTACATGCTAATATTCATAATCCTGTCTAGATGTGACGCAAGCGAAAGTTAAGAATTCCATCTAAGTGTGGTACATGCTAACATTCATAATCCCATCTAGATGCGACGCAGGCTAAAGTTAAGAATTCCATCTAAGTGGCGCAAGCTAACATTCACATTTTCTATCTAGATGCGACGCAGGCTAAAGTTAAGAATTCCATTTAAGTGTGGTACATGCTAATATTCATAATCCTGTCTAGATGTGACACAAGCTAAAGTTAACCCTGTCTAAAGATGATGCAGGCTTATCTTAACATTTCTGTATAGGTGTGGCACTAGTTAACATTGGCTAGTGTGTTAGTGCGTAATGCAATGCAACATTTTACAGTCAGGCCAAGAAAGGAATTTGGCTTGTGGTCACAACTCTCTCTATTAATGCATGGCATAATTCTATGGCAGTCTACGTTATGGAGAGGTGAGGTAGAGTGGCAAGAGCTTTCTGGAGTAGAGTAATTGCTCTACACCCCACCCATGCCACACTAACAGTGTTGTTGGTGTCTGTTGGCTGCTGGCTTCCTTTGCTTTCCCTGTGGACACCTGTAGACATGCCTTGGAGCCACGACTGTAGGAGCCGCCCTTTGCCTCGGGGCCCTTAGCCGAGGGGGCTGCCGGGCAGAGGGCTGCCCTGGGAAGGTCTGTTATGACCAGATGGATGCACCAATCAGGGGAGGTGAACGGGTTGGAGGGGGAGGGTGTGACTGTGAAAAGGCCAGACATAAACAAAGGACTACACCCCACAGACTGCACCCTTCGGATGCAGCCAAGAAACAGGTTCAGAAGCCAGAAGAAACACTAGACAGGCACGAGATTAGCACACAATGCTCACCAAAAAATATAAATACATAAACGATTAAATAAATAATTAAAAAAAAAAATATATATATATATATATTGGAAGAAACACTCACACCACTCCAAAAGAGTGCATAAAGCACGCCAAAAACGTATTACAATCATTATGAAACTACTCACTCAGAATCAACCAGCCCCTAAAGGTGCTTCCACACTGGTTTCATGACATCACATGACATCATGCCAAGCAGGGAATTGATGGACCTCAGCCTTGCGATCTTCAGGGCCAACAGCCACTGTACCTTGCTCAAGATGGCCACTATCGTCTCCTCCGACGGAGACGCCAGGCACGACACCGTGTTGAGTCAGGCTCCCAGAAAACCTTGTATCCTGCGATGGAATCAAACAGGACTTTGCATAGTTCAACGAGAACCCCAGATCCGTCAGGAGTTGGACGGTCCTCGCCGTATGTACGACAGTGATGTCCTTTGAGCCATTTGTCCAGGTAAGGGTATGCGTGGATCCCACCTGTGTGTCAGTCTCCTCCTTCTGCAGGGGGTAGCTCTGGACAATTATAGCTTAGGAGAAGGACCATTTCTGGAACTTGCAATATTGGCCAGTCACTTGGACCGTGCCCAACCATGTGCTGGGAAGCGACCTCCATTTGCTTCCAATCCATGATATACTTACGTTTTCGGCCTCGCGAGCCTTCATCAAAAAGTAGAGATACCAGGAAACAAACCACACCTGGGGCTTGCCGACGCCGTGCAGGTCGGACGGATGTCTGTTCTGGAAGCCTGTTATCTTGTTTGGGACATGATCTGTGGAAGAGCTAGGGGCAGTATGGGGCCTGGAACTACTCCATTACCTAACACAGGTTTGTTTTTATTTTTTTTTTCACAGGTTTTTGGTACAGTCAGCTCTTCTACTGTCAAGGTGAAAAGAGCAGCGTCGACTGTCGGAAGCGGCTAGTTAGCATCACGAGTATGTCCAGGAATATTTCACTGCATTGCCTGGTGTGGCTTGACGGTCCTTCACTGGTCCTGTAGGTTCCTTCCTCCAGCGGGGTTGAAACCGGCGCTGGAGGCTTGCGAGGATTGCAAACGGAAAGCTGAGGAAGCTCCGCTTTCTCTCCTGTTGCAGGGGAGCTGTGAACGGTGCTCTCTGACATCCTAAGGAGCACTTGGGAACACCAGCCCGCTGAGCCCCCAAGACCGAGATTCAGCCCCCAAGACCGAGATTCAGACCGGGTAGGTCCGGCAGCGCACTGCAAGTAGTCTGCTGACTGCAGTGTTTCCCATTTGTGGCCAAAAGCAAAACAGTCAGGTTTTACTGTTTGCTTTAACCCGTGTGGTGAATAAGGGCAAACGCGTCGGGTTTTGCTGTTTGCCTGAACCCGGGTGGTGAATACGGGCAAACCAGTTGGGTTTTATTGATTTCCTCAACTAAGGCTCCAAAAATATTTACTATTACATTTCATTGGCACTGAATAGAGCCTTCGGAAGCAGCCATTGGTTTCCTGTACTTTTTCGGAGACTGCCTACAGTGATTGTTTGACGTGCTCTATAACGTGGTTGACGATTCCTGAGGTCCTTTTCCTCCAGCGTATTTGCGCTTTTCCCTGCTAACAGCTACCAGCATTCTGAGGCGAATTTGTGTCTGGCTCTATCTACACCAGGTGATACGTGATGTTGTTTGGAGGAGCTTGGTGAGCCCCTGAGCGGTCTGGTAGCCCAGAGGAGATAGAGGCGACTTTTTGCCACGGATGTCTGCGGTGGTCTGTCGGCAAAACACAGTGACTATTTTAGACCTTGTTACTGATAAATATGACAAGGAAAATTGAAACACGGAAGGAAAATGTACAACATAAGCACACCAATTTATGCAGTGGCAAAGAGGTACTGAGCCTTAAAAAGTGCAAAAATGATCAGCATTCTCAAGCAGATATCACTGCCTTCTTAAGAGCCGTGGATAAGATTATCACCCAGACATTCATCAGATACAAAAGAGGCCTACAAGGACAAACGCTTGTCAGATGTAATAGATAACAACTCATTGCTGAATTTAGTTAAAGACTTGAAAAGAGCCTCTCGGGGTGGAGAAAAAAAAGCTACCCAAAAAAAAAAGTTCTGAGGGCAATGAGGGCATTAGCTTGTCCTATTCCCCAGATATGTCAGTCTTTGCAACATACTCTGACTCATCAGATACGTCTCTGTCCGAAGAGGAAATTGAGTCGGGTATGGGGGATAACGTTATGGTGGATGAGACACAGACACAAAAAGCTACTTGATGGCACGGGAATGTAAGATCGATGCTCAAGCGTCATTAATAGCTTTCATAAAAACAGAAATAGGAGACAGCCATAAGATCTCCATGAAACTGTTAGAAATAACAACAGCTCTCTTTAAGAAAATGGAAAACTTCTTAAAAATAAAAAGCAAGCAAATACTTACCAAAGGAGTCAAGGAAGACACCAAAAATGGTAAAGACCAGGAGAAACAAAACCTAGGATCTCACGACAAAGAAAAAGGAGGAGGTCAGAGGGCAACTGGGAAAAGGAAAAAGGGATTGGGATTTCAGGGAGGCACAAATATCCCCGTTGACTGAACTTAAGAAGGTTTTAAGGAACAAACAACCTCCTAAGAGAAATCATGTTATGCTACCCTATAAAACACTGGAGCATCAGAAACAGCAAAGGTTGCTGGAGTGTAAAGGTACTGAACTTCCGAGGAAGGAGGGAATAAGTGCTACGCAAAACACAGGAGTGATGGAGACAAACAAAGCAAATAATAACCCACCAGATCAATGGGACGACATCTCAAAGAGAGTAAAGATGAAGGGAATACATTTACCACGGGCCCCCAAACCAGCAGAAATAGTAGGGTAGAGGAAAAAGGGAAGAATTTCACCCAAAGCAAATACCTGTGGAGGAACACTTCAAAATGCCAATCATCCATCCTGGCGCCTTGAAAGATGGTGGACATGGGTTATACTGGAAGAAATCGCACCTACTGCACTGAGCCTATTCCTTAACCGATGGGTACTTCTAGCGATATTTAAACAGCTAGAATACATGGAGTATATCCACACACAGATATTTTGAGAATCAAGTTACCTAAATGGAACAGTGAGACAAATTGGGCTTTAATCGAGTTTGTGTCACCATTGGTGGTGGCTTTATTGAAAACTCATTCAGAAGCACTGCTCAGAGCAGGATTTACACCTATAGGCTGTGAGAAAACAGACGGCACAAAAGTGAATATCAATGCATTGTTCAATGCACTAATTAGAGTATAATATGTATTGCAATGATCCTTGACACCTGTTTCGCAACATTATAATAAGAATCCCTTGTACACATATTTCATGAAAAGTACATACACATGTGATGTCATCAGTGCACGGTGGTGGCGCAAGTTATGGTTGCTTAGCTTACCATAACTGGCAAATTTCAAGGGTTTTTCGGTTTTACTTGGAACCATAACATCCCTTTGACAAAGTTTTTCACTGAATTTCATAGGTTTTTAGTAGCGCAACTTAACCATAACGTCCCTTTAACAAAGTTTTTTCACTGAATATATATATATATATATAATATATATATTATTACTATATACTAGCCTGACTACTAGCTTATTGGTGGTACAGAGGGTATATGATGAATGGTACTATATAGGTTGGAGACCTCACTAAAGTTTAATCTGCTAAGCATTTTGTTGTGCACCACCCTGCTTGCGGGGGTAAAGGAACTCCCTGGGTTGAGAGTGACCATCCAATAAACCGTGACAGCACTCAAGGCTGCTCGACTACTGGATTCTGCTAGCCACTGCTCCAACATCTTTATTTGTGTGTCCATCTGCCTTCCGAGAATGACATTTTTGCCATTGTGCTGAATTGCAGCACTCTCTGACAGGTAAGTCTTTGGGCCTTCCATCAGCTATATCCTCACGCGTACTGAAAGTAATGTGGTTTCCTGAAAACAGGTGTATCTTCTTCTCCAGCATATCATATGTGCCAGACCATGGAAAGGGTTTTTGAATTATCAGTTACAAGGCTCGGAATGGCGTGATTCCCAGTGGATTCAGTGTGCACAACCTCGAGTGCCAGCATTTTAGAGCATACCCTGCCCACAAGGTTCTTCCAGCCTCTTGTATGTTGCCCTTGACAGGGGAAGACATTTTTATATTGTAGAACCCCTAAGGGCAAGAAGAGAAGCCTTAAGTTTTGCTTTGTTAGTGCATTGGAGACCCTCTAGAGCAGGTTTGGCCAACTCTAGGCCTCAAGTGCAAGGTTTTCAGGATATCGCTCATTAATGTGCATGTGGACAAATTGAATGCATTTAATATCAGTTTATGCAACTGTATCTCATGAATATTAATTAGGGGTATCCTATTACCACCAACATAGATCCAGCCCTCGAGGACTGGAGTTGGACAACCCTGCTCCAGAGCATGAGGGGCATGGTATATGGTTTATTCCAGTAGGCATTTCAAGAACAAAGCATCCTAATGAGTCTACACAGAATTCGGACTGTCAGGCAAGGCCTAGACAAAGAAGTGCACAGGTTGACTAAAATACACCTGAGACCAAGAGCTACCAAAATCGAGCAACCAAAAGTATATGTTCCTGGGTGTGGACAACCCATAAACTTGTAATCTATCTTAGAAAATTGCCATTGGATTTACATTCACTGGACGTCATTTATCGTTAAAACATCTCTGTGTTTAATCGTTGATTTTTGGGGTATCCACCATGTCGCACTCCCTATTGGGGCGGTTGACAGGGAATTACTGGTGCTCTGCAAGTCTGCCCTGCCTACCTAGATTAGTAATGAATGAACACACTTTGCCTTGCACCTTTTCCGTCGATCAAAAAGTGATCAAAGTTCTGTGACAAGGCACATTTACCTGAACGTCTTGGGTGTCACCAGCAGATCGGACAAAAGGGGGCAATATACTGACATAACACATCATAATCATGCCCATAGAACAAGGGAAGTGACTGTGGCAAAAAAAGACACTTTTCCTGAGGTACCATGAATTCTTGTACCAGCCATGCATATATTCAGGTGCTGAATCCATATTTTAGTGCATATCATGTGCAAGTGCTTGTTTTCTGTGACTCGGTATGTATGTGTGTGTTTTTTTTAAATATGTGCTTTCACACAAATCATAAGAAAGTACATTTTCTAAATTAAATCAAGAGTGCTAGTCCCAAAATAAGAGGTGTTACACATGCACTAGATTGTTATGGATAATATTTTGGGAGTTTTAGATGTAAATGAGCACATAGAATTGACTGACCTCCTGCTTTGGCATGCAATGTGTTCTCTCGCCCACAATATATCATCCCAAAATTAGCTATTGTCAATTTTCCTGAAGGTGAGATCGATTTAATGCGTATGCATGTGTGCAGGTGCGGTTCCAATAGCTTTACACATCACCTCGCTGCGCCGAGACAGTGTCTGATTAATAATCACAGATTCCTGCTTCACAACTGCAGATCTGAAATTCGCCTTCCAGTCATTTATTCTCATTAGCAGACTTGAGATGTTGGTACACCAATCAGCGTGCATTGAACCCGGGCTCTATCTACAGGTGTAAGCATGCGTTCCTGTCGTTTCATGTCTTCTGCCTCCCTTAATTCCAATTGACTATCTTAGCCTCTCCACTCCTCTCCCACTATGGCTAGTTCACATCATCTTTCCAGCTTCCCACCCTTATCTGCACACCGTCCCATCTCTCTCTCTCTCTCTCTCCCTTCCTCTCTGTCTCTCTCCATTCTCTCTCCCTTCCCCTCTCTCTCTCTCTCTCTCTCTCACACACACACATAGCTTCTCAAATCACGCATAAACATCGTACTGTGTCCTTTTCAATTCTAGCACTGATGGCCCCACACATCATTTATAAGCTCGCCTCTTTTATTTATTTTTCTGTTTACACTCCTTTGTGAATGCATGATCTTTTATGATGCACTCTATGGGTGCTGATGGTGATATAGAAGCACGTGTGTACAGATGCATTATAAATGACTTATCATATCATATCATATTGTGGTTGGAGTCAGGCATGATGAGAGCCATTATCTCAAGCAAAGTGCCTTTACCAGAGGGTACAGACGACCTCCAATGCCATTATTACTACATTAGATCTTTAGAACTTTGTCATTTTCATTATAGACAATGGCATGGGGAGGGCCATGAGGGCTGGCATAGACTTCTGTTCCTCCATTTTAATGTTGCTCATTTGTCTTTCCTTTCCTTCAACAGAACACTCTAGGCACGTTGAGTGGACTTTTCCAATAGCAATGCAGCCCCCCATGCCCCTCCTCAGGACATTAGCAGGTGATAAGATCCCTTAGCCAATGTTATAAACTCGCTCTGCCCAAGCCTATAAATATACTTCAAGGGCCGTTATCATCTGGTAAAAGCCCTCAAATAGTGTAATTATTAATTAATTCCATCTGGGGTTTACTGTGTCTGCTCTTGATTCTGGTATCTGCTGGCGTAGATGCAGCATTCTCTTTAGACATTGCTTGCTTTTATTGATTGGCATTTTGGAGTATTTTGGTTCTGGCTTTGCTTTTCTGTGATATATATATCAGAGTTTTACTAGTGGGAATATTTTTGATAATCCTTTGAATGTTTATTTTTCTGAGGATTTTGGATCTGATGATATACTGTTCTGGTAGGAGAGCCCGAAGCAGGATCTGGAACCGATACCTATACCCGTCGACCAGAAAGGGCCCTATGTTGAAATGAAGGTGGGGAATAGGGAGCACCGCTTTTTGATAGATACAGGAGCACAGAAGTGTTCTATTGATCATTCACGGGTTCCAGATATTCCACTGTCTGGGCAGAACAACATTTCTGTAGGGTTCTCTCGTTCGCCAGTGGTAAGTCCGGTCTCACTGACGGTACCAATTTCACTGGGACAATTCACTGATTTTTGTTAATTTCTATTGAAGACAAATTGTGACGAAAATTTGTTGGGATTGAATTTATTAAAGGATTTGAATGCTGTGATTTACTGTTCTCCATATGGAGTGTACTTAACGATTTCACCCCAACAAACTTCCGCTCCACAATTTTTTTCTATGCCTTTACCAATTGAATTGAATAAGGTGCCTGCATGTTTATGGGCAGTTAATGATAATGACGTTGGAATTTTACAAATGGAACCCGTTAAAATTGTGTTGAAACCAGGAGTTAAAATGCCGTGTATTCCGCAGTGTAAGATTTCGGTTGAAGGTGAACAGGCTTTGAAGAGTATTATTTCTGATTTCGTACACAAAGGTGTAATTGAGGAAATTACAGGAAGTGTGTGTAATATTCCGATTTTGCCAGTTTACAAAAAAGGGGTTAATGTGATTCCCTTTCTTTTTAATATTGATTTGCGCGCAATTAATAAAGTTGTTGCTCCACAGTTTCTGATTGTGTCTGATGTTACCGCAATTCTGACTATGATCCCAACCACGGCTGCACATTTTAGTGTTGTGGATTTGAAAAATACTTTCTTTAGTATCCCTGTGCATGTTGATAGCAGATATTTGTTCGTCTTCACCCTAGGGGGACGCTCGTTCACATTCACTCGTATGCCGCAAGGGTACACTGAGAGTCCAAGCATCTATAGTAGAGCTTTGAAAGAACAGCTTGATACACTTGAGTTACCTTCCACTTGCACGTTGTTGCAATATGTTAATGATCTACTTATAGCTGCTGATTCTGAAGCTGCTTGCAAAGAAGGCACTGTCTTGCTGCTTATTCATGTAGCAAAGCCTGGGCATAAGTCTTCGTTGAAGAAGTTTCAGTATTTTCGACAGGAGGTCACCTATTTGAGCTATCTCCTGTCGAAGGAGGGAAGAAGACTAAAACCAGAATGGATAACAAGCAACTCTGATATGTCTGTTCCAAATACACAGAAAGAGGTCGGAGCTATAATAGGCATGGCCTCATATTGTCTAAAGTGGATCCCAAATTTTACTTTGGTGATAAAACCTATGTTGGCACTGACAAAGAAGGACATTTCTTTGCCTTTACCGTGGAACATTGATTGCCAGAATGCTTTTGATCTGCTTAAGGCTGTGCTGTGTTCAGCACCAATTTGGGCACACGAACATGGGGGCAAGAATAGGCCATGTAGCTATTTTTCCTCCACGTTAGACCCTGTTGCATGCGCTTTACCGAGATGTTTGAGAGTTGTAGCTGATGCTGCTGCATCCACGAAACAAAGTGAGGGTATGGTTTTAGGTCATTCTTTAACCGTTATGGTACCCCACTCCGTAGACATTCTATTAAACAGAACGCAGACGCAAAATCTCACATCATCTCGATTAACAAGATACAAGTTGATTCTATTTGCTTCGCATATCCAAATTAAGAGATGTGGTTCATTGAATCCGGCTGAACTATTGCCTTATCCACAAGAGAAGGATTGCAGTGACGAAATGTCACATGATTACCTCTTTATTACAGAACAAGAAACTAAGGGCAGAATTGATTTAATTGATACACCCTTATGGAATCCAAAAGGGGAGCTATTCTGTGATGGCTCCTGTTTTAAACTTCAGGATTGTACATCAACCAGTGCTTATGCAATCACCACGTTAAACACTATTGTGGAGACTAAACAAATTCCTCATGATTCTGTACAGGCTGTTAAAACTGATATAATATTGTTTCGTCCTCATTGTATATCTTGGCCTATGCCCAGTCGCTTTGCGAGGAAATCCGCATCGCAAGGTCGTGACCTTAAGTTAATCAAGCCTCCATTTTAGGTTAAAGCCGCCATTTTAGTTTGTCATACAAAGACACCCTGTGGCCTAAAATGGCCGACCTGTGTTCTCTTGTTCTTACTTAACCTCTTCAACCTCTGTAGGCGAGTTAATGTCCAACCTGCCTGCAGGCTACATGTTAGGGTCATGTAGACCTTGTCCTTTGTTGACCTCGGGATCAGGGGATTACTTGAATCGGCGATGTTAACCTACAAGTATACAAGAACAATAACGCTATTTAAGCATGACATGCGAAACATCTGTTTGACCTGCATTGAAGCAAATGTGTAAAGAGTGCAAAGTTAAACCCAGAGAATAATAGTATTTGTTAGTAAATGTATTAAGAAGTAAACCGCATGCACGAGATATGTAAATTAGGAATGAACCTGGCGCGAACCCTAGCCCAGTACATGATTAGCTTGTAGGAGGATGGACATCGTTATGAAGAAACTGTATAAATATGCTGATGTCCAGCAAGCAATTCCTGTTCACTGCTCACATTGAACCTGCTGGTGGTCTCTGTGATGTACTGATGGCCAAATAGCTATTTGTGTACTTTGTTTTGTAAACTGTTCAGTGTTGCAGTAAAGATTCTGGGAATCTTTACAAGCCCGTGTTGGTGTATTTCTCTTTGCTCGGTGTAAAAGCCTTAATATTGTATTTTCTGATTCCACAAGGCTGCCGAGATTATTACGCTATCCAGAGCTTGTGAAATTTCTGAAGGGTTTAGTGTAAATATATATACAGATAGTCAGTATGCATTTGGGGTGTTTCATAATTTTGGTCGACTATGGGCTGAGAGAGGTTCACGTCCTCACATGGAACAAAAATTCAACATGGCACTCTGATAGTCTGGTTGCTGTCAGCAGGTGCACTTCCTACACAACTAGCAATAATGAAGTGGCCGCACACCAGAAAGTGTCGGACGATGTAGGAAAAGGGAATGCTTTTGCTGACAGAATAGCCAAACAGACTGCTATTGATTTGCACTCAAAGATGTATGTGCTTGATCTAATAAGATGGGTTACTGACACTTGTATGATGGACAAAGGGATTAGCTGTATAAAAGAAATTCAGGCTGAAGCTACCCCAGAAGAAATCAAACAGTGGGTTCACGGTCCAGCTGGTCTAGATGATGAGGGTTGTTGAGTGCATAATTGAAGCAAAGATGGATGCTACCGAATGCCTATGTCACTGCTATGGTCACCATGGCTCATGGCCCATCACACATATGTGCCAAAAAGATTTGCCAATAGTTAGATCCTGTCTGGTATAACACTAATATCCTTGATATGCTTGCAACATAACATTGAGAAGGGAACACCAACACTGAATGGCAGTGTTGGTCCCCCTCCATGCGTTTTGAGGTGATCCATTTTGATTTCATTGAGATGGAACATTGTCAAAATGATAAATATGTCCTAGTTGTGATCTGTGCCTTTAGCAAATGGGTTGAGGCTTTGCCACTGAAAGATGCCACAGCAATGTCAACGGCAAAGAACATGCTTAAGCAATATTTTCCTAGGTTTGGCTTGCCGAGAGTTATTTGGTCCGATAATGGTCCACATGTTATCGCTGCTGTCATCCTGCAAGTATGTGTGGGATTACAGATTACAGATGGCCAATCAGCCAGACATGCTCAGAGTGCTGGCCTTGTGGAACGCCATAACGGGAACTTAATTGCCAAGGTGTGTGCCCACAGCATTCTGAAATGGCCTGATGCTTTGCCAATAGCCTTACTATCAATGCAGACGACCACACAATCAAAGACAGGGCTCTCCCCCTATGAGATTGTCATGGGGAGACCAGCCAATATATGAAATGCACCAAGGCACAAGCAGTTGAAAGAAATTGAGTACCTGCCTTTTTGTCTGACTATTGTGATCAGTTGACTCAAAACTTGCGTTTGATTCACCAACAGGTACGAGCAGCCCTCCCTGTAAATGATGAGGTTCCAGGTCATCGGCTCCAGCCTGGTCAGTGGATCCTGGTGAAGAATTTCGAGAGGGGCACCTGCCTTGCAACTCGTTGGAATGGACCACACCAGGTCCTTTTGGCTACGCAAACCGCAATACGAGTGATCGCAAAGAAACACTGGATCCACGCGACACATGTGAAGAGGATTCCATTTCCTCTGCCCTATGACAAAGGGGAGGAGAACAGCTTGTTTTGATCAACACTGAGGGTGTCATGAAAGTCCTTCCTGAGCCTGTGGGGTCTGGGGAGATTGCTGCTTCTTCATTTTCTTCTTCCCCGTAGATCGATCTTGTTTCATTATCTTCAGGAAACAACAATGCTTTGTTCACCGATCATTCAGTACCTGGAGTTGTAAGGTACGATCTGCGACCACAGAACAGGATTTAGATTTAGAGTTTGCTGACATTACATTAATGCAAGTAGAATAGGAAAGAATAGCTAGAATTTTGTGCCCACAAGAAATCCACAAGAGACCACTGTTGAGCCATTCCCTTGTCATTCCTCTGCTGCATACAATATGAGGCAGGGACCAGCAAAGTTACCTTCAATCAAGATAGGCCACCTGGTCAAGTGCCATGCACAGATGAATTAGAGGCCACTCGTACTAATAAGGGTATGGATCGTTTTGCTGATAATGAGTCCACCCTTCAAGGGTCATGGTCCCTGAGGACCAAATGGATACTGATCACAATAACAACTAGTATTATAATTGCATTGACATTCCAGTTTTGGTATCTGGAGAGTACACATCTGCTCGATGTTTTATTTCCAACTGCAAGTGTCTCCACTGTGTCTCCACCATATGTGCATTTGCATACCCTCCATCCTCGAGACCTCCAACATCGAGGGGGTTATCATAACAACACCCTCTTGATGATCATGAACGCAACCCATGCCTTTCTAAAAAAGACCAATTGTTGGATATGTTCACAACTGCCAGAACATGTGGAAAAGGTATCGGGCTAGTATAGACATCCACTCCCTCTAACTACTGTTTGTTTTGCTTCACTTAGGGCATTATTCTTTGGCCGATGGAACAATAGTGTCACTGGGAATTTTGATGGGACCAACATCAATGAGTTTGAAAAATGAGTTTTAGCACCTTTAGGATGTTCTCTGTTTGTGAATAGGAGCAAGCTAAATATTGCTTCTATTAGGCCTTCTGATATATTCTCCAGACCTTTACAATCAAAGATTACCTTTAAAATATAATAGATAATAGGGATGCCATGCCTCCTTCCTATACTGTTAACCATAGTCCAAACTCTGTTCCATTTTGCATACGAAGAGAGGGTTCCCAAACAATGGGTACATTTGAGGGATGTACAAACGTTGCTATGCTAACTAGTGAAGATAGAGCTCTATATGTAGGAGATCCCATTTACACTGTTTGCGGTAATGAGGCATATCCTTGGTACTTTTTATGTAGGTATACTATTACCAGGTGTATATGTTGCCACCACTGCTGAAGTTTCTAGAACTCATCCCAGGCGGGATGAGGTTGGTGACACTCCCTCACAGATTCTGGGTGATGTTGCTAAATCCTTTGTACCATTTTGGGCACAGATAATAAACCCCAGAAATATTAGAAAATTGCGAGGGTTTTAGAGAAAACCATCAATGAAACCACTGACATCCTATACAACATGACACTAGAGCAAAAGGCTATTAGATTAGTGGATCTTCAAAATAGGATGGTGCTAGACATCATTCTGGCTGAGCATGGTGGGGTGTGCAAAATGGTGGGATCTGTGTGTTGTGTTTTTCTCCGGTTCCTCCCCCACCATATTTAAGGCAATTTAGAAATCACACACCTTAACTCCTGAAGTACATGTTCCAGAGGGAAACTGGGATATTGGTACATGGTTCTGGGACTTGTTGCCATCTTGGGGCTGGAATATCTTTGCAGTTCTAATGGTGATCTTGGAAATGTACTGTTTTGCTACTGTTGCATACAGAGTTTTCCTGTCGTTTGTTCTATGATAGGGGAAAGTTGTGCACAAGCGGTTGGTAAACTAGAACCTAAGACAGATATGCCCGGGAAGATGACTAATGCCTTGGTCATGAAGGACATCACTATAAAGGTGTTAATGACCATCAATGTTTTAGAGGATAGCGATTCAGGACATTCTGACAATGGTACATGGTTTTCATATTATGCTAATGTTTGAGTAATGCTCTCGGCGTAGGCCAAAAGGAGGGTTTGTAAAATTATATTTTGCATGAATACCATCTGATAGTGAACGTTGGCCTAAGCACTTTCGCATCACGCTGTAAATCGCATTTGAAAGAACTTGAAATAGGCTGACTACACCGCCATTTTAAGTTATCCGCCATTTTAATTAACTCCTGCTTTCTATCAGATGTTAGAAAATTGTGTTTTTTTGACTCCAGCAGAGCAAAATGAACTTGGTACTGTGTCAACGTAGATACGCATGCTGAATCTGGTAAGGTGGATTGTTTGTCCTGCACTAAGGAAACCTTGGAGCTAAACAAGAGCTGCACTAATCAGTGATTTAGTTGCCATCTGTACCAACAGTGTCTTCCCCATTCAAATAGCAAAACAGAATGATGAATAGCTGAACATGTGCTTTTGCAGAAATCTTTGTTTTTGCTCCTTGAAAATAAGCTGACTTTAAACTTAAGAACAATTGGTAGACAAAATTGGTAGTAAATTAAATAAGGACTGTTACCTTTGTGTCCAATGTTTGAAAAACATATGACGTGTTTAACAGAAAACAACGACGTGTTTAACAGAAAACAAACTGCTTTTCAAGGTTGTTTAAACATATATTAGTTATATGGAAATGCTATGTACCCTAGGTAAATCTGTTACACGAAGAGGGGCTGGATGATGTGTCTGGGTTTTGAGACAACTGTATAAATACTCATGTTTTTGAAATGTCAAGCGCTCTCTCATCATACTGTGTCTGCTTGCACACATTGCGGGGTGTTGAGAGCCAGACAGCAGTTCTAATAAAATAAAGTGTACTTGTACCTTAATACTCGTGACTGGCGTAATATTTCTATTATATGGTATTAAGCCTCAATATTCTTTTAATCTTTCAATCTGGGCACGTTTGCTTAAGACGGTTGGTTAAATTGTTTTCTTGCACATGTTGCATGCATTGCTGATGAGGGTTAGAAAGTATACTTGCATTCAGACTGTACACATGCTAGCCAGCCTGATCAAGTGGAATATCATCTTGGAAAATCAGACAATAATGTACATGGTTAGTCTATCTATTGGTACTGTGCTCTGCTCAGTAAAACAAGTGTAACATGCTTAGTAGGACTATAATATATACTGGGAGAGCTCATTACAAATGTACACTGCAACAAGTCTAAAAGGAGTTCATTTACAATGTTAGTACAATTTTGTATTTATCTTTTATTAGGAATACACAGAATGTTGTCTCTTCAAAAATTGTCCTTCCTTCATGGAAAGCATTTGCACTGAGTTTAGAAATTATTGTCTACTTTTGCCGGCTGGATACTGATTGATATGTAGTGCTTCATAACCATGCAGCCTAGCCCTCTGGCCCCTTACAGGGACTGTGGGACCCAAAGCCTATCAGTGCCCACTCACCTCCACCCATACAAACAACGCCCCCTCTGTATACGACATTCCAGCTGGATAAATGCACTGACAATGTATGTCTCTAAATATCAGGCTGGCCCCCACGTCAGGAGATGCCCCTGTCACAGTAGTTCTCATTCAATCATTACAGCAAATCAGTAACACGCTGCATCCACATCCTGTTATGATATCTGTGTTTTATCCTCTAGTCACTCTGCTGTTAGCAGTGCCGGAGCTGGGTGTGTGCAGAGGGGGGGGGGGGGGGGGGGGGGGGGGGGGAGAGAGAGAGAGAGAGAGAGAGAGAGAGAGAGAGAGAGAGAGAGAGAGAGAGAGAGAGAGAGAGAGAGAGAGAGAGAGAGAGAGAGAGAGAGAGAGAGAGAGAGAGAGAGAGAGAGAGAGAGAGAGAGAGAGAGAGAGAGAGAGAGAGAGAGAGAGAGAGAGAGAGAGAGAGAGAGAGAGAGAGAGAGAGAGAGAGAGAGAGAGAGAGAGAGAGAGAGAGAGAGAGAGAGAAAAAAAAAAAAAAAAAAAAAAAAAAAAAGCATGCATGCTCGATTGCCCACCGGGTTTACCTAGTGGGTTATGGGTCCCTTTAGGGTTTCCTTTCCTTTCTCTCAGATCAGAAGCTTTTTCATAGGTCCATGCCCCCAATTGTTATTTAACCTATCCAGACTCTGACCTATGTGCAGTAATTATTTCATGTCGACTTTGTCCATCTCACAAACTATTTTCTTCCTGATATATGAGTGTGGCTCAGTAGGTCAGGTGCAGAAGATTATATCACTTGGAAAACTAGTGACTCCCAAAGTGTCCTTAAGTGGAATGCTGGCACATATATAGGGCAAAATGAACGTGCTTTTGTAATGGCAACAATAGCATATATTGTTGGCTATTGGGAGCATTTACAAGATAAGGTTGGCATATATTGTTGAGTGTTAAGTCCTCACGGTGGCCAGACATCCATTGGAGTATTTGATGCTGTCCTGCTACAAAACATATTGTTAGTTGCCTGGCTGTGTGATCCATCTTCCCTGAAATGTATGATGTAATATGCACATTTTCAATATATTATTTGAAAACATGTTCTCCGAGAAAATGTCTTGTGATCCCTAAACTCCCCCCCTCAAATAAAACAGGTTTGGGCCTCGCTTGCTATGGCCAATATATATGACGCTCACTTAAACCTATCCCCAGCTCCCACAATAAAATATTCCCTACCACCCTGGTTTTGGAAAAACTAAATTTCTGTAGCGAGCTCTTTGTGTATAATTATCAATAACAAAAAGTGAATACCCATAATTAAACAACAAAATACTGCATTAAGGCAACTACAGCTTTTAATCAATTGCAATTATCAGTGAATGCAATGGACACGCTCATCTGGTCCACTGCACACAAATAGTAGGACAATCAACAAAGCCATATTTAAATAAAGCAATCGTCAGCTATTAAAGATAATCATTCACATGCTTTCAGATTTAAACGGAGTAATTAACTTAAAAGTCGCACAGATTACATCACTGCTTTGTTTTTCTGATGCTAGCGACAAAAGCACGTTCCACTCTCTGGCAGTCCTCATCATTATGCCAGCTCACAAAACAACAGGGTTTGCAAAATTCTTTGCAAAAACAAATGATTGCTTTTCACATACCTAAGAAGCTACATATGATTTCTGTTGCCTCGAAGAACCACAATCACCGCCTGCCTGCCACAGAAAGACACGTTGAGGATGGAGGCAAAAGCATCAAATACTCTGAAAAGAAACCGAGATGCAATGGCAGTGGGGAAGGACGGCACAGACAGAGGCCTCCTGCGTCTTTAGAGTAAGAAGGAAACACGTTGTGTTTGAACATTGGTCATTATGTGCTTCTATTTGTATGTGTACATATAGGGGCCGTTTCATGGAATTTATTGCGCAGAAAATCGGGTACGTGCACCCATTCTGCGACCTGTTTGTCGAATCATGGATTCAAATGTTCTGCCTTTTCCTGGACTTGCGTGCCGTTGAGAGCCTTGCACAAAGCTCCACTCAGAGGGTGAGCGTGGCATGCACAGAAGGCTGGGAAGGTGGTGGAATACCAGACATGGGGACTAACTTGCGAAGAAGTGAGCGTTCCGATGGACGGCCTGCAGGCTGAACCTTGCACGCCCACTATTGCGCTGCAAGAGACATATTCATGGAATCGATGGTACAATACTTCTGCCGTGAAATGCTTGCGCGAGTCCTTCAAAGGATCCGCCATCCAAAGGCTGGCATAAGTACACTTGCGCGTAGGATTTTCACCACGCAGGTGGGATTGCATGTTGTATTTGGGGGTGCATTTACTCAATCGGGTTTCTGATGTAACGTAGCGGTGTGCGTACGCTGTGTAGCTGGGTACAGTAATGTTTTACGTGGGTTTGCATGTACATTTCCTAAGTTATTGCCGAGTTACGATTTTTCATACATATGTTGTTAGGGTGCTGGATAATGTTAGGGGGACACCACACATGCTCCCCGAGTCGCGGGCCTGCTAATGGGGTACCCCATGCACTGTTTGAAGGGTGCATGTATTAGCTCCTGGAGACTCAGCAAACGTAGCTGATCTGGCAGTTTCCTGCTTTGCATGTGGGCCTGTCAGGGCCGATCCAGCTGTGACTTGTGAATACAGTTACTTTGAGCAAACAATTCCATGAATACACATTGGGCCTCATTTCTAGTTTGGAGGTAGCCATGCTGTCATTACCGGCATGGCTACCTCCAAACTCGGGTCCGGGTCCCGCAAAAGGGGACTTGCTGGGCCATTCCAAACTTGGAGGGCCCGGTAATTCCCTTTTGCGGGACACGGACCAGGTACATCCCCATTCCCATTTGAGCCCCCAGAGGGCTCAAATGAGAATGGGGAGGATGCTAACAATGGGCCTGTTAATGACGGGCCCATTGTTAGCATCCTGGTCTGCTAGCGGGTCCCGCTCTGCACGTCTAGTCTGGCCAGGTGTACAGAGCGGGACCGCTGCAGAACTCGCAATGTGGCGGCCCGGAATGAACAGTGCCGGTCCCTTACCGGCACCTTTCATTCCGTGGCCGCCACAGTTGTAATGAGGCCCATTGTGCGGATTTTTCATTCTGCATGCAGCAT
The DNA here is from genome assembly GCF_040938575.1 of Ambystoma mexicanum. Lineage (NCBI taxonomy): Eukaryota > Metazoa > Chordata > Amphibia > Caudata > Ambystomatidae > Ambystoma > Ambystoma mexicanum. The sequence continues at coordinate 459,078,384 of NC_090938.1, read as the reverse complement.
CGTGCAGTGTCCTTCTTGGCGGGCAGCCGTTGCTGGATTTCTGCGTGAAATTATATTAATCGGCTCCATAATTTACCTACTAGAGTTGTCCAAATCCAGGCCTCGAGGGCCGTAATCCTGACAGCTTTTCATGATACCCCTCATTAATATTCATGAGAAGAAATGTAGATACATTTAACATCATTGTATGCAAATGTATCTCATGGATATTTGTGAGGGGTGCCCTGAAAATCCAACATGATTCCGGCCCTGGAGGCTTGGGGTTGCACAAGATCTAATAACATATTGGAATACCACCAGGATCATAGTCACCAGATAACTCAATGACAATTCAGCAGCAGTTTTATAGTCCATGAATGTCCTTGTACAAATCTTTAGTACCCTTCTTGAGTCTGATTTAATTAATTAAATCGAGTGATTCATTTGATAAATCAAAGCCCGGACTGAATAAGCAGGGTGTGGCTGTAGCATAGTGCCATCTGGTCACTATAGCCAAGATCAGCAGATAGATCAATGTCAGGTGGACAGAACATCTTTATTTAATAGAAAAACCTAGCAATGCATGAATGGTAAGAGGAATGTCAAGAAAGGATACGCGGTACGCTACAAGGCCCCTTATCAAATCAACTGTTGGCCATCATTTCGCTCATCTTTTCAAAAGCTTCATCAAAGTGAGTTTATCAAACATGTGTCGCAACATGTTTACATAAACACATATTTTCTATAAAGATTTTCTGGAAAAAATTGCATGGTGCCATTGTTTAAATTCAAATTCAAATTCTTGTGTGATGATATTCTGACATTTATTGCAAAAATGATCTTGTTTTACCGTTCAGTCAGTGCTGCATTTTTCGCAAAGTTTAGGCTCTTATCTCATGCCATCGTCAAGATCTGTGTGTCATGTTTCCCACATTTTAATGGGGAAATCCTCAGTGTACTCCTTTTTTCCAAACTCTTCTTTTTTGTGTTCACAAACAATTAGCCCGTCCATCTAAGACACGCCTTTGCTTGTCCCCATCGCTTTATCCAATCAACCCTCATTATCCTTTCAATTGTATTTATTCACTTGCACCTGTTGCCTAATGCTCACACTGACTCTTATGTTGCTTACTTTACAATCTCCTTTTGCATTTCTCAACACATTATAATTGAACTGAAATCATTATTGATGTACACATGATCGTTGGTAGTGGCCATTGCTACTTTTTCATCATGGGTATCTGTTTTTCCCCCAGTGTGTTGAAAGCACTATATTTGTAGATATAGCACCATCTGAGACATGCTGCCACAATCTGGAAATCCATGCACACCTCAAAGTTGGCATGGGTGTCCGATGAAATCACATTCCAAGTACCTCACCTTTTTCTTAAACACACGGTACTACCTTTACTGCACTTCCTCACTCCCCCTCTAGGTGGCTCTATTTCTGTTTGATAAGGTGGTCATAAAAGATTCAAACAACCACTGATTATATAAATTTCTTATATTATACTTCTCCATGCAAAAGTGATGGAGGCGGGTCAAAATTGTTATCTAAAATTACTGAAGAATTTGAGGACAAAATGTGTTCCTTTACTAACATAAAGTCTATGGCACAATGAGGTGAGGAATAGTTACTAAACCTTTGACCTCTAGATAGATGGTCCACAATGGGCAAATTGGGTACTGGCTGAAAATCCTGTCCACATGGTAATTAATGTATCGAAATACATGGCATGGGATGGAGGTGCTTTGTACTTTTCAGTGATAAGATCCCATTTGCATAGGTTGGTTACCTGGCTACCCACTGACCTCGGGCCCAGGTCCATTCTCGAGCCCAGGTCCCCCCTGCCAGATGCACACCTGCACTGCCCCCCTGACAACCCTTGCACTCGAGGACTGTTTCTGCATCCCTGCAGCCCCTACTAGCACTTGACACCTGATGTCTGCACTTACCCTTGCACTTGCCACCAGCTGGCCACAATGTATTTATTATTTATTGCCTTATTTAATTTACTGTTATCCTTTGTACCGTACTGCTCCCCTCCCCGTTTCCCCCACACTTTTCCCCTTTCCCCCTCCCCTGCACTTGTGCGATCTCAATGTCACCTGGCGTAGTAGGATCGTTGTCTCTGTCTTCCCTCTGTTTCGCCTACCATGCCTCATCGCGCCTTGAAACACATGTGTATAGGTGCGTTATAAATGCCATATCATATCATTTAATAAAAGCCACAATCAAAGTTTACAATAAATGACATCTCATATATCTGCCTTTGTAAAGATGCCAATGACTAAGAAGCAATGGATCATGATCTACTCATTCAGCTATGAAACTGTAAATACAATGCACAGGGTTTGTGTTACTTGAGTTTTCTCTAACACCACTAAAGCATTAGGAATGCAGCAAACAATTATGAATCCTGCTGAATGTCAGTTACACCATGATTGACTGGATTGAATGTTTTGTACATCAGTAAATTAAACAATGGACACCTCCTGAAGTGATCAATATGGTGTTCATTCCAAGTGCTCCTTTGTTGAATTATCTCTACCAATCATAGTGGTGTGAGGGGTCAGAAATGTGAGGCGGACCACATTTTGAAGTTTTCTCCAAAAATGCCATTTTATATGATATGATATTTTATTCATAGCACACCAATACACAAGTGTTTCAAGGCATGATGAGGCAAGGGAGGGGAACAGAGGGAGAAAAAGACGACAATCTTACTAGGTCATGTGACATTAAGATTGCGCAAGTGCAGGGGAGAGGGAAGTGGACAAGTGCCAGGGGAAGGAGTGGGAGAAAAGTGCAAGACATAGGATCATAACATAGCAAAAGAAGTGCGGCCAGCAGGAGGCAGTGCAGGGGTTAAGTGCAAACAACAAGTGTTGGATAAATGCAGGTAGGGGTACTGTAGGGTTGCAGATACAGCCCCAAGTACAAAGTTGCCAAGAGGCAGTACAGATGTGCAACTGGGAGGGCAGGGACCTGGGTCTGTGGCTCAGAGGGTAGCCAGGTAACCAGTGCAGTATCAGACAGGAGATCAGCTGGGAAGTGGTAGATGGAGAGCTGAAGCAAAGAGGAAAATCTTGAGCTGCTTCTGGAACCAGAGACGCTTCTACTCATGTTTCAAAGATGCAGGGAGGCTCTTCCAGAGGGAGGCACCTGCCGAAGAGAGAGATCTGCCCCAACTCATTGCTCAGAAAAGCAACTGACCCTCAAGGAGTTGGAGGTGGAGGAGTGAAGAGCTTGAGAAGGAAGATATTTCTGAAGATAAGGCTGGAGATACTTTGGTCCCAGGCCCCAGAAGTCCTTGTGGACAATGCAAAGGTTCTTGAATTTGATCCTTGCAGCCAATGGGAACCAATGGAGAGATATTAGTGCTGGAGCGATACGAACCCTGGGCTTGAGGCCAGGGACAAGTCTTGCAGTCCTGTTCTGGATGAGTTGCAGAAGACAAAGAGTAGAGGTAGGTAGATTTAAAAAGAGGCTGTAACAGTAGTCAAGCAAAGAGAGAACCCGAGCTCTGAAGACAGTGAGCTTCTGGGGGAAGGAGAGGAAAGGAAGAATACCTCTGAGGAGGTGAAGTTGGTAGTTTGACTTCTCAGAGACGTTGGATATGTGAGGAGAGAATGAAAGAGTTGAATAACCCTGAGATTCCTAGCCTCACAGGTGGGAGCACGAAGAGGACCAAGGGAGGCCGACCAAAGAGTGGTGGGAAAGAGGGGGGCAGGTGTGCCAATGAGGAGGATCTCTGTCTTACTGGCATTTAGGCAGAGATCACTGGTGGAAAACCATTACGGGATTGCAGACAGACAGTTTGGAATGAGAGAGGGAGAAGAGGCATGGGGGGCGAAGGTGAGCTGGATGTCATCTGCATACCACTGGAAGTTAGAGCAGAGTGCAGCAATGTGGTGGGTGAGAGTTTCCAGGTATTGGTTGAACAACCAGGGAGAAAAGTTAGACCCCTGGGGAACACCATAGGAGGAGAGAGAGTTGGAGGAGAGGAAGAACCCAAGTTGGAGCTGGGAGGGTCAGTCAGAGGAAAGTAGTCAACCATGCCAGAGTCTGATCAGTGATACCCAGATTATAAAATATAAGGTTTACCAACCTTATATAATATTCCCATTATATAAGGTTGGATGAATGCCTCACTATCCTTACCCTGATGAGGATTTCCCTGCCTAAAATAAACTAAAGGAAACACTCTAATAAACGATATCTGTCCATCACACTTAAACATAAAACAAATAAACAAGGTATTTCATAGCACTTCAAAACAATAATGATTGAGTTAATAAAGTAACCAAGTCTCTTTTTTAAAACCTGGGTGAACTCCCCTTCCCCAGGTTTCAACAAGCTTCCGCTTCACAGTTCAAGTAAAGAGCACAAGGAAATCCTGATTCACAACCAAGTTCCAATAAAGTCTGATGTAAAGTTAACTTGTCAACATAAAGGTCCAACACATGGATTATGAGAGTATTCATCTTCCTTGAACAGGTTTTTAGTCCTTAAGTAGCTTAAATGTTTATATTTGTCAGGATGGTTTGTCTCTTTAACAGCTTCAGGAAATATAACTTCTCTACAACAGCCTTGCTTGATTCTTCCTCCAGTACTACTAAAACATACAATGGGCGGGCCGGGTATAAGGTTGCCAGTAGCAACGCACCTGCACCCTTTCCGGACCTCCATACTATGAGAATGCTGGTAGGGGCCCGGATCCCCGGCATGCCTGACATGCCGGGAGTTCAGGCCCCTACCAGCATATCTTTCACTGAAGCACTGGCATGTTACCAACTGTGCCAGTGCTTCGGTCTCCCATTTCCTACAGGACTCCATGGGAATGGGGATTTACTGTTCCGCTGCCACTTTTGATATCCCTGTGGCACGGGGATATTAGGTGGCAGAATCAGTGTTACAGGGTAGGCGGCAACCCACCAGAGGCACCGGAGGGTTAGCACCAACCTTGTAAGGAGGCCAAATGTCTCTGTCAGTATCACTTTGTAACACTTCTCCTTTTTCCACTTGGCCTGCCTACTTGCCAGGCGTACAATCTCCAAAAGTTTGCCATTCAGGTATTCTCCCCTGCCCGAACAACTTTCCACAACTACAAGTTCTTTTTATGGTCATTCCCAAATGACAAGAGATCACAACTGCTTCACAGCATTCAATAAATTACAGGTTCAAGACATTCAACAACTTTTAGGGAAGACACGATTCACAATGATGCTCTTAAATACTTTTCTCCAAAAGGATGTTTCTCTCCTTCTGGATACCTGTTACCAGAAAGGCAGCCTTTTTGCCACTCTTGTTTACCCACTTGACAAACAAGCAAAGACTGACAGGGATAGAGTCTCTTTCTACTTCTCTCCTGGTTTTAATGAGGTATGGGAATCTCAACATATACAAGTTGTTGCATACACCATGGGCACTTGGTTCCAGAGTTGATGTCTCTTGCATGAGCCCCCTTCTGCTGTTTGCAATATTGCCAGATTATGTTTGTCTTATCTCGGCCACTTATGACTTGGACAATGCTTGCTGACACCAACTCTCAAAAATGTCACCCACACATTTGGTTGGGTTTTCCATAAACTCCCAATTTCAAGATTACAGTCATTTGACTTTTGTATTTTAAGACTTTGCTGCTTTCCCCTAGTTAGATACTCAAAAACAACTGTGTAACCAAGTTCATGTTTACGTGAGTGCTGGTTCTTTTGTTTTACAAATGCTCGGTATTCAAAATAAACGTGTGTACCAATTTCATTCACACATAAGTGCTGCTTTGCACTCGTTCTGCTCCTACGCAGGTGCCTCACACTCAGATGCCTGCTTCCAATTTGTGAGCACAGACAGAGCGCTCTGGGGTAACTCACCTGCTGCTGTGGTTCTTCACGGCATGCAAACCTCCTCAGTAAGTCTGCCCTTGTTTGCACCACTTTCAATTGGAGTGCCTCTTGCTGCGGAGGCCCCTTGGTGCACGCCAGCCACCAGAGATAGACTTGAGGCTCACAGGTGCATGCCAGCCACATGAAACAGCCTCCTACATGCTGCCTGCTGAGAAACCTCTGCACAATGGATTACAAGGAGGAAAGCCTTTATTTATGCATGCGCTCAAGGAAGGTGGGAACAGGGGAAAACACAACGGTCGCTCAGAGCCCTTGAAATTCAGTGACGATAATAGTCTCCACAAGCAGAGAAGTGTGTAAAATACATTTGACAGTTTGAGATACAGCAGTAAGGACTGACATTGATTCTGCAGTTTTACTATTGCACATTAAGGGGTGAAGACAAGGGAGAACATAAAGTCTATTTTCAGGCACTGTAAGTGACTTCAACCCAGCACTCCAAATAAGTCAATGCTTAGTATGAGATGCCCAATGGAAGCCCTTATTTATATATTTTTATGTCAAAGTTCTTTAAATCTGGATGATGAACCCTTATATAACGCCCCTCTCTTTGAATCCCCCTAACCTCACTGAGCCAAGAAGTAGGGTTGTTTTGCAAATTAAAAGGTTTATTTGAAGAATTAAACAATATATATATCACACGTTTATGAACAAAATAATATCTGAATAGCACACTTATGAAGATGGACGGTAATCAACAATGGGTAATATTACAAAATCAACAATCTCTTTAATCACTTAGGAGTAGGAATAGGAAGGATACTGTAGCAGAGAATACTTGATATGATTGAAGGAAATGCAAGATGGGAAAGAATGCAACACATAAATAAACTTGATATGATTTCAATCAAAAGATAATATGATCACTTTTTCCCTTGTGGCTACCCACTCCCCCCCTATGCAATATGAAGAGATAGAAATGAGGGCACACAGGTTTCAGGAATATTAATCGACAATGCAGTTCAATCCTAGTTCCCCCAGCAAGCTTAGAGAAACCAGGTAGGATTTTAAAACACAGGCAAAAATACTTTTGAATGGGATAGCAATTAATGGAAAATTATGCTAAAATGATTTTAATTCACTAAAGGAGATTCAGGATAGGTGATAGTTACTCTGGATTGGTTCAGGTCAGCACTAGCAATGATTAATGAATGATTATCAGATTGAAAACAAATCTCAGCAGTTGCAAACAAGAAAACAGCTATTTTGGCATGTGTTGAAATGGAGCTAAATGGCAATTTGCGGCAATTTTTCTGTGTGCGAAAAGTATGAGAAAACTATAATGAATTGGAAAGCATAGGATCTTATCTTCAAAATGACAGTTAAATTTCGGTTCTAGGATGTGCGGTTCAAAAGTTACGGAGGTTTTTGTGAAGGTAGATTTTCAGAAATAAAGTCAAGATTTCATCATGATAGATTGCGCTTTACAGAGTTGGAATCAACAGGATGGACACAAGATTCTATAATGCAGTTCTGGACAGGTTGAAATGGATGGAATAAGATTACTTTAGACTAAGAGATGACTATGCACAGTTCTAGACTAGATACTCACTCCTAGGCTTGGGAATGGAAGGGGCCCCATCAGGATCTGGTCAAGGGTTTGGCTGGGTTCTCTCGCCACCGTATGGTCTCAGGCACTGGGTTCTGCTCACAGCACGGCCTCTGGTCTGCGTCTGATGGGTTCTGGCTACAGCACTGCTCTCTCTGGGTCTGGATCTTGGTTCTAGCACAGGGTTCTTAGCAAGAAGCAAAACAGCTCAGCCTGGCTGTTGAAGGTGAGAGCCCCTGGGGAATTAAGGGGTTAGAATCAGGTTGCTAGATTGTGCAGGCCTGCTGAGAAGGGTTCAGCTGGTGAATTAGGCCTCTCTGCTTGAAAGCTCTAGAGCTTGGTTCTAGAGTCTGGTCTCTGGATCTATCTGGAGTCTGGAGTCTAAGTTCTGGTGTCTTTCATCAGGGTGCTTCACCAAGAATAGTTGAGAAGTGGAAAAGAGTGTGTCTCTGGGTCTCAGCAGTCCCTATTTATGTATTTCCAATGTGGGTGGGGAGGCTGCCTCCCTATGCCCAACCCTCTAAGGATCCTAATAGGTCATAGAATTTCCTGTCCCCTGATTTGAGACAGGAGCAGTGTGTCATATGTGTCAGAGTGATGCTGTGTTTTATGGCTTAACTGAAATCCCTCCCCTTTGCTTTTTCATAGAAACTCTATTTTTCCCAAAAACATATTTCCCAGATACACAAGTTGTTCATAATACATATACACATCACAGCTTAATTAAGGCATGTCTATGTTCAAGTCCCATGTTCCTACGAGCTTGGGTTCAGAAATGACCACTTATTTGCGCTTTTGGTGGTTTTCCCAATATTGGTTCTGCACCAAATTTTACACAGGCATACACACTCCATCTGGGCATATCTCTGTAATGTCTTATGGTCATAGCAAAAACACTGCAGCTGCAATATTAATAATTCTGAGGTTTGGTCTCAGAACATCACACAGCGTCCAGCTTAGTCTTAAATCGTGAGGGAATTTTTCATTTTAAGAACCTCAAAATTTCATATTTTTGTCAGCTTGGTACACTTTGTTATAAACATTTTTATAAAACATATATTTGCTTTCAATTCAATACACACAATGGTTTGTCTCCGCCCCCAGAGTTGGCTGACTCAGAGGGTCACATGTCTTGTTTCCTGCCAGGAGTTGTTGACCAGTCACACCCAAATCAGCATATTCCTATTCATCCCAAAGAATCCATTGTCTTGACTGAGAGCAACATACCAGGGTGCCTTGGCTAGGTCCTGTTCACACCAGTCTTTCAATCTCTTGGCCAAGGGCTGGGGAAAGCTTCCTTTGTCCAGGGGGAAGGTGTGGAATCTGTTTGATCCCAGTGTGGGAAATTTTTAACTCTGCAACCAATGTCTACAGCATGTCTTTTCTTACAATATAACCCACATTTTCAACACATGTATTAAAGAATGTCTTCCTTCAAGCCATTTTAGAATATAGTTTTAACTTGTATCCACCCCTTACGCTTCTGATAGCAAGTATTTCTTTGGCATAGTTTGGGGTTCCATGCACAACTTTACAAAGAAAATGGTTTTAAAACGCTGGCTTCTGGTAGTGGTGAGTACCGGTATTGCACCCATTTTGACAGCGTTCTTCCAGCAAACAATCCTCAAAAATATACTTTGTTCAGATATAGATACACTTCTCTTGACCTTATATTTATGTAGATTCTTGCGGGTGAATGATGTTGACCACCCAACAAGGAGATTGGATCTTTTTACGTGGTTTGTGAGCCATGATTTTTGCAAATTTGACACCAAATAAAAATGGATTTTTGAAACCAGCTCTGTTTTTTTTACAATGATTTTGCTCTGTGAGCATCCCAATGATGGGTTTTGACAGTGGTCTCCTGTGTTACCACTGACATAGGCAAAAGTAGATGGTGGCCTATTTTTCATGTTTCCACTGTGCACTTTCTGGAGGCACAGTGATATTGCAGGGCTTGGATGAGTGGGTTGATACATCCCACAGCACGGTGCGTACAGATCGTGCCAGTGCACAGACGGTCACAGGAAGGGGAGGTCCGAGTTCACCTGCTTGATGGAGACTGGGGTAAGTGCAGGGAGAGACACTCTCTTGGGTAATTCACAAGTGCAGAGAGTGTGGATGTGGTTTAGGGCCATCAGGCAAGTGTGAAAGAGGGCTGGTGGGGGCTCCAGAGACGTGTGAGACTCTGAGGTACACCTGGTGGCCAATCAGCAAACTGTAAGGAAGAGGAGGGAGAGGGGAAGAGCAGAGAACTAGGTAAGCAGGGTAGAGTGAGAGTGAAGGAGGAGGAGAAGAGGAAGGTCTTGAGGAGTTTCTGGCACTTAAGAAGAGGAGGCTCAAGACGGGCCAAACAGCCTGATAAACTAGCTCAACAGTCCTCCATGGACTACTTGGTCTTCCAAACTAGAAATGCAGTCAGACGTGGGCATGGCTTACAAGCCCATAGCAGCCCTTCCTTGGTGGTAGTATTGAGTGATAGTGAGATGAGAGGTGGAACAGCAGGAGTAAAGAAGCGGTAGTAGTAGAAGAGGGGTAGTAGTTGTAGTAAAAGGTGGTATTGGTGGTAAAGAGGTGGCATTGGTGAGAAGTAGTATTGGCGTAGGAGCAGGAAGGCGGTCGCAGCATAGGAGGGTAGTAGGGGCAATGAGGTTGCATATGAGGAAGGAGGGAGGAGAACATAAGTAGTAGGAGGTAGTGACAGTAGTGAGTGAAGGAATTGAACAGCAGGAGGAGAGGTAACATCAAAGGGTGGAGGTAGGAAGGTAGAGAGTGAGACAAGAGAGATCACAGAGTGGTGGGAGGTGAACAACTTGGGCTCCAGTGCAGGCAAGTAGAAAGAGTAATGCCAGGAAGAAGGAGGCACCATCCCTAACTCACCAAGAACACTATGTGGGCTAAATCAGGGAAAGGTACAACGTTCCTAAGGCGTCAGGTAGCCATTGTGGTAGGAAGAACATCACTAGCCTCAGAAAGAAAAGACAGATAGGGTCACCTGGTGGTAACTACTAACACCCCATTACAGAAGTCTGGTTTAAGGAGGGTGGATCGACCAGGGAAGTCGAGCCAGAGAGTGACACCCTAGTGCCAAAAACCCTAAACTCACGGAAGACCCCAGAAATGGCGTAACCCATTAACCAGTCTGTTTTACATTCAATAAACACCCTTGGACGTCCATCCAGAGTCAGAGTGGTTATTAGAGGTGGCCAACCCATGACGCCACATTTAGAGAAATAACCCACCTTAAACGTAGGACATGAATACAAACAAAACATCACCCAATAAAATTCATGATCACTCTAATTTTTTAAAGCCACTCACTTTAATACAATATTTCACTCATCAAGAAATAAAATCACTTCTTGCTATAATGTCACTCATCTCAATGCACACACAATTGCATCAATAGAAAACAAAACATGTAGGGCAGGAGTACACGGAATGCGGTAAGGGTTTACCGGTACCGGTAAGGGCACCGGTACCGCTAAACCCTTACCGCCTTACTACGAGGTCCCTTTGCGGGACCCGACCTCAAAGGCTCGTTTTACCAGCCGTTAAGGAACGGGCCTGCAAAGGGAACGTGGTGCTAATTACGGTACCGTAATTTGCGGTACCGTAATTAGCTCCTTCCCCATTCCCATTGAGCCCTGTGGGGGCAAAAATGGGAATGGGGAAGTGCCTAGGTGAATGGGGAATTACTGCCCCGCTCACCTTGGAGTAGGGTGGTAATTCCGCCATCCACCAAGGCGGACATGGTAAAAAACCGGCAGCAACCATGGCGCTAATAGCGCCATGGTTACCGCTTACTGTGTAATGAGGCCCATAGATTCATACAGTGGCACTCAGATACATGCAGCACAAAACTCAAATCAATAAACTGAGTCCCAGCTTAGGACAAAGTAACTCACTTCAACACAAGTCACATACCGCATATACAATTACAAAAAATAAGTTACATTGTATTTCAATAGCCTCCCTCAGACCTCCGAACCAAAAATAAAATCACTCAGCTCAACATACAGATACATACATTCTAATCAAGACAATATTTCGTACTGCATTGCAAAGTCACAAACAAAACTACAAACAAAATCAGCTCAATGAATGTTGATCTAACTCAATCGTTTACACACCTTAGTATGAATTTCTGAAACACACTTGCACACATTTTGAGAAAAATCAAGGTCACTCATCTCAACATAAAGCAACGATTCCCCATTGTTAAGTCATTTACAAATATCCCAAATCATTCATTTAATTGTAAATACAGTTGCTCTGATAGGGAATCAATCACACAAACACATAGCATGCTTTTCAGAAAAAAAAGGTAATTCACCTAAATGCAATGCCATGTATCTCATTCCAAAGCCATTGCATCAATACAAGTGACTTACATCGGGACAAAGTCACTCAACCCAATGGAAACACGCTCAACTAAATGCAGTCAATCATATCAGTAGAACGTTATTTGCTTCAATATAGTCATTTAATTCACTTTGAACAGTTACATGACTATGAAGTCAGGCCCTAAATACAAATGTACTTAACATTCACCCTCGAGTTGTCGAGACAGGCACCAATCCTTCCTTCTGCTGAACAACTGCGATGGACAAGCAGGAGGCCACTCTGCTGGTCACCTTCACGAAAACCTTTAATAAAACAGACATCAGCCGATCCAGTATCACGATGCCATGTGGCTTCATTTTCCACCTTGTAAAGATCCATCTTGAAGACAAATTCTGTGCTATAAAATGGCTGAAAGACTGCATGCAGTGCTCTGTAAAAAGCATAAGTAAAACACACATGAAGTCTTTCTTCCTTGCACTGCAGTAGACACGTAACAGATTCACTACTATAGAGCAATACATGTGTTGTTCTGGAGCGAGTTCTAACACACAAACAGTTCGCTACAATGTTACTGTCACGATTTGACCACTTGAGAAAAAGGAAAGTCCTCTGCCGACTAGTTGGCGCTATCAAAACTTCACCACAATTCATCGCAAACTACTTTCACACATATTCCTGGTTTTACAAATGCCCCAATACAACATCACAGAAAAAGCTACATGTCCCTTTTGACCTTTTGGTAGTTTTGAGAAAACCTGTCTATTCGTATGTAATTGTCTGAGGACTCTGAGAACGACATTCTTCAAAGGTCCTACAGTACTTCTTTGCTTTCACGTTGGTCCAGAGAGGGAGGAGATTGATAAACTGCAGATGTAATGCTCCAGGTGTTGCTGAAAAGCCTATTCCAGAAGAGGGTGTATCAGTACTTATGCAGCCACCAAAAGAAGCACTTTGTTCTTGTTATGAGTGTGTTTCCAGACCATCTTGTTTTTAACCATAATTTCCTGTTGAGCCCAGTTTCATGTTGTTTCCATACTCTGCTCCTGTTCCAGTGCCTTTGCTCTTTGGTGTGTGCCATGCACTCTCTGCCTGCATCTTCCCCTGCTCCCTTGCCTGCAACTATCTGTGCTCCTCTGCCTAAAGCCCCAAAACACAATGGGCCTCATTACGACCCTGGCGGAAATCGCGGTGCTAAATGCACCGCGGAGCACGGCGGAAAGCTGCCGATAGCGCCATGGAGGTTGGCGGATTTTCCGCCCCATGCCGACCTTGGCGGGGCGGTAAATCCCCATTCCCCATTTTACCCTTCCCCATTCCCATTTTTGCCCCATAGGGTATAATGGGAGTGGGGAAGGCGTTAATTGCGCCACCGTAAAATACGGTGGCGTAATTAACAACAAGGTCCCGTAGCGCCATGGATTTCTCCGCCCGGAAAAACCAGGCGGAAAACGTTCCATGGCGCTACGGGAACTCGTAGTAGGGCGGACGGGTCCGCCGCGAATAACGCTGGCGTAAACCCACTCCGCCAGGGTCGTAATGAGGCCCAATGACTTATATGATTCTAACAAGGAGCTTGAAAAAACCTATCAGAATCTAGTGGGAGTTGGCAACATTAAGAACTTTATAAGAACGTATATACCACCCAAGTTCTTAATTCGTATACAATCGTATACAAGTGAATTAGGATTTATGTAAGATATTTTAAGAGTCTGATAATATCCTTATAAGAAAATCAAGAAATTGTTCAATGTGACTTTGCATTCTGTCTGCAGCCCAGTTTCTGCCGACAGATGTGTGCCTGTTAGGCAGAATTGCATGCAGTACCCTCTGGGACCACCACATACAATTCGGACTACAGGTGTAAGAAAAACCAACCTTTGATATAAGTCTGCACTACACAGTTTTGTGGTAGCGAGCTGAGCAGCCAGGCTTATACCACTGTGAGCAGTACATGGATGTTACACAGAGGTCTTACAATCACAGTGGTTCAAGTAGACACTTACGCTCAAGGTTTCTTGGCAAAACACGTATTAATTTATTACACAGACATTTAGAATACATTCACTAGAAGGAGGCAACTAAATATTATACACAAATATGCTTCAATACCAAACCAATACGTTTCTGAGTAAATTAGGCTCCCCTGAAATAGGAGAAAATTGGCATTTCAGTTACTTTGAATGGGAGTAAACAGGCACAAGTTAATAGAATAGATCACAAATACTTTCTTAGGCAGTGCAAATAGTTTCAGTTCACTAGAGGACTCGATTCAGTTCAATAGGCCTAAGCCAAAGTCAATGGGCTAGTGTCTTGAATAGGAAAGTGCAGTTCTTGTAGTAAACGGTAACGTCTTTGCCAATGTTCTCAGAAGTAGTTTATACAACAAAAAACAAACAAAAAAAAATCATATGTTGGGTCACAAGCTGATTAGGCCTGCAAGTTGGGAAAGTCTCACAAACTTTCACAGCGAGAGGTAAATTCTCTCAATCGGGTTGACACAGTACCTTAATATGAAGAAAAGAAGCAGCTGAAGACGTTGGTTCCTGGCAGTTCCTGCAGATGTCACTGTTCCTGAGCCTCAGTCGTGGGGACAAGAGGGAGGATGTCAAGGGACTCCCGCACTACACAGGGACGGGTCAAACAAGCTGGCAAAATGGAAGATCTTCGGTTCGAGTAGCTGTCGTCAAGCATACAAGCTGGTGTCCTTACCCATGGTTAATCCTAACCAACTCCGAGAATGGTATCCAGGTGGCTTACTAGTTGATTGGTCCCACCAACTGAAAGGAAGAAGTCATTCTTGAAGGGGCTTCTCAGTCGAGATGAACTTGGCGATTCGGACCTGCAGCAGGGCTTCACCGGGCAAAGCAACCGTCCAGGAGTTGCAGCAGCTGTCCTCTTCCAGCTCGCCTACGGTTCTTTTGTTCCAGTGGTCAACTCTGCTTTCCAGCCCAAGAGACTCACCCTTTAAACAGTTTTCTCCATTTAATTCCAGCCTAGCTGTCCTTGCCAGACAGTCAGCCAGCCAATCACGCCAGAGTGCATTTGAGTCTCCTAGGAAACTAAGCACAGGGAGTTTTGGGCACCTCCCTCACTCCCTGCCCACCCCAGATACTCAGACGCCACAGGCGGCCTTCAGTCCTGAAGCCCGCCAAAGGCATTGAAACTAAGGGACCAAGCATGTTTTGGCGCGCAGAGACACACTCTAGAAGGACCTTTCCAAAAAGAAACGGCGAAAAAAGAGGACCGGGACCCATTTAAAGAAAGGGGTTTAAGGCGCCATCTTGAAAAACATGGCTCCCGTGATTTTTAGCTACAGGTGTTCGCAGTCAGGAAAAATCATGGTAGTTCATTGTAAAATACACTGCCACCTGTCATTTTGATAGGAAAGGGTAGCATTTGACTGCTACATGAGTTTCTAGACATAGGGGATACTAGGTAATTCCCCCAGCACTCTATAGGAAGATAGTGTGTGCTGGATATAGGAATTTAAAAATACTAGTAAAGTCAATTTAACCTTACATTCTCTGGGAAACAGTAGTTTATCCCAGCGAAGGTATTTAAAACTTTTGGACGTCTAAAGTCTAAAAGACATCCCTGTGTCAATGCAATGAGGGCTTCCAAAAGAAATAAACACAGAAAACAAACATAATTAAAAAGTTCAAAGCCCCAAAATTTAGCAAAAGAGTTGGAGGGCTCTAAGGTAGAGGGAATTATCACATTTATGAGAATTCTCCCTAACAGTGCCACACATGAAGGCCTTTGTCCACATTTTCCTTGTTCTCAACCCAGGGTTTCAGTCCACAGTCTCCATGTCCTCACGCCATAGTTCCCTGGAATCAAACTCAGAGTGTCTGCCCATACTTTCCTTGTTACCAGTCAGTATTTTAGTGTGGAATTCCTTGATTACAGTCTGTAGTTTCCATTCTTCATCTCCAGTCTTTAGTATGCTTGTTCCTAGCTTCACATGCTCCTGCTATTGCTCTTTCTCCTAGTTTTTTGGGTTGAATCTTAATTATCATAGACTTCCTTTTGTTTACCTGGATATCTTTGTGAAGGTTTGATTCCTTGTTTGTGCCTTATGATGCTGGAACAGAGGTCTAAACCTGCTGCTGTTTTCCAAGATTATTCAGAGTGAAGCAACAAAATAGAAACTTGCTCATAGAGCTTTGTAAGATATCATGAAACCATTCCGTGTACTCCCCCAGTGGGAACCACGCTTATTTATTTACTTGTAATCCCTTTTTTCCAGTCACTGCCTTTGTTACGCGTCTGTACTTACAGGCTATCTTCTTGTGTGTGCAGACTCCCCTCCTTACTGTTTCTTGGATATTGTTCTCTCCTCAGCTTTGGGTTATCAAATACCACAAATGCTGGACAGTTATGTACACTCCTATTACACACACACTGACCCCTATGCACTTAGACTCCAATACCATATGTAATCCATAGCTCACATTTCCATGTTCTCTTACCACAGGATGTCTTTCAGTAAGTTAAGTTTCCTATGTATGTTGGGATTAACTTCCCAACATCAGAGATGTCTTTCTGGGAGTGCAAAAGGGGCTCTTGCCCCAGGCCCCACCTTGAAATGGGCCCCACTGGGTTGCCTAAAGTAAAGATTCAGTTACCATTGTTCACCAGACTTAAATAGCACGTCAGGATATGTTATGGCATGCTGCTGTGCTGAGGCTTTAACCCGATTGTGTGTCTTTTGTTGAGAAGTAAATTCCACTCTGATTAATTCACCCTGTATTGATTGACTGTTGTCGGAAGCGGCTGCCTTTGTTGTACGTGGCAGTGCGGCTTGACAACGGTGTACATGTATGCGTTCGGAAGGCTTGCAAGGTCCCTTCCGCTAACGCTTCCAGAGGATCAGCGTTGTTGCTGACAGAGACTGGGGCTAAGGCTTTGTGGAGGCTGCAGACGCAGGAGACACAGGCAGACGTGGCAATCCCATGTCTCTGCATCATGACAACATGCCAGCTTGGTGGTTCCTCACTTCCCTGCATTACTTGCATTGTCTCCCAATATACGTTTTGGTATATTGGTGTATTGACGGTAAGGTGATTGGACCGTGGGCACCGGTTGATTACTTCTGTTGGCTTTGGCCTTGGACAGTGGTGGTGGCTGGGTGGGCGGTGTAGGGTGTCTTATTTTTGCATTTGCCCCTGCTGGTCACCTAGTCGCCACCTCTGGTTGTGACTGTGGGCATATTTGCCTTTGAGCAAACAGGGTGTGGCATACTCCTGCATTTGTCCCTATAGGCTTGCTGGTCTCCTGTTCGCCTGAATCCTGGTTGTGACTGTGGGAGTATTAACCCTGGAGCAACCAGGTCTCTGATCTGGTATATGGTGAGATTCCTCTGACACCTCGGAACTCATTTGTGAGTGTCGGTGAGTGAAGTCATTCACCATAAGGCTCCTCACTCCAGTGTGAGGAAGTGCAAGACCTGTAATAATTGGGGCCATTAGCCATAATAGGGTGACAGTACTTGGACTAAGGCTGGTGAATTTGTGATAGCACGGTGTGAAATGGTGCCATCAAGGCCTAGTTGGGGGTGTGCTATTACCCCTATGCTTAGGAGTGCACAGGGGTGTGGCTGTGAGAGCACTCTAACACAATAAACTGATCCAGAATGCCGTCGGGGAAAAAACCCACACAAAGTAAATATAATCTGCGTAACACAAGGAAGCAACTAGATGCAGATGACTTGCAGAGTAAGGCGACAGGCATTTTAAAGGATAACAACAAGAAGAATGCCAAGAAGACTGTCCTCCCTGGACAAGGAACAATTACTGTCTTCTTTCTCCTGAATCCCATACCGGAAATTAATTCCACGATTATTGAGGAATCGGTACTGCCGGATGTTGGTGGAGGAGACCCTATGAGTTCCTAACTATGACGACATTGATAACAATCGGTTGTTAGAACTATGCCTGAGCATACAGAGAGGGATGACTCCATGGATCCCGAGGCTGTCTGGAGACATCGGTTTGAAACAGGGAGATAATCCATTGGCCTCTCCTGTTAGCGGTCAGGGTCATTCAGTTCCTACAAGTAGATTGTCTGCCTCCCCAAATATGGTAATGATCTCTATGGAAGATGCGCTGGACGCAGAGGAAGAAGATATTACCTCTTCGTTCCCGGGGCAAATGAAATAGCAGATATCCAATCTTCAGTGGCTTCCCTACAATTTGCCCTAAAGATACTGCTCCAAAAGACAGGGTGTATTTTAGCAAACACTAATTCACTGACTATGGTCCGGGAACATGCAAATGCTGAGGAAGTGGATGCTGCAGTTGATCTCTCTGAAGCCATTGTTATTGCAGAGGTGAGTAATTATATTCAAGATATAGCAGAGGAGATCAATAACATTCAAGACAATGAAACCTCTGTAATTATGAACCATAACTGATTTTTGCTTTCACTGTGGAATGCATAGTTTGCACCTTCACTACTTCACAACTTCTGTAACATTCCCACATTTCTGTGGGGATGATATTGATCATGTGCAATAGCCAAAGGTGAAATGCATATTGATATATTTGAGTGCCGTGATGGTTCCAAAGATAGCTCTGTGTGTTAAGCACTCTTTGTAGATATGTGTTCACATGCAAGGAAGGCTGATTGAGCCTTTCCTATGTCTGAAGTTGATAAACCTGCATGCACATGTACTATGTTTTGAAACACAACAGGTGCTTTGTATTGTAGCGCAACAAGTCCTACTACCAACAAGGGCCAGGAGAATAGCTACGGAGAACAGTGCTTGTTTTGGAAACAAGACAACATTCAATGTACTTGCTATAAACACAAACATAGCAACAGTACAGTAAAGGTCCAGAAGAAATAGGTTTCTTCAGACAGGTGGTTGTAGTTTGGAGAGGTGGTTAGGTAATGACCTTTGAAACTGTGGAACCTAAGTGTTAAATCTTGTATCCTGGCTTTGTCGGCAGACGATATAATGAGCCTGGACAAATGATCTTATATCACTGATGTCTTCTGTGAAAAGATTTGTCTTTTCATATGTTGGTGGCATTGTTTAGCCCATTACCTGATCTTTCTTTTTATATAGGCCATTTTATGGAAAGGCCTCTAGACAGAAGAAAGCGGACCAGTTATTGTTGGCCTCTGGCAAGCTTATTTTAAAGTCTGCTAATTTGACACAAAGAAACGGTTTGCTTTGTTGTACAATTAAAAGATGTCTCTGCACGTCTATAAATAACAATTTCAAAAGCCTATGTTTTGGGTGCATTTAAAGCTTTAAAACACGAGAGACCTACAAAAAATATTTTAAAATCACATTGTTCAGAATGCTGGAACTGTGTACTTTCCTTGATGGTGGAGACAATGAAGCTAAAATATTTCCCATTTTCATAATATTTCACGTTTTTAAAAATTGTCATGTTGGGTTATGTGATTTGTGTGATTTGCATGTCATTTCTATACAATGGGATTATTTTAGTTCATGGTAAGAACTGGTAAAGTGGTACAGTCCAGAAATTGCAGCGTGGACACGAATCCCCGCATAACCACTTAACAAATGAGTGATGCTCATTTTGTTTAATCTAGCATTGCCTGACATGTCAAAATGACCAGTCCCTAAACCTTTCAAAATGTTCACCCTTCAGAGCGATTTCGTTCTCAGGGCATGATCTTCAAAAGGGCATTGCTCATGGTGTTTCTGGCTATAGTGATGCTTCCTCCATGATAATAGTGAGTATTGATATATTGCACACCACAACCACTTGTTTATTTGCTCTCCAATAGCAACACCACTTGAAAACCATGTCCCTCTTCCAGCTCTGTCTGGAAAGAGATATGTGCCTGGCAGTTTCTAATCCTCATTCACTCTCTATGATATGGCACGTGTAGCTTCATCCTTGCTTTCAATTGTTCTCCTGTATCAATGCTTGAACGCTTTTGCATTCTGTGAGGCAGCTAATCTATTCTGGAGTGTGTGCACCTTTTCGTATGATCTGTGTCGTGCATTTATACTACAACCTGTAAATCTTCATCATGGTTTTTTTTGATGAAAAGTGTCCTGTTTCTATGCTAGAAGATAAGTGCCCTTGTCGTGGACTGCTATGCTACTTGTTTATCATTCAGATTACAGCAAGAATGAAGTGGGTAATGGTCCCCATGCTTATTTAGATATCAAGATATGGTTGTGATTGCGATGAGGGAGGATGGACCAGGTGTTCAGGTTCCATTAATTCCTATGGTTTAGTGGTTTAGTGGGGGAGGGGGGGCAAGGAGTCTGTTCCCCAGGCCCAAAAAGTGCTTAAAATGGCCCTGATCCTTTAGCAAAAAAGGTTATGTATGTCTCTGGAAGTCAAGGTTAGATTATGCAGAGAACTCCTCCAGATGCCCTCCTTCTCCAAAATCATAAAATACATTACTGTAAAGAAAGCGTGCACTGCTTTCATCCTTGAGGGCCACAAACAATGCAGGCTTTCTAGATATCCATCGTGAATGGCCATTAGATGAATTTGTATCCAATTAATCCAAATGGGGATTTATTTAAATTATTGATGGATAACTCTAAACGTAGCTTGCGGCCCCCGATGTGGTGAAGCTGTCGCACAGACCAGGGTTCAAACCTCCATCTGTCCGACTCCTGCCTACATCCTCCTGTGGTCACAAATTGACTATGTCATAATAGATGTAAATAGCGTTAGGTTTCTATGCAATCTGACACAGGCTACATTCGGTTTGTGGCATTCTACAAATTCCCATGGATTATTATGATTATGATTATTCAGGATAGCTATCGAGAACACTAGTTAGATTTTTATCTTGAATGAAATAATGTGTTTAACAGTGCCTCAAGGCTTCTAACCGGGTGCAAGAGATGTTAGGTGGCTAGCTTCAGGTGCCAGAGTCCACGGCTTCAATCCCACCTGCCTCCCACCTGCCTTGCCTCTCTGGGTTGTTGTGAGACTTTGTTATTGGATATAAAACGTCTTCACCACACTCTCCTGGGCTTTGCCAGAGCACATCACAGCACACGCTCACCAACCAGGAATGGAGTCAGGCAACTGGAATATTCGGATTATCACGCTGCCTTGGCTGGAAGCTTGGGGAGAGGTCTGGAGAGGTGATGGAAAAAGTACTTTGATCCATGTTTCAATCTGCGGAAATAAATGAATGAAGTTTGTAGACCTCATCGAAAACGGGTCATTGTCGACTTTATCAGAGCTACCAGTTTTTTTCTGGGACATGGAATTGAGAAATCTTTTCCCTTTGACTGACTAGACTGGCAACAGCCTCCCCACCCTGGTGTCACGGCTCGCTCCATTCGCTCCCGTTCCCGCCACTTGGGGGAATGTTTTGGGGTTTATTCCCTACTGGACATTTCCTCCGAACCTTATGCTACAGTGTTGTGATGACTTGGGAGCGCTAAAACCTTATTTTCCAAGTTACTTCCCTTCCGGATCCATTCCAGGTTTTTGGCAGCCAGCATGCTACTTTAATCAAATGACTATGCTTCCCAGAATGCCTGGCTCACTGCTTCACCTCCTCCCTTGCAGGACAAGGTTGGGTGGAGGATAGGCAACACCTGTGGCTGCAGGTGCAGCAGGCGGCACATCTGAGGGGTGTGCTCGTTAAGCAGCTTTAAAAGCCTCAGTTTGCTTCAGTCCAGCGCTGGTCATTGTTGCAGTGTTCCTGTTGTGACTGGTTCCTTGTTCCTTGTTCCTAGCTTTCGTGCCTAGTTCCTAGTTCCTGTTTCTTGTTCCTCTGCCCTGGATTTCGGATTCATGTGCTTAATTGATTTCTGCTTTCTGGATTTCACTTTCTGTCTTCCTCTGTCTGCAGGCAGCCTTTCTCTGTGCTTTACCCTTTGATGCAGCCCAGTTTGCCTGTGTTCTCTGTTTCTTTGATGCTGTCCTTTGCTACTGAAAAACTTGATGCATTAGTCTTTCCCTTTATAGATTTAGCTTCCTGCCTTTTCTCCTTGGATGGGTGGGAAAGGTTTCCTTTTGTGATATCGTTTTCCCTGCTCCTGATCCTTACTTTCTATTGGGATCCATTCCATGTTTTCCATTGCACTTCTGCATTTATTTCCCATTTGATTATTAGGTGTGGGGTGCTGTTGTAACTAGTCCCTGTGTGAATGCCTTTTGTTTTCCTCACTATTCTACAATCACAATTCCTACTTGCCCCTTGACTTGGGTCTTATGAATTTAGTTATCCTCCACCCATTGCTGTTATAGCCTTCTGGGTCCCTGTTTGATCTAATGGGTTCGTGAATTTACTGACATTCAAGTGGTCTTTCCGGTCCTCGTGAGTACTGTTTCTAAGTTCCTTATTCAGTATCTTCCCAGAGTGTCAGCTCACAGACCCTGTCCTTGCTTGCCCTCTACGTGGGCTTAGCGCTGTCAGTATCTGTAATAGCATAGTGGGTAAGGAGTTTGCCGACTTTCCTTTCAGTCATAAGGAGGTTTAAGTGCTTACCCCACATCCCTTTTCACATATTGGTATTATTGTTTCACTCTATTTGCCCTCCTGGGTTTTAGTATACACGATTCTTGGGTATTGTATGCACGTTGTTAGATTCAAAGTTGTTCACTGTGCGATTCCGTGCACTTTTCCCTTGCCATATTCATTGCCTTCTTCCTTTTTTAACACCTGGTCGCGCTCCTTCTAATGCTCGAAATAGCTGAGCGGCAACCGGAGGGTCATGATGGTTTATCGAATGCAAGTCTGAACTTCCACCTTTACATCACCCACCCAAACGGCAAGTGCTCCCTTGAATTTGGAACAAGGGGCATGCAACATTCTACCTAAATAAATATATAAGTTGATACAAATTGACTTGTGCCTGTACAGAACAAGGAGGCAATACAGTGTCGCTCAATACAATTTTTTTAAAAAAGCAATCCATGCCAAACCTTATTACGGAATTTGATAAGGAGCCCCAGTCGGCCATTTTAAAAGATGAAACACTGCGTTCTGTGTACTGTATAAGCATTCACTGACTGAATGAATGTTTAAAGTGGATTTGTTAAACCAATGTGTTTTTGTTTGTTTTTGTAATCCAAAAGCAATAATGTTAACAGAGAAATCTGTCAGCAATACTGTTAACAGAGCAATCTGTCAGTGGTAACCAAACAAAGAGGTGTTAGAAGCATTTTTGCTTGTACTGTCTTGGTTGAGACAAGGCAAAGGTCACCTTCCGCCCTGCCTGCCTCATGCATTCTCGTTTCGTGTGTCACTGCTCCTGACATGTCTTTTCCTTCAGCAGACTGGCAACCTTAATCACTGTTGTCAGCTATTCTGGAACTTTCTAATGTAGGTCAGCTTTAGAAATTGAACAACGCAGTTTAAAGCTGATGCTTGACCGAATCCTTACGTCGAGGAAGCTTGGCTGGAAAATTCAGAAAATGGGGGTTATTTGGGGTTTTGACAAACCACTTCACTCAGGGCTAATTCATGCCTGCCCCATCCACGAAGCAAGGAGTAGAGAGAAATGTATATCTGAGTTCACTAGTATTCCGCAATCTCCCCTACCCCGGAAGTAAGGTTCGGACTGCCCTATAGGGCAATAAGCCCAGGCTATACCGCATACGCAAAATGCTGGTGTGGGCCAGTTTTTTTCGTGAAAGTGTGCGACTTTTTTGGCCAATATGGGCCAGTTTGCGCAGTTACTTCACTATGTGGCTAATAGTTTTGTCCAGTGTTGCTAAATAAATTATCTTTAAAATGCACAATTTGCATCCATCACATTTTATAAAAAAAATGAATAAATAAAAAAAACTCCCTATTCAAGCAGTGTCACTAAAGGAATTCATTGTCGTTTGCAACGGTGGACCACTTTTTCATTGGTCCCGGAGACTATTTTAACGGAAGTAGAAGCAAAGCAACAGGGGGTAAGGAAATAATGCATGCCACTTGGACTGAATTTGAAATAGAGTAATGGGGCATCTTTTATAGGAGGGTGGAAATATATTATTCAAAATACACAAAGGACATCGAAAGTTCCTACGTTTCGTGGTCCAGGGGCAGCACTACCAGTTCAAGGCCCTGCCATTCGGGTTGAAGTCGGCTCCAAGGGTCTTTACCAAGTGCCTGGCACCAGTGGCGGCGTGGCTGCGCCTGCAGGGGATCACGTTTACCCTTACCGACGATTGGCTCATCCGAGCAACGTCACGAGAACTCGCCGTCAACCACACAGCGAAAACCGGTCGCCTGCTCACGGATTCGGGATTCTCGATCAACTTTGCGAAGTCCCACTTGGTACCGTCGCAGGACGCCCTCTTCCTGGGAGCCAGACTCGACACAGTATTGAGTATTCGGAGCACATCACAGCTGTTTGTGAACTTTGGACCTGTGAACCAAGGGAAGGCCCTCTCGAAGGCTTCCATTTCCAGCTGGCTCTCCGGCTGCATCATGCACTGTCACTGGTTGGCAAACCGACCTTTGGCAAGCCACCCAAGAGCCCATTCAACCAGAGCGATTGCTGCTACTATGGTGTTCCTGTCTGGTGTGCGCCTGCTGGACATCTGCAGGGCTGCTACATGAAGGTCGACGCACACCTTCAAGAGATTCTACTGCGTCGACTGGGATTCCAGGGAGGAGTCCAGAGTCGGCCAGGCAGTGCTGCGCAACTTGTTTGCTTGAAGGTGAGCCCGGTGAGGAGGTAAGAGATGCTTAATGTTGAGTTGTTGAAATGCTTAATGTGGAGCCTTGCCACCTCCCGTGGTTGTGCATGTGTGTACTACTATGTATTCTTGTACTACATTTGCTGTTTCATGTGTAAGTTGTAAAACAATGTTGTACTCTGACTTTTTTTTTAAAGAAATGATGAATAGTAACTTTATAAAATCTAGAGGTTGATTGACAAATGAGTTACTACTAGGTGTAACCCTCTCTTACTCTTGACTTACTCCTGGACAGATAGATGCCAGGGTTCTATGTTACTGGTTTGGGAAACTGTCCAAACAAGTATTATTTCAAGCGTTTTAGTGCGGGAGTAATTGTGGGTGAGCGGACAGACATGCAACCGTAAGAGAGCATGATTGCTAAGAGTGATTAAAATTGTAAAGGACAAACTGGTACATCCGGGATAGCTGGTTGGTTCTGCTCTGAAATGCACACCATGCATTCCTTAAATAGGACATCAAGCTTAATCTGTCCTTTCTGTAATGCTTGGATCATGAAAGGGACCAGGAGAGGCTGGGCCCATGGAGGAGCTACATATCTGGGGTGAGTGCAATGGAAGTAAATGGAGAGTTGGTGGGCTTGAGGTTCCCAGGGGTGCCCATGGAGAGGAAGGTTGAGGGACGACTAGGTGACACAAAACCCTTGCCCATTATTTCACACTCCCTGCTTGTATAATCTGGGGGAAACTCCTGAAACCCCTGACCCTCCATTCCCTCTCGAATGATGAATCCAATAGTCTCAGTACAATGGGAGGTGCAACATGGATTACTTTAACAAATTTAACACAAGTCTTGCTTCAATAAGTCAATGATCGGTTGGCTCTCTAGATATTTTGCACTACAACTCCCATCAGGCCTAGCCACCACAGTCAATTGGGAGGGGGGTTGAGGGGATTCAGGATTCATAGTCCAAAGCATCAGGATAGCCACAGGAGGCAGAAACCTGAAATACGTTGATACAAATAAGAATGAGTGAGTTCCAGGAGTGTCCCCAAGATTAGACGAGGGGGGAGGGTGAAGGAATGAACAGGGGTTTTGTGGGGTGTTCATGTGTCCAAACAGAGGCAGGGGAGAGACAGGGAGGTGTGTGGGGTAAAAGTACTGTTATGCTGTGTTACCACCTTGGAATATGGAGGTAAATCCTCCATATTCCAAACGTTGTATTATTTCCCATGTAAAAGTCCCCTAGGAGTCCATTGGTATTTGGCAAAATTACCACAAGTGGTAAATCTGCCATTCTTTGTTGGTAAACTGGTGGAAATACATCCAGTCAACAACTGAAGGTTTTTCATCCACTCTACCTCCAAAGTCATACATAAAGAAAAGCTGGACACCATTACTGTATCAAAATTGTACAGGCATTAAACCTAGGTGGCTGATTGTTGATGGGTGCACAAATAAAAGTGATTAAAATGATAAATTCCAAATTAAATAGATTAATGAGCGTCCCTTGAGTAGATCATCTCATCAAAGTGAATTTAACAAATCAAAACATCTCTAGGCAACCTTCATCTTTTCTGCGTTTACAAATCAATACAAAATGACGTAATCTTGATTCATAGAAAAATGTCCATAGACCCCGCAAAGATTGTGAGGCGAGAAGGACTTCACGTGTTCCCTCACGCATGCTGCACCTGTGCACGATCCACGTATTCATGGAATCCTTTGCACTAATTAACCCTATGTGCAAGTTGCAGCCGGAACACCCCCGACACGTAGCGACTAATGCCTACCAATGCGTGGTGCTTGGGCGCAAACTCATGCATCCTAGTAATCCTGTGTGGGGACCCCCGCAACCAAGCCAACACCCCAGCAACTCTGTACAGGGTCCCTGTAACTGTTCACAGCACCCTGAAAACTTGTTCCGTAACTTGAGTAATTTCGCGTCAATCTGCATGTGACCCCCGGAAACTGTGCCTGAATCCCGGTACACTGCTT
This sequence comes from Ambystoma mexicanum, assembly GCF_040938575.1. Taxonomy (NCBI): domain Eukaryota; kingdom Metazoa; phylum Chordata; class Amphibia; order Caudata; family Ambystomatidae; genus Ambystoma; species Ambystoma mexicanum. The sequence continues at coordinate 459,052,002 of NC_090938.1, read as the reverse complement.
ACATGCACCCCTGTATTCATTTGGTACCCCAGTGGCATGCAGACACCCCTAAACCAACATGCGATCTTAACTCTGCGTGGTAATTCCTATGCACAAGTGTCTGTATGCCTGCCTTCGGGTGGCGGCTAGATCTGGAGCTTTGCATGGTAATTTCCCCAATGTGAGGTTGCACGGCCAGATACGTGAATACAATTTGTTTTGTGTAGTAGTAGGCATGCAATCTCCTCGTGGCAGGTCTTCCCTTGGCAGGCCCACATTGTCCCTTGTTATTCCTCATTTTGAATGTTCCGCCCTCCTATTTTTGGACTCTGTGTAGGCCGAACCCACACACTGCGAGGAGTCTTGCGCAAGGTGCTTGACTGCTCGCAGAGGCATGCCAGACCTATGCAAAGTCCATGCAAGTACCCGAACGGTCCAGCGCAGTCGATTCCATGAATCTATAAACAGGGTTTTGCATGCTGAATGGAATGTGAAGTCTTGATTTTCCACGCAGATAACTCCATGAATCAGGGCCTTAATTTATTGGAAGAATGTTAACTTAAAACCATTATACCCTATAATCAGTAGTTAGCTGGAGGAATTGAACCAAAGTTTACACCATTCTGATTGGCTCTTATCATTTGTCTAACCCAGTACATAGAGCATGTTGATTTTTTAGAGGTAATTAATCTTCCAAGAATGTATTTTTTATTTTCACTGACTTATGCAGTTGCAGTCTGGGTACCAAATAAAAAAGGGAGTCTGAGAACAGCTGGAATTTTGGAGTTAGGACATAATACCTATATATCGGTGGGCCATTCCCATATATAATGAACTGGAAGGGACTGAACAAAGAATGGGCTTCCTAAGAGGGCTTGCAGTGTAACTAAAGCACAAACAACCTGGTGATGGAAGTAATCGGTTCATCGTTTTTGAAGAACTCATTCATGCACGAGGCACAAACCGCTAGGCATGTAAGTCGGTTTTACAAAACAATGAACAAACTTGGCCAGTACCTTAAGCAGGAAGCTCTTTCATAATGGAAATAACCCCTTTCTATTTCCAATGGTGATGTGACTCCAGAGGAACATCTTGGCATGAAGACGACGGAAGAGAATGATGCCGGTCAAAATCATGATCACTGAATCTTGAAAATGGCGAAACGCAGAAGGGTATCAGCAGATTGATCGCACATTCCTGTTGGCTGCAATGCACCATCCAGTGCTAACAGAAATTGGCCAGGGCAGAAAACCGATGTCAATAAGAGAAGTGAAATGGATTTTGAAAATGTTAAGATAAATACATTGTGCCTCATGGGTTTGACAGTAATGTATTTGGTAGTAATTCTGTTGAACTACCACCAACATCATTTACCAGTAATGCCACCTGGTCCTGTGGGTTTACTACTCAATTACTAATGGTACTACGGTGGTGTAAATTCAATGTTTGTATTTCATAGGCCTCCATGTGTTTTGTTTTTTTTTTGGTGGATTTACCGGTGACAGTATTACTGCACGGTGAATCTGCCAATTTTGGGAGGTAAAGTGGAGGATTTACCTCCAGCAACAGTTGTAGGTGAATCTGCCACTTTCCATCCCAGAATCAATGGATTTACCACGTGGCAATACTGACCAGGTAAATCTGCCAAACATGTAATTTGGCGGTGCAGGAAAAACAGTGGTAATTCTGTTCTCAAAAAAGGGGGCAGTAATGATATTATCGCCACTTTTTTCCTGCACCGCTAATATTGTGATCAGGCCCCTTGAGTGATCTTCTCATAGACTTGCCATCAAACTGTGTTTTATTTCTAAGGATTAGTAGTATCTCAAGGGGCTGTCAACAACCTATGTACACCTTTGAAGAATTCTGAAATTCACAGATGCTTGTCATCATTCTCTGTACTCTTTCTCAGGATTGCCACTGTCATAGATACTTGCCATAAACTGCTGTACCCATTCTAGGGATTGGGAGTTTCACAGATGCTTGTCATCATCCTCTCTATGCTGTTCAGGATTGGCAGTTTCACAGATGCTCCTCAGGTCCTCTGCACTCCTCTCAGGATTGGCAGTTTTGCAGATTCTTGTCATCAACCTCTCTACTCATTCTCAGGATTGGCAGATTCACAGAATCTGTCATCATCCTCACACCTCTCGGGATTGGCAGATTCACAGATGCTTGTCATCATCCTTTCCAAACCTCTCAGGATTGGCAGATTCACAGATGCTTCTCATCAACTTCTGTTTTCCTTCTCAGGATCCGTGGTTTCACAGATGCCTGTCATCAACCTCTGCCTACCTTTCAGGATTGGCATTATGAGTCACCAATGCTTTCCTGGCTTCGTGCCTCTATTCACTTTTTCAGGATGTACATAGATTTACACAAATGCTTCTTATTGGTCCTAGGTTAATCAGCAAGCACAAAGATCACACTGCGGATTCTCCTTCCTCTTGGTCTTTGTGGTATCGGGGATGGTAAGAAAGACATCTGGATTCAGGTAAGGCACAGGAGACCAGTATATATAAAAGGAGTAAGTTTATTTATAAGCTACAGAGTTACAGGGCTAGTTATATAGAAAGGGGCAGGGAGCTAAACAGATGACATCCTTTCAGTAAGGTTCTCCCATCCTGTGTTACCAACTGTAGTTCTTAGAACCCTCAGGTCCCATCACATTCCATATGACATAGCTGTATTCTACTAGCAGTACTGTGTGCACCCAGTGCAAATAGATAGGTACAATACTTCACATCTCCCTCTCTTCAATTGAACACCAAACAAAGCATCACAAACCAAGCATTAAAAGAGGCTCTCAAAATTACACACTCCTGCAAATCCGTAAAACCTATACACATTCACAACCAAGAAAGCGTATCCACATTCACGTAACTAACAATCAAAACAATCAAGTACACAAATCACCACCTGCCCGGGACTGCCACTCCTGAGCCTCACAACTGCCACTTGCGAGCACATACGTTCCTTGCCACACTCTCAACCATCAAAGCGTATCTCCTCCCACTCCACCTGCCACATGGAGACAAGGGTCTGCCACACCCAGCACAAACGCGTACTCACGCAACCATCAGGAACTATCTAGCATTCATATGAACCTCTTATATTTTATCCCTATCAACATTACATTTGCCTCACAACCATAACTGTATAACTACATACACCACCATTCCTCTCAGAAACACCTGTGGTTTGCGCCATCACATATTCACATACACACCCTGCCATAAGAAACAATGAAAAGTGGGAAAAATAAAGAAAAGAAAACTCACAAAACAAAGATCACATTAAAACAACGCAGCTGGAAAAGAACAGCGCGAGAAGAGAATACACCGCGACAGAGACTGATCAGATCTGAGTCCAAGTGCAAAAGATCTTTGAAAACAAAATTGTTTTGAATGCAGCCAAAAATTGAAAGCATCCAAAGTTTAAAAAAAAACATGTTAGGCCAAGGAAAATAAACCAGTAATATCTTCACATGCATGCCATATGTAATATGCCCAAAAAATGGTATAATTACCATGCAACATTCATGTCACATTTAACCATAGGGCTATCTCCTTTAACATGGAGATCACTCAGCAATTTCACTTATATATTTCATGACAACAGAACGATGCTGTGCCAAGAAAAAAAATATTATACTCTAACATGACAACAGAACGATGCTGTGCCACTTAAATTATACTTATTTCAATCCACATCTTGGATAATATATTATTAATTAACATATTTCCCCTTGGAAATAACACATTTAAAATATCAATATGCATTGCAAACATATATGAAATACAGCATTTGAAAACCTGAAAATCCTATAATATTGTTAAACACTACACGCAGGAAAAAAAACATTTTTTTTCTTTGTGTTGTTTGTTGGTTAGGTTGTTGGTGTGATATAGTGTTATGCATAAATACACCCACTCATCTTCATATAGTAAATGCAATCACCTATTGCACTCTGTCACCCTTTTAAATATTAGGACTTACCATTCCATACAATCATGGCACAATCCACTTCATAAAGTACATCAGCTTAAACCATAAATAATAATAATACATTGCTCCAGAAATAACGTGCATTTAAATTCCTTTAAACATTGAAAAACATAACACATTAAAACTGCAGATTGTCCATGAAATGCACGAAGAAATATGATTGCAGCAAACAAAACATGACCGAACTACTAAGTACAATGAAACAACTGTTGCACAGTCCATGAATTGCACGTAGAATAAGTTCCGTTAAAGGAAGAAAACAAAAACAGTACCTTCATTGTCCACCTCAGAACGGAATGGAAAGTCTTTCTGGTGCACCCGTGCTTCGTTATTGAAAAGCACAGGCATTTCCATTGACAGCACTGGAGCGAAAATAATAATATAAAGAAGTTGTGTGCACCTGGCAGCATATTAACATCAACCTTCATGAATTGGAAATGTCTGCAGAGGTAGCACCAGAGCGAAAACACTACTCAGATCCAAGACAGTTCCTCAAACAGTTAAACAATTGAATTCGAACATTTGTCCAGCTGTACTGAATGCAAAGGAAAAATCCAATGCTGAATATTGCCGTATGTAACTAATTGCTGCAAGTAGGGAACTTCCATCTGATGACACGAGGACTCCTCGATACTAAAAGCATCCATCCCTTCCGCATTCGTCATCGCGTAATTTCACGTATGTACGGCCTTTCCTTAAATCACTTCATGTGCGGTCACAGAAGCAAAAACAAACGTGTGATCGAATCAGCTGACAGGAACACTCATAAGTCCAGGATTCGCAGCTCTACTAATACGCTCCGGGCGTTCCATTGCGTCATCACTTCAATAAAAAGTTTCATGCCGTACAGAGCTCCAACACGGTAAAAGTGTCAACGGTCAAAGCGCATGCCACGCAGCATAAATAGACATTCAAATGCCCCAATAGCTATCGTGATGACCGCAGCAACTACAGTCTGGCCCGAAGCTAAACCCAACATACTGCACTAGCATGCAGTTTCACCACACGCTGCAGCGCTGCATTCATTGTAAATTACTTAAATGGAGAGCAACCAGCATACCTCGCAGCTGCTATATATGTGCAAAACCACACGCCATGTTCAGGCTGCCTGTCCTTAAATAATGAACGGCTCATTGCATCAGAATCTCCTTAGCCCTGTAACTCGGCAGCTTGTAAAAGCAGTCTGGCTCTTAATTTAAACTCTGCCGCAACGCCCCATCACATGCTGCACAGTACCTCAGTTTGTAGATAAATCAGGATACTCCTCAGGAGGCTGCCTGCCATATAAATATAAAATAGCAGGACTTATTCCTTGCGCAGGATACAATGAAATCCTCTCATAGGAAACCGGCCCTGGGCATCATCACAGCTGGGCGCATCATGGAACTCTGCCAATAGCATTTTTATGATGCCAGGAGTCAGCAGAAATTTCATCAGTGGGTCCTTTTATCTTGGGATCAACAGGCAAACATATATCAATCCAACTGGAACCAGCAACCGCCTGTTAATCCCATTCTCGTCGCCATTTGTGGTATCGGGGATGGTAAGAAAGACATCTGGATTCAGGTAAGGCACAGGAGACCAGTATATATAAAAGGAGTAAGTTTATTTATAAGCTACAGAGTTACAGGGCTAGTTATATAGAAAGGGGCAGGGAGCTAAACAGATGACATCCTTTCAGTAAGGTTCTCCCATCCTGTGTTACCAACTGTAGTTCTTAGAACCCTCAGGTCCCATCACATTCCATATGACATAGCTGTATTCTACTAGCAGTACTGTGTGCACCCAGTGCAAATAGATAGGTACAATACTACAGTCTTCTCAGGCTTCCTAAATATTTACACACAGAGTTCCTGTGCCTCTTTGCTATGTCAGGATTCACAAGTGCTTCAACTTCATTCCAAAGTGTGGTCGTAGTTTTCCGCTCGGCTACATCATTGGGGTTTCTCATCCAAGCGCAACCTCCCAAAGGTGTTCAGTCCAGTAATGTCACAATTGTTCACCTCTCTGGAGTGTTGTGGTTCTATTATGATAGGCCAAAAAGGACTATATTAAGTTAGGAAACAATGGGGTGTGGGCTTTCGACTAATCCATTTCTGATATAATCTTGGGTCAGTATGTTTTGAGTTCAACAGAACGGGGCACAATAAATTATCCTCAAAACGGACCCTGCTCTGTGGTTCAATCTGTTGCCGCTATTTATTTATTTTTGAATCATTTTTCGAAAGAGTTAATCTTTTTCTTATCTTACAAAACATACATTCTACAAGTGAATAGACAGAAAATCACAGACAAATATATTGGTGAATGCAATGTGGAACAAAAAATACAGATATAAAATCCGGCTACAAAAAGATACTTAGTTGAACACTTAATTGCAGTCAAACAGAACATAAAAGTAAACTGTAGTGTGAGCAACTCCTGAAGCATGTGTGTGTAATCAATACAGTTAGAGCAAAGTTCATGTGTGTCATCTAACTGTGATTTTGTTGCAGTCATTAGGAGTAGACCAATAGTTTGTTGTGTTATAAATTCAATCATGACCAGTCCATGGTCAAAAGATGAAAAAAGACCAGTCCCAGCTGTATTGAAACTGTTACTGTAATGTTTTTATTTTTGTATCATGATCCCTGATGTGCTCCTCGCTTCGCTCTGTTACTCGTCAGACGGACCCCTCTGCGAAGCCAACACCCTTGAACCCGATTGTGGCATCTCAACTCAGGCAGCTCTGCCACAGAACTTGCAAACAGCTTCCCAGTGGCGCAACGGTGTCACCCAGTGCCTACATCTATGGCGGGACCACAAAAAGGAATACGTTTCAGGGTTTTTGGCTTTCCGTGACCTTGACATCACGAGCAATTCCTCAGACCACGATCCCACAATGGAATGATCAGATGCTTTACTCAAAGGCGGAAAAGAGTCGCACAAAGACGGGTCTTTAGTAGAAAGGCCGAGGGGGGTGTATTCAGGGGATGACTGGCCTAGAAGGAACTCTGGAGATTTCCCTGTAGGCCTCTGCAGTCTGGGCCTCTTTTGTGTGGTATTTCCATATGTTCCCATAGGAACATCCTTGGTCCTTCTGAGAACGTGTAATATGGGGCCACTTTGAACATTATTTCCAGAGCCTCTTTTGGTACCCAGTCCAGCCCTTGGTGTATTATATGCAGCAAGACATATCACTGTGAGCTGTGAGGATTGGTATCCTCTCGCTAGGAAGCACCTACGATAGTTACATTTTCTATTAGTTTAGCCAGAGCATATTAAAAAAAAGAAAATGCATTATATTATGCGAGTGTGATACGTTTGCCATTTACCCGCGTATTCTCCTGCAACACAACCGTTTTTTGCAAGGGGCCTGCGTAAGAGCAAACTGCCACAGCTAGCACAATTGTGAAAGGCTGGACTAATTGATCTCTCTGATGGGCTGTCATAAACAGGTCCTTAATTAAAAATATGTCTAGCAATTAACAGCGCTTAGCAGCCAAGTAAACACAGGCATTCTGTCCAGTGTTTGCATTTCTGTCCGGGGCATGACAAAACAGTTTAATAACGGACAATACGGCAGTGCGATATAACAAAAAAACGAGGGGTCCAATGTGGCATAGTTTAGTCAACACAGGCCGAAACAATTAATAATACACTTTGCAACCACCGCATCTTGCTGCACCAGAAATAACCGTTCCAGTCCCCTGCTGAAGGGAATTTGTCTTGAAAAGAAAATGTATTGAATTCATTATGCATTCGTTGCATTCGGAGGCATGAAAGTACCAATGTGCTACAGAGACGGGAATTAGAATTCCAGGATAAATCATAGATTGTAGGCGGAAAAAAAAGGAAGTAACATACCATGGCCTCACCTGATGCCGAACCATCTTAGTTTGCATGTGGACCATAACTGCATACTCTGGCCCCCAAAATCCATACTAAAATTAAAGCATCTTAGGGCAGATTAAATAACAGATGGCCAGTAGCAGTGTTTTCTATACGGTGTGTGCTGCTTCGGAAAATGCTTGAAAACCTTACATTGTAGTACCATCCACGCTGGTGCGCAACATTTTAGGGCTGTGCTACGAATCAAGAATTGCTCCATTCAGTAGTGCCAAGCAGACCTGATATTCCTATGAACAAGATTCGTCGGCCAACTAGCACCCTGCGCATTGACATTGAGGGTGCAAATCAGTCTCACCTATATGTGGTAAGGTCAGCAGCATGTAGGTGATGGACTTCTAGTTGAGTGGCACTGAGAATGGGTGCATGTGGCTGGCTGACATACCGCAGAGCAGACGTGGAGGTGCGGCGAGAGTTGGTGTGCTGCAGCATACTGGGACCTTTTGTTCGCTCTCCCCACTTGTCGCCTCTCCCTGGCATGGTGCTGTGCATTGTTGTGCAAATATCTCGGAAACTGTGCATCCTAGGGCATTGACACCAAGTTTTCAAGGTCCCATTGGCCCCCATGAGTTTTTTTCCTCACGTTGAGATGCTTAAAATGAGCTTTGTCCGGTTATTCTATGACCAAATTGATGTTTCGTCGATGTCATGTAGCCAGTAATGTCCAGGGGGTCCTAATATGTAACTATGCAAACATTGGTGCAGATTGGTGAAACAATGTAGAAATGTAGAAGGAACAAACTGACAGATTTTCAGATTTTTGTACATGAACTAACACTGATTATTTGTTAGGAAATGCGAGAGTTAGAAGAGGAGACAGGATCGCTATTAGTGCTCAAAGAGAAAACACAAATGAAGACACTGTGATGAGGCTGAAGGGCCATCTGATGGTTAGCAGGAGAGTCAAGAAAAATTAGTATCATACCATCACTTGTACGTTAACACTTACCTCCATATATTTGGATTTTTAGAAAATAAACCATGTGGGGTGGTCCGACAGGCTGCTGTGCCCCCTACTTTTGCATTCTGTCCACCGGGCTTGCTGCTTTATCCATAGGTACGCCTCATGTGCCATAGCAGTTCATGTGGCGGCCAGCCAGAGTGATTTGGGCTTGCAAGCCTGAGCACAACCCAGGCCACAGCTACAGGAACACCTCTGTCCAGCAAGCAATTGAGTACACTTGCACTGCAGAGACATCATGCATTGCATACAATGTAACATTTTTCAATCTGCAAACCATCTGATTACCCAAATTCTGCTAAACTAATCATACCCGGGGAATCATACCCCTACCTAATTCTATCCATCTCTTGGTCTCTCTCTCTCTCTCTCTCTCTCTCTCTCTCTCTCTCTCTCTCTCTCTCTCTCTCTCTCTCTCTCTCCCCGCCGAGCCGAGTGTCAAGTGCATCTTTCCATGCTCACCCGCTGTCAATGAACCATATATACCTATTTGGACAGTGTTAATATTTGGGTATGAGGATCAGTTGGCTGTTTCACCTGTCACTCCATTGCGGTCCGCAGGCCGTCCCTTTCTGGCGATAGCATTTCCTTATCCCGTAATTGCAAGTAATACAGAAATATATATTTATTACATCGCCACGTTAGTGGCCTTGTAGTTATGGTTAAGTTGCTGTTTCCATAGGAAGAGCATGTTTGGGTGGCTTATAACTTTGCGCTCCCTGGACGAATCCTCACCAAACTTTGCAGTAAAGGTAAATGGCTCACTCTGAATTTGTCTGCAAAGTTTGGTGAGGATTCGTCCAGGGGAGGCAAAGTTATAAGGGGGGTCCCAAAACTTTTTTTTTCCCCTAGACTAAATGGGAAAAAAACGTTGCTCACGCCTACAGCCCAAACTGCTGGACGGATTTTCACCAAATTTGGACCAGGAGTAGCCGCTTGTTTCCGAAAGCGTGCATTTGCAAATTTGGTGAAAATCCATCCAGTAGTTTCTTTTTAAATGACCAAAAAGTAGGTCACAAAAAATTAGTGATATCTGTGTTCGGTCGGCGGACACACTTCCCTGTTCGCTCGGCGGACAGTGTCCTGATTGGCCAACCGGCCTGCGTCATGTCCGCGGACATGCAACGTGTTCACTGATTGGATGGTGCAGAGCGTGGAACGCGTCAGATTTTCGATAGCGCCCGCCATCTTGGATTCGCGGACGTTCGCGGACGTCCGCGGACAGCGCAGTGAAACTTGGTTGAACAATTGTATTTAGTAAAGTATGTCTGTGTGTAAGAGTGTTTGGGGAGGGTGGGAGAGTATGGGATGGGTTCAATGTTGGATTTATATATGTGGTACACCCTCTTGTTGTGTTTGATTTGTCTGCGGACAACACGGCTGTTCTGAAATGTTCTAAATAAACTAAATGGGGGTGTTCTGAGGACGCAATATGTGTCTGTGCTGTTCGCAAGAAAGCTGAAACTGTTCTAAGAACACTCTTGATGTCCTGAAATGTCTTTAAATAAACAAGATGGGGGTGTCCTGAGGACGCTGTCCGTATTGTTCGCTGGCAAGTTGAAAGTGTTCTAAGAACACTTGCGGTGTCCTAAAATGTTTGTAAATAAACAAAATGGGGGTGTCCTGAGGACGCTGTCCGTATTGTTCACTGGCAAGTTGAAAGTGTTCTAAGAACACTCATCATGTCCGCGCACATTAAAAGTTCCCATAAGGCATAGTTAAAATGTTTGAATCTATGGGTGTGATATGCTGCAGTGGTTGTGATCAGGGCATAGAGTCTTGGGAGCATGGCTCCGTATTGTTCTCTGGCAAGTTGAAAGTGTTCTAAGAACACTCGCGGTGTCCTGAAATGTTCGTAAATAAACAAAATTGGGGTGTCCTGAGGACGCTGTCCGTATTGTTCGCTGGCAAGTTGAAAGTGTTCTAAGAACACTCGCGGTGTCCTGAAATGTTCGTAAATAAACAAAATGGGGGTGTCCTGAGGACGCTGTCCGTATTGTTCTCTGGCAAGTTGAAAGTGTTCTAAGAACACTCGCGGTGTCCTGAAATGTTCGTAAATAAACAAAATGGGGGTGTCCTGAGGACGCTGTCCGTATTGTTCGCTGGCAAGTTGAAAGTGTTCTAAGAACACTCGCGGTGTCCTAAATGTTCGTAAATAAACAAAATGGAGGTGTCCTGAGGACGCTGTCGATATTGTTCGGTGGCAAGTTGAAAGTGTTCTAAGAACACTCGCAGTGTCCTGAAATGTTCGTAAATAAACAAAATGGGGTGTCCTGAGGACACTGTCCGTATTGTTCGCTGGCAAGTTGAAAGTGTTCTAAGAACACTCATCATGTCTGCGGACATTAAAAAATCCCATAAGGCACAGTTAAAATGTTTGACTCTATGGGTGTGATATGCTGCAGTGGTTGTGGCCAGGGCATAGAGTTTTGGGAGCATGGCCATACGGCCATGCACCCAAGACTCTATGCCCTGGCCACAACCACCGCAGCATATCACACTCGAAGTGGCTTATAAGTTTGGTATCCAAGAACAAATGTATAAGGAACAAAGTTAAAAGCCACTATGGGTGTGATATGTTGCAATGGTTGTACTTATTATAATATACTTACTGTTTGGGTTAGTAACTGGAGTACATGCATTTCTTGTTCATTTCTGTGATAAAAGAAAAGATCATGTTAGTATTGGTATTTTGTAACAACTTATAACATTGAATAATCAACATATTTTTTTTTACCCTCATATTTAGTAGTATACAAAACAGTGTACTGTGCAATTTGCTCAGTTTCTGTGTTTGTTGCTAAAATCATTGGGTCTGTGGGAGAAAAAAAAAATCCATGTTGGAAAAAAAAAAACTTTTGTTTGTTTGTTTTCACTTTTTTGCATATTGTAAAATTTTGGAGCAGTTAGATACCAGTTGGCGTATTCTAACTGTTTAATTTTTGATGTATTTTAGTGGTATTGATTATCTGTTTGGATATTGTAAAATTTTGGAGCAGTTAGATATCAGTTGGCGTATTCTAACTGTCTAATTTTTGATGTACTTTAGTGGTATTGATTTATCTGTTTGGATATTGTAAAATTTTGGAGTAGTTAGATACCAGTTGGCGTATTCTAACTGTGTATTTTTTGATATAATTTAGTGTTATTCATTTATCTGATTAGTTGTTGTAGAATCTTCAGGCAGTTAGATACCTGTTGGAATATTCTAACAGTTTATATTTTTTTACTACAAGTTTAGTTAAGGCTTAAGTACAGTTTAGTTAATACATTTTGGTTTTAAGAACATTAAATAAGCGTTTGAAAGATTTGCTGGTAATCTCTGCTTTAGAGTAATGGTACTATCATTACATTCAAACCATCCACATTTCTTTTTTATATATGCTGTGTAGTGACCTGAATTGGTTGTGGCTCCTGCGTGGTAGATTATACCTATTGTTTTGAAGGTTTTCTTACCAAGTGATACTTGACCATGTGTGAATCCAGTCAGCTTGCAGTTATTTTTGGTACCATCTGCATTTTAACGTAGGAGCATTAGTATTACATATGCACTATGTGTTTGTATTAGAAAGGTGGATCGATTATCCGAATTGCAGGTAGAACATAATCTACCATGGTTTGCTTTTGTACAAGTTGCTGAAATGGAATGGATTCACAATTAGGTATTGATATATATATGAAGCGTTAATTGGGGATTTGTTCTTGTGTCACATTGTTGCAGAGAGTGCATGTATGTTTCCACATGTATGAAATCTGAAAGATTTCATTTATAGGTATGCTTTTGTTTTCCAGTACTTGTAGTAAGTACATTAGAAATTCTTGTGGATCTTCCTGTGAGTTTATAGTGAATTTCATCATCCCAGCACAGTAGTCCAATTGTTGTCTTATTCCATAAACACTATACGTGTTGTCAGGATTGTTTGTTGCATTTCTATGAAGTACTAACATTTGCAAACACAATTGGTCTGTACTGTGTAAGTAAATGTTTTCAACAATTGGTGGTAATTGAAATAGAATATCCATTGCTACATTTCCGTAGCAATTTACACCAACTATATTTGAGAGTTTAAATGGACCAGGTAGTTCTGTATCTGAGTGATTTTTTTTTAGTTTGTCTTCCTTCTTTGATGAAGTACCTGGTTTACTTTCCCTAGTTGGTTCTTTTATGCTTGTGGTACTTGATGAAGTTTTAGTTTCTTTTACTCTCTTTGGAGGATTTTCAGTGACATCCTGTTGCATTTCTGTTTGATTTAGTTTTCTTTTACAACGTTCTACTTTTTGTGGAACAGAATATGTGTTTAGATGGGGGGTGTATAGCGAATGAAGTCTATTGTATTCTAAAATGCAAGGAATATCAGCATTTACTTTACTTGCATCAAAGTTGATTAGAAATAGACCGTCAAGTGTACGTAAGCGTGATAGTGCTACGTAGCTCATGCCTTCTTTAAAGACTGTGTTACCACTGTCTATCATTGCTTTGTCTAGGGTAAGACCTTGTGATTTATGAATGGTGACTGCGTATGCAAGAGTTAGAGAAAATTGTTCTCTGCGTACATACATGTCTTTGAAGATAAGGAATCGAGCTGTTGAGCGACTTAACCTTTTTACTTCTGAAAATGTGTCAAAGAGAATATTGACAAACTGAATTTTGTAGACACGTGGGTATGTTTGAAAGCCAACAACTGTACCCAAGGCTCCATTAACTAGTCCTTGGTCCACATCAAGGTTATATTTAAGCATTACTCTGCAATTTAAGGATAATTTTAATATATTTTCCAACCCAGCTGTGTTGGAGATTGAATTTTCTAAACTGTTTAGTCTTGTAGTGGCTTGCTCACACATGGGTAGTGTCATACCATGTACATCTAGTTTGTCTTTGGCGCTAATTTCCATTATTGGTTGCATTTCTTTATTTAACATTATTTCATTGAATTTCAAACAGCTTGCAAGAGTTGGCATTAAGGCCATACAATTGACATTTTTTTGGGCTAATTGTTCCATAACATCTGTAGCACATGCATTATCGCCATAAAGTGCATGAATGTGCTGGGTTTTCAATATTGCTTGTGCTTCTTTAGATAGTATACCAACTCTGATACTTTTTAAGATGTTGGGATAAGTGAGATCTGCAGATTGCCGCATGTTTTCTGTTAATTCTCTATATTGGAAATGATGCCAAAGGTTGACATTTCCAATGCTGCCTACAGTTTTACGGCAGAGTTTGTGTCCTAATGTTTTAAAAATAGGCTCACCTTTTACTGGTGACAATTGGAGAAGATCTCCGAAAACAATAATGTGTTTTCCTGCAAAGAGCTCTTCGTAGTTTGTTTTGAGTACTTCTTGTAATCTGAGGTGAATCAAAGCCAACATTAGGTTGGACACCATGTTCACTTCATCTATTAGTAGCATTTTCATTTGTTTTAATACTCTGCGTAGTTCCATTGAAGCTTCTGTAGAAAGTTTGTAATAGTCTAATTTGTTTTGGTGTTCTACTGGCAGGAGTAGTAATCGGTGCAAAGTGAAGTAAAGTTCTTCTTCATCTTGCTGTTCATTGTGCAACATTGTTTTGTACTGTGTAAAGTTTACATCAGTTATAGTGCTTTCATTTGCTTTGAAAGTGTCTTCATATGAGTCATAGTTATCTAGTATTTCTTCTTCTTTTCTCCATTGTTTAAAGAGTTGTAGCAGGGACATGTAATATAGTTCTTTATGTTGATGAGTCTTTAATGACAATTTGATATGATTAATTACATTTGGTTTAGTGAGTTTTACTAAGCTGCCTTCACAGTTTGTCACTCTGTATTTACCTTTTTTTTCATCGGCTTTTATATTATTTTTGTATGTGAAGTTTTGGGCTATGTGGTATAGACACATGGTTTCCAAAGTATTACTTCTGTTTGGGTAGTATGTTTCCAATACATTGTTTTTTTTTAATGTCTTGGCTGTTGGGATCATGTTTGGCTATTGTTTCTATATCTTCGTATGATTTTAGAACTCCTTTTTCTAGATTTAGCAGGACCAAGATTTAGCCATACTATATGTTCAGATTTACCATACAATGCAGTACCAGTTAAACGATCTGCTGCTTCATAGGATCCACATTCTCTATGGGAGAGCATTTTTATGCCCAAGCTGTATAATTTCTGAGGCACTGTTTTGTCTGATGACAGATCATTCCAGAGGTCTTGGAGCTCTGTTTTTTTCTGCTTTGGTTAAGTATGCTGTAACATAGCGTGCAACTGCAGTGGAATTGTCTGCAATGTACTGCACATCTATGTTTGCATTCCATGAGTGGACAATGATTGCATTGTAATCATTGATATATTTTTCTTCTTCTGTTCTTTTTATGTAATATGTATTTTTAGGTGACTTACCTTTAACACTATGTCTAACTGAAGACATGAGGTTGTTCACTTGACCTGTATTTGTAACCGGTCTAGGGAAACCAAAGCAGCATTTGGCGTAGTATTTCCCTTTGTTATTGCATTTGCAATGTCAATATTTGCCACATTTGTGTCTTTGATATTGTAAAATTTTTGCACGAAGATCACTATTTGTGGCTTCTGATGGAATTTCACAAGTGACATATTTTTCAATAAACTGTAAAACAGTGGCATCACTGTCTTGACCAAATTTAGGAGCATCTTTAAACCATAAAAGTATGTGGATATGTGGTGCTCCTCTGGCTTGGTACTCTTTTCTACAAAAGAAGTGTTGCACTTCTCCAAGGGGAGGAACAGCTTTATTACAAATAAAGTGTAGCATAGCAATTAAGTGGGTGGGCCAAGGTTTCTGATCATACAACATACATCTCCATGACATTGAAACCAGTACTCTTTAGTACCACGCATGTTTGCTAATAGATTTGTAATATTTGTTTGTAAAACCTCATCTTTTTGTTGCACTTTTTGTAATAATTGTGTAGCTGACATATTTTGAAAGTGAGATCCTGATTTTAATGTGTGTGCAACTCCGTAACATAAAGTTGCTAGTTCACTTTCAAAGAGTAGGTGGAATATGTATTCCACATTCCACATTTTGTCTGAGCGGTATTCTGATGCTCATATTTGAATAGGTCTATCATCTATCATCGTCCCTTCCTCCTTTGCCAGTAGGAAATAGTAGCGGAAACACACGTGCTTCTATACTTTTTACCCATATGCTGATTGGTGATCCTTTTGTTTGACGCATTTGGTACGTTCCTAGTGCATCTTCTACGGTGTCATTAGAGTGCAATGGATGAATTGTATAATGGTCTAAAGTATTGATATTGTAGCAGGATCTAGGAGCTCAAATTGACCAGCTTCTTGTGTCTCTTAAATTATTTCAGTTGTATCCTTCAAGTTTTCTTCAATATTAATTTCTTTGTAGTATTCATTATTCTCTTTTAGATATTGCAAGGCGTGTCTAACTTTATGTAAATCTACCAGCTGTTGCCATATTTTTTTGTCTTTTGTAGGTTCTTCATTTACTAAGATAATTAAAGATTGCTCAATTGGACGTTGCACATCTAGAGTGTGCACATTTTCTTTTAGATCTAATGGTAAATACACTACTTTTCCATGAATACCTTTCACTAATTCAGAGTGAGGTAATTTTGCTATTTTTGGTTGAAGGCGTATTATTGCTTGAAATGGGTGCACTGTTTGAATTATGATGCTCTCATATAAATTAAGTTGTTGTAGGGATTTTGGTAGTGGATATAATTCCAAATTATTTGTGATAGCACGTGAAGGAGTTTGGTTGTTGTCAAGTTTTGTAGTGCAGTAACTGCAAAGTATTAAGGGGTCAGTTATTTCGTATTTGTTTTCTGCTATAAAGTAGAGAGCTAATTCAAACCATTTAGAATATTCATTGTCTTCTATTTTGTAAGATAGGTCTACAGTTTTTGTGTTACTTTTATTCAAAGTTCTGCGGCAACATTCACACACATGGTTTGGTACTTCTGCTGATGTACTTTTAAATTTTAGTATTTCTTTTTTGTATGTGTGTAGTAAATGGTTGCCATGCATAGAACTGTTGCTAATTTGCTTTAAAGCTATTTCATTCTGTAAGTGGCTTTCACTTCCAAAATATTTTTTCTGGATATAGTCGATTTCTTCAAGTAGGTCTTTTGCTGTACCATGTAGAAGAATGTTATTTAAATTGGCTAGTGCTAAAGCATGACCTTTAGCATAATACAGTTTATAGACTAGATTTCTTATAGTTGAATGATGTGTTGATATCCTTTTGATGTCATGGAAGGTGGTTTTGCAAGTAGGTCCTGTAATGCAAGCCAATGAACGTCATTGTAGTCCTGTGTACTTGCGCACTGGACAGGTATCCATATTTTGCAGTAGTTTAATTTTGATTTTGTCTTTGCGTTTCACATATTGATTGAGGAATTGGCGTAAAAACTTGAAACATGTTTTGGGAATGTTACACATTGACGTGCATGGCCATTTGTATACTAGACGTTCTGATTCAGTTAAATGGAGAGGTAATTCTAAGTTTTCAGGGCATATTTTTGTAAGCAGCATTTCTTGTTCCATTATGGTATTATTAACTTTTTCATAACCTCGACCACTGCTATGTATGGCAATTGTATTTGTTTGCTTTTGTTTGTATGCTTCTTCATTAAAGTATGGTTCTGTGCTTGTAGTGTAACTCCATTCATCTCCGCAGATATTTAAGATGTTCTTTCTGTTGACATTTTGTTTATTGAGAAGTCTTGTTTGTAATATAGCATTAGTTTTGTTAGTGGTTTCATTTTGTTTAACACTAAAATAAATAACTTTCTTTTGAGAAGAATTGCACTGTCTATCAACGCTTCTAATATTAATTTCATACGATAGGTTTTAAGGGTTGAACCTGGTTTCTCTCCTGTTTTTATAAGATTTTGAAGGACTCTCTGACGGAACATTTTGGCTAAAATACTTTTTTTGGTATGCTTACTTTGCACTATATCAAGATTTATAGAAGCAGTTTTATCTGTAGTGATAGCTGATTTTTTGTTAATTGTTTTCTGGTTTGTTTTACATTTTGAAAGAGGAGGCAAGGTTTCTATACTTGAAATAGCTTTTGTTTCACTAAATGACTGTATTAGATGCTTTGTTTGAACTTTTTTTTACAAATTCTTCTAGAGATGGATGCTTATGTTGAACACTTTTATTTTCATTTGCTCTACTTCTGCGTTGCTTTCTACGGACTTGATTTTTGGTAGGCATTCTTTAGGGTCTGTTGAAAAAAATAAAGAAGGTATGGTTTGGGGTGTTCTGCAATGTATGTGTGCTTTGTGCTTGAGTATTTGAGTAAGATGATAAAGATGTATGTAATGGTGTGTGATTGTGCATTGGGAAACTACAACTAGTAGGGATGGGTATTCTTGAATTTATGTGCTACTAAACTGGGGTTCAGATGACAAAAAATAGTAAGCTATTGGTGTGGAGAAGTACTAATAGTAAATCTAATGCTATACAATTAAAACAGTTGTTTGTTCTATAATATCAAAATTCTAGCAGCTGAGTTGGGTCATTTGTGTGTCGAAAAACAGGAATTTGTGGGCCATTCTGGATGTAAATCGCTGTTTAAGAAATGGGGATTTTTGGACAGAATGGTACACAATCTCTATTTGTAGGAATAGAAATAGCATGAATTAACCTTACAGTGTGTTTGAGTAATAGTACAAATATTATGGTGGTATTCAACTTACTTTTTTTCTAAAATGAGCAGGTTTCTTCTTAGTTGTTCTTTGTACTTCAAATTCGGCTGCTTCTTTCAGGAGAATGGTCTTCACTGCAATTGTAAAGGAAACAAATTAGTAATTTTGTTTGTATATAGCACTGTTTTTAATTTAGACATTGATTTTTTTAATTGACATCCTCCGGGTTTTCCTCAAAACCATGAAAACTATCTTATTCACATAAAATACGTCGCACCAGTTGAATACATATCATATGTTGTTAATGAATAAACCGTATTACAATGACTAACTGTAGCAAACAAAATATCTTTACTATACTTTGTGGACTTCATAATGTACCACTGAATACCACTATTCCTGTGACTAAGCTCTTGCAAGCAGCAGTGCCTCAATGTCATGGGCTGCTTGTGCTATATTAATACAAGTAAGTAAATAAATAAATAAATACATGTTTATGTTATTGTACAAGTATTGTTGTTTGAGATTTGAACATAGTGTGTGCATGCAATTTTGTTTGACTATATGCACTCTATATATTTCATTTAAAATTTGTTTGTTCAACATGCTTTGAATATGTGTGTGTAAAAAGAAATTAAATAGTATAAAGGTTTGTAAGTGACAGTTGATTTTAGGAGATGGAAAAAAAGACAGTAAGTTCATTTTACAGATTATAGAAGCTAAAAGTCAGTTAATCTGTTTATATGAAACTAGAAGAATTGTACATGTACTTTACAGAAAATATGCATATCTGTAGTTTGTGTTCATGCATATGGATATGCATGGAGCTGCAATTAGAAATCTTGGAGACTTGTACAGTATTTCTTGTAGAAGGTGCTTTCCAATGAAATGACATTTGTACTCAGAGAGATTAACAGTACATTTGCAGTGCTGATCTATGATGATGCAGTTAGATGTAGAGGTCTTCTATGTGATTGGTGGATGGTCATGTGACTTCTTCTCATCCAATGAGGGAATGGCACAAAGAGTGAAGAACACGCGATCAGCATGGGCGCTGTCACATGATAGGTTCACGAACATGTCTGCGAAGGGAGCGGCTGTCCGCAGGACACCAAATGCACCGACAGTGGTTTGCGCATGCGCGTTGATGTTCTACAGACACTGTTCGGGTCCTGACGTAATTAAAAGTGCATCACAGGCCAAAAGAACAGCTACAGACTGGCGTTTGTTCTTAGAACAGTTTCAACTTGCTTGCGAACAATACGGACAGACATAGCGTCCCCCAGGACACCCCATATTGTTTATTTACGCACATTTCAGGACACCACATGTGTTCTTAGAACAATTTCAACTTGTTGCGAACAATACGGACAGGCATAGCATCCTCAGGACACCCCTATTTTGTTTATTTACGAACATTTCAGGACACCGCGTGTGTTCTTAGAACAGTTTCAACTTGCATGCAAAAATTACGGAGAGGTATAGTGTTCTAAGGACACCCTATTTAGTTTATTTACAAACATTATAGGACACATGATGTGTTCTTAGAACAGTTTCAACCTGCCTACGAACAAAATGGACAGGCATACTGTTCTCAGCTCACCCCTATTTTGTTTATTTACGAACATTTCAGGACACTGCGTGTGTTCCTAGAACAGTTTCAACTTGCATACAAACATTAGAGAGGTATAGTGTTTTAAGGACACCCCTATTTCGTTTATTTACGAACATTTCAGGACATCTCATGTGTTCTTAGAACAGTTTGAACTTGCTTGCGAACAATACGGATAGGCATATCGTCCTCAGGACACTCACAGTTTGTTTATTTATGAACATCCCAGGACACATAATATGTTATAAGAACACTTTCATTTTGCCAACGAACAATACGGACCGCGTCGTCAGGACACTCCAATTTCGTCCATTGATGAACATTTCAGGAGACAGCTTGTGTTCTTAGAACAATTTCAACTTGCCTGTGAACAATACGGACAGGCATTGCATCCTCAGGACATCCCCATTTTGTTTATTTACGAACATTTTAGGACACCACATGTGTTCTTAGAACAGATTCAACTTGCTAGCGAACAATACGGACAGGTATATTGTTCTTCAGGACACCTCCATTTTCGTTTCTTTATGGACATTCCGGACACCCGCGCTGTCAGCGGACACCTAAATTGCTTTTTTTTAAAAAAAACATGAAATGATTTAGAACACAATATAAAAATGTCACTTTATTTAACATGTATGATTAATTTATGAAAGAGAAGGTGAGGCAGAAACTGAAACAAAAACAGGAGAATTAGGGGTTTCAACAGGAAATGAGGTGAAGAAGGGATGGAATTCTCATCAAAACGTTTTGGTTCATGGAGAGGGTTTGGGGATAATTGACTGGGATATGGTGAGCGGGGACAGGTACATGTGGGACAATGGTACATATTTTTTTTTGTTCAAAATGATCTTCCACACATTTTTTTAAATTATTAAAATTTGCCAACAGTAGATCCTTGTTTTCTTCTATGCTGTGAAGAGTCTTATCCATAACAGCTTTTTCTGTAGTACTTTCTATTTTGGTATGCTCTGTACAAAAAAAAATGTGTTAAATGTATATAAAATAATAATAATTAAATGGTTTATATTGTAAAGTGTCTACCATTAGATTCACTACCTTCTGACATTTCCTCATGTGGGAAATGCTCCTCTAGCTACTCCAGAGTACTAGACATTTCTGTGAGAAAAAAACATAATATCATTTTTTTTTATCTAATACAGAAAGTTTACAAATATATGAGTAAAATGCAGTACACTTACTATTTCAGGTAAGGTATGTTCTGAGTGGTCTGTACATCTGCTGTTGTTCTTGGTTGTGGAGTTTCTGTGAGGTAATCATGTTGGAAGCCTATATTTCTTCTTTTGGTATATTCCATTTTAGAACATATTGCATTTAAATGATTGGTTAGTGTGTTATATATATGGGTTACACTTCTTATGTATTACTACATATAATGTGTATGTGTGCAGGTTTGTGAGTTTGTAAAATGTTCATCTGTTATCATTTAACAATTAAACATACCCCCATAGAGTTTTTGGGTAGTGGTGCGGTTGTCCGAACATGTCAGCGGACATAAAACAAGTTTGCGGACATCAAACTCAGTAGAGGGGGTTCAGTATGTTCCATTTTACATGTACATAAAATCAGAGTAATTATTGTTAAATTGTGCTTCTAAAAACCTATGAAATTCACTGAAAAAACTTTGCTAAAGGGACGTTATGGTTAAGTTGTGCTACTAAAAACCTATGAAATTCAGTGAAAAAACTTTGTTAAAGGGACGTTGTGGTTCCAAGTAAAACCGAAAAACCTCAGAAATTCACCAGTTAGAGTAAGCTAAGCAACCATAACTCATGCCACCACCGTGCACTGCTTAGAATAACACCCACGGCAACAAAGATGACATCACAAATGTCATTGACTGACATTACTGATGAAATCACATATCTGGCACACTTGTTTTTGTTCACTGAAATATCTAGGCCAGCTGGTTTTGTTCACTGACAGTCAGAATATTAAAATTCAAAAGTTGCTGTATATCTAGACGTTAACCTTGTCATATTTTGTTAAAGTGCTTTCCTTAGGTTTTCGTGTCAGCTAATGATGAACGTACATGGGGGCAATAGGCAGACCTCAAACACACAATTCATTTGTATACATGAAGATAAACTTTAATTCTATTAACATTTTCTGACGTTATGGTTAAGTTGCACTAATAAAAACCTATCAAATTCAATGAAAATTCTTTATTAAAGGGACATTATGGTCACAAGTAAAAACGAAAAACCTCAGAAATTCACCACTTATGGTAAGCTAAGCCATTATAACTCATGCCACCACCATGCACTGCTTAGACTAACACCTAGGGCAACAAAGATGACATCACAAATGTCATTGACTGACATCACTGATGACATCACATATCTGGCACACTTGTTTTTGTTCACTTAAATATCTAGGCCAGGTGGTTTGGTTCACTGACAGTCCGAATATTAAAATTCAAAAGGTGCTGTATATCTAGACGTTAACCTTGTCATATTTTCTTAAAGTACTTTCCTTAGGTTTTCATCTCAGCTAATGGTGACTGTACATTGGGGCAATAGGCAGGCCTCAAACACACAATTCATTTGTATACATGAAGATAAACCTTAATGCTATTAACATTTTCTGATGATGCTGTTTCTTTTTTCCTTACTTTAGTTTCCCTGTATGTGCCTCTGATTTGTAAGCATTGTGGGTCTTCATATGTATTGTTTGTACTAGCACAACTGTGTAGTAAGTCTTGAATTGTTAGCTAGTTATTACATGTTTAACATTACACAATCACCCATGACATTGTGTTACCAACATTATAAACATAACCCCTTTTAGGGACTTTTCATCAAAATTAATTTCACATGCGATGTCATCAGTGATGTTCTCAAAGACATTTGTGATGTCAACATTGCCCCCCCTTTACAAAACTTCCCCAAACTTGCCAAAAGAATTCAGAGCGGCCCATATACTTTTTATGCAAGGTTTAGCAAATTAACCATAACTACACGGCCGCTACCGGATGGCCATGTAATATAATAGCGTGCCTGATCAGTGGACATCCCACCTCTTCTCAATTCCAAATTCCACAATACAAGGTGGAACTCTATGCAAGGGGTCAGTCTGAGTTTGGTGGTCTGGTAGAAAATGGCAGCAAACTATTAGTGCCATTTTGTGACAGTAACAGAATTATAACAATATTTCCCAGACTAAGTTGAGCATTCACCTCCAGCAAAATACGGGGGGGGGTAAATCATCCACTTTAATCCCAAAAATATGCAGTTTTCTTGTTGGTGGCTTTACTGCCTGTGTTTAATCTGCCAAATCCCCAATGGAGGGCCATGGGCTACACAATGCAGATTAATGCCACCAAGCCAATTCTCATAGACCCGTGTACTATCCTCCAGACATGTGGCTGCATTGGAAACAGCTTTCTTGTTTGGCCCACGGAAAAAAAGCAGAAATACCACCAAACTCAGAATGGCCCCCTTATGTGCCATGAAGGGAAGAAATGAAAAACAACATGGACGCTGACGAGCTTGCAAATTATCCATCTTATTATTATTATTTTTTTTATTAACATTTGATCAAATTCCAGACAATGCACTTAAGTTAAATGACAGTTTTTCGCTATATTCCTCTCTCCCCCAGAAAAATAAATACATAAATAAATAAATAAAAAAGACCAGCCCCCATCTACAAACAGTTTTTTGCTATATTCCTCTCTCCCCTGGAAAAATAAAAATAAATGAATAAAAAAGACCCCCTCCCCCCCCATCTACAGACCATTTAAACTGAATTAATACATGTCCAGGAAACTATCCCACGCCTTCCTGAAAAAGTATTTTTTTTCTTTCTTCGGTAAATCGAACCTTCCCATATCAGCCAGTTTCAATGTCTCATCCATCCAAACATCCATTTCTGGAGAGAAACCTCTCAATATCAGTTTTTTGGCCACTAAAGCCCCTCTACATAACCATCTTAAAACAACACTCTCCTTTAACCACTGAACTCGTGACTGTATTTACCCACTCAAATGGGATGTGACCATCCATGTCCTTAGTGATGAATCGTTTTTGCAGAGGTCGTGGCTGGCCATGCCCTGCACAGCTGGGTGGTTCATTACAGAAAATGGACTGACTTCTTTACCACGTACGATGAATGACAAGGGCATCGTCATGCCTTGAGGCAGTTGTAAAACATCTATCAACAGTTTCACAAATGCGCATCACATCCACCCACAGTTTGTGAAATGACCTCAGGGTATTTTCATGATACAATGAGCCACACCAATGTGTTCAAGTCAAGTCTGAAACTTAGTGGCTCTATGTTGGATTCAGAAATAATGCATGGGTTTTTGAGTTGTGTTGTGCAGGCATTGGGTTTTAAGTTAGAGGGTGGGTATAAATAGCAGGTCCTGTCTGATTATTATTTTTTGTATTTGGTTATTATTTGTATCGTGCACCTAACCCTGAGGTAACTGGGCGCTGGAAAACTTAACATGTTAGAGGGATACATAATTACATACATTGTCCTTGATACCACATCTCTTTCGGCCAAGAATTGCAGGGGATGGGGATTCTGTGGGACGATAGATGGATGTCTGTGATAACAGCTGTTCAATACCCTGTCAACTGTGGGGCGTCTTCTGCTACAAATCAACTACTTCTTCACGCACTTGCTTGTCAGCTTCGTCTCCTTTGGAACTATTTTCAGGTTGCTACTGCCCACAAAACGTCATTCCTAGCATTATCAAAGATGTACTTAGTTCTCAATTGGCACCATCCCTGCATATTTCAGCTCCCTGACACACCTTTTTATATATATACCGAAGGTGTTTGGTACTACAACTCCCATCTGCCCTTGCCAGAATAGTCAGTACTGAGTGGTCATGGTAGTAATTGTTTAAAGCATTTGGAGAGACCCAGTCTGCAGTCCCTTGAAATAGAAAGCTTGGATGTCCCTGAGGAGGTTTTGTTAAATAAAGCCAAAGGCCTTTAGGTTGTCATCATCTAGTTTCTTAGTCTACTGAAGATGAAACAATTGCTATTTACTAACTTAGGTAAGGGATGCCTGGAGTATGGAGGAGAGACTATAAGATGAGAGGGGGAGAAAGAGTGATTGAGAGAGCGTGAGAGAGAGTGGGATGGTCGTACAGCCCATAGCGAATATAAAAAAAAAGTTTAAACCGTCTCTGAGGCTTGGATTCATTCTTGTGCCATTAGTGTCAAAAACCAAAAGATACAATCACATTTACATTTAGAGCAATATCTAGACATCCTGTGAACAGGGGAGCACACATAGAGTTAAAAGATGTTGATTGATAAATATGAAGAACTGACATAGGTCTTCATTATGATAGTGGCGGCCACGGTATGAACGGTGCCGGCAAGGCACCGGCACGGCTCATACCGAGCCGCCACATTACGAGATCTGCTGGAGGGTGCCCTTGCAGCCACCTGGTCTGACCATGCGGCCGTACCAGCACCTGTGAGCAGAACTAGATGGTAGCAACTGTACCATTATGAACGGTACCGCTGCTACCATCCTCCCCATTCCCATTGAGCCCGATGGGGGCTTAATGGGAAAGGGGTGGATGCTCCCACGCAAGAAAATTACCGGGTCTGCTGAGGTCGGAATGGGCCGGTGATTCCCGTTTAGCGGGACTCGCAGCCGAGTTTGCCGGTAGCCATGCCGGTAAAACCTCGTAACGAGGCCCATAGACAAGGAGAGCGAAGCAGGGGTGGGGGCATCTGCAAAGAATCAAAGTAATTTATACGGTGCACTGGTTCCACGATCATAATACACTCATGTTGCATGCTGTAATATGTCACAGATGCATCAGTTTTCACTACTAAAATACTCAATCTGCCTTCTGACCTCACAAATCCTCTCAGTTCCCTGCAGCAGATTCAAAAGAACCCATTAAAGCATTTGTACAATTATCTTATTTTTCACTGCATTTTTAACACTCCATGCTGACGGTCGATCAAGCTGCGTCTTGAGTTTGAGCATTCTTAAATGACCTTTAATGTGCACACATGCATGATTTTTGGTCTGCAACGTCAATAAGAAAGCTTCAACTTGAGTTGCAGAGAACATGTTTAGTGGGTTGAAAGCAATGTCTACAGAATATTTAGACATGTTTGCAAAAAAGAAACAAACAATGACTTCTCTGTTTAGTGTTACAGCACTTATCATTTTGCTTTTTCTGTGCGACAGGAAACCTACAAAATGAACAGAACTGAGTTGGAGTGGGGCGGTATGTAGGTCCCATGGGAATGGAATGAACTCTATGAAAAATGCTTCATTCTCACATAGTGCCACCACTTTAACACTAAGCGCCACACATAGCAACTCGGGTTGCCTTGCCGCCACTGGTGTGGCAGTCGTTGGCATTGCACCCCACAAACCATGCATATGCGCCAATTAAACATGCATAAGGAACTATCTTTACCAATGCTGCACGTGATTCCCTCCTGTAGATGAACTTCAAATCACATGGTTGTTTTATTAAAGGGAATTATTGAGCACAACTGTCAGCAGCTTTATTGTGTCCTGCTTCAAAATTCATGACAAGCACAGATCAAACAAAGGCAGCTGGTAATGTTTAACACCACAACACAGTATGAACATATTCATTGTTTTGGAGAAGGTGTAGGGAGCGGGTAATCCCCCCTCCCTCCTAGTGGTTTGTTCTTGAATTACAAAATGACCAATGGGAGAGATGATTATACTCGTGGGTGTCCCGAAGGAGAGAAGTGTGGCATCTTTTAATAGGCTATTCCCTGTTTCAATACCAGAGGTAAAAGGAGCAAAGTTGAATTTAAACACATATGCTGGAAGACATCGATCAAATATAGATGGCATTATTAGTTTGTACAGCCATGCTTGTGTACATACTGAAGAAAGTCCAGCTAACTCTTATTATTATCGACTGGTTTACTAGTGGCACATGTCTGAACTGGGTGATTTTCCATTTGCTGTTGTTAGTTTAGTCATGAAAGATGGCCTCTGTTTCTTGACATTGGTTGGTGGAGTGGGGCATCTCAAAGGCCACAATTAGTTATGATGTCTATCATACAAATTAAACATCGTTGGGGTTCAATGATTGCTCCATGTATAAGGGGTCTGATGCGGTTTCCTTCATCAGCTCAGTTATATTCATCATGATTTCTCAACCATCATTGGAATCAGGTTGTTGTTTGATCATTGACGGCGATGCAGGTTCCTTGTTGTAGTTGTCATTTTTCAGGCTTTCTGTCGATCTGGAAAACAGATGGGACCATATCTTGTGTTCTATATAATTTTGTTTATTAGGGGACATGTGATTAAGTATAATTTGTTCTGCCACAAAGTGATCACCTCTCAGATAGTGGCTTCACAAATCATTTATAAATAAATCAATACATTTAATTATAGTGGCTTATCGCAATTTGAGGGCAAGTTTCATTCTTGAAACAGCAATTCTGAAGTATATTTGCCAGGTGTGACACTAGACAAAAATCCCATGCTCTCCAGTCTGGGTAAGATGAGTTTGTCCAATGAATGATTTTAACACATATTCACTTGTTACCTCATTTAGAAAAAAAGTACCATTATCAATTACAATAACTCTCCTGGCCATTAGTTTAAGAGAGCATTCCTACCACCAAACAAGGACATTCTGTTAATTTTGATTTCAAACTGTAATTTAAAGAGCATGCAGTGTTAGTCCACTAAAGCAATCAGAGAATGCTATTAAACACAAGTCTTTTAACATGGCACTGTCATAATAATCTACCTTCGGTTCAGCACAAAGCAAAGCGTGTTGTATCACAAACCTACCCTGTCACAACATTCCAATACCAAAACAGTATTCACTGATCTCTTCTAAATCCTGACAAATGTCTCTTGTAAAGGTTTAACTAATTAGGTTTATTTTGCTTAATTTGTCTTTCTGGTGTTGCAGTTTCTTTATTTCTGTTGTCTTCATCCAATATCTTTGCTGTTGTTTGTCGGTTGGCTTTGCTCAATTTGCTTATATAGATCAGATTTGCAAGTAGAACAGTAACAATGTTATGTAATAGAATTAAGAAGGTCAATGATAGGTAGTGATTAGAATGATATCCTGTGCAGGAATAAGTCTAATCTATAAACATAGTATTGGTAATGGGGCCAATGCATTACTCTGCATTTCAATGTCTTATTTCTTTTGGTGGTTGATAGTTTGCAATGGACCTTATTGAATTAAGACTCAATGGTTTAAAGACTAACCAGGGCACATGATGTGAAGTGGTACTGCTTCTCTAATGAGCAAGACATTATATTGGATTAATTGAGGGTGAAACATTTGGCATATTAAAACAGTTTTACTGAAGGGAAAACTATTTGGTTGGCTAAGACTTAGGAAGAAAGACATCTTAGAAAGTTGCACCACTTTGGCTTTTCAGATTCAACACATTTCAGGGGCCATGTTATCTTATTTTTGGGAACAGATCAGATTTATAATCTAGTTATGACCATAGGATTTCTCTAATTATGCCAATTTACTACTAAAGCGGCTATTGGTCGAGGATGGGTTTTTAATGGCTCAGCTTGTTTTCAGCCTCATATTTGTTCCTCTCTTGTTAGCGTGAGGTATATACATTGACACTCATATAGATTGAGGAGGGGGTTGGTCCTACTGTCTATCTAGCAGAGATGAATGCAGGTTACAATGTTCACAGTCATCACACCTTTCTTATGGGTACCCAATCCACAATCATTAATGAATCTTTACTGCATCGACCTTTTCTCACCCAATCAAGCCAGACTAGTTATTGGACATATTTGAAAAACATCCTAAGAACACAATGAATACCCACATTCAAATGTCCGAAATGTATTCACTATTTTGGAATATAGTGAGTATTGTTCTTATCTCCACAATAGCAATTGGTTGGCTTGTATACTACCCTATGATAGCTTATTATTCAAAGAAACATAGTTGAATACATCTGTGGATTTAAAGGTAAAAAGACCATAAACAGGTATATTATCAAGTGGTATAAGTAGAGGCCACCCATCTGGTGGTTTAGCTATTTTTATGTTCATTCAGTTAACTCTTACTGTGGAATTACTTCATTCTACATCCAATAATGTCAAGTTGTTGTTGTCTTTTTGATGTTGTTTGTTTTGGTAATGAGGGCATTACTAAAATCACCTTCTGTGACACAGTCAGGGGCTTGGCCCTGTCAGGGGGATACAGGGGCCACTTCCAACCTGGGGTAGACCACCTACCAGGGCAGAGCTAGTCATATTCCAGAGGTGGGGGAGAAGTAGGAAGGACCCCAGTCCCTGAATCCCATACATGTGCCTTGATAGTTGACACTGGTACTTGATGATCACTCAATGCCAACTACAAAAACCACAGTACAATGCAGTAACGGAGAGCCCAGTGACCCGCTGAAGGAAGCTGGTGGCCCCAATACTGATTCTGATACTTTCGCACCTATCAATCAATGACAAGAGAAACATAACTCACCAGAGCACCTAGCGGGGAATGCCAAAGCAACCGCTAGCGGGACAAGCCACAGAGACTGTTCAGAGAGGAGGCAGAGCTGAGAGGGGTGTATATAGATATGCACTGCAATGACCTAGCCCCAGGGAGAACAACAGGTTTAGATTGGGCTCCAGGATCAGGTGGGAAGCAGACACAATGAAATGAGGGGAGGGGGGCAGAAACCGTTAGCCACAAGTTTGAAAGACCCATGGGAATATGAACGATTTTTGGGGGTATAAGGAGGTGGGACCAGGCAGAGGATGGAATGTGGAGTGGAATACTGAAGTGTTTAGGTAGGAGTTTTATAAACATTGCTGGTGAGGTATTAAATGTGAGAGAGAGTGGTACCAAATGGAGAGATTGACATTGCTGTAAGAGTGTATGTGAGAGTGTGTTGTAATGGACAAGAGTTCAAGAGGCAGTGGAGGGGTATGGTAAGAGTGTAGAGGCTGAAGGGATAGTGGACAGTGAGAGCAGGGGAGAGAGATATAGGAAGAGAAGGAGAGAGAGAGAGAGAGAGAGAGAGAGAGAAATATATGTATTGATATGAAAAGGATAGGAGTGTGAGAACATTGGATGGATAGAAGAGGAAAATGGTGGGAGGGGAGAGAAAGGGTGGGGAGGAGTGGAAAGCGAAAGGAGTGCTAAGACCAGACAGAGTAGAAGATGGGAGAAGATGGTGGGAGAGAAGGAGGGAAGAGGGATAAGGAGGATTAAAGGGATGCAAAAAATAAGGGTGAGGAATGGAAGGGAGTGAGAACAGTGGTCGGAGTGAGCCGGAGCTCTTGGGAGCGGTGCTCCTTTACTTTTTTTAAATTAAGTTTGCCTGTTCCTATACTATTATTTTAAAGAGAAACTGTTCCAGAATGGGTTCCTTTCAAAATCAAGGTGTTGGAAGAAGTTGATACTTGCACTTTCAGTGCACTACACTGAACGTTCCCTTAAACAGCAGGTGCAAGTGTTTGGGGGGGTTGTATTGTGTGTCGGAGGTGTGGTGACAGCTTTTTGGGAATCAGGGGCAGGCCAGGAGGGAACACAGTTCCACTACTTATTTTCGTACACTTCGGCCACTGAGTGAGAGAGATAGAGAGAAAGAGAGAGTGTCTGAGAATATAAAGGCACTGTTTTGAACATCACTGATACGATCCTTGTGGGGCTACAAGAGTAGTTAACTCTTAGAAACCGTAGGGGTAAAGTAAGATAGAAAAGACTTTCCTTGGACTCCAGGACCTCTCATTGTATGCAGGCTAGATCAGAAGGTCTTTGCTAACCTTGGGTACTCGGGAAACCTGGATTATGTTGGAGGCAGCCCAGGGGACGTTGAGGAAAATGTCAAGGAAACACATTGGTTGGATTTGCTTACAGCCTCAATAACCTCTTGAAGTACATTTTAAAGGTTTGTAAAAAAACATATTTGAACCATCAATCAGACTCTTGTGATTCTTAAGGCCATCTCAGATGGCAGTTGGTTAATGTTTATAACAAAACGGATGAGCATGAACAATGATGAACTATTATACTACCTCAAGTAGTAGTCAGTCCTAGTTTATAGAAAGCTACACAATTGTTCTCCTTATCTAGAGTTGTTACACAAGATGTGTGGACAGTAAATAATACATTTTGAGCGTGATACTTTTTTTTCAGTCAGAAAATCATGATTACAAGTTTAGATAGGGCAGGTTTTCTCTTTCTATCCCTCACCTAGATAGACGGCCCAACACCGCTACCTTAGGTCAATGCACCCACTTTAAGGGACAGAGTATTTTGTAGGGACATGTACCTAGGTTTCCAGAATATAAATGACTGTTGTTTCCCTCTCTCCTTTGTGTATCCATATTATGTATTGGACTTCAGAGAGAGAGTATTTGTGCCCAACAGCCCTTAAGTGTCAAAGTATAAGAAGGTAACACCTTGTTTGGCTATATGGTAATTGAATGGTGCACTGACTCAATATTGCATGCAAGAGAAATGTGATTCTCCTTGTTTTATATTTGTGCTGCTCACTTACTATCTTTTTCATTTCTTTATATTTGTGTTTCTTTAGGCTCATATCAATAACTTTAGATCAGGCTTGTCCAACTCCTTCCCTCGAGGGCTGGAATCCGATGGGTTTTCAGGATATCCTTCATTAATATCCCTCATGAGGAAAAATGTGGATTCATTTAGAATCTTTGTATGCAAATGTGCCTCATGAATATTAATGAGGGATAGCCTTAAAACCAGGCATGGATCCAGTCCTCCAGTCCTGGAGGTGGACAACCCTGCTTTAGAGTATATGCTCAAGGCGTTATGTAAAAGAAGGCAGAAGTAAAATATTAAAATTAAGATAATCCCATGCTTTTGATCTTTAATGGTAGCAATGCTAGCAATGGTATATGTTCCCCCAAGTTCCCTCACCCTGGGTGGGCAGAGAACGTGTAAATCTATGCATGATTTTCTACATGGAACTCTAGATCTAGCAGTGGGTACTCTCCCCACTTTCTTAAACAACACATCCATTTCAATATATAAATAATAACTCATTTAATTAAAGTTTTCCACATCAGTCTCCTGCCTTTTACTTGAAGAGAAGCGCACCATGTTTATGATCACATTTAGTAGTAACAGGGCAGGTGTGGGTGACCACTGTTGGGGTTGGGTGGCCCATGGTGGAGCTAGGCAGAAACAAACAAGGGGGAGGGGAGGAGGCAATTACTGTCAGGATATAACATGTGCTTGGATCAGAATAGAATAACCACATTCCTAGGATCCTGATTGGCTGCCACCAATCTCCCAGATTCTAATGGCACTGTATTCTACCACCTCTTCCACTATGTCAGTGGTCTGCGACTTTTGGCTCCCCAGATATTTTGGACTACAACTCCCATGACGCCACACCATTGACTAAGGTGGGTAGGGCTGATGGGAGTTGTCCAACACTTCTGGACAGCCAAAGGTTGCAGACCCTGCAGTTCTTTAAATGCATTTGCCGCCTACATTGAACAAGCACGGCCTCTCATGTGTATTGCTCATTCCGTTGCATTTCACTGGGATTTTCAATGGGAGATGAAATGCAGAGGCAAAGAAGGATGTGATAACGAGTTGCTTTAAATCTGGGAAAAATAGGTTAAGAGCAATAATATAAAACTGATGAACAACAATACACAAAATGGATTGCTATGTCACCCATAATAAACGCACATTCCATGCCCCATACTTTGTGCCATGTTCTTTCTGGAGAGGGGCGCCTGCTACCGTTTTTGAAAAATATATGTATTGATAAGATTATCCTTCAGCACCCCAACACTTCTGTACTGTCATCAGCTGCTATTTGTTTCATTCACCCACCTGCCAAATGCTTTGATCTTAAATTACCAGAGACTGTGTCAATCAAGGCAAGCACTGCTTGCACAGCAAGAAAAAAAAATCTAATTTACTACCATCAAATATATACTCTCTAAAAACTTCAGATAACTGACAGAATAATTGACCAAAACCATTAATTACCCCGAATTACTCAAGTATTCAGAGTGATTAACTGGATGTCTCCATTGATTGTGATGGGCCAATCAGATACATTCCGACAGCAGGCAATCAGTAAAGCAGAATGATTGGAAGACAACGAGTCAATGTGTGTTTAAATTGAATTGAATAATAAACTAAAAAAACTATCAGTGAAATTAACATGTAATAACAAATGACGATTCAGCATTATTGCATTTAACGAGTCAGTGTGTCCAGACTGCGGCAGTAGAGGAATGGGTCCATCTTGGCTATCCATGAGGAAACCAAATCAAAATGGGCAGTGATAAGAATACTACTACTACGACTAATAATAATAATAATAATAATAATAATAATAATAATAATAATAATAATATGTTCATATAGTGTCTGAGGCCAGATATTTTCCACTTCAAAGCCTTGAACAATGGGCTCCATATAAGAATTTGAGCTAATAATATTTTGTGTTTTACCCATGTTTTCAGAAGATGGGGTAAAACGATACGTAAAAGGGTATTTTAAGTAACAGAATAGTGTGCTGCGTTCCCACCAAGTGTACTTTTTTGGCAAGTGTATATTTTGCAGTTTACAAAAGTAGATATTCTCATTGTAACACCACTTTTCTTTGAAGGTTCTAATTGCTGCAAAATGAAAAGAAGTGTGTTATCAAATAATTCACAATGCCTCATGCTTTATCATATTGTATGTCTTCGCTTAGGCTTTGGGTATATTTTGGAAACCCTTCCTATGCAACCTCTAGCTGTAGGTCCACTGGGTGATCAGCTGGAATCGGTCACTTTAATGAAACCCAATCGATCATACCATATTATATTCCACATCTGCACTTGGATTGCAGGTATTTTCTGTAAACCCTGTCACAATTCCGCCCTGCCGGAACGCTCGCTCATGTTCAGCGTGGCTGGATCCCACGTGCGAGCTGGATCGGGGTTCTCATGTGCTTGATTGTGATAGTTTGTGCTGACTTGTAACAAAGTGCATATGTCCCTTGACACAAGGCTGCTTCAGTATTCCTCTCTTCTGTATCCAGTAAACATTTTGCAAGTTAAAGGCCACCAGGCTGTGACATTTCCCCAAATATGCACCCTCAGTAAAATCA
This sequence comes from Ambystoma mexicanum, assembly GCF_040938575.1. Classification (NCBI taxonomy): domain Eukaryota; kingdom Metazoa; phylum Chordata; class Amphibia; order Caudata; family Ambystomatidae; genus Ambystoma; species Ambystoma mexicanum. Next base: position 459,017,818 of record NC_090938.1, on the reverse strand, counting down.
AACACTTTCCTCAAATATTCTAAAATTGGAGTTTATAATCGTAAAATGGCACCCCTCCCATAATATTTGGGGAGAGTATTTTGTGGGTCATGAAAAGAAAGTGCGTCCCTGATGACATTTTTCAGACGACATAGTCACATGGAACCCTCTCTTCTAGTGGTTGGATTCTCTCCAAATGTGTCGATTGTTCAGCTGTTTGAGGCACCTGTGCTGTTTCTCATTTCGTCAGACCATGGTTTTCTGAGGAGTCGCACATCTGAAGCACTCTGGGACCTTGACACCATGATAGATGCCATATCTACTGGTAACCGTAAGTCTTTGCAATGTACAATGGTTAGGCCAATTACAATGTTCAATAATATACATCATTCTGCAAGCACACATAATGTACGTCAGCTGACTGACCACTAAATATCACTTAGCATCGATTGTTAGGCAATATGACTGCCAAGCCATTCTTCATCTGCATCGCTGACTTTTTCTAAAATTGTCAATGCCGTGTTTTGCATGCTGCAGGATCTGGCAGATATCCTGGTGATTTCACAAATATTTTTGACCAGTTCACTATGACAGACGTGTAGTGATCGGGGAGAGAAGTGTGGCACATATGGCTCACGGCTCTCTAGACACTGCACATATTTGTTTTATCAAACTACCAAAGCAGCCAGAAACCTTTTTTTGTTTTATTTTTGTGGCTCGTTATGTGTGTGGCGTTTAAATACAAAAATGAAGAAGAAGAAGAAGAAGAAGGAGAAGGAGAAGGAGAAGAACAAGGAGGAGGAGGACGAGGAGGAGGACGAGGAGTTGGAACTTTTGCCGGAGCGTGTTTATTGAGAACACTCTCAGCCATGAAAGTCTAAGTAGGTCTGACAGCAATGTCTGGAATGTCTGGGCTGGCTCACACTAGGAAATTGTGCATCAAATGGGGCTGTTTTGTAATTCTCCAGCTTCTTCCGGATTCCTTCCGCCATTTCTTTCCTCGGAAGGAGGCTTTTACACGCCCCAGTTTGCAGTATCCGCGGAGGCGCTTCCGTCCGTTTACTTAAAAATTGTAAATACTTAAAATAAACCTTGATCACTATGCCTAGGAAGATTATTAACTCGTGCAGTACATGACCTACCACTTGTGGCAAATAACCACACATATGGGATGAAATGCCTCCTAAAAAGTGGAGCTCAGTCTCCATAATTTTATCTCCCCCAAAACAGAGGTAATTGCATATTTGCCAACCTCTGCATCACAGGACTTTTTTTGTGCTAAAGCATCACTTTACTTTGAGCCAAAAAGGTTACTGGAGCCACATATGGAATGGCAATCTTCGGAATGTCTTATTTTTGGGAGGATAGTTCAGGGGAAATGTGCTTCCCTTGGAAGCAAGACGAAGTGGACGTGGAGCAACAGAGGTTCGATCCTCAGGTCCGTGCTTAGAAACCTCTGGGTATTGTGCGTGTTATAAATAACCAATTGCAATGTAAGCACCACAGAAGATTCCACGTTTGTGCCTGGGAGAAGGGTTATCATTGACCCTTCAGTGCATTTTTCTTTGCTTGGAAAAGCAACATTGTGAACCTCTGACCCTTATACATTCTCGATCCTTAAACGCGGGTGGAACTGCATTTTCTTTTTCAGAAAGCCAGAAATGGGGCATTTTAGAAACGCAGGATGCAGTATTTCTGAAACACTGCACGTCCGGTATCGTTCTTCCAACCATGCATCAGTAAAGTCATAATCCTTGCGGACTACTCAGGATACGACATGCAGTAATACTAATTGCTACTACATGTGGGAATCCTGATGGAAATACTACAACATACATCTCGTAATGACCCACCCAGTGAATAGATGGCAACACCTGCTTAATGGGTCCTTACTGTTGTGTGGGGGTCTAGTTGTTTGGGCAACGTGAGCGCCGTGACTGTGTCATGACGCTCACGTGCTCACTTAATAAAAGGGGTTCTGCTGGCACTGCGAGGGCAGAGCAGCAGAGCCCCAGGAAGTGGCAACTCGTGTCTGTGTTCATTGTGTCTGAGGATTGTCACGTGGTCTTGGCCTTGTGTGTGCAGCGCGGCCCGAGTGCCCTTGGAGCTGCGGCTGCTGGTGAGCGGGGATGACACCCCCGCACTGCTGACACTGCGCCCGGTGTTCCGGGCGCCGTAGGGTGCGACCCTACTGAGGATTCGCCGGTTGTCCACCGGCGTGTTTATCCAGTCGGGTGATACCGACGGCATCTGTGGGCTGCCCCGGAGACCGGAGGCAGCCCACAACATTGGCAGCGAGGATGGGATTCGCCCCGCGCGCAAGTAGGTTTGCGAGCCCCGCAGGAGATTCTGGCGCCGGTGCGGTGGAGACGAGGCGAGGAACCCACGTGTTGGGTGGTCGCCGCGTAGCGGGTGGCCCAGGGACCTGGCGCTGCTGAACGGCACAGGTTGCCTGGTGCCCGCAACGGGCAGAGGACTGTCGCAGCCCTGAAGAAAGGGCGGTGGGCGTGGCCCATGCAGACCCGGGCCCAGCGGTGGAAGGAAAACACTGTGGCAGAGTAGCGCAAGTCCCTAGCCCCTGAACAAAGAAAGGGGGCGGGGCGAAATCCCAGAACGAGTGCCCCGGGCGGAGGAGACATCAGAAATCAGCCCGGAAAAGGGGCGTGCCCTCTCTGAGGCCCCGAACAAAAGGAAGCACCGGGTAAGGTGGAAACATTCTGGCATCAGGGCCGCGGTGAGGTGGAGCCTGCTGTGGTCCACAGTGAACGGGGGTCCCAATCAAAATCCGGACCGAAAAAAAAAAAAAGAAAAAAAAACCTTTTTTTGCAATACCCGGCCAGCGAGGACAATACCCGGGCGGAGAACACACTGGAGGTTGCTCTGAAAAGGGGCCTGGCCCAGCGGCAGCCAACGACAAGTAAGGGGCATGGCCCCAGCGCTGGCCTAGCCCCGTGGACAGAGAAGAAGGGTGTCATCCAACCCCCACAGTAGTACCCAATAGGGCCCTAGGGGTTGCGGCTCCACCTGGAGTGCTTGTGCGCCCCTGGGCAGGAAGAAGTGGGCACTAAAAGGGGTGAACATTGTGGTGGGGGCACCCTGCATGTTACCAGCCATGGCAGGCGCCCATCAACACTGGTGATTTGCACATGACGTCCTCACCTGCACCCAGCATGTCGGACGACGAGGGAGTATTTCGGGGTCAGCTGGCACCAATACCCCATTTTGATGTCCTGGGTGCGCCGGCAAGCCTGGGGGCCCAGTGGGTGGCCTGGGTGGAGAATCTGGAGCTGTATTTCGCTGCAATGGAGATCAAAGACACAGCCAAATGCCCGACACTCCTGTACTCTGCCGGGCTGGCCGTCCAGGGACTGTTCAAGACACTAAGGCCCCAAGATCAATCATACGGCGCAGCCGTCGCTGCCCTGAATGAGTTCTTCAGACCCATGGTCAACAGGGACTTTGAGAGGTTCAGGATGAGGTGTGCGAGGCAGGAAGAAGGGGAAAGCCTTGATGCATTCCATGGGAAGCTGCGCGGCATTGCACTGTCCTGTGACCTGGGGAATTTCGAGCAGTACGAGGTCCGGGCGCAAATCATCTATGGCTGCAGCTCCACCAAACTGCGCAAGCAGGTTCTAGGGACCCAGCTCTGACCCTCGATCGAATACTGGAGCTTGGCCGGGCCCAGGAACTGGCGGTGGTGCGGGCCTCGGTCATGGACTCCTCTAGACACCACCTAAAGATGGAGGTCCCCATGCAGCGAGTGAAGGTTGAGGAGGTGGCGGCTGTTGGCAGGTGGCCAGGAGGAAGAGTGATGAGGAGGGGAGACTGGCCGAGGAGAGACCCCAATGTCACAATATGTCATCAGTGTGGGTGGGATCTTCCACACCCACAGGACTGCTCGGCGATAGGACAAATCTGTGGGAGGTGCGGGAAAGGAGATCACTTTGCACGAGTTTGTCTCGCTCCTGCCCCAGCCGGTATGCTGGGGGCATCAGGGGGGAATGAGGCGAAGGGGAGAAAGACCCCCAAGGTGGTGGCGATCCAGGTGGCGGAGGGTCCCCGAGAAGCACTGTATGATATGGGAGAGGAGGAGTACGAAGAGAATATATTCTATATGTCCTGCAGCGGCGCCGGGGGCCAGTTTGATCCCGGGATTTTTTGAGTTGGAGGGCCCCGTGGTGTGAGGACTGGAACACACCTGTTTGTTTGCAGTGTCAAATATGTTTGAGTTTTAGTAGCTGTCAGGTGGTGCGCGGACTGGAATGCACCAAAGGTTTGCGGTGGGGTTTTATTTGATTTTATTTGCTTATAATAAAGGAGGGATGTTGTGTGGGGGTCTAGTTGTCTTGGCAACGTGAGCGCCGTGACTTTGTCATGACGCTCACGTGCTCACTTAATAAAAGGAGCTCTGCTGGCGCTGCGAGGGCAGAGCAGCAGAGCCCCAGGAAATGGCAACTCGTGTCTGTGTTCATTGTGTCCGAGGATTGTCACGTGGTCGTGGCCATGTGTGTGCAGCGCGGCCCAAGTGTCCTCGGAGCCACGGCTGCTGGTGAGCGGGGGTGACACCCCTGCACTCCTGACACTGTGCCCGGTGTTCCGGGCGCCATAGGGTGCGACCCTACTGAGGATTCGCCGGTTGCCCACCAGCGTGTTTATCCAGTCGGGTGATCCCGACGGCATCTGTGGGCTGCCCCGGAGACCTGCGGCAGCCCACAACACTTACCAAGTTATGCTGGCTCATTAAATGCCTGCACAGGCAGTGCTCGACAGCAGGCTCACTTTGCTCTCTGGTCTCCTATGTACGTTTAAGTATACTGGTCCATTGGACGATGTAGATTAAGGAACCGATTCTCTAAATTCTTCCTCTGTGCAACTGAAGGATCAGTTTGCAAATGTACTCATAGTTTCAATTTAAGATGCACACTGTTCACGAAAATGTGCAAGTGAGAAATGTGAAACATGAGCACAGCAATTGATTACAAAAAGGGGAAGAATATGCTGGAGAAGGCTGGAGATGAAACAGTGACGCAGAGCAATTGTTGCAAGCAGGAAGTGCTCATTCAAATGCCTTATAAATGCAGGAAAATACGACCTCCAGGTGACAGAAGGAGAACATGATTAGCAAAGTCAATGGCCCTCATTACGACCCTGGCGTTAAGGGATTACTGGTACCGGTAATCCATTAACGCCTGATTATGAGGTCCCTTTGGGGGTCCCGACCTTAACGGCTGGTCTGTACCAGCCGTTAAGGTAAGGACCCGCAAAGGGACCTTGAAGGTGATTATGTTACCGCATTTTGCGGTACCGTAATTACCACCTTCCCCATTCCCATTGTGCCCTATGGGGCAAAAATGGGAATGGGGAAGGGCCAATGGTAAATGGGGAATTACCGCCCCGCCAACCTTGGAATGGGGCGGTAATTCCCCATGTTACCATGGCGGATACGGTAAATTACCGTCGTTAACCATGGCACTAATAGCGCCATTGGTTAACGCCAGGGTCGTAATGAGGGCCAATAGGTGTTAGGATGTCATATGTGAAGTGTCCTGCCACCATATGACTGCTGTAGTTAGCACTGCAACATGCATGAGCTGTTTCAAAAGCCAATAACATACCCTAATGTAGTCACTTATGTATTTACAATAAGGCCAACTAGGCCCAGACCTAGGGTAGAAGATTGCCACTGGAGAAACCATTTTAATATAGCGTAATCACCCCGTTCCAAGTGCAGGCACAAGGGGTAATGGCCCAGCAGCCGAGGTTCGCTCAGGCCTATAACGTGGGCATCGGGACATTACCCCGTGTTCCAGACCTTGCAATGGGGTGCTAATGTTATTAGCACCCCGGGGTAACAAAGCGGTAACGTGGGGTGTTACAAAAAAAAAGTATTTTAATTCAAAGAATGTGACCCAAGCCGCATCCCGTTCATTGAATGAAAAAACTGTGCCAAGAGGGCCACCATGGTTATGGAAGACAGGACTCCATACGCAGCCCCTCTTCTGTTTCTTTGGTGGCCGCAAACTGAGAAGGAGGGAAGCTGATGTGGCAGGTGCGGCAGGCGCCGCCACGACCACAATCAGGTAAGTGGTTCTGGGGCCGGAGGCTGGGATAAGTTTAAAAAAACACACAAAACAAAGGAAAGGGTGCGTAGGGGCAGCCTGCGGGTAATATGGAACGCAGACCGAGATTGCAACCCTCAATGGTGCTAATGGCACTTCATTTCCATTTTCTCATTTTCATTTTTTAAAATAAAGCTTGTTTTGTTTCTTGAGCCTGGCTGAAAAACAACAATGCATAAATGATTTGAAGCTGCTTTCAGACATTGCACTCAGACAGCTAAAGGGTTTGCTGGCCACACTTTTATATATTTGTGATATTTACAAAAGCTTTATAGTTAGGGTGATGTGTGTTAAAATAAAAACGTATATATGGAAATGTGTACTGAACCCAGCGTGCTTTAGGTTTTTAGTGATTCAGACATAGAACATAGAACTCTCACGGATATATGTGACAGATATAAAGCTCTGATCATTCTTATGCTCCCAGAATTCTGACCAGAATGCCACCCCGCATTATCACTGGAGTTTGTTCTAATCAATCCATACATATACTGTGTTAAGCAATCACTTTAATGTTCACATACACATGAAATACATGTTGCTTCAAGATATCCATCTTATCAGAAGCTGTCAGTGTTAACAAGGCAAATGGCATCCCTGCTGGGTTTATCATGTGCCTTAATCGGGCACCGGAGCCGGATATGATCCCAGCAGATCTGTTGCAAGATCCGGTGGACCAGTGGGACCACTTTTAACGGTTGTGTTCAATGCATGTATGCAATCAGGGAAATATCCCCCATCGTGGAAAAAGGTGATTATTTTCCCAATCTTTAAAAAAGGGGATATGGCCAGCACTAATGCTTATAGAGCCATTTCCCTGTTGGACTCTTCCTTTAAGATATTTGGGAGAATACTGCTAGCCCGTATTGAATCATGGCTGGGGCACACTCGATCCTTTCGGACATTCAATTTGGGTTTCGTCCTGGCGTTGGCACAATGGAACTGAGCCCCAACCTCTATATTTTAGTGGCCAACTCGGTTTTTTGCAGGGGAGAGGCAGTGTACCTGGCATTTATGGACCTGAGCACGGCCTTTGATAAGGCGGACAGGGCAAAACTCTGGGCTGTGCTCAGGTCCTTGGGGTGCCCAGGGGACATTTTGAGGGTGTTAGTGGATTTACACACAGATAATGAGGCGTGTGTGCGCAGTGGTCCCGGGGGACACTGCACGGCCTGTTTTTAGGTCGGGTGTGGTGTTCGACAGGGCTGTGTGTTGGCCCCTATTTGCGTTTGTCTTTATATTAATGGTCTCTCACTGGACCTTTCTAGTAGTCTGGCTGACTTTTTAGTTCTGGGGGGACGGGGTTTCCCAGTTTTGGCTTATGCAGATCACACAGTGTTGCTAGCCAGAACCCCCAGAGCATTACAGGCCTTGATTAATGCCTATACAACCTTTATGTGCAATCTGGGTATAAAAATCAATACCAAAAAATCAGCAGTGATGGCATGTGTGGGTAACTAACGGTCTGCGCCCATGAAACTGATGCTTTGTGCCGGAGAAACTATACCCCGAGTCAAGGTTTTTGACTATTTGGGAATCAGCTTTTCGGAAGCCCTAACTGGCAGGGCCGGTGTGGCCAAACGATCAGTGAAAATGAGCCAGCAAATAGGGGGCATTTATCGCTTTATGTCCAGCTGTAGAGGTCAGCCTTTGGAAGCTATCACTAAGATCTATGGTGCCCAAACCCTGGCCGCTACCCTGTATGGTGCCCCCATCTAGGGTATTCAGAAGGCAGCAGAAATTCAAACTGAAGAGAACCAATTTCTGTAAGCAATTGTTGGGGCTCCCGAACTCCACAGCATCCATTGCATTACACAGAGAATTGGGAATGGAGTTTTGGGAGGACCAGTGGGCGCTGGCCCCAATCTTATTTTGGGTTCGGTTGTGGGCTAATGAACATGCCTCCCTCTGTCATTTTATCATTCAGACTGTATTGGGCAGAGCGTGGTGGCAAAAAGTCCCATGGCTTGCTTACATTTCTAACGCCGTTGGGGAGGTCAACCTTAGTGCGCTTTTTCCGCCTACAGCACTAATAACTAAGGTTGAGGGGGCCCGCCACAAAAATGTGTTGGGAGAGTCTGTAGCGAGAAAAATAATACTTTTAGAGTATGGTAATAAAACTGGCCAATTCCATACCAGCATTAGTAGGCTCTCTGGGATCCAACCCTATCTAACTTGGAGCCCTTATAAAAAAGACAGGTGGCTAATACCGAGGGCACAGTTTGATTCCCTTCTTCTGATAGGGAACACATCCAACTGGAACCAATTCCCAGATTCTGCCGGCTGCCCGGTCTGTGGTCAATACCGTGAAGATATGACCCATTTATTGCTCTTTTGTAATGGTTATTCTGGCATCCGTAGAGTAACCCTGATTCCTGCCCTGAAGAAATCTGAGATTCGGCATTACAAACTAGCACTCATCTTTCTTCTGAGTGCAGACATGGTCTTTATGGCTTGGGCTTTGCTCACTTTTTTTAAAAGAGCTATGTATTTTAGGAAAAGTTTGTTGAGGCTCCAGGGCGATGATAGCCACGAATGAGAAATGTAATTACTCTTTTAACATATTTTGTAATTATTGCTCACACAAATGTTGGATTGTATGGACAAGGGATTATGAAATTTGTATCTTTTTTATCCTGCTGTGCCTCTTTTTAAGCATGTTCCTAATTGTTGTTTGCATTGGATTTAAGGTATCACATATGATTTATGTGTTCCTTTGATTGTGTGTAACATTGTGTTTTCTTCTCTGTCGTTTGATGGATTTTTCTATCCGAATAAACGTGTTTGACTTGACTTGATTACAGTTACACTCATTAGTAACCTTTGCATGAATTAGATTGAATTTACAAGGTATTCATTTTACTGTACAACAGTAACTCAAATGACAGCACAAATCCATATATATGAACCATACATTTGAAAATGTTCCTGTGTATTGTGCAGTTTAACCAACTCTAAGGACTTAACACACAATTTGAATGACCACAAATCACAGCTGGCAAGTCCCATAGCATAACCCACACACACAAAGGTAATGTTGTGCTGGGAAGCCTGATCCATTACTCATTTTCACTTTTGGGGTATTGGGTGTTTTGGACAATGGTACAAACAGCACATCTATAAACAGTATGTACCACTTAATTTGTTATAAAAGCTTACCTAGCCATTACTCCACCATGAGAATGCTCATCCAAAGGCCCAAGAAACCTCTCCAACTCTTTGCTCCATAGAGATGTTTATGCCAAAGCAGAGTTTAACATTTTTACTGATTTTGCCATCTTTTAGTGGCGCTCCAGCCAACAGGATTGGATGTTCATGGTGTAGAGGAGCAGTTACATGCCTCTGCAGGAATTCCTGCCCCCTACCTCCTATATGTGGGAAGCATGAGATCTTACGATGTTTGACACCAGCAGTTGTGCCAATAGCGCAGCAGATATTCAAAAGAAGGTATCCACTGAGAAAACCTTATCAAATGTATCCCTGAAGAGACAACAATCTGAGGGAGGAACATCTAGTGACATCACAAGAAACATGAGTGACGCTGCGAGAATATTGACTGAATGCATGGATCTTACGGAGACTGATGACGAAGTTAAGTATTGAGTAATTTTTCATATATGAAAAGAAGATTGCACATGTGCGAAGTGCTGCAGAAAATCAACTGTTCAATGATTGTACAGATGCTGAAATGCAAGTAGACTAAGTAATCATAGAAGCTGGTTATCTCTAGTGAATAGACTGCAGGTGAATCCACCATTGGATAGGAGCTGGACATCGTTGTCATGAATTTAGTAAGTTTAAGGGAGGAAGGGTCTCCCAGTCTCCCCTTCATTCCTAACCACGCACATGATATGCTCATTCCGCGGTTCCTCTGGCCACGGTGTGGGGCCACCCTTGAATGACCCATAAACTGTGCATTGCCTATGAGCCACAAGACTCCATTTTGTTAGCTACCAACTCCATTTTCTAGTAGTCCACGGGTAAACGCTGAATGCAGGCCTGCACCTCTTCCCTTCATTCTCCACGCACAGCCAGCTTGCCAACCCCCACTTCCTCCCCTCTGCCATCTCCGTGGCTGTCCTGTTCTCACAGAAGCATTGGGTGCGAACTGTAACAAGCTAAACACTGTATCTCTCTTCCACCTTTTTACATCACTGCCCTGTGTGTGACCGGGCCAGAGCCTGGTCCTGGAAAAAACCATCCGTCTCCACAAATCTGACTCTGCACTAGCAGCCCCTTAACCTCATACCTCTTTTGATGTAACAGTTACATGCCTTTCGCCCGTGTGCCACTCCAGTTCACCACCTATCAGGAATCCCATTTGGTCATATATTCTTCATGTACTAACAAAAGTGAAAGACCCACATCAAGATTCAAAGAGATGTTCGCTAAATGAACATTTTGAAATACTGTGTCAGATAAAACACCTGGGCCAATGTACCCTCACTCTTGATTGTTCAGGTCAACTGTTTAACTGATATACACAATATGCCTTTAAACGTATGTATAGTACGAAAATGTGTGTGGCCGCAAGGGCAAATGTTAGATAGTGTGAATCACAGCAACCCGGACATCGCCTGACCCTGCACCCCCCCAGATGAGCTCAGCTGACCCGTGTGCGCCACAAAGTTGCCAGTCCAGCACCATCCAAACCGGGAGCACCAACCCTATATCATAGATACTGTCCTGTACCCTTTGTCCAATAACCACGACTTAATGTATCCCCTATAGTACAGGTCATAGATGACGTGTTTTTGTAATATAACATATATTTTCTGTTGTTTGGGCAGAGCGCTCTCGGAGTAGCAGAGCCCTCTGCGTGCCCCATTTTAACTTTATATAAAGTATTTAATTTTACCTCACTTGCACTTGGACCTGGTCTCATTCCCTACTGGGTTGTGCCCATTAATGTCTCTTATTTGGTTATTTCACTGTAATTGTGGGGAATGCCAGCTTTTATTTGGTGACCCTGATGCAATATCACTCTTTCGCTCGATTTGGCACAAGACTTCCCCCAGCCACAGCGGTGAGATCCAGGGTGTGCCCCCATCGGAGCTGCCCACCTATGGCAACTGGTACCCTTAGAGGCGCCCACAATCAGGAGAGAAGGGTCCACGGGTCCCAGCTTTGCAAATACTCAGCCGTACCACTCGCCGGAGCCGGGTGTGGCCATTGAGTGTGGGGCGGCACCTTGACAGACTGGGTCCGGAGGCTCTCGGATCAAGACGTACACATGAGTATCAAGTGCGACAGACCCTAAAAGAATGTGGGTGAGGAAAACAGCAAGGGAGTCAGAGGTGTGTTGAGAATATATGGTGGGGGTAGAAACAAGGGGACTTTTTCCTCAATAGCGAGGGACTTTTTTCTTTATTGCCTTTTTCTTTCGCATATGGCCATTAGGAGTCTATAAAGAGGTTAAGAGGTGAACAGAGGTACAGGAACCTAGCTCCACGATGGTGTTCAAGGCGGCACCGCGTAGTACTATTTCGACTAGTACAGGGATTAAACGGTGACAAAGTGAACAAAGTAGGAGTCTTGGTTAAAGAGAAGACTCGGAGTAGTGTTTAGAAACGCTTTTTCTTTTTTTCTTTCTTCCTTTTGTGTTTCTTAGAAAGTGGTCCAGAAGGGGCTAGGACATAGGGGAGATTCTGGGTGTAATAAGGGGAGGGGGAAAAATAGGGGACAGCAGGCAGACAGGGTCCATGTTTTAATGTTTGTGTATAACGTTTAGTTTAATGTTGCATGATGTATGTCACATCTGTTTAATTGAAAGTTATATGTTATGTGGCCAATGACCTGTTTAATTGTGGTTTAGTAATGACAAAATGTGGTAATTGGAGCAATCTAGATGAAGAAGAGGAGGGGAGTGGAGCAGGTGAGGTGACAGGTGGGGAGTCAGGCACAGCATCACTGCTCATGGGCTCATCACCCGGCGCGAAAGGAGACGAGGAGGGATGGCAAGGGAGAGTAAGAAATAGGACAGGAAAGGGGTTGGTAACAGGGAAAAAAGGAGTAAAGGTGAGTATGGGAAGAGGAAAGAGCAATTTACAGATACCATTGATACACAAGGGGGTGGGGAGGCCGCATTACGTCCCATGGGCACAAATGGACAAAGCCAATCTGTTGAAAACATTACATCCACTTTCGGGGGGAGCAAGTAAGTGGATATACACATTTGAGAAAAATACCGCCGGGGTCCCCCTAGCAATCGATGGTGTTAAACGTTTGTTGGTTTCTGCAAATAGTGTGTGGGCGAAGGCGGGGTTCCCCGGGTAACATTGGATTGTGACCGCCATGATGGAGCATCATTCAACACTGTGAGGGCCCTGGTATGGGATGCACTGAGGGGCACTTTCCAGATACTCCCGATTTGCAGTCAGTAATGCAGTGCACCATGGGAGAGGACGGAGATGCTTCAGCATACATTCTTAGGGTGCAGGACATATGGAGAGCAGAGACAGGCACAGGTTGGGATCAATCCACCTCCCTTTTTTACTTCATAATCAAGAGGAGCCTTCCAAAGGAAGTACAGAAGGCACTCGATAACATTGCTGGGATAGACACCAAAAGCTGGCTAGAAATACAGAGCATCATACTACACCACTGTAGGAGGATAAAAGAGAGGGAAAAGGAGATAGTGCAGAAAAGGTTGGCGGATGAAGCCAAATTAGTACAAACGAAATTGGTGAAGGTTGCAGCAGTAGCTTCTGCCCTCCACGCAGAATGGCTGGGAGATGGGGAGGAGGGACCAATAGCAATGCAAGCAAGAATGGCAGCAAATTGGGCAGCAAATGGTCAAGAACAAAGGACCAGCGAAGAACAGTACGGAGGGCCACAATGATATGATATGATATGGCATTCATAACGTGCCAACACAAAAGTGTTTCGAGGCGCGACAATGCAAGGGAGGGGAACAAAGGGAGGACGGTCAATGATACTAGGCCAAGTGTAATTCAGATCGTGAAGGAAGGGCCGCAAGAGGAGGAAGAGGTGGGTACAGAGGATTGAGAGGGGGGTATGGAGGTCAGGGGCCCAGAGGAGGGGGGCAAGGAGTGTGTTGGAATTGTGGTAGATGGGGCCATTTTTCAAGAGAATGTCACAGCCGACCCATGGCGCCTCACCAAAATGAACAACAGTATGGCAACACCCACCCCCACCCAGGTAGCCCCTATGGCTTGCCTATGGGGGGATATAGACACGAAGAACAAGCAGATCCCTAGTATGCATATGAACACAGAACACCCCTGCAATGCACACAGCAACACCCACCATCACAAAGTCACATGACAGCCGCATGCAGCAATCCATTTGCCACAACAGCAAATGGTGCACTGGCACCATTCAGAGGAACAGCAGTGGTGGGAGACAATGTTTTTCACAATCATGACAAAATGAGACACCCAGCATAGGACAGCCCACAGAAAGCATGTGCCTTCCAATACTATCAACGACCCTCCGTGCAGATGAGGAACCATTGGTGGGGGCAGAGATAGGAAATAATCAATTCATCTTTATGGTGGATTCGGGAGTGGAACAATCATGTCTAAAAGAAGGCAGGTTTCTGCTTTCAAATTGAAAATGGAGATGCAGGGATTTTCTGGAGCGGTGGTCGAGGTTCCATACACTGAAGACTTGGATGTAACGGTATGACGAAAAACAGTGCGCGCACCCATGTTGTATTATGTAGATTTGACCTATGAATTTGTTGGGGAGGGACGAGGTTCAGACCCTCTGCAGTGAAGCCCTCGCAGGATGAGGCCGTGGTGTTGAACGACGCAGGTTTTTAGTGACAAATGGGTCTGCGGTGCAGACAGTGAGTGTGGACGACTCGCCCTTCTGTCTGCATCCGCAGGTAAAAAGTTGTGGGGAGTTAGCTTGCTCTGCGCTTCTCAGATCTTCCAACTGTGCCTCTCCCCTGACTGCGTTCCCTACCCCTGTGACCTGAGCGTCGGCCTCTGACCCTGTCCCCCTTCACTGCTGATACCTACATGCACAGGTCCCTCCCACCCCTCCTTGAGTTCCCCTCTTGCCCCTTACATCCCTGTCCCCCAACCTCTCCCTGCTTGGCCCCTCGTAATACCTGATCGTGTTACCTCCATGCCCTTTCCATCCTTGCCTGTTTGCCCTGCACATCCATAGCCTGCGTGATCACTAGCAATTCAGGGATCGCATGTGCTTCTGCGCCACTTCCATCCATGTCATCGCTCGCGCTGTGTGTCCCTGACTTGCGTGGTCCCTTGCAATCCTGTGATCGCTTGCAGTTCTACGACTCTTCCTTCCTTGCTTCACTCACGCTGAGTATTCTTGACTTGCCTGGCCCCTCGCAACCTTCAATCGTGTATACATCCATGCCCCTTCCATATTTGCCTGTTCGCGCTGCGCTTCCATAGCACACTTGGTCCGTGCCACTTCCATATTTGGCTACGCTCGCGCTGCGCATCCCTGACTTGCGTGGTCCCTTGCAATCTTCGTTCGAGTTTTCCTCTGCACCCTTTCCATCCGTGTGTGTTTGCGCTATGCATCCTTGGCCCACGTTGTCCCTTGCAATCCAGTGATGGCATGTGCTCCCATGCCACTTCCTTCCTTGGCTTCGTTCGTGCTGTGCTTCCCGGATTTGTGCCTTAGCCTCGCATTGCTTCCTTGCTCCCTCCTTCCTTGACTACGCTCGCCCTTATGCATCCTCTGCATGCATATTCCATAGCAATCTCTCACTTGCATTTGCCTCGTGCCCTTCCATCTCCAGCTCACCAGTACCCGTGTGCCCCGGAGCGTCCTTGCTATCCCTGCAGGCACTTACCCTTGCTTCCCCTGCCCTATCCCACCTCCCAGCTCCTTCCCTGTCCCTTGGAGTATTGTTCTGTGTTCTGCAATGCCCTTCCTTCTTCTTGGTTTTCTTCATTGACTGCTCTGTTATTTTGTTGCTGTGTGTTGCTCTGCTGTGCTCTTCCTTCTTGTAGGTGATCTTTCGTCGACTGCTCTGTTTTGTGGTGTATTGCTCTGTGTTCTGCTGTGCTCTTCCATCTTCTAGGTCTTCTTTCATCGACTGCTCTGTTTTGCTGTGTATTACTTTGTGCTCTGCTGTGCGCTTCCTTCTTCTAGGTTTTTCAATCATCAACTGCTTACCTGATTGTTGCTCATCATACTGCCCTGTGTTCAGTTGTGCTCTTTTCTGAACCCTACGTTTAATTCAGTTCAGTTTATTTATTTCCTACTTGTTCTTGTCTCCTTCCGTCTCATCTGCCTGAACCCCCACCCCCTTGAATCCGCCCGCAGTGTCCCCCCCTTACTGTTCTTCTCCCACTCACCCACATCCCTCCCCATCTCTCCTCTTTACCCCACCTCTGCATCCCCTATGGTGCTCTCTGTTTCTCGTATCTTCTCTAACTGTTTTTCTATTGACTATCCTGCCTTTCTCACTAAGTCTGGTAGGAAGAATTTCAAAAAGTATATCCTGGTCTCCAACCCATGCCTCCCTATCGCTGAACCTAAACCAGTGCTTCATCCAGACAGACCCTCGCTGACATCCTCTCTGTCGTTCCTTTGCCAGACCTATGGACTCGTCATATGGTCTCTGTGCTCTCGCATTTTTCTTGCTCTCCCATTGTTGGTGGCACCCGGCGGGAGGCCTTCCTTGCCTCCTTCTACTCCTTTAAGTTCATCATTAATGTTTACCTGAATGGCACCATCCTGGTCCAAGGCCCCCAGGCCAACCTTCTCCTCTTTGATAGATGCCTTCTGTGCCTTATCAATGTCCTTTCCTCCCCTGCTGACTCTTCTCTCCCTTCTTCGGCTTCCTTGCCTACCCCTTCTGCCACCTCTCTTGCACCCTCATCCTCCTCCTCAGCTACCTTGCCCGAACCTCCCTCCTCTTCTGCCCACCCTTGGGCTCCTTCTACACTTCCACACAGTGTACCTCTGATTTGTACCCCTCCCCGGAAGTCTTTCAAGGGTGGCAACCTGTTCCACATTGCCACTCTCAACTCTTGCCAGCTGTCAACGGAGACATGGTTCACAGCTAGCTCTGTCAAGAGTTTTGACACTCTTCTCCCTGATGGCTACAACATCCTCTCTGTGCCCAGATCCAACCATACAATTGGGGCTGTAGCCTTGATCTTCCTGCAGTGGATTCATGCCTCCATCATTCCTATGCAGGCCTACTCCTCCTTCTAATGCCTTGTCCGCAGGTTTTCTCTCTCTACTGGCCACTCTCTCACTGTGGCTACTTTCTACCGGCCACCTAGCCATATCATCTCTAAGAAGTCAAACTACCAGCTGCACCTCCTCAGAGGTATTCTTCCCTTTCTCACTTTACACCAGAAGCTCACTGTTTCCAGAGCTCTGGTTCTCTCTAGCCTTGACTACTACAACAGCCTATTTTTTAAATCTGCCTGCCTCTACTATCCATCCTCTACAACTCATCCAAAACTTGACTGCAAGACTTGTTCTTGGCCTCAAGCCCAGGGATCGTATATCTCTCCAGCCTTGAACTCTCTCCATTGGCTGCCTGTGGCTGCAAGGGTCAAGCTCAAGATCCTCTGCATTGTCCACAAGGCTTTCTGGGGCCTGGGACCGCAATACCTCCAATTCACTTTTCGGAAATATCTTCCTACTCGATCTATTTGCACCTCCATCTCTAACTCCTTGAGGGTCAGTCGCTTCTCCAAGCAACGAGTTGGAGGCAGATCTCTTTCTTCAGCTGGCACCTCCCTCTGGAACAGCCTCCCTGCCTCTCTGAAACTTGAGCAGAATGATCTCCGGTTCCGGAAGCACATCAAGACCTTCCTCTTTGCTTCTGCCTTCTCTTTTCCTCTCCCCTGCTGACCTCCTGTCTGATACTGCATTGGTCACCTGGCCACCCTCTGAATTCAGGCCCAGCCTGTCCAGCTGCAAACCTGCACTGCCTCTTGGCACCCCCTGCACTTGGGGTCTGTATCTGTAACCCTACAGTCCCCTCTACTGCACCTAATAGACAATAGTTGTCTGAACTTTTGAACACCCGCACTTGCCACCCGTTGGCTGCGCTTCTTGTTGTTTGCTGTTCGTTTGTCCTGCACTAGTCCTACCTACCATCCCCCCACCCCCAGCACTTCTCTCCTCCCCATTCACCTCGTTGTTTTTTGTCCTCCCTCTGTTTCCCCCTTGCCTTGTCACGTCTTGAAACACTTGTGTATTGGCGCGTTATAAAAGCCATATCATATCATATCATATCATGCCATCACTGGTGACAGCACTAATTACATTTAATATAACTGATTACATCAATTATGGAATTAAACCTAACATAATTTATAAGTTAGCTCATGAAAAGTTTGATTACCTTAATAACAATTTAGTCCATGGACATGGCCATGACAAAGGTTAGGGCCACTTGCCAGTATCAAAAGCCATAGCTAGTGGATGGTTAGTGTTAAAAAATACCAAAGTGCATGGTTAAAAGCCATGCCTAGTAGCCCATGACTGTTAGAATATACAGTGGGCAATGTTGAAAGCTGTAGTCAGTAGCCATGGCTAAAGGTCATAGCTAGTGGCCATTAATATGTTTGAATATATAGGCGGTACAACCAAAGGCTGTGGCCACTGGCTACTATTGTATTGAAGACCATCGCTAGTGGCTGGTTAGTGTATATAAATATTCAGTGGGCACAGATGAAGGCCATGGCTTATTGCATTTTTTTTTAAATATACATTGGACATGGACAAAATATGTACAAACTGATCAAGGTCAAAGGCAATGTCTAGTGCCTCTTTTGTATGCTATAATATATAGTGTGCAAAGCCAATGATTGTCGCCACTGGCCAGTATTGTGCAAAAGTCCATGGCTATTGCCTGACCAGTGTATATAATATACAGTGGACATGGTTTCAAAGCTGTATTGTCGGTAGCCTATTGGAGTTTTTAAATATTCAGTACACATGGGTGAAGGTTGTGACCACTGTCCTTAACTGAAGGCCATGACTAGTACCCATTCATGTGTTAAAATATATTTGGCCATGCACACTGACCATCGCTGAAGGCCATGCTTAATTCCAGTTGCTGTTGTAATGTAATTATTGATGTCATAAGTGAAGTGATCTGTGATGTCATCATTGTGTTCATAGGCTGTGCAACAGGGACTGCAAAGTTAAAGTGGGTTTAGCTGAATTTCAGGGGTTTTGTTATGTTGAGTTCTCACCTCAACTTTGCTGCAACTAAACTGTTTTCCTTGAAATTCAAAGGTTTTGTTACAATGTATTGCTCACCTTAAAAAAGAGGAGAGGGGAAGGACCGCACTCTCCGTGGACCCAGTAAAATCCTGCAATCCCAGAAGGGAAGGAAAAGAAACGCAGCTCACACGGGATAATAGGAAGTCATTTAATGAAAAAAACTGCACATAATGTGCAGAGCAAACGGCTGGGGAAACAGCAAAACAAACATAGGCAGGACGCCTATAGGCTCGACCTGCTTACAACGGGTTTCACGCTAAACTGAGCGCTTGATCACGTAACACAACAAAGGACAAAGACACAGTTAAGAAAGCATGTAGTCCATCATCTATGTCAATTGAAATAGGGGTGCATACAGGGACTGATTCAATGGCGGCCATGTTGGAAGGGAAAGTCGGATCTTAGCCAGCAATGTGACAAGCAAAGATCGATGGAAGAGGTCAATTGAATAATTAAATTATACCTGCTTTAAATATAAAGACCAAAGGCATCCTAGGCAAACAAATGGTCAAATACCGAAAAATAGCCATTTGAGCCGATTCCCATGCACCCCAATTTCCACCGTGTATTACTGGTTAAAAACAAGACATTACAATACATATTTGGTAATTAAGTGAGTGCATAGTGCGCTTGCATAAATCAGATTGCATCTTATATGAATCGGTCAGTGAATTGTAAATCATGCTAAAAAGCAACATAATGCCATCATATACATGGAAGTTAAAAGGGCCAACCAGTATGTCCTCTCAAAGCAAACTGTATATGCATATCGACACAGACTATACAAAGATAAATAGACTGTGCCACCCTGGCATCCTGAAAGGACAATATGGCTTTGTGCAAACAAGCAAGATAGCAGCATAAGTATGTACAGGATGGCAAACATTGCATCACATTTGTAATAATAATATGTGCAAAGAGAGCAACATTGCAGTTCTAGTGGCTAAGTATATATATATTTCAGTTTGATAGAAGAGAGAATTTGTGGCTGTCAATCACTCTCGCTAGTCCCAATGCATACATACTTCTTTTCATGCCAGACAAGGATTACTCTTGTTTGTTTTTTTTTGTATGGGAATGGTCTACTCATGCGATGTACAGACTGTAACATTTTCTGCCAGGGTACAGGGAAATTTCCAATATTAATACATTTGGTTCGTTTTTGTAAACACATTTCTGAAGCAAGGTAGGCTATGTGAGTCAGGGGCAGGAAAAAAGAGGATGGCAGTTTATGTATCCTGTGTAACTTACATGTCATTAGGTTCGGTACATTTTGTAACAAATCTTTTACGGTAGTTATCAAAATGAGGAGGAACTACTCAATACTTTTAGCCGGTACCAGCCTCACCCCTTAAGTAGATCACAGCGATCTGTGCGGATATATATGTCAATGTCTTTGCAACCAAATGTTCCCAGAAACCATAGCATCTTTGCCTCCCACAGCAATGAAACAGACTTCTGCCTGGATGGTTTTCCTTCTTCATTTTTGCAACATATACTTAAAATGTCACACTTCTGAAAACCTATTCCGATGAAGAGGTAACATGATGGCTGATTCATGGACAAGGTGGCAAATTCCATTTCTTTTCCCCTTGCTTCACTTTGCTTTCTCAGTCTTCAGAATCCATCAGCGTTCTGTTCATAGAATGAAATGAGAAATACAATTGGCCCTGTGGGCTGCGAATGCAGGAGCCTTCACCTTCAACTTAACCAGATGAGGCGCTATAATTAAAGCTGAGACAGATGCACGGCATACAACATGATACTCTATTTACTGCCATAGGAGTTGTGTTTTAAGTGGAAAGGGGCGGATGTAAAAGGTGACTGATATATCACGAGATGTATAGTCTGTAGGAGACACATGCGTAAAAGCAAATTCCTACACCTAATAGCAACCCGGATGTGTTCCATGCCACCCAATGGATGAAGTGGAGGGAAGGACACAATCGTACAAATGAGTGGAAAGGATGCCCACTATCTTGGAATTGTAATGCTTGCAGACACCCTGCTATCCCAAAAACTTGACCTCCTGGCATCACCAAATCATGGTTACACGAAGCTGCAGGTCCTGCACTCTCCCTAGCTATCCCTGAAAATTACCAATTAATTAGAATGGACCGACCGAACAGCAAAGGAGGGGGTTTAGCTATCATAGCTAAAACTGCCCTCGCCATTAGACTACAAACTTCATCTCCCCTCAAATCATTCAAACTCCTCATAGCCAAAATGCCCATTTCCAACTGCCACACACTAACAATATACCTAATATATAGGCCACCCGGCTCCATTGGGACCTTTGAAGAAGATCTATCCAGTCTCTTAGCTAATAACACCAAAGACTCCTCACAAATCTTATTACTAGGTGACCTGCATTTAGGATTTAATGACCCAGACGACAAACAAGCCCAATCTATAGCCACTATGTTACATACATGGCCTAAACCAAAATGTTCTCAACCCAACCCACAACAAAGGAAGGACCCTGGACTGGGTTGCCACCCTGAATTGTGATACCGCTATCAATAAAATCACCCCCCAACACTGGTCAGACCAATACCTCATCAACTTTACATTAACGCTTA
The DNA here is from genome assembly GCF_040938575.1 of Ambystoma mexicanum. Classification (NCBI taxonomy): domain Eukaryota; kingdom Metazoa; phylum Chordata; class Amphibia; order Caudata; family Ambystomatidae; genus Ambystoma; species Ambystoma mexicanum. The sequence continues at coordinate 458,996,934 of NC_090938.1, read as the reverse complement.
ATAAACTAGTCACCAAAGAGAAAATTATGGCACCCCCCCTACCTACGAGAGCCAAAAAAAATATAACCCCAGACAATCTCCTGCCATTGCTACTACCTACTATCAATGCGCTCCCGAACAACCAGCACCCTGAGCTCCTGTTAGAAAGCTACAATAATGCTATGAAAATAGCATTAGACACCATTGCCCCTTTAAAACTTCAAAAAAGTAAACAACAAGCTCACCTAAATGCCTGGTTCACCCCACACCTAAAAGAACTAAGAATGCAAAAAAGAAAATTAAAGACTATATGGTGCCATACCCCATCTGAAGAAAACAATCTGAAACTAAGACAAACAATGGTGCACCAGCATCCAAAATGCCCTTGCAAATAAAATTAAAACACTCCAACCAAAATTGCCTTAAAAAAGATTCACTAACCCCCATTGAAACATCTCTTAGCTTCATCCCCATAACCACCAACTCACCTAGCCTCGAACCTTTTAAATTCAAAAAAATATCCATCTTGGAAACCGAAAAGATTATTGCATCCCTCAAACCTTCCAACTGTAAGGGTGACAGCTGCCCAGTCCAGCTAATTAAGGATGCCGCAAGAGACCTAGCCCCATTCGTAACCAAATTGATCAATGCCTCCTTCTCCTCCAACACCATCCCTAGTAACCTAAAGGAGTCCTGACTCCTACCCCTCCTCAAGAAGCAAACTCTAGACCCTGCCATTCCTACCAACTATAGACCCATCATCACGGTACCATTTATCCTCAAGATAATAGACAGAGTAGCATATCTACAAATCCAGCAGTATCTTGAAACTAACCATCTCCTAGGTACCCGCCAATCAGGATTCAGACCACAGAACGGCACAGAAACAACCCTAATTGATCTTAAAGTACAGATTGACAAACTCAGTGACAAGGGAGACACTGCCATGTTACTCCTCCTTGACCTGTCAGCAGCCTTTGACCTGGTGGATCACGTAGTCCTGTGCAAACACCTGGCATTGGCTGCCCACTTTTCTAATGAGGCTATAGCCTGGATCCAATCATTCCTGGATAACCGCACAATGAGAGTCTTCTCCACACTGGCATCAGCGGACCCCATTAAAATAACCTGTGGTGTACCCCAAGGTTCTTGTGTCTCGCCAACTGTATACAACATCTTTACAAAGCCCCTATACGACACATTGGACAGATTGGGTCTCACCTACACTAATTACGCAGATGACACTCAGATCCTCATTCACCTTTCCGGCAATTTCGATACGGATACGGCCTTGGTAAACAAAATATATCTCATCTTTCAGGCATGGATGGCCACACATGGACTATGCCTGAATGATGATAAAACCAAAATCCTACTCCTCGGATCCACTGCCAACCTAAAAAAACTCAGCCCCAACTACTCAGTATTTAACATCGATGGCAATATAATCACAGTCTCCAAAACAGTAAAAACATTAGGCTTTCACCTTGACTCAACCCTAACATTAAAGAAACAAGTTAACTCCCTTGCATCCTCTACAGCCTACACGTGCAAGATCATTAGGGCAAGCAGAGCCTTCCTTACCAAAGCCAGTTATATCAGCATTGCCAACACCCTTGTACTCTCCAGACTTGGCTATTGTAATGCTCTGTATTTGGGAGCTAACAAATACATCATAGACAAATTGCAAATATTGCAAAACAATGCCCTTAGAACTGCCCTTAACTTACCTTCTAAAGATCACATCTCCAACACCAGAAGACAAAACAAATGGCTCAAAATTTGCGATAGAATCTCACTGAAGACAGCATTTCTCACCTTCAAATGCCTTAATAATGCAGCCCCACCTACCTGGCAGCAAGAATTGTGAGAAAAACCTCCACTCGCCCCACCAGAACCGCCAACTCCTTCTGCATCCAGATACCCAAATTCAGACTAAAAAAAACAGGCGGCAGCAGCTTCCAGTTAAGGCAGCCAAATATTGGAATGATCTCCCACTTGACATTAGAGCAGACCAGTCTTATTACAGCTGTAGACAGAACATCCTTGCATGGCTACACTCCAATGACCCCCAAGAGTAATCATCTAGGCACCATTCCTCACCTACTAAGCTGACTGTACATATGTATATTATTTGACCGATTTATCATGTGATGTAATGCGTATGTTTATACTATGCCTGCAACTAAGTTTTTAAGCAATCTTGTTTCCTGTTCTCTGTAGCGCCCTGTTACCTTTTGGTTTTGGTGTGCCATACAAATTAATAAACAAACAAACAAACATACTCTTCCAACAACATCTTCTTTGCTATGTTCCCGGAGGTGATGGGGTATAGTATAGTACATTGGTTAGCGGACATGACTAGACAATGCTAAAAAACAAATAATGCTTCGCTTCCTGCTACTCTTTCTCTACTCAAGCATCCTAATCTCCATTCCCACTCCTGTAATTTTCCAACATTTGTTTTCTCATGCCTCATGAGAGAGGCCCATTCTGTCTTTGTCAAGAAGGTCCTGTCTGACAATAGTTCACTCAGGAGCCAGCATTCCTGATGATCCTATTCCTTCATGCAGACTATTGGGGCAACAGTGGACTGGTGTAGCTACAGATGTACAGTTTGTCAAAGCTCTAAGACTACAATGGACGTCATTACCACTTTGCTTTCATTCTTTCAAAGTGGCACATTATGAGTGTGAAAGTTAAGTGGAGGAGACACCTCTAGCACTTGGTTTCAACACCAGAAAATGAAAGAATTACCCCAGGCATAATTACCACTCTCAACAATTCCTCCAAATCCCACACGGCCAGAAATGGGGTCTAGCAGTACTATTTGCCTTTCTGGCAGTAAGTCTGCCATATCGAGTGTTGGTAACAACAAATGAGTTGAGTGGTATTAGCACAGGACACACCAACAAACCCACAATGTGGATTATTGTGTTTTTAAAATATATATTTTCAACAAACTGTTTATTTAGAGTTTTCATAGTCAAGTCCACAATCAACAGTACAGATCTGATCAGACATTAACAATACTCCACACCCTCTGTGTATCGGTACCAGTATAACCCCCCCTCCCCCACCCTTCCCTCATTACCCTCCCTATTCCATTTCCTGGGGTTCGCTACGTTGAGAGCAGTGACAGAAATACAAGATGAGGACTCACAATGGTGGGGAAAAAAGGGAAGTAAAGGAAGCAGCGATGGGATAGGAGGGGAACCTGTGAACATGATTAGTTCAAAGGAAAAGAATGTGGAGAGAACAAGTGTGCCATATTTTGAAATATAGACACGTTTCAATGACTTTGAAGTTGTCGTGGACGAAACTAGATAAGAACATATTGGTAATTCCTAAGCATATGTGTCAGCATTAGCAGAAACAAAAACTGACTTCCAACATGAACCATATGCATGCTCTATGCTAGAAGACAGTGTTTAAACTTGTTGGTGATTGTTATGACAGGGTAACAGACACCCCTATGGGGGGGGCAGGGACCACTCCCAACCTGGGGTTGGCGGCCTAAGAAGTTATATGCCATAGGTGATCCTACCCCAGAGGCGGGGTGAGTGAGTGGGAGGGCCCCAGTCCTTGAACCCCCAAATAGTTACATGAATACCTATCACTTTGGTTCCACTGCCTGTTACACCATGCCTTGCTGCCTCATATCTGTCAGATGTTCTCTCTTGTTTCTTACAGACCCGCCAGCTCCAGAATGCAATTCATCCCATGTTAACCAAGTCCCCAATGCTGAACACGAGTCTCACTGCTGTGACAAACTCCCGATTACCTGCCATAACGCCTACTCCTACGGACAACTGGAGGGTGATGTAGGTGTCAAGAAACAATGGGCCCTAACAACCCCTTGAACACCTAAATGGGAAACATGGGTGGGCCGAAATAGGGGTATTGCCAACATAGAACATGCTGGCTCAACCCCCAGAGAAAAGGAAGCAGGAGATTTCCCGACAGGTCAGGTGCAAAGGGGCCAATGGGAAGGGGGAGGAAATGGTTTGAACGTAGAAGGCCCGGATATAAAATTCCTGCAAGGCCAGGGATCACTGAGGGTGCTCAGGTGAGGTCAGTAGGAGAGGTGGCCGACCACAAGACCAAGCAGAGGACAGAAACTGGAGCTTAGTGCTGGGGAAGTGTTGGAGACCATGGAAAAGAGTGTGCGGGTGATGTATTTTTGTGGTAGAAGGTGTGAGAACGTGGAGTGACTGTTGTGTTGCGAGAGTGAGTGCAGGAATAAGTGATAGAGAGAGAGAGGGGTAGATAGGAGACAATGGAGGTAGAAGGCGGCCAGAAGCAGAGATTTGGTCAGAGAGTGCAAGAGAGAGAAGGAAAGAGGAAACAAGAGTGAAAGAGACAGGCCATAGATGTAGAGGAGGAGAGGTTGAAGAATAGGTGCGACAAAGAGGAGGGAAAGGGGAGTAAGGAGGAGAGCATCAGAGGGGCATAGAGGGGGACAGAGCGAGATGGTAAAGAACATGGTGAGAAAGAGCAAAGAGAGGGGCAGAAGAGAGAGAAAGGATCGAAGCAAAGAGAGACACTGAGAGAGAGAGCGAGTGAGAGAGAGAAGGCGGGAGTATGGAAATCAGGGAGAAAGTAGAAGAAGGCGAGCTGGTTAGAGAGTAATAAGGGTAACAGAGAGATTAGAGGGGAAGTTGTAGAGGGGATACAGGAGAAGAAGAGAGTAGGTGAAATAGAAGGCAAGGGAAATAATAGGGAAAGGAGAAATATGGTGAGACAAAGATAGTGTGGAAAGAAAGAGAAAGGAGAAGGCACCCCTTCCTTACCTTTGAGGAAATCAGAACAGGTTGCCGAGAGAGAGAGAGAGAGAGAGAGAGAGAGAGAGAGAGAGAGAGGAGAGACAGAGAGAGAGAGAGAGAGAGAGAGAGAGAGAGAGAGAGAGACACTGTTGTGACCATAAGAACTTCCCTGCCCTAGTAGTGACCTAGAACCGTCTAGAGAATCGGGAAGTCTGGGCTTGTGAGGAGGACTCCACTGAAAGCTGCGGACTAGATTAGGCCATCTCCTAGGTCTATCCCTCCTGCAATGCCATGTTGAACCAGTGCAGCACATTTACAATACGCCCTTCACATTTTCTAAATGACTTATGGAAAGATTGAGTTAATCTGTGACAGTGTTTGAGAGACGAATGAGATCAACTTGATCCTGAAAAGCAATCCATCAGATGGAGCAAGACAAAGTGTTGTTGGAGCATTCACTCCATGTCATATCACAAGTTTATGTGCTTTACTCAGGCACACAGGGAGTGATTGCCAATGGCAGCCACTAGTTACATATATTGCAGCCGCAGTTGCCATGGGTTCCTATGTAATCTGCCTGCTTTTTGCACATACACACGGGCAGACAGGTTCTGTAGGTATTTTTACTTCGCCAGATGCATCAAAATGAGATGTGGGCAAAAACACATTCCAATCCCATGAATGGGGCAGAAAAAGGGAAGGAGGGGGATTCCTGCTCTATCCCCTCCTCCACCACCCGCCACCCCCATCACGATCCAGGAAATCTGGATTAAAATGACTTTGAAGTGTCAAAGTATCAAGGGGTTTGGATTATTGTGAAGTAGACCCACATGCATAATAAGTTTTACTCCATGCCACACTTTCATGCACATGTGTATGATGGAACGAGAGAATGGAACAGGATTATAATTTCTGCCACGGCATCCTCTCGACTAAATCAACACAAAAGCAGTGGCATTTTGATTGTGCCCTTTTTGCTTTGGATTCCTATGGAATCTGCATGCATTTTACACCAGACAAAAACAGGCAGATTCCAAAGGAATCCGTTATAAATGCTGCCTGCCATGCGTAAATGGAACTCGCAAAAGAAAATTGTATTGGTGATCTTCTCTGCTTGTTAAACCATTTTTTTGAAGCACTTCACTTGAGTATAAGCGCTTTACAAATAAACAATTACAATTACAATTTCCCTTCACAGTGCAAATGGCAAAGGTTGTACATAGGGGAAGTTCTTATGTTTGCACTTAGGTTCAAATGTAATAGGTCCTCTCTCCACAATTTAAACCCAGGAGAAAAATGACCTCCACATAGAGTTTGTTTGTGCATATTACACCACATCAGTGCCATTTTAGAGGCCTATGAACAGAAGCTACAAGCAGAAAAACAAGGGATAAAGACTGTTGCAAAAAGCACTGCTCCAGTGAGAATAAAGGGAAACCTAGTGACGCAGAAGAGAGTAGTCAGCCAGAGCTTTGCTGCCAAATGCCAGACACATGCCCACAGCATTCACAAGTTGTTTCACACATATTCAAGCACATATTCACCATCCAGTGCTCGTCAGTCACTCACTTTATCAAGAGCAGGAGATGTATCCCGCGAAGAGAAGAGTGCACACTGCATGTATGCACACTTACAGTTTGGTGCAAATGGGTGATGCTTATAAAGCATGTTTACAGGTAGCACTACCCACCTGCTCAACCTGCCACTCTGTACCCTGCTGACCTCGTGCTATCAAGTCCTCTTTACCCCCTTACACTGACTGCCTCTTCCGTGAATATACATTTTCTCAAACAACTCCCCATTTATAGCACTGATGCCCCTCCAATGTTTTTGTGAAGCACCTTGATGTTCTCAGGCTAGGTTTTCCTTTAAAACAGCCAACGCATGAGTACAACAAGAGATTCCCAATGTACATTGATGTAGGATCCAGGGTAGAACAAGCAGAACATTCGAATTCCGAGTTCACAGCATAATAGATTTCACTAATGCAGCGTTAAGCACCTGTTCCAAGGGCTGGAACGGTCCATTCCAGCCCTTGGAACAGGTGCTTAATGCCATTAGCACCCCATTCCAATGGCTGGGACAGGGCTAATTGAAAGTATTTTTGTTCCGTTAAAGGGGTGCGTGGTGGCCTCACGTTCACAGAATGAAAAGGCTGTTCAAAGATGGCCACCTTGGAAAGCAAAGGCAGGGCTCCTTACAGAGCCCCTCTTCCCTTTCCATCGTGGCCAGCGGGAGCAGAGAGCAAGGAGTGGCTGCTGCACTTGCCGTCACCCAAATGAGGTAAGTGGGCGGGTGGGAATAAAAAAAGAAGGGTGCATAGAGTAGTGGGAGATAGCGGCCAGGAGATCCGGCCATCAGGCGGCTTGGAATGAAAGCTGAGATCGACAGTTTCATACCGCTTTAATAGCCACCTGATTGGCTGGCTTCCCCCATGAGGGTGCTAATGTGAATAAAGTCACATCTTGTAAATATTGTCAAAATACCATTCTAATAAAAAGATGCAATTACCTATAATAGGTGAAATGGGTTTTCATAAGATTTCAGTGGCATTGAGTCTGAGTTCTTGGGTAGAAATTCAGTTTCTATGCTCTGCTAGAAGTGCTGTTATTCATTAGTTGAAATAACGAATGATTGATATAGCATACTTGTGATGCAGCTCAAAACATGGGGCAACCTCACATTTTCGTTGTAAATGCAAAGGTTGCTCACAATGTCTTCTTGGGGCAATACTTAAAGAGCAGATACCTTTTTTCCTGCATCCACTAGTTTTACTGTTGAGGAGACACATTTCCCTAGTTCCCTGCAAATCATGAACGTTCTTCTGTAACTGCCTACATTCTTGCCCGCCCTCATTATATGTGGCTGTGAATCTTTCCCATCCTCTCACAAGCTCGGGGCAATGTCTGGGCTCAGGATGTGATAAGCGTGTATGATGGATATGATCCCTGGACTATAAAGGCCAAACGAATGGCATGCCCTGAGCAGTACGCTATCTTGTCGAAAGAGACAATGCCTATGGTCACCAGTTCGCAAATATAACTTCATTGCATTTATAGAGGCCAAAAAGAGCTGTTCATTTTCTCCAAGCCTTAAATTAAAATACAGACACAACCAAATTTCTTCAATAGACAATATTCTTTTCAGAATGTGATTGCAATTCCAAGTGCCAAGAGGCCACAAACGTATTCACTTATTATGCACTTACCCTGCTCTGTGCAGGCATGTATCATTCAGAAGGTCAAGGGCTCTGAATGACCGTTGTTTTTTTTTCCCCACTGCCCCCCCTCCACTCCTTGAGCGCTTTGAAATACCTCCCTGTGTATAGGCGCTATACAAATAAACAATAAATAAATACCTGAACATGGCAGAAATTTGGCTAGGCAAGACCCAATAGCAAAACCATAGATCAGACAAAGTACAGATTGTTCTATGTTTTCTAGGTCAACCCCCTCACAAAAGTACAATTGTGTCACCTGGATAATGTTGATTGCTTCTATTCTTAAGAAGGAAAGTCAAGATACTATCAATGACACAGAATTATACATTACACCCGGTCAGCATCCCCAAATAAATTATGTACCAGGATGACTCCCTCTGAGACCATGCCCTCTGTTCAAGAGCAAACCACATCTTCCGTCCCCAACACCCTGCAAGGCTTGCATCTGACCCTAAGCATAGATCAGGGACAGAACGAAAGAGGGTGAACTTGTTCCAAGTGTCTATAGTTCACATCCATCAAGAGATTGCTGTTCTTGCTTGACTTCAACGCAGATCCCAACCTGAGTAGCTTAACTCTCCTCTCAAAGTCTGAACCTTTAAGCTTTGAAGCGCCCTCTTATGGAGTGGTATTGGAAATATTGCCTCAATCAAAAAGGACCATGAATAGCAAATAGAGTCACTGCAAAATACGTGTTCAATTTAATTGAATTGACTATGCACATGGAACATCACATTTATGAGCAGGTCATTCATTATCATCTTCCCTATAAAACAATTATGAATCTGTTAATTGGAGGACACATCACACAAGGTCATCATCCATCAAAATAGCATAACATGTGTATATCACATATATTAAAATATCGATTTTCTCGAGGAGTGTGCTTAAACCAATACAGAAATTACCCTCAAACATAATGTGCTGTACAACAACCCCTTTAAACAAATCTACCCTTCGCCAACACGTGTTTCATCACATCAGAAGTGGGTGAATAACCACCACTATCAAGAGTAGGCGGAATGTTATCAATCATGTGTATACCCCTACTCAAGTCTTGAAGGTAGATTTCCCTAAGTAGTAACTACTTCCGACTTCTCCCTGTTGACCTTAAAACCCAGATTGTAGAAAAACCTGGCAGTCAGGTCCAGGTGACTCTGTGCACCTACATCGGAACTGGTCATGATTAAAACATGTGTCTAAATATATCAACAAGTGAGCACATCTGTACAGAGAACCTCTGCAACTCGTCTCACCAACTTTGTGAAGCACTTAAGAGCTCATACCATGCCAAACAGGAGAAGCCTGAGTTGGCATTGTCACCATTCTTAAGAAAACTGAATTATTTTCCTGTGCTCCCATCAAATGTACACCGTCAGGGAAGCACCTTCAGATACAACTGAAACAGCCAATCCCCTCAGATTATACCTCTCTAAATGACGCAATCATTTCCATCTTGAGATGTTGGTATATGATGAAGCCATCGTGATCCATCAGGCCAAAAACTGTGCAACACCTCTTGCCATTCTTGGGAACCAGAAAGTTAGTGTTGCTCCCTCTGCCTCCTAGAAGAAACCTGCACTTCTCTAACAACATGTTCTTTAACAAGTACTGCACTTACTGAAAGTTCAGTTGACGTCCCTTGTGTGGCACAATAATCAATCAACTGGCTGCAAACCCCTGATGGGGACTAAGACGGACTATCTTGAAACCCAGCAATGTTTGCAGTACTCTGAGGACTTGAGAAAAAAAATATGGCAGTTCCTGATGAAATCATGAATACACCGGCCAATGCAAGCCCTAGGTAGTTTGCCTGCATATTTACCTTGAGGGAAATGTTGCCATCAATTTTGGACTCTAAATCCTTTGCTCTTGAAGAATTTCCCTCTATGGAGAATCAGGTTGGGACTGCAAAACCGACAATGTTGTCTGCCACTATGTTGTCTGGAGGAGAGGCTTGAGGTTATGGAAGTGCAGACAGATGTATAACCCCTATTACAACTGGCCCTCCCAGAGACCTGAGGGCATACACATCTTCCTTATAAATGCCTGAACAATTCCATGACTGTAAAAATAATCACATCTTTCACCAGGCATTAGACAAACTGCAACAAAAAATGTTAAGTCCTTCAGCCTCTTTATTCAGGGACTGTAGGGAAATGCAATAGGGAAATCGGAATTTCAACAAGGGTAGCTCCAAGGCACTGTAAATACAACTCAGAGCATGCTTTTCTCTAGAAACAACGTCACATTTGATCAACTTGCACTGAGGCTGGCAGCACATTGCAAATTACACAATCCCAGGAGCATACAGTAAGAACTGAACAGCCTTTGATCATTTCGAGGTCACGAAGTGAAGCTCATGGGTGCTGGAAAAAGGCAGTGAATGCACAATCATTTTATAATTTGGCATATTAGTGTATGTAGCTGGTCTACTGAAGGTTTCAAAATGTCCCACAGTGGTTTCAAATTTCCCCCTGCACATGTGAGCATTGGAAGAGGGTTGAAGAATTCCTAAAATGCAACATTAAAATGGTAACATGTCAATGGTTCAAGTCTCCTCTGGAATCATGATCGGTTGTATTCCCATGAAAAATTGATGTAGGTGACTGGCGGCAGATCAGTCAAAAAGATCTGCTGGTTATCTTAACTGTCTTAAGGTTTTGGCACCATGATGTGGGAATTGGGGGTTGGACTGTGATGTCACAGAGGCGATTGAGGGTTGTGTGGCAAGGTTTACAGGGCCCAATCATTTCAGGATAATGTATGTCCCAAAATAGGGGAATGTGGTAGCTCTACCAATTCGCCTCACATGGAGGACTAACTTAACGTTGCAAAATGGTTTGATGATAATTAGTTGGTATGGTTTTAAAAGCTCTTGTTTTCGGGTGTATCTCTGACAGCACCTTTCAAAAAGTTCTGTTCCACGTTCTGTGTGAATTTTGCTTTCCCAGCTGTGCTTGGGGTCCAGAATAAATTGCATTGCTTCTTGCTTGGTGTATACTCCTTCTTTGTATTACATCTTTAATTGTCATTGGTGAGTTTTGAGGCAATTGACAGAACACCTTACTGAGAAAATAGAGTTAAGTATTATATCTCTCTAACAGCAACAACCACCAGTCAACACCAGCCTCCTCCATCTCTGAAAGAATCCCGGCAACATCTGGAGAGCACCAGCACCTTCCCTAAGTATTGCCAGGCGAATGTGCCAGTCCAAACATGTATACCCAAATCTCTTAAATGTTTGGGAAGTTCGGTGGATACCAAATAGGGTAGAAATGTGGATGTTTCAGGATTTGGAGAAATCATTTGGTACAGGCCAACTGAACAATAACCTCCAAGAGCCAACGCGTTAATAAGAGACCCTGAGCAGATATCTGTGCTATCATTAGTAAAATAATCTACATCAATGGAAGACTACATTCAACTTTAATGTGCTTTTTCCACAAAACTGTAGTTTTCAGGATCGCGTGTGTAATAAATAATGTAAAATTGAACAAATCCCTGCATGCTGGGATTCTGACAAAGTATACTGGATCTTGGCATATTCATGTTACACATTGGTGATGTGATTAAAAAAAAAGGGGAACAAATAAAACCGATTTTTCTTACTTGCAATGTTTAAAAGCGTGTTTTAATACTGTGAGAAGTGGGAACAAAAGCAGTCTGCTCAACATGTGTATAATGTCAATTGTTGGGAAGGACAAACAGCTGCAAGTAATTAGGCCCCATAGACCAAAGGAGGTGTCATGATCACAGGTCTAGTGACCACACCTCAAGTTATTGCTAAGGTGAATCTGAGGGCTATCATATAGATGAAGAGGAATTATCCTAGTAGATCATGGCCCCATCCTGATGTATATGGTTATTATCACATGGAGGTGTGCAACTAATAAGGACAGTGAATGATTGTAGGTTGAGATGTTAAATCATGCTGAAGTGTAATATGTCGATTCAATACATACATAGCAAGGTATTAACATCTGACAGTAAAATACGACAAACACAACGAATATTCTCACAAAATCTGCATGTTGTGTTCACTGTTCTATGTAATATTTATGTTCCAACAGTGCCCTTGGAGTTCCTCTAGTAGTGTAAGGTAGTATGTCTGTCCTGAAAACTCTCTACAAAGAACAGTTGTGAATACCCTGCATGCATGCATACGAAAGAAGATTTTAATATCAAATGCTGTGAACTGAAAAACACTTTCTGTAAGACCCCGACCTAGTGAGTAATTTAGAATCACCACAGTCTACCAAATTGGATACCAGCATTCAACTTTGTGCTTTGAATTATGATTTTCCTCTCAGACAAAACTAAATGCGGTTTTACTAAACGAAACTTTGTGTTATGAAATGTAAATGACGTTCCCTTGTGTATGAGAATAGCAAATGCACGGCAATAGTGTCGCAATGTCCATGTATCTCTGTGTCACACGAGAGGCTACTTGTTTGCAGAACTTTCTCCAGAATGAAGGATTTCAGCCATTGTGAAGTCTGCATACTATTTTAACTTGTAATGTACAAAACAAATAGTGGGTAAGATGTGATACTGCCCAGAGACGTCCTTTTAGCATTCAACCTTATCCTCTATCACGTCACTCAACCCCTAAATGGCATGATTGGTCTATAATACACGGTCATCAGTTACTTTACCTCTCTAGATGTTGACTGTATCTTCTATCTTGTCTGTTATCCAAGCGTGAGCACATTGTGCAGTGACAAACCTGCCATTGATATGTGTCTCTGTGTGCTTTGTGTAATATATGTAATAGACTTTGTATAAATAAATACAGGTAGATGCTTGTCCACAGAGATACCGAGGGGTTCAGTGCGCTACAACACATGCAAAATTAAATATATAAATTGCAAAACAGGGGATTCAGTAGGTTGTGAGATATAGTCGTAAGTAGGGGTGGGGCCGAATTCCTTTTATCGTGTGTGCTGAAGTCTTCCGCGGGTGCTACACTTTTCTGCTGTCTGCATGGAGAGCGCCCACTGGCAACACATTTTCTTTTTTCCGCGGGAAAGTCGAATTTTGCTGTGTTGATTTCCCTTTTCGCAAAGGATATCTGTTGGGATGTGTTCTTGAACATGTGTGCGTTAGTGTGCGGTGCAAATGTCTGAGAATAACTGTGAAGCAATGATTTGGTGGTATTCGGACGCGCTAGACAATGGAGTTCATCACAAGTTGGGGTGGTGTGGGTAAAATGCAGTGGTATTACCATATACCACATCCCCCAACTATTGGCTATGAGCTGGAGGTAAATCTGCCAGCTTTCTGCCACGTTTCAGTGGAATTGCTGTGGTGGTGGAATTAGAACTGTGGTCATTCTGAAGGAATGGAGAAATGTTATTTTAATTGGTTATTTATAACGCGCTTAATACCCAGAGGTTTCTAAGCACGGACCAAGGGATTGAATCTGTGTTGCTCCTCATTGTCTTGCTTTCAAGGCGAGTGCGTTGCCCCTGAGCTATCCTCCCGAGGTAGTGGAAAAGGGTTTGGGGGAGAAGTGGTTTGTGAACAGAATGGATTTAAGCTCTTTCCTAAATGCACATGTTGAGGTGTGGCTACCTATGTGACTGAAAGTTCCAGTGTGCAGAAGCATAGTCTAGAGACACCTGTCTCTACTTATTTTTCATTGTATGTTTTCTGTGTGTTTGAATTGGTGGCTATGCGGGTGTGTCCAGCAAAGTTCGGGACAATCAGGTTTGCGGCTGTGGAGGGTTTTGAAGATAATCTACAAAGAGCTGAACCATTCACTAGCCTGAAATGGGAGGCTAGGGAAATTGTGATTATGGGAGCGATGTGGACAAGGATTTGAATTGACCCGATATCAGGAGAGCTGAGGCATGAGAGACGGCCTTGAGAGGACAAATTAGGAGATTGGGAGCATAGGAAGATTGGATGCCATGATCAATATTGCATAGAGATAGAAATGGTGGTTCGGCAACAAATGAGATGACAGACAAAGCAGATTTAAAAGTTGTTATTAAAAAAGATAGATTGTTAGTTGGTCATCTATGACAAACTGGACATTCCTCACCGGGACCGAGCTAAATAGTGATAATATATATCAACTAATAGGTTGTCTGAGTTCTGTCATAAAGCTGAGTGGGCAACACAAAAGAACAGGACACCAGAATGTGATAACAATACTCTTTATTTACTACAAGTCTCTTCAACACACCTCTATGCCATGTCACTGTCACTTATAAGGTCTAGTGAGACACTGGATAGAGGGTATCTTGCATCCTGATACTTGATATTTTTTTTTAACTCTCTTCTTAGTATTTGTTTAAGGGGTTCCCTTACCCTTCTTCTATCCATCTTTTTAATCTATTCTCTTGTATCCAGCTTAATGGATTTTTTCCCCACACTTCTCCTTTGTGGCTAGTCCCAACTTTGGACTGCTCCTGTAAACATTGGTGGATTCCATCACCTCTGCCTTCCTTTGCCTTCCTGTGAGGCAAAAAACCTTGGAGTCATTTTCAACTCCACTCTCTCCTTCTCCCCTCACATCACAGACCTTTCCAAAAAGGCCCATTACCAGCTGCACCTGCTCAAAGATACTCTTCATTGTATCACTTCCCCCAGAATCTCATTGTCTCCAGAGCCTTGCTTCTCTCTAGGTTGGACTACTGTAACAGCCTCTTTCTCAACCTCCCTTCCTCTACTCTCCACTCTCTGTAACTAATCCAGAATAGGACTGTGAGACTTATCCTTGGCCTCAAGCCCAGGGACTGTCTCTCTCTAGCCCTGTGGCTGCAAGGATCAAGTTCAAGATCCTCTGCATCATCCACAAGGCTTTCTGGAGCCTGGGCCAACAATACATACACACTCTCTTCCTAAATACCTTCCTTCTCGATCCCTTTGCTCGGCTGCCTCCAACTCTCTGAGTGTCAGACACTTCTCCAAGCAGAGAGTAGGGGGCAGATCACTTTCCTCTGCAGGTGCCTCCCTCTGGAGCGGCCTCCCTCCCCATCTCAAACTTGAGCCAGACTACCTGAAGTTCCTGAAGCAGCTCAAGACTTTCCTGTTCTCCTCTTCTTTCTCTCTCTCCCTCCTGCGGACCTACCTGCCTGCTGCGCTGACTGGTTGCTTGGATGCCCTATGAGACTCAGTGGGTACCCGGCTTCTATATGACCAGTCTCCCCTGCACTTCCCCCTGGCCTGTTATTCAATAGGGGCTGCGAGTACAACCTCTACAGCCCCCTGCCTCCTTGAACTTACACAGAGCTGAGCAGCCCGTGCTGCACTTACTCAAAGCAATGCTGCCCTGATCACACTTTCCCTTTCCCCTTCCCTTTCAATTCTCCCATTCCCCCTCCCAAGCTACTTGTGTTACTGCACCTGCACAGTCTGAATGGCACAAGACCTAGAAGGATAGTTTTTCTTGTCTTCCCTCCGTACCCTTCCTTGTCTTGTCACACCTAGAAACACATTGGTAGTCCAATTTACCACACCAGGGCATTTGAGAAGGGCCTTATCACCTTCCTCTACCAGGGTCCTGATAATAACCCTCCATGTAATCTCTCTGTTCTGTTCTTGTCCCTCCTTGACAATATATCAAATGCTTATTTCACCTCCCACTGTCAGTCCAAAGCCTTAGGTTGTGATATTCCTCCTACCCACTGCCTTGGGCCTGGCTGGCCTCTTCCAAACATTGTGTGTTGTCTGTCTACTCACTCCGCTACCTCTTTTCTCCTCTTCCCCTTGCCTTGGTCTTCACCTCCACCTGATGCACACCCACCTTCTCCTTATCTTTTCCTGCCAGCTCCACCTGATACTCACCCACCTCCTCCCTGTCCTCTCCTGCTACCTCCTCCAAATTTTCATCAACCTCCTCCTTACCATCTTCTACCATCTCCTCCTGATGTTTATCAATATGTGGGTCTGATATTTCCTCAGCTCTTACATACGCTCCAGTAGCAATTTTGGTTCCATGCAGAAACCCTGCTTTTGTGCTCAGTCCACATAGGCCTACCAAACATTTGACATTAGAAGGAAAACCTCCCTTTGTGCTAGGTCCAGGTAGGCCCACCAGCCATTTGACATCATGCGGACATCCTGCCTTTGTGCTAGGTCCAGGTATGCCTGCCAGCCATTTGACATCAGGAGGACCTCTTGCCTTTGTGCTAGGTCCAGGTATGCCCACCAGCCATTTGACATCAGGAAGACCTCCTGCCATTCTGCTAGGCCTACCTACAATTTGACATCAGGAGGACATCCTGCCTTTGTGCTAGGTCCAGGTAGGCCCACCTGCCATTTGACATGAGGAGGAACTGTTGCCTTTGTGCTAGGTCCATCAGACCAACCATCTATTTGACATCAGGAGGAACTCCTGCCTTTGTGCTAGGTCCAAGTTGGCCCACCTGCCATTTGACATGAGGAGGACATCCTGCCTTTGTGCTAGGTGCAGGTAGACCCACCATCCATTTGACATCAGGTGCACATCTTGCCTTTGTGCTAGGTCCAAGTAGGCCCACCTGCCATTTTAGGTGCCATTTTAGGTCCACATAGGCCCACCAGCCATTTGACCACAGGAGGAAATCCTGTTTTGGGGCTAGGTTCAGGTAGGACCACCAGCCATTTGACATAAGGAGGAAATATTGCCTTTGTGCTAGGTCTAGGCGGGCCCACCATCCATTTGACCATAGGATTACATCCTTCTTTGGTGTTAGGTCCAGGTAGGCCCACCTGCCATTTTACATCAGGAGGAACTGTTGCCTTGGTGCTAAGTCCATCAGACCCACCATCTATTTGACATCAGGAGGAAATCCTGCATTTGTGCTAGGTCCAAGTTGGCCCACCTGCCATTTGACATGAGGAGGAC
Source organism: Ambystoma mexicanum (assembly GCF_040938575.1). Classification (NCBI taxonomy): domain Eukaryota; kingdom Metazoa; phylum Chordata; class Amphibia; order Caudata; family Ambystomatidae; genus Ambystoma; species Ambystoma mexicanum. Next base: position 458,980,130 of record NC_090938.1, on the reverse strand, counting down.
ATCCTGCCTTTGTGCTAGGTGCAGGTAGACCCACCATTCATTTGACATCAGGTGCAAATCTTGCCTTTGTGCTAGGTCCTAGTAGGCCCACCTGCCATTTTAGGTGCCATTTGAGGTCCATGTAGGCCCACCAGCCATTTTACCTCAGGAAGGAATCCTGTCTTGGGGCTAGGTTCAGGTAGGACCACCAGCCATTTGACATAAGGAGGAAATATTGCCTTTGTGCTAGGTCTAGACGGGCCCGCCATCCATTTGACCATAGGATTACATCCTGCTTTGGTGCTAGGTCCATGCAGCCCCATCAGCCACTTGATATCAGGCAAAATCCTTACTGTTTGGCTAGGTCTAAGTACCTCTCGTTGGGTTTTCAGCCTCATCTCGCCAAAGATCCCATTCGGCTTCTGCAGTGCTATCATACCATGCAAACTCCTGATCGCTAGTGCATATGTGTAGCAGTTTGCAAGGACCCTGGCCTGCAAGTGGGGAAATGCAATCTAATTCCTTCTGATTCCTGAGAGCCTTTTGCATCAGTTTCACCCTTTGCCGCAGAACCCACTCTTAGAACACAGTCCCATGATGTTTGTTCTCCGTCTGCCTCTTCTATGAGAGCCTGCTCAGGCCCATATGACACATTACACTTTGTTTCTTGGAGGGTCACAGAAATCAAGCTATAGGGTCAGAATTCCTCGTGCAAACAATATAAGGCCTAATTCACAAAGATTGACACAGGAGCAAATAAGGATATACCCTGGGCATCTCAGACCTTCTCCTGCTACCTTATGCCTGAGTCACAAAGCCTTAATCTGCAGCAAATCCGGAACCGCCTACAGCAACTCTGAAATGCCCTTGTGAACAGTGTGTGAATCTCGTTTGAATCTGAGCATCTAACAGATGTTCCAGGCAGCTCCATATGTGGTTCAGCCTTAGTTTTGTGAAAAATGTGGAAGGTATTAGTTGCAAATTTGAGAGTCTCAGGGCATCCCCTGATTTCCTGAAGGGAAATTATTGGTGACTCAACCCCATACATGGTGTCTCTACATTGGGTAGCTTCTTCAACCTGCGTGTAGACACATGGGACTAAGCATTCACAATATACCTGGGGCTTAGTTCAGCTTTCTGAGTATCCTACCACTGACACCACCCTCTCAGTTTAAGGCATTCCATGGGTTCACAGTGGGGTTCTGCCGTGGGGCTGTGTACGTCCTCCTCGTAGTTAACCGCTCTGGCAACTGTGCTCTAGTAGGCCGCCCTGGGAGGCAGTGTCCTCCAGGCCATTGGACAGAACCAGGCACCGTCATCATAATCTCAACAAGTAGAACAGATGTTACTAGTGATTTCCTGTATTTATATGAAGAAGGTAAATTTACAAGAGTACATTTCACTTATTGCCTGAAAATCATGCCACTAATTAACAGTCACCGTGTGACTATTTTTCATATGTTATATTTAAAAGCCCTTGATCGCTCTCATGCCTCATATTGATGCTGCCGTACAAGCTGTCAGAACCCAGAAGTCGAATTGATATCAGATTCTCATGTCCAATGTGTTAAATATACGTTAACAAATCTTTTGAATCCTTAAATGTATTAATTTGAAAATAATTTGAACACACTAGTAGAAAATTATGTCAGGGACATGTCCTCAACGTAGAAACATGTGCTACGAAAAATGAAATCAACAGTGATAGCAAATAATGGCCCTCATTACAACCCTGGTGTTGGACCATGGAGCTAATAGCCATGGCGGAATGGGGAATTACCGCCCCTTCCGAGATTGGCGGGGCGGTAATTCACCATGCCGCCATGGCCCTTCCCCATTCCCATTTTTGCCCCATAGGGCTCAATGGGAATGGGGAAGGCGCTAGGTACGGTGCCACAAATTGCGGCACCGTACATAGCACCAAGGACCCTTTGCGGGTTGGTTTTTAACACCTGCAAAAAGCAGGCGTTAAAGTCTCCAACCCGCAAAGGGACCTCGTAATCAGGCGTTAAGGGTTTAACGGCGCCGCCACCTTTTACGGCGCTGTTAACCCCTTAACGCCTGGGTTATTGTGAAAACATAAATATTGATATGAGGCTGGGAAGCCCAAAGGAAACACACCAACACAGGTTACAAAGGACATACAGGTGCTTTATTTAAAAGCTACAACAGTTACCAAAAGTCAATTGACAAACGGATAGCTATTCGGCTCTCAGAGTAACGTAACAAACTTCAACAAGGGTTCGATGCATTAGTAGAGAGACCGTACATTGGAATACTTGGGCTTTTATATCCTTTATCCATCCCTTGGCCAACCCCCTCACGGGTTAACCATTCTTGGGACCAGGCCTAGGGTTCCTTGCCAGGTCAATCCTATAATGTATGCATTTTGATCAGTTCCGCTGATACAGTTGTTCATTTATACATAGGTCAGGGTTAGGACAAGGTCTCAGTTCGCGACCCCGACAAGTGGCCTACAGGCATATTAATTATTCGTGTGTGCGGAGGTCACAACGGCCAGAATCTGACTCAGAATGTTGTTCGGCCTCCATTTTGATGTTCAGGGTGACTTCCACTTTACAAGAGAACCTAAAATGGCGGCTAAATCCAAGATGGCGACTTACATAACTTTTCGTTAAGGTCAAGACCTTGCCGCGGAGTCTATTTACATGATATTTTAGACAACTTGGCGTAGGCCAATACACATTCAAATACTGCAATAGGAGGCATAATATCATTTCAATTCCAACAGACCCTCCTTTTGGCCTATGCCAAGTGCTAATATAATTTCTAATACTTTTGCAAATAACTCCATGTGCTGTCATCCATACATCCCGAATCATTGTCTGTAATATCTATAGCCATTAGGTCGTTCATCAGAACCTCTTGTAACACAAACTCTTTGGATGCTGTATCTGGGGCATACATTCTATGCCCTATTGTGCTCACTGCTTGGGCACAACATCCCCCTAGCATTCCACATATACTCGGAAGACATTGAAAACAGCAACAAAGGAATAGCAGGATCCCTAAAATAACTAGAATAACAGAAAGCACCTTCCAACCCCAAGATCTTAAAGAATCCCAGAACCAGGTGCTAAGATTCCAATCTCCTACAGGGATATGTACTTCAGAACTAAGAATATGCAAGTTCTGTATTGCTTTAAAAATTGTCGGCGAGGAATCTGGAACAAAAACACAGCAAGCGGACCCACCAATTTGCATACTCCACCTCGTTCCGCCAAAATTACATCTAATGCCATCTGATTTTGGAGTGCTACCAATCTTATTGCTTTTTGTTCTAGTGTCATATTGTAGAGTATGCCCGTGGTCTGGTTGATCATTCTCTCCAGTACCCTTGCTAATCCCCTAATGTTCTCAGAGTTTGTTATTTGTCCCCAAAAGGGCACAACTGATTTTGCTATATCTCCCAATACTTGCCCAGGGGTATCTCCGATCTTGTCCCGCCGTGGGCGAGCCTTAGAAACCTCCAATGTACTAGCTACAAATACACCGGGTAACAGGATTCCTAAATAACAGGTTCCCTGCCAATCCTTGGGCAACCAGGGAAATGCTAAACTACCACAAACAAAATAAACAGGCCCCCCTACATACAGAGGCCTGTTTTCTCCAGTCAAATTTACAGTATTCATACAACCTTCAAAATCTCCCATTGGCCGAGTGCCATTTCTTTGTACACAAAAGGGGACCGAGTCAGGGCTATGATTTATAGAGTAGGAAGGAGGCACGGCGTCCTTATTGCCTATCGGAGCCATTTTAAAGGAAATTAAAGTTTGAAAAGGAAGAGACAGTTTATCAGACGGCCTAATAGAAGCGACATTAGGTTTACTTCTATTTGCAAAAAGCGAGCATCCCAGGGGAGTTAATTCACGTTTCTCGAAATCATTCAAATTAGTTCCATCAAAGTTCCCCGAGATGCTATCATTCCAACGGCCAAAGAATAGTGCTCTAAGAGAGGCATAGCAAGCAGTCGTTAGAGGTAAAGGGTGAATATACCACCCTAGTCCCTTGTTCCCATGTTGCGGTAAATGAGTGCAAATCCAACAATTACTCTTATTAAAAATGGCATGCGTTGCATTCATTACTATCATTAGAGTGTTATTATGATACTTTTGTCTATGTTGGGAGTCTCTAGGGGACAGAGTATGAAGGTGTACAGAGGGAGTCAAAGCAGTTGGTACAATCTTGGTCGGTAGTAGAGGTTTTAGAGGATAGATTTCTTCAAAGTACCAAAGTCCTACAGCAGTAATCGCAAAAATAACAATTATCATTATCAAAACACAGCAGTACGTTTTCGGGGCCCAGGCACATTGTTCATTGTCCAAGTTGGTCACTCCCTTATTCACAAGTCCAGTGCGGGGAGCAGCAGTGTAGGTGGCAAGCATTGTAGTTCCTCAATCGACGACCCCAATGTTCGTTGCTGGCGACGCTATGGTCGTGCGATTTCTTAGTCCTTCCCAACCCTAGCCAGCAGAATCCCTTTTGTTCAACAGAAACTTTCTTATAAAAAAGAAAACTTCCAATCACTTCCCTTTCCCATATGCACAGAAAACCCGTGCCATAGTTCTATTTTCTTCGTCGGAGGTTGTACCTGGTGGTACCCAACATTGTTTGATCCGAAAATAAGGTGTCGTCACTTCCTGAGGGAAGCGACGTGTCGGAGGCGACGGAAGTTGCAGAGCTTGAAACAGTGTTTTCCGGAAGTGATTTTTTAAGAGAGTGCAGAGACGAAATGGACTGTTCCCCAAGCTCCACGGGCTCAGAGAGATTCTCCGACGCACTCACAGCGCTGCTTGCTACTCCAAGATCAGAGACTGTAGCATCAGCGAGGGGTTCTGATTCTTCTGTAACGTGTGGCGTTGGGTGAGGAAGTTTCTTGACATGCGTCGCGTGGATCCAGTGTTTCTTCCCCGCCACCCGCACTGCTGTCCGGGTGACCAACAGCACCTGGTAGGGTCCCTTCCAACGAGGAGCGAGACAGGAAGACCTTTCGTAGGCCTTCACTAGGATCCAACTTCCAGGCTGTATATCCTGTCCTGGGCCCGTGAACCGTACAGGTAAAGCCGAATACACCTGGTGATAAATGAAATACAGGTTTTTAGTTAACTGGTTACAGTAGTCTACAAGCAATATATTTTCCACCTCTCTCAGGGCTTTAGGTTTTGGGAGACTCCAAATGTTAGCAGGTCTCCCCATCACTACCTCAAATGGAGAAAGCCCAGTCTTAGTTTGAGGTGTGGTACGCATAGCCAATAATACAATAGGTAAGGCATCTGGCCATTTCAGTTTGGTATCGGCACATCCTTTTGCAAGCTTATTCTTTAAGATACCATTGTGTCTTTCCACCAACCCAGCACTCTGAGGATGTCTAGCTGAGAGAAATCGTTTCTCAATATGTAAAGCTGTGCATATCTGCAAAATTACTGCTGCAACAAAATGAGGACCATTGTCCGACCAAATTACCCTTGGGAGCAAATCGAGGAAAGAAATCTTTTACCATAATCTTTGCAGTGGTCATGGCGGTAGCATCTTTAACGGGGAAAGCCTCGACCCATTTACTGAAGGCACAAATAATTACAAGAACATATTTCAGATTGTTACACCGTTCCATCTCAATAAAATCAAAGTGAATGACCTCGAAGGGAACAGAAGGGGGCCCAAAGCTTCCCCTTGGAGTTACTGTCCCCTTCCCCACATTGTGCTGTAAGCAGATCATGCAATTTCGAACATGATGTTTGGCAGTCTCCGGAATCTTGTTATTCACCCAAACTTGTTCTAACATTTTCGTGATCTGCTGAGCACACACATGTGTAGGACCGTGTGCCATCGTAACCATTGCCAGTACATATGAATCAGGGAGCAACCATTTTCCTTCAGATGGATCTACCCAACACCCATCATCATCTAGTTTCCCCATTCCTTCGGCCCACCTTTTAGATTCTTCTACTGTGGCATCAGTTTGAATATCTCGCACAGACCCAATACCTTCATCCATTATATAAGCATCTTTCATTTCCCTCAAAGCATACATGTCCGTGCTAAGGTCTGTGGCCGTTTGCCTAGCTATCAGGTCCGCAAAAGCGTTCCCTTTTCCCACATCATCTATGACCTTATGATGTGCTGCACATTTCATGATCGCTAACTGCCTAGGGAGTGAGAGTGCCGAGAGCAATTGCACTATCGAGGGGCCATGCTGAATCTTGGTCCCATGTGAGGTCAGGAACCCTCTTTCCGACCAGAGCCTAACAAAGTTGTGAGCCACCACAAAGGCGTACTGGCTATCAGTGTATATATTTACTATACGCCCTTCGGAGAGTTCACAAGCTCGGGTCAATGCTATAATCTCTGCGGCCTGCGCGGAGTTATCCGAAATTCTCTTAGTTTCAACAACTTTACTCAATGTAATAACTGCGTAAGCAGCTGTAGATGTACCATCTGGGAGTTTGAAGCAGGAGCCATCACAAAACAGTTCCCCTTCTGCATTGTCCAAAGGAGTATCTATAAGATCTATCCTGCCCTTCGTTTCTTGTTCAGTGGTATACAGGCAGTCGTGTAATTCTTCGCCACCGCAAACAGTGTTTTGCGGGAAAGGTAAGAGTTCAGCCGGATTAAGAACACAACACCTCTTAATTTGAATGTGCGGGGCAAACAGAATTAATTCATACCTTGTTAACCGTGCAGAGGTGAGGTGTTGCGTTTGGGTTTTTTTCAATAGGATATCTACAGAGTCAAAATCAAATCATGGCCTAGGACCATTCCCTCACTCTGTTTTACAGACGCGGCAGCAGCAGCGACAGCTCGCAAACATCTTGGCAAAGCGCATGCGACAGGATCAAGGGCGGAGGAGTTGTAGCCGCACGGCCTATTCTTCCCTCCGTGTTCCTGTGTTAACACAGCCAAAGCACATCCATCACATTCATGCACAAACAACACAAAGGCCTTGTCATAATTTGGAGTACCCAGAACCGGTGCAGAGCATAACGCGGTTTTGAGAAGCTCAAATGATCGTTGATGTTCCGATTTCCATGGCAGTGGCAGAGAAATGCCCTTCTTCGTCAAAGCCAACATCGGTTTTATCACTAGTGAAAAGTTCGGGATCCACAACCTACAGTAAGAAGCCATACCTATTAAGGCTCTGACTTCCTTCTGTGTATTTGGAACAGACATGCCAGAAATGTGTTTTATTCTTTCAGGTGTCAATCTTCTCCCCTCCTTTGACAGGAGGTACCCTAAATAGGCGACCCCCTGACAACAATATTGAAATTTTTTGAGCGAAGCTTTATGACCATTTTTGGCTAGATGAACAAGCAACAGTATAGTGCCTCCTTTACAAGCACTTTCAGAATCTGCAGCCAAAAGCAAATCATCGACATATTGAAGCAGTGTACAAGTAGGTGGCAATTCAAGGGTGTCGAGCTGCTCTTTCAAAGCTCTACTATAAATGCTTGGACTTTCAGTATACCCTTGAGGTGCCCTAGTAAATGTAAATGAGCGTCCCCCCAAGGTGAACTCAAACAAATATCTACTTTCCTTATGTATAGGGATGCTAAAGAAAGCGTTTTTTAAATCCACAACGCTGAAGTGCGTAGCCGTAGCAGGGATCATTGTCAATATCGTCGTCACATCAGGCACGATTGGAAATTGTGGGGCAACAACTCTGTTAATAGCACGAAGATCAATTACTGTTACACAAACTACCTGTAATCGCCTCAATCACCCCACGATGCACAAAATCAGAGACAATGCATTTCAAAGCACGCTCGCCCTCAACTGATATTTTATACTGCGGAATGCGTGGTAGTTTAACTCCATGTTTCAAAACTATCTTAACGGGCTCAATCTGCAGTACCCCGACATTATTGTCGTCAACCGCCCATAAACATTCTGGGACAATGCTAAACTTGGGAGGTAAAGGTCGAATCAGAAACTGAGAATTAGGAAGTTGCTGTGGTGAAACTGTCAGCCGTACTCCATCAGAGGAACAATGAATTACTGCATTCAATTTCTTTAACAAATTCAACCCCAGCAAATTCTCTCCACAGTTTGAAGTCGGAAGAAAAGGGCAATGGTCCGTAAAGGGACCCAAAGAAACAGACACTGGTGAAGAAACCGGACAGACAATTGGTATGCCAGAAAACCCTACGGAAACATTTGTTTGCCCTGACAGTGGAATGTTTGGAACCCGAGAATGATCAATGGAGCACTTCTGTGCTCCAGTGTCTATCAAAAACTGGTGTTTCCTATTCCCTACTAATAATTCAACGTAGGGGCCTTTCTGATTAACGGGAATAGGTGAAGGTTCCAAACCCTGCTTCGGGCAGTCCTAATGAAATAGAGTATCGTCAGAAGGAAGCTCTTCAGAAAGGTAGGCAGCAGAAGGGTGATCAAATATGTTCCTCGAGTCCACACTCAAGGTCTGATTTTCCCGTGAAAAAGGTTGCTGAGGATCTTGCAAAAACTGACCCCTATCAGGGCCCCCTGCTCTATGGCGGCCCCTAGGTCATCTACCCATACTCCCAAACGCACTGTTTGACCTTTGCCGAAGGACGGGGCACTGTGCTCGCCAGTGACCTTCCTGGCGGCAATGAGCACATTGATTAATATTCACAGGACCCAAAGGAGCATTTCCTTTTGGGACATATTGACCTCTGGTCTGTGTTGTGCTTCCGCTGGGGTTTCTAACAATTTGTTGTAGTAATACTTTGGTTTTCAAATCTCCTTTCCTCTTTTCTATTTTCTCCTTCTCATTATTAACATGGTTCTCATAATACTGAGCCATGTGTAAAACCTCAGATTGAGATTTTGCCTGCCAAGCGCTCTCAGAGGACATAATTTAAGACTGGATGTCGGGCAACAATCCACGCACAAATGTGTCCACAAACAACCTTTTCCCAGACTCTGTACCCAAATCCTGCCCACTGAAGTCAGAAAATACCTGCTCGAATCTATTAAAGAATTCGGTGGCGCCTTCAGTTTTCCCTTGAACACAGGCCGTAAGCTTGTCCCAAATAATTATTTTCTCTGGAATTATAGTTTTTAATTTTGGGACAATTCTATCAGGCAAAGTAAGTATTACCTGTGGTGCTTTCTAACCTGCTAGTCTTTCCCCATCAATCCTAATCATATTAGCCCACGTATCTCCCAACCCTGGCACATCGTCTATTGTCCGAACCTGCTTCCATACGTCTACAGGTAGGAGTACAGGGAATAACAAGTCAATATCACTTAAGGTGAACACAGAGGACTGCAAGACGGACTCTATCTCTTTGTAAAACCCTGTCTGGTTTTTCCTGATATCGGGAACTGATTGTCTAATAGTGTTCACTTCCTGTCGTGAAAACGGGACGTGAACGAATTGTGATACATAATGTGCAGGGATATCCACAGCGGGGGCACCAGTCCCAGCGTTGGCGGGAATCTCAACCTTTGGGACAAAGGTCGGAGGAACCTCTCTCATAGGCAACTGAGATATAGCTACCTCCAGCCGCTTACTAAGCAACAGAGCCAGGTCGAGCGCTAAGGCAGCTGAAGAAGTGTCGGGCGAAAAAGCCCTTTTACAAATCCCCAACAATTCTATGGGGCAACTAACCTTCTTTCTTACACATTCTTCTTGCAGGTACTGTACCTTTACCTGAATTACCTTTCTTTGCATTTCTACTGTATACTGACTATACGTGTCATATACTTCATCTGGCGGAATCGAGGAATCCGAGATCCATCGAATCGCATCTTTGGTACAAATTCGTACTTCCTCAGGTGCCGATCTACGACACGGAAGAAACTGTTTCTGCTCATACATACTGTCGTCTTCATCATGCTCATCTCGTGCTTTCTCAAAGTCCCTCCTATACTCAAACAATCTTTCAACATGACCATGTACTTTCTGCTCTGTGTCCCTCGAAAGTGCCAAAGCATTTAGATCTCTCACCCCTTGTGGAAGATCCGAATTTCGTAATCTACCCCACATCATACATAAATGAGTCCCCAAACCTTTGATAAAAACATTTTTCTCGGGAAAACTGTTCAAATTAGATAATGTGGAAAAAACATTAACTTGATCACCTTTCTCCATACAGTGCTTAGCCCATGCAAACAATTCCTGTTTCTTATCTGCAGTAACAGTATTACGAGTGACGATATTTGATCCTGCACCTTGATCAACTTTAGTCAATACGGGACCACTCGGGAGTGGAGGTGCAGGTAAATTTAATAAAGGTGCAACTATCGGCCCTGAAGGAAGGGGCGGTGCGATAGGTGGAGGAACAACAACCAGAGGAATAGGAACAATAGGTTGTACAGGGGGAACAGGAATAACAGCAGGAACAACAACAGGAATGGGCAGGGCGCCTAAGAAAGGATCATACGGAGGCGGCGTAGAGGAACTTTAGTCAATACGGGACCACTCGGGAGTGGAGGTGCAGGTAAATTTAATAAAGGTGCAACTATCGGCCCTGAAGGAAGGGGCGGTGCGATAGGTGGAGGAACAACAACCAGAGGAATAGGAACAATAGGTTGTACAGGGGGAACAGGAATAACAGCAGGAACAACAACAGGAATGGGCAGGGCGCCTAAGAAAGGATCATACGGAGGCGGCGTAGAGGCACCAGGCCTGCATTCGTTTAACAATTTTTCAATAAATTCTTCGGAAACATGAAAATCTTTAGAGGGGTAAATTTTCTGGATTCCAAGTGAAAAAGCCCTATCCATATTTTTAACTGATTCTGAATGTTTTTCTTCATCATATAACAACGCTTTTTCGGCATTTGTTTTATGACGGCGTGCATGTTTATCTCTACTTTTAAGCTGCTGTAACGCTTCTTTTTTCCAATTCTGTAAAACATCAAAGGCTGCAGGTCTAGCCTTCTTTTTTAGCAAGACCGATTCTAGGTATTCAATACAGGAGATCTCAAAACGGCCATTGATTGGCCACTGAAATTCAGAGGCATGTCTGGTCTGTCTGTGCCAAATATCATTAAATATTATACTACCAATGCCATACTTACAGTACATAGTACATGCCGGCGACCCCTCCTGTGGTGCCGGGCGGCTAGATTCCAAAGATTGTCGATCGCTGCGGAAGAGAGCCCTAAAGCGGCTAGACAATTTCCCAGGCATTTCACAAAAAATGGGTGTTACCTGGTCAATAATTGTGTCTGCAGATACAATACGCCAAATTCAAATTGTCAGGGTTAAATTAAGAGCCGGGTCACGACTACACCTAACCAAACCTAAGGAGGACCGTACGGTTTATCAAAGAACTTACCTAACAAATTTTACCTTATGTTTGGTGGTTTCGACAAATCTGCCCGCCTCAAAAATAGACCCTCGTCAAGATGCTGTGTCAGACCACACGACTATCATCCAAGGATCAGATCGTGCAGCGCTGCCGAGGTATCGCGTCTCGTTCTGTCGGGCCCGCAGAATCACACCGTCCGATCCCGGTTCGATAGTCTGCGTCAACCTTCAATGATCGGGCATCAATCTTGAGGGTCCCTATTCGGACGCCAACTGTGAAAACATAAAAATTGATATGAGGCTGGGAAGCCCAAAGGAAACACACCAACACAGGTTACAAAGGACATTCAGGTGCTTTATTTAAAAGCTACAACAGTTACCAAAAGTCAATTGACAAACGGATAGCTATTCGGCTCTCAGAGTAACGTAACAAACTTCAACGAGGGTTCGATGCATTAGTAGAGAGACCGTACATTGGAATACTTGGGCTTTTATAACCTTTATCCAGCCCTTGGCCAACCCCCTCACGGGTTAACCATTCTTGGGACCAGGCCTAGGGTTCCTTGCCAGGTCAATCCTATAATGTATGCATTTTGATCAGTTCCGCTGATACAGTTGTTCATTTACACATAGGTCAGGGATAGGACAAGGTCTCAGTTTGCGACCCCGACAAGTGGCCTGCAGGCATATTAATTATTCGTGTGTGCGGAGGTCACAACGGCCAGAATCTCACTCAGAATGTTATTCGGCCTCCATTTTCATGTTCAGGGTGACTTCCACTTTACAAGAGAACCTAAAATGGCGGCTAAATCCAAGATGGCGACTTACATATCTTTTCGTTAAGGTCAAAACCTTGCCGCAGAGTCTATTTACATGATATTTTAGACAACTTGGTGTAGGCCAATACACATTCAAATACTGCTATAGGAGGCATAATATCATTTCAATTCCAACATTGTAATGAGGGCCAATATATATAAATAATATATTATAGAGATGCCAGTTTTTTAAGTGCAGGATGCTTTTAGACTGTGTGTGTAGTATATGCTATGTTATTAATGCTGCAACTGAATATTGCAAGAACTGCGTGTGCCATAGTGTATTGATTGTGTAGTTTTGTCAGTGATGGACCAATTATATTTAATTGGAGCTTATGTTCTCATGGTGCTTCAAAACAAATGGTTTGAATCACATTGTTTAAACATATAGGCTTCGGCAGAATCACTATCTCTGGATAATTGCCCACAATAAGTTCACTGATGACCATAGGTTAAAGAATTATCCTGAGCAGTAACAACCACTCCCAAGGTCTGTGAGGCTTTTAGTATATGTTAGTAACAGCATTTCAGGAATGTGATTTGAGTTAGAGCAGTAATACAGTGTGTGGTCAATACCAGAGCTCTAGCTGTATTAAGATTATTCGGATTGACCTAGATGCAGTCAGTAATCATTACCAGAAGCCACTTACTGTATTCAAATTAATCAGATTGTCCTAGATGTTGTCACTAATGACTGCTGTGTTAGAGCAGTAATACAGTTTGTGTTCAATACCAGAAGCCACTGACTGTATTCAAATTATTTTGATTGACCTAGATGTGGTCAGTAATGACTGTTAGAGCTGTAATCCAATTTGTGGTCAATACCAGAAGCCACTGACTGTATTCAAATCATTCGGATTGACCTAGATGTGGTCAGTAATGACTGTTAGAGCAGTATGCAGTTTATGGTCACCACCAGAGGCCACTGACTGTATTCAAATTATTCGGATTGACTTAGATGCGGTCACTAATGACTGCTGTGTTAGAGCAGTAATACAGTTTGTGTCTAATAGCAGAAGCCACTGACTGTATTCAAATTATTCAGATTGACCTAGATGCGGTCAGTAATCAATACTAGAAGCCACTGACTGTATTCAAATTATTTTGATTGACCTAGATGTGGTCAGTAATGACTGTTAGAGCTGTAATACAGTTTTCAATACCTGAAGCCCCTGACAGTATTCAAATCATTCGGATTGACCTAGATACTCTCCGTAATGACTGTTAGAGCAGTCTGCAGTTTATGGTCACCACCAGAGGTCACTGACTGTATTCAAATTATTCGGATTGACTTAGATGCGGTCACTAATGACTGCTGTGTTAGAGCAGTAATACAGTTTGTGTTCAATACCAGAAGCCACTCACTGTATTCAAATTATTCGGATTGACCTAGATGCGGTCAGTAATCAATACCAGAAGCCACTGACTGTATTCAAATTATTTTGATTGACCTAGATGTGGTCAGTAATGACTGTTAGAGCTGTAATACAGTTTGTGGTCAATGCCAGAAGCCACTGACTGTATTCAAATCATTCGGATTGACCTAGATGCGGTCACTAATGACTGCTGTGTTAGAGCAGTAATACAGTTTGTGTTCAATACCAGAAGCCACTGACTGTATTCAAATCATTCTGATTGGCCTAGATGCTGTCAGTAATGGCCGTTGTGTGATCATTTGAAATGCGAGGAGCTGTCTATTCAGTTGAATGGCCAGGTGGGGAGCTTTGTGGTTCCTATTCTCTCTGAGATGAGCAGAATAGGATGTTGTAGAGGCTACGTGTAAACGACTCAATAAGGAAATAAGGGGACAAACAAGGATAGCTGCTGAAGAGACAGTCCAAGTTTATAACATGCAGAACCATTACTGGTCATGTAATACTACTTGCTTAGCTTAGAACACATAGCTGGGCTGAAATAAGTATGCTTATTTTATCACATGTACATTTGTGTTGTAAGATGACCATCCGTCGAGGTAGGCAACCATGTGATATAAAGAGGATTGTAACTCATGTAATAAGTTGACGGTGCAACAGAAAAGAGTTGCACAATAGAAATTTGGGTACAAGAATGTAAAATGTACAGCTTTCGCATATAGCCCAAATTGTCAGCATTTACTCTGTAAAAAATGAGAGACACATTTGCTGAGTGTGCTCGGCTTTACACAAGAGCAATTTGCAATTGTGAACATATAAAGATATTGATGACAGGCTGGATGGAGAAGAACACGGTGATAAAATACACCTTTGGAAAATGCCTCTTCTGAAAGTAAGCTGGGAAGACAGGAGAGGCTTTAGTGAAGTTGTGAGACCACTGATTGTGGCTTTCCAAATTATCTTCAGAATTCTGTGTGGCATCAACCTCATGAAGTATGATGTGACCACAGTATGCCACGAGGTCGGGGTGTCTCTCTCTCTCTCTCTCTCTCTCTCTCTCTCTCCCTCTCTCTCCTCCTTATAGCTTTACTTCGATATCCACTGACACTGCACTAGTCCCTGAAGCTTTATAGTCTGCCTGATCAAGCTGATTATCTAACAACGTTGCTGATTGGTCCTTCTCCGGCCTCCTCCCCTTCCTGTCTTGTGATTAGTTATGTCTCGGTTCCAGGTTGTCTCTACCAGTTCTATCCTTTTCAATGTTTAGGCTCCTGAGCTGTTATTGGCTGTTTCCTCACTTTTCGTAATTTTCGGTAACTATTACTTTCCCTGTGGAGACAAATGGCTTAAAAGCCCCATCTGCATGTTTGAAGTCAGAGGGAAATACTTGAAAGGACACTTGGCCCCTTACTCGGTGCCAGTTCACCCCTGAACTGAACCATTGAATCAGTGAGGTGGGTGTTTGTGTTTTGTATCCATGAGTCTTCTGCAGGATGTATGCAGGGGCTTGCATGTGGAACCTGAAGCATACCTAAGAGATCGCTGTCTAATAGTCTGTCCCACAGTCTCCCTTGATACCTATGAATGGGGCCAAGGAGGTCAAGATGGACCCTGGGCATGGAAGAGGGGGGCAGGTTTTCCCATTTCCCTACCTACTTAGCGTACTGGGGTCATACAAACTAGTGCAGGTGGAAATGGGAGTGGGTCTGAAACAATGTCAGACCACCAGATGGGGAGTGCAAAATGAAAATGCCTTGTTTTTAAAAATCAAATGAAAATAGATTGATGCAGAAATACTGCTCACAGACCACTCCGGCCGGTCTTTCTAAATTGAACTGTCACACCCATGGATGCACATGAGTGTCCACCGACGAGCTGACAAGCTCGTCAAAACCAATAGAGGGAAGACACACTGCCTCATAACGAGTTTGGCAGTAACCCTTAAATGGGGCGTTAATGCTAATACCGCTGCATTTAAGGAACCACCGAATCACGGGCTTGCCGGATTTACCCCCAGCTCGGAGCCAGCGGTAATAGCGCTGAACATTCCCCATTGGGCCCAATGGGGAATGGGAAATTCCTGAATGGGCCCAATGGGGAATGGGGATTTACCGTTCCGCCAAACCCGTGATCAGGTGCTAATAGCGCCCAGGGGTTTGGCGTTAGGGCTAATAGGCCCGGCGGTATTCCACCGGGGTTAGCGCCCAACTCGTGATGAGGCCCAGTGTCTAAGGTAAGTGTTTTTTTGTATGTCTATTTGTGTCTATAGGAGAGAAGGGGTAATGATTGTGGTGGAGAAGGTGGGATGGGGGAATGGGTAAACATGTCATTGTGTCTGTGTTTGCATTTTTGTGCTTTTGAATCAGTGTGTCTGTGGTGGGGAATGAGTGGGAATATTTTTTGATGAAGGGAAGTAATGGGGGAGGAAAGACAGGCTTGTGGGGTGAACCCACTCAATTTCTAAGATAACTGGCCAGGGGGACAAGGAAGGGGGTGGGATGGGCAGGGAAATGGCTTTCTTCTGGTGTTGGGGGGTTATGCCCCTTCAGAAAAGTTCAAGGTCACACAAAAATGGCTGAAATAAATCTTGATTTTTGGTGTGAGGCCTTCAAAACGCAGAAATATCATATAAATACCAAAGGGGGTCCTTTCCTTCTACCCTTTGCTGATCTCTGAATAAAGTCTGCACAATGTCCCTCGCCCACAAAAGAAAAACAAGATGGTCAGGGGCTATTGCAGGCATTGCCTTTTCACCTAATGGGTTTCTGGGGGTTTTAACCGTCTGGGCAGAAATGGATCCCAAAATGTGAGGGATTTTGACTATGGCACATAGAAGAACTCGGTGAGCTGTAAGTGATTTCAATCCGGCACACACACAATTCTCGCCCAGCATGTAGTGCGCTAATGAAACCCTTATTAATTCTGATATACCACTCATATCACACCCTTCTCCTGAGAATCCCCCCCCCCATGGTCACACTGAACCAGGAATCAGACTAGTTTGCAAAGGTAAACATTTATTTATTTGTTAAGAATTTAAAATCGCAATACATTTTAATAGGTAACAACAATCACCAATGGGGTGACAGAACACTGAATAATATCTTTAATGTATTGGGAATCAGATATGCACACAAAAGAAAAATAAAGCAGCACAGAAAGAATACTTTAGGTTTGGTTTGTAACAGATAGCACTATGGTCAAGGGTTCCCATGCAAACACCCCTCAACTCACCAATAGGCAATTTAAATAGATGTGACAAGAGAGCAGGTACTCAGGAATAACACAGATCAAACAGAATATCACTCTCACTTCCCCCTTTAAACACAAGAGAAAAACGGAATTCACTTTTCAACTGTTAGTGTGGCTTTGAAATTGGCTGAGCATAAACACTAAATGTGGACAAAAATGCTTAATTTATTATAATTTCCTATTGGTGCCACTTTGAACAGATGCAAGCAATCACAAGCAATGATTTAATCAAAAGAGAAGATTTGAATCTCAAAGGGCAAGTGGGAAAATATTTAAAGGCAATTCACACGTGTAAACTTTTTCAACAGGGAAATTCAGGGCAAACTTTAATGCAATTTCTGATATAAAGGGTCAATAATCGCACTGTGGTTGTAGAGATAGCTAAGGATGCTAGGTACAAGTGGGAGTTAAAATTTCGCTTCTATCTTACAAATTAAGGGATTTATTGAGGTTTTAGTGAGAGGTTCCTTTTGAAAAATAAAGACACACTTTTTGGACAAGAACTTCAGTTTAGAATCAGAAAATATGACTCATGCTTTTACTCAAGGCTAGAGCATTTAGGCTAGACAACCAAGTCGGGACAAAGTAAGCTTTGAGACTGATTAATGGCTTCAGTAACAGATCCCCATCACCTTCCCCGGCGGCACCAGTCCAAATGCTCAAAGTGGGATTAATGGATCAGAGTTACACAAACAAGATGACTATGAAAATGGTGCTTTAGCAACTAGACAGAATAAGATAGCACTAAAGATGTTGACACTATTACTGGTTATGGAAGTAAGGATAGTTTAAAGATTACAGTCGAACAAGATAATACAAGGTATACAATAGTTCTCTAGCATCCCATAAATACTCACAATCCACTGGGATTTACGATTTTTGGACAGTCACATTTCTGGTCAATGGATTGGGTCTATCAAAGAAGGACAACACATCAGGCGCCGGACTCGATCAGCTAGGCCAGTCACCAGAGCTGCACAGGATCTGCCCTTCTTGTTTCTGGGAATTAAATCAGTGGGATAGCAAGTTCATCAGGCAAGCCTTATGATAGCAAGCAAGATAGTTTCAGGATGCTAGTTCAGGATGCTTTCTCACACCACAGCGCTACACTGGGTTGTGAGAATAAGTTTGAGGATTGTGGCCTCGCTGAAAATGGTTCAGCTACTGCTTGGCAAGATTCTTGGTATCTGGATCTGGAAGGATGTTAAAGGTTGGATGTTGACTGCTTGCACAAAGTGCTTTGCTGGAATCAGAAGAGTGAGTATGTCCCTATGTGTAGTCAGCTGTCTCTATCCTTTCAAATTACATCACAATAATGGGTGTATGGGCCGGCTTAACTAAGCTTGCCCCGGTGAACTGGGATTGGATCAGGGCCTTATCTTCGCCTTGCATCTGAGTGATTGGATCAAGGACGGATGATGTCAGATTTATGGTTTGGTTTTTACAGTCCTTGAAACCTCCTCTAGCCACTAGTATCAAAATCAAATTTTGTCCTAAATACATATTTATACATTGGTAACCTCTACAAAAATCACACACAAAGATTCCATATTTTATGTAGTAACTGTTCATCAAAAACCTGCAGCTGTTAGACCTTGTTTCACCTTTCTGCAGAATTGTGTCCATTTCGCCATGAACAAAATGTCCAATCTTTCTGCAAATTTCCACAAATATGTATGTTTACCATAGGGATGTGTGTGAAAAGTTTAACAATTCTAGCATTGATACAGTTCACATAAAACCACATATATTGCCATTCCTCTCCAGAATATGTTACACAGTTCCACCGCCTCTTGAAACGTAAAGCCAAAAATTAGACTAACAAATCTGTCCTTTTTATATTTTTCACCACTTTGAATAACAAGTTATGAGTCTCTAAAAATTGTTCATTATTTATTCTTAGCAGCAAATGGTCCTCCCCTTGTCTCTCCCTCAAGCTCAAGGAGTAGCCCCTCCTTTGGGGAATTCCTTCAAGGAACACTTTACAACGTTTTCACACGTCCATTTCCTGGCCTGGAGGATCTGCCATTGCTCCCTCTCTGGCTACAGACACAAGTCTGGCATAACCCACAGTTATCATATGCCAGTGAGATTCTGCTGAGAAGATTTCCCTCCCCTTGGGGGAAACCAGTTTTTCCACTTCTTGCAGGCCCAGCCAGGCTAATTTATTCTTAATTTCTTGACTTTAAATCCAGCAGAAACCAAACTTGTTGCATCAAATGACATAGATAAATTACATTCTTAGCTTTAAACCTGTGGAATCAAAAACAAGTGAGATCTGTATTCCTTTTAGCACCAATCCTTTTATGTTTGATAATCCAACAGACTTTTAGATTAGATAACTTTGAAGTTTCATCAGGAGAGCTCATCTGACAGGACTGTCATGCACAGGTAGCCCAGTGTGCTGCACACAGATTTTGACAGGGGCTGGCATTCACAGGCAATCCAGTTTTTCTTAGAAAATGTTTTGCTCTTCACATTTTAGGACTTTGTACAATCACAGTGCTTCATTAGGTTAAATGAATTTTAGCGCCAAGCAAGATTTTGAGTGTTTAGAAGTGTTATGTACAGGTGTTTTGGATATTTAGCAGCAAAGTAAATGCCATTTACAGGCAAATGTTGGAGTTTTACTTGCAAAGCACTGCTTCTCCCTCTGTACTCTATGTTTGCTTGTCATGGAGCCCACTGGCACTTTTTCTGCAGTGTGTGCTTTATTCCACCATACATGCACCATGGGTGGCAGGTTGTGCAGCCATCATTTTGTGGTTGCAGGTTTTGGCATGCACAAGAGTTTTGCCACCATTGTTGCTGTTTCTAGCACCATAAATAGCAGAGTGATGCCGCATAGTATAGCAAAGTGGGTCAATACATCCCACAGGCCTTAAGTATCTGTGGAGGAGAATAAAATCCATTTTGGCTAGATTTGCTTGCCACGTATAACCACGTGTTGAGGGTGATCATTTACTTAAGATGGCATTTGAATGAATGTATTGAGGGTTATGTTAATTTCTAATTTGATACCCACGTACAATGAAGTATAATGTCAAATGGAGATTAGATTACAAAGACCAGTAAGGGAGAGAAACATAATAAGAGTTGGAGCCGTTGCATAAGATAAGATGTGCCATTTGAACAAACAACTTGACCACTTGAAATTAGAAGGGAAGCAAATAGGTCTGAAGTTAAAAATGAAAATGGAGGTATACATGGTGGACAGGAGTTGGCTGAGATGCTGTACACTTTGAAGGGATGAGTATAGAGGGTAATGATTTGGGCACCTCTTTTTTGGGATTGAAACTGCTCAATTTGGGGTGAAGTGACACAGAAGTGATCATCTTGAAAGTGGTAGAAGGGTATTATATTTCTGTTAGTTCATACTTTTACAGATCCAGCATTGTAGATATAATGTATTTTATGCGTGCAGTCCAGTGGTTAATAGAGTGGAGAGAATAAAGGAGATGGGCCTCATTAGAAGTGACCCAGTCTGGAAATAAAGGTGCCGGAAACAACATTACCGGCACCTTTTTCAGACCGGGTGACTGCAAGTCTACCGGTAGTAGCATTGAACTACCGACAGGCCTGATGTTCCAGGAGTTCCGGCCCCTACCAGCACGTTTTTCACTGAAGCACCGGCACCTTTAGCCATTAACGGCTTCAGGGTTTTCATTCCCATGGATTCCTATGAGACTCCATGGGAATGGGAACTTACCATACCGCCATTTCACCATGAAGTGGAGGCTTTACCGTCAGCATTTTTATGGAGGTAAATCTTCCACTTTAAGGCCATAAATCACATGATTTACAATGAAGAATTACCACTCATTATAAATCTGCCAAAAATCCCCATGGAGTCATATGGCAATGCCCCTGGACCAAGTAATGGTAACTGAATGATTTTGGTGGTAAATCGGTAGATTTGCCACTGTCTTACCAGCACATTGCTAATGAGGCCCCAAGTGAGGACCATCAGCAAGAAGTTGATGGCACAGATGTAGCATGGTCAAGCAGGTGTTGGTGATTTGGCCACAGCGTTCAGACAGTTTTTGAGCTGTGGAGGAAAGGAGGCGAGCAAGATTTATTCATGATGCATTTAGTCCAGAACTATCCAGGTCAGGGTGCAGGTTTGGAATAGATCACTACGATAAAGAGTGCATTAGGGGTTTTTAAGGTATTGGTATTGCTACCTTCAAGAGTTCAACTCGGCGTGGCTTCAGCAGCCCTTGACATATCTAAGTGCAACTGAAGGGGTACCGGTTTGAGCCTGGCTAACAATGGGGGTTTACATTGATACTACAAAATCAGTAAAATGCCAATAACAGATGTTTCAAATATATATGTGTAATATTTCCCCAACATTTCCTTTCATAGAAAGAGCACCTGAAATCATAAGGGTATTTTTTTCTTCATGTAATATGTATTTGTATCAATTACATATTACATCAATTGGAAATGATACCCCTTTACTTTGCTGACATTACTTATCAGAGATGTTACTCCAAAGAACCACTCAAGTCTCACCCAACTTTATACACAACAAGCAAAAAAGTGCCCGTACTTGGCATGGGATTTGTAGACAGACATGATAACACTCTCATCAATTGTTCACAATCATGGAGCAGACGTGGAGGGCAGGTGAGAATTGGCATGCTGCAGCATAATGGGACCCTCTGTGCGCTCTCCCCACCTGTTGCCTTACCCTGACACAGTGCAGTGTGCTGCATTGCGGTGCATATATCTCAGAAATGGTGCATACGAGAGACTTGAAACGTGGTTTCTGAAGTTCAAGTTATGTTCCTGGTGTTGAGACGGTTAATATTAGCTTTGTCCGGTCCATCTATGACCACATTGATGTTTGGGGTGCATTGCAGTGCAGATTTCTCAGAAACTGACATCCTACAGCCTTAAAATCTGGGTATTGAGGTCCCTGAGCCTCCAGGTTTTGTTCCTGGCATTGATATAGTAAAAATGAGCTTTGCCCGGTCCTTCTTTGACCACATTGATGTTTTGCGTGCTGTGGTGCAAATATCTCAGAAACGTGGTTGTCCTTGGAGTTCTTTTCCTCACATCCAGATGCTTGAAATGAGCTCTGTCCTGTCCTTCTACGAGCACCTTGATGTTTTGCCGCTCCCAGGCAACTGTCTCATGTATGCAGGGTCTGAAATCCAGGGAACAAGGTTTGTCCACATGTAACCTCCAGAGGATCCTAACAGGTAACTGCAGAATGTGGTGCCGATTGATGGGACTTTGTGGAATTGTATGAAGAACAATCTAAGAAACACACACACATAGATTTTTTGCATATACATAGAGATAGATAGATAGATAGAAAGATAGATAGATAGATAGATAGATAGATAGATAGATAGATAGATAGATAGATAGATAACCTGATATATGCGTTCCTTTCTTAAATATTTGTTGGAAGCCTGACAGTACCAAGCTGTTTGGATGGTACCCTGATGAAGCCCCCAACACTTCTCTGGGTGCTTGTGTGCTGGTCTGAAACAGGCACACTCTACTGTTAGGATTGAGGTGTGGTTTTAGAGCTGTGTGTCCTTTGGCGTTAGAGTCACACAGGCAGTATATGCCAAGCACAACTTTCTGTTTCACTTATTATTTTCGCCAATTTATGCCATTTGCAAATAGGACGTTGGCAATGATTCCTGAATACAGAGGGGGCATCTGTGTGTGGGCCAAGGTGGTTCCCAGAAGGCACGAGGATGCATAGGTATTGTGGGAGGGAAGGTTATTAATAGTCGGAGTAGGAAGAAGGCAATATAGACATCTAATGCCATCCGATTTTGGAGTGCTACCAATCTTATTGCTTTTTGTTCTAGTGTCATATTGTAGAGTATGTCCGTGGTCCGGTTGATCATTCTCTCCAGTACCCTTGCTAATCCCCTAATGTTCTCAGAGTTTGTTATTTGTCCCCAAAAGGGCACAACTGATTTTGCTATATCTCCCAATACTTGCCCAGGGGTATCTCCGTTCTTGTCCCGCCGTGGGCGAGCCTTAGAAACCTCCAATGTACTAGCTACAAATACCCCGGGTAACAGGATTCCTAAATAACAGGTTCCCTGCCAATCCTTGGGCAACCAGGGAAATGCTAAACTACCACAAACAAAATAAACAGGCCCCCCTACATACAGAGGCCTGTTTTCTCCTGTCAAATTTACAGTATTCATACAACCTTCAAAATCTCCCATTGGCCGAGTGCCATTTCTTTGTACACAAAAGGGGACCGAGTCAGGGCTATGATTTATAGAGCAGGAAGGAGGCACGGCGTCCTTATTGCCTATTGGAGCCATTTTAAAGGAAATTAAAGTTTGAAAAGGAAGAGACAGTTTATCAGATGGCCTAATAGAAGCGACATTAGGTTTACTCCTATTTGCAAAAAGCGAGCATCCCAGGGGAGTTAATTCACGTTTCTGGAAATCATTCAAATTAGTTCCATCAAAGTTCCCTGAGATGCTATCATTCCAACGGCCAAAGAATAGTGCTCTAAGAGAGGCATAGCAAGCAGTCGTTAGAGGTAAAGGGTGAATATACCACCCTAGTCCCTTGTTCCCATGTTGCGGTAAATGAGTGCAAATCCAACAATTACTCTTATTAAAAATGGCATGCGTTGCATTCATTACTATCATTAGAGTGTTATTATGATATTTTGTCTATGTTGGGAGTCTCTAGGGGACAGAGTATGAAGGTGTACAGAGGGAGTCAAAGCAGTTGGTACAATCTCGGTCGGTAGTAGAGGTTTTAGAGGATAGATTTCTTCAAAGTACCAAAGTCCTACAGCAGTAATCGCAAAAATAACAATTATCATTATCAAAACACAGCAGTACGTTTTCGGGGCCCAGGCACATTGTTCATTGTCCAAGTTGGTCACTCCCTTATTCACAAGTCCAGTGCGGGGAGCAGCAGTGTGGGTGGCAAGTATTGTAGTTCCTCAATCGATGACCCCAATGTTCGTTGCTGGTGACGCTACGGTCGCGTGATTTCTTAGTCCTTCCCAACCCTAGCCAGCAGAATCCCTTTTGTTCAACAGAAACTTTCTTATAAAAAAGAAAACTTCCAATCACTTCCCTTTCCCATATGCACGGAAAACCCGTGCCATAGTTCTATTTTCTTCGTCGAAGGTTGTACCTGGTGGTACCCAAGATTGTTTGATCCGAAAACAAGGTGTCGTCACTTCCTGAGGGAAGCGACGTGTCGGAGACGAAATGGACTGTTCCCCAAGCTCCACGGGCTCAGAGAGATTCTCCTACGCACTCACAGCGCTGCTTGCTACTCCAAGATCAGAGACTGTAGCATCAGCGAGGGGTTCTGATTCTTCTGTAACGTGTCGCGTCGGGTGAGGAAGTTTCTTGACATGCGTCGCGTGGATCCAGTGTTTCTTCCCCGCCACCCGCTCTGCTGTCCGGGTGACCAATAGCACCTGGTAGGGTCCCTTCCAACGAGGAGCGAGACAGGAAGACCTTTCGTAGGCCTTCACTAGGATCCAACTTCCAGGCTGTATATCGTGTCCTGGGCCCGTGAACCGTACAGGTAAAGCCGAATACACCTGGTGATAAATGAAATACAGGTTTTTAGTTAACTGGTTACAGTAGTCTACAAGCAATATATTTTCCACCTCTCTCAGGGCTTTAGGTTTTGGGAGACCCCAAATGTTAGCAGGTCTCCCCATCACTACCTCAAATGGAGAAAGCCCAGTCTTAGTTTGAGGTGTGGTACGCATAGCCAATAATACAATAGGTAAGGCATCTGGCCATTTCAGTTTGGTATCGGCACATCTTTTTGCAAGCTTATTCTTTAAGATACCATTGTGTCTTTCCACCAACCCAACACTCTGAGGATGTCTAGCTGAGAGAAATCGTTTCTCAATATGTAAAGCTGTGCATATCTGCAAAATTACTGCTGCAACAAAATGAGGACCATTGTCCGACCAAATTACCCTTGGGAGCAAATCGAGGAAAGAAATCTTTTACCATAATCTTTGCAGTGGTCATGGCGGTAGCATCTTTAACGGGGAAAGCCTCGACCCATTTACTGAAGGCACAAATAATTACAAGAACATATTTCAGATTGTTACACCGTTCCATCTCAATAAAATCAAAGTGAATGACCTCGAAGGGAACAGAAGGGGGCCCGAAGCTTCCCCTTGGAGTTACTGTCCCCTTCCCCACATTGTGCTGTAAGCAGATCATGCAATTTCGAACATGATGTTTGGCAGTCTCCGGAATCTTGTTATTCACCCAAACTTGTTCTAACATTTTCGTGATCTGCTGAGCACACACATGTGTAGGACCGTGTGCCATCGTAACCATTGCCAGTACATATGAATCAGGGAGCAACCATTTTCCTTCAGATGTATCTACCCAACACCCATCATCATCTAGTTTCCCCATTCCTTCGGCCCACCTTTTAGATTCTTCTACTGTGGCATCAGTTTGAATATCTCGCACAGACCCAATACCTTCACCCATTATATAAGCATCTTTCATTTCCCTCAAAGCATACATGTCCGTGCTAAGGTCTGTGGCCGTTTGCCTAGCTATCAGGTCCGCGAAAGCGTTCCCTTTTCCCACATCATCTATGACCTTATGATGTGCTGCACTTTTCATGATCGCTAACTGCCTAGGGAGTGAGAGTGCAAAGAGCAATTGTACTATCGAGGGGCCATGCTGAATCTTGGTCCCATGTGAGGTCAGGAACCCTCTTTCCGACCAGAGCCTCCCAAAGTTGTGAGCCACCACAAAGGCGTACTGGCTATCAGTGTATATATTTACTATACGCCCTTCGGAGAGTTCACAAGCTCGGGTCAATGCTATAATCTCTGCGGCCTGCGCGGAGTTATCCGAAATTCTCTTAGTTTCAACAACTTTACTCAATGTAGTAACTGCGTAAGCAGCTGTAGATATACCATCTGGGAGTTTGAAGCAGGAGCCATCACAAAACAGCTCCCCTTCTGCATTGTCCAAAGGAGTATCTATAAGATCTATCCTGCCCTTCGTTTCTTGTTCAGTGGTATACAGGCAGTCGTGTAATTCTTCGCCACCGCAAACAGTGTTTTGCGGGAAAGGTAAGAATTCAGCCGGATTAATTTGAATGTGCGGGGCAAACAGAATTAATTCATACCTTGTTAACCGTGCAGAGGTGAGGTGTTGCGTTTGGGTTTTGTTCAATAGGATATCTACAGAGTCAAAATCAAATCATGGCTTAGGACCATTCCCTCACTCTGTTTTACAGACGCGGCAGCATCAGCGACAGCTCGCAAACATCTTGGCAAAGCGCATGCGACAGGATCAAGGGCGGAGGAGTAGTAGCCGCACGGCCTATTCTTCCCTCCCTGTTCCTGTGTTAACACAGCCAAAGCACATCCATCACATTCATGCACAAACAACACAAAGGCCTTGTCATAATTTGGAGTACCCAGAACCGGTGCAGAGCATAACGCGGTTTTGAGAAGCTCAAATGATCGTTGATGTTCCAATTTCCATGGCAGTGGCAGAGAAATGCCCTTCTTCGTCAAAGCCAACATCGGTTTTATCACTAGTGAAAAGTTCGGGATCCACAACCTACAGTAAGAAGCCATACCTATTAAGGCTCTGACTTCCTTCTGTGTATTTGGAACAGACATGCCAGAAATGTGTTTTATTCTTTCAGGTGTCAATCTTCTCCCCTCCTTTGACAGAAGGTACCCTAAATAGGCGACCTCCTGACAACAATATTGAAATTTTTTGAGCGAAGCTTTATGACCATTTTTGGCTAGATGAACAAGCGACAGTATAGTGCCTCCTTTACAAGCACTTTCAGAATCTGCAGCAAAAAGCAAATCATCGACATATTGAAGCAGTGTACAAGTAGGTGGCAATTCAAGGGTGTCGAGCTGCTCTTTCAAAGCTCTACTATAAATGCTTGGACTTTCAGTATACCCTTGAGGTGCCCTAGTAAATGTAAATGAGCGTCCCCCCAAGGTGAGCGCAAACAAATATCTACTTTCCTTATGTATAGGGATGCTAAAGAAAGCGTTTTTTAAATCCACAACGCTGAAGTGCGTAGCCGTAGCAGGGATCATTGTCAATATCGTCGTCACATCAGGCACGATTGGAAATTGTGGGGCGACAACTCTGTTAATAGCACGAAGATCAATTACTGTTTGTTAGGGAGAATTCTCTGTTTAGGCTGAATTTCCCTACCTAGTGAGTCCCCCAGCAGCTTTGCTGGATTTCTGGGGTTTAATTTTTTTTCTCCTGCCAAGAGTGAGACTCTTTTACCCTCACTCTTGAACATGTTGAAGTGTGTTTTCTTGGTTAAACCTTGTGTTGAATGGGCTATGGGGTCTTTTACTCCATAGGGCCTCATGTATTTTTGTGATGTGGGTTACACAGCACCCTCTGTGCCGTGACCCAGGGGTGTCCTAGGGACTCCCCAACATAGACTCCATACCCTGGGACTGACTACTGTCTCCCAGGGCATGTAAAGTCACCAAAGACTTTGCTAGTCTTGAATCCTGAACAGAACCAGTACAAACCATCATATTGTGGACGTACTGGCTGGGGCAATTCGATTGCCCCAGGGTCTGTTAGTCGAGGGGGCACGTCTCCGTCCCCCCTGATCGAGTTTTGGCTGGTGGCAGTGGAAACTACGTTTTATATTCGACCGCGAATATTTTCCTATGGGATTTCCCATTGTTTTAGGCTAACACATTTAATTATTTATTTACGGTAGCCTTAAACATACCGCCGGTTTATATATTTATTTTTATAACTCCGGTTGGGACTTTTTGCCAAAACTTGATTCTAAAATGGCGTTGGTGTTCGCCTCTGTAACTCTGACCCAAAGTGGAGCCCTTTGTTCCACTTTTGGCGGGCTTCTCCACAGAAGCCCTCCAAAGTGGTGCCACTCTGTCTGGGGTACTTAGGAGGGGTGGAGGGGGATTTAGGCACCCTGGACTGAGTTACCTTGGTAACTCAAGTCGCACTCCGTCCTGATTGGCCCAAGTGGTGAGCCGCCCGGCTCACCACTTAGCATGTTTGAGTGACAGCTAGGCTGGGTGAATGGGGGTTTGCTGCATAAAAGCAGGGCTTTGGGGACTGGGACTTCAGAAGTCGCCACAGGACCAAGAATCCGACGAGGGAAGGGCTGAGCCGACCTGCTTCGACGACACCACCCGGTGGAGCCCTGCTGAACCGTCTCACCACTTTTCCCGACGACCGAGGAGAACTCTTAACGGAGTGGCTCCTTCCCTTGACTGGTGGGGACAACCAGTTTTCGCCTTCTTTTCGCTTCTCGAGGTATCTCGTGGCCGCCTTGCCAGTGCCAAGCACCCCGGCAACCGGAACCCCACCACTTTTACCCCAACCACGAAAGTCGGTACGACCCTTTAACCGGAGGACTCCGCGGCTGGTTTCTTCCCGGGCAGTGCAACGACCCTCTTCTTCTGCTCTTCAGCGAGAACTTCTTCTCCCCTGACCGACGTCGAGCCCTGCTGCCACTGCCTGGAACAACTGCCACCGCTGGAGGATCCTTTCCGCTTAAGGTACCGTGTTCCGCCTGGCTTCCCTTGCTACCGACTGTACGGGGTAGATTTAGCCCCCGGCTTTCGAACCTGGGAGAGCCTGGGACCCCCTGGCTAAACTTTCTAAGCCACTCTAACCTCTTTCTAACTCTTTGCAAGACTTTGAATCCCTAATAACGGTGTGATCTTGGGCACATTTTCGCTCCGGCTACTCTAAGAGTGGGCCCTGCCTAGTGACTTTTGCTCACCTGTGACTTTGTGCTTCTTTGAGCCTATTGCAAGTGTTCTGGACCTTAGAGTGGTGTGTTTAACCCATTTCTGCTTTTTCTCTCCCTTTCTTGGAAACTACTAGAGTGTCATCTAACGTTAAGCACTCACCTCTGTTTTAATTAAGTGGTGTTAACCTAGAGTTGTCTAGTTAGGAGAAAGGATTGAATCTACTTTCGTTATAACTGTGTTTAAAGTGTTTACTATATTTTGCTAGAGTGTTTTTTAACTTATGTGTATTTTAAATAAATAACTATATACTTTTGAAACCAAGCTCTGGTCAGTGTTTGCTTGTGCTATTGTGTGTTGGTACATATTGTGTATACTTTGCATACTGCCTAACTCTTCTTGAGAGAAGTCTGACTGCTCAGCCACAGCTACCAGGTAAATCTGGGTGGTACAGACTGCTACCAAAGGGGTTTACTGCTCTACCTGTAGTCTTAAATCTTTTGCAGTGTTCCCCAAGGGAACTGCACAGGTTTCTGCCTAACACTGGTGTACAGCGGTGGGATTTGTATTGAGTATACATTTTATTGTGCTTTGGATACCTTAGTGCAACTAACCACAAAGCTTAGCACTGAAAAAGTAAAACCTCTAACATGTCAGTTATAGAAAGCTATAGTCAAGAGTCCCTTGCAGCCAAAACTGCTGATTGTTTAAGAGTGCTCTGTAAACATAAGGATCTCCTGACTAAGGGCAAGAAAATGGAGCTGATTGAAAGATTGTTAGCTAACCAAAGTCTGGGTGATGGTTCAGAGGAACCTACCACTCCAGCAACTGTAGATGACAGTGTTGAAATTAACATGGAGCAAAATGTTGATGATTCTGAGGAAGAGTCAGAAGAGGAGGGTGAGGCTGTTGTAACTGTCCCCCCTAGGCCTCTGCCTGCTCTACCTGCTGTGCCTACTGGACCTTTACCAGGTCCCACATTTGGTCCTCAGTACTTTGAACTGGAGAAAATGAAGCTAGAATTGGAGTATAAGAAACTTAATGCTCAAACTGACAAAGAACTAAGGCTAAGGGAAATGGAGCTCAAGTATGACTTAGAAATGAAGAAATTATCTGTTGAGAATGTTTCTCTCTCTGGCTCCTCTAGAAGTTCCAGTCCTAAAAGACCCCGGATGCCTAAAGAATTGGTTGGTATGTATGAGCCTAAGTTGGATGTGTTGGATTGGTTGTCTCTGTTTGAATATAATCATGGGCTCCAGAACATCACAGGAAATGACTTACTCACCTGGTTGTTCTCTAGGCTTCCCCCTGTTGCAACTGATGTGGTAATGGAGATGGGGGAGGAGGATAGGAAGGACTATGAATGTGTGAAACTAGCTTTGATAGCTAGGTTTGGGAAGACCCCTTCCCAGTATCTTAAGAGGTTTAGGAACCTCAAAAAGCATGATGGTACCCCTTGGGCTACCTGGGTGAGTGAATGTTTGAAAAACTTAGAGGGATGGATTAAGGGTTACAAGGTGAACACTTATGAAGGTATGAAGAATTTGTTTATGTTGGAGACTATTTATGATGCCTGCTCTCCTGAGCTCAGACAACACTTGGCTGATTCCAGGGAATTGGATTCCCGGAAACTAGCTAAGGCTGCTGACTTGTGGGTTGCCAACAGGGCCACTCACAAGGATTCTGGGGTAACTCAGAAGAAGGATGGGGAAAAACAGTCTAAGAAGGACTCCAAAGAGAATTCTAATACTACAAATTCCAAAGAGGGCCCCAAACAAAACTATAAGGGTAAGCCACAAGGGAAACCAAATCAGGCTAGTGTACCTTCTGGTCCCAGACCAGAAGGGGGTCAGAACAAGCCTCCATTCCAGCGAGCCTTTGGCTCATGCTTTGTTTGTAAGGCTACTGACCATGTGAAAGGAGATCCCAGATGTAAGGGTAAACCTTCAGGGGTCCAGCTTGCCTCCTTAGCCTTCGCTCCAGAAGAGGAAGTACATATGGCAAGTGGAAACTTTCTATTACTAGCTGATGAACCCACTGGAGTCTCAGCTAGTGTTTCTTTAGTCTCTCTGGGGTTGTGGGAGCAACAGAATCTAGATGTCTATAACTCTATCCCAGATAATACTAAAGAGTATTATAAGGACAGTGTCCAGGTGAATGGTCAGGAGACTCCTGCCATTAGGGACACTGGAGCCAGCATAACTGTGGTGGATGAATCATTTTTCAAGGCAGAGGATGTTGCTAAGGCACCCAAATGCCTCACCAAGTTAGCTGGTGGGCCTGTGCAGATGTGTCCCCAGTTACCAGTTCTCATCCAATGTAATGATATGGCTGTAAAAATACCTGTCAGTGTACAATGTGAAGTGCCAGGTAGGGTTCTGTTGGGTAATGACCTCAAAGCTCTTGGAGTTGTATCTCATACCCCCAGACCTCCTAGCAAAAGGTTCCAGGAACTCACAAAACCTGCAAGGGAGAAAACCCTGAGAGGGTTATCTCAGGAGATGATGACAGAAATCACTCCTCTACCACTGGAGCAACTTACTGCAGTAACTACCAGATCAGGAGCAAAGGGGCAACCCAAGACTCCTAGGAAAAAGCCAGCAGCAAGCACTCCAGTGCTTCCAACAAGGACTTCCCCTAGGTTGTCCAAAGTTACACCTGTAACTCCACCTCCAGCTGAGGCTGAGAGGGAGGTACAACCCTGTGTGGTTGAGCTAGACTCTGAGGAAGAGCTAGAAGGAGGCCCCAACCTTATTGGAGATTTGGACCCTGAGGACCATCCTGAGCTGCAGTCTTTACTGGCAGAAGGTGGGCCTAGCAGGGCAGCTTTTCGTAAGGGGCAAAGAGAATGTCCAACTCTGGAAGGTCTCCGCCACCAGGCAGCTTCTCAAGCTGATGGGCAAGAGCCTGGGAAGTATAGGTTGCACTGGGAAGATGGCCTCTTCTACAGTGAACCCACTGAGTCTGAACCTGGAGACTACAAACGCCTTGTAGTCCCACAAGAAAACAGACAACAGTTCTTACAACTAGCCCATGAGATACCTTTGGCTGGCCACTTGAGTTTCAAGAAGACCAAGGAAAGGCTCTCACTCTACTTTTATTGGCCAAAGATGGGGGCCGAAGTAGATAGATATTGTAAGAGCTGCCATACCTGCCAGACTTCTGGTAAGGTTGGTTCCAAGAATGTGGCACCTTTAGTGCCTCTCCCAGTTGTGGGAGTCCCATTTGAGAGGGTAGGGATTGACATTGTTGGTCCCCTTGATCCTCCAACCTCCTCAGGCAACAGGTTTATCCTTGTTGTAGTAGACCATGCTACTAGGTACCCTGAGGCCATTCCTATGAGGACTGTTACAGCTCCGGCTGTGGCTAAGGCCCTCCTTGGTATTTTTACCAGGGTTGGGTTTCCTAAGGAGGTAATCTCTGACAGGGGGTCAAACTTTATGTCCCACTACATGAAGGCCATGTGGAAAACCTGTGGAGTTACCTACAAGTTCTCAACCGCCTACCACCCTCAGACAAACGGGTTGGTTGAAAGGTTTAACAGAACCATGAAGAGCATGATAGGTGCTTTGGAAGAACCCCTTAAGAAAAAGTGGGACCTTCTACTGCCATGCCTTCTCTTTGCTTATAGAGAAGTCCCTCAGGAGGGAGTAGGTTATTCTCCCTTTGAGCTTCTCTATGGCCATCCAGTCAGAGGTCCATTGGCCCTGATTAAGGAGGGGTTGGAAGGTGCTCCTCCCCTCAAGCCAGTCAGAGTGACTGACTATGTGATAGGTCTCCGGAAGAGAATGTCACACATGATGGCAGAAGCAAGTGACAACTTGAAAGCTGGTCAAGCCCTGGTCAAACATTGGCACGACCAGAAGGCTAACATGGTTGAGTTTACTCAAGACCAGCTAGTTCTAGTTATGCTCCCAACAAGGCAGAGGGCCTTGCAAGACAAATGGATGGGACCCTTCAAGGTTGTGGGAAAACTTGGAGAGGTCAACTATCTGGTGGATCTGGGCAGACCCAGGGAAGCTCCTAGAGTCTTCCACACCAACCGACTAAAAGCCTACATCTCCAGACCTGATGTAGGAGCCTTGCTTCTAGCTTCAGCTGCCGAGGAGGAAGAGAGTGAATCTCTCCCTGATCTCCTCAGAGGTGTACCTTTAGATGAAAAAGTTGAAGGAGTTAATCTCTCTTCAGACCTGACACCTGAGCAACAAGAGGAGTGCAAATCTATGTTAAATCAGTTTGCCTCCCTGTTCTCACTGTCACCAGGCTTGACCCCTTGGGGCCAGCATGAGATACTCACTGGTGACTGTCTGCCAGTCAAAAGCAGAGGATACAGAATGTCAGAACATATCAGAGCCCACATCAAAGGAGAGGTCAAGAAGATGCTTGATCTCGGGGTAATAGAGCCCTCTACTAGTCCATGGTCTAGCCCAGTTGTGTTAGTACCAAAGGCAGGATCCAAAGACTTGAGATTCTGTGTGGACTATAGAGCTCTAAATGCAGTCACCAAGACTGATGCCCACCCTTTGCCCAGGACAGATGAGTTGGTGGATAAACTTGGTGCAGCCAAGTACCTCAGCACATTTGACCTGACGTCAGGCTATTGGCAAATAGCCCTGACAGACCATGCCAAGGAGAAAACTGCATTTTCGACCCCAGTTGGCTTGTACCAGTTTAAGGTCATGCCTTTTGGACTAAAAAATGCACCTGCCACATTCCAAAGGATGGTGAACCAAGTTCTGGCTGGGATGGAAGATTTCTGCATGGCATACTTGGATGACATTGCAGTCTTCAGCCACTCCTGGGAAGAACATGTGAACCACCTAGGACATGTGTTGCAGGCTCTGGAACAGGCCCATTTGACAATCAAAGCCAGTAAGTGCCAGATTGGTCAAAGTAAAGTGGTCTACCTTGGACATGAGGTAGGAGGTGGAGAAATAAGGCCTTTGCCCAGCAAGATTGAAGCTGTGCAAAATTGGACAACACCAACTACTCAAACCCAAGTGAGAGCTTTTCTAGGCCTCACTGGATATTACAGGAATTTCATTGAGAACTATGGGACCATAGCTTCTCCACTGAATGTAATCTCCTCTCCCAAATTCCCTAAAAAGGTAAAATGGAATGAGGAGTGCAATCAGGCCTTTGAAAAACTGAAGAGAGCTCTTTGCCAAGCTCCAGTATTGAGAGCTCCTGACTACCACCAACCTTTCATTGTACAAACTGATGCTTCCAATGTAGGTATAGGTGCAGTTCTAAGCCAACTGGATGAGAAGGGTAGGGAGCACCCCATTTGCTTCATCAGTAGGAAACTGAAGGATCCTGAGACAAGGTGGGCAACTATCGAAAGAGAATGCTTTGCTATTGTGTGGGCACTGAAGAAGTTTAGGCCATACTTGTATGGTTCTACTTTTGTTATTCAGACTGACCACCAACCCTTGAGATGGTTAATGCAAATGAAAGGGGAAAATCCAAAACTATTGAGATGGTCAATCTGCCTGCAAGGGTTTGATTTCACCATTGAGCACAGGTCAGGGTGTCACCATCAAAATGCTGATGGACTCTCTAGGATGTATATCATCGACTAGAGGTATGAGGTTCATCCAGGAGTGGATTAAATCCTCCTGTCCCTTAGTCTGGGGGGGGCGAGTGTTAGGGAGAATTCTCTGTTTAGGCTGAATTTCCCTACCTAGTGAGTCCCCCAGCAGCTTTGCTGGATTTCTGGGGTTTAATTTTTTTTCTCCTGCCAAGAGTGAGACTCTTTTACCCTCACTCTTGAACATGTTGAAGTGTGTTTTCTTGGTTAAACCTTGTGTTGAATGGGCTATGGGGTCTTTTACTCCATAGGGCCTCATGTATTTTTGTGATGTGGGTTACACAGCACCCTCTGTGCCGTGACCCAGGGGTGTCCTAGGGACTCCCCAACATAGACTCCATACCCTGGGACTGACTACTGTCTCCCAGGGCATGTAAAGTCACCAAAGACTTTGCTAGTCTTGAATCCTGAACAGAACCAGTACAAACCATCATATTGTGGACGTACTGGCTGGGGCAATTCGATTGCCCCAGGGTCTGTTAGTCGAGGGGGCACGTCTCCGTCCCCCCTGATCGAGTTTTGGCTGGTGGCAGTGGAAACTACGTTTTATATTCGACCGCGAATATTTTCCTATGGGATTTCCCATTGTTTTAGGCTAACACATTTAATTATTTATTTACGGTAGCCTTAAACATACCGCCGGTTTATATATTTATTTTTATAACTCCGGTTGGGACTTTTTGCCAAAACTTGATTCTAAAATGGCGTTGGTGTTCGCCTCTGTAACTCTGACCCAAAGTGGAGCCCTTTGTTCCACTTTTGGCGGGCTTCTCCACAGAAGCCCTCCAAAGTGGTGCCACTCTGTCTGGGGTACTTAGGAGGGGTGGAGGGGGATTTAGGCACCCTGGACTGAGTTACCTTGGTAACTCAAGTCGCACTCCGTCCTGATTGGCCCAAGTGGTGAGCCGCCCGGCTCACCACTTAGCATGTTTGAGTGACAGCTAGGCTGGGTGAATGGGGGTTTGCTGCATAAAAGCAGGGCTTTGGGGACTGGGACTTCAGAAGTCGCCACAGGACCAAGAATCCGACGAGGGAAGGGCTGAGCCGACCTGCTTCGACGACACCACCCGGTGGAGCCCTGCTGAACCGTCTCACCACTTTTCCCGACGACCGAGGAGAACTCTTAACGGAGTGGCTCCTTCCCTTGACTGGTGGGGACAACCAGTTTTCGCCTTCTTTTCGCTTCTCGAGGTATCTCGTGGCCGCCTTGCCAGTGCCAAGCTCCCCGGCAACCGGAACCCCACCACTTTTACCCCAACCACGAAAGTCGGTACGACCCTTTAACCGGAGGACTCCGCGGCTGGTTTCTTCCCGGGCAGTGCAACGACCCTCTTCTTCTGCTCTTCAGCGAGAACTTCTTCTCCCCTGACCGACGTCGAGCCCTGCTGCCACTGCCTGGAACAACTGCCACCGCTGGAGGATCCTTTCCGCTTAAGGTACCGTGTTCCGCCTGGCTTCCCTTGCTACCGACTGTACGGGGTAGATTTAGCCCCCGGCTTTCGAACCTGGGAGAGCCTGGGACCCCCTGGCTAAACTTTCTAAGCCACTCTAACCTCTTTCTAACTCTTTGCAAGACTTTGAATCCCTAATAACGGTGTGATCTTGGGCACATTTTCGCTCCGGCTACTCTAAGAGTGGGCCCTGCCTAGTGACTTTTGCTCACCTGTGACTTTGTGCTTCTTTGAGCCTATTGCAAGTGTTCTGGACCTTAGAGTGGTGTGTTTAACCCATTTCTGCTTTTTCTCTCCCTTTCTTGGAAACTACTAGAGTGTCATCTAACGTTAAGCACTCACCTCTGTTTTAATTAAGTGGTGTTAACCTAGAGTTGTCTAGTTAGGAGAAAGGATTGAATCTACTTTCGTTATAACTGTGTTTAAAGTGTTTACTATATTTTGCTAGAGTGTTTTTTAACTTATGTGTATTTTAAATAAATAACTATATACTTTTGAAACCAAGCTCTGGTCAGTGTTTGCTTGTGCTATTGTGTGTTGGTACATATTGTGTATACTTTGCATACTGCCTAACTCTTCTTGAGAGAAGTCTGACTGCTCAGCCACAGCTACCAGGTAAATCTGGGTGGTACAGACTGCTACCAAAGGGGTTTACTGCTCTACCTGTAGTCTTAAATCTTTTGCAGTGTTCCCCAAGGGAACTGCACAGGTTTCTGCCTAACACTGTTACACAAACTACCTGTAATCGCCTCAATCACCCCACGATGCACAAAATCAGAGACAATGCATTTCAAAGCACGCTCGCCCTCAACTGATATTTTATACTGCGGAATGCGTGGTAGTTTAACTCCATGTTTCAAAACTATCTTGACGGGCTCAATCTGCAGTACCCCGACATCATTGTCGTCAACCGCCCATAAACATTCTGGGACAATGCTAAACTTGGGAGGTAAAGGTCGAATCAGAAACTGAGAATTAGGAAGTTGCTGTGGTGAAACTGTCAGCCGTACTCCATCAGAGGAACAATGAATTACTGCATTCAATTTCTTTAACAAATTCAACCCCAGCAAATTCTCTCCACAGTTTGAAGTCGGAAGAAAAGGGCAATAGTCTGTAAAGGGACCCAAAGAAACAGACACCGGTGAAGAAACCGGACAGACAATTGGTATGCCAGAAAACCCTACAGAAACATTTGTTTGCCCTGACAGTGGAATGTTTGGAACCCGAGAATGATCAATGGAGCACTTCTGTGCTCCAGTGTCTATCAAAAACTGGTGTTTCCTATTCCCTACTAATAATTCAACGTAGGGGCCTTTCTGATTAACGGGAATAGGTGAAGGTTCCAAACCCTGCTTTGGGCTGTCCTAATGAAATAGAGTATCGTCAGAAGGAAGCTCTTCAGAAAGGTAGGCAGCAGAAGGGTGATCAAATATGTTCCTCGAGTCCACACTCGAGGACTGATTTTCCCGTGAAAAAGGTTGCTGAGGATCTTGCAAAAACTGACCCCTATCAGGGCCCCCTGCTCCAGGGCGGCCCCTAGGTCATCTACCCATACTCCCAAACGCACTGTTTGACCTTTGCCTAAGGACGGGGCACTGTGCTCACCAGTGACCTTCCTAGCGGCAATAGGCACATTGATTAATATTCACAGGACCCAAAGGAGCATTTCCTTTTGGGACATACTGACCTCTGGTCTGTGTCGTGCCTCCTCTGGGGTTTCTAACAATTTGTTGTAGTAATACTTTGGTTTTCAAATCTCCTTTCCTCTTTTCTATTTTCTCCTTCTCATTATTAACATGGTTCTCATAATACTGAGCCATGTGCAAAACCTCAGATTGAGATTTTGCCTGCCAAGCGCTCTCAGAGGACATAATTTAAGACTGGATGTCGGGCAACAATCCACGCACAAATGTGTCCACAAACAACCTTTTCCCAGACTCTGTACCCAAATCCTGCCCACTGAAGTCAGAAAATACCTGCTCGAATCTATTAAAGAATTCGGTGGCGCCTTCAGTTTTCCCTTGAACACAGGCCGTAAGCTTGTCCCAAATAATTCTTTTCTCTGGAATTATAGTTTTTAATTTTGGGACAATTCTATCAGGCAAAGTAAGTATTACCTGTGGTGGTTTCTAACCTGCTAGTCTTTCCCCATCAATCCTAATCATATTAGCCCACGTATCTCCCAACCCTGGCACATCGTCTATTGTCCGAACCTGCTTCCATACGTCTACAGGTAGGAGTACAGGGAATAACAAGTCAATATCACTTAAGGTGAACACAGAGGACTGCAAGACGGACTCTATCTCTTTGTAAAACCCAGTCTGGTTTTTCCTGATATCGGGAACTGATTGTCTAATAGTGTTCACTTCCTGTCGTGAAAACAGGACGTGAACGAATTGTGATACATAATGTGCAGGGATATCCACAGCGGGGGCACCAGTCCCAGCGTTGGCGGGAATCTCAACCTTTGGGACAAAGGTCGGAGGAACCTCTCTCATAGGCAACTGAGATATAGCTACCTCCAGCCGCTTACTAAGCAACAGAGCCAGGTCGAGCGCTAAGGCAGCCGAAGAAGTGTCGGGCGAAAAAGCCCTTTTACAAATCCCCAAGAATTCTATGGGGCAACTAACCTTCTTTCTTACACATTCTTCTTGCAGGTACTGTACCATTACCTGAATTACCTTTCTCTGCATTTCTACTGTACACTGACTATACGTGTCATATACTTCATCTGGCGGAATCGATGAATCCGAGATCCATCGAATCGCATCTTTGGTACAAATTCGTACTTCCTCAGGTGCCGATCTACGACACGAAGGAACCGTTTCTGCACATACATACTGTCGTCTTCATCATGCTCATCTCGTGCTTTCTCAAAGTCCCTCCTATACTCAAACAATCTTTCAACATGACCATGTACTTTCTGCTCTGTGTCCCTCGAAAGTGCCAAAGCATTTAGATCTCTCACCCCTTGTGGAAGATCCGAATTTTGTAATCTACCCCACATCATACATAAATGAGTCCCCAAACCTTCGATAAAAACATTTTTCTCGGGAAAACTGTTCAAATTAGATAATGTGGAAAAAACATTAACTTGATCACCTTTCTCCATACAGTGCTTAGCCCATGCAAACAATTCCTGTTTCTTATCTGCAGAAACAGTATTACGAGTGACGATCTTTGATCCTGCACCTTGATCAACTTTAGTCAATACGGGACCACTCGGGAGTGGAGGTGCAGGTAAATTTAATAAAGGTGCAACTATCGGCGCAGAAGGAAGGGGCGGTGCGATAGGTGGAGGAACAACAACTAGAGGAATAGGAACAATAGGTTGTACAGGGGGAACAGGAATAACAGCAGGAACAACAACAGGAATGGGCAGGGCGCCCAAGAAAGGGTCATACGGAGGCAGCGCAGAGGCACCAGGCCTGCATTCGTTTAACAATTTTTCAATAAATTCTTCGAAAACATGAAAATCTTTAGAGGGGTAAATTTTCTGGATTCCAAGTGAAAAAGCCCTATCCATATTTTTAACTGATTCTGAATGTTTTTCTTCATCATATAACAACGCTTTTTCGGCATTTGTTCTATGACGGCGTGCATGTTTATCCCTACTTTTAAGCTGCTGTAACGCTTCTTTTTTCCAATTCTGTAAAACATCAAAGGCTGCAGGTCTAGCCTTCTTTTTTAGCAAGACCGATTCTAGGTATTCAATACAGGAGATCTCAAAACTGCCATTGATTGGCCACTGAAATTCAGAGGCATGTCTGGTCTGTCTGTGCCAAATACCATTAAATACTATACTACCAATGCCATACTTACAGTACATAGTACATGCCGGCGACCCCTCCTGTGGTGCCGGGCGGCTAAATTCCAAAGATTGTCGATCGCTGCGGAAGAGAGCCCTAAAGCAGCTAGACAATTTCCCAGGCATTTCACAAAAAATGGGTGTTACCTGGTCAATAATTGTGTCTGCAGATACAATACGCCAAATTCAAATTGTCAGGGTTAAATTAAGAGCCGGGTCACGACTACACCTGACCAAACCTAAGGAAGACCGTACGGTTTATCAAAGAACTTACCTAACAAATTTTACCTTATGTTTGGTGGTTTCGACAAATCTGCCCGCCTCAAAAATGGACCCCCGTCAAAATGCTGTGTCAGACCACACGACTATCATCCAAGGATCGGATCGTGCAGCGCTGCCGAGGTATCGCGTCTCGTTCGGTCGGGCCCGCAGAATCACACCGTCCGATGCCGGTTCGATAGTCTGCGTCAACCTTCAATGATCCGGCATCAATCTTGAGGGTCCCTATTCGAGCGCCAACTGTGAAAACATAAAAATTGATATGAGGCTGGGAAGCCCAAAGGAAACACACCAACACAGGTTACAAAGGACATACAGGTGCTTTATTTAAAAGCTACAACAGTTACCAAAAGTCAATTGACAAACGGATAGCTATTCGGCTCTCGGAGTAACGTAACAAACTTCAACGAGGGTTCGATGCATTAGTAGAGAGACCGTACATTGGAATACTTGGGCTTTTATAATCTTTATCCAGCCCTTGGCCAACCCCCTCACGGGTTAACCATTCTTGGGACCAGGCCTAGGGTTCCTTGCCAGGTCAATCCTATAATGTATGCATTTTGATCAGTTCCACTGATACAGTTGTTCATTTACACATAGGTCAGGGATAGGACAAGGTCTCAGTTTGCGACCCCGACAAGTGGCCTGCAGGCATATTAATTATTTGTGTGTGCGGAGGTCACAACAGCCAGAATCTCACTCAGAATGTTATTCGGCCTCCATTTTGATGTTCAGGGTGACTTCCACTTTACAAGAGAACCTAAAATGGCGGCTAAATCCAAGATGGCGACTTACATAACTTTTCGTTAAGGTCAAAACCTTGCCGCAGAGTCTATTCACATGATATTTTAGACAACTTGGTGTAGGCCAATACACATTCAAATACTGCGATAGGAGGCATAATATCATTTCAATTCCAACATTGTAATGAGGGCCAATATATATAAATAATATATTATAGAGATGCCAGTTTTTTAAGTGCAGGATGCTTTTAGACTGTGTGTGCAGTATATGCTATGTTATTAATGCTGCAACTGAATATTGCAAGAACTGCGTGTGCCATAGTGTATTGATTGTGTAGTTTTGTCAGTGATGGACCAATTATATTTAATTGGAGCTTATGTTCTCATGGTGCTTCAAAACAAATGGTTTGAATCACATTGTTTAAACATATAGGCTTCGGCAGAATCACTATCTCTGGATAATTGCCCACAATAAGTTCACTGATGACCATAGGTTAAAGAATTATCCTGAGCAGTAACAACCACTCCCAAGGTCTGTGAGGCTTTTAGTATATGTTAGTAACAGCATTTCAGGAATGTGATTTGAGTTAGAGCAGTAATTCAGTGTGTGGTCAATACCAGAGCTCTAGCTGTATTAAGATTATTCGGATTGACCTAGATGCAGTCAGTAATCAATACCAGAAGCCACTTACTGTATTCAAATTAATCAGATTGTCCTAGATGTGGTCACTAATGACTGCTGTGTTAGAGCAGTAATACAGTTTGTGTTCAATACCAGAAGCCACTGACTGTATTCAAATTATTTTGATTGACCTAGATGTGGTCAGTAATGACTGTTAGAGCTGTAATCCAATTTGTGGTCAATACCAGAAGCCACTGACTGTATTCAAATCATTCGGATTGACCTAGATGTGGTCAGTAATGACTGTTAGAGCAGTATGCAGTTTATGGTCACCACCAGAGGCCACTGACTGTATTCAAATTATTCGGATTGACTTAGATGCGGTCACTAATGACTGCTGTGTTAGAGCAGTAATACAGTTTATGTCCAATAGCAGAACCCACTGACTGTATTCAAATTATTCGGATTGACCTAGATGCGGTCAGTAATCAATAATAGAAGCCACTGACTGTATTCAAATTATTTTGATTGACCTAGATGTGGTCAGTAATGACTGTTAGAGCTGTAATACAGTTTGTGGTCAATACCTGAAGCCACTGACTGTATTCAAATCATTCGGATTGACCTAGATACTGTCCGTAATGACTGTTAGAGCAGTCTGCAGTTTATGGTCACCACCAGAGCTCACTGACTGTATTCAAATTATTCGGATTGACTTAGATGCGGTCACTAATGACTGCTGTGTTAGAGCAGTAATACAGTTTGTGTTCAATACCAGAAGCCACTGACTGTATTCAAATTATTCGGATTGACCTAGATGCGATCAGTAATCAATACCAGAAGCCACTGACTGTATTCAAATTATTTTGATTGACCTAGATGTGGTCAGTAATGACTGTTAGAGCTGTAATACAGTTTGTGGTCAATACCAGAAGCCACTGACTGTATTCAAATCATTCGGATTGACCTAGATGCGGTCACTAATGACTGCTGTGTTAGAGCAGTAATACAGTTTGTGTTCAATACCAGAAGCCACTGACTGTATTCAAATTATTCGGATTGACCTAGATGCGATCAGTAATCAATACCAGAAGCCACTGACTGTATTCAAATTATTTTGATTGACCTAGATGTGGTCAGTAATGACTGTTAGAGCTGTAATACAGTTTGTGGTCAATACCTGAAGCCACTGACTGTATTTAAATCATTCGGATTGACCTAGATACTGTCCGTAATGACTGTTAGAGCAGTCTGCAGTTTATGGTCACCACCAGAGGTCACTGACTGTATTCAAATTATTCGGATTGACTTAGATGCGGTCACTAATGACTGCTGTGTTAGAGCAGTAATACAGTTTGTGTTCAATACCAGAAGCCACTGACTGTATTCAAATTATTCGGATTGACCTAGATGCGATCAGTAATCAATACCAGAAGCCACTGACTGTATTCAAATTATTTTGATTGACCTAGATGTGGTCAGTAATGACTGTTAGAGCTGTAATACAGTTTGTGGTCAATACCAGAAGCCACTGACTGTATTCAAATCATTCGGATTGACCTAGATGCGGTCACTAATGACTGCTGTGTTAGAGCAGTAATACAGTTTGTGTTCAATACCAGAAGCCACTGACTGTATTCAAATCATTCTGATTGGCCTAGATGCTGTCTGTAATGGCCGTTGTGTGATCATTTGAAATGCGAGGAGCTGTCTATTCAGTTGAATGGCCAGGTGGGGAGCTTTGTGGTTCCTATTCTCTCTGAGATGAGCAGAATAGGATGTTGTAGAGGCTACGTGTAAACGACTCAATAAGGAAATAAGGGGACAAACAAGGATAGCTGCTGAAGAGACAGTCCAAGTTCATAACATGCAGAACCATTACTGGTCATGTAATACTATTTGCTTAGCTTAGAACACATAGCTGGGCTGAAATAAGTATGCTTATTTTATCACATGTATATTTGGGTTGTAAGATGACCATCCGTCGAGGTAGGTAACCATGTGATTTAAAGAGGATTGTAACTCATGTAATAAGTTGACGGTGCAACAGAAAAGAGTTGCACGATAGAAATTTGGGTACAAAAATGTAAAATGTACAGCTTTCACATATAGCCCAATTGTCAGCATTTACTCTGTAAAAAATGAGAGACACATTTGCTGAGTGTGCCTGGCTTTACACAAGAGCAATTTGCAATTGTGAACATATAAAGATATTGATGACAGGCTGGGTGGAGAAGAACACGGATGATAAAATACACCTTTGGAAAATGCCTCTTCTGAAAGTAAGCTGGGAAGACAGGAGAGGCTTTAGTGAAGTTGTGAGACCACTGATTGTGGCTTTCCAAATTATCTTCAGAATTCTATGTGGCATCAACCTCATGAAGTATGATGTCTCTCTCTCTCTCTCTCTCTCTCTCTCTCTCTCTCTCTCTCTCTCTCTTTCTCTCTCTCTCTCTCTCCTTCACAGGCTCTTTATCTCCTCCTTATAGCTTTAGGTCGATATCCACTGAGACTGCACTAGTCCCTGAAGCTTTTTATAGTCTGCCTGATCAAGCTGATTATCTAACAACGTTGCTGGTTGGTCCTTCTCCGGCCTCCTCCCCTTCCTGTCTTGTGATTAGT
Organism: Ambystoma mexicanum; assembly: GCF_040938575.1. NCBI lineage: Eukaryota > Metazoa > Chordata > Amphibia > Caudata > Ambystomatidae > Ambystoma > Ambystoma mexicanum. Next base: position 458,936,603 of record NC_090938.1, on the reverse strand, counting down.
TATGTCTCGGTTCCAGGTTGTCTCTACCAGTTCTATCCTTTTCAATGTTTAGGCTCCTGAGCTGTTATTGGCTGTTTCCTCCCTTTTCGTAATTTTCGGTAACTATTACTTTCCCTGTGGAGACAAATGGCTTAAAAGCCCCATCTGCATATTTGAAGTCAGAGGGAAATACTTGAAAGGACACTTCGCCCCTTACTCGGTGCCAGTTCACCCCTGAACTGAACCATTGAATCAGTGAGGTGGGTGTTTGTGTTTTGTATCCATGAGTCTTCTGCAGGATGTATGCAGGGGCTTGCATGTGGAACCTGAAGCATACCTAAGAGATCGCTGTCTAATAGTCTGTCCCACAGTCTCCCTTGATACCTATGAATGGGGCCAAGGAGGTCAAGATGGTCCCCTGGGCATGGAAGAGGGGGGCAGGTTTTCCCATTTCCCTACCCACTTAGCGTACTGGGGTCATACAAACTAGTGCAGGTGGAAATGGGAGCGGGTCTGAAACAATGTCAGACCACCAGATGGGGAGTGCAAAATGAAAATGCATTGTTTTTAAAAATCAAATGAAAATAGATTGATGCAGAAATACTGCTCACAGACCACTCTGGCCGGTCTTTCTAAATTGAACTGTCACACCCATGGATGCACATGAGTGTCCACCGACGAGCTGACAAACTCGTCAAAGCCAATAGAGGGAAGACACACTGCCTCATCACAAGTTTGGCAGTAACCCTTAAATGGGGCGGTAATGCTAATACCGCTGCATTTAAGGATCCACCGAATCACGGGCTTGCCGGATTTACCCCCAGCTCAGAGCCAGCGGTAATAACGCTGAACATTCCCCATTGGGCCCAATGGGGAATGGGAAATTCCTGAATGGGCCCAATGGGGAATGGGGATTTACTGTTCCGCCAAACCCGTGATCAGGTGCTAATAGCGCCCAGGGGTTTGGCGTTAGGGCTAATAGGCCCGGCGGTATTCCACCGGGGTTAGCGCCCAACTCGTGATGAGGCCCAGTGTCTAAGGTGAGTGTTTTTTTGTATGTCTATTTGTGTCTATAGGAGAGAAGGGGTAATGATTGTGGTGGAGAAGGTGGGATGGGGGAATGGGTAAACATGTCATTGTGTCTGTGTTTGCATTTTTGTGCTTTTGAATCAGTGTGTCTGTGGTAGGGAATGAGTGGGAATATTTTTTGATGAAGGGAGGTAATGGGGGAGGAAAGACAGACTTGTGGGGTGAACCCACACAATTTCTAAGATAACTGGCCAGGGGACAAGGAAGGGGGTGGGATGGGCAGGGAAATGGCTTTCTTCTGGTGTTGGGGGGTTACGCCCCTTCAGAAAAGTTCAAGGTCACACAAAAATGGCTGAAATAAATCCTGATTTTTGGTGTGAGGCCTTCAAAACGCAGAAATATCATATAATACCAAAGGGGGTCCTTTCCTTCTACCCTTCGCTGATCTCTGAATAAAGTCTGCACAATGTCCCTCGCCCACAAAAGAAAAACAAGATGGTCAGGGGCTATTGCAGGCATTGCCTTTTCACCTAATGGGTTTCTGGGGGTTTTAACCGTCTGGGCAGAAATGGATCCCAAAATGTGAGGGATTTTGACTATGGCACATAGAAGAACTCGGTGAGCTGTAAGTGATTTCAATCCGGCACACACACAATTCTCGCCCAGCATGTAGTGCGCAAATGAAACCCTTATTAATTCTGATATACCACTCATATCACACCCTTCTCCTGAGAATCCCCCCCCCATGGTCACACTGAACCAGGAATCAGACTAGTTTGCAAAGGTAAACATTTATTTATTTGTTAAGAATTTAAAATCGCAATACATTTTTAATAGGTAACAACAATCACCAATGGGGTGACAGAACACTGAATAATATCTTTAATGTATTGGGAATCAGATATGCACACTAAAGAAAAAGAAAGCAGCACAGAAAGAATACTTTAGGTTTGGTTTGTAACAGATAGCACTATGGTCAAGGGTTCCCATGCAAACACCCCTCAACTCACCAATAGGCAATTTAAATAGATGTGACAAGAGAGCAGGTACTCAGGAATAACACAGATCAAACAGAATATCACTCTCACTTCCCCCTTTAAACACAAGAGAAAAACGGAATTCACTTTTCAACTGTTAGTGTGGCTTTGAAATTGGCTGAGCAAAAACACTAAATGTGGACAAAAATGCTTAATTTATTATAATTTCCTATTGGACAGATGCAAGCAATCACAAGCAATGATTTAATCAAAAGAGAAGATTTGAAATCTCAAAGGGCAAGTGGGAAAATATTTAAAGGCAATTCACATGTGTAAACTTTTTCAACAGGGAAATTCAGGGCAAACTTTAATGCAATTTCTGATATAAAGGGTCAATAATCGCACTGTGGTTGTAGAGATAGCTAAGGATGCTAGGTACAAGTGGGAGTTAAAATTTCGCTTCTATCTTACAAACTAAGGGATTTATAGAGGTTTTAGTGAGAGGTTCCTTTTCAAAAATAAAGACACACTTTTTGGACAAGAACTTCAGTTTAGAATCAGAAAATATGACTCATACTTTTACTCAAGGCTAGAGCATTTAGGCTAGACAACCAAGTCGGGACAAAGTAAGCTTTGAGACTGATTAATGACTTCAGTAACAGATCCCCAACACCTTCCCCGGCGGCACCAGTCCAAATGCTCAAAGTGGGATTAATGGATCAGAGTTACACAAACAAGATGACTATGAAAATGGTGCTTTAGCAACTAGACAGAATAAGATAGCACTAAAGATGTTGACACTATTACTGGTTATGGAAGTAAGGATAGTTTAAAGATTACAGTCGAACAAGGTAATACAAGGTATACAATAGTTCTCTAGCATCCGATAAATACTCACAATCCACTGGGATTTAAGATTTTTGGACAGTCACGTTTCTGGTCAATGGATTGGGTCTATCAAAGAAGGACAACACATCAGGCGCCAGACTCGATCAGCTAGGCCAGTCACCAGAGCTGCACAGGATCTGCCCTTCTTGTTTCTGGGTATTAAATCAGCGGGATAGCAAGTTCATCAGGCAAGCCTTATGATAGCAAGCAAGATAGTTTCAGGATGCTAGTTCAGGATGCTTTCTCACACCATAGCGCTACACTGGGTTGTGAGAATAAGTTTGAGGATTGTGGCCTCGCTGAAAATGGTTCAGCTACTGCTTGGCAAGATTCTTGGTATCTGGATCTGGAAGGATGTTAAAGGTTGGATGTTGACTGCTTGAACAAAGTGCTTTGCTGGAATCAGAAGAGTGAGTATGTCCCTATGTGTAGTCAGCTGTCTCTATCCTTTCAAATTACATCACAACAATGGGTGTATGGGCCGGCTTAACTAAGCTTGCCCCGGTGAACTGGGATTGGATCAGGGCCTTATCTTCGCCTTGCATCTGAGTGATTGGATCAAGGACGGATGATGTCAGATTTATGGTTTGGTTTTTACAGTCCTTGAAACCTCCTCTAGCCACTAGTATCAAAATCAAATTTTGTCCTAAATACATATTTATACATTGGTTACCTCTACAAAAATCACACACAAAGATTCCATATTTTATGTAGTAACTTTTCATCAAAATCCTGCAGCTGTTAGACCTTGTTTCACCTTTCTGCAGAATTGTGTCCATTTCGCCATGAACAAAATGTCCAATCTTTCTGCAAATTTCCACAAATATGTATGTTTACCATAGGGATGTGTGTGAAAAGTTTAACAATTCTAGCATTGATACAGTTCACATAAAACCACATATATTGCCATTCCTCTCCAGAATATGTTACACAGTTCCACCGCCTCTTGAAACGTAAAGCCAAAAATTAGACTAACAAATCTGTCCTTTTTATATTTTTCACCACTTTGAATAACAAGTTATGAGTCTCTAAAAATTGTTCATTATTTATTCTTAGCAGCAAATGGTCCGCCCTTTGTCTCTCCCTCAAGCTCAAGGAGTAGCCCCTCCTTTGGGGAATTCCTTCAAGGAACACTTTACAACGTTTTCACACGTCCATTTCCTGGCCTGGAGGATCTGCCATTGTTCCCTCTCTGGCTACAGACACAAGTCTGGCATAACCCACAGTTATCATATGCCAGTGAGATTCTGCTGAGAAGATTTCCCTCCCGTTGGGGGAAACCAGTTTTTCCACTTCTTGCAGGCCCAGCCAGGCTAATTTATTCTTAATTTCTTGACTTTAAATCCAGCAGAAACCAAACTTGTTGCATCAAATGACATAGATAAATTACATTCTTAGCTTTACACCTGTGGAATCAAAAACAAGTGAGATCTGTATTCCTTTTAGCACCAATCATTTTATGTTTGATAATCCAACAGACTTTTAGATTAGATAACTTTGAAGTTTCATCAGGAGAGCTCATCTGACAAGACTGTCATGCACAGGTAGCCCAGTGTGCTGCACACAGATTTTGACAGGGGCTGGCATTCACAGGCAATCAAGTTATTCTTAGAAAATGTTTTGCTCTTCACATTTTAGGACTTTGTACAATCACAGTGCTTCATTAGGTTAAATGAATTTTAGCGCCAAGCAAGATTTTGAGTGTTTAGAAGTGTTATGTACAGGTGTTTTGGATATTTAGCAGCAAAGTAAATGCCATTTACAGGCAAATGTTGGAGTTTTACTTGCAAAGCACTGCTTCTACCTCTGTACTCTATGTTTGCTTGTCATGGAGCCCACTGGCACGTTTTCTGCAGTGTGTGCTTTATTCCACCATACATGCACCATGGGTGGCAGGTTGTGCAGCCATCATTTTGTGGTTGCAGGTTTTGGCATGCACAAGAGTTTTGCCACCATTGTTGCTGTTTCTTGCACCATAAATAGCAGAGTGATGCCGCATAGTATAGCAAAGTGGGTCAATACATCCCACAGTCCTTAAGTAGCTGTGGAGGAGAATAAAATCCATTTTGGCTAGATTTGCTTGCCACGTATAACCACGTGTTGAGGGTGATCATTTACTTAAGATGGCATTTGAATGAATGTATTGAGGGTTATGTTAATTTCTAATTTGATACCCACGTACAATGAAGTGTAATGTCAAATGGAGATTAGATTACAAAGACCAGTAAGGGAGAGAAACATAATAAGAGTTGGAGCCGTTGCATAAGATAAGATGTGCCATTTGAACAAACAACTTGACCACTTGAAATTAGAAGGGAAGCAAAGAGGTCTGAAGTTAAAAATGAAAATGGAGGTATACATGGTGGACAGGAGTTGGCTGAATTGCTGTACACTTTGAAGGGATAAGTATAGAGGGTAATGATTTGGCCACCTCTTTTTTGGGATTGAAACTGCTCAATTTGGGGTGAAGTGACACAGAAGTGATCATCTTGAAAGTGGTAGAAGGGTATTATATTTGTGTTAGTTCATACTTTTACAGATCCAGCATTGTAGATATAATGTATTTTATGCGTGCAGTCCAGTGGTTAATAGAGTGGAGAGAATAAAGGAGATGGGCCTCATTAGAAGTGACCCAGTCTGGAAATAAAGGTGCCGGAAACAACATTACCGGCACCTTTTTCAGACCGGGTGACTGCAAGTCTACCGGTAGTAGCATTGAACTACCGACAGGCCTGATGTTCCAGGAGTTCCGGCCCCTACCAGCACGTTTTTCACTGAAGCACCGGCACCTTTAGCCATTAACGGCTTCAGGGTTTTCATTCCCATGGATTCCTATGAGACTCCATGGGAATGGGAACTTACCATACCGCCATTTCACCATGAAGTGGAGGCTTTACCGTCAGCATTTTTATGGAGGTAAATCTTCCACTTTAAGGCCATAAATCACATGATTTACAATGAAGAATTACCACTCATTATAAATCTGCCAAAAATCCCCATGGAGTCATATGGCAATGCCCCTGGACCAAGTAATGGTAACTGAATGATTTTGGTGGTAAATCGGTAGATTTGCCACTGTTTTACCAGCACATTGCTAATGAGGCCCCAAGTGAGGACCATCAGCAAGAGGTTGATGGCACAGATGTAGCATGGTCAAGCAGGTGTTGGTGATTTGGCCACAGCGTTCAGACAGTTTTTGAGCTGTGGAGGAAAGGAGGCGAGCAAGATTTATTCATGATGCATTTAGTCCAGAACTATCCAGGTCAGGGTGCAGGTTTGGAATAGATCACTACGATAAAGAGTGCATTAGGGGTTTTCAAGGTATTGGTATTGCTACCTTCAAGAGTTCAACTCGGCGTGGCTTCAGCAGCCCTGGACATATCTAAGTGCAACTGAAGGGGTACCGGTTTGAGCCTGGCTAACAATGAAGGTTTACATTGATACTACAAAATCAGTAAAATGCCAATAACAGATGTTTCAAATATATATGTGTAATATTTCCACAACATTTCCTTTCATAGAAAGAGCACCTGAAATCATAAGGGTATTTTTTTCTTCATGTAATATGTATTTGTTTCAATTACATATTACATCAATTGGAAATGATACCCCTTTACTTTGCTGACATTACTTATCAGAGATGTTACTCCAAAGAACCACTCAATTCTCACCCAACTTTATACACAACAAGCAAAAAAGTGCCCATACTTGGCATGGGATTTGTAGACAGACATGATAACACTCTCATCAATTGTTCACAATTATGGAGCAGACGTGGAGGGCAGGTGAGAATTGGCATGCTGTAGCATAATGGGACCCTCTGTGCGCTCTCCCCACCTGTTGCCTTAACCTGACACAGTGCAGTGTGCTGCATTGCAGTGCAGATATCTCAGAAATGGTCCATACGAGGGACTTGAAACGTGGTTTCTGAAGTTCAAGTTATGTTCCTGGTGTTGAGACGGTTAATATTAGCTTTGTCCGGTCCATCTATGACCACATTGATGTTTGGGGTGCATTGCAGTGCAGATTTCTCAGAAACTGACATCTTACAGCCTTAAAATCTGGGTATTGAGATCCCTGAGTCTCCAGGTTTTGTTCCTGGCATTGATATAGTAAAAATGAGCTTTGCCCGGTCCTTCTTTGACCACATTGATGTTTTGCGTGCTGTGGTGCAAATATCTCAGAAACGTGGTTGTCCTTGGAGTTCTTTTCCTCACATCCAGATGCTTGAAATGAGCTCTGTCCTGTCCTTCTACGAGCACCTTGATGTTTTGCCGCTCCCAGGCAACTGTCTCATGTATGCAGGGGCTGAAATCCAGGGAACAAGGTTTGTCCACATGTAACCTCCAGAGGATCCTAACAGGTAACTGCAGAATGTGGTGCCGATTGATGGGACTTTGTGGAATTGTATGAAGAGCAATCTAAGAAACACACACACATAGATTTTTTGCATATACATAGAGATAGATAGATAGATAGATAGAAAGATAGATAGATAGATAGAAAGATAGATAGATAGATAGATAGATAGATAGATAGATAGATAGATAGATAGATAGATAGATAGATAGATAACCTGATATATGCGTTCCTTTCTTAAATAGTTGTTGGAAGCCTGACAGTACCAAGCTGTTTGGATGGTACCCTGATGAAGCCCCCAACACTTCTCTGGGTGCTTGTGTGCTGGTCTGAAACAGGCACACTCTACTGTTAGGATTGAGGTGTGGTTTTAGAGCTGTGTGTCCTTTGGCGTTAGAGTCACACAGGCAGTATATGCCAAGCACAACTTTCTCTTTCACTTATTATTTTCGCCAATTTATGCCATTTGCAAATAGGACGTTGGCAATGATTCCTGAATACAGAGGGGGCATCTGTGTGTGGGCCAAGGTGGTTCCCAGAAGGCACGAGGATGCATAGGTATTGTGGGAGGGAGGGTTATTAATGGTCGGAGTAGGAAGAAGGCAATATAGACAACTAAAGCATTAGTATAAGTGTTAATGTGTTTGGTGATGCGTTGGAATGTGCGGAAAATATAACCTTAAATGAACCCTCAGTAATTGCAACCTTTTATTAAACCACGCATGTGTGGGTGGGTGCCTTTTGCCGCTCCCTCCCTGGTGTTAAATCCGTGCAGTGGCATGGAACATCATTATAAATGTATCCCTGCAGGCTGCATGGTGAAACAGCCCACGCGTCCACTCCCATTGTGTTCTCTCTGCTGCTAGCAAGGATCGCAGGGCAATCAGTGGCTGGGAACATTGGGCCGCTGTCCATGGTCCTGGAATCTGAGCAGGCCGGCTGAAAGCCTGTGCTGGCGATGCCGCAGTGAGGTGTATTTGGACCTTTACATAGGAACATTTGAAAACAGTCCATCGGAGCTTACCACGATTGCCAGAACACAAGTATGAGCAAATCACACAACAGATATTACACAATTGGTGATAAATGATGAACGTTTTCGTGTTGAAAAGGGCATTTAAAAAGGTGTTTACATAAAAGAATGTACAGACTCAAAAACATGCCTCCGCAACTAATATCTGAAAACATTTTGTTTCGACTCCGGAGATCTTTGACGTGCAGCTAATTTTTTGTCTGACGTGTGCGTGCAGCAACACTTTCAAAAACCATATCAGGGAATTTTGCATAATACATCTTTTCAAAAATCCAAAACAAATCTATATGTTGGGGATAGACAAAAGAGCTATCCAGACAACACACAAACACGATAGGACACAGACAACCGACGCGCAAACAAATGAACACATGCAGCCAGCAACTGATCGTATTCAGGCATGAGCAAAACACATGAACACGAATAGGAATGTATGGAAACAGAATTGGAAATCACCAATTCCATGCCAGTATGGACATTTCATGATTCGGGATTACACTAACTCAATCATACATGTGCAGAAGGAGAAGTGGAACATATGAGTAGGAGATGGAAACACGCCCCGTTCAGCCATGCACACAGCCTTTCGCAAGAACATACTCATTTGCAGAAAGCAAAGAAGAAAATACAAAACGGTATGGTGAAAAACAATACACCAGACAATGGCAGCCATCTTGCAAATTGACAATTAACACAACACACGAAAACAAAACATTCATGCTCGTGATGCTCGTGGCACACACATCCATCAACCACTCTTACCTGTGGGACAAAACGCACTGTTTGTCAATTTTCAGAACATATTGAAAACACATAAACCAGTATGACATAGGATAACAAGGGTGACCAGACGTCCCGTTTTTGCCGGGGCTGTCCCGGAAATTGGCACTCTGTCCCCCTTTGTTAGGAATATGTTTCCATTGGAAAATTCAGTGGTCCCGGTTTTTGGTAGTAGGTCTTCGAAGCTGCCAGGCATGGCTCGCACAGAAGAAATGCAGAATTTTACAAGTTAAGATAGTGTTTGATTGTGATGCATTAATTGTAATATGTGTTTATTTGAACAGTAACACTTCAACACCCTTTTCCTCCAACGGCTACTAAAGTGTAGTGCCTTGAAAGCCACTTTCAACAGTTAGTCCTACTTTTCTGTTCGTTACCCTGTACCCGATTTCTACTTTTTAAATCTGGTCACCCTAAGGACAACAGATGTGGAAAGATACATGTCATCCCGTATACCCATAAACCAAGTTGATAAGTCCGGACAAGAGAGAATTAAAGTTAGCAAAGTGACAACTAAATACAGTAAAAGTCCAAGAAACTTTGTTGTCAGGACTTTTTACTCTGGCTCTAAATCATGCGGAATACTGGCATTCTGTTATACAGCATATTTTGTTATCTGGCCCAATATTTGAATCAAACATGCAGAATAAGAATGTTTTTCTTTATTTTTATTTTTTAATTTGTGTATTGTGTATTACAGTACAATCTGTACTTTTGACAAAACCCAACATAATACTCCATTATCCGAACAATTAACAATTACATTTTCAATTTCAATCCATTCATTAATACTTTTAAAAGAAAAAAGTCACTTGATTACACAATATAATTAAAAGACCACTGAACATACCTTAAAAAGAACGCTTATACTATGTTAACCAAATATACATACAAAATAAAACAATTAAGCCAACTACGAATTACATCTTAACTCACAGTACAGCACCACACCCACAACACTCACTGTAACTATTGCAGAGCTTTAATCCTTACAGTAGTTACAGAGGGTCTTGTGAAGAAGTGCTGTAGTGCGAATTGGATTTGATATGCAGTTTGGTGTTCTTTATAATCAGGGAATAGTTTATTCACACTGTTTGCAGGAACCCAAAGGTTAGCATTTAAGGGAGGTATTGTAGCCACGTTTATCTCACTCATTCATGTGTCTGTCTTGTCACCCATTCCAATTGATCCCATACACATTAGAAAAAAAATATGTGTTTCTACATCTTAGATTCTACAGGCCACCTTGCAGGACTGACCTTGCTATCAAAAAACATTTGAGCTCCATTTCACCTCTCCCTCCTTTTGTCTTTCCCATCCTTTTATCTTTACGCTGCTCCCTTTCCTTGCACATACTAAGGGGAGTAGACCCCTCGTGCGTGCACAACACACCAACTCGCAAACAAGCCTACTCGTTCTGACACTACAGTGGTGGTTATCTGGCCACAACAAAGAAGGATGCGTCTCTTGCTGTCTTGTCCATGGTAGTGTGCAAAGTTAGAGGTCAACAGTCAACTTGGTTAAAGGCACTTGGTGTTGCTTTCTTAAGGGAGGGCAAGAACTTGCTCATAAAACATTAATGAGGGTAGATGTGCTGTCAGATGTCAGTAGTGGCAGGAGTGGGCCAGGGACAGCCTTGTGCATGCTGCCATGCGCCCTGGATTCTTGGGCACACTTTATATTCAGTATTAGAGGATTCTGAATTCAGTGGGCAGTATTGGATATGTTTGGGCATCCCAATGAGTTGAGTGAAGGCACAGCTGCCCATTCCAGTGTTTCCAAGGATATATCTGGCAGCAAAAAGGTGTCCTGCATGGATGTGCACGCAAGTAAGCACTATGAAATGAAGATGAATACTGAGCACAGTGCATACAACTAGAGCTGATACAGGCCTGAACTGTTATTCAACGAAAAAAATGTATTTGATATCCTGCATCACCCATACCGAATTAGGAGGGGGAGGTGCGGGGGGTGCAGAAGGTGCCCCCTCTCCTCTAATTCAGTAGTTTGGTCTGCGGGGGATGCAGGGGTGTCCCCCGCATACACAAAATGTGTTGAATGGGACAGAAAAGAAAATCTCGAATTACAAAATCAAAATGCGAACATATTGTGTTCATGATTTTGTAGCTCAAGATCTTGGTTTTCGTGATATTAACGTACATCCATGGGACTAGTTATTGAAGCATGTACTGGGACTGGCCTGTATGAAGCAGTAGAGATGATTCTAGAAAAAGCAAATGAGACTGCTTATAGGCAGGTTTATACAAATTCAGGGCCTGTGAATCTTAAAGCAAGAACTCATGTTTTAAAGTCCTTTGCTAAAAGTGGTAGACACAACTCGCAAACCATGTGGATATGCTACTCCCTTTTCATTACAGATCCAAAAGAGACTAGAAGTCAGTTTTGATCCAGTGATCAAGTGTTATTAAATACTTGAACAAGCATGCCACTGTTGTCAAGTGATACATCCACAGAGGGGCCTCTATGAGGAAACTTTCATTTGAATGAGGAATCAAGTGCATCGTGCCAGGCAGGGGCAGTGCAAAGATGTATGCAACTCCTAAGGGAAGTGCCAATCAATTGGGCTGGATTCACTTTTAGTGCTAAAATGGTGTCGTCTATTGGCCCAATTTTTTGTTTAGCTTTAAAGGTGAGGCTTAGGCGCCACCTACAAGCTAAACCTATTTCATTGAAGTGCAGATGGGAGGGAAAAGGAATGGTGAAGGGACAACAAGCTTGTGAGTGGTGTCCAGGTTCTTTACCCACCCATTGCCTGCCATTGTCATGTTAATATTTGGGGGCATTCCTGTGAGGAATTCGACCATCTGCACTGGGAGTGTGTGCTTGCATGGGCATTTTTAAATTTTTAGAAAAGAAAATGAATGATGGGAGAGCAACCTCTGAAAATGTGTGAGGAAATTCCGCACACATTTTCCCTTTTCACTGCACCGAATGCATAGTAACAAGTACTCCGGGAGGAAAAAGCCTATAGGCACCGTCCTCCCCTGTCATATTCAGCTGGAATGTGACAGCCACGGGCATATCAAAAGCATCTCAAGAAGGGAAAAGGTGACAATTTCCTCTGGCCATGGGCAGCCTAATTAAAATATGAAAGGCTCCATGGATCCGCCCTCTTCTATTGTTTAGGTTCTATGTGGTGGTGGCACATACTGACGAGAGTTAATTGAAGTAGGCCTGCGAATAGGGCTGGTGACTGTGGGATGTTTTACCCACTAGGCTCTGCCCTGCGACATCCCTGTGTGCTGATGGTGCAAGATTCATCAAAATGGCCGCAAAACCCCTATGTGTGCCAAAACCTATGAAAATTGCGCTTTGAAACCGGAAAAGATGGCTGCCAAATCTACTTTGCCTGTCGTCAGTGGTGGAAGGAGACCTCACTGCTGCAACCTCTCACTGGGCTGCCTACCAAGGAAAAATGGAAACTGCATGAAAGGCAGTTTTTTTTCTTGAAAGAAACCCAGAAATTGCTCTTAAATCCCTTTTTCTTGGTTTCTGAAAATACAAAATTCTGGTCCAAAACACCAGACAACATCCAATATCTTTGCTGGGTGTTAACCACCACTTCATTTAAGGAATCAATATGAACATACAATGTCATGGAAAGAGGAATTTATCATCAAAATATCCACAGTAAAAAGTGTGCTGTCAAAATATGGGCACAGTACCAGCAGCCGCCTGTATGACTGCTGTCATTAGTAGCATCAGAAGCTTAAACTTGTGCAGTTGAAATCAAATGTTTGGAATTAAGTGACCTGTGATCAAAAGTAATATAGGTTGTAACTATTTAATCTCCATGGTTTAGAGACTGGAATTTGGGCCTCATCACGAGTTTGGCAGTAACCCTTAAATCCGCCGGTCGTGCTATTACCGCCGGATTTAAGGGTCCGTCAAATCAGGGCTTCCCTCCAGCTTCCCCCAACAAAAGGCATCTCTCCTGCTTCCCACCAAGGCCAGGAACTTACACCTTTGTGTTGATTAAATCAGGGAGGAGATCTTGTGCTGCTGCAGCAGAAGTGGACAATGGAACTTCCTTGGCTGAAAGGATACGCAGATTGTGAAGTGTCAAGAGTGGCCTCTCCCAGAAGGAAGGGGGTGGAGATTGCTCTTGAGCTGCAAGATGGAGATGGAGGCGCGGACAGGCATTTTTGTTGATTCACAAAGCACAGAAAGCATATTTTTGAAAAAGACTTATAAAGGACTGTGCAAATTTGTAAAACATATAGAATTAACAGTATTGTTAATGTGATCTTTTTGTGCATATTTTAAAAGGAGCCAGAACTCTGTGCGATGTTCTGAGAAGGTGCCGTGAACATTCTGTTTTTTTTGCAATTGTATTTATGTCAGAAGCATGAAACTTCATACGATTATGCCCATATACTATGCACACATATGTACAAAATTTTGGACACATTAGATATTGTTTCCCGGACAAAAAGTGTGAAAATGTGTCAAATCCAGACCCAAGATCTCCCAGCAATGAGGCTTGGAAGAGGGTGTGTTCCACAAAATATGTGAGCTATGTATGTTATTGGTATAAAGATTTTACACATGTAAAGATGTATTATATCAAAAATAGATGTTATGTGCAAAAGGCAAAGGGGAGGATGTTTTGCCTCATAAAACTACATCATCATGATGGCACTCTGTTTTCCCCTCCAATCATGGGAGAGCATATGTTAGCCAATAGAATACTTAGGGGTGCACCTAGGATAATTCAGCATACCCACCCCTTTATCAAACACATACATAGAGACAGCTGAGGACTTAGAAAATCAGACTGATCCACCCACCATCTCGAATTTGGCAAAGCACTCTGAAGGAGATCCATTCATACTCCTTGTTCCAGACTACAGAAACGTTGCAAGCAGTAAGGCTCAGAGCATAGCTGAACCACTTTCATCTGGGCTTAACTTCCAGAACACATCCCTCAACTTAAAGGGGAAACCAAAGAAGCAGCCAGGCTGTGCTGTAACTGCTTGCCTGCCAAATAATTATCTTCATAACGGGAAGGACAGATTAAAACCTGTCTGGTGCTGTGCTGTGCTGTGCATAGCAGAGAGCCATTGCAGATCCAGGCCATCTGTGCTGTGTAGTGTAGACCAGAGCACCTTGCTGTCCAGTACTGCCGTGCGGTGTCCAGAACACCTTGCTGATCGCTGAACCAGACCAGTCCGGTGTGTCCAGCTGTCTGTCCCAGAAAGAATCCCTGACCATAAACAGATCCCTGATGGTTCCATTCAAAACATTGGTAGTGGGTATCCATAGTATAGGATTGTCACTAGCAAATGTGTAAGAGGATTCAATTCAACACTACAGCTAAGTCAACGCCTAGTCTATAATACTGAATGAAAACCCTTATGGATATATCTTTAGGTCCAGTTCATGCGTTCTGGATGACTACCCCTATATAACACCCCTCTCTTGGAATCCCCCTGACCCCACTGAGCCAAGAAGTAGTTCTGTTTTGCAAGTTTAAAAGGTGTATTTGATAAATTAAACAATATATATATATATAGATATCACGCTTTATAATAAATTAATAATTGAATAGCACACTTAATCTGATATGATAAAGATTAACAACGGAGAATCTGGCACTAACACGCTTCTCTATAATCAATAAGGAGTTGACATGAAATGAATAAGGTAGCACACAGGTGAATAGGAACAAAAGAAGAAGGTGGTACAAAATGCTTTATAGAGTTCAAATGGATGCAAGGTTGAATGAATGAAATGCAGTATAGAAATACTCAATATGATTTCAACAAAACAATGTAATCACTTTTCTCTGGCAATCCCCTCCCCCCCTTGATGCAAGGTAAGGAAATGGAAGGAAAACACACAGTTCTCAGAAATGCAATCAAATGTGATTCAGTTCACCCCAGCAAGCTTAGACTACAGAAGTTTGAAAACACAGGCCCAAATTGCTTTGATATGTGCTGGCAATGAATTAAAAATATGCTAAAATGCTTTTAATTCCCTTTGAGAGGTTCAGGGTGAGTGGTATCTAGTTAATATTAGTCCCGGCTCACACTAGCAATGATGCAGGGATAGTTAGCAGGTTAAAAGAATTTCTGGCAAATGGAAGGCAAGCAGCAGCTGATTTTACATGTAGAGAAATTTGCAAATCGCGGTAAAATTCGCGGGTGCGTGTTCCGCGATTGCGGTAAAACTATAGGGGGTAGGAATGCGGTTCTAGGTTCGTAGGGAAGCCACGATTCTAACCTTTCAGATGAAAGTTATTGCAAGTCTCTAGCACAAACGGTTGCGGAGATATGAGCGATTTTGTGAAGGTCGTTTTTCAGATTTGAAATTTTAAAGTTCAAAAAGACAAGTGCAGCTTGCAACTAAAAAATGACAAGTGACAGCTTTACAAATGACAGGTGACAGTTAGGAGACAGTTCTACTTAGATTTAAATAGGTTGAATTATATTATTTTAACTAGGAGGTTGGATCTGCACAGTTTTCTAGGTACTCAGACTATATTCTTGAGTGAAATGGGCCACGCCACGGATCTGGTCAGATTTTAAATTCGCCTCTGGTCTCTGCACTTCACAGTGATCTGGGTCAGCTCTCTCTGGTTCTCTGGTCTGGGTCTCTAGTTCTGGATAGATTGAAGTCTCTAGTTTGGCTCTCTGGAGGTTTGATGGAGGTAACGTATGGATTTTTCCGGCAGAGCGTCCCGCTGCAGATGGAATTGAAGGTCCCTATCTGTCCTGTCTCTCTACTTTTATGTGTTTAGAATGTGGGTGTGTTCTTGCATCACTGACCCTACCTCTCTCTCAGCTTCTAATTGGTCAAACTTCCATTTCTCATTTGATTGGGGAATGAACTGTGAGTCAGAGGGATGTCATTTTATGGCTTGCAGATAGGACACTCCTCTGTCAGATTGCACACATTCTATATTTGATAATAAAAGACATATTTCACAGTTACACAGTTGCTTGAAATTACATATACATGGTGTGGCTGAATTTAGCCATGTCTCTGTCCAAATCTGTTGTTTCTAAGAGCTTGCATTCAGAAATGGCACATAATTGACTTTTTAACTGATTTTTCAATTTCTGACATTGACCCAACTTTACATACATGTGCGCAGGGAGTATGGACATTAACTGATGAAGTTTCAGATTTTTAACATGCATACATTTAGAGTAATATCCACTTTTCCGCTAAAACCCCCCTGAACATACCACCGGTTCTAAAAACCTCTTAAACTGTGGGCAGAAAAATCACAAGAATTATGGTATCATTTATAAAATTTTCACATGTCCGCTCTATGAATGATCCATCTTTTTCTAAACAATATTCTGGCTACAAAGGGGTGTGGTTTCCTCTCAGCACAAGGTAGAAATACTGGTTTATCCAGTTCTGCCAAGCCAGCTTGCTCTCACAGGCAGTGCCCCTCCCAGCTTCTGCCAAGAGGAAGCTACATTTTACGACTGCTGTAATAAAACCTTTGCTTGAGTCAGGACAGGCTTTGTTCAGAGCTCCTGTAGAGCACAGGTAATTCAATTATCAGATAGATGGCATATCCTTAGTGTTGCCAGCAAAAGGCAGATAGCCTGGGAACACAGCTGTGACTCAAGTTTCACTCCTGATGGGGGTAGTTGCCAGGCAGAATCAAGTTCCTTAAGCCAGACTTTCAGCTAACTGTCATGTTTTTTTTTTTGCTTTTTAACTTAACTTGCAATTTTACACATGCAGCTAGAATGCTGATTCTAAGTGCAAAACTATGACATTTCAACAGTTACAAAGGCATGTGACACCAAACATAGGTCACTCATTTAATCTAAACATTTACGATTTTAGTGTCTTTAAATCCAGTGCAACTTAAACTGCTGCAATCCACAGCTCAGCCAGTCTTGTTATAAACCTTCAAGTCACTTCAGAATATCACTTTACATTGTATCCACCTCTCAGTAAGTCTTTCTTTAGCCTGCTTTGGGTTCATTCAGTTTTACACAAAAAAGTAAAATCTGGTGTGGTTTTAAAATGCCGGCTTTTGGATAGTGGTGAGTACTGGTACTGCACCCATTTTTGAGATTTAAGAACTGAATTCCCCACCATTCTAGGTTGCATTTGGCAATCAGCATTGCCATTCCCAATGGTTTCAGACTACTGTGCGGGTAGTCCAATGGTGGTTTTAAAGCGCTTTGAAGCTAACCGGCGCTACTGTTTTTCCTTTGGCAACCCATTTCCCTCATGGCAACCCGGCCTTTCATTCTCGCACTGGTGGGTGGCAAGTGAGGCAACCATTTCGGTGTGCGCACAAACTGCGCAGCTTTCCTGGATTTCGGCGCACATGTGGGTTTTCCGCCATCTTGACTTTTCTAAGCCCACAGCACCAAATGTTGTAGCATGATAGCTTAAACGTGGGTCAGGACACCCAACAAGCCCCCCCACGCGACTGCACTTTGAATTTGAGTCGATGGGGAGTCGCGTGCCCAAGGGTTTTGACCCACGCACCGGTCTGTCCGCATAATCTTCTTCCTCTTCTGTAGATGGCATAGTTCAGCATCTTCTTCTCCATCCGGTACTGATCGATGGGTTCTCCTCGCCGGTCCTGATGTGAATATTGGGCGGTCCACTGGGCCCATTGGATCTTCGTTCCCGGTCTCCGGATCGTCCTCCTTGGCCCGTCTTCAGATTTTCTTTCTCCTAGGACGACAAAGGAAGAGCGGCAATACCTACTCATAGACGTTTTTCCACCACTGTTGAGATAGTGGGGCAGCATATGCATTTTATCATAACGAAACATTACATTCTTTTTTTGAAAATAAAACAGTATAACT
Source organism: Ambystoma mexicanum (assembly GCF_040938575.1). NCBI lineage: Eukaryota > Metazoa > Chordata > Amphibia > Caudata > Ambystomatidae > Ambystoma > Ambystoma mexicanum. The sequence goes on along the minus strand of NC_090938.1, from coordinate 458,918,742 downwards.
AAGAGACAGTTTCATGCAAATCACAATATTTTAGAGACTAGATGTGGTATGTTTTATGATTGGAACTGAATTAGTCTGAGACAGTACCCGCTAGGATTCCAGAGGATTCCTCCAGTTGTTGCAGAGTGTGCCTGGGATGGCAACATTTCAACTGGTTTATGTGGACCCACTTGTCTTCCCCCGCTGCCAAAGGACCTTTGGGGATGTGGATTTTGTAGGCCACAGGGGAGATCTTGTCGATGATCTCAAAGGGTCCCTTCCATGTAGGCAAAAATTTGCGCTGCTTGGCCTGGTTCCTTTGGAAGTTGTATAGATAGACCCGGTCCCCCACCTGATATTCCTTCCTGGAAGTTTTCAGGTCATAGTGGGTCTTCATGCTATCAGCAGATCTTTCTAGATTCCGCTGAGCATAAGCAAAAGCATGTTGGAGGTGTTTCCTTAAATTCTCCACATACTCATGAGTAGTGGAGGCATTTATCAGTGTCTGCTCTTGGGTCCTGTAGAGCAAATGCTGAGGAAGCACCATCTTGCGCCCAGTCATCAACTCAAATGGTGACATTTTGGTTGCAGATGAAGGGGTAGATCTGATAGCCATTAGGACCAGAGGTAATCGGATATCCCAACTTGGCCCAGAATCTGCCACAAACTTCTTTAATATGCTCACAATTGTCCGGTTATATCTCTCTACTGCCCCAGAAGAAGCTGGTCTATAAGCAATATGCAGCTTTCTCTTGACCCCCAGTATCTCCCACATCTTTGTCATTACTTCACTGGTGAAGTGGCTACCTCTGTCTGACTCAATCCTTTGAGGTAGACCAAAACGGGAAAAGATGTGGTTAATCATCAAGGCAGCTGCAGTTTCTGCCTTGCAATTTGGGGCTGGGAGACATTCCACCCACTTGGTAAACAAGCATGTGACGGTCAACATGTACTTATTCCCCCTAGCCGAGCGAATCACGGGGCCTACAAAGTCAATTTGTAAATCTGACCATGGCAGTGTCATCCCCCTCTTTTGGAGAGGTGCACGATGCGTGAGGGATGATGGCTGAAATTGTGCACACACAAGACACCCCTTCAAGTATTGGTCGAGGTCCTGCCCCATGTGTGGCCAGTATGCAACCTCTCTTAAGATTTCCAGTGTTGTGTGAAACCCCCTATGACCGGCGGTGGCCGCATCATGGGCGTGACTTAACATCAGGCTTCGGAATGAGGTAGGAACCACCCACTGATCGTGGCCAGCTTTGGATTTCCTTACCAACAAACCGTCTTGGATCCGGAACATTTTTGGACATTTCATCAACACTCTTAGGTCCTCTTTCCCAATGTAATCGGTATCCGTCAGGGGAAAGTTCTCAGGGTCCTCAAGGTGCTGGTAAAATTTACCAATTATTGGATCCCCCTTCTGAGCAGTAATCAAATCAGCATCAGGGGTCTCCTTGCTCCATTGTAAAATTGAAAGGTCGTTGTGAGCATTTGTCTGGGACCTAGTGATAGCAGTGACCTGGATTTCCCCCAACAGGGACTCAATCTCAATTAGATCCCCTTGGATGGCCCCGGTTTTGGCCAGCTGATCAGCTAAGTCATTTCCAGTTTTGTCTGGTCCCTCTACTTTGGAATGACCCTTGATCTTTTTCCAATAGATGGTCATCTCATTCGCGGTGACCAGATCATCAATGTTTTGGATCAACCTCCCATGTTTCAAGGGTTTGTTGTTAGCACATAACATGCCTCTGGTTTTCCAATTAACCAGGTGCTCCACGAACCCGTTCCGTACATAATCCGAATCTGTGATTATGACCAGTTCGCGGAGTTGATGCTGGACAGCAGTGAGGATGGCCTGATGCACAGCCATCAATTCTGCCACCTGACTACTTCGGGGACCAATTTTGTATCCAGCGGAGGGTTCTGGGGACTCATTCACCCATGCATTCCCTACGCCAGCCACCAGTTCTTTCTCCCCGTTGTTGTCAACATGGTAAGAGCATCCATCCACATAGACAGTGGGCATTCCCTCACACTTGTCCTCTTCAAAGACTTTGTGTGGGGAATTAAGGTATGCCTCCGTGTTGTCCTTTATTTTTAGACTTTCGTCCTCGAGACAGTTTTCTCTGACACAATCATGCAAGTCAGCCAGACCTTGCGCGAGGGGACTCTTCTTGTTTTGGCCATATCGGACCTCCACAGGAAAGCCTTGCATTGACAGAATCCAGGAAGTAATTCGGGAATTACTCACATTTCCGGCCCGGATTCTGTCACTTTGGAGATATTGCAGAGGCTGGTGTGGAGTCTCCACTATGATGTGTTCCCCCTGGATAAACGGGCGGTAATTCTTCAATGCCCACACCGTTGCCAGGAGTGCCTTCTCACAATCGTTGAATTTTTCCTCCACAGAGGATAAAGTTTTGCTCGCATAGGAGATTACTTTATTGACTTTGTCATGCTTTTGGTATAATACGGCCGTCAAGCACGTATTAGAGAACCCTGTCTCCAGGAAGAACTCCTTGTTTCTGACAGGGTAAGCTAGGCAAGGCGCTTGTGAGAGGCTTCTCTTGAGTTGTCTTACTGCCTCGGATTGTTCTGGACCCCATTCCCACTTGACCCCCCCCTTTAGGAGATGAATCAGGGGTCTGGTGATCTCTGCGTAGCCCTCAATGAACTATCTGCTGTAATTAGTCAGTCCAAGGAGGCTCCTTAGTTCCCGCAGAGTTGTGGGGTCTTTCAGTTTCTGAAGTGCTTCCACTTTCTTTTCCTGGGGACAGAGGCCCTGAGGAGTAATCTCATGCCCCAAGAAATTAACACGGGTTCTACACCACTGTGCTTTCTGAAAGGAAAGTTTTGCTCCGGCGGCCCTCAACTGTGTCAGAACATAACGGATCTCCGCTATGTGTTCCTCCACAGATGAACTTTTGATGAGGACATCATCTACATAAGCCAGGTTACCCCTCGCACCCAGGTCGGGCATGGCCTTATGTAGGAAAATGTTGAATTCATTGCCGGAGTTGAGGTATCCGAAGGGAGTCCGGGTCCATGTGTACTGCTGGCCCCCAAAGGTAAAAGCCAGTTAGTATTGGTCCTCCCTGCTGACAGGCACGGTCCAGTATCCATTGGTCAGGTCTATTGCAGTGAATACCTGTGACCCCTGGATCTGGGCCAGCCCTTGGTCAATGTAGGGAAGAGGCCATCGGGAAGTATGGACCCGTTTGTTGAGCTCCCTGAGGTCGGCGCAGAGTCTCCACTGGCCGTTTGGCTTCAATATTCCCAGCACCGGATTATTGAAGGTGCTGTGGATGGGACGGATTATTCCCCGGGACTCAAGGTTCTTAATTATTTCGGTAAGGGACTCCATTGATGCGAGAGGCAAGCGATATTGCTTCACAAACACAGGAGTCATGCCAGGGTCCGTGGGGATTGTTGTTGTGTGGATGTCAGTGCGACCACAGTCATATGAGTCTACCGCAAAGAGATCTTGGAAATCCAAGAAAACTTGTTTCAACTTTTGCTTTTGTTCCAGAGTCACACAGGCATCAGCTAGGTTGACTCTCTCTTCCACCATCTGCCTGAAGCCTGGAAAGACTTCTGGTTTGGCTATCTCCGCGGCCTCCTCCAGCTGTGTGGAGAAGTCCCTGGTCAGAGTGCTGATTTGGACCGGAGGCTTCAGGTGGGCAAGGCAGCCTTCATGAACCTGGAAAATCACCTCATCCCTCCTGAATTCACAAGTCACATCTTCCTTACCATAAGGGCAGGAAGTGTACACCAGGAATTTCCCCCCATGCCGGGTAAAAATCCTGTCTGGTGTTGTATTGTCATCACTGTCACTGTCAAAACAGTCCTTGGGGATTGGTCCTAACAGTTCATTTCTAAGATCAATGGAGAAATGTCGGTCATCAACCGCCATTCCAATAATGGTGCCTGCGGCTAGAGTAATACTCTTTAAGTCGCTGTTATCCACCTCTATTGGAATGGTGTCATGTTCTATGTTGACTAATGGTGTTGGGTTTACCCCCAACCCTTGCTGTTGGAGAGAAGCATTTAGATGTATGTAAGCATCAGGGTTTTTCAAATGTTGTCCTCTTTTAACTTTCACTTCCAGGGAGAATTGTCGGGTCCTTTCTGGGATGGTGACTTCCTTTTTAGTCTGAATTTCAACTGCATAAGGTAGCAATTGAGCTGACCTAAATGCTTTTTCTGGATCATCAAAGCCCATGGGATTATCCGCTAATCGGGACCAAGCTTTGAAGTTTATTAGGTCCAAATTAATGGCAAAGCGATTGAGAATGTCACTGCCTAAGTAAAAGGCGGCAGGGACGTCTCGCACGACCCAACAATTGTGGACTATGCTCTTGTTGCCAATGGAGATTTTGAGCATACACCTGCTTGGCAGGAGATGTTTGGAATTAGGTGCTTCCAGGTCCATTTCCCATTTGTCTATCAGTTTGAAGGTGGGAATGGCTGGATCTTTTGGGAGTTGGCGAAACATGGCTTCGCTGATGAAGCTCTTACCGTTGTTCACACACACTCGAGCGAGAACAGAGTCCTTCCCATCATTTAACTGAACAGGGATGAACAACTGCTCTCCAATTTGCTGAATATCAGCCAGGCTCTGAGCTGATTTCACCTCTTTCTGGACTATAGGAGTGGGAGTTTCTGATTGTGGATTTGTAAAGATTTTCAGAGTGTTTCCTTCCAGCGTGGAATACCACCTTAAACTGGAAGGAAGGTTGATTTTCAGAAACAGAGAGGACCCCCCATCACCAGTCTGTTGTCCTACTGCTATTACTGTCACGTCTGGAATCTGGTTGTTCTGGAAGTGAAATTCTACTTGGTCAGATTTTTGTTCAACCATGTGGCAGGTGCCGTTTGAACCAACATGGTTGACACTCTGTTTTAATTTTATTGGTCGGCTAGTCTGGGTCCAGAGGACCTTGTTTACGCAATCTATTAGGGGTGACAACCTTCTCAGGAGGTCATTCCCTAGTAAACAAGGGGTGCCCTCTGGGGTCACAACTATGACCGGGTGTTTCAGCTTGTGTCGCCCAATTTTAATGTCCAAATCTGCCGTCCCCTCGACAGGGATTTCCTTCCCGTCAAAGTTCTGGAGTTGTCCAGGAAGAGAGGTGAGAGGAATTTGGTAATTCTCTCCCCTTCCTGCATTCAGTTCATCAAAGGCCCTTCTGGACAGAAGGGTAGCTTGAGATCCAGTGTCCACCAGTGCCGAGATTGTACCCTGCCCCTGTACTTGTACCGGGGCATAATATCTTCCCTCCTTCTCCTCAAGGGGGCACAGATAATGCACATTTTTGGACAACTGGTGGGCTAACTTTCTGGTTTTGGACATCGCTAGCGAAGAGATTTGGGCAGAATTCTGTGGAGAGTCTTGGGAATCTGAAAGAAAAAGTTGGCAACTGGAGATCAGAGCCATTGTGGGTTCCCCTGGTTCCGGTTCTGGGCCGCCCCCCCCTTTTTGGAGGCAGTCCCCAGGGTGGGTTTGAACCAGGGGATTTTCTTGCTGTTGGTTCTGGGATGAGATGGTGGGCGGCGGTAGCTCAGTCTCCACATCTCCCCAGTCTGGATTTGCATCCCTAGGGACCCATTTTTCTTTGGGAGGAGTTCCCCCCTCTCTGAAGGAGAAGATCCTTTTCCCAGGATCCTCTGAGGATCCCTCTCCCTCAAATTGGAAGACCTGTACCTCCTCCTCAAACTGAGTCTGTTTGGGTCTTTTGTTTCTCTTACCCCCCCCTCTGCTACTTAGGAGGCAGACTTTCAGGGGCAAGAGATTTTGTTTCCGGTTCCTGGGTTTCCAGGGGCTGTTTACAAGTGAGGAAGGAAGCTTCCTCCAAGGCTTTACACCCCCCTTCCCTTTGTGCCTCCTCCCTGGGAACCGGTGAGTTATCGGGGTGCTGCCCCCGTCATTGTTCTGGAGCACCAGGTCCAGAGTTGGGTGCGTTCTGCGCCGGCACGCCCATCTGAGGGTTCTGCTGAGCCCTCAGTATGAGACCCAGATCCCGCGCCATGTTTTGAACCTGGCGCTCTAACTGGGAAACCCGCTCAGGCTGATACGGGGCCCTGTTTTCTCCCCTGGGCTGATCCCGGGAAGGGTAGCTGTCCCTCCTCTGGTAATACCCCGGGTTGGGAAGATTTGGGTACCCCTCCACCCTTGGCCTCCCCTCTCCCGGATTCAGTGGTCTGGGCTCAGGGAATTGGGGAAAGAAGGATGGATGGTTTTGGGGCTGAAAGTCGGGTGGATATCTGGGGAAAAAGTTCTGCCCAGGGTTTGGTAAATTTCTGCCCTCCTGTGGGAAGTTTGGAGGGAAGTTCCCTGGGTTAGGTGCTTGGCTGGATCCCCCCCCTTGGGCTGGAGGAGTCCACACATAACCCAGGATGGGTCGATTTCCCTTGTAACGGGGACTTACATAATCAGGAGAGCGAGGGACCCCATTTGTCGGGCTGCCTCCTTGGCTCCCTGTCTGTGACTGACCCGAGGACCTCCTGGGCCTGGCATTATTAGGTGCAGGTAGGTTTTTAGGCCCCCCCATCTCCAAATCCAAAACGGGGGTGACCTTTACCTCTGCCACCTTGGCAGCAGCAGGGGTGCTGTTGGCTTTGGGGTTTTTCTGGGCATTACTTTTGCTATCTATCGGTTTCTGCACCTCATAGATCCGGGTAGCCTGTTCAATGACCCAGTCTAGAGATCTTTTCTCGTGAAAATCCCTCACGAGCTGGGTCATGATATATTTGGGCAAGGCATGGAAAAACGTATTAATAAATTCCCTGCTATCCGTGCGCACCCTTCTTGTGGTCTGTGCAAAAGCACGCTTTAACTCCTGCACAAATTCTTGTGGGGCCTGATCCTCCCCACATTGCAAATTGTAGGCTGCCTTGCGAGCCTCTTGAGGATTTCTGTGAACAGAAAAATGTTTCAAGATGGCCGCCTTATAGGTGGACCATCTTAAATGATTTTGGTCCTCCAGCCCCGCAAAGAAACTGGAGTATTCCGGGGAGAAGGTCCACTTTACATATTGAATACAGCTTTGGCTGTCCTTCAAATGGAAAGTCTCCATCATTTGTTCAAACAACTCTAAGTGCTCCCAAACAGAATACTTAGCGTTCTTATGGTAAGGCGTGATGACGCTCCTGATCGCCTTAATCTGCTTTAAGGGGTCCTCAAGCAAGGCCCTTTTTGCCTTATTGGCCTTTTTGGTTCGGGTAACCCTTGTCCATTCGTCCTCGGACTCAGAGGCACTGCTCCCAGAGGTTCCCGTCTGTTCTTCCAGGTTTTCCCGGATTCTGCGAGCCTGGGAATGGCTGGCAGAATGTGGGGACCTGGTCTCCTGTGTCCTGCGCAGTTCAGAGGAGTCTTCAGATTCCTCCTTGCTGCCAGGATTTGATGGGTACCCCCTCCACTGACCTAACTGGGCAGAGGTTTTCAGGATGCCCTTAATGGGCCTACTCTCCTGGGGTTCCCCATTGAACTGTACTGTACTTGGGTGCCCATACCCGGATGCCCACCCCTCCATTCCTGAGTGGTACTGGCCTATGAGCCCCATACTCTTAGCTGGATAGTAATCTGCCATCCCTGTGGCCCTGTGCTCATGTGCGCCAGGGGACATGGGGGTGGTAGAGTCCAGGGACTGGGGGAGATGAAGGCCCCTGGTGTTAGGGCTCCTGCGGTTATGGTCAGGAGTCTCTCTTTCCCAGCGGACCTCATCTCTATCCGCCCCTGCTCCCTGTTGCAATGCAAGAGCCTGCATTTGTGCTTTCAGTTCCTCTGTTAAGGCCTTACTCGACTCTATCAGTTTCTCCTGCATCGCTACCTGTTGCTGGAGCCTCTCATTGTGCTGGCAGAGAGCCTCATTTTCCCTCTGTACTTCCTGGTTGGTCCTGGAGAACTGGGCCAGTCTTTGCTGCAGGAGGGTTACCTCCTGAGCTGTGTCCCTATTGGCCTGCTCCTTTCTTGCTAGAGCATCCTCCACCCTCCTGGTGTGCTCTAGCAAGTTCTGGTGTTCTTTTTGGAGGTCACCCAGTCCATGGTGGGCCAGGTGATTTTCTTCCATTTTTCTTTTTAAATGGCAGACTTCCTGGCCTAAGGTATCCCTTTCCTGACTAAGAGCCTGCATCTGTGCCGCCAGGTCGTCCCTTTGCCTTTGGAAGGCACCAGCATTCTGGCGCTCCTGATCAAACTCTGCCTGGGTATCCAGGTCTTTCAGAATTAGTTTATTGCTCTCTGCCTTCTCTCTATCTAGGTGGCTTTGCAGGGTGACTACCTGCTCAGCACATGCCCTATTGAAGTCTAGCTGTTGCTCCAGCTTTTTCTGGCTTTGCAGTAGGGAGTCCAAACCTTCTTGGTGTTCTTTCTGCAAGGCCAGAAATCTGGTATCCTGTTCTGACTTTTCCTTTTGCAGCACATCCATATCCTCCTTTATTTTAGTGATGTACAGTCTGCTGTCATTTTCTGACTCCTGGCTCCTCTGCAGCCTCTGCTCAGAAGAGACCAGGTCAGATTGGACCTTCTCTAACACCATCTGTTGCCTATTTGCCAGATTTTGGCTTTCAGCACATCTATCCTGCATGTCTCCCATATATAGTTACAGGTATGCTGCTATCCTGGCAATCTTATTGTGTTCCTCTTTGGCTTTAGGAGCCATATATAGTTCACTCAGGGCCACATGTAATGGACCCTGATCTCTCCATTAGTCTGACCCTGTTTCAGTGACCTGTCGCGTGATGGCCTGCAACCAGGCATCCTGGCCCTGCTCAACCCATTCACCTCTCACAAATAGTTTATGTAAGAAGTGCTCTCTGGCTATTTTCATATCTACCAAGGTCGTCATTCTAGAGATTGGTCTCTGTCCTGACTTACAGAAGTTAGTATTTTATTTTTGCAGAACAGAACTTTTCTTGGAGTGTCCCTTTTGAGGAATGCTTCACAGCGTAATGCAGCGTGGTGATCCGACCGGATGTATGTATCCCGTCAGTTAGCACACTGTATTAAGCTGCACAAGTGGTATTCTAACCCAAACGTCCGGCCGAGCCCCCAGTTTGTAAGAGGATTCAATTCAACACTACAGCTAAGTCAACGCCTAGTCTATAATACTGAATGAAAACCCTTATTGATATATCTTTAGGTCCAGTTCATGCGTTCTGGATGACTACCCCTATATAACACCCCTCTCTTGGAATCCCCCTGACCCCACTGAGCCAAGAAGTAGTTCTGTTTTGCAAGTTTAAAAGGTTTATTTGATAAATTAAACAATATATATATATATAGATATCACGCTTTATAATAAATTAATAATTGAATAGCACACTTAATCTGATATGATAAAGATTAACAACGGAGAATCTGGCACTAACACGCTTCTCTATAATCAATAAGGAGTTGACATGAAATGAATAAGGTAGCACACAGGTGAATAGGAACAAAAGAAGAAGGTGGTACAAAATGCTTTATAGAGTTCAAATGGATGCAAGGTTGAATGAATGAAATGCAGTATAGAAATACTCAATATGATTTCAACAAAACAATGTAATCACTTTTCTCTGGCAATCCCCTCCCCCCCTTGATGCAAGGTAAGGAAATGGAAGGAAAACACACAGTTCTCAGAAATGCAATCAAATGTGATTCAGTTCACCCCAGCAAGCTTAGACTACAGAAGTTTGAAAACACAGGCCCAAATTGCTTTGATATGTGCTGGCAATGAATTAAAAATATGCTAAAATGCTTTTAATTCCCTTTCAGAGGTTCAGGGTGAGTGGTATCTAGTTAATATTAGTCCCGGCTCACACTAGCAATGATGCAGGGATAGTTAGCAGGTTAAAAGAATTTCTGGCAAATGGAAGGCAAGCAGCAGCTGATTTTACATGTGGAGAAATTTGCAAATCGCGGTAAAATTCGCGGATGCGTGTTCCGCGATTGCGGTAAAACTATAGGGGGTAGGAATGCGGTTCTAGGTTCTTAGGGAAGCCACGATTCTACCCTTTCAGATGAAAGTTATTGCAAGTCTCTAGCACAAACGGTTGCTGAGATATGAGCGATTTTGTGAAGGTCGTTTTTCAGATTTGAAATGTTAAAGTTCAAAAAGACAAGTGCAGCTTGCAACTAAAAAATGACAAGTGACAGCTTTACAAATGACAGGTGACAGTTAGGAGACAGTTCTACTTAGATTAAAATAGGTTGAATTATATTATTTTAACTAGGAGATTGGATCTGCACAGTTTTCTAGGTACTCAGACTATATTCTTGAGTGAAATGGGCCACGCCACGGATCTGGTCAGATTTTAAATTCGCCTCTGGTCTCTGCACTTCACAGTGATCTGGGTCAGCTCTCTCTGGTTCTCTGGTCTGGGTCTCTAGTTCTGGATAGATTGAAGTCTCTAGTTTGGCTCTCTGGAGGTTTGATGGAGGTAACGTATGGATTTTTCCGGCAGAGCGTCCCGCTGCAGATGGAATTGAAGGTCCCTATCTGTCCTGTCTCTCTACTTTTATGTGTTTAGAATGTGGGTGTGTTCTTGCATCACTCACCCTACCTCTCTCTCAGCTTCTAATTGGTCAAACTTCCATTTCTCATTTGATTGTGGAATGAACTGTGAGTCAGAGGGATGTCATTTTATGGCTTGCAGATAGAACACTCCTCTGTCAGATTGCACACATTCTATATTTGATAATAAAAGACATATTTCACAGTTACACAGTTGCTTGAAATTACATATACATGGTGTGGCTGAATTTAGCCATGTCTCTGTCCAAATCTGCTGTTTCTAAGAGCTTGCATTCAGAAATGGCACATAATTGACTTTTTAACTGATTTTTCAATTTCTGACATTGACCCAGCTTTACATACATGTGCGCAGGGAGTATGGACATTAACTGATGAAGTTTCAGATTTTTAACATGCATACATTTAGAGTAATATCCACTTTTCCGCTAAAACCCCCCTGAACATACCACCGGTTCTAAAAACCTCTTAAACTGTGGGCAGAAAAATCACAAGAATTATGGTATCATTTATAAAACTTTCACATGTCCGCTCTATGAATGATCCATCTTTTTCTAAACAATATTCTGGCTACAAAGGGGTGTGGTTTCCTCTCAGCACAAGGTAGAAATACTGGTTTATCCAGTTCTGCCAAGCCAGCTTGCTCTCACAGGCAGTGCCCCTCCCAGCGTCTGCCAAGAGGAAGCTACATTTTACGACTGCTGTAATAAAACCTTTGCTTGAGTCAGGACAGGCTTTGTTCAGAGCTCCTGTAGAGCACAGGTAATTCAATTATCAGATAGATGGCATATCCTTAGTGTTGCCAGCAAAAGGCAGATAGCCTGGGAACACAGCTGTGACTCAAGTTTCACTCCTGATGGGGGTAGTTGCCAGGCAGAATCAAGTTCCTTAAGCCAGACTTCAGCTAACTGTCATGTTTTTTTTTTTGCTTTTTAACTTAACTTGCAATTTTACACATGCAGCTAGAATGCTGATTCTAAGTGCAAAACTATGACATTTCAACAGTTACAAAGGCATGTGACACCAAACATAGGTCACTCATTTAATCTAAACATTTTCGATTTTAGTGTCTTTAAATCCAGTTCAACTTAAACTGCTGCAATCCACAGCTCAGCCGGTCTTGTTATAAACCTTCAAGTCACTTCAGAATATCACTTTACATTGTATCCACCTCTCAGTAAGTCTTTCTTTAGCCTGCTTTGGGTTCATTCAGTTTTACACAAAAAATTAAAATCTGGTGTGGTTTTAAAATGCCGGCTTTTGGATAGTGGTGAGTACTGGTACTGCACCCATTTTTGAGATTTAAGAACTGAATTCCCCACCATTCTAGGTTGCATTTGGCAATCAGCATTGCCATTCCCAATGGTTTCAGACTACTGTGCGGGTAGTCCAATGGTGGTTTTAAAGCGCTTTGAAGCTAACCGGCGCTACTGTTTTTCCTTTGGCAACCCATTTCCCTCATGGCAACCCGGCCTTTCATTCTCGCACTGGTGGGTGGCAAGTGAGGCAACCATTTCGGTGTGCGCACAAACTGCGCAGCTTTCCTGGATTTCGGCGCACATGTGGGTTTTCCGCCATCTTGACTTTTCTAAGCCCACAGCACCAAATGTTGTAGCATGATAGCTTAAACGTGGGTCAGGACACCCAACAAATGTACTGTCCATAGTCATCCCTATCTAAATCAAATCTATCCTATATCAGAACTGTATTGCTAGAAATCCTCTTTGTGTTGTCTGAATTCTCTCTCTTATCCTATAGTCCTTCTGTAATAATATTGTGAAAATCATCTTTGCGCTGATATATTGCATCTGAAGAAGGCAAGCGTCTCCGCTGGCAGTTGCCTTGATCAAGTGGCTGAGCATTCATGTAGGTTGTTTCTTCATAGTCCATCCCTAGTGTAAAGAAACCATGTTTGTATTTTAAAAGCACATCCTTGTTTTACAATTTTACTTCTATCTGAAAAAAATTACCTCCACAAAAACATCCATAACTATAGACCAAAAAATGGCATTCGACTCTGTCAACAGGCAAAAACTGTGGAACAAACTAACATCATGGGGTTGCCTACCGTGCATCCTGAATCCAATAAGACAATTGTATTTGAATACTTCAATTCAAGTCCAGCTAACCAAGAATGGTGCAACGAAAAAACCAATCCCGACCTGGAAGGGCCTGAAACAAGGTTGCCCACTGGCCGCCGGCCTATATAATTTGTATACCTCAGATTTTGGGGAAATGATCAAAAACACATATGCGAATCCTCCAAAGATCAACAATGAACCATTGCAAACCCTAAGATATGCTGATGATATAATCATCCTAGATAAAACTGTGCCAGGCCTACAAAAGTCATTAGACAAAGTTCAAAACTTCATGACAGAAAACGAGTTGCATATAAGCATCAATAAAACGAAGCTAATGAAACTCTCGACCCAAAAAAATAAGAACCGACAAAACCTAAAGATACATCTAGAAACTAAACCGATCGTGATTGATAACCAAGGCAATGAAATATCTGGGTGTAATGATAAATCCCTCTACAAATGAACAAGAATGGAAAGATCACATTGAGGGTAAAGCCAGATCTCTTGCCAGACAAGGTTGCTTCTTTCATCTAAAGTTTGGAACCTATTCAATAAAAGCCACAATCGCTCTGTACAAACAAAAAGTGGTACCTATCCTTACCTATGCCAGCGAAACATTGATCAACCAACAAACAATAAAATGGCCCCGCTACGAGGCGATGTTTTTTAGGAAAACATTGGGCCTCATTACACGGAAGGCGGTGAGCCATGGCGCTATTAGCGCCATGGCTCCTGCCGGTAAAATACCGGCACCGCCTTGGCGGAAAGGGGATTTACCGCCCCATTCCAAGGTTGGTGGGGCGGTAAATCCCCCTTCCGCCATTGCCCTTCCCCATTCCCATTTCTGCCCCATAGGGCTCTATGGGAATGGGGAAGGCGCTAATTACGGCACCGCAATTTTGCGGTGCTGTAATTAGCTCCGAGGTCCCTTAGCGGGTTGGTTTTTAACGCCTGTAAAAAGCAGGCGTTAAAGCACCTACCCGCTAAGGGACCTCGTAGTAAGGCGGTAATGGTTAACGGTCACCGTTACCATTAACTGTGGCCGTTAACCATTACCGCCTTCCATGTAATGAGGCCCATTATCCCTTCCCAGATCATTCCCTATGCCAAGAATCCGATTTGACCTGGCTCTTCAAACTTTGCAATCTATAGTTCTTTGGAAACAAATGGATCTCTACAGAAAAATAATCTCCCAAGAGCTAATACCATCAATTGAAATATTGAAAGAAATAAAACAGGCTTTTTAAGTCACAGCTCTTTCTCATTGGACTTCTAAGATTAAACAAAAAATCTAAACAGAAGAAATCGCAGAAGAAATTCTGCTAAATAGACCGCAACATGCGAAACACAAAATTCGGACTAACGACTGGATTAAAAGAATCACCGAACAACTCAAATATAAACGCCATCTAAAATGCGAAATGGAAACAAGGGCTCTTCATGAACTTCCAGGCTACCTGAATTATTTTCTGGACCGCATTATCCGAGATTTATTTTTGCGTTTTCGCCTAAACATTCTACCAACCCGTGACTACTTAACCAAGATAGAAAAATCAGATAATAAAACCACTGCCTGCCGCTTTTGCAAAGCAGAAAATATGTGTGAAACACTCTTTCATTTGATCATGGTCTGCCCGGCTTTAAAAGAACAAAGAGATCTATACAAAGGCTTCTTTTGAATATCCCAAAAACAAATGACCACTCAAGAAAGGACAGGGCAGACACATAATCTTCACAGTAATCAAATTTTGGACAGCGATTATCAATGACAGTAAACTGTATGATTGAAATGTAATGACAAAGTTTTATTCTCCATGAAATGTCAATGAAGTGCAAAATGAAACGTTTGTAAAATCAAACAAATCATTTTTTAAATAAAAAAGAGACACTTTGATCTACAACAGAAAGGAAGATGGGTGAGCCTTAGGAGTTTGTGTTCTCATCCCTTATCTTTCCTGTTGTAAAACATTCTGATCCTGACCTCACGCATAACAGAAGATTGTATGGTGGGGACCCAGGATTGGTTCCTTAAGGTAGGCTTAGCCTGCACAAATCACTGGGTCTTATTTGGCTTTAAAGAGGGCTGAGCTCCTCACTTAGCAGATCTTCTGATGAATTTGAATGCAGTAAGAAGAAGGACTCATTGTACACTGGCTGCTGGTAGAGTCTACCTTACAGCTTGCGTCAGTGAAGGAAGTTCAGGATTTCCAAGAGGAAGCAAGATCCCTCCCCTAAATCTCTCCCATGGAACAGAGGGAGATACCGGACTCAGGGTACCCATCCAGCAGCTCCATAACCAGTAACCAGACAGAACATAGCGTGCCCTGCTAGGTTTTGCCAGCAAACTTCCTAGATGGGAAGTGCCAGAGAGTCACTGAACAAAAGACAAGGCTGTTGCTTGCAAACACTCTCATCAGCTTTGGGTTGTCTGACTTAAAGGACCACACATGCCCTGTGAAGAAGCTAGGAAAAGTACCACAACAAGCATCAACCAGTATCCATCTTTAAAGGACATTTTTGAGGCAGTCACTAAAGCCCCCCGAGATGCCTTAAACAGCGTTCCGGATCCGCCAACCAGCACATAGACAAAGATTCTTGACCCTGAGCCGCCATGTAGACAAGCCTTCAGCCGTCCGTCCAGCCTTGTGTGCCTAATTGTCTGATGCCTGATACCCACAACTGTCTCCCATCTTGAACTCTGTCGAAGGAGCTGCAAAGCGTCCTGTAACTGACTTGGTGCTGCCATCTCAAGCACCAGGTACATTGTTGTTCTGTCCCCCTGGTCCTTCTCCAAGAGAGGCCTCTAGTGACATTTACGACCCCCTGCTCCCTTGGTGCTGAAACGTTATAACCTTGAACAGTTAAGACTGATTGCTTTAGCGACTAACTTCCTGTCAGTACCCATCCCTTTCCTTCGTGAAACTATCTGTCCTCAGTGTCCCTGTACAGGGTGGGCTGTATTTTGCAGTGTGCTAGAACTGTCTGTTGTAATAATAATAAAGTAGGTATGTGTATACAACCTTGACTGGACAGTCCCTTTTATCATTGAGTAATAATTTTATTTTCACTCTGTTGCAACTAACCAACGATCCTCAACCTTGCAGAGATAAGCCTGACGTTCCGTCCATGTTACCAAACTTGGTCAAGGAGGATTATAATTTGCATGTGTTTCCAATCTGATTGGATCTCCTCTGCTAGGCTAGTGCTGATTGGTGGACCAATATTCATCCCTGGACTACTGGTGCCCCAGAAGTTGATTTGTCACAATTCCTTCCCATTACTTGCTTCTCCCCACCCAACACACATCCTCTTAGGATCTCTTTGAGCTGGCCCTTTCAACCAGTTACATTAAATCTTGTGGTGCGTATGGGCAGCCAGTGTTATTTCTAAATGGTCTTCTGAGAGTTAAGGGCTTATTTGCAGCTGTAAATGTACAACTATTGTTATGACAATGTTGTGCCTTGAGCATTTTGATTTATAAGCATTTTATGTCTTCACTTATGTTCCTTACACTCAGGGTTCCAGACGAGGGTCCACATGTGTGGACGGCGTCCACCCAGCTTTTATGCTGTACCCCCTCTGTGTTTCAGAAATACAAAAGAACTATTATAATAAGAGGTTGCTATTGGTAGTCAAACCCTGCCCTGGAATAAAGCCCTGGATTATCCCCTTTGAGAGGTGATACTTATACAAAAGGCCAAGGCAGTCGTTGCCTGTGGATCTGCAAAATGTCTCATATGGTCAACTTCCTGTACAACACATGTGTTGCAACAAGTTTTCAGATTTCAAAGGATTGTGTGTTTTATACTGAAGCGACATGGTAATATGAGAATCTGTTTTCTTGGCAAATTATTTTTGTCGTTTGGAGATTCTCAATCTTGAAAGTCAAGCTCGAATGTAATTTGCATATTTCACTTTGCCATCCTGTGGTGTCACTTCCCATTGCTCGTCAGAATCCCCCCACCTTTGTTTTTAGGCCTCAAGCCCTGCTTACACTGAAATCCTGATAAAAACAAGTCCCGGAAAAGCCTACATTTTTGGCTTGTGCTTTGGTATTGGATGCTCACTTGCCGGCTACTACTACCATCATATACAGAGATACTCACACAATTAGTGCTGAAAATCAATCTTTTTTAATGAAGGATCCCACCAAGCACCAGCGGCGAGTGGTGCGGGGACTCTCATCCCCTAAGAAACTAATCATGAACACATGGGAAATAGCCCAGTTTCTTAAAATGACAGCAGAGTATAATATGATATGATATGGCATTTATAACATGCCTATACACGTGTTTCAAGGCGCGACAAGGCCAGGGAAGGAGACAAAGGGAGGACGGAGAACTGTCATAATAGGCCAGGTGTCATTCAGATCACGCAAGTTCAGTATAACATGTACACACTCTTTAAACCTTAAAAGATGAAGTAGATCCTATGAAGAGCAATATTATGAAGGGATATCATTATAAAATGCTCATTAGGATACACTGGGAGGGAGCTGCGCCATCACACACCACAGTCAGACGACCTGTAAAGGAAATCAGCAACAACTCCACCCACAGCAATACAATTCATATGGATATAGATGTGTTTGAACCAGGATACTGACCCCACTAATCCTTTTTTTCCCAAAACTTCTGCACAGCCAATCCCACCCAAAACCTCACATAACCATCTCTCGCCCAGCAAACCGCACGCACTTTACCACATTGCATCAACAACAAACAACACACAAACAGCACCTACAGCACACGTGGTCTCCCCTGGATCGCTACTCACACCAAAAGCTCAGCGCACGGTGTATACTGAACTGAAGCCGCCAACAGCACACCACATCTCCCACTCTCCTACCCCCTCATCCCGACTAACATTACCCGCCCTCCTTGTTTACAAATCCGCCAGAGCGCCTGGCGACCAACTCTGTTGGTGACAGTGCGTTATATAAATAGCTTTAACATTAACGTTAACATTCAATGCAGCACCTGCTTAGACCTTCAAATGGTCTAATGGTGCAGTGGCTAGCTGCTGATACCAGCCACGGTTCAGATCCCAGCCCTAGCCTGAACGCAGAGCTAAAAGCAAGTGGAGTGTTCTCCAAAGAATGCGGAGTGCAAATGGTTTGAGCCAGACCCAAGAAGATGTTGTTTGCCTGATCCCAGATCCGGCCCGGTGGCAGCACTGCACACCATGTTCCAGCGTAATTCCAGCTAGTACCATTGAAACAGTGCCTGGACAACGCATATGAAATTCCTACAAAAGTGCTTGTTGCAACTGTTCCGAAACCCCCGAGAAATGGTGAAGAGAAACACTGCAACTGGTGCTATTTGTACTGCATACAGCATGTCCTGAATGCCACACATCCGCCAAGGCTTTGCCATCCCAGAGCCTTAACTTTGAAATGGCTCTTGCCCCAGCGGGTACCACATGCGCTGATGGAAATGCCTGCAAACGCTGTAATGAGGCATGGTATCCATTTCCCAAAGGACATAAAGCACTGCCGAGCAGTAAACACGTTCTTTGCAATTACATTTAAAAACACCGAAAAGGCATCTTAGCATGAAAGCATACAACAGAAACAATGACCCGTGCCATATGTTTCTGGTCTCAAGCTGTCAAAATGTTCAGAAGTCAATCCCGTGCCTGATTAACGTTCCTGCTCTGAAAAACATCGGAGACATGAACTCACCACCTTGTATTTTTGGCTGCAAATGCTTGTTATGTAGTAGCCTGCGTGTTGCAGCGCCGCAAAATGGCGGCGAGTGTCCTTCCTAATGCGCCCCCTTCTTCCTTATTCGCTGGAATGGCTGCCATGAAAATGAGAGGGCGAAGGCGGCGGGTAATCAGCCATCAAAATGCACGGCGTTGCTCTGGCGATTATGGCTGCCAATTCAGAGAGGCGCTGGCCAACACACCCCTGGTGGCAGCTGCAGTATTTCTTCACGAAACGCGAAAGAAGAGCTGCTTGAAGGCAGGCGTCTCGAATAATGTATTGAGCTAAAATAGTGCTCACTTTGCATTTGCGTTCACCGTTTAGTCTATGAGGAAGACCCAGCTAGCCATCAAAAACAGATTTCACTGTTCGGTCTCAGAGTGCAGTGGAAGTGGCTGAAAGGGTGTCAGATCATGGGCGCAAGTTGCTGTGGTCCATTAGATCTGGAGCTCTTCCCTATCGATCACATACTCCCACATTTCTCAGCCAAACTTATAGAAAGCAGAGTGACGCCTAGGAACTGTTTTTTCAAATGTCTCACTCATTTTACCCAACCACCTTTTTTCTTCCAAAGTCGTGCACAGCAAGGCCACCAATAGTGGCAGCCGAGCGCTACACCACACCACATACATTGAATTACATTACGTTCTGTTTTTTCAGAGCCCCTTTCTTAAGGGGTGGTGGCAATGACACACGCCCTTCTATGCAAAGGCTTGTGTCACGGCATGGCTGGGGCTCACCTGAACATCCTAAATATAAGGAAAATCAGGAACCTCTGTCCTTTCAACACGGCCAAGCATCTCTTACTCCACTTGTATCCTCTACACTGGACTGTGCCCGCATCCTCCTTGGTCTCCCCAACTATGGTTTCTGTCCTCTCTACAAGATCAACAATGTTGCTACCAGGACTCTCTTTGAACTCCCTCCCTTCACACCTACTTCCTCGTACCGTCACCAAGCAGGATGGGTGATGATACAAAACAGGCCCAGATTGAAAGTTCATATATCTATACGCAGAAAGGCACCGCCATAGCTATCCTCATCTATCCAACTATACAAGCCTTCTCGTAATCTCTGCCCTGCCTCCTCGACTACCCTTGTGGCACCTCGTGCACCCTGTGCTTCATTTGGCTTCCGCTCTTTCTCTCTTCGTGGCTCCACTTGCATGAAATTCTCTTCCCAGGACATCCAAGAAACAGTCTGCATGGATTTTGTTCAAAAGCAAACTAAAAGCCTACCCCTCGTCTCGGAGTTACCCTCTTAATCTACCTCTTATCTGCCTTCTAGATAACATTTTCCCCTCCTTTCTACCCTGCCTCTGTCCCTCAATTTCTACTGCCGCCACTCTAGCTTCATCCATCGTGGTGACACTACCAACACAGCTGACCGTACCGTCTACCTGCACTTACACATATCTAATGCTGGTTGTCCTTAATCCATGTGTGTCCACCCATGTATTGTCCCTGTTGATTGTTCCATTTAGCTCACTGCTTCCCATCAACTCTCATTTCTTACCTTTTGTACTTTCTTTCGTGATCAAAAGAGCATTGTTCCTGCCTATATGTATAAATAAATAAAACCCATTAACAATAAATAATAAACTGTACACAAGCATTGTCAAGGGCAACAAAGTTGGCTTTTGAATAGACATGGGATAGGCATCTGTCTGGCACTGCCATCTTCTGCTCTGCTACGTACACACGTTGGCAGCTGTTGTAACCTTAAGGTCAGGTTGTACCATAATGTGTTATGTAGCGCTGTGATGAGCCTGTGTACTCACATCATACGGAAGGCATGGCTATCCCGCACCAGGTATCGCTACTACATGCTCAGATACCAACTTCATTGTCGGGCTTTGCCCTTGAACTCCAGGTAGTTAAATATGTGTAATCTGAATGGCCCAGGGACTGATCCTGTGCATCACAACGGCTGCTTGCTGCTGTAGAACCAGTCTATCACTGCTGTGCAGGGCTGGCAATGAATGTCACATTGGTTAAATACAGGTATTCACCAAGGAAGAGTGGACGGGAGGACCATCGTGACAACTGGATATCATCAATAAATATCGCATCTTTTGTAGACATTGGGCCTCATTACGACCCAGGCGGAGGACCATGGTGCTATTAGCACCATGGTCCATGCCGGTGTCCGCCATGGCGGAATGGGGAATTACCACCCCATTCCGAGGTTGGCGGGGCGGTAATTCCCCATGCCGCCATGGACCTTCCCCACTCCCATTTTTGCCCCATAGGGCTCAATGGGAATGGCAAATTGCTGCACCGTACTTAGCACCAAGGTCCCTTTGCGGGTCCCTACTTTAACGGCTGGTAAAACCAGCCGTTAAGGTCGGGTCCCGCAAAGGGACCTCGTAATTAGGCGCTAATAGGTTAACAGCACCGCAGCCTTTTACGGAGCCGTTAACACATTAGCGCCTGGGTCGTAATGAGGCCCATTATGTGGTGTGGGTTTTTTCCAGGTGAAACATCTCTCTCATTATAGCTTTATTGGAAGTCTGCAGATGTCCATATTTCCTAAATCATCCCTCTTTCGTCGTATTCTTTCACTGTGTAAACATAAAACAACCTTAGCGCTCTGATTCCTGCGTGCTGTTGGCGCTTTACAAATAAACAAATAAAAAAAAATAATAAATAACCATGATCTTGTGGAGGTGAAAGCACATTTTTATGGATAAGGGGAAATGTGCCGAGTGAACATCTAGATTCACATCCACTTAAAAAGGTCTCTGTTCAGCCTTGTTTGACTCTGTTATCCATTTTCTTCTCTCCCTGCCCAGTACACACCATGGACACCAGCACACTTAGCCAGCCACCTGCTTGCATCTGTCGTATGTAGCTATTTAATATTATTATATATATTTTTTTAATTGCCCATATGTAAGTAGAGGCTGCCTCAATGTGCCGGCGAAAGAATGGCAGTGAGCAGGATTTAAAGGGCAAAAGGGCACCCATAAAAATAGACATTTCACAATAGGAAAGAGGCCACAAAGCTCCACCCGGAAGTGGCACACATTGCACACATGTAATTGATAATGGCCATGTAATTAATCATCCAAAATGGGCATGCAGAGCAGTGTGTCACATAACGTGCCAGTGGACTTGTGGGTATATTATTGAAAAGAATTGCACATCGAAAAATGTATAACTTACAAGTATTCACAATAAATTACTTGTATCTGCATGTACCTTTGTCCTGTTAATGTAAATGCTTAGATGTCCTTGGTGATGAGAGACATTTGGCACTTAAAAGCTTTCGATATTAGTGGAAATTGTGGAAATATTGGGAGCATGTCAAAGAAATATATGTTGCAGTATAACGAGAGAGGTTATGATTAGTCAATACGTGTTTTTATTCTCACGTCAGAATACACCCTTGCAATTTGCTGTGGTGAAATCTATACAGGGTTGACTGCACTAAAACGTGTGCATGTGTGCATGTATGCAGTATGGGGAATTAAGCCATAGTACGTTTTTGTTCCCAACTGGTGCAAGTTACACCTAAATGAACATGCCACCAGACATTGCTGATGCACACGCAAGGCATACATGGTTCTTTGTAAAAAAAATCTCTTTGTGTATGTGATGTTATGATTGGGGACTGTAGTCGAGGTCAGTGGAGAGAGTAGGGTAGCATATAGTGCTTATAGTGCTTGGGTGCACTCGGTATGTGTGCAGCCAGTGCGGTTTGCATTGTGGTGGCCGCAGTCTAACGCCAGGTGCAGTGGCGTGGTTGTGAGAAAGCAGTGGAATGTGTGCAGCAAGGGAGTTGGCCTCTGAGTCTGCATTCTGGTGCTTTGGGGCCTGCGTAAGAGATTATGGGCCTCATCACGAGTTTGGCGGTAACCCTTAAATCCGGCGGTCAAGCTATGACCGCCGGATTTCAGGGTCCACCAAATCAGGGCTTTGGCGGATTTCTCCCCAGCTCTGAGCTGGGGGGAAATCCGCCGAAAATTCGCACTATTACGGCCGGCGGGAAATCCGCCGGCGGTAAGAGCGCAAAAATTCCCCATGCATTCCGAATGGGCTCAGTGGGGAATTCCATTACCGCCAAATCCGTGATTTCGTGGGGAATAACTGCCTTCTAACAGAGTGTTGAGGTGTTCAAGGAGTAGTGCAGGTATGCATGCAGCTAGGCTGAATTTGATCTTAGGGGTATAGTGTCATTATGTTGTTTGTTGGTGTAAAGCGGAGAGTTTGCATATTGTTAGGAGTGAGAGCCTCATCACAACTTTGGCGGTAACCCTTAAATCCGGCGGTCACGCTATACCGCTGGATTTAAGGGTCTGCCAAATCAGGACTTTGGCGGATTTCGCCCTCAGCTGGGGGGGGTATCCGCCAAAAATTCACGCTATTACTGCCGGCGGAAAATCCGCCGGCGGTAAGAGCGCACATTTTCCCCATTGACCCCAATGGGGAATGGGGAATTACATTACCGCCAAACTTGTGATCCGGCGCTATTAGCGCTGGGGAGTTCGGCGGTAGGGCTAATACTGCCGGCGATAATACCAAAGTTGTGATCAGGCCCTGAGTGTCTGTGGTAATTGGTAGGAGAGCAGCGTTCCTGCTTACTTTCCGGAACCCAATGAGATGGCTGTATATGCCTGGTGGTTCGTGGTAGTGGATCTCCGAGAGAGATTCTTTAGATGGTGCGGAGTATGTTGTCTTCGCCCGGTTGGTTGGTCCTTTTCCAGAGGCTCTGTTGTAGGTGTCAGAAGGCCCATATTCCAGGTCCCTATTATGATGGGTGGCTGGGTAATTCCTGACACGTTTGTGGTTACTGTATGCTTCTCAGGAGAGTCCAACCAAACATAGTTGCTATAGCGCCTCGGGTGTTGGAGTTCTTGGCCTTATTCCTAGGTAGGCCAGGGTTGCCGGGCTTGAGCATATGCTGCCTTGTGCATCCGATTGTGACATGATTTGACCCAATCGTAATGTTAGGAAAATAAGAGCTATGAGGCTCTGCAGTAGAGGCTCTGAAGGATGATTCCCAGATAAGTAGAGATTGTCACAGGGTTAACAGGAAACAGGGCCAAACGTTGGCTGACAGGGGGGCCTGCGATGGTGGCTTTGCGTGTTAATTCCCAGATGGGTAAGGTTTAACAGGAGTGTATCCAGTCGCATTTAGCTGTCAGAGGGTCTATTATGCTCTAGGTATGTGGTGGTGCGCAGTGGTCTGAGGATAGTTTTGTTTGACAGTGTAGGCATCTCCTGGAGTCATAGTGCCGTGCTCCCTTATGGGGAGATAATGCTTAAGCTCAGTTATGGGTGCTGTTGAACTCTAGTTACCAGGTTGATATATGCAGACAGACATCTCCTGGTCTTAGAGTGTGGGGCATGTCTCGTAGGGTGGCATAGAGCTTGCCTGGTCATAGTGTACAATTATAGTGACGTCAAGTCTTAGGTTTGGAGTAGTGGACAATGGGATTTGGTGCACTGTATGCATATAGAAACTTGTAATGTTGGTGGGGTAGCATTTACATGTGTGTCAAGGGTCACCCAGCAAAATAATCCCAGTAGGTCAGTGGAGGGCAGGAAGTTTGGAATGCCTGAGCAACAGACCAAAAGATCCGAAGTAACTAAACCTTCCAAGGTTTTGTGCTTGAGCTTAAAATCCCACAAGAGTTTGTTCTTGAGGCCAAAGTCATGTAAATTTGGATTGAAACTCCGGCGGAAACAATTCAGAATGTCTGTATGAATGGGGGAAGGCACAATTGGGGGGCAGGTGGAGCAATTGTGGTAGAGGAAAATGGACTGAAGAGCTTTGCTATCCTCCTGGTTGCACTCATCCATGTGCAGTGATCTTGATGAGGCAAAAAAAGAACACAGAATTCCACAGCACCAATGAGAGATGTGTCCAGAGAAGGAAGTGATTCCTTGCACCTAGAAGAAGGAGACCTCATGCAAGAAATTCATACATCTGGACAGGAAGGAGAAGGGCGGTGTGGGGAGGTTATGGACTTGTATGATGTACTTTCACCTACCAGGACTGTGAGATAATTCTCCCTACATCAAGCACGTAGGAAATCCTGTTGGATAATTTTAAAGCACTTTGGAAGTCAGGCTATTGAAAAGGTGAGTATCATTCAAAGCAGTCTACAATAGCAGAAAAGGAATGAGGGTGAATCGGACATAATTTAACGTTATCTAGGGTGAGCAGTAAGCATTAGGCAAGTAAAGACAATAACCATTCATAAGAGAAGCAACTCCATTCTCTCTCTGAAGATCCTGTGGTGAGAGTGAGTTGTGATAACCATTGCTACCCAACTAGAAACGACTGATGTGTCTTTCCTTGATATCACTTCTTAATCCGAGAGCGCCCCCTCAGATCTCACAGGACGGGAAGAGTTAAACTAACACCAATACACATGAGCCCCAGGCCCCTGAGAATAGTTCCTGATAAGGAGAATGAAACTTCAAGGAGAGGAAGGGGGCAGTGAAAAGGGCATGGGTGTCTAAATGGATTATATTTTCTATGTTTTGTTTCACATGATAGAATTGCCCCCATTTGATACTGTAGCTGGCCAACCTCCTTCCTTGGCCAACACTTCATCTTCAAAACTTGGGCTGCTGGTCAAAACCACCCTTTCAATTTAAGTGATCATAATCTGCAACTGACTATAACTTTAGCCAATAACTTCAAGAGTTTAGGGTTGAATGCACTGAAACAATCGGTGTTTATTGAACATACAATTAACTATGAAGATGTGCACCTCTTTGTATTTTCCTTTATTCTATTCTTGTCATCATAAAAGCTCTAAAATCCTTTCCAGTAGGATCAACTATGGGCTCTAATTGACTTCCCCCATATCTGCTCCTTCCTAATGTGTGTGTGTGTTCCATGAAATACACCATCGAAAGTAGAAATCATCGTCCATTCGCATGTAGAGAAACACAAGTTGCCAGGGACACCGGTCCTTAATTAGATGTCCGCTTGTGTTATTGTCACACAAATTAAGCGCTCTCTCTGATCAGAGCCTCCGATTACTTTGTTGCACGCTTGTGACAACCTGAAAAGAAGTATATATGAAACACCAATTATTTGTGTAGAGATGTAGGGTTGCCAAGTGACCGCGACTCGCAACGGAACTGTATGGATCTCTGCTAAAATGAAGAGAACAGAACCGCAAATGAGGCTGATGATGACTCCTTGTTAGTATTAACCATGATTGCACAATTTAGTCTTTAATAGAGGAGACTAAAAAGCACATGATTTCTATAGAATGCACTAACCCCGATGAGCAACGTGTCTAAAAGAAGTGGGCGTACGCTTTAGCAAACGGAAATGAAAGAGCACTGCTCTCCACTCTGCGGCATTATACAATAAGGCACTGATATATTTTCCTAACAAAAATAATACAAGCTGCAATTACATGAAGTTATTCTATATCAGCCCTGATTATGGGACATTCCCAAGATATGCAGGGACTCACTTCTGTGGTTATGGCCCTATTTCCCATTCTGACATTATTTAGGGTCGACAGATCCCACGATAGAAATATGTTTGCAATTCAGGACCAGACTGTGTTGATAACTGGAAGTGTTGTGCACATGAGACTTCATACTGCAAAATGTGTCTGTCTTCCGAGAAGCTGGTTTTTACATTGTAAAATGCACATTAATCATCAACAGAAAA
Organism: Ambystoma mexicanum; assembly: GCF_040938575.1. NCBI lineage: Eukaryota > Metazoa > Chordata > Amphibia > Caudata > Ambystomatidae > Ambystoma > Ambystoma mexicanum. The sequence goes on along the minus strand of NC_090938.1, from coordinate 458,892,808 downwards.
ACACAGTGGCTCCACCCTGCACATCAGCTCTTTATTTTCCCATGATTGTGAGTGGGGCTGTATATCAGGGAGTGTTAGATCCGGGATGTCCACTAAGTGAAAATGAGTGATATGTTAACATGCATCTACATGTAAATAGCAATGGCCACGAGTGATAATGATGGAGGTCACCAGGTGTGACAGGTAAACTGGTGGGCACTTTTGGTGGTCACATGATGCATGCATATGCCTATGCCCACCGACTCATTACACCCAGATTTAAATGGGCCAGAGCAGGTGGCTCTAGCTTCCCAGTTATGGTAGCAAATCAATGGAACACACTACCACCTGCCCTCAGATCGGAGTATTCCTACTGGACCTTCCGTAAACATTCAGAAACATGGTTCTTTCCCTAGGGACCTCCAAAATGGGCAGCCTGCGGGCATCCCACCTGACCTCACTGTCAATGTCTATTGTAACGCATTTAGCGGCTGGATGCCTTCAGGCTTAGAGCGCCGCTACAACTGTGCAAATAAAATAAATAAACAATAAGAGTAGTCATTCCAGCAAAGGTACCACCTCATATGCCACTCTCTTACCTGGTCCTGATCCTCGGGTGTAGCGATTTGAAAGATTATATTGTTCTATGAAGACAGAGCAGCAAATTTAAAACATATTGGGCCTCATTACGACCCTGGCGGTACGGGGTTAACGGCGCCGTTAACCCGTACCTCCTCATTACGAGGTCCCCTCGCGGGACCCGGTAAGTAACGCCTGGTCAAACCAGGAGTGCTTACCGGGTCCTGCGAGGGGAAGAGGGAGCAAACAACGGGCCAACTCGTAATGGACCGTTGTTTGCTCCCTCCCCCATTCCCATTCAGCCCTATGGGGGCTAAATGGGAATGGGGAAGGACCGGGTGCGGGTCCTTGGAGGGAGGAATTACCGGGCCTTCCGAACTCGTAACGGACCGTTGTTTGCTCCCTCTCCCATTCAGCCCTGTGGGGGCTGAAATGGGAATGGGGAAGGACCGGGTGCGGGTCCTTGGAGGGAGGAATTACCGGGACTTCCGAACTCGGAATGGGCCGGTAATTCCTCATTCTGTGGACCCGGACGCGATAAATAAATAATATGTCCATTTAAAGTCTGAGCACTGTTAGGTGTATGTGGTGCACCTCAAAAAGGTGGACGTATTAATTAGTCTGTCTTCATATAGAAGATAATTCTCTCACACTGGTAAAGCAAACGTTTATTCATCATATAGTACAATTTAAAGACAAATGGGACACACGTTTGCCTACAATTTCGATATATTCAATACATATAGAAAACTTGTAGGAACTTTTGTTTTAGCAGTGTGAGATTTACCTGCTATATGAAGACAGACTAATTAATATGTCTGCCTTTTTGAGGTGCGCCACATATACCTAACAGTGTGAAAGGGAGGGGTTAGCCTGTATCTCACTTGTATGTGTGTTTTAATAGTTTTGTCCCTCACGAGACAGGCCCTCCAGAACAAAAAAGACAGCTTTTCACCCCGTACTTTATTCATAGTTAAAGTCTGAGCAATATACATGTTTCCCACTTTAAGCAGAAGCAAGTCTGCTTGCGCTAGTAACTGAACAGATTCTTTTCTTGTTCTGGCAGTAGTAGGCCCACTCGCACTGAAACCTATGTCATTCTCATTCTGGGATAAGTGCGCCCACTCACATTATAAAAAGGCAAGGAGAACCACCACCTCACCTTGCTTGCTGCTTGACCCGCACACTTACCTCCATAGCTGGTGTTACCATGGGATCCCAAAAGGGGTGTCTGAACTCACCCCGTGAGTTTGGCCCAGATGAGGTTCTGCGTTCTTGCTTAAACAGAGTCTCTGAATCAGCCAGCAAGATTCAGTGTGGTTTGGCAAGTGTGATGTGGCCTAGACAAGAACCAAATCATGTTCTGTTTCTCATAATGGATGTTGTGATTGCAGGACCAGCTCACAACGAATGCATTAGACAGGGTTGCGTAGATTTAGGAAGAGTTTGGTCATCTTTCTTCTTTATTCGTTAGAGCTCGTTGTGTCTTCCTTTGCCACAGTGTGTCTGTTTGTTTTCAACAGCTCCCCTTTCACGTCTTTCCTTTTCACCCTTACTTTCCCTTAATCCAAAATGTTCCCTATCCTATCCCCTTTGTATCAACTCAAAAAGATAAAAAAGGAAACAAAATAAGTCCTTTATCTTTATTATTTCTAATCCTATGTGACTGTGTATTTGCTCTGTCAGACCTTGTGTGACATGTTCCATCTAATTCCCTTGTCTTTCCTTTACCATCAAAAGAGAATAAAGACAATACAATATGTGTGTTCCCTTTCGTACTGCACCTTGTTTGTGAAACCTAAAGATCGTCAGACCTATGAGTAAACCAGGGAAGCCTTCCCGGTTTAGCCATCTTCCTTTGCTTGTCCGAGAACCAAATGAATCCATATGTGTGCCCTCCTCAGTCACTGTTCCCTATGGTTATTGTTTAGTCCTTCCTTAGAAGTAGGGAATTGAGATGATGAAGTGGAACAAGGGTTTGGAGGAGGAAGTGGAGGCTGACTTTGAGTAGCACAAGGACATTGATTCGCAGGTGAAGGTCATGGAAGCAAATGTTTTGCCTCCTGTGGTATGGATCATGCAGGTGTCAGAAGCCATAGCCAGAGCAGGTGTTACCTGATTTCAGAGACTTATTCGTGATGGCTCAGGAAGAGGAAATGACGCAGGTGCAGGTGTTGCCATTGACAAAGGGAGAAGAGATGGAGTATGTGGCAGGATTGGCAACAGCAGTAGGATTGCCACTGTCGCAGAAGGAGATGGCAGGGGCGAGCTGGAGGAGGTATTACTGTTGAAGTGTGTAATTATGACTGACATATTGGATGTGAGTAGATAGAAATGTCTGGGATAATTCTTAATGTAGGAGAGGTTATTGTATTTGTGGCTCCACTAGGGTTGTTTGTGGACAATGCGTAAGCCAACTTTCGTGTCAGAGAGGACATGGTGGCAACCCACGGAGAGGATGGAGTAGACGAGGGCCAGGTGTAGGTGATAGTGCAGGAAAATACAGAAGAGCAAGAGGTATAGAAGACAGAGGTGGCCCCAACAGATGTCTCACGAGGAGGAATACAAGGAGGCATCAGCACCTTTTTCTACTCTTGCAGAGGGCCAAATAAGTCACTGGTATCCCATAGCAAGCGCCGTACAGGGGGCATTCTGGGCTCACGAGTATCCCATTGCTGCTTCAAGGCCCCTCACAATGTCATGAAACCCCCATACATTCGCCAGTCCCGCCTACATCAAATGGTGGTGGGTGTGGGCCACTCACAATAAAAATAGAAATAAATACTGCCTGCGAAGATGGGAATAGAAATAAGAACATTATTTTCTATTTAAATTGTGAGCCTACCCTCGCCACACATAGAGAGAATTGATTTCTGTTGCGGACTATCCTGAGCAGTCCATACTAGACCATGGGCCTCATTACGACCCTGGCGGAGTGGGATACCGCCAGCGGTAATCGCGGCGGACCCGTCCGCCCTACTACGAGTTCCCTTAGCGCCATGGAGGTTTTCTCCGCCTGGTTTTACCGGGCGGAGAAAACCATGGCGCTAAGGGACCTCGTTGTTAATTACGCCGCCGTACTTTACGGCGGCGTAATTAACTCCTTCCCCACTCCCATTATACCCTATGGGGCAAGAATGGGAATGGGGAAGGGTAAAATGGGGATTGGGGATTTACCGCTCCGCCAAGGTCGGCATGGGGTGGTAAATCCGCCAACCCCCATGGCGCTATCGGCGGCTTTCCGCCATGCTCCGCGGTGCATTTTGCACCGCGAATTCCGCCAGGGTCGTAATGAGGGCCCATGTCTTCTTCTGGTGTTAGAGTGGTTTTTCCACCCACCTTAGAAATAGATACAGAATACAATGTGTAGGACTGGCAGGTTGGCTAGCCCCCGCTAGAACTAGAGAGAATGCTCCCAGAGAGGGCAAACTAGCAGCCTTCTGTCCTCAACAGTCTTCTGTTGCCTCAAAATTGCTCAAACATGTTAGGCCAAATCACCGTAGAGTTCGTATGTTCAAGGAAATATGATCAAACAGAACAATTACAGAGCACATATGTTCTCCTACATTTCTGCCATCTTATCACACATATTCCATATGGGTACCCAGAGGGCAAAGAACAAGGAATACCACAGTGTAACCTAGAGTTAACTGCAATTAGAGCATATGGGCCCAGGTGTCCATGTGTTCACATGACCAAAAAAAAGAAAAAAAATAACAGTAACATCTTCAACAGGGGGATTTAAAGTATTACATAATGGATCCACAGATAAGGGAGCTAACCGTAGATATCTATTAGTGTTCCAATGGCCACAGGCACATTGCCTGTCAAGCGACCACAGAACCCCATTCTCCCTCCCCCCGCTCTCCCCTCTCATCCCCTTTCCAGTGTCTCTCACAGAGAAGTTCAGGTCACCAACTGCTCTTCCTCCCACCCCAACTATCTGTGACAAGATGACTCTCCCTTCCTCTTGTGCCCCCTTGTCACCAGGGAACCATGAAGGAGAGGGGCACACGACGGATGGGCCAGTAAACGAGGAGCAGTGGGCAATTCAACGTAAATCCCAAAGGATGCTTTGGAAATCGATGAAAGTTTACAAAGTAAAATATCCTCGATCACATTTACTGAATTGTTCGCATGTTCACCATTTTATTGAAAGTAAAAAGACATGTTTAAAAAAAAAGAAAACAATCAACTCACAGGCCTTTGTCCACGGATATGCACGTGTCATATAATATTAACACAATATCTCACACCATTGATCAAGATACATGACATAATAGGTATTTATGATGCGCTTAATACCCAGAGGTTTCTAGGCGTGGACCTGAGGATCGAACCTGTGGTGCTCCGTGTCGTCTTGCTTTCCAAGGCGAGCACGTTGCCCCTGAGCTATCCTCCCAAGTCGTTTTTCGTCTACTGAATCACATCCCTCTCCACACCCCTCCGCTTGATATGATTCTCGATCTCGGTACTTTCTGATCAAATACGCCCACCAGATTGGTGCAGCCAAGTTACCTTCTAACCACTGATAAAAAAATATATATACAAAGAAAAAAGCTTTTAAGTTATTAGACCTGGGCCCTCCCGCTTGGCTCTGATGAGGTCTCGGTGCCGGCATTTTCATATTGACCCTGAGATGAAAGGATCCGAGTCCCTGCCAGCCTTTTGATGCTGACGTTTCCCCCCACAGCACTGCTCACCTTAATGCAGAACCCTGCACAGGGAAGACATATCACCTTGTTTCGAGCTTTGAGGATTTCCGTGTGGGACCGCTGCTCGCCAAGGTTTCTCTCAAACGCTGTATGAATGCAGAGACGCTCCTGCGATGCTATCTATCTCTGTGAGGAGAGAAATATGTCTCTCGCGGCCCTAATTCAGTTTCCCATTTCTGTATTAATTCGGTTATCGCGTGGAAAGCGTCATCTTCCATACTAATGTGCACCAAGTACATTGCAAGTCTCTCCATGTGAACTGCAGAATCTGGCGCCCAGACATGAAACGTTGTGTGCAGCTTCAGTGCAGTGCGAATAATGTTGCCTGAATGTAAAATAATGCTCCTTTTTTCTGATTGTCCTTTATGTTCAGTACCCAGTAGGATTAAAACCTTCCCTTTCACATACGGTTACTATCATGATATGTTTATATAGTGCTTCATGTTGGATTCCCTCGCTTTATTCAGCCCTTTAATAATAGGTGTGATTTTTATAGTAATCTTCACATTATTGGCCTTGAAAAATGAAGGGCTGAGTCAGTCCACCGGGTTCGCTTGCTCGTCCTGCAGCCTGAACACAAGCTGTCAGAGACATCTCTAGTCAAAACCGAAGGCATTTCTTAAGCAATCGCTAAGCAAGGAAAATGCATCCAAAATGCCTCATGCAAGCATGTAATAGCCGCTGTGCTTGAATGTGTAGGGCACTGGAAACGTAAATTCACTAAATGGTGAGTGGACTTTTTCTGAACCATTTACTCAATGTTTAAAGAATAGATGAACTGTTTGTAGATGCGAACTGCTTTTCACCGCTTGGGAACAGTTATTTAAACATTCCAATTGCTTGATAAGTGCTCTAGAAATGAAAAATGTTAAGCAAACCTTTCTCTTTGTCTAAGGGTTAAGTGCTGCCTTCAGAGGTCTGCGAGCAAAATTCAATCGTAGGCTTGAATGCTGGTGGGGTCGCCTGTCTTTCAGAGGCTGGTGAATTGAGAGCCATTACATCAGCTAATAACATCTATGGCTGCCATGCATTCGGGGCCAAAGGCAAGGTTTTGAATGGGTGCCTATTTTGACCCTCCACGATTTGAAGTTGTAAGTAAAAGGATCTAGGGCTATGCAAATTTAATCTTGATCAAGTATGTTTATGTGCGCTAAAATATAATTTAATGTGAAAACATGACCCTTCGTGGTATGATCCAAGTTTTCTTTGAAGCTGGTAATCAGCACTGATAGCATCACTTCGCTTTGTGGCACAGTGGTGCTGCTGTAACCATCAATGGCACTATGTGTGGGTGGAGGGCAGCAGGGCACAGTGCCAAATAGTAAAAGCAGTGGACTACTTGAGTGCAGCAGAAGGAAAAAAGGATGAACCAATGAGATTTCTTTGAGGGTGCAGACTGATTTAAATATTCCTGAGGACAAGCGTGAGCAGCATTGTAGAAACTGCTTTACCTCTCTAAACCTCTGTGAAACAGGTGGCAGACACATTTTGTGAACTTTAGCAATTCTGCTCACAACAAGACTGGCAGTGAGATTTGCCAACATTTTTGTGAATCAGTCCTGCAATGGTTAACCTGTGGCTGAGATAGGCCTTGATAGACTTTCCTGCATCAGCCCAGAATCACCCAAAATTGGGGTGATTCATTGAGCACACACTTCAGAGGAAGTCCTGGAAAAGTGGACCTCAGGTTTGTCCACATGTCTAAAAGTTGGTCACTTGGCAGGAGATCACATTCAGTCTCAGGCAGCTTTCAGAGAGGCAGAGAGATGCTGCAGGAGGCACGCTTATGATATTTAGGGAAGGCTTAATAAACTGGGGTTCATTTAGAGTGGCTGTAAGAGAAGGGTAAGGAGATGTAGTGGGTTTATGGATCCTAATTAAAGAGTGAGATTTAGGATTGGGTTTTGCTTATACAACACTTAGTGACATTTTCAGTGATTTGCTTCAGGTGACCAATACAGGTGCCATCTCTGAAACGTTTGAGGAGGGAGATGATGTGTCAGTCAGTATCTGGAGTTGAAGCAAGTGTATGAGACATGTGTTGTCCTCGGGTGACAACTTGGAGGAGGTGTAGGAAGAATCAGGGATCCCAGAGGGTGCTTGCAGGAGAGTTAGGTTTTTCTGGAAGGGAGCATCAGAGTGTTAGGGAAGTGGTGGGTGACACACCTGACAATGTCTGTTTCTTGACGCAAGAGCAACAACAAGTCCCGTCAGGTGACACCAAGTAGGAGGAGTGGAAAGAGTTGGGAATATCCGATGGCAACCTGTTAGAGAGTCATGCGCACCTTATTTTATTGGGGGTGGGCAGGCAACAGAGATTGGGGAGATGGGTGACACAAATCCTGACAAATTTGCAACAACATATCACCACCCAAACAACCCGGGGACATGGGAGATGCGCTGTTCATGGCTGGTTGTTTCACTACAGAGTCTGCATTTGCTGTATTCACTGTAGAGGCCAGAAATGCACATAGGCAATTGAAGGCAGAATCCAACTTGTGTTAAACACCACATGACACAAGTCACTCGAGGGTGCATGCACCAGTACAAGAAAATGCATCGTTATTGCAGTGCGACCATGCACATCCACTGAGACTGACAAGTAGGTTGCGCTTTTCATTCTTCACACCATCTTAGGGGCAGAAGGGGGAGATGTGCAGATAGTATGTATTGGAGAGCAAGGAAGATAACAAGACAGAATATTTCAACAGTGGGGCAAGATGGGCAATCCCAGGTCTCATTGACCACAACCCCCATCCACTGGGTCAGGCAGTAATGATGAGGATATGAATGATGCTACATCAGAGTCCAGATAGGAACACACATGTATGTTGGTCAACAGTGATAATGAGGAGACAGATCAGAGGGGCACATCAGATGAAGAGGTTGCATAGTATTGGCAGAACCCCTCCCCCAAACTTTCACTGTATACAATCTGTTTCAGAAGCAGCCTCTGCGTCACATTTCAGAAAGCACAACACATCACTAAGTGGCCTCCGGAACAACAACAGCACCACCAGCCCAATCACACCTATATGAACTGTAAGCGACTTCAATTCAACACTACAGCTAAGTCAATGCCTGATATATGTTTATGTCCCGTTTGTTACTCTGGATGACTACCCTTATATAACGCCCCTCTCTTAGAATCGCCCTGACCCCACTGAGCCAAGAAGTAGGTTTGTTTTGTAAATCAAAAGGTTTATTTGAAAATTAAACAATATATATCTATCACACTTTTATAGTAAATTAATATTTAATAGCACACTTGTGAGGATGATAGTGATCAACAATGGATAATGTTACCGTGGTACACTCTTTTTGATGGCCTAGAAGTGAGATAGAGAGGATAAAGTAGCTGAGAATGCTTTTATGGCTTCAAGGACAATGCAATGATGAATGAAAATGCAGTACAGAAAATAAACTTGATATGACTTCAACAAAAGACAATGTAATCACTTTTCTTTGACAATTCACCCCCCCACCCTCTATGCAAGGTAAAGAGATGGGAGGAAAGCACACAGTTCTCAGGAATGCAACCAAATATAATTCAGTTCCCCCTAGCAAGCTTAGAGGAAACAGGTGGGAGTTTTAAACACAGGCCCAAAATGCTTAGAATGTAATAACAATGAATTGAAAAATGTGCTAAAATTGCTTTTAATTCCCTCTACGAGGTTCATGGTAGGTGATGGCTACTTTATATTAGTTCAGGATCACTTTAGCAATGCTCTCTGAATGGTTGTCAGGTTGTACACGAATTTCAGCAAGGAAAGCAAGGATAAATATTTTTACATGTGGCTGAAATTAAGCAAAATGTCAAATCGTGGCAAATTTAGTCGTGGGCGTCGAGCGCAATTACGGAGGCACTATAAGGGGTAGCAAGTCGGTTTTAGGTTCGTTGGAAAGCTTAGAATCTTAGCTTCAAGACTCGCTCCTAGCCCAAACAGTTCCGGAGATACGGCCGATTTAGTAAAGGTAGTTTTTCGGATTTGAAATTTTAAAGCTCAGAATGACAGATGACAGTTTTCAGTTTTAAAAATGACAGAATGACACGATTTTAGGAGGCAGTTCTAATAGGCTAAAATAGTTTGGATTAGATTATTTTAAACTAAGAGATTGGTTTTGGCACAGTGCTAGCTGGGTACTCACACTATATTTTGGACAGGAATGCGACTTCACCACGGATCGGGTCAGGATTGGACTGCGGTTCCCTCGCCACGGACGGTCTCTGCCTGGTTCTGCTCACTGGATCTGGTTGGTGGTTCTCTCTGGTTCCGGATACAGCACTGCTTTCTGGGTACTGCTACAGGTTCTTGCAAAAGTTCTTGGCAAAGAATTCAAACAGCTCACCCGGCTGTTGAATAGTTTGGTTGGTTTTGAGGCCTGCTGAAGAGGATTCAGTTTGTGGATTCAGGCCTCTCTGCTACAAATCCTGGAGTTAATTTCTGGTCTCTGGAGATTGATGGATTTGAAGTCTGGATCTCTGGATGTGAAATCTGAAGTCTCCCGGCAAAGCGTCCCGCAAGAAAGTGGAAAGTGAATCTCTACGTAGGTTTCAATGGTCCTTTTATGTGTTTTGAAAATGGGTGTGTGCCTGGGCCTAGCTAAGCCTGCCCCTCACACTTATGCTTTCCTCTCTCCCATGATTGGGGGAAAGACACGGAGTGTCAGAGTGATGCTGTAGGTTTTATGGTCAGAGGAACCTCCCCTTGTCAAATTGTACACAAATCTATTTCTGACCCAAATACATATTTATCTATGTACCATTTTTCTAATATTATAGGTCCAGTTAACATGTTTTCTGTAGCACCAAACCATCCGATCCCTGTCTTTGTACGATGTCGTGTCCACTTATGACAGAATTCTCCCCTTTTCATCCAGATAACAACCTCTAAACCTTTCCAGATTTTACACAAATGTGCACCAGGGATATGGGTTTCAGATGATAAAGTGTCAGATTTTTAACATGCATACATCTGGAGTAACAACCCTTTTTTCCGCTACTATCCCCAAGAACATACCACAGGATCCTAACACTTCTTAAAATGTGCACAGAAAAATCACAAAAATGATGATGTTATTTATATAATTTGGACAAGTCCGCACTGTGAATTATCCATCTTTTTAAAATCTTGCTCTGGCCCCAAAGGGGTGTGGTTTTCCAAAGTACATGGTAGAATTTCTGGTTTATCCACTTCCCCCAAGCTCAGCTTGCTTCTCACAGGCACTGCCCCTCCCAGTTTCTCCCAAGAGGAAGCCACTTTACCGCCCCCCCAATATAACATTTGCCTGAGCCAGTGACAGTGCTTTGTTTAGTTTCCTGTAGTCACTCCCCTAATTCAATCAGAGAGGTGTCATCTCCTTTTGGCAGGGGCAGCAGAATGCAGCCAGGCCTGGGAAGAGTGGCTGAGCAGGTTTCCCTCCTGTGGGGTAGTTGCCGGGCAGAATTCACTCTCTTCAGCCAGGCTTCAGCAGAATGTCCCTTTAGTTCCCAGTTTTCTACATTCAAATCCAACTTACCATTTTTGCACATGCAGCTAGAATGCTGATTCTAAGTTTAAAACTATGACATTTAAACAATTGCAACCTATGTGACACTCACAAGTAGGTCACTCATTTATTCTTAACATTTCGATTTTAGTGGCTTTAAACCATAATTCACTTAAGCTGCTGACATCCCCAGCTATTTTTTATTTATACATTAAATAATTACTTCCTTCAAGTCATTTCAGAATGTAGTTTTACATTGTATCCACCTCTTAGCAAGTCTTTCCTTGTCCTGGTTTGGGTTCATTTGTTCAGTTTTACACAAACGTCTGGTGGTTTTAAAACGCCGGCTTTCTGATAGTGGTGAGCACCAGTATTGCATCCATTTTTGACATTAAGAAAATGAATTCCCCACAGTTCTGGGTTGCTTTTGGCCATCAGCATTGCCATTCCCAATGGTTTCTGGCTACTGTGTTTGTAGCCCAATGGTGGTTTTAGGCCTTGACCTCCTGTGCTCACAACATAGGCAAAAATGGGTGGCAGCCTATTCTTCTGTTTTCCCTGTGCACTCTCTGGGGAGTTCTGGCCATCATGATGTTTTCAATGCCAGTAATGCACAGTTTTATGATAGGGCTTGGCTGCATGGGTAAGAACATCCCACAGAACCCAGCCTTTGTGTGGCCTCCCCACAATGTAAGTCCAATGTTTGGTAGAGCTTTGAAGTGAATAAACAACAACAGCATATGGCAGACAATTATGCACCGAGGGAAGGCAGAACCAGCTTGGTTGTAAAATCTATGTGGAGCCGTATACATCCACACCATGGTCAGACATGGTAATGTAGAAGCAATATGCAGTTGGATAAAATGAGGAGTCAATAATATGTTAATTGGGTATTTATTATGTGAGTTCTGATGAAAAGAAGTGAAATGTACTGATTTAAGAAGGCTAGACCGTATATTATTTGCACTTGCCTACAATAGTTAGAAAGTATTACATTTAAACATGCTTATAAATTTGTTGAGAAAAGGAAGTTCTGCTTTGGCACACAAGATCATGATTTATCGACACGTTTGCTAAACCGCAGCACCAGGCTTTGGTTGTGTAACTGCATACCCAGCTAATTTCCAGCCCGGTGTGAGCTGGTCTGACTTCAAACAGAATACTGATATGAGTTTGCAAGTTTAATTGGGATGTGAGCACAGAGTGTTCCTGGTTTCTTTAGGAGCCGTAGGGAGTATTCCAGGAGAGTCCAAACTCAACTGCTTCGAATAATATCTGCATTGTCCAAAATGTAAGGTGTGAGAACCTCTTAAATGTATTGCGTCATAAATACGTTTATTGTTCTCATGTATTGCAATGTACTAACAAAATGATATATATTGGCGTAAAGCGCTATATAAACTTAATAAAAACAAATACAATGACACACTGAGGGTGATGGTTATGAAGCATCAGGATTGTCTGAAGTGTCATATTTGTGTACTGTCTTGTGTTCACCACACTTTCAATGTAAATCAAACTAGACTCACCTAGCATGGAGTCCTATGTTTTCCTTTGACGGTAGGAAGTCAAATGATCCAATTTTCATCCTTATCATACATTTTTTTAATTACGTTTTTGGTACACATAGAGCCATACACAAAAATATAAAGCAGTGCGTCTATACAAACGAGCAAGACACGCACATTCCTAGCTAAGGTAACAATAAATAAAATAAAACAAAAATGAAATAAAAGTAGGAATAAAAATAGGAATCATGTATCAAAGAAATGCACATGAATACACAGAGCATACAGGGATGAGCCAAAAGTCCTCATAAGGAGTATGCTACACTCCATAATCAAAAGCCAAGAAACAACCCATCCACCATGCCCATTGAATTTTTTCATGCAATTTACAAAATTCCTAGGCCAACCCCACCTAGCTATATAGGATGTTAGTCACATAGAATGATGCCATCCATACTCGCCTGTAACAATACCTCATTGATTTAAAAATAAATGTATTGCAAAAATGTAACTAGGGCCAAAATCAGTGACAATTGCTGAGTCTGCATTAGCCACCCCCAGAGAATATCCATGAAGACCCGTTCCGTCAAAATGAGGAATGGCCCCAACCTCAGCGTCCATTCCTTGGCAAATGCAGGGCATTCAAATGGTGCCATATCACACATCCAGCACATTCAGATGTCCCTTGGAACACCCAATTTGAGCCCTATAACGTCCAATGATGGTAAACAATTTCATTGTAACTTGAAGTATAGGTCACGGAACACCTGTGAGGAGAATTGTCTTCTGTACAGTCTTTGTCTTTGACCATATGATGGAATATGGTAGATTTCCAAATCCATATATTGGGTCAACCTCCCCAGATCTTGAATATCCATCATGGTGTCCCAGTGCCTTATTGTGTTCTTAATGACTAACTCTGACTAGGAACTGTCTATATCCACCATTGTCGCAAACCTCTCTTACCTCTGCCTCAGTTGCTTCAACGAGGGATTGGAATCCCTCAGGGCAAGATCTTTCAGGTACACACCCAAACGTCCTTCTTGGACTTCATTAGTTTAATCCATATACATATACTTTGCTTCACATATTTTTCCCACCATGACATCAGCCCCATTTCTAGCCTAATAATGCTGATTGGCCCATACTTAGGTAGTCCTAATGTAAATGTCGGCCATCGAGACTGTCAAGGAATGTCCTGTTATTGAAATTCAATAATTCAGATGCATATATAGCACTATGGCAGACACTTTTAGGCTGCACAATTCAGGCAGGCGTTTTAAAGAGAATACACACACACATTGGACTTAACCTTCTTCAACATTGCTCTACATCTTCGCGTCTTATCCTCCATCCTCAAATTACATTTTTCCATCTGCCCTTTGGAGGCAAAAATAAACCCCAGGTAGCACAGAGATTCCACTCTCTATATGATTGCATTGTTAGATTTACACATCACCGACCTATGTTTCATCAGGGATACAAAGGTCATTATATTCGATTTTCCTGGAATAATCACTTGATTGGTCTTTTTAAAGTAAATGTCTATATCACCTAACAGCCTTTGAAGCCCAGCCGGTGTATAATCTAATAAAATGATACCGTCGGCGTATGCAATGCAATTTAACTTCAAGTTTTGCCATGTTGGCGAATACCCACCCCAGATGCCTGCCATCTCCCACCGATCTGCAATATGGAGATTAAACAGGGTTGGGGCAAGAACATACCCCTGTTGTACTCCCTTCTCTAGGTAAAATCTCAGTGAAAACTGTCCCATTGGTATTGACATGAACACTCCAGGTGTTATTTGTGCATTAAAGCTGTATCATCTGTAGGAGACCAGGATCTATTCCCCACCTTGTTAATTTGTCATAAAGTAGGGTTATGTTCACTGTACCAAAGGCAGCAGATAAATCTATTGCTGCCACATGTAAAGGCCGGCCAAGAATTTCACCCAGATCTGAAGTGCAGGCTGGCATGGTTAAGCCACTCTGCAGACCACCCACCCTTTTCCTAAAACCGGTTTGTAGTTGACTAAATCTGTGTGTTTTCTCTTCCCAGGAAGACAGCTCCTTCAATAGCATTGAAGCAAACATTTTAGAGGAGCAGTCATAAGGGAGATTGGGCGATAACTCAAAAGATCCTCTCTCTTCCCTCTCTTGAAAATGGGCACAAGTGTTGTATTTTACCACGACTCCACACAGTTCCCTACTTTAGCTATACGTGGAAATAGGCTGAACAGAATGTCCCCCCAAAGCCGGGGGTTGTTCTTAGAGATTACATTTGGGGCCCCATCCAACCCACAGGCACACAAGGCCTTCAACTTGTTAATTAACATTTCTACCTCCGATTTCTGGTGTTTAAAATCCCAAACCCTTTTGTTAGATGTAGTTAGAATCTGAGAAGTGTGTTACTCTTGAATTTGTTTTCAAAGAAGTTTACCCATGTCTCTTCCGCCACATAGGATGATTGTAGGTTTCCTTGGGAATCATTCTTACGGTTAAGAAATCACTGAAACACCCTTGTGTCTTTTTTAATCATGTTCATAAAGATGTCCCAATTCTGACTGAACTAGTCATGATAGGTAAGGAACGTCTTCCACATTTTATATGTATTTGTCACTCTCTTGTTCATACCTCTTCTTTCTTCACCTGAGAAACTCACACACCTTTTCAGCACTTTAATCAATTTTCGTTTTTTGTTATCTCTCACTTGATCTCTGCCGTTGTGATTGTGAGCACTAAACAGTCTCAGTTTGAAATCGGGTTTGACAAAACTCCACTGGCTCAATCTGGCTAAAAGGCCTGGGAATTCTGTAGGCAATGAGTGCCTGGTTCTCTCTTCCTTTGACAGATTGAACCACTATTACTCCAGATCTTCATTCACCTTCTCAAAATTCTTCCAGAGGAGGGACACCCTACTCCTTCCCCCCAAAACCACTAAGCTTGTTGGGCCCACTGTTGTCATGTTATCATGGGTACCTATCCCGTCCCACCCCCGGGTAGTCAGTTCTACTCATGCATGGTCACTCAATGCCGATGATTTTGTTTCTAATTTAAATACCTGTTCTTTCCCAGTGATTTTAAGAAAGATTTAGTCATTTGTGGACGATGTCACTCCATTCGCCCATGTAGATAGTGCTCCCTGACTATTCTCGAATACGGGATTAGTCTGCAGAAAAGCCCAGCCAGCTAAAAATGGTAACCACACTCTCCCATTGTTGCATTTTACATTTTTGACCCAATCAGCTAGGTTCAAAACCATGCCATCTTTTTCTACATGGACCACCTCGTTCACACCCACCTTACACATACAAAGAAAATCTACTCCCATAATTATGGGTGCACTACAATTCTCTCTTTGTCATCTTATCAACGCATCTCACAAAGCATTCAACACATTGTCTAGCTCCATCAAGACCGGATTGAAATATTTATATTCAGTAAAAGTTTGCTGTTATTGTCATCCTAACATAAGTACAATACGTTTGTTTATAGAATGGCTACAGACAGGCATTGCCATTACACCAGCAATCGTTGTTTTATAATCTTGACTGGTAGACCACCCGTGGGTCATCCTCTTACCCCTTTTTTAAGCATCTGTAGTATCAATCATGTACCCATCTAAAGTGGGCATATCTCTCAGCCAAGTCTCTTGTAGCAGGATAATGTCAAATGCCAACTTCATTTGAGGGGTCAGAAAGGAATGAAACCCTCGAGTATCCCAGCCAGCTGTTAGAATATTACTCTCTCCCAAAGCCAGGTCTGATCTCCGGTGTGACTGGAAGGGATGAAGCGAGCCAACCCCATGCTGATGTAGATGGAGGTCTCGTGTCTTACCTCCGCTGATCCGACTCAAAGTAGCACTGACTTCCGATATTTTCATGCTGTCTCCTTGTTGAGTCATTTCTGCAATGCTGACGATAGTAGCTTTCAAAGCTTAGCAGGAGAATTTCTTCTTGATGGTCAGTTGCCAGCCTCTCTATCAAGTGAGAGTGGAAGTGCACAGCGCATTTGTCCCAACTGCTCTCGGGTCAAACATGTGCCCACTTTTATAGCTGATGATGGAATTGCCTTTAAATCAGGAATCGCTGTGAGAAGTGCTAATATTCTTGCTCTGTTCAGGGGAGTAGGTTGGTCCTCGTCAAACACAGATTAAAAGATAAGTGGAGCAGGTAAGTCCTTTTGCAGAGGTCACCTCACCGCCAGTCTCTTATTTTCGTTATTTTATTTTATTGTTTACTCGTTAGGCGCTTATACAATAAGTAAATACTATTTCAAATACTTTTACTTCCTGTGCCATTGACTTTTAAACGTGATCCTTTTGTTGACCTCAGAGTCTTTCAACTGCTCTTGGTAGGATTTCCGAGGTTGAGGCCTGGGCCCCACTTACCCCCTCTTTCTTCCGCTTTTAAGGGTCCCCATGATTACTACAGCATGTCTCACCATCTCTTCTCAACTCTCCAGTTTTGGATGGAACGATATTCAAATGGCCAGGGGACATCAACCCAGGCAATGAATGATTGTGCTTCGTCATTGTAGCTTCTGGTTTGCTGTGAGTTGACGGGTGCCGCAAATTTTCCTTTCTACCCACTGGCTCACCATGTACCCCTTAAGACACCTTTTTTACCCCTTTGGCTTTTCTCCCGTAGCCTGTTGTTTTAGAGTGGACCGCAACACGGGCGCCAACCCTGGCCTTATCATCGCCACTGGATTCCTGACTCTCTCCCCAAATGTTGTTATTCCTAAGATTGCTCAGGAATTTTTGTGACCCTCTATTTTTGTTTTTTCATAGCCCTTTTATATTCTTAGATTTATTTCCAAGGGGAGCTGCACATTTTTTTTTACATCTTCTTTGATGTCACCACAGTCTTATTTCATCTCTCTGTTTTACTTCCACTGACTACTCTCCTTTATCCACCCCCTCCACCATCCTTCTCGTCCTTTCCTCTTTTCTCCCCTGACGAGGTCGCTAGACAAGTCCGATCTATGAAAGCCTTGTCAAAACAGGTTCATCCCTGTTTCTCGAAAACCATCAAGGACCATATTGACACCCTTGCTCCGGCCCCTGCTTATTTTTGCAACTACTCCTTTGCCTCGGGATCCTTCCCCTCTCCTCTGAAGAACTCCTTTGTGCATCCTCTTCTCAAGAAACCCAAAGCTGATCCTTCTTGTCCAGCTAACTCTTGCCCAATTTCCATTACTCCCTTTCTGGGCAAACTCCTGGAAAGTTGGCCATCTATCAGTTTAAGCTTCATTCCAATTCTGTTGGTATGACCACCAGTCTGGCTTCAGAGCTACCCGAAGCATGGAAACTGCTCTTTTGAACATCTGTGAAGATCTGCTCTCCAACCTTGACTCTAACATTCCCTCTGTCCTCATCCTCCTCAATCTCTCTTCTACCTTTGACACGGTCAACCATACCATCTTGCTCAACCGTCTCTGTGAAAACCTGGGTATCACTGATCAGGCTCTGGCCTGGCTGACCTCTTTCCTCTCAGTTCGACCCTCCCAGGTCCAACTTGGGTCCTTCCTTTCATTTATCTTCCTCTCTAACTATGGTGTTCCCCAGGGGTCTAACCTCTCACCCTGGCTTTTCAACCAATACCTGACAACTCTCGCCCCTGCATTGCCACTTTCTGCTCAAATTTCCAGTACTATGCTGATGACACTCAACTCATTTTCAGGCTGCCCTCTGCCACTTCCTCTCCCTCTCTCATCTCTGATTGCCTAAATGCCATTCAAGATTGGTCTGCCGCCAATGATCTTTGTCTGAATGCCAGCAAGACAGAGATCCTCCTCATCAGCACACCTTCTTCACCATCCTTTCCCCTCACTCTCTGGCCGGCTTCCCTTGGCCCTCCTCCTATGCCCATCTGCGAGGCTAAGAACCTCAGGTCATCTTTGACTCCACCCTTTCCTTCTCCACCCACATCTCTGAGGTCTCTAAAAAGTCAAATTTCCTACTGCACCTCCTCAGAGGTACTCTGCCTTTCTTCTCCTTCCCCCAGAAGCTCATGGTATCCCAAGCTCTGGTTTTCTCTAGCTTGGACTATTGTAACAGCCTCTTTCTAAATCTACCTGCCTCTACTCTCCGGCCTGTGCAACTAATCCAGACAGGAGTGAGAGACTTGTCCTTGGCCTCAAGCCCTGGGATCGTATCTCTCCAGCTCTGGAATCTCTCCATTGGCTCCTAGTGGATGCAAGGATTAAATTCAAAACCCTCCTAATTGTCCACAAGGATTTCTGGGGCCTGGGTCCAAAATACCTTCAGCTATCCCTCCGCAAATACCTCCCCTCACAAGCTCTTCACTCCTCTACCTCCAACTCCCTCATGGTCAGTCATTTTTCAAAGAAACGAGCTGGGGGTAGATCTCTGTCTTCGGCTGGGGCCTCCCTCTCCATACCACTCTAAAACTTGAGGAGAACCATCTCCGGTTACGGAAGCACCTCAGGACCTTCCTCTTTTCTTCTGCCTTTGCTCCCCCTCTCCTCTGCTGATCTGTTCTCTCTTGGCACCATGAACCTGGCCACCCTCTGTCCTCCGGGCCCAGGTACCTGCTCATCCTGCCACCCTCCCGCACTGCCTTCGGGCCACCCCTTGCACTGGGGTCTGTATCTGTCCCCATACAGCCCCCCCTTTTCTCCTGCACTTATCAGACCTACCCTGTATGCTGCCTTAAACCTAGCACTTGCAAATTGCTGGCTGCACTACCACTGTTTGTTGCCTTTATTATTTATTTATTGTTATTTATCTGTTTCTCCTCTGCTTCGCACTTTCCACTTCTGCCCCCTTCCATGCACTTTTCCCCTCCCCATCTCCCATGCACTTGCGCGTTGTCAATGTCAATGGGCCTAGTAAGATCGCTGTTTTGTTCTCCCCTGTTCCCCTCCCTTGCCTTGTCGCGCTCTACAACACTTGTGTACAAGCGCGATAGAAATAAAATATCAATATCAATATCAATATCCACAATGTAGTGGGGGTTTGAGAGCCAATCAGGATAGGTGACACCAAATTATTACAGAAAGAGCTTCTCGGCACAAACCTTCGATAAGCAGCCTCTCGTCCTGTTTCAGCGGTATCAGACCGGCCATCTGGCAGAAGTACCCAAATCTCATTCAGCAGTAATGAGTTTGCTGTCACCTCCAATACCACAGTATTGTACAGGCGGATGAAAGATTGTAAGACCACATTTAAAGCCACCAGTGTGCCAATACTGGGGTCAGCCACTCTGCACCTTTTCCCCTTGGTACCCTGAAATGGCAGGAAGGTCCTGTAAGCCTCCTCCAAGCCTGAATACCCGATTTTCCACTGAGCATAGAGGCATCCGAGATGGCCTCTGTGTCCTCCGTAGAAGGAGGATTGAATAGCATGGGCATCAAACGTAATCTTTGCTACCGCCCTCCAGTGCCTGGATTTCTGATTCCAGACTAATACATTTGTTCATTAGCAGCCCAGTTGCCCTTAGCTCCACTTCCTTCAAAACAGTCCAGAGATATCACACTCAGGGCAACATGCCCCCTGCACCCTCCTTGAGCAAGTGACCTCTGATTATAGAACTCGGATGTACCATTTGTTTTGGACATTAGAGAAAAACTTTATTTTCTCTTGTTCTCTGGGACAGTCTGTAATTTTTGTTGACTGAGCGCATCCACCTTTTCTGCATCCAGCGGCATTTGCTCTGCACTTATTAGATGATATTGCTTTTGTTGTTGGTATTTCCCTTTCATACCCACCCAAAGGGACCAATCACTGTTCGAAATTCCCTTAAAATACTAAAAGGAATCAGGGAGGCAGTCGCTCTTGCCACTAAAAAACAGGCCCTGATTAAATCGTAGGAGAAGCCAAATGGCTACTCCCAACCCAGTCAGAGTCCGAAGGTGCACTCTAGGCTCTGTCAGATCAAGCTTAACTACACTCCCTTGAGCACCAGCCCAAACTGTAGGCTGCTGGCTGCACTGTTTTGCAGTCCATTTCACAGGGGCTTCAGGTTGTATGAAGTCGGACTGGAGCTCCGTAGACAACCGCATTTGGGTCTCATGGTCGAGACGCAGCCGTGGGATACTCCACCAAGTCCCAAATAGCCAAAAACTCCAAATGGGTCTGCAACAGAGCTTGCAGCTTCCTCACTGCTGCCACAGAACCGCTGCCTCGGATACCTTTAGCGGAAAGACCCTCTCACCGTAATCCTAGCGTGTCAAGCCGCACTGATCTGTATCTCCGTAACTCACAATAACTCTCCAAGCAGCCTCTTCCGTCACACCACCTTTTGCCATACTTAAGACACACATAATAACTCTGCAAGTCTGCACAGTTAAACATGAAAATGCTTCACATGCATCAGTGCTTGGGATTAGGACACCAAACTCTTGTTGGGAGGCAGATGAATGCATCACCCATAGCTCTGGCCCCTCCCCCGGCCCAATACCACACACGTGAGAAGAGTTACTCACTCAGACAACGGTTCCGCCCTTATCCCAGGCAGATGCAGCAGGACATAGAGACAATTTAAACTGAAGACGGCAAAAGTAATGAAACTAAAGTTATAACCTTACATGTGCATGCCTAAGACACGAAGCAAATGTGCACTCAACATGAAGAATATGGACAATAGATAATATATGCATTTATACATGAAGAATACTAACATAGCATCCACTAGACATAAAGAACACCAACATAATTGAACTATAAACTGAATGCAACATGAATGACACGCAAACACTGCTCACTAACATAGAAAAACAGGTATCATGGGGCAGCCATCTTCTCCATAGTGGATGCCTCAGCATGCTTTTAAATGAATGAAGGCCACAAGACTTCTAGAGAGCTCAAAATGCTAAATTCACAGAAATTCAGAACCGTGCAGTCTGCGGACAGTAGCTAACAACCCAAGCCAGGCTTCCAGTGAAATAACAGAGGATTGGATTGGCAAAGAGAAGGTATGAGATAGCAATTCCAAGGACACAAGTAGTATGTTCACAAATTAATTAAGCGAACAACCAGTCTTTGTTGGCCAGGTGCAGTCCAACTTTAAGCCAAAATACTTCATAAAGGATATCTCAAGCGCGTCTCCCGTGGCAACAGAAACACGACACTTACATAAATGTTGGCTGAATTCTCAAAAAATACAGGATAAATCTATTCCAAACACAGTCGCATCACACGTGACCCGCAGTTGGAAAACATTGTCTATTCATTTGAAGCAAACACAGATAAGACACCAGCCATACTGCTTGCACGTACACACAGACACGAGACATCACACAATGCCAAGTACAAAGAGATCACGCACGTTCATGGAATAAGGGATGGTAACTTTTTAAATTGGAAGTAAAGCAATCTGTGGACTTTTCTCCCCCTTCTGCCTGCTTGGCTCATGTCTTGACAAGCTGTCAATTGTCCAAGGTTGGTTGACAGAAAGCCAACCTATCAGAGTCCCTGGTGTTATGTCGCCCATGACATAAGGTGGCAACCAATTTCCTTTTGTAGAGAGGACATAGTTTAACTTTTATCAATATAGGGGCGGTCCCAGGAGGAGTGATCACACAAGTATAACCCAATTAGATGTTTGAAAAATATAGAGTGCATATGTAGCCAGCACCACTAGCCAATCCCCATTCCCCATAGGTTTTTGGAAACGGACAAAATGAGGATGACGTAATTTATGACAAAGTTGAACTGCTTGCATGTAATGGAAATGCCGAGAGTGGTGAGATATTGAAGCTTGTATGCTGTCCCTGCTTTAATCGACTGATAAAAAAACTGGATTCTGCTTCATACTTTGTCTACTTCATCTTTGAGTCTGGTTTGGATTGAGTCCAGGTACTCTGGGTCATTAGGGCCTTTTTTGAGCTGTCTTAACACTCTACTCCCTGTACCTGAGTGGCACATTGCAGTGATCCTCAATTGTGATAGGCCAGTGCTATGTGGGGGTTTTAGCGTGGCCAGAAACATCAGAAATACCAAAACAGACAGTGGCCCTCATTACGACCCTGGCGGAAAGTAACTGACCTGACCGCCACAGCGTAAATAGCGTTTCCGCCATTGCACGATGGAGGAAAGTGCGGCTAATTCCGACCCATCGGGCACGAGCATTACGCCATGGCGGAAGTGCAAAGTCCGCGATGGCGGAAATGTCCCCAAAACGCCCCTCACCGCCGTCGTACGGCGCCCTAGGTGCAATTCCGCCACCCATCATAGCGGTCACCGTAATGAGCGGTAATCGCAAAATACGGTGATCGTAAATATACGGAAACGGAAGTAAAAACATGGGGCCGGAACGGGAAACACCACGCCGTACACCTATAAAATCAGAATCCCAACACAACCATTAAAAATCCGACCCTGAGACACATCCCAACCCGTTAGCCACCCTAGTTAAAACAATCGAAATGGGAAAAGTTGCTAAAAAAGCGTGCGACCGCAAGCGGCAGGTCCACTTCTCCCATGAGGAACTCACCGTGCTCACAGAGACCCTCCAGGAGAATGCTGCCGTCGTCTTCTCGACGCAAATGACCAGGACAGCACTTGCGAACAAGAAGGCCATATGGGCCCTGGTGGCACAGCGGGTAAGTGCGGTGGGGACCGCACCCCGCAACCCACAGCAATGCAGAAAGCGATGGGACGACTTGCGGATACGCGTACGGAGCATACTATCAGCCAACCGTAACATTGCCACAGCTACCGGGGGAGGAACGGAATCACCCATCAAGTTGACCCCCTGGGAAGAAATCTGTGCCTCCACCATTGGAATGGAGAGTATAGAGGGAGTCGGAGGGATGGAGAAAGGAGTGCAGACATCCGAAGAATCAGGTAGGTGGGCCAAATAAAACAATGCTAAATCCACAAAGTCCAATCATGTGAAGTACCATGTGTCCACATAGTGCAACAGAAACACATGTCCAGGAGAACGTCCACATACATTGGCCTGATAGCGCACTTTAAAACTCACATTAAATACATAAATAATTAAAAATCCTAAAAACACCCTCTACACGTGCAGCATGCACACCCTAACTGCAGGCTGCAAAACAACTGCATCCTCAATCCACACAAAAATGAAACCACCTCCAAGGCCCTGACCCAAATCACCCTCAGGTACCACCCCAATGCATGTGATACATTGCCATTCCAATTTCCACAGACCCATAAATAACGCTCGCCCTCCTTTACTCCACCACAGGGTCCGATTCAAACGACGAGCTCCAGGACACCCCTACCAGCACACCTGCAAAGAGGGCCAAGACCAACGGCCAAAGACCCTCCACCTCAGCTGCACGGATCAAGACACGGCAGCAGCACAAATCAAGTGGCAGCACACAGGAGGGGACTTCAACAGGCACCCCAGCAGCCAGCATGCCCACAACAGCAGCACCACAGGTCCCCCCAATGGATGCCACAGAAGGCACTGCTTCTGGTGGCAGCAGCACCATAGGTGACACTGCATTAATGGCAGCATGCTCCGACACAGAAAACGGTGCTGTCGATGTAGGACCCATCCATGACCTGTCTCAATCCCCCTGTTTGTTTCATCCTGTACACCATGAGGATACCACGCAGGGGCACCCACAAGACGACGACTGGC
Source organism: Ambystoma mexicanum (assembly GCF_040938575.1). Classification (NCBI taxonomy): domain Eukaryota; kingdom Metazoa; phylum Chordata; class Amphibia; order Caudata; family Ambystomatidae; genus Ambystoma; species Ambystoma mexicanum. The sequence continues at coordinate 458,868,950 of NC_090938.1, read as the reverse complement.
CATCCCCCACAAGCCCTGTGGCAAGGCACATGAGGTGATCAGCCCCTCTGTGACACCACCGCAAATGGCCATGGCCCAGCAGAGGCAACAGTCCCTCGACCAGGTGATCGTGCAACAGCAGCAACTGGCCACGCTCCTCAAGGAGCATGCTGATGAATGTGGGGGTTCTAAGGCAGTCATAGAAACATCTACTGAGACACTTAGGGCACAAATGGAGAGAAGTACAGAGACACTAAGGGTACAAATGGAGAGAAGTACAGAGACACTAAGGGTACAAATGGAGTGAAGCACCGAGAGCCTGAGGGGGGAACTGCATGCGACGTCCAAAGACGTATGTGGTGAACTTGCCGCTGTGCGCCGTGTGCTCACTGAGCTCTCACAAACCCTTAGGGACATGCATGGACGTGAGCAGGCAGAGACATCATCCGTTGCAAGTTCCGTCCAGGGCAGCCCCCAACGTAGATCTGGGAGGAACCTGCGCTCCACAGGCAGGGGTGCCCCTGATACCCGGAGAGGGGGCTTGCAATAGCGTCTGCCCACTGACAATGAGCATCTTTGGACACTGGTGTTCGGGGGGGAGGTAGGAGGGTGGAGGGGGGGGTGTTGGGCTTTCTTGGGTGGCGGGTCGATGGGGTGTGTAATATAATTTCACATATGCTATAAACATTACATAATCACCCAATGAGATGTGTGGACATTGATCTTTGTGTACGAGGCCTTTATTGGCGTACAGTCCACATTGTGCATGTTCCAGACACACACAGTGCCACAAGTCCCGTGTCCATGTATCAGCCACCAGGCGTGAGTGCTAGATGCATGAATCTATGATATTCTGACGAATTTCACGGGCCTCCTGTGCCTCGCGGACTCCTTGAGGTGCTGCCACATCCCCACCCTTATCATGACCATCTTCAGGTGCTTGCAGTTCTGCGTCAGGGGGCATGGGCACATTTCTACGTACGCACATGTTGTGTAGCATGACACATGCCATGACCATCTTTGCAACCTTCTCATGGCGGTACAGGAGTGCCCCGCCAGACCTGCTGAGGCAGCGGAAACGAGCCTTCAGTAGGCCGAATGCCTGTTCAATGACTACACGGGTACGTGAGTGGGCATGGTTGTAGTCCTCCTCATGCTGGTTCTGTGGGTTCCGGAGTGGTGTAAGGAGCCATCTCTTCAGTGGATACCCGGCATCACCTGTATGTGGACAATAAAGGATGTTTGTGGAATGACATTGCTACGTACGCATCCCCCCCCCCTTCCTGCCAGGTCATTGCCGCATCACATACCCCACATTATCATGCATGAAATGAGACTCACCGAGCAGCCAGGATCTGTTCCCTGCGTGTCGCTCCATGTAGCGTGGTATTGTAGAGTTCCTCAAGACCATAGAATCATGGGTTGATGCAGGAAATCGGGCACAACAATGTGTAAAGATCCTGTTGGAGTCACACACCATCTGTACATTAAGAGAATGATATTGTTTCCGGTTGCGGTACTGGGCCTCCATGGCATGTGGGACAACCAATTCCACATGGGTGCAGTCGATGGCACCAATGCAACCCGGTATGCCGGCCAGTGCATGGAATCCAACTTTTGTGTTTGTAATCTCCTGCTCCGAGCGTGGTAAAGAGATGTAGTCGTCTGCGTGCTTCAGGAGGGCATCGAGCACTTGCGATAGTGTCCGTGACAACAGTGGCTGTGAAATGCCATGCAACTGTCCGACTGTGTGCTGGTAGGTGCCTGTGGCCAGGAAGTGGAGTACAGACACCACCTTCAGTAGGGGTGGGATGGCGGTTGGGCTATCTATCATGCTGACAAGGTCAGCGTGTGTCATGTTCACAATGGCGGTTATGGTGTCCCCGTCCAAACGGTAGAGGGTGTGGATCTGCTCAGCAGTGAGGTTGAACGGATGAGCTCGGAGGCGTGGGATTGCGGGCTGCCTGCGTGGTGGTAGTGGCTGTGCTGGTGGCCCTTGCTGGCCCTGCCTTGCCCTCCTCCTCCTCCTGTGTCTCCTCTGTGCGGCCGGTTGTTGTAGTAGTTGGTGTTCGTCTTCTTCTTGAAGTTGTAGTACTTGCAGTGCTATCAGGTCCCCCAGGGCCAACATCGCTAGTCCTGCCGGTAGCATTTTGGAGTGGGTGTGGTTGTGGGAGGGGGTTGGGTGTGCAATTTATGTGTTTTCAGGCTGTATAGCCTCCACCTGTGGTGATTCATTCCACCTGTGCCAGCTGCAATCCCCTTTGGGCGAGCACGTCCCGCACACAACGCTGCAATGTGACGCATGGCATCTTGCTATTACAATCATGTATTTAATCCCGATGGCAGTGAAATATTGGTTTATATGTTCATTCTGCTATGGTCCCATTGTTTCACATACTATCTTTGCAGTCGCGAACAAATTTGTGAAGGGTCAGTGGAATGTAGTACTCGATTAACGCTGGACCCTCATGCAGCACTGTACCGAGGTTCACCGACGGGCGGGGCGTCCCATTTGTGAGTGAAGCCAGTTGCCATTTTCACACACTGCCGCACTACATGGATGAATTTGTGATTTCAAGCGGTCACAGATGCCTTATCGACGTGATGTTGCAAATGAGGAATTCGAAGGACAGCGCTTTCGGTTTTCAGCTAGCAGCGAGGAGACGCCCACAGGTCTGACTGCAAATATAACGTTCTATTGTTTAATGTCCTTGGGACAGGGGCCATGGCGAGAATGCAATGATTGATATGAATAGTATGGGATGCGCAATAGCGTAGTGGACGATAAGGCAGGACGTTCCCAAATACATGTTACTTCACAACACTAGAATTCCGGGCTGGAGCACAGTGGATTTTGCAGACTGCATTACGCACAGACTCAATGGAAGTTTCAAATGTGATGTGAGTAAATAATCAGGCGTTTTCATACCGGGATGAGGGAATGATGTATGGATGCATGGACAGATGATTTAATTGAGAGTTTGCCATGTACATGGCTTTTCGGGATCTATCCCCTTCCCCTGCGCTATGTGATGCAGAGCTGCCATAGTGGGACCATCGTCCATCTGCCCTTGTTGAACCCTCCCTGTCTCGACGCGCCTTCAAACACTTGTGTCTATGCACGTTACGAATCCCATCTAATGGATTCTGTCTTAACAGACGCATGCACACAAACACTCATTTGTAATAGTGTTTTCACCTCGATTTATATAGTTATGATTCGCAAGTGATTTTTGGGTGGAAATAATCCTTTTGAGTGGGCTAGCATGCATATGGCTGTGGATTTAGTGTGATCATTGAAGTGAGTAATACAAATGAAGTTCTGATGCCCATGCTATTCTTTTTCATTTCATTTGGGTGACAGGTATCTCCTCCCCTTTTGCCGCTGCCATCTGTATGCCACTCCTGCAGATGGCTTTTACTCCCGACACCTGCTGCTTCGAGTTAATCAGTGGAGCACCATTACGATCTTATGGGACGATCGCCAATGGGCCACATGCCCTTACGCAGTACTAGTGGCTAGGAGCTACATATCAGCCTTTCAGCTGGACTAGTGCCTACCTAATGGGACGGCCCTGCGGTTCTCGGCGCTTCCATGTTGCCTTTTTGAACGTGAATGTAGCCCCTGTGTACCATGAAGGAACAGGGCGTCACACAAGAAGAAGCTGGTCATTTATTGCGGATGCAGCCCACAGTAATGAAAAATATTTTGGAGTTTATGACCTAATAGCTGTATGGGCTTGGTGAATTTGATGTGCATTAAAATTTGATTCTGATTTCAACCGTGTAGCGTTATTCTTTGCAAGTAATGTAGCATATTCCTATTTGTGGAGCGGTGTATTGTGAGGAGATCTGCATTGGGTTCCGGCTTCTGAGTATAGTTGCGTGGTACTGTACTGGCCGCGTTTGCCTACGAAGCCCAGTAAGGTCAGGGATGGGGCCTGCCATTATGACTGTTTTAATGATGTCATGCTCAGGGGCGGGGGATTAGCTTTTGTGTAACAGATGCCGGTCAGCCAGGTGGATTGGTGGAATGATGTGATTATCAGAAAATGGCTCTTCACAGGTGCCTGTGTTTGCGTGCGTTTATTGGAGGGAGACTGAGGTCATGTCCATTGGAATAGCTTCTGTATTTGTGCCATCTGTGCCCTGCAGCTCCCATTGGCCCCTCTTGAGATGAGCCTGGCTGCTCAGTCACTCTGCCAACTTGTGTGGTACATGCTTATGCTGATGGTTGGTGTGTTTACTGGCAAGGGTACAGGGCTGGTGCAGTCTCGCTCAGGATACTGCTTTGAATGTTGCCTTACACTGGTGTGAAGCGATGGGGGCCTGTTGTTGTTTTGTCTCATGTTTCAGTTCATATTGCTGTACTTGAACCTTCACGTGCCTGTGCTGCATCAGTACGGCAATGGTGCCATGCCAAATATGGATGGCCACTCACAAGGCACTTGGAGCCCCTACATTCATTTGTTCGTTGGCATGCATGGGTGACTTGTACATTTCACTGGTTGCATTGTGTAACTTCATTGCACCTACAAGGTGTTGTGCAATGTGGGCAGGGAGTGGTGTACAGGCACTCAGTAGGGCCATTTACGGTTGGTTCACGATGCCGTAATTCTCACCATGGCAGAATGGTACTTTCCGCCATGCTTGATGGCGTTAAGTGAATGTCCGCTAGGGTCAGCATTCGCGTACCGTTGCTCCATGGTGGTAATTACGGTTTTGCATGGCGCGCGTGCGCGTACTTGGTGCAGTTTGCGTTGGCGTTCACTACGGTGTCGCTGATGGCATCGTACTTTACGGTGACGGGTCATAATCGCACCGAGCGGTATTCAATGGCGGTATTGCATTTCCGCCATCGTTTTTCGATTTCCGCCAGGGTCGTAATGAGGGCCAGTGCCTGTTACAGTGTTAACATGGCTGCAATGTTGGCAAAGCATTTCTTGCCTTACTAATTTGTGGAAAATCCTGAATCCTGCACCCTTATGAGAAAAGTCAACCTTGGATGTTCAAGGCCAATGTTTCATTCCCAGAATTCTGCAGTGAGGTTATGGATACAGTCACTCTGCTAACATGTCCAGTTAGACATGGACATGTCAGGGCTGCCAGAACACACTGGGTTGTATGTCCTTGTTCTGGCAGCAAGAGGGGCACAAGAGAAATTCCATGGGGCTGCATGTGTATGCAGTTTGTCACCAGCCAAATATGCACATGCAAGGGTTTCATGAAAGAAACCACCGGGAGTCATCCTCAGGGGAACGTGAGGGTGGTGAAGAACATGGTTGCTAAGGACATTTAGTTTGCATTTGGGCTTTCTTACAGTAAAAACAGTTTAAATGTCTGTGCTACCTTATGAATTGGCAAGATAAAGCAGGTCCCCTGCTTTGCATATGTATATTGCCTCTTGGTCATATGGTCTATCTGCATTTGTGACCTGGTTAAACTAAAAGGTCAATGTGTCCAGAAGGGCAGTTCAATTTTCAGTTCAGCTAACCATGCCAAATGGCAGTGTATAACGTGCCTATATGCAGCTTGAAGACCGCATTGGCCACCCAGTGAAACTCTACCTTGCACATGCTGGTCAGGCTACGTGGAATTGTTTTTAATACTGTTAGTGGCAGCTGCTGATTAATGTATGTGCTGTGACCTTTTCGAGGATGCCTCATAGTAGGTTAGCTATCACAAAACATCCCTGTGTGAGGTACTCTCTCTGATGTACCTGCTTGAACTCAACCTAACATGATGGGGCAAAGCTTTGGCCAGTGATGCAACACCAGTGGTGAGGGACCTTCTAGCAAGCTTGCAGTTTGATCTAATGGTACTATTGAGTATCTGCTAGGTTCCTTTTTTGAGACATGTTCAAAGCAAAAGTGGCTGTTATTCATCCACATGTGGGAAGTGAGGATACCTCGCAGCATGCATCACAAGGAAGAAGAACAGGGTGTTTTCTTGCATTGTTTGCATCATGAATTTCAAAACAATGCAGGGCATGTCAGGCACATGAAAGACAAATGAATAAATAGGCAGTACATTACTGATACTTGTGGAAAGCTGTGTGATTAGTGCGGGCACAGCCAACAGGGAGTAGAATGAGTGGACCACACTCCTATGTGACTGTATCTTGAGCACAGATGGATCATCAACCATAACAGGCAGTTGCCTATCCTTGTACACTTTACCTGTTGGAAAGGCTGATGACCCATTGCAGTATAGATGCAGAAATATGTGTGCCCAGCCAGTGGCACATGTATGAGTTTCTGTTGAATCCCTAGGCTGCCCCCTCCCCACAAGTGTGCAGTTGGAGAGAGTGTTTAGTGTGGCCATGGATATTGTCTTGTATTGCAGGAGAAGCCCCATAGTGCCTCGTGTTCAATAATTGACATGTTTAAAAATGAACGAGCACTTCATTGCATAGTACGATGGAATTAAATCTACCCATGGCTAACTCTCCAGCTCATGTGATGATAATGAGTTGTTACCTTGTACATATTAGACACTGAAAAAGGGAGTGGGACTGTTTGTGCTATGTGTGGTTGATAAACAGGTTGTTATAGAACTGTGGCAGGGAGGCCTTGCTCAGTTGCTGTCTTGCACATTCTCTTGCATTGTCTATTGTGCAAGTAATATTTTTGAATACTAATCATACACATTTGTAAACATGCTAGTGGTACCACCTGGCGTTGCAATGGTCTGTAGCTGACAAGCACCTGGGGGTCTGCAATAGCCTTGTGTATGTTTTATTGCATCGAAACGTTCTATTTTTGAAAAAACACAAAATCGTCAATCTCCTGCAATTGCCTATACTGATAGCACAGGGCCGGAACCTGCTCGACCCTTTTGCAGGGCAAAAGGATGGGGTTGGTCAGATTTCACTATCGCCAGTACACCCCAGACTAGTATGCTAACCTCAGGCCAAAACCTCAGTCCACTAACTGTTGTGGGACAGGAGCCAACAATCACAAAATAGTCAATCTCCAGAAATCACCCATAGTGAAAGGACAGGGCCGGACCCTGCCCTGTGCAGGGCAAATGGTTGGGCTTGGTCAAATTTCACTATCACCAGTATACCCCAGACTGATTAGGTGACCTTGGCTCAAAGCCTCAGCCCACCAACTGTTATGGGACTGGGACCAATGCCTAGACTGATATCGTAGGGCTAGACCCACCTGTGCAGCGTGAATGGGTGGGGTAGGTCAGGTTTCACAATTGCCTGTACACCCCAGACTGGTATGCCAACCTCAGGGCAAAACATCGGCCCACCGACTGTTGTGGGACTGCAGCCAACAATCGCAAAATAGTCAATCTCCAGAAATCACCCATAATGATAGCACAGGGCTGGACCTGCCCTGTGCAGGGTGAATAGGTGGGGTTGGTCAAATTTCACTATTGCCAGTACAACCCAGACTGGTTTGTTGATCTTGGCCCAAAACCTCAGCCCACCGTTATGGGACTGGAACTACTGCATATACTGATATAAAAGAGCCAGACCCCACTTTCCTCTGATGGGTGAGGACTGGACTGGGGACACACCAGACCTGGTGTGGTGGGTCTCCCTGCACCATGACATGTGGCACATGTCACATGCCATGTTCAGCTCTGACTCCTTCTCCCTTTGCTTCCTTGCAGCTCACATACAGGAACCATGAAGCTTTTGCAGCTTCCTGGTTCCTGTTTGTGTGCAGCACGGAGGAGCCGAGGGGGCCTGGAAGGATGGACCGAAGCTGCAAGAAAAAGGTACGAAGGCTTTTGTTTGTAATATGATATGTGTTTTGCTTGCATGTGTGAAGAGCATGTCAGATGTATGCATGTGAATGATGGGTGAATGAGAAGTGATGTGATGTGTGTTTATGAATGTTCTGGGTGGGTGTGTGTGTGGTGTGTGCAGAGAATGTAATGAGATGATGTAAGAGAAAGTGTGAGTGACTGGTGGGTGAGTTATGCGATGTGTGTTTTTGAATGTTCTGGGTGGGTGGGTGTGTGCCTGTGTAGACAATGTAATGAGTGGATGTAAAAGAAGGTGTGTGTGACTAGTGGGTGGGTGAATGAGAAGTGATGTGATGTGTGTTTTTGAGTGTTCTTGGTGGGTGGATATGTGCCTGTGTAGAGAATGCAATGAGTGGATGTAAGAGAAGGGTGCAAGTGACTGGTGGGTGAATGATACGTTATGTGATGTGCGTTTTTGAATGTTCTGGGTGGGTGGGTGTGTGCCTTTGTAGAGAATGCAATGAGTGGATGTAAGAGAAGATGAAAGTGACTGATGAGTGAATGTGAAGTGATGTGATGTGTGTTTTTAAATGTTCTGGGTGGATGGGTGTGTGTCTGTGTAGAGAAAGTAATGAGTGGATGCAAGAGACAGTTTGAGTGACTGGTGGGTGAATGAGAACTGATGTGATGTGTGTTTTTGAATGTTATGGGTGGGCGGGTGTGTGCATGTGTAGAGAATGCAATGAGTGGATGTAAGAGAAGTTGTGAGTGATTGGTGGGTGAATGAGAAGTGATGTGATGTGATGTGTGTTGTTGTATGTTCTGGGTGGGTGGGTGTGTGTCTGTGTATAGAACGCAATGAGTGTGTGTTATAGAAGGTGTGAGTGACTGGTGGGTGAATGAGAAGTGATGTGATGTGTATTTTCGAATGTTCTGGCTGGGTGGGTGTGAGCCTGTGTAGAGAATGGAATGGGTGGATGCAGGAGAAAGTGTGAGTGACTGGTGGGTCACTGAGGAGTGATGTGATATGTGTGTTTGAATGTTCTGGGTGGGTGGGTGTGTGCATGTTTATAGACTGCAATGAGTGAATGTAAGAGAAGTTGTGAATGACTGGTCAGTGAATGAGAAGTGATATGATGTGATGTGTGTTTTTTTAATGTTCTGGGTGGGTGGGTGTATGCATGTGCATAGCCTGCAATGAGTGGATGTAATAGAAGGTGTGAGTGACTGGTGGGTGCATGAGAAGTGATGTGATGTGTGTTTTTGAATGTTCTGGGCAGGTGGGTGTGTGCCTGTGTAGAGAATGCAATTAGTCAATGTAAGAGAAGTTGTGAGTGACTGGTGGGTGAATGAGAAGTGATGTGATGTGTGTTTTTGAATGTTCTGGGTGGGTGGGTGTATGCATGTGTATAGACTGCATTGAGTGGATGTAATAGAAGGTGTGAGTGACTGGTGGGTGAATGAGAAGTGATGTGATGTGTGTTTTTGAATGTTCTGGGTGGGTGGGTGTGTGCCTGTGCAGAGATTGCAATGAGTGGATGTAAGAGAAATTGTGAGTGACTGGTGGTTGAATGAGTACAAATGTGATGGTGTATTTTTGAATATTCTGGATGGGTGGGTGCGTGTGTGCAGCGCCTATGTAGGAAATGCAATTAGAAGAGGTAAGAAAAGGTATATGATTGAGTGAATGGTGGGTGAATGAGAATTAATGTGATGGCATATTTTTGAATGTTCTGGATGGGTGGGTGTGTGCCTGTCTAGAGATTGGAATGAGTGCATGTAAGAGAGGTGGGAGTGAGTGACTGGTGGGAGTTTGAACATACATGTGGTAGTGTGTGTTTGAATGTTCTGGGTGGGGTTTGCTGTATGCCTGTGTGCTGAATCTAGTTTGAGAGAGTTTGTGAGGAGATGTATCCGTTAGAGACCAGTGGTAGAAAGGGGATGCATATGTGTATTAGGCCCTGGGAGACTGGGGATCACTGGGGCATTTTTGCCACATCCTTTATTGACTTTCCATGTTTTACTATTATTTTTGGGCAAAAGCAAGTTCATGTGTGCCATTCCCTGGCTAGACTGGCATTTTGCTGCAGTCAGTCTAGCCATTGCTTACTGTGACTTGACATGCATTACTCGTCATCTTTAAAAAAGCAAGCATGATAAGTAGTGTTACCTCACTAGACTGATGTTTTGGCATAGCGGCCTGTATATTCTTCACTGTAGCATGACTTTTTATTAGCTGAGCATCTATGATGAATCAAGCAAGATAAGTGTTCTTATGGGTCTAGGCTGGCTTACATTGGAACCAGTTTGGAAAAGATTTCCTATTGTGACATGTCACTTTTAATGGCCAAACCAACAGGAGTATGTACTTACATAGGAGTACTGGCATATATTGGCAGACACAGTTTTGTGCCCAGTACCAGTAATGATACTATAGAAAAACGTCTTAAAGCGAACATAAGTATGGTTTTATATGGGAATAATAGCATATGTTGGTGGAGCCAGCATGGAAATATATGGGCACAGCCAGCATACAAATGTTTTTTATACTGGCATATATTGCAGGGACCGGTGTGATAATGCATTGGGAAATGCCCTGTGCACTTTTGGTGACTTGCATCTATTGTACATGATTCAGCTACCACTACGTTTCTTACATCGTAGTGGTAGCTGAATCATGTATACATTTATAGCCAGGGAATTTTGATGATACTAAATCCTGGTCAATGATTACATTTTCAGGCCATGCTCGTGCAGCATTTTTCTCCTGGTTAAACATCAGCACACGCCTCCCAAGGTCAGTGTTTTTTTTTTGCTTGTTTAACACAGCAACGTCATAGGTAACACGCATTTCAGTGTCCATTGATCTATAGATGTTTCAGACACTAGCTGTAGCCTGCGTTACCCTGTTAAAAATACTGCATTATGTATGTTTTACATGTAGACCCCACGTCGAATCTGGAAAATGGCATTACCCAAATGTGTAATTGTGGAGAAATCATGCCTCCCACTGTGCCTCGGTTCTTATATCTGGCTGAAATGAGAACACCTGGAAAAATGGGTGCTAGATGCACCTAGAAAATCATAAGGTTGTTTGCCATCACTTCCTGTGATATCAATTGGCGGTCGGGTCACATTAAATCACTTCCTGTGATGTCATCAGGGGTCAAGGGTTGTGTGATGTCAATTCCACTACCCCTGGCATTTTGGTGAAATGACGTCCCTGCCAGAGGTTGCAAGTGCAACTAAAGAAGGAGTCTTAGGCGTTGTTTTATTTACACTCGTCTTCCCGCCCCTAAAGAAGGAATACAAATCTCACTTTAAATACTGTGAGCCTGATTCACAGAAGTGCTTTATAATGGTTCAATCCCATTGGAAAACGCTCTGTGTATCAGGTCCTTTACGTTTTGCCTCAGCACTGTTGGAATGTTTCTGCAGCAAACCTTTAAAAGTTCTGGATGTGAATGTGAATCTTGCCTTCGCATCCCACCAGTCTCTAAGTCCCCTGCAACACCCCCCCACTCTCCCCCGCTCTTCCGTGATCAACAACTCAGAGGCGAGATGGGGAACAGCTAAGCCTCACACAAGGCAGCAGCGGATCCAGAGAGCTTGGCAGTACCGTGGCATTAAACAATGCCTTGGGGCCTGAAACGAATGGAGATGCTCGTACAAAGCAGCTCTTGTTTAAATGGATGGACATGACTAGTTGTATTGGATTTTGTCTGACAATTGCAAGTAGAAAATCAACCAATGCATTTAAAAATCAAACCACGCGTTTGGCTGAACAGGTTTCATTAAAATTAAAACAATGCATGTTATGTCTGTAATTGCATAAAGAGCATTAACTCTGCTGAGAACTAGTTTTGAAATACGCTAATAGCAAGGCGTAATTAGAGCTTACGGTCTGGGCTGGTATGTAGAAGTGGTCCACACAACTTCCAAAACATGTACAGCAGTGATTAATTTGTGAGGGTGTTTGCCAGGGCTCAGCCCTGGCGCTTATTTGTGAGCCCCGGCACTTAATGTCTCAGATTCACTTTAGTTATGAACTGCTGATAGTCAGGGTATCCATCAACCAGAATAAGGTGGTGGGGGCTGCAGTGTAGCACCAAATATGTCGACAATGTGGGGCGCGACAATGGGTGAGGGCAGCAGTGGCGGGGAACTTCCCACCCGCAGTGTCACAGGAGTGCTAGAAAATATGTGGGCCTTGGCACGTATTTGTTTAAAAATTAAGCACTCATTCAGAATCAAGTAATGCTGCTTCTAAAGAAAGTATTACCAGATGTTTCCTATCATTGTGTGACAGAGATAATGGGCGTGTCCTTACAATGCATTGTAAGGACACGCATTGCCATTGCTTGCTTTACAGCATGGGCGAGAGGGGGCCGATGTGAATGCCTGTGGTAAAAACGCAGGCAGCCATTTTCCTTCCTTCCTTCCTTCCTTCCTTCCTTCCTTCCTTCCTTCCTTCCTTCCTTCCTTCCTTCCTTCCTTCCTTCCTTCCTTCCTTCCTTCCTTCCTTCCTTCCTTCCTTCCTTCCTTCCTTCCTTCCTTCCTTCCTTCCTTCCTTCCTTCCTTCCTTCCTTCCTTCCTTCCTTCCTTCTCCTTCCTTCCTTCCTTCCTTCCTTCCTTCCTTCCTTCCTTCCTTCCTTCCTTCCTTCCTTCCTTCCTTCCTTCCTTCCTTCCTTCCTTCCTTCCTTCCTTCCTTCCTTCCTTCCTTCCTTCCTTCCTTCCTTCCTTCCTTCCTTCCTTCCTTCCTTCCTTCCTTCCTTCCTTCCTTCCTTCCTTCCTTCCTTCCTTCCTTCCTTCTTTCTTCCCTTATTTCTTTCTTCTGGATGCTTCCTCTATGCGCCTTGTATTCCTCCATCACTACACTAACCTAAACTCCTGCATAGGGGTGGCTGAACAGGAATGCTGCTGTTAGTATTTGTTTATTGAAGCATTGTGTTGCCGGTATTCGGACCTGAGGTGATGATGGATGGTAATTCGCTGTAGAGGAGTTCAACATGTATGCGTACTCCCCCCTACCCCTTGCGCTAAACAAACATACTGCAGTAATGGCATTCATGCCCTTGACTGCCACTAGTGCAAGTCTTGGCAAAATACTGCAGTTGTCAGTGGAGAATGGAAGCAACCTCTACTCTTGTGGCAGTGGCTTCTGTGCTTCCACTCCCTTCCAAGGTGTCTAGCACTATCCCTCACCCCTTCAACTTTAGGAACTGGAGCCCACACACACTAACGGCCAACTGAGGCATTTGTCACTGAACCACCAATCCATACCTTCTGAAACATGGTAAAGATTGCCCTCTAAAAAGAATGCGCTTGTTTTCAGTGCTGCCCTGTGCTTTAAGTGGTCCGGGGACTAGGGGTGTTGCTAGGTCTGGAAAAGACCTGGGGCTACGCTGATGTCAGAACATTTGGGACCGGGGGCTAGCTAGCCTTTTGGCTGTAGCTCCTGAGATTCTATCCTGAGCTATAAACAAAAGACCAGGGGCTGTATCCCACTTAGCCCCGCCCCTAGCAACGCCTCTGCCAGGGATTGAGCCCCAGTAGTGTCCATAAACTGGTCCCGAGCCGGAGTGCTGCCGATGCTCCTTGTCACCCATAATCAGCGCATGCATTATTTTTTTAAAGCGCTTTTAGAGCGGTGATGCATGGGCTTCCTGTCTAGTCTTCCATACGCAGCCTGTCATTTCAAAGCACAATGTAGTTACGCTGCTGCTTGAACATATTGGTTCAGGATAACAACTCTACTAATATTTCCGCCTGAGTCGTATTAATTAGACGACAGCAGGAACAGCGACACACAATCCAAGCTGAAAGACTCAGCAGGGCCATCACTAGGTATCGCCATGATCGTCCTCTGCACTGATATACAAACACCCATTGGCGCACGATGTTTGTGTGCATGCTTTTCAGCACGCACATTACAGGGTTATCTGCTTGATTGCTGGTGGCTTCAGGCTAGTGTTCACTCTCTCGGACCATTGAGCAGGAAGTTCCCACTGGGATCAATTCTCTGCCACCTGTATTTAGCATTGAGGTAATGAGGCAGAAGCAGGTCCCAAAGGATGTATTGGAGGGTTGCCCAAAGCAATGCCAGAGGTTAAGATTCATTCTAACCCTTCCAGCCATCACCTCTTTGTTTTTGCTTTGTCATCCCCAGTGGGATGGGTATGTCCAGATGTGGGTCCTGTGTCTGCATAGAGCCCCAAGCTACTCCTCACTGATGAGGCCAGACAAGGCCGAAACATGTTTGGGGATGCTTGTGGTCTCGTAGACAAGGGATGTGACCTAGCAGTTTGGGCTGGACTGCCCCTTTTGGGGTGGGGCCAAACCTGATTTGCATATGGTCTTTCCCCTTATGTAATGGCTAGGCAGGCACACAACGATGGTCAAGGGGTTGCACAGAGCAATGCCAGAGGTTAAGATTCATTCTAAACTTTCCAGCCATCACCTCTTTGTTTCTGCTGTCTGCCCCACCTGTCGTCCAAATCTATATTCGTACCTGTTCATTTGATCAGATAACTAATCCCTGGTCGCTGTAGTTCTTCTGCATTGTGCATTCAGTATAGCACACCTTGCGTAGCACTGTTATATTTCTTTGAGGGATATGTTAATCAAATGCAATGCTCAAAATGCATACTGATATGTTTGAGTGCCACCATGGTTAACAAGATAGCTCAGTTCGTGTAGTACTGGGCTGCAGAGCTGTGTGTTAATATGCCATGTCATAGTACCTGACCCCGTCATGGACAACTCAACCATTCCTCTGTCTGATGTTGATACTTTTATACATAAAGCACTGTTGGTAGTAGGTAAAACATACTATGAAGCAGAACACTTTGCCTGCAAGAAAACAGGAGTTATAAGACTAACAAAATCAAACCCCAGATACATTAATTTGCGATATGCAGACTGGATTCATTCAATAACATTTGAGACCATGCTGAGTGACTCAAAGTACACACGTTAAGTGTCTCATAGTATGCTGGTTGGGTCAGGCAGAACCTCCTTTAGGCCACGCCTAACATTTAGGTGCACCCCTGTTTAAAGCCCCCATCAACACCCTCAATTTCGCATCCAACTTAAAGCTCTGGTGATGGCACTGGGAAGGGCTTCCTCCGATTCGTAAACTGGCAAAAACAGTCGCCCCCGATTCGGAATCCAGGGAAAGCAAAAGGGCATGGTGAGTCGCCACACACTTCACCAGCAGTAATCGACTGTTGCCACAACTGTCAGCATTGTAGCAATATCCTTCTAGGTAACACAATCTCACACCCCTATACAGGGAAGCCCATAACATTGAAACATTCTTGTACCTGTGATTCTTCAAATGTGGTGTATGCCCTCAAATGCCCCTGTGGGTTCTATTATGTCGGGATTACCATGAGAAAAGCGAAGCTGCGTTGGACCGAGCATAAGTCCAACATTAGGACAAAAAGTCTCAGATCCCCAGTATCAATGCACTTTTTAGAAGCAAGACATAGCATAGCTCAACTTAAGTGTATGATCTTAGAACAGGTAAAGATGGGACTGAGAGGGGGTGATTTTCACAAGAGATTGCTCCAGAGGGAGATTGCTTAGATTGAACTTCTGGATTGCTTGAGCCCAAGAGGAATGAACTGTGAATTTGACCTCATGTGTTTTCTTTAATGTTTTCTTTTGTGATTTTAATTGTTTGTGCTATGTTGCTTGCAGACTGTCATTGTGAAAGGCATGGTAATGTTTCTCGCAAAAAACAATGTGCCCTAAAAATGTGCATTATAGTACCTAGTACAGAGTACTGATAGCTACATCAGGAACATGAGTCAGGGTCAAGCATTGAATTCATTTGAAAACCTACGAATCTGGGGTCTGTTTAAAGTAAATCGATTTGTTTAATGGTGATGTGTACTTTGAGTTTCCAGATTGTTAATGGCGAAGACAACGTGAGTTCAATGTTTAGTTTAGACCTTGTGAGCTATGCAAAAGAATGTTAGCGGCAATTGTTCCGCAGGTTTTACACTGAATACAGGTTAGGATGCTTCACATTTAGCGTCCTCATTGAGGCTATTGTACAAGATGTTTGGTTCAGATTGATGTGTAGATTTCTTTGATTGTGGTGGCCCATGGGAGGGCAGGTGTAACAGGCTTTCTGTATCACACCATGCTCACCTGAAGGTCTCCATCACTACCCTGCGGGAAGTTGGGGCCTGGGGCAGTACATTACTGCCGGGCGCCCCTCTTCCCACCTTTGTATCACCCTACTCTCCACTTTGCATTGGCGAATAAGAGTATGTCTCTATGTTTGAGACCAGTAACAATGTACATCCACATAACGTATAGATTAAATGAAATAATCTCTCTTCCCATTTTTTGACATCCAATTAATCTTGAACTCAAACTGAGCATTAAGCTGGTGTAGCGACGACCAGGTGCCTGTGGGAGGAGCACGCCGCAAGCCTTTGGTGATGAGCGGCCAGTCCCACACCAAGATGGAAGTCTGGAATGGACGCGCGCACGCGCGCCGACTCTATGACGACCATGTAAACAGAGCATTTTCGAGCAGCGCGTGTTGGCGAGGGGCTGCTCGATCGTTCTCGGAGTTTTGTGGTCGCGAGACAGTGAGTACCCTTGTTGAGATACCCTTTGTCTTGCGCGCACGGTGACGGGCATGGTACACAGGGTGGACCCTGACATTTAGAGAGTAGAGGTTTACGTCCCTAAACCCGAGATCTCGTGCCAGCGTGCACGTTACGAGAGTAGATTTTTCTAGATACCTGCACGATTGGCGTATCCCGCTGCAATTACGAACATCAATTAGTGGCCATATTAACTCACAACGGCAATACTTCATTTATATCCTTATATCCCTTTAATAAAAACAGTATCTACTGCCAATAAATATCACGGCATTAACGGCACACATCTGTTCTGTTTTTGCCTTCAGCCATTGCGCACTGAAAGTCACAGCCTATCACCATTCTTTCACCCGGGGAGAGATGGTTATCTTCCGTCCGGGTGAGTATGCCAAGAACGTATTTACATCATGTTACAAGTTCACTTATGCTACAGAACAAATTCTGATTTTGCACGTTTGCACATTTATTACACAGGTTGACACCGGTTTTTGACCATACCCACAGGAATTAAGGTCTGTACTGCACCTTCTCTTAAGAGTTACGGGTGAAATCTCTTTATTTTCCCATAAGACTAACTAGTATATCCCTACTTGTTGTAGGAGTTTATGGACACTCATGAAACTGAAACATACCCCGCCCTGAAGAAGGATTGTTTAATCAGAAACGCGTCGGCACACATGATTGACAGGAGTGTGTTTATAAAACTCTGTGCGGAAAGAAGTGTACTGCTCAGAAGGACAATCATACCAATGTTACTCAGCAACATATGAATTCCTTATTTAATTGAAGATGTTGCAATGTGTATAATTATCTGAGTACACCTCTGTACCTGTGGGGACGGTTTTTTAGCCCCATCTACTGTTAAAATTTCTATATGCTATACGTTTTCGTTGTTGACAATGTTTTCCCACACTATTAGGAAAAAGTGTGTTGTTAATTTAATTTAAATGGTTCTTAGTGAAACTGATATAAACAAGACTTTTTCTGTTTAAATTCTGTCTCGTCTCAGAGTGGTGGTGCCTTGCTGGAGATGAGCTAATAGACAGAGATTCAAAACACCTTGACTTATAAATATATGATGTATTGAATAAATGCTGGTTGCATCATAAGAATACTTACATTTCTGACTCTCGTGACCTAAAACCTCTCCGATAGGGAGTGGGATGAGACTCACGAGACTCTACAAAATAACATTGGGGACTCTGTCCCATCAAGAGTGCAGCATAGGGCTACCAGCTGGCAACGGCTGGTGTGTGTCTAGTGCCACTGCTAAGAGGCCAGCTTCAGAGCTTAGATGAACTCTGTGTTTGTTGCTCTTTTTTTACAGTTAACATACATAAGTGCAATGATTGTGATATGGTTTGAGTGGGTCTTATTGTTCCTTAAGAGGAGTGGAAGCTGGGTTATTAGAAAGGGAAACGGTCCATGAAGATGCAGGCTGTGTGGGAAAATGACATAATTCAGGGGATCAATATGCAGCGTTCACTGTCTTTTTTTAAGTTTTGATATTGATGAGAGGATTAGCAAAATACGCTCTTGTGCGTCAGGGCCATCTTTGTGTTCCAGCAATTCCCACAGGAGAAACAGTACTAGAACATTCTGATAAATATGGATATGTTTGGGCTACTCAGGAAAAATATCTACCACTGAACCCCCTACACACACTGAGGCTAAGCATTATTTGAAACTGCTGGATGCCGCCATTTCATATTGCCCAATAGACATGAGGGGCCATTTTGTATGTAGCGTGATAGGACGAGATGCCACAAGCAGGGCGACATCTTGTATAGTTGTGGGCAGTAACAGAATTACTACTAATTTGACTGCGCCGCGGAATCCCACGATTGAATGTGATGTGGCTGATTCACCTTCAGCACACAGCTCGAGGCACATCCTGCACTTTCCTTAAAAGAAGCAGCAGAAATAAATATCCCCCCGTGCGGTGTTATGCGAAACTGCTTTGCCATCACTCGCAATCTCGAGGTAGATCTGCTTGATAAAGTTCCAGCAATGGTAAAACCGTTTGGATGGAATTTCACAGAAAAATTGCAAAGCAGCCACCAAACCTGTCATATTGCAACACAGTACATTCAATATTTCTCTATGTTAGTAAATCAATGGATTAAAAAAGCAGCATTGCGTTTCTAGCTCGGAAAACAGGTTGTAATTAGAGTGAGGAGAATGCATGATCCATGCGTTTGGTACACTGGTTGAAGCTATTTGAGAAAAAGGCCACTTTTCAGTGTGGCTCAGAAGCAGATTTTTTAAATAACTGGGTGAGGAAAGGCAGTGTGATGCTGAAACATGAATCCGTTCTCACATGTCTTCTCACTTTTAATTTATGTCACATATGGCTTCAGAAGTCAGGCTGCTCATTTGCCTTGTGGCTTTCTTTAGCAATTGTGAGTTTTGCTTTCAATTTAGTTTGAGGATGATGTCTCTGCTCTGTGTTTGCTCATCCCCTGCAATGCCTTCTCAGTCTCAGTTAATTTTCTGTTGCTCCACCATTCACATGTAGTCTCACTGGGTTTGGCATGTCGGGTGCTGGGGGTCTCATATCTGTTTGGCAAGATAGCCCAGTTTATTCCATTTCTGGTCTCAATTCCATGCCCCTTGTTCCAATGTGGGATTTCTTGGTTGCACCCAGGTGTCTAAAGTTCTGAGATTGCCCACTGGGTGCAGTGACCTATCAAGATGTTCTTCTTAATTCACAGGGTGCAACCACTCACCAAAGTTCTGGGTTTCTCCCACAGGGTTCAATCCTCATGGTTTCCAAGTTTCCTATGGGAGAATCCACCCACTAAAGCTCTCAAGCTCTCAAAACAGAAGGTTTAAACATGTTATTCAGCCCTCCCACAAAGAGCTTTCACTCTTGTGGGGGAGATTTTTATGTTGAAGTAAGTCCACCACCCTTTACTGCCCTATTGCGTTTGTCTTCACAAGACACTAAATGAGGGAAAGGTGGTGGAGCTCCATATGCCGAAAGAAAAATATGATATCGGCAATGGATTCGAAGTTATGCCTATACGCTTGTAATCACTCTTTTTTAATTGAATTATTGACAGGCCTCGTTCACCCTTCCACAAAGAACACCCAAACCAGGGTCTTTATATCGTAATAATGAACAATTAGGTTGGATAATGATCTAAAAATTTCATATGGTCAGCCGTCACGTGTTTCTACCTTGGTCATTTTCAAGGCTGACATAATAAATAAACATAACATTCATAGTTGTATCATATGATTACAAGGCAGAATGAACAAATCAATGTCATGGTTTAGATGATTTCACAAAAAGAAAGTGCAAATAATAAATAATATTTTTTCATTTGAAAGATTGATTATCATTTCAAAATTATGACCACAAATTCAAATAGTGAAAAAAAATGTAAGTAAAGAAAATAACATACCACACACCAGTTTGAAGATTGAGGATATTGCAAAAAATTGACAAAGCAATTGGAACAGAAATAAATTATATACATATTTGGATCAAGACAAAATTCGATTGTGGTTAATTGCTTGGTAATGGGTTAATTGCACCACCTCAATTGACTTGCACCTGTACCATTATAGTGAGGTTGTTCCTCCACTTTTTCCTCTTCCTGTAAATGCTCCTTCTTCTCGCCCTCGGGTAGGCAGGTAGATACTGCTTATTACTGGGTGATAAGAAGTGGTATCAGTGCAGACATGTGTGGTAAAAAAGGCACCCCCACTCTCTCTCCCTGAATCTGGACAGGGCGGCCTTTAGCAGTTGTTCTGGTGAGCCAAATGCCCCAGGTTGAGAGGGGTCCCTGCACGTTCCCTTTAACAGGGTCATGACCCTGACCATGCCATAACATACAGGTGGTAAACTTGAAAAGTGTAAGACATAATGGGCCTTATTCCGAGTTTGAAGGTAACCACGCCGCTATTTGCGGCATGGCTGCCCTCCAAACTCGTACCGATTCCGCCCTGGTGAATGGAGAAATTACCGGTCCATTCCAAGGTTGGCGGGACCGGCAATTCCCCATTCACCAGGGCCCTTCCCCATTCCCATTTGAGCCCCCATAGGGCCTTCCCTGTGCACACCTACCTTCACAGCCTAGCAAAACCCACGAAGGAACAGCAAGTGAGCTGGAATATGTACAGGGGTACAATATTTCCCTTGGACCCTCTTTTGTATTTATAGCGGTGTATGCAACTCATTGCTTCCTCCACTGCTGCACAGGACTCTGTTGTTTCCCAGATAGGCTTGTGCTATACATATAAAACCCTGCAGATAAACACACACTGTGCAATATTCATTTGAGAGGAAAGAGTCAGATGTTCCTGGGAGGATGAATCGTGCTGCCTCGCTTGCTTTTGTCTGCCGCACGAGGGGAATTGCCAAGGCTCTGATCATTGTTCTGTCTTCTATGACACAGATTGCATTCTATGCTTTTGAGGGACGGCTTTGTCATGTGAACAACACAGCACAGTATGTGCTTGTGAACAGTGACAAGAAAAACCACATTCATTGATTTTGAAAACTGTCAAAGGAATTCACAATGCATAATCTCCCACTGCTTTACAGCAGTGGAAAGCAGATGCAACATTGCAAGAGTTTGAAAGACATGCAGTAATGGTAGGAACTCATCAATATTCGAATTTTGCATGGCGCATCTGTGCAACATTAGTTATAAATATCACGAGTCCCTCTCTTATGTGGGTCCCTGGAAGCAGAGCTTTTCATAAAACTAGTTATGATGACCTTCTGCTAGAGTAATTGGTGTTAAATCTTCATTCCCCCAGCCTAAAATGAAGCAAATCAGGCGAATCTTGGAGTATATTTTAGGTGCTCATGTGTAAAGATGTACTGAAGGATATCTTATAGATGCTCCAGGCATCTCCAGATTTGCTCCAGTTCAAGGGTTTCTGAATCAGGTTTGAGGTTTTTGGGTACACATCTAAGATGCTAACGTGGATATGCTGATCTGCTTCATCGCAGACCTTATAATAGGGGTAATTCATAGAATTCAGTGCGCAAGTGGCGCATGCGGCTGCCGCACAGTGTGCACGTGCAAATTTCTGCACCAGCCGTGTGCACTAAAATCCATTTCCACGCACAGCGTATTCATGGATTTTAGCTTCCAAAACCAGCCGTGGTGCAGAGTGGCGCAGCGACCCTGCAGCAGCGCCAGTTATGCCCCCAACCCCTCCCCGGGCGATATGCGCAGCACACAAATCCCGTACATGGCGCACAGGCCCCAACCACAAAAACGCCTGTAAAACTCCCTGCGCACCCCTCCGAATACATGTACCCGGCTGCACGGGGAGTGTCACACACGATTGGAGTGGGGTACGTGTATAACAGGGGTTCGTGGGAAGTTTCACATGCGAAATGCCCTGTGCGAGTGGGGTACGTGTATTCCTGGGGTGCGCGGGAAGTTTCACACGCGATAGGCCTTGTGCGAGTGGGGTATGTGTATTCCTGGGGTGCGCGGGAAGTTTCACACACGATTGTAGCGGGGAACATGTATTCCTGGGGTGCGCGGGAAGTTTCACACGCAATAGGCCCTGTGCAAGTGGGTTATGTGTATTCCTGGGGTGCGCGGGCAGTTTAACACACGATTGGTGAGGGGAACGTGTATTTCGTGGGTGTGCGGGAAGTTTGACATGCGAAATGCCCTCTGCGAGTGGGGTACGTGTATTCCTGGGGTGCATGGGAAGTTTCACACGTGATAGGCTTTGTGCGAGTGGGGTACGTGTATTCCTGGGGTGCGCGGGAAGTTTCACACGCGATTGTAGCGGGGAACATGTATTTCGGGGGTGCGCGGGAAGTTTCACATGCGAAATGCCCTGTGCGAGTGGGGTACGTGTATTCCTGGGGTGCGCGGGAAGTTTCACACGCGACAGGCCCTGTGCGAGTGGGTTACGTGTATTCCTGGGGAGCGCGGGCAGTTTCACACACGATTGGAGAGGGGAACGTGTATTTCGGGGGTGTGCAGGAAGTTTGAAACGTGAAATGCACTGTGCAAGTGGGGTACGTGTATTCCTTGGGTGCACGGGAAGTTTCACACGTGATAAGCCCTGTGCGAATGGGGTACGTGTATTCCTGGGGTGCATGGGAAGTTTCACACGCCATTGGAGAGGGGAACGTGTATTTCGGGGGTGTGCAGGAAGTTTGAAACGTGAAATGCACTGTGCGAGTGGGGTACGTAGATTCCTGGGGTGCGCGGGAAGTTTCACACGCGATAGGCCCTGTGCGAGTGGGGTACATGTATTCCTGGGGTGCGCGGGAAGTTTCACACACGATTGGCCCTGTGCGAGTGGCGTACGTGTATAACTGGGGTTCGCGGGAAGTTTCACACACGATTGGCCCTGTGCGAGTGGGGTACGTTTATTCCTGGGGTGCGCGGGAAGTTTCACATGTGATAGGCCCTGTGCAAGTGGGGTACGTGTATTCCTGGGGTGCGTGGTAAGTTTCACACGCGATTGGCCCTGTGCGAGTGGGGTACGTGTATAACTGAGGTTCACGGGAAGTTTCACACGCAAAATGCCCTGTGCGAGTGGGGTACGTGTATTCCTGGGGTGCGTGGGAAGTTTCACAATTGATAGGCCCTGTGCGAGTGGGGTACGTGAATAACTGGGCTTCGCGGGAAGTTTCACACGCGATTTTGCTGTCAGAGCGGGGTACGTGAATTTTGGGGGTGCGCGGGGAGTCCTACACGTGAATTGGCAGTGTGGGTCCTCCCAGGTGTTCCCTCTACACCCTCCAAAGCTCCTGCAGGCAGCCCACACCACAGGGGACTACCCTGCACCCCTGGTCATGTCCCGCAGGCAGCCCATCCACCATGGGCATGCCCCCCAGCCAAGCCACATGTCACCTTGCACTAGTGATCACCAACTCATGTCCCCCAGCACCACCACCCCCCAGCAGTGAGGGGCATCTGCCAGCAAGCCTCCACACATGTCCCCCAGCACCCCCACCCCCCAGAAGTGAGGGGCACCTGCCAGCAGGCCCCCACTCATGTCCCACACATGTTCCCCAGCACCCCCACCCCCCAGCATTCAGGGACACCTGCCAGCAGGCCCCCACTCATGTCCCCCAGCACCCCCACCCCCAGAAGTCAGGGGCACCTGCCAGCAGGCCTCCACTCATGTCCCACTCATGTCCCTCAGCACCTCCACCCCCCCAGCAGTGTGGGGAATCTGCCAGCAGGCCTCCACTCGTGTCCCACACATGTCCCCCAGCACCCCCACCCCCCAACAGACAGGGGCACCTGCCAGCAGGCCCCCACTCATGTCCCCCAGCACCCCCACCCCCCAGCAGTCAGGGGCACCTGCCAGCAGGCCCCCACTCATGTCCCACACATGTCCCCCAGCACCCTCACCCCCCAGCTGTGAGGGGCACCTGCCAGCAGGCCCCCACTCATGTCCCACTCATGTCCCCCAGCACCCATGTCATGACAATCCTGAATCATGGGCCTCATGGCCACCCACAACACACCCCACGCCACCCCAGCCCAAAGACCCAACCAAGTATTGCATCCACCCACAGAGAAATGGCCAATGATACAACCCGAATGGCAAGTATGTACATGAACACATGTCCGTCACACACACACAATGGGTGCAAGTGAATGTGAAAACCCATATCATGACATGCATGAAACCAATGAGAGAATACCACACACCGAAGTATGAAACAAAAATGTATTGAACACAACATGAATGTAATGAAAAAAAAAAACACTCAATAATGGGAATAAGAAATAAAATGCAGCATGTCCGGAAATGAATAAAACATATGCAATCAGAATCCAAAGAAATCCAAATGAAAATTTGTCGATTTCCGCGCACAGCGTATTCATGGATTTTAGCTTCCAAAACCAGCCGTGGTGCAGAGTGGTGCAGCGACCCTGCAGCAGCGCCAGTTACGCCCCTAACCCCTCCCCGTGCGCCATGCACAGCACACACATCCCGTACATGGCGCACAGGCCCCAACCACAAAAACGCCTGTAAAACTCCCTGTGCACCCCTCCGAATACACGTACCCCGCTGCACGGGGAGTGTCACACGTGATTGGAGCGGGGTACATGTATAACAGGGGTTCGCGGGAAGTTTCACACACGAAATGCCCTGTGTGCAGGAAGTTTCACATGCGAAATGCCCTGTGTGAGTGGGGTAGGTGTATTCCTGGGGTGCGCGGGAAGTTTCACACGCGATTGACCCTGTGCGAGTGGCGTACGTGTATAACTGGGGTTCACGGGAAGGTTCACAAACAATTGGCCCTGTGCGAGTGGGGTAAGTGTATTCCTGGGCTGCCCAGGAAGATTCACACGCGATAGGCCCTGTGCGAGTGGGGTACGTGTATTCCTGGGGTGCGCGAGAAGTTTCACACGCAATTGGCCCTGTGCGAGTGGGGTACGTGTATTTCTGAGGTTCGCGGGAAGTTTCACACGCAAAATGCCCTGTGCGAGTGGGGTACGTGTATTCCTGGGGTGCGCGGGAAGTTTCACACGTGATAGGCCCTGTGGGAGTGGGGTACATGAATAACTGGGCTTCGCGGGAAGTTTCACACGCGATTTTGCTGTCAGAACGGGGTACGTGAATTTCTGGGGTGCACAGGGAGCCCTATACGTGAATTGGCAGTGTGGGTCCTCCCAGGTGTTCCCTCTACACCCTCCACGGCCCCTGCAGGCAGCCCACACCACAGGGGACTACCCTGCACCCCTGGTCATGTCCCGCAGGCAGCCCATCCACCATGGGCATGCCCCCCAGCCAAGACACATGTCACCTTGCACTAGTGATCACCAACTCATGTCCCCCAGCACTCCCATCCCCCAGCAATGAGGGGTACCTGCCAGCAGGCCTCCACTCATGTCCCACACATGTCCCCCAGCACTCCCACCCCCCAGCAGTGAGGGGCACCTGCCAGCAGGCCCCCACTCATGTCCCACACATGTTCCCCAGCAACCCCACCCCCCCAGCATTCAGGGGCACCTGCCAGCAGGCCCCCACTCATGTCCCCCAGCACCCCCACCCCCCAGAAGTCAGGGGCACCTGCCAGCAGGCCTTCAATCATGTCCCACAGCACCCAACCCCCCACAGCAGTGTGGGGCACCAGCCAGCAGGCCTCCACTCATGTCCCACACATGTCCCCAGCACTCCCACCCCCCAGCAGTCAGGGCACCTGCCAGCAGGCCCCCACTCATGTCCCCCAGCACCCCCACCCCCCAGCAGTCAGGGGCACCTGCCAGCAGGCCCCCACTCATGTCCCACACATGTCCCCCAGCACCCCCACCCCCCAGCTGTGAGGGGCACCTGCCAGCAGGCCCCCACTCATGTCCCACTCATGTCCCCCAGCACCCACGTCATGACAATCCTCAATCATGGGCCTCATGGCCACCCACAACACACCCCACGCCACCCCAGCCCAAAGGCCCAACCAAGTATTGCATCCACCCACAGAGAAATGGCCATTACATGATACAACCCCAATGGCAAGTATGTACATGAACACATGTCCGTCACACACACACAATGGGTGCAAGTGAATGTGAAAACCCATATCATGACATGCATGAAACCAATGAGAGAATACCACACATCGAAGTATGAAACAAAAATGTATTGAACACAACATGAATGTAATGGAAAAAAAAACACTCAATAATGGGAATAAGAAATAAAATGCAGCATGTCCGGAAATGAATAAAACATATGAAATCAGAATCCAAAGAAATCCAAATGAAAATGTGTCCAAAGTCTGAGTCCAACAAAGCAAATCCAAGGGAAAAAAAAATATCTGAAATCCATTGCGCCATGGTGAAATTAAAATAAAAAAGAGAAAAATCCACTGTTCAACTACATACAAATCACCAATCCAGGGTCCATGAGCCCAACAAATGAAATGAAACCTACAAAAAACACTAACTAATAAAGAACTATATACAAAAATGTTGTGCATTGTCCAAGCGGCCCAAAATAAACAAAAACAGAAATGAAACCTAACACTATCTAACTATTTACAATGGCAGTAGGCTAGTCCGACGGCTCACTTTTTGATGTCCCGGGCCAGGGCATCATCGAACTCCCGCTCAATGTCCTGGGGACGGTCCTCTTCCATGGCCCAGAGGGTTCGCAGGGATGATGACATGTTCACCTCCAACTCCCTGCGAATTGCCTCGAGGCACTCGGCCCGCCTCAGTACCCTCCGCATGGAGTTCTCCACCCTGACCATTGTGAGCCGTGCCTCTTCACACGGAAGACACTTGGAATCCTGGGTCCTACTGCCTTCTGGCCGATGCCTGCCCCTCCGATGTTGAAGGCCCCAAGCCATCATTGCTCCCACCATGTTGCTGCTGCTGCTGCGCCTGTGCCTGCACCCTGGCTCTTGCTGCCTCCACGTTCTCCTCCGGCTGGGGTGCAGTTGTCGTGGTGGCCACCCCTGCTGGATGTCCGACTCCCAACCGTGGCAGGGATGTGTCCTCCACAGGGTACCCAGGTGATACATGGGTGGGAAGATGGCGTGGAGGACGACTGGGGCGTAGGGGGTTCAGGTGAGGAGGGGGTCGCAAGAAGGGCCAGCACACGGAGGAATCCAGCACTAGTGACCCGTCCCAGCAGGTCAACATGGTCAAAGAGGCATCCGAGATGACGTGCAGTCTCTTCACGAAAAGACCGCAGGTCACCTCGTATGCCCCGTTGACGCAACGCTATACCGGCCAGGACAGGCTCAACACGGTCCCAGATAGCCACGTCCACAGGGAGAGGAAGGCCAGTTGTTGTGTGCTCATCCCCTCCCTGAAAACGGGTCTGGACGTAGGCATCCCTGCTGGTGCCAGATGATGCAGTGACAGGATCAGGGACAGGATTGCACACAGGCACTTCCGCGGCGGCCTGTGCTGCGTCCTGTCCCTGCACTGCACCACTAGCACCAGTGGAATCCCCACCTCCAGACCTGTGTGCGTCCCTTCCGCGGCCTCCTCCTCCACCAAACCCCCCACCAACCTGGATGATTCCGTGCCATCTTCCTCTGTTGGACCCTGTGGGGTCTCAGCTGCCCCTTCTGCTGCCGAGGAGTCCACCTCCGACCTCCGCCTCTTAGACCTACCCTTGGCAGCTGCAGCCTGGGACACGGCACCAGACTCCTCTCTCCCCGACGAGATGACAATCTGGGAGGGGAGCCGGGCCTTGCGTCTCTGGCTGGTGGTGCGATCCCTGCCGCTGTGCTCCACAGCACCCTCTCCGCCCTCTTCATCAGTTGACGCTGCAGACAGGGAGAGATAAAACAGAGCCATCAGGGCACTGTACAATGGACTGATACACACATGACAGTTGCATATGAGTGGCAGTGTCAAACTTCAGACATGGCATCACACTCCACGACACACATGTCATTTCAACTCACACACATGAGCATTTCCACAGCAATATTGCACCAGGCAGCCACATCCATACACATACAACAGCATGAACAGCCGAAGGTGAGCCTGACATTACATGAAACACAGGCAGTGCACTAGACATGCACACACGCCACCACACTTACATGCATGTCTACATCTCCTCCAACTGTCGCAGTGATGTGATCACCATACATGTCACATCTGGCATTCAGCCTTCTACATATCAGTGTCACGTGCATCCATGTTGCATCACAGTTGAACACTTGTCAAATACACACACATGCACATGTACACAGTGCAGATACATGCAGCAGGAACCACCATCCATGTGTGACACAACAACCATGCCAACGTACATACACAGAAATTCAAACATGTGTGCTCCCAGAACTGCATTTGCACAGCATGCTTACCAACACATACACCATCAATGTGTCTCACACCTAAGAGGACTCACATGTGGCAGCCTCACGCCCCTGTTCATACACATCCCTACATGGCCCTATGAAAACACATGTGCAACCTGCACACTACTGGCACACCACCACCCGCACAGCGTCCAATCAGTATGCATGTACACTTACCGCTCGACTCCAGACGGGTCAGT
This sequence comes from Ambystoma mexicanum, assembly GCF_040938575.1. Lineage (NCBI taxonomy): Eukaryota > Metazoa > Chordata > Amphibia > Caudata > Ambystomatidae > Ambystoma > Ambystoma mexicanum. The sequence goes on along the minus strand of NC_090938.1, from coordinate 458,840,658 downwards.
CTCTCAAGGACCTGGACGTGGAGCGCTGGGCATCCGTGTTCCAGGACCCTCATTTGGTGGTTGGACAGGTGGCCCCGGCGCCCCTTGGCATCCGCTGCCTTCAAGGCACCGGGCCTTGTTGAGGGTCCTGGACCTGAAGTCCTCCCAGCGCTTCTTGACATGTTGTAAGTCGCGGACTGCCACCCCCTCTGCGCTGATGGCAATCATGATGTCCATACAGATCCTGGTCCGTCCTTCATTGTCAGCGCACAAACTTCCAAAGAGGGCATCATACTGCCCCAGGATTTGCTCCACCAGGACACCAACTTCCCTGGCACTGAAGCTGGTGGCCCTCTGCCTCTCTGGCTGGGGGTTGCCAGTGGTGCCAGATGGTGGTGTGCCCAACATGGCAACCCCAGAGGCAGGAGTGGGTGGGCAACTGGGTCCTGGGGCTGGGCTGTGGAGCGATGGTATCCCAGTCGGGAGTCTTCGGTTCCAGCAGGGGTGGTCACAGCAACTGCACCCCTGGCTGACGTGCAGGCAGCAAAAAGAAGTGCACGTGGGCAGCAGGCAGTCAGGCAGCAGCAGATGGCAGGTGGGAGCATGCTCGGGGCTCTGGGGGGCAGTAATTCAGCCTTCTGGGCAGGAGCGTGGTCTTCCGTGTGTTGTTGCGTGGCCAGCTTGATACGGAGTGATTTGGCACGTGAAAATCTTGCACGTCAGCGTGTAATTCAAGGAAAGGCCCTTCGTATGTAAGCGCGTCAGCACACGTATGCGGTTTCATTGGACCAAAGGCCCTTAGCGCGTAAGCGCTTCTGTGACGTGACTTGCGCGGGCGTTTCCCTCATGACATGGGCATAGTGGTTCAGCGCGCATGAAATAAACGGCATGTCCGCGTGTGAATGCGTGTAATCCAAGGAAAGGGGCTACGCCCGTAAGTGACGTGACGCATGCAGGCATTTCCATCAACACGGGTGCATGTTCATCGTACATGTCTAAAAACTGCATGTCCGAGTGTCAGCTCGTGTAATTGGAGGAAAGGGCTTTAGCGCGTACACGCGTAAGTGACGCTGTACGTGTGGGCCGCTTTAAAGGGTACGGGTAGGACCCCATTCCCTTGTACATGCTTTTCGTGGAGAGCGAGTCGGTGAATTCTGTACTTCTTGTCGGTTCAACGCGATTACTTCACAGCGTTTCAAGTTCATACTCCCAGTTACCTCTAACATCGTTCTTTATTTATTTTTGGGCCTGTTTCCTCAAACAGCGTTCACTTCTTCTTTTGTCCTGTCTCCTCAGACAGCGTACAGTTCTTCTTTTGGCGGGAGTGTTGCCTATGCTGACACGTGCGTTTTTCACGTTCTTTTTCCAGGCAAACAGTGAGTCACGCACGCATTTAACAACTGTGCTTGCCACGTGTGTTGCGTACCCCTTCAGAGGTCATTGTATGCTGCGTGTAACACGTGTACGCTTGTTTTTGTGTTTCTGGGTGCCACAGCTTAGTGCGGGTTCATTTTTCCATGCACGTGGTCTACGAGAGGTTGCGTGCATGTTACTTTTTTGTTTTTGGGCTTCCTGTGCGTTGCATGACCCGTCATCTTCCCCCAGGGGTCACAGACAGCCTTGGTAGAGCACTAGGGTACGAATTCCATCTAGTACCCTACCCCTTTCACCCCCAATTGCCCAGGACAAAATTGCCCAGGACAATTGTTTACTGCAACTCCCATACGCACAACAACATCAGTGCCATGGTTGGGAGGTGACCAAGCAGTAAGGGAGGCAAAGGTGGCCAACCTCCAAAAGGTGGGCGTGGTGGGCGTGGTAGGGGACGTGGCCATGATTTGCAGGGTGCCCCTAGACCCCCATGTGTGGAGGACCAATCAGGGACACCCATGCCCCCCTATGGTTGAGGAAAATGTGGCTGACACCATCCCAGCTCAGCCCTTGTTGGACCAGCCCATTGTGGCGCCTGACCCGGCACAGGATGACTCCCAGGCTGACTTCCAGGTCAGCAAGTCTAAGCCACGTGTGCCGGTGCAAGTTGGTGTCAGCAGGCCACGTGGATCTGGGGCAGCGATGTCATCTGCTGCCCCAAGTAGGCAGGGTAGGGAGGCTGTAGGGGCAGCTGCAGGTCTGTCCACCCCAGCTCTGAGTCTCCCAGCCGGGACAGTGTCGGTCCTGGTCCATCAATCTGAAGTTGCCCCTGCCAACATCACACTTGAGCCAATGCCTGCACCAAGACCTATGCTCATTGTGCATTCGCACACTCCCAGTACCCAGTCCACCTGCGCTTCTGCCCCTACTGACCAGAGTGGCACAAGCCACTCAGGCTCTGCTCCACCTTTGAAGAAGAGGAAGAAGGATGCTCTGGCACTACAGGCTGAGACCCCAGACACGGCTACACAGTCCGGCACGTCAAGGAAGCCTAGCTTTAATGACCACAAACTTGATGCACTTGTGACCTATGTGTGGGCACATAGCAGCGAAATGATCTTGACTGCAGGGTGCAAGACCACACCTGGTCAATTTAGGGCACACTGGCAGACCATCGCGGACCGCATAAGTGCCCTTGGATTTGTGAGGCGCACAGCTGATGATTGCTACAAGTGGTGGAATGACCTGAAACGCAGAGCAAAGAACAAGTTGGCCTCAAATCATGCCGCTACTCTGGTGACTGGCGGTGGGTCTCCACAAGAGGACAACAAACTCACTGAACATGAGTCTGTTGCTGGGACCTTCGTCACAGAGGAACAGATCCAAGGTGTGGGAGATCTACCTGATTGCGACACATTGTCCGGTGAGTGCCCATGCGTGTGTGTAATCCATGTGTATGTTGTTTCGGTGACGGGTTTTGATTGCCAGGTGAGGGTGTGTACTCCTGAGTGTTATTGGTCACCCATTTGCTTCCTCCCATACATTCACGTGCCTTGGATTTGGGTATGACTGTATCCCTTCTGCCCACAGTTGCCAATTAGGCCCACATTAGTGCACTTTACCTTGAACTGTCATCTTGCAGCTACATTGTTCAGATTTTGTAAGTGTTCATTAAGGCTGATTGTTTCCATTCTCCCATTTTTGCTACGCATTTTTCTGTCCTATTGCAACATATGTGATATGCTTCAGTCATTGTTTACAGCCCATACTGGACCACTATTTTTACCTGGGTATGTTAATGATTACACCATTCAGGCCGATCGAGTATTGGGCTGCAGAAATGTTTTATTAGGGCCTGTTTGCATGTGGAGCATGACAGATGTTTCCTGGAATGTTAAAGTGACCAACCATTGATCAGCCCACAATGACTGTATTATTGGACACCGGATGTGTTTCAGTGTGTGGCACATGAATATTTAGCAACACTATTCAGCATTAATTTTCGCATCATGTCGATGTGACATGGATGTGTGACAGTACACATTCACTGACATATTGCTGTAGTTTTGTAATTTACCGTGGCTATGCTACATGACATCTGTGTGGTGGCATGTGTCATGTATGTGTATTGAACATGCCACTCACAGCCTGATGTGTGATACCAGTGCTACCCAACATGCTGCAAATGTGTTGCTTTTCCATCTTGCTCTCCCCAGTGTCTGCCTTTTTGACTCCACTTCCAACTCTTTGACAGTGCATGCATGGCAGGGTTATAGTCATGTGGGACATGTGTAAATCATGTACTGGATCTCTGGCTTGTCACGGCCTATGTGTGTGCTATGGTGCTCATGCCTGTTTCCATTTGTTGTCTTTCATGTTTTTGCATGTGATGACGCACTTGATGCTGTTGAGGTTGAGGAGATGGTGCAGACCCAGGAGGAATCTCAGGCACGACCAGTCACCAGTGGGGGACGTGGTGTGGTGGTGGGTGAAAACCCAATGTTACTGCAGACCATACTGTCCAGGGGTGTCTCTGGGTGCACCTCCCCAGACCTCTATTCAGGTGCTGAATCGGATGATGAGACTTATGTGCCTTCGCAGGTAAGTATTTCTGGCAGGGATTCTGTTCTGTCCAACCCACCTACACCAGGGGTAGAACCTTCTATGGGGATGTCAGTGTTGGTTGGTCCGCCTTTGGCGGTTATGGATGCAGGGTCACACTCCACAGCATCTGATCCTGTTCCTGGGCCAGCAGATCAGATGGGGAATGCAGTCCTGCAGCCTTAGGCAGTGCCAGCACAGCAAGGTGCAGATGGCCTTGCCCCAAACATGTGTGGTGCCCGTTGACGTGGTGGCTGTGCGCCACCAGGCAATACTGTATGGGAAAACTCCATGTACGGTATGGCAACCCAACAGGCAGCATCAGTACAAATGATGGCTCAGGCAATGGAGAGGGTGGCCACTTCCATTATCCCCCCTGAAAGGCAGATGGAGCAACAACAGCAGGCAACATACTCCATTTGCCAATCACAGAGGGAAGACATGTTGGCGTCCAACAGGGACAGACGGGCGGCACTGGAGAATCTGCGTGAATCCATATCAATAGAGTCCCAGGGCCACAGGGAAGCCCTGAGGGCAGAACTACATAACCTCAGGCAGACTCTGGTTGAATTTGAGGCTTCCAGTAATTTAAGGGCAGAACTGCATGCAACACATGAGGAGATCCGGGCATCACGCGAGGCCATGCGTGCAGAAATGCAGGCAACCCGTGATGTGCTGCATGGGGATCTCCACACTTTAACCCTCCAGAATCAGACCTTCCAGACCCGCATGCTTGCTGCCATGGAGGACCATACTAGGGCTTTGCATGTGGCTGCCTCCCATAGTGCCACCACCTCCTGATGCAGTAGCAGAGGATGAGCAGAGCGACAGCAGTTCTCAAACAATGGCATAGCCGTGCAGGCCGTGAGCCCAAGGAGGTATTTTTTTTTCACAACATCCATGCAGGTGGGTGTTGGTGTGCACCCTTTCCTCGAACCTCCAGAGTGGCCTCCCCCACCCCTCCTGACACCTACATGGCCATTTTTGATTTTTGATTTTTTTTTTTTTTTTACAGTGTGTTGCCTTGTGTGGCTCACATGGGCATCCACTGTATTCCGGCTGCGCACATGCAGGCTTGTCCTGTGTTTGGGTTAGATGCTTGGGTTCGTGAGACACACACCCCTCCTGCTTCCCGTTTCCATGGGCTTGCAAAGGGTGTAACCAAGTGACAGTGAATTACACAGTGACGTTGGGCTCCCATGAGCTGTATGGGCAGTCTGTAGTCAATACTGTGTGGACATCCCTAGTGAATATTGTTCTTGTATTGCACACTGCATGGTGTATTGATATGTGCTTGTGCATCCATGTCTTCACCCTAATTTGCAGGTTCCTTCCTCATGTCTTCACAAGGCAGTCTACTTTGCAGATGCAGTTCATGTTGTATGCAGTACATTGAGACATTTGCGTGTCAGCAACACTCTACAGTTGGAAGGGGTCGATGTGCTGGCGTATTCAGGTTGTAAGACTACCACTGCTTGACCTTAGTTCGGTCATGTTTTTGCATTTTTCATGGTGTGTTGCAGCATTGTGTTAGCGGTAAGTATTTGATAATGTGTGCTGTTAGTTATACATTACTGGGAGAATATTGTGTGTGGGCAGTTTCCATTAGGGACAGTGTACTTTGTGACACTTGTGTCAGGTCTTGTGCATTGTTTTGTTTGCTTTCTCATTGCATGGCATGGCATGGTGTGTTTGGTGGTGGAGCTAGGGAGGGGTTGGGTGACATGGCGCTATTCTCATGTTGTATTTGGCAAGGGGGTAATGAATTTAGCAGCATAGATGTGTGTCTTTTGATGACACAGCATTGGTGGTGTTGGGTAGGTAGGGATGCACACAATGTAACACTTCCAGGTGACCAATCTCAGGCTGGTATGGTTGTGACAGTTTACTGTCCCTTATGTCATCATCATTGATTGTCAGCTGGTATGTGCCAGGGCTGTGTGCACTCCACAGGGGTGTGATTTTATGTGAAGTAATTAGCCACCAGCTGCGTACGGGCTGCCTCACCACATGCCCTTTCCCCTCCCATGCACAGCAGGCGTGCATGTGGTTGGGGATGTGGGGGCACCGCCATGTCCACCAGCAGGCCGTGTTGCAACTTTGTGCAGGACACATGCTGCCACTATGATCCTGCACACTACTAGGGGAGCGTATAACAGCTGCCCACCAGAACGGTCAAGGGAGCGAAAGCGTGACTTGAGCACTCCGAATGTGTGCTCCACTATGCCCCGGGTTGCAATATGGGCTGTGTTGTATCTTACCTCGGGTGGCGTGGTGGGGTTCCGAATTGGCGTCATCATGTGGGTGCTCAGAGGGTAGGCACTGTCCCCTGGGGAGGTGGTGATGGGTATCATTAGTGGGGTTGTGATACTGAGGCACATGCATGCACTCAGTATCTGACATGCATGCATATGCAGTGGCATTTATACTCACCAAGCAGCCATGTATCGCCATGCCGCCCAGCTTCTAGGCCCCGGTTTAGGGTTGACATTCTGTAAATGAAACTGTCGTGGGTGGACCCAGGATAGTTGGCATATACTGAGGTGATGATTCCCTTGGCATCACATACTACCTGCATGTTGATGGAATGCCAGTGCTTGCGGTTTCTATAGATGTGCTCAGATGCCCTAGGGGGACGTAGAGCCACATGGGTGCAATCAATGGCACCTAGCAGTTTGGGGAATTGTGCCACCCCGTAGAAATCCTGGATGGCAGCCTGCCTTTCTGCAGGTGTTCTGGGCAAGTATATGTTCCTGTGGACAGATGGGCGTGCAGTCATGATGGCCAACACCTGGTGTAGGCAGCGTGACTGCGTGGCCTGTGACACCCCCCCCACTATAGCACTTGTCCGCTGAAATGATCCAGTGGCCAAGAAGTGCAGTACATTGAGGACCTTCTCCAGGGGGCTGAGTGCATGGAAGCACAGGGTGGGTGATGTGAGGTCATCCTCCCACTCACTCACCAGGTTGAGTATTATGTGAGGTGGAAACCTATACCTCCCATACACCTGGTCATCAGGCATCCCAAAAAGGCTGGTTCTGGGTGTAAAAATTCTGGGCCTGACAATCCTCCTCCTGCGGTATCCCACGACCACTGTTGCTAGGAACGGTATATTCATCTTGGCATCTGAGCTTGTTTGCTGTTTGCGCGCACTTTTATGCTGCGCGGGTCCACGTACGCCTGCTTCCTGCTGGTGTACGTGTTTCCGGATTAGCGTGTCTTTTTTGGTGCACGCATTAGCCCTGTTTGATTCCATGAATACGTGTTGTAGAGGCGCGTGTGGGCGTTCCGCGCATTTGTCTCCTGCACATCCCCCGTGACGCCCACATTTTCACGCGTTGTTCCCCATTCTGCGTGTTACGCCCCCTGTTCCGCATACTTTTGTTGTGTGCGCTGCACTATGTGCGCTTTCGCTGTGCGCTTAGCGCACGCTGTTTAGAGACATGTGCGCCAGCGTGCGTCACGCAGAATTTTAGCGCACATCCAGGGATTTACACGCGCACGGACTTCCATGAATCGCTGTGCGCGGGTTTCGCTGCGATTTTCGCACCTGATCTGCGATTCGCACGCTTTCGCCGAAAATTTCAGCGCACATTAATTCCATGAATCGGCCTGTAAATAGGGCACTGGATGTCAGCAATGGGCCCAATAAAATAACAAGTGCTTAACTGTTCAGGTAAGCTCCTTTACATTCATATCTCAACCCACACACAGAAGAATCGAAGGAGATATTCAATAGTTTGACATGTTGAATGCTTCCGTTTGCAAATATGCACTTAGTGCAAGTTCTAGTGCATGGATTCTGCCATGACAATCTTATCTGTTAAACAGTCTCACTTGCAGACAGTGTTCTATATCTGCTGTTAGCGGGTTTGTCCCCAGATGGGTCTGTTGGCCATAGATGCATAAGTGAACTGATCAGTATCCACAGCTAAGACTCCACATGTATACTTTCTGCTCGGCATCAGGAAGTTACATGCCAGCAGTTGCTTAGGTCACACAATACTTAACATAGAATGATGCCAGCCTGAAATGGGCACATGCAGGTACTAGTGACTGTTTCTCCCATTGGTTTCCTTTTAAAAAAAAAAATTATCGCTAAAACCCTTTCCTATCAAACTGCTGCCTATTGACACATCTTCATGTATTCATCCAGGATTATAGGGTGAGTGAAAGCGTGGTGGGGAATTACAAAAGTTAAGTTCATCCTTTGCAACACTGGCCTGACACTTTTAGATGTCCCACACCAGATTTGTTCATTGAAAAGTGTAAACCCAATGTTGGTTGTCAATGACTGTTATAAGAGAGAAATATAACATTAAGAGGGGGCAATCGTGACTACCCCAGGATGATACACTCAAAAAGATGTCTTACTGGCCTGTATGGAACCAAAGGTTTTCTAACATTTGAATGTCCCTTTTTTGGAATATAACAGGAATCGGTTTGAAAGTAAACAAGCAATTTTCAATTATGTAACTGTATTTCCCACGTGCCTGGTGGAAGTCTTAATTGGCAAAATATAAATATGATGCCACATCTGTTTTTTTTTTTTATACGGTGGCCAGTGGAAAGCTACGGTCCTATTGGCCTAAACTTATTGATGGCATTTTATTGCCAGCCTGGTTCCCAGGCACTTATTCCCCTATCAGAACTTGTGGATTAGTCTTTCTGAGACTGGGGTCCTCTCACACGAGTATGTCAAACCCACCCCAGAGCTTTCCTTGTTCATACTCGAGAAAATGTGTCACCTTCCGAGAGAACAGTGTATGCTCCCAGGTGATGTGGAGTGGCCCCATACATCAAATGACATGGTCTGTCAGCAAAATCAAGGCTTCACCACAGAGTTAATACTGGTGTCTCCTTTGATGTAGAATAACCAATGAGAGAGAGAGCGAGGAGTCAGAGTGTGACAAAAGGAGCACTCCCACGCCCGACCGTCTGAAACATAATCCTGGAAGCGGCTCAAAATGCCCTGACATCCTCCAATTCCAAAATCCACTAATAATGTCTCTTTTTCAACAATGCCTGCCAGATGCATACACATCCCTCTCTCCCTCCACCAACAGTACTGCATTACTGTATAAAATGCCACGCCGCATTCTGGCACTATCCTGTTGTAAAGTGCTCTGCCGCACATACCTTTGTGCTCTAATCAATAAAAATAAATACAATAAAATAAGTGGTAATGGACATGATATACTACAGAAAAAGTAAGCCCATTCATCTACCTGAAGCCATCACACATGTGCTCAACACTGATCATGACCTCCAGATAGTATGGCACTCATATGGTCTTTCTTTTAAAGATTAATAAGCAATGATAATCAGCTGATTCACAATGTTTTGAAAACAGATGAGTACAGTGGCTATTTTGGGCTCTTGTTTACTACAGACGTAAGTACTTACAGATCTCAAATAGTTGTTATTAATAAGTGTGGATGATCATTGGCCATTTAAAGTATTCATTAGACTTCCCTACACCTCACACACCATGACACAGAATTGAGGTAATATCTCATCACTATGTACTTTTTGTGCCTTTGTTTCTTTTACTTGTATTCAAACCATATCTTTCATAATATAAAGCCATGTGTTTCTGTGCAATCAAACATGGATGTACAACAATACAATGCCCTATTGTGTCAATATGAGGAACGGCACTAATAATGTCTGGGCGTCCTCTCTCAGCCCTTCCTCTTGGAGAGGAATCATCATCTTTGAAAGCAAGAAGGAGGATGGCCTTTGTCCCATTGGAGTGAAGAATTGTGCAGCCATTTTGTTGCCACATGCAAATTCAGAGGCTAACTGAAAGAGCATAAATGAGTTAAGGGTACACATGTTTTAAGTAATGATGAGTGCTATAAACAAGTGAATGAGCAACAAGCACAGTGAACCATCTGCACTTAGTGATTCAAGAATGCAACGTTATTATCACTGTCAATGTTGCCAAATATAATGGTCTGTGAAAATGATTGTTTTCTCAAAAGTGCTCATTGATACTATGCAGATCAGCCTAGTGCCCTCATTGGTATTATTTCTCCCATTTCTCATATGGTTATTTTAAAAGAATATAATATGAAATCCAGGTTATATTAATTCTATGTTTTGATAATGTGCTTTGCTCAGGAAGACACGTGTCACATTCATATTATAAGTACAATAGGTACTGGATCATTATAAACAATGCTTCATATAATGTTTTGAAGTGGGAATATACTATTCCCTATTTGTATTAGGTTTTAAAGCTGGGGGTAAAATTATGTATTAGGGAGTAAAAAAGTAAGTCCACTTCCGACTGGTAGTATTTAATAAGCAAGTAAACATGTTTTACCTGTAAAACAGAAATGTTTTGTAAGAAAATATGTGTGCACTAAGGTATTCATGCTCATGAAAAGGTACATTTATACCTCTTTAGATTAGGCAGTAATAATAGAAGACCTTCTTCTTGTGGCACTATGTCTACTTCTGATCCAAAAATATCCATGGAGTTGTATGGAGGAAATGATGGGAGATTCTCTGATGTTTCTGTTTACCATTTTTTTTGGGAGTATTTGTACTCCCTACTTTTTGGGGGGGGGGGGGGTATTCGCTTATTTTTAGGGAATACACATTGGCTGATACAACCCGAATCTGCAGAGCTGATTATAAGTAAAACAATGCAAACTTTTGAAAAGTGGCTGTTTACAAGTTCATGTAATACTATAATTAAATCATTTCCTTAGAAAAAGCTTTTTGCATACAATGCACTCCATTTTCTCTCTCATAATGTCATTACTTCTTGGAAAGGGTTAAACTCATATACAAATCCATAATCTATTTCTTATATGAACTCCACGGCAATGTTTGGCTGAGAGATACAAGAGGGGGAGAGATGGACAAGGAGAGAAAGAGAGAGATAGGGAGAGAGAGAGAGAGAGAGTTAGATAGAAAGAGAAAGAGACACATACTGAGGGAAATGGGGTGATTAAGAGAGAGGTCCAGGATGGGCACACACAGATGGAGAGGTTGTCCGACTAAGATAGATATAGCGAGAAAGAGAGAGATGAGGAAAGAGGAGAGAGATTGAGAGGGGTTGATACAGAGAGATTACATCATACCATACTTACAGAGCAAGTGCATGCACACCAGACTACAGAACACTGAGAGCTTGGACCAGACCTTGCTAGAGCATATTTACAGTGGAAGATATAGACAGAGCATGTGGGAGAGAGCCGGACATCAATGACAGATAAACCTTGAGAGCATACCAGTAGAAACTCACCGGAAGAACAGAGAACATTCACCTGAAAATGCCACTCTCACAATCAGAAAGAGAGAAAAAAAAGAAGAGAAAGAAAGATAAAATGTCTAGATCAGCATATGATATGAAAGACCGGGTTGACCATTCATGACATTATCAGGATTTAGATTCAGAAAGTGTGAGTCCTGAAGAAGCATATTGATGCACATGCTCGTGCCAATCATCTTCTTGTTAAAACAAGCCACATAATCTTACTGTGAGGATCTCATTTTCATGTCGCCCGTAATATGGCAGCAGGGACTCTTCACATTTACACTTTAACGTAAGTCCCTGCTGCAAGAATTCATTCATTTGCACTGCAGGGTGCAAATACAAATGGCAAAAGGTGGCATAAAAGCGTGTAGCATTTTGCCCTTCACATATGTACTTCGCAGTGAAAAGTGAATAAACACTGACATCATTTACTTTTGATTATGAATGCCGCTTGCCATGCTCATAATACAATCCATGCTCACAATTACAGTTAAACGCTGTCCAACATGCTGCATGTCAGACATCATTAAATGATCAGTTTGAACACTGCTTACCATACATGCATGATTATGTTATGTTATGTTATGCTATGTTAAGAACATTCCGAAAGCGCAACCTTCACCAACTTGGGCATCATGGCGCTGAGGGGGCAACACTGAAAAGATAGCAAGAAACCCAAGACACAAGGCAGCACACAGGCAGAAAACAAATGGCAGATGATCACAGATCCCACAGATGGACAGTGGAATGAAGTTCAATAGTTACCATGAAGCAACTCAAAACAACAAACTCCCACCTGCAAGTATTTAAAATGTGGGACAGTGATGCTCAGGGCTGCGGCCCAGTGGAGAGGACAAGAAGTAACATACTGGTAGAATTTAGCTTGAAGATTTTTGCACCCTGTTTTTTATTTTTTTTATTTTTAATTTTATTTAGTTGATGCACAACTTTTCAAATATATACAAAAATACACAATTATACAAAAGCAGCAAAAAGAAGAAAAAGAAAATAAAATACTAAGGGTACAAGAGATAAACATATACACAAGCAATGAATAAAAACAAAATACTTTACATTTCTTATACCTTGCAGATGATTTGAATATAATATCAAAAGAGAAAAAAAGAAAAAGAAAAAATAATAAGGGATAAAATGACTCAAACAAAACGCCTCTCAAGAACCAATGAGAACCCATACAAAATTAATTTGAGGCGGCTACAACAGGCAAAACCATTCTTAAGTATTGGACAATAGCGATCTGTACTTTTTCTCTTGAGGTAGAAAACATAATTTGCCGTTTGTAGTCACTTGAAGTGCATGTGTGAAAGGTGATAATGTTCTGAAAGTATCTTTCTCTCACCAACATTAAAGACGGACAATCCACTAGCAGATGTTGCAGAGTTTCTTTTTGCTGTACATCCATGAAATATCTGCAGCAGTTTTGTTCCTCCGGGATCAGTTTCCGTCTAGATAATACATCTCTCGTACCCCATAGATTAAATCTAAACCGTTGGAATTCGGATCGTATAGCTGGAGATGGACATTTCAGCAGGTACTGAGCAATGATACTGTAAGACTTGAGACCAAACACCCAAACATTGAAATCTTTATAGAGCGAGCACTTCGCTAAAGTCTCCGCCCAAGCGGCGCGATAAAATTTTACTTTAGCACGGTCAGGGTTCTGGAGTAACAGCTCTATTGTTACATTTGCCTCACTCATGTGGCTAAATACACACTTCAGCCATTTCCTTGGGTATGTTTTACATGATTTTAGCAAAGCCGAGGCTAAGACCTCCAGAATTGTCCCACTATTTATACCCAGCAGGCACTTCCGTAGCAGGGCACACCATCTCCACCTTGCCTGTGCATACAAAGACACCAACCCCAACTCATATCCCACCATAGCGATCGGGGTCGCTTTAGGTAAGCCTAAGATAGCCCTCCAATACTTGGCCTCTAAGGCCTCCCAAGGATATGCCAACAGGAATATGAATATCTTATTGTCCACAGACCCTCTATCCCCAAATTTTACACTCTGCCCAAAATCCATAAATCTATACTGGCACCCCCCGGCCGCCCTATCGTCTCTGGGATGGGGTCATTACTAGAACCGCTTGCAAAATTTGCAGACCGATTTCTCAAACCATTCGTATTGGAGATGTTTTCATACATACAAGATACAACAGAGATTATCAATTCCATAGAACATATGAGTTTTGATCCTGATATTCATTTGCTGGCGAGTATAGATGTAGTAGCACTGTACACGTGTATTCCACAACATGACACATTAGAGGTGCTCGAAAATGTCTTACTAACGAAGAGGACTACAGGAGTAACACCTAATAGCTTCATTCTATGGTGCGTCGAGATGGCCCTGACAGAGAATTTTTTCATGTTTAATAATGAACTATACCATCAAATCCATGGTACAGCCATGGGGTCGCCAGTCGCACCTACAGCTGCTAACCTATATGTCAAAAATTTTGAAATACAGCACATTTATCAAGATACCAACCCATATTTTTCAAAAATCGCATTATGGCGTAGATTCATTGATGATATCCTAATAATATGGGAAGGTACTGTGAGCTCCTTTTTGGAGTTTTTCGAATGGATCAATCAACAGAACACACATTTGAAATTTACCTGTACTTATAGTACAGAAAAAATTGATTTCCTAGATATTACCATTTGGGTGGATACAGTTCAGAAGATATTACAAGTGAAACCCTATCATAAAAAAACAGATAAGAATGCCCTGTTAAGTTTTAACAGCTTCCACCCGAGACACACAAGGGAAAATTTGCCATTTGGGCAATTTCTTAGGTTAAAAAGGAACAGTACACTGAATACAACATTTCATGAAGAAGCGGAATCATTAAAAATGAAATTGTTGAGCAGAAAATACCCGAAGAAGATTGTAAAGAGAGCCTATAAAAGATCGACCAATAACCATCGGGACGCATTATTAGAGTACCATCCTAAAGATCCAGAGAAGAGAGAGATCGTATTTGTCAGTACGTTTAATGAAAGAAGTAACGAGGTTATTGAAATTGTCAAGAAAAACTGGCACATCCTTACAGGCGGCGAGAGTCCGCTTAATAGGCCATTATGTGCTTATAAGAGAGCCTTAAATCTGAAAGAATTGGTCACGAAGAACGATGTCTATCTAAAAACGAAAGATCAAATTAGTATTACACAAGCATGGGGGTTACCCTCATTAGTAGGACACGCACAATGTGGCAAATGTGTAAATTGCAAGTACACACGGAGAACAAAAGAAGTAGACTTAAAACTACATAAAATGTGGCAGCAGACTAAATTCACAAATTGTAATTCCACGCATGTGATTTATGCCATATGGTGCCCATGCCAGAAAATTTATATAGGCATGACAGAACGAAGAGTGACCATAAGAATAGGAGAGCATAGAAGCTGTATTCGTAATAAAAACATATTGGCTCCGATGGTTAGCCATTTTTTGACAATGGATCATAATGCAGAGGGATTGAAGTGGACAGTACTATGGCAAGTGGAAAGAACGAATAACCCAGAAGCAGATCTAAAGAAACTCCAATATAAAGAACAATGGTTAATCTTTTTGACAGATTCAGTGAAGATTGGGCTTAACGAACTCAGTGACTGGAAAATGTAATTTTTAAAAAAAATCCAATTGCAGGGCAGAGCTACTTATAGACCAGTGATAATGTAAAATCACAGTGGACTGCAATAAGAACTATTCCCACAGTAGTCCACCATACCCTTACTCCACTACAGGCACAAGAAAGTAACCTGTAATGTGTTGATAAAAATTATAACTATTGTGAAGGGTAACAATAAAACAACTTGAGTGATAGGTACTAGTAAAAATACCTGGTACATTGTAATCCATACGGGATTGGACAGCATTCTGAGGAGCGATGCGTTACACTTCGCTATGTGAAAGGGTTTCGATACGAACCATTTGTCCTTTACATGACAACAGACGAGTTTACTGTTTGGAATAGCTCGGACACAGTTGGTCACGTGAGCATTTGTGACGAGACGTTCGTGGATAATCACGTGATCGTCTAGGTAATACAGACGTATCACGTGGGACGCGATCAAAACCGAACGTACGTACTGCCTGAAACCCGGATATAATCCGGTAGGTTAAAATATCGGTAGAGCAGTACATGGCGGAAAGAGGCGACAGACGAGGTCCTAGCAGTCTGCGGAAGAGGTAAGCCCTTTGATGACCTGAGGGTGTAATCGCACGATGAGGTGGGCGACAAGTATCAAGAAAGAGATATGTGTGTATCTTTTTATAGACACAGACAAATCAATTCGGCCATATATTTGCCGTGAAAAAGGACGCATTACGACTAGAGGTGGAGGCAACATTTGAAGTCCCAAAGAGCTGCGAATGTACGCAGTAAGACCCACCTACGTGAAACAAAATTTTCGTGGACATTAGGTATGAAAGCGTGCCCTGAGCTGGTAAACTAAACTTTCTTTACATCTAAAAAATCCTTTTATCAGACTAACCGGCATGCAGGAGGTATGGTGCACTCGGTATATAAGGTGGAAGATGGTGATTATTTCGCCACGTAGAAGCAGTTCCAACAACAAAGGGTACTAATATGGTAAGCAACTTTGAGTTGCAGTCCAAGAATGTAGAATAAACCTACGTTTGTCATATGACAACGTTTGTTAAAAGATATTACGAATAGCGAGCACTACAAGCTGGAAGAATGACTACAGGTAGTTTACCATGAAGATCATTGATTACAAGACAGTGCTTTCTTTGCTTATGTCTCTCTAGGATTAGAGTGGTCCAGCATATTTGCAGTGACCCTCCCCTATGGTACCGTGACCAATCGACACTTTGTGAACGACACGGTAAGCCTTAGTTAGATAAACTGTGATATCTACTAAGGAACACAACAGCTACTGAAATACTAATGACTGTTTTTTTCTTGTTATGTTTTTTTCCCCCAGGTCAAGAACTGTGTTTAATAATATTTAGATTTTGTGAAATTTCTTTAAGTGTCACGGATGGTGAAATGTTGAAAAGTGACGTAATAACCTTACAGACATTAAGAGTGCTAAAGGGTACAGATGGTCCCCCTGATGAAGTTCTTGAACACTATATAGAACTGAATTGTTGAACGAAACATGTTGGGCAATATAGTAGTATTGTGAGTTTATGACAATACACAAATAACTTTGAAAATTCAGTTGTAGTAGAACCCTGGAGTAGCACTAGGACGGGTATCAATATACAGAGTTGCTAACATCAGGTATCCAGGAGCGAAAAGGGAACCTATGGGCTACAGACCATTGTGCTTTCTTTAGGAAAGGTAATGTTCTTATGAGCACTACACACCATTAAGCTTTGTATTGTACGATTTTGTAATTGCATTTTAGATTTGTATAAGATTTTAGAAAAAATGTTTTACAATTTTATATGTCTTATATATTGTGTGAAGTAAATGAAATAAAATTATTCATCACTACACTTGGGTTTAGTTTTGTCAAGGTGTTTTTTGACACTTAGTACCTATTTGTTCAAAGTACTAAAAAATAGAGACCTGGGAGAGATTAAGAAAGGTGACAAGAAGACGTGATTGACTTTTTGTT
The DNA here is from genome assembly GCF_040938575.1 of Ambystoma mexicanum. Lineage (NCBI taxonomy): Eukaryota > Metazoa > Chordata > Amphibia > Caudata > Ambystomatidae > Ambystoma > Ambystoma mexicanum. The sequence continues at coordinate 458,823,809 of NC_090938.1, read as the reverse complement.
AAGGTATTGTCCAGCATTTTTACGTAAGGAGTCAGGTCCACACGTCGCTAAATGGCTCAACGTCTCTATTTGGTTGATATATGAGCCTTTGTCTAACACCATACTCTCCACACCATACAATACAATCGGGACAACTTTCATTTTGTAAAAATCTACTACATGTTTCAGGGAGAATTTACCAATTTTTTGTATGATAATTCTGGACTGTGAGGTCAATTGGAGTAACTTACTCTGTACCATTGTTCCTATGTCGCCCTTGGATTGCCTGTTTGAGATTTCTATCCCTAAATATTTGTATTCCCACACCTTCTCCAACTTGATGTCTTGAATCAACCATGTGTGTGTAAGGTGGGGCCTCCTTTAACTTCCCCACTTGGGGGGACAGGCAATTTCTTGTGATTTGCTGACATTAATTACCAATCTATTTTCGTGGGCGTATTCCCCAAGCCTTACAAGCAACCGCTGGAGACCTTGTGGGGTCTGGGACAAGAGGACAAGGTCGTCTGCATACAAAAAGTATGGGATCTGCTGGGCCCCAAGCCTTGGCGGATCGCCAATACATTGCAAAAATTAATTTCCAAGATCTAAAATGAAAAAGTTAAACAAGAATGCAGCCAACACACAGCCCTGTTTCAAGCCACGTGATGTTTCAGTTTCTGGAGACAGCTTCCCATCTAAGCTCATACGAACCCGAATTGATTTATTAGAGTGGAACAAGATGATCAGGGACAGTAGGGATATTGGGCACTCATACGCTTTCAATTTGTTAAACAGCAGAACGCGATCCACAGAATCAAATGCTGCCTTGAAATCTATAAAGCCCATATATAGAGATTGAGACCTCTCTAGCTGCTGTGCCTGGAGGAGATTGAGTAACATTATGTTCGGAATTGTTCCTAGACCCTTTACAAAGCTGGATTGTAATGGATCGACCAGTTTTTTTTGATGAAACCCAAGCTTGCAGTTCCTTCAGAATTAGCCGACAATATAATTTTCCCGGGACATCGAGCAGCGAGATTGGCCTATAGCTGCTCGGTTCCAGTCTATCTCCTTTTTTATAAATGGGGATAATAATTGCTTGTGTCCATGAGCTTGCACCCAGTTTTAAAGAAAGCACAATAAACAATACACAGATCCTTGAACTTTATTCGTTGAGACACAGGAAGCCAGTGAAGGGAGTTCAAGATGGAGGGAATACAAGTGAATTGGGAAGCACCAGTGGCAATCCTACCCACATAACTTTGAAGGCTCTGAAGCTGATGTAAGAGATAAGGTGGTTGTGCAAGGTAGAGGGAATTACAATAATCCAAATAACACAATGAGATACAACCAAAGGATGAAACTGTGAAGGTAGGTAAGGGAGTCCTTTACGTAGGAGCCTCAGCTTGAAATGAACTGACTGGCACACCAAGCTCACCTGGACCTACATAGACAAAGAGGATGAACGCTTCACACACAAGTTCTTAACCACTGCACAAGGCAGTGGATGGGGGCCAAGTTCAGTCGGCCAGAAGTCTGATGACCATGGCAAAGTCTCATGTGAGGAACCAACAGTTAAATCTTATGTTGGGGTGGTCAGTAAAGGTCTCCACGATCACAGGGGGTTTGTGTTGCATGTGCCATATTAATGACGAGTGGTGCAAGGAACTGGGCACACTGTTACAATTTCATATGTAGCCAGTGTAGATAATTATAGATGGGATATGTTACTTTAGTGTTACTTTATGTTTAGAGTTGATACATATTAGATTTGCACAATTGCAGAATGATAAAATGCTTAAACCCCAAAAGTAACACAAAGATGATTTACACATGGGTATGCTATGAAGTACATGGAGAATGAGAGACAGGGAGGGTTTTAATGCACATGCAAAGAAGGGGCTGTCCTGAAGAACCCACTGTAACAAAGAGATATTATTAAACATACATGTACACTGAGAAACATAAAAAAGGGAATTTATAAATGTACATGCAATTTGCACGATGCATTTTAGGTGTCTGAGAAATTCTGGTTTTGCAGGCTTAGAGGTTGACAGAGAAATAATGAGTAATCCAGCATGGGAGTCAGCTGTCGAACATGACACACATTTATGGCTTAGTATTTCTGCAGGGATCAGAGGTAATCTTCTCCATTGAATTTAAGTCTTGCCAGACATTTGCTTTTGCCAGCAATTAAGACAGGGTGAAATGGCGCCCACGGTCATGGTGCCCGGCACTCAATTGTTTTCTCAGGGTGAAACTAGAGGACATACATGCTGAAGTGGTAGTCATATACATTAGAATGTTTTAAATAGAGCCAGTAAACTGGGGTGGATGAGATAGCCCTCGATAGTTCAAAAAGAACAAGTTTGTTCAGCTTTTCCTCAGGTTGATAAAGTATCCATACAAACCATGTGCAATCACAATTAAGGTTAAAGGGCTTTGGCCACTTGTTACTAGTAATGAACTATGTTGGCACTGTGAATGTTTTATTATGTTCTGTTGTCATGACGTACCACAGATGAATCCCAAAAAGGGGTGTGTTAATATGATCTTAAGATGGTAGTAAAGATTGTGAAATTAGGACCATGAATGAGAAAACTGCCTAGTGAGCCCCATCTCAGCAGTCCTGGTCGGGGAGTGTAGTAGATCTTTTGGGGTTATATTTAGTATTTTGTGGTATTTTGTGGTAATTTTTTGTATGATGGCATGTTCTTAGCTCTTGGTGATATATTGTAGTAAACTTACTGGGGTATTTTTATAGTGGTGAGACTAATTTCAGAATACTGACTAATAATGATTTCACCAGGGTCACTAACAGTAAACAAATACTGGACTTAATATACTTTAAGTAATTGGCTCATGCTCTCCGGTTATATTTTATCTACAATATCACACTTATGCCCTTGTGGCTGTGTTTCCAAATATGTAAAGCATGCAAATGAAATACAAAACATTCATTCAGCCTCTTCAATTTACCGTGGATAACTTTGCTTTGAGATTTCTTACCACATGTTCTGTCTCTCTATGCACACTAAACCAATGACACTGAATGCAGAAACATACAATGAGACTAAATTACCTTTTCAAATTCATGTTTTTTTATCATAAACTAGAAGTATGCAAGTGAAACCGACTGACACGTGCGCCCAGTTTGTAATTCATAACATAAGCAAGGATTTTCCTGCAATGGACTTCAACGCTCTATCTGTGAATATGTGCAGAGCCCTGCCTGTTATCAGCCTTTGAATTTGCAACAAAACTGGCAGAATAAATACACTCTGAATAACAGCAAAACCTGGATAAATATAAACACAGTTTCACATGCATGTTTAACTTCTTAATTACAAATGCAGTGCCAAGATATTAACTGAATTATTTAATCTATGCTTCATAGTATTAAACATTCACTTCAAATGCACCTCAATTAATGGTATAATAACCTAGGTTAAGCTGGAGATATTCCCCGACTCAGTTTGGCCGTGACCCAGGGGCATTCACAGATAAGGTTGCTCGAGACTGCAGCTTTTTTAAGGATTGTCAACTGAGGACGGAGACAGCAACAGCCCACCAGACATTCAGCTTGCAATCACTGGAGACTCAGTCTGCCCAGAAACCAGCACTTCTGCCTCCTTCATCAGTGAGTGGAAGAATGAATGCCCAGCCCTCTCTTCAAACCTTTTTCACAAAACCCTCTCTCACTCAAAAACACCTCCCCTTGACAAGAAAAAACACCTCCCCTTGACAAGATCCTCCACTAAAATAGCATGTGATTTCCTCTGTGACTTTATCAGAAACACAAATTGCATTGCTGAATAGAACTTGTTACATTTCTCCTGCGCTTCCTGCCCCCGAACAATGTGATGTCTTTAGAAGAATAGATGTTCACATTCCTCATCGTACAACACTGCAGATTCAGCATGCACTTTTAAAGTTTATTTTTCTGTTCAGACCACCATGTATTATCTGTCAATCTGCAATCAGTTTATAAAATTGATTGATTTTCACTACGCATTATTATGGGAGTTATATGTTAAATGGGTAGGGGTAAATTAGTATATTAGTTTCGTGTTAGTATTACTTTTTTAATGCCACTCAGCCCATTAAAATAGCATCATGGATCAAAGTGATAATTCTTTAGCATGTGTTCTGTGCTTCGGCATCTATTTATATTCAGCCTGAATCTCATCCGCTTGAGTCCATCTATATGATCCTCACACCCTTGGCCCTGGTTAAATTTCAATCCCTTGCCTTAAATGTAAATGATGAAATGTAAAGTCTGTATTCTTCCTACAGGAGACAAGCAATCTTCTGCTGAATAGCTACAACCTTATCATAAACAAATGTAGAAAGTGCATCACAAAGCTCTTGTGATGGAATGACCTGCTTAGTAGAGGGCATGGATGACAAAGACTGGGCAAGCTTAAAAAGGTTTTTTTTCTTGGAATTTATGGCAACTTCGTCAAGAGAGGCAAAATAAGAACATGGAAGTATGTTAGACAGTGTTCATTTGTAATTGTAGACACCCTGGTCGACAGCATTTACAATGGATCCCTATGGGGTCTGCCTACTTTATGCTGGTAATTAAAGTTGGTGGACCCCATAGGGATAACCAGTATTTGTGCACACATGAAAATCCATGCAAAACAATTATTGGAGGATTTGTATGGCATAGAGGCAGCGAGGCGGTGGAAATGCAAGTTGCGCTCTGTGGGATGTATTTACCCATGCATCCGAGCCCTACCTCAAAACTGTGCAGTACTGACATGAAAACATCATGATGGCCAGAGCTTCCCAGAAAATGCACAGGGAAATGCAGGAAGAATAGGCTGCCACCCATTTTTGCCGATGTTATGGGCACAGAAGGACACTGCCTAAAACCACCATTGGACTACCCGCACAGTAGTCTGAAACCATTGGGAATGGCAATGCTGATTGCCAAATGCAACCTAGAATTGTGGGGAATTCATTCTTAAATCCCGAAAATGGGTGCAGTACCAGTACTCACCACTATCCAAAAGCCGGCAATTTAAAACAACACCAGATTTTACTTTTTTGTAGAAAACTGAATAAATGAACCCAAAACATGCCAAAGAAAGACATTTTAAGAGGTGGATCCAATGTAAAGTTATATTCTGAAGTGACATGAAGGTTTATAACAAGACTGGCTGAGCTGTGGATTGCAGCAGTTTAAGTTGCACTGGATTAAAGACACTAAAATCGAAAATGTTTAGATTAAATGAGTGACCTATGTTGGTGTCACATGCCTTTGTAACTGTTGAAATGCCATAGTTTTGCACTTAGAATCAGCATTCTAGCTGCATATGTAAAAATGTTTAGTTTTATTTGAATGCAGGAACTGGGGAACAAAAAGTGACATTATCTGAAACTGGCTTAAAGAGATTCCAATTCTGCCTGGCAACTACCCCCATCAGGAGTGAAACTTGAGTCACAGCTGTGTTCCCAGGCCTAGCTGCCCTTTTGCTGCTCACACTAAGGATATGCCATCTATCTGATAATTGAATTACCTGTGCTCTGCAGGAAAGTGAACAAAGCCCTGTCCTGGCTCAGGCAAAGGTTTTATTGGCAGGAGTCGTAAATGGTCGTAAAAAGTGGCTTCCTCCTGAGGAAAGGGGAGGGGCACTGCCTGTGAGAGCAAGCTGGCTTGGCAGAACTGGAAAAACCAGAAATTCAACCTTGTGCTGAGGGTAAACCACACCCCTTTGGAGCCAGAACATAACTTTAAAAAGATGGATAACTCATAGAGCGGACATGTGAAAATTTTATAAATGATACCATAATTCTTGTGATTTTTCTGCCCACATTTTAAGAGGTTTTTCGACCCGGTGGCATGTTCAGGGGGGTGTCAGCGGAAAAGTGGATATTACTCTAAATGTATGCATGTTAAAAATCTGAAACTTCATCAGTTAATGTCCGTACTCCCTGCACACATGTATGTAAAGTTGGGTCAATGTCAGAAATTGAATCAGTTAAAAAGTCAATTATGTGCCATTTCTGAATGCAAGCTCTTAGAAACAGCAGATTTGGACAGAGACATGGCTAAATTCAGCCACACCATGTATATGTAATTTCAAGCAACTGTGTAACTGTGAAATATGTCTTTTATTATCAAATATAGAATGTGTGCAATCTGACAGAGGAGTGTCCTATCTGCAAGCCATAAAATGACATCCCTCTGACTCACAGTTCATTCCCCAATCAAATGATAAATGGAAGTTTGACCAATTAGAAGCTGAGAGAGAGGTAGGGTCAGTGATGCTAGAACACACCCACATTCTAAACACATAAAAGCAGACAGACAGGACAGATAGGGACCTTCAATTCCATTTGCTGCAACGCGCTCTGCCGGACCATACAACATCCAGAGATCCAGACTTCAAATTCATCAACCTCCAGAAAGCCAAACTAGAGACCAGACCAGAGAGAGAAAGCAGTGCTGTACCCAGAGAGACCCAGACCAGCAGAGAGAGCTGACCCAGATCACTGTGAAGTGCAGAGGCCAGACCAGACCAGACCAGAGTCCCGTTTAAAACCGTGACCAGATCCGTGGCGTGGCCCATTTAATTCAAGAATATAGTGTGAGTACCTAGAAAAACTGTGCAGAACCAATCTCCTAGTTAAAATAATATAATTCAATCCTATTTTAATCTAAGTAGAACTGTCTCCTAACTGTCACCTGTCATTTGCAAAGCTGTCACTTGTCATTTCCTAGTTGCAAGCTGCACGTGTCTTTTTGAACTTTAAAATTTCAAATCTGAAAAACGACCTTTATTAAATCGCTCATATCTCCGCGACCGTTTGTGCTAGAGACTTGCAGTAACTTTCATTTGGAAGATGAGATCCTAGGCTTTCCTAGGACTCCGAAACGATAGAGATAGTCCTTGCGGTTCCTCTGTAATAGCGCTCGGCGCATCCGCGAATTTTGCCGCGATTTGCAAATTTCTTCACTTGTAAAAGACAGCAGTTTTGCTTTTCCTTGCCAAAAACTTCGTTTACCTGCTAGTTACTACTAAAGCATTGTTAAGGTGATCCTGAATTCATAGAGAGTAGCTATCACTCACCCTGAACCTCTGAAAGGGAATTAAAAGCATTTTAGCATATTTTTTAATTCATTGCCAGCACATATCAAAGCAATTTGGGCCTGTGTTTTCAAACTTCTGTAGTCTAAGCTTGCTGGGGTGAACTGATTTACATTGATTGCATTTCTGAGAACTGTGTGTTTTCCTTCCATTTCCTTGCCTTGCATCAAGGGGGGGAAGGGATTGCCAGAGAAAAGTGATTACATTGTTTGGTTGAAGTCATATTGAGTATTTTCTGTACTGCATTCATTGAATATTGCATCCACCTGAGCTTACATAAAGCATCCTCTACCACATTATACTTTTGTTCCTATTTACCAGTGTGCTACCTTATCCATTTCATGTCAACTCATTAGTGATTATAAGAAGTGTGCTAGTGCCAGATTCTCCGTTGTTGATCTTTATCATATCAGATTAAGTGTGCTATTCAATTATTAATTTATTATAAAGTGTGATATATATATTTTAATTTATCAAATAAACCTTTTAAACTTGCAAAACAGAACTACTTCTTGGCTTAGTGGGGGCAGGGGGATTCCAAGAGAGGGGTGTTATATAGGGGTAGTCATCCAGAACGCATTAACTGGACATAAAGATATATCAATAAGGGTTTTCATTCAGTATTATAGACTAGGCGTTGACTTAGCTGTAGTGTTGAATTGAATCCTCTTACAAATTGGGGGCTCGAGCCGGACGTTTGGGTTAGAATACCACTTGTGCAGCTTAATACAGTGTGCTAACTGACGGGATACATACATCCGGTCGGATCACCACGCTGCATTACGCTGTGAAGCATTCCTCAAAAGGGACACTCCAAGAAAAGTTCTGTTCTGCAAAAATAAAATACAAACTTCTGTAAGTCAGGACAGAGACCAATCTCTAGAATGACGACCTTAGTAGACATGAAAATAGCCAGAGAGCACCTCTTGCATAAGCTATTTGTGAGAGGTGAATGGACCGAACAGGGCCAGGATGTGTGGTTGCAGGCCATCACACAACAGGTCACTGAAACAGGGTCAGATATATTTAGAGATCAGGGTCCCTTACATGTGGCCCTGAGTGAACTATATATGGCTCCTAAAGCCAAAGAGGAACACAATAAGATTGCCAGGATAGCAGCATACCTGTACCTATATATGGGAGACATGCAGGATAGATGTGCTGAAAGCCAAAATCTGGCAAATAGGCAACAGATGGCATTACAGAAGGCCCAATCTGATCTGGACTCTTCTGAGCAGAGGCTGCAGAGGAGCCAGGAGTCAGAAAATGATAGTAGGCAGCACATCATTAAAATAAAGAAGGATATGACGGTGCTGCAACAGGAAAAGGTAGAACAGGATACCAGATTTCTGGCCTTGCAGAAGGAATACCAAGAAGGTTTGGACTCCCTACTGCAAAACCAGAAAAAGCTGGAGCAACAACTGGACTTCAACAGGGTATGTGCTGAGCAGGTAGTCACCCTGCAAGGCCACCTAGATAGAGTGAAGGCAGAGAGCAACAAACTAATTCTGAAAGACCTGGATACCCAGGCAGAGTTTGATCAGGAGCGCCAGAATGCTGGTGCCTTCCAAAGGCAAAGGGACGACCTGGCGGCACAGATGCAGGCTCTTAGTCAGGAAAGGGATACCTTAGGCCAGGAAGTCTGCCATTTAAAAAGAAAAATGGAAGAAAATCACCTGGCCCACCAGGGACTGGGTGACCTCCAAAAAGAACGCCAGAACTTGCTAGAGCACACCAGGAGGGTGGAGGATGCTCTAGCAAGAAAGGAGCAGGCCAATAGGGACATTGCCCAGGAGGTAAACCTCCTGCAGCAAAGACTGGCCCAGTTCTCCAGGACCAACCAGGAAGCACAGAGGGAGAATGAGGCCCTCTGTCAACACAATGATAGGCTCCAGCAACAGGTAGCGATGCAGGAGAAACTGATAGAGTCGAGTAAGGCCTTAACAGAGGAACTGAAGGCACAAATGCAGGCTCTTGCATTGCAACAGGGAGCAGGGGCGGATAGAGATGAGGTCCGCTGGGAAAGAGAGACTCCTGACCATAACCGCAGGAGCCCTAACATCAGGGGCCTTCATCTCCCCCAGTCCCTGGACTCTACCACCCCCATGTCCCTTGGCGCACATGAGCACAGGGCCACAGGGATGGCAGATTACTATCCAGCTAAGAGTATGGGGCTCATAGGCCAGTACCACTCAGGAATGGAGGGGTGGGCATCCGGGTATGGGCACCCAAGTACAGTACAGTTCAGTGGGGAACCCCAGGAGAGTAGGCCCATTAAGGGCATCCTGAAAACCTCTGCCCAGTTAGGTCAGTGGAGGGGGTACCCATCAAATCCTGGCAGCAAGGAGGAATCTGAAGACTCCTCTGAACTGCGCAGGACACAGGAGACCAGGTCCCCACATTCTGCCAGCCATTCCCAGGCTCGCAGAATCCGGGAAAACCTGGAAGATCAGACGGGAACCTCTGGGAGCAGTGCCTCTGAGTCCGAGGATGAATGGACAAGGGTTACCCGAACCAAAAAGGCCAATAAGGCAAAAAGGGCCTTGCTTAAGGACCCCTTAAAGCAGATTAAGGCGATCAGGAGCGTCATCACGCCTTACCATAAGAACGCTAAGTATTCTGCTTGGGAGCACTTAGAGTTGTTTGAACAAATGATGGAGACTTTCCATTTGAAGCACAGCCAAAGCTGTATTCAATATGTAAAGTGGACATTCTCCCCGGAATACTCCAGTTTCTTTGCGGGGCTGGAGGATCAAAATCATTTAAGATGGTCCACATATAAGGCGGCCATCCTGAAACATTTTTCTGTTCACAGAAATCCTCAAGAGGCTCGCAAGGCAGCCTACAATTTGCAATGTGGGGAGGATCAGGCCCCACAAGAATTTGTGCAGGAGTTAAAGCGTGCTTTTGCACAGACCACAAGAAGGGTGCGCACAGATAGTAGAGAGTTCATAAATACGTTTTTCCATGCCTTGCCCAAATACATCATGACCCAGCTCGTGAGGGATTTTCACGAGAAAAGATCCTTAGATTGGGTCATTGAACAGGCTACCCGGATCTATGAGGTGCAGAAACCGATAGATAGCAAAAGTAATGCCCAGAAAAACCCCAAAGCCAACACCACCCCTGCTGCTGCCAAGGTGGCAGAGGTAAAGGTCACCCCCGTTTTAGATTTGGAGATGGGGGGGCCTAAAAACCTACCTGCACCTAATAATGCTAGGCCCAGAAGGTCCTCGGGCCAGTCACAAACAGGGAGCCAGGGAGGCAGCCCCACAAATGGGGTCCCTCGCTCTCCTGATTATGTAAGTCCCCGTTACAAGGGAAACAGACCCATCCTGGGTTATGTGTGGACTCCTCCAGCCCAAGGGGGGGGGATCCAGCCAAGCACCTAACCCAGGGAACTTCCCTCCTAACTTCCCACCGGAGGGCAGAAACTCTCCAAATCCTGGGCAGAATTTTTTCCCCAGGTATCCACCCAACTTTCAGCCCCAAAACCATCCATCCTTCTTTCCCCAATTCCCTGAGCCCAGACCACTGAATCCGGGAGAGGGGAGGCCAAGGGTGGAGGGGTACCCAAATCTTCCCAACCCGGGGTATTACCAGAGGAGGGATAGCTACCCTTCCCGGGATCAGCCCAGGGGAGAAAACAGGGCCCCGTATCAGCCTGAGCGGGTTTCCCAGTTAGAGCGCCAGGTTCAAAACATGGCGCGGGATATGGGTCATATACTGAGGGCGCAGCAGAACCCTCAGATCAGCAGGCCGGCGCAGAACGCACCCAACTCTGGACCTGGTGCTCCAGAACAATGACGGGGGCAGCACCCCGATAACTCACCGGTTCCCAGGGAGGAGGCACAAAGGGAAGGGGGATGTAAAGCCTTGGAGGAAGCTTCCTTCCTCACTTGTAAACAGCCCCTGGAAACCCAGGAACCGGAAACAAAATCTCTTGCCCCTGAAAGTCTGCCTCCTAAGGAGCAGAGGGGGGGTAGGAGAAACAAAAGACCCAAACAGACTCAGTTTGAGGAGGAGGTACAGATCTTCCAATTTGAGGGAGAGGGATCCTCAGAGGATCCTGGGAAAAGGATCTTCTCCTTCAGAGAGGGGGGAACTCCTCCCAAAGAAAAATGGGTCCCTAGGAATGCAAATCCAGACTGGGGAGATGTGGAGACTGAGCTACCGCCGCCCACCATCTCATCCCAGAACCAACAGCAAGAAAATCCCCGGGTTCAAACCCATACTGGGGGCTGCCTCCAAAAAGGGGGGGGCGGCCCAGAACTGGAACCAGGGGAACCCACAATGGCTCTGATCTCCAGTTGCCACATTTTTCTTTCAGATTCCCAAGACTCTCCACAGAATTCTGCCCAAATCTCTTCGCTAGCAATGTCCAAAACCAGAAAGTTAGCCCACCAGTTGTCCAAAAATGTACATTACCTGCGCCCCCTTGAGGAGAAGGAGGGAAGATATTATGCCCCGGTACAAGTACAGGGGCAGGGTACAATCTCGGCACTGGTGGACACTGGATCTCAAGCTACCCTTCTGTCCAGAAGGGCCTTTGACGAACTGAATGCAGGAAGGGGAGAGAATTACCAAATTCCTCTCACCTCTCTTCCGGGACAACTACAGAACTTTGACGGGAAGGAAATTCCCGTTGAGGGGACTGCAGACTTGGACATTAAAATTGGGCGACATAAGTTGAAACACCCGGTCATAGTTGTGACCCCAGAGGGCACCCCTTGTTTACTAGGGAATGACCTCCTGAGAAGGTTGTCACCCCTAATAGATTGCGTAAACAAGGTCCTCTGGACCCAGACTAGCCGACCGATAAAATTAAAACAGAGTGTCAACCATGTTAGTTTAAACGGCACCTGCCACATGGTTGAACAAAAATCTGACCAAGTAGAATTTCACTTCCAGAATAGCCAAATTCCAGACGTGACAGTCATAGCAGTAGGACAACAGACTGGTGATGGGGGGTCCTCTCTATTTCTGAAAATCAACCTTCCTTCCAGTCTAAAGTGGTATTCCACGCTGGAAGGAAACACTTTGAAATTCTATACCAATCCACAATCTGAAACTCCCACTCCTATAGTCCAGAAAGATGTGAAATCAGCTCAGAGCCTGGCTGATATTCAGCAAATTGGAGAGCAGTTGTTCATCCCTGTTCAGTTAAATGATGGGAAGGACTCTGTTCTCGCTCGAGTGTGTGTGAACAACGGTAAGAGCTTCATCAGCGAAGCCATGTTTCGCCAACTCCCAAAAGATCCAGCCATTCCCACCTTCAAACTGATAGACAAATGGGAAATGGACCTGGAAGCACCTAATTCCAAACATCTCCTGCCAAGCAGGTGTATGCTCAAAATCTCCATTGGCAACAAGAGCATAGTCCACAATTGTTGGGTCGTGCGAGACGTCCCTGCCGCCTTTTACTTAGGCAGTGACATTCTCAATCGCTTTGCCATTAGTTTGGACCTAATAAACTTCAAAGCTTGGTCCCGATTAGCGGATAATCCCATGGGCTTTGATGATCCAGAAAAAGCATTTAGGTCAGCTCAATTGCTACCTTATGCAGTTGAAATTCAGGTTAAAGAGGAAGTCACCATCCCAGAAAGGACCCGACAATTCTCCCTGGAAGTGAAAGTTAAAAGAGGACAACATTTGAAAAACCCTGATGCTTACATACATCTAAATGCTTCTCTCCAACAGCAAGGGTTAGGGGTAAACCCAACACCATTAGTCAACATAGAACATGACACCATTCTAATAGAGGTGGATAACAGCGACTTAAAGAGTATTACTCTAGCCGCAGGCACCATTATTGGAATGGCGGTTGATGACCGACATTTCTCCATTGATCTTGTAAATGAACTGTTAGGACCAATCCCCAAGGACTGTGTTGACAGTGACAGTGAGGACAATACAACACCAGACAGGATTTTCACCCGGCATGGGGGGAACTTCCTGGTGTACACTTCTTGCCCCTATGGTAAGGAAGATGTGACTTGTGACTTCAGGAGGGATGAGGTGATTTTCCAGGTTCATGAAGGCTGCCTTTCCCACCTGAAGCCTCCGGTCCAAATCAGCACTCTGACCAGGGACTTCTCCACCCAGCTGGAGGAGGCCGCGGAAATAGCCAAACCAGAAGTCTTTCCAGGCTTCAGGCAGATGGTGGAAGAGAGAGTCAACCTAGCTGATGCCTGTGTGACTCTGGAACAAAAGCAAAAGGTGAAACAAGTTTTCTTGGATTTCCATGATCTCTTTGCGGTAGACTCATATGACTGTGGTCGCACTGACATCCACACAACAACAATCCCCACGGACCCTGGCATGACTCCTGTGTTTGTGAAGCAATATCGCTTGCCTCTCGCATCAATGGAGTCCCTTACTGAAATAATTAAGAACCTTGAGTCCCGGGGAATAATCCGTCCAGTCCACAGCACCTTCAATAATCCGGTGCTGGGAATATTGAAGCCAAACGGCCAGTGGAGACGCTGTGCCGACCTTAGGGAGCTCAACAAACGGGTCCATACTTCCCGATGGCCTCTGCCCTACATTGACCAAGGGCTGGCCCAGATTCAGGGGTCACAGGTATTCACTGCAATAGACCTGACCAATGGATACTGGACCGTGCCTGTCAGCAGGGAGGACCAATACAAACTGGCTTTTACCTTTGGGGGCCAGCAGTACACCTGGACCCGGACTCCCTTCGGATACCTCAACTCCGGCAATGAATTCAACATTTTCCTACATAAGGCCATGCCCGACCTGGGTGCGAGGGGTAACCTGGCTTATGTAGATGATGTCCTCATCAAAAGTTCATCTGTGGAGGAACACATAGCGGAGATCCGTTATGTTCTGACACAGTTGAGGGCCGCCGGAGCAAAACTTTCCTTTCAGAAAGCACAGTGGTGTAGAACCCGTGTTAATTTCTTGGGGCATGGGATTACTCCTCAGGGTCTGTGTCCCCAGGAAAAGAAAGTGGAAGCACTTCAGAAACTGAAAGACCCCACAACTCTGCGGGAACTAAGGAGCCTCCTTGGACTGACTAATTACAGCAGAAAGTTCATTGAGGGCTACGCAGAGATCACCAGACCCCTGATTCATCTCCTGAAGGGGGGGGTCAAGTGGGAATGGGGTCCAGAACAAGCCGAGGCGGTAAAACAACTCAAAAGAAGCCTCTCACAAGCGCCTTGCCTAGCTTACCCTGTCAGAAACAAGGAGTTCTTCCTGGAGACGGGGTTCTCTGATACGTGCTTGACGGCAGTATTATACCAAAAGCATGACAAGGTCAATAAAGTAATCTCCTATGCGAGCAAAACTTTATCCTCTGTGGAGGAAAAATTCAACGATTGTGAGAAGGCACTCCTGGCAACGGTGTGGGCATTGAAGAATTACCGCCCGTTTATCCAGGGGGAACACATCATAGTGGAGACTCCACACCAGCCTCTGCAATATCTCCAAAGTGACAGAATCCGGGCCGGAAATGTGAGTAATTCCCGAATTACTTCCTGGATTCTGTCAATGCAAGGCTTTCCTGTGGAGGTCAGATATGGCCAAAACAAGAAGAGTCCCCTCGCGCAAGGTCTGGCTGACTTGCATGATTGTGCCAGAGAAAACTGTCTCGAGGACGAAAGTCTGAAAATCAAGGACAACATGGAGGCATACCTTAATTCCCCACACAAAGTCTTTGAAGAAGACAAGTGTGAGGGAATGCCCACTGTATATGTGGATGGATGCTCTTACCATGTTGACAACAACGGGGAGAAAGAACTGGTGGCCGGCGTAGGGAATGCATGGGTGAATGAGTCCCCAGAACCCTCCGCTGGATACAAAATTGGTCCCCGAAGTAGTCAGGTGGCAGAATTGATGGCTGTGCATCAGGCCATCCTCACTGCTGTCCAGCATCAACTCCGCGAACTGGTCATAATCACAGATTCGGATTATGTACGGAACGGGTTTGTGGAGCACCTGGTTAATTGGAAAACCAGAGGCATGTTATGTGCTAACAACAAACCCTTGAAACATGGGAAGTTGATCCAAAACATTGATGATCTGGTCACCTCGAATGAGATGACCATCTATTGGAAAAAGATCAAGGGTCATTCCAAAGTAGAGGGACCAGACAAAACTGGAAATGACTTAGCTGATCAGCTGGCCAAAACTGGGGCCATCCAAGGGGATCTAATTGAGATCGAGTCCCTGTTGGGGGAAATCCAGGTCACTGCTATCACTAGGTCCCAGACAAATGCTCACAACGACCTTTCAATTGCACAATGGAGTAAGGAGACCCCTGATGCTGATTTGATTACCGCTCAGAAGGGGGATCCAATTATTGGTAAATTTTACCAGCACCTTGAGGACCCTGAGAACTTTCCCCTGACGGATACCGATTACAATGGGAAAGAGGATCTAAGAGTGTTGATGAAATGTCCAAAAATGTTCCGAATCCAAGACGGGTTGTTGGTAAGGAAATCCAAAGCTGGCCACGATCAGTGGGTGGTTCCTACCTCATTCCGAAGCCTGATGTTAAGTCACGCCCATGATGCGGCCACTGCCGGTCATAGGGGGTTTCACACAACACTGGAAATCTTAAGAGAGGTTGCATACTGGCCACACATGGGCCAGGACCTCAACCAATATTTGAAGGGGTGTCTTGTGTGTGCACAATTTCAGCCATCATCCCTCACGCACCGGGCACCTTTACAAAAGAGGGGAATGACACTCCCATGGTCAGATTTACAAATTGACTTTGTAGGCCCTGTGATTCGCTCGGCTAGGGGGAATAAGTACATGTTGACTGTGACATGCTTGTTTACCAAGTGGGTGGAATGTCTCCCAGCCCCAAATTGCAAGGCAGAAACTGCAGCTGCCTTGATGATTAACCACATCTTTTCCCGTTTTGGTCTACCTCAAAGGATTGAGTCAGACAGAGGTAGCCACTTCACCAGTGAAGTAATGACAAAGATGTGGGAGATACTGGGGGTCAAGAGAAAGCTGCATATTGCTTATAGACCAGCTTCTTCTGGGGCAGTAGAGAGATATAACCGGACAATTGTGAGCATATTAAAGAAGTTTGTGGCAGATTCTGGGCCAAGTTGGGATATCCGATTACCTCTGGTCCTAATGGCCATCAGATCTACCCCTTCATCTGCAACCAAAATGTCACCATTTGAGTTGATGACTGGGCGCAAGATGGTGCTTCCGCAGCATTTGCTCTACAGGACCCAAGAGCAGACACTGATAAATGCCTCCACTACTCATGAGTATGTGGAGAATTTAAGGAAACACCTCCAACATGCTTTTGCTTATGCTCAGCGGAATCTAGAAAGATCAGTTGATAGCATGAAGACCCACTATGACCTGAAAACTTCCAGGAAGGAATATCAGGTGGGGGACCGGGTCTATCTATACAACTTCCAAAGGAACCAGGCCAAGCAGCGCACATTTTTGCCTACATGGAAGGGACCATTTGAGATCATCGACAAAATCTCCCCTGTGGCCTACAAAATCCACATCCCCAAAGGTCCTTTGGCAGCGGGGGAAGACAAGTGGGTCCACATAAACCAGTTGAAATGTTGCCATCCCAGGCACACTCTGCAACAACTGGAGGAATCCTCTGGAATCCTAGCGGGTACTGTCTCAGACTAATTCTGTTCCAATCATAAAACATACCACATCTAGTCTCTAAAATATTGTGATTTGCATGAAACTGTCTCTTAGTTATACTGTTTTTTTTTTTCAAAATAAGAATGTAATGTTTCGTGATGATGAAATGCATATGCTGCCCCACTATCTCAACGGTGGTGGAAAAACGTCTATGAATAGGTATTGCCGCTCTTCCTTTGTCGTCCTAGGAGAAAGAAAACCTTGAGACGGGCCAAGGAGGACGATCCGGAGACCGGGAGCTGAGACGCAACGGGCTCGGGGTACCGCCCAATATTCCCATCAGGACCGGCGAGGAGAACCGATCGATCCGACCGGATGGAGGAAAAGATGCTGAACTGTGCCATCTATTGGAAGAAGATGAGGAAACATCCCAGATCTTGCGAGTCCCATCAGTGAAACCGAATGGCCATCGCAAGAGGGGGGCTTGTGGGATGTATTTACCCATGCATCCGAGCCCTACCTCAAAACTGTGCAGTACTGACATGAAAACATCATGATGGCCAGAGCTTCCCAGAAAATGCACAGGGAAATGCAGGAAGAATAGGCTGCCACCCATTTTTGCCGATGTTATGGGCACAGAAGGACACTGCCTAAAACCACCATTGGACTACCCGCACAGTAGTCTGAAACCATTGGGAATGGCAATGCTGATTGCCAAATGCAACCTAGAATTGTGGGGAATTCATTCTTAAATCCCGAAAATGGGTGCAGTACCAGTACTCACCACTATCCAAAAGCCGGCAATTTAAAACAACACCAGATTTTACTTTTTTGTAGAAAACTGAATAAATGAACCCAAAACATGCCAAAGAAAGACATTTTAAGAGGTGGATCCAATGTAAAGTTATATTCTGAAGTGACATGAAGGTTTATAACAAGACTGGCTGAGCTGTGGATTGCAGCAGTTTAAGTTGCACTGGATTAAAGACACTAAAATCGAAAATGTTTAGATTAAATGAGTGACCTATGTTGGTGTCACATGCCTTTGTAATTGTTGAAATGCCATAGTTTTGCACTTAGAATCAGCATTCTAGCTGCATATGTAAAAATGTTTAGTTTTATTTGAATGCAGGAACTGGGGAACAAAAAGTGACATTATCTGAAACTGGTTTAAAGAGATTCCAATTCTGCCTGGCAACTACCCCCATCAGGAGTGAAACTTGAGTCACAGCTGTGTTCCCAGGCCTAGCTGCCCTTTTGCTGCTCACACTAAGGATATGCCATCTATCTGATAATTGAATTACCTGTGCTCTGCAGGAAAGTGAACAAAGCCCTGTCCTGGCTCAGGCAAAGGTTTTATTGGCAGGAGTCGTAAATGGTCGTAAAAAGTGGCTTCCTCCTGAGGAAAGGGGAGGGGCACTGCCTGTGAGAGCAAGCTGGCTTGGCAGA
Organism: Ambystoma mexicanum; assembly: GCF_040938575.1. Lineage (NCBI taxonomy): Eukaryota > Metazoa > Chordata > Amphibia > Caudata > Ambystomatidae > Ambystoma > Ambystoma mexicanum. Next base: position 458,805,681 of record NC_090938.1, on the reverse strand, counting down.
ACTGGAAAAACCAGAAATTCAACCTTGTGCTGAGGGTAAACCACACCCCTTTGGAGCCAGAACATAACTTTAAAAAGATGGATAACTCATAGAGCGGACATGTGAACATTTTATAAATGATACCACAATTCTTGTGATTTTTCTGCCCACATTTTAAGAGGTTTTTCGACCCGGTGGCATGTTCAGGGGGGTGTCAGCGGAAAAGTGGATATTACTCTAAATGTATGCATGTTAAAAATCTGAAACTTCATCAGTTAATGTCCGTACTCCCTGCACACATGTATGTAAAGTTGGGTCAATGTCAGAAATTGAAAAATCAGTTAAAAAGTCAATTATGTGCCATTTCTGAATGCAAGCTCTTAGAAACAGCAGATTTGGACAGAGACATGGCTAAATTCAGCCACACCATGTATATGTAATTTCAGGCAACTGTGTAACTGTGAAATATGTCTTTTATTATCAAATATAGAATGTGTGCAATCTGACAGAGTGTCCTATCTGCAAGCCATAAAATGACATCCCTCTGACTCACAGTTCATTCCCCAATCAAATGATAAATGGAAGTTTGACCAATTAGAAGCTGAGAGAGAGGTAGGGTCAGTGATGCTAGAACACACCCACATTCTAAACACATAAAAGCAGACAGACAGGACAGATAGGGACCTTCAATTCCATTTGCTGCAACGCGCTCTGCCGGACCATACAACATCCAGAGATCCAGACTTCAAATTCATCAACCTCCAGAAAGCCAAACTAGAGACCAGACCAGAGAGAGAAAGCAGTGCTGTACCCAGAGAGACCCAGACCAGCAGAGAGAGCTGACCCAGATCACTGTGAAGTGCAGAGGCCAGACCAGACCAGACCAGAGTCCCGTTTAAAACCCTGACCAGATCCGTGGCGTGGCCCATTTAATTCAAGAATATAGTGTGAGTACCTAGAAAACTGTGCAGAACCAATCTCCTAGTTAATATAATATAATTAAATCCTATTTTAATCTAAGTAGAACTGTCTCCTAACTGTCACCTGTCATTTGCAAAGCTGTCACTTGTCATTTCCTAGTTGCAAGCTGCACGTGTCTTTTTGAACTTTAAAATTTCAAATCTGAAAAACGACCTTTATTAAATCGCTCATATCTCCGCGACCGTTTGTGCTAGAGACTTGCAGTAACTTTCATTTGGAAGATGAGATCCTAGGCTTTCCTAGGACCCCAAAACGATAGAGATAGTCCTTGCGGTTCCTCTGTAATAGCGCTCGGCGCATCCGCGAATTTTGCCGCGATTTGCAAATTTCTTCACGTGTAAAAGACAGCAGTTTTGCTTTTCCTTGCCAAAAACTTCGTTTACCTGCTAGTTACTACTAAAGCATTGTTAAGGTGATCCTGAATTCATAGAGAGTAGCTATCACTCACCCTGAACCTCTGAAAGGGAATTAAAAGCATTTTAGCATATTTTTTAATTCATTGCCAGCACATATCAAAGCAATTTGGGCCTGTGTTTTCAAACTTCTGTAGTCTAAGCTTGCTGGGGTGAACTGATTTACATTGATTGCATTTCTGAGAACTGTGTGTTTTCCTTCCATTTCCTTGCCTTGCATCAAGGGGGGGAGGGGATTGCCAGAGAAAAGTGATTACATTGTTTGGTTGAAGTCATATTGAGTATTTTCTGTACTGCATTCATTGAATATTGCATCCACCTGAGCTTACATAAAGCATCCTCTACCACATTATACTTTTGTTCCTATTTACCAGTGTGCTACCTTATCCATTTCATGTCAACTCATTAGTGATTATAAGAAGTGTGCTAGTGCCAGATTCTCCGTTGTTGATCTTTATCATATCAGATTAAGTGTGCTATTCAATTATTAATTTATTATAAAGTGTGATATATATATTTTAATTTATCAAATAAACCTTTTAAACTTGCAAAACAGAACTACTTCTTGGCTCAGTGGGGTCAGGGGGATTCCAAGAGAGGGGTGTTATATAGGGGTAGTCATCCAGAACGCATGAACTGGACATAAAGATATATCAATAAGGGTTTTCATTCAGTATTATAGACTAGGCGTTGACTTAGCTGTAGTGTTGAATTGAATCCTCTTACAGCTCGGCTCCACTTCTCCACCATGCAAGTGAATCAAAATGGGGGGTAATGGAAGGAACATGTGTAGAGAGGAAGATGCACACATCATTTATAGAGTTTTCTCCCCTCCCCCACCTTGCCTCCGTCATACTGGAAGAAGCGCAAGAAAACACTGTGCATGACTCCTGGTATCATCCAAATTCCACTTCAGAGGTATGAGAGATGATAGGCGCTCAGACACCCGTATCAAATGTATCCTCGATCTAAGGCAGTAGACAGGAGCCTGCAGACACCACTGGCAATAGAACTATAAGCAAAGTCTGACATATGTGATGTCATGCTACTAAAGAGAGAAGATACGTGAACACACTGAATTAAATGTTTGGATATCTAAAGAATGTAGATGTGACTGAAGTAACAAAGTAAGCATATGTGAATTTGAAGAAAATCATATTCACTGAGAAGACAAGTGACAAGAGATTTAATACATGTATATACACAGAAATTCAAGGTAGATAAGACAGCATAGAAGCTTGCTTAAGTAGGAAATAGAACGCGAGCAAAGCAGCCATGTTGACAAAATGGACGTTGGCACACACACACACACACACACACCACACACACTATATTTCTCTTAGATTAAGTAAAGGAGTGAACAGTTGCGAGTGCCAAAGATGCAGAAAGCACATGTAGCAAGGAGCAACCAAGTCTCCAGAGGGAGTAAAATATATATTATATATAATATAATTGAATCAAAGAGAAGGGCAAAATGGACAAAATCATGGTCTACTTACACGTGATTCAGGACCAGAAAACAAGGCCTATTCATAAAGCTCCAGATGAAGATAGCAATGTACCTTCACTCTCATTAATGTTCTGAGGAAGAGAATAGTCAGCAAGGTACACTACAAAGAAAAAGCCTTGGCTTAGGGCCAAACTGATGATAGATCGTAAGCTAATTAGCTAAGAAATGCAGTTGCCTGAAGCTATTCGCTTGCACCTGGATTTGTTGCTTATGTGGTGCTAACAAGCCGAATGTCAAAGGTTGGTATGAGAGTCTATGTAATGGTGGACCATACATTGTTGCAGAAGCTTCTCTGCTACTGTTGTTATGCTAGTATCTGTTTTCGCATAGTTGGATGTAGTTCAAGAAGTGCCTACTAGATAAGGGGCATCCAATGATGATACTAACACTCATATAAACTATAGGTGTATATGTTTCCCTTAACCAATCCCTCCATCTAATAGGTTTTTACTGTTAGCCATGTAGCATGATGTCATAGCTGATACATGTTGAAGTATAAAACCTTTTGTGTTACCTGAAATGCATTGAGAGTGTGTGAGCTACAATCTGTTTTTTCGCCAGGTTTCCCTACATTATTGAACTGATAATAAAGTAGTATTTTGCCATATTCTTTGAGTCAGTTATTTGGACCTGAGATCATGTTTGTGGTAATCCCATTCAGCACTTGGAACACTCCAGGTGCAATCGCACACATATGTTATGGGAGTATTGACCCACTTTTGCTCTGCTATGCTGCATCACGCTGTTATGGTGTTGCCAAAAACAGCAAAATGGCCGCAAATCCCTTGTGCGCGCCAAAACTCCGGAAAATCACACTTTTCAACGCACAAAAAGAAGGCTGCCCAATCTGCCATGCTTTTGTCAGTGGTGGAACAGAGCTCTCACTACTGAAATGTGTCACTGGGCTCCACAGCAATTGAAAGTGGAGTGCAGAAGGAAAAAGCACTGCTTTGCTAAATGAAACTCCAAATATTGCTTTAAATCACCTGTATTTGCTGCTGAAACTTCAGATGCCGGTACAGAACACCTTCAAATATTCAAATATTCAAAATTCTTGCTGGGTGCTACAATTCACTTAGTTTACAGAATCACTGGGAACTTACAATGGCCCTCATTACGACCTTGGCGGAGATCCATGGTGCTATTTGCACCATGGTCCATGGCGCTAAGCTGCCAACTCCGCCATGGTGGTTGGCGGACTTACCGCCCCATTCCGACCTTGGCGGGGTGGTAAGTCCCCAATCCCCATTTACCCTTCCCCATTCCCATTTTTGCCCCATAGGGTATAATGGGAGTGGGGAAGGCGTTAATTACGCCACCGTAAATTACGGTGGCGTAATTAACAACAAGGTCCCTTAGCGCCATGGATTTTAACGCCTGCTAAAAGCAGGCGTTAAAATCACCATGGCGCTAAGGGAACTCGTACTCAGGCGGAAAGGGGCGCCATGGTTTACGCCGGCGTAAACCCCTTTCCGCCAGGGTCGTAATGAGGGCCAATGTCCTGAAAGGCTAATAGCATAAAGAGATTTTCACAGCAAAAGTGGCCTGTCTTTGGATTTGTAAACACATCTCTGTGCAGCAGAGGGCTACCTATGATGACAGCTGTCATGGGCCTTCCTGAGTAAACTTTAACATGTTATAAACTGAAAGTCAAATGCTTGCAATATATGAGGCCTGTTACTGATAGCAACCCATATTATAGTTGTTTTTGATACCACAGGTTTAAAATCTTGAATGAGAATTCTATTTGTTATTTGATACAACAAGTTTGTTGTGTGCTAAGGAAGAGCCACAATAATTTAACAATTAAATTAAACCTGGCTGAAGCTGTAAAACTGGAATAGCAGGTTTTTCTCACAGAAGGAAGGCCTTCCCTCAGCAGGAACTCACAGGGAGGCGTTAATTACAGGATAGAAAAGAATCTGGTCTACAGAGGGAAAAGGAACAATGACAAGCTGCAGCTCAGGAAATTTGAAGTGTGACTAGGGTCGTAAATGCCCTCTGCAAGGAACAAACAAGGAGAAGCGTGCTCCTGGACTGGAGGGAGACAAAAAGAGGCTGACCCAAGCAACCATCTGTGGCTGAACATTAACAAAGAACACTTTTTAAAAGACTTATAAATTGCTAGTCAAAATGGTGAAAAATATAAAAATGACAGAGCTGTTCATTTAATTTCTGGCTGCACGTTTTAAGAGGTGGCAAAACCATGTGACAGGATCTGGAAAGGAATTGCAAGAAATGTGATTTTACGCAAAATGCATGACTGTTACAATTGTGAAAATGTACACGCATGTCCCCATGTTAAACACATATATTTGTGGACAGTTGCATAAAAATTGAAAAGTGTGTTCATAGTCCCGTGAAGATAGCTCAGCGGCAAGGTGCGCGCCTTGGAAACAAGACGACATGAAGCAACACAGGTTCGATCCCCGGGTCCGCGCTTAGAAACCGCTGGGTGTTTAAGCGCGTTATTAATACACAACTAAGAGAAAAACAATTACGCAAATACAAAACAAACAATTCCTGTAACAGAGCCTCGATGCCTGCGGGCTGTGTGAGCGCTTGAAAAATGTAAATACAAATAAATACAAAATAGTGAAAAGTGCAACTTTCTGTGGAAAGGGGAGACATGGTCCCACAGCTATGGGGTTTTGAGGAATAGCTGCTATGTTAAATATGGAATCTTTGTGTGTAATTTGTAGAAAAGTGACTAATGTAGAAATGTGTGTTTAAGATAAAATCCAATGTTGAGAGCCTCTGAGGATTGTAAAACAAATCATAAAACCTGACATCACCCAGCCTTGAGCCAATCACTCAAATTGCAAGGCGGAGATGAAGTATTGACCCTATCCCAGCACAAAGGGGCAAGCTTAGATAAGCCAGCCCACACCTCCCCGTACGATGTCATTTCATAGCATAAATAGAGACACTCAGTCCACTCACTCTCCTGATGTTGGGGGAGCGCCCAGCTGCTGAAATCTACATCTTCCTTGCTCCAGACTCCAGAAAATTGGCAAAGCAAAGGTCAATTGCACAGCTGAATCATTCTCAGCTAGGCCTCATTTTCTAGAACAGAACCCCAAAAGCCCAGGGGAAGCATCATATTACAGCCGGGCTGTGCTATTACTGCTTGCATGCTGAATTGAAAGATCCTCAGAACCAAGAAGGGCAGATCCCGTCCAGTCCTATGCCGTGCTGTGAACAGAGCACCTTGCTGACCCTGTCCTGTCCTGTGCCGTGCTGTGACCAGAGCGCCTTGCTGACCCTGTCCAGTCCGATGTGCCAGCTGTCAGTCCTTGATAGGTCCAGAATCCTGACGGTCCCATTTAAAACATATCCAGTGACTATAAATAGGAAGATCTGTGTCATATAGCGTATGTACTTTGCTTTGTCTGGTCCCTAGCTTATACCCATCCTATCTTTCATTTAGAACCAGTATTGTTAGAACTATCTTTGCACGGACTCTTCTCTCACATGTGTTTCTAAACTCTAACTTTCTAGTGATTTATTAAGAAAGTAATTCCCAAACCAAACAGAAAGCAGAGTATCACACCTGAACTGTTATGAACGGCCGTTAATGACCTTCCTGTGTGGCATTCTACTTTTTGGTAGTCTTTAATATAGTGTAAGCAAACCCATTTGTCATTTTTAAAAGTGCATTTCTGTTTTCAATTCTCGCGCCTATTTTACAAACACGACCTTCACTAAAACCTCTGTAACTCCCTCAGTTAGAAACAAAATTTCAACTCCTACTTGTAGCTAACATCGATACAGTGTGATTGCCCCGTTATCGCGAATATCGCAAACTGAAAGGTTTGCCACAAATTTTCATTTTGAGACATTTTTACATGTGTAAAATAGCTCTAAACTGCTTCCGACTTGGATTTTATGATTTCAAATGTTTTCTTTGCATTAAATCATTGTTTATGTGTGTGTGCAACTGTTGAAAGTGGCTCCCATAGGAATTTACAACAATTTAGGCATTTTTGCACACATTTAGAGTTCTTGCTCAGCCACTTTAAAAGTCATCTGACAGTTGAAAAGCCTACTTTGTTTTTCTCTTTCTGTGTAAAGGGGGAAGGGGAAGTGAGACCCTGTTTTACCTGTACATTCCTGAATACCTGCTCTCTCCTCCTATCTCTTTACATTGCCTATTGAGGGGGTTTAGGGGTGTGGCAGGGGGAACTGCTAACCACAGCGCTATCTGATCTGTACCAACACAAAAGTATCATTTTCTGTGCTGCATTTGTTTTGCTCATTACTTAGTCCTAGTGTATTAAAGATATCATTCTGTGTTCTGTCACGCCATTGGTGATTTTTGTTTACCTGGTAAAATATATATTGTGATTTTGATCTTAACTAAGTAAATAAATAATACCTTTTACAAACCAGCCTGATTTCTGGTCTAGTGTGACCCGGGGTATTCTTAAATAAGGGGTGTAATACGAGTGGCACATCTTTCAAATAATTGAATCCATATATCAAATTCATTTTTCTATTGCGCTGTACATTAGGCTGAGAGCAGAGTGTATCGCCTGATTGAAATCCTTACCAATTTAAAAGCCTTTATGCCAGGCTTGTGCATATTTTCCTTATGGTATGCTCAGGCAAAAATGACTCAGAGAGTATTCACCTTTAGATTAAAGATATTGTTTGCTGTGAAACACCACAGTGTTCACAAATAGAGTTGAATCACCCTGTGTCATAATATGAGCTTTGTCGAAGGAGTAGTATATACATATAATCTGCTCAGACACAGATCTTGGATAAAATAAATTTGTATCCAAGGTAAAAAATCTGGGTTGTATGTGGCAAGAAGACCTGGGCTGTGAAGCTCAGGTGGTAGCCAAGACTAAAGCAGTACATACTGTCCTCCGAATGCTACATCAAGCACTCCCCTATATACCAACCAAAGATCACGCATCTGTGGTAGGAGCTTTAACCAGTGCCCACTTAGACTATTGCAATAGTCAATTGTAGGGTATTCCTACCAAACAGCTCCAGCGGCTTCAGAGGCCACAAAATGCAGCCATTAGACTAATATTTTGGCTGAGGAAAACTGATCATGTTTCACCTTTACGCCGGAAGCTGCATTGGCTATCAATCGACGATCGCATCAAATTCAAGACAGCTTATATTGTCTATAAATGTTTGTTTGTTTGTTTGTTTGTTTATTTGTTTATTATATTTATATAGCGCTCCAGACCCTGGAGTAAAAGGGCGCTTAGGAAAGATTACAGGCACAATATATATAGCATTTGCAGTAAAACATTTGTAAGGTTATGTACAGTATATACAGACAGAGGTAGTTAAAATATACAGTTGAGGCATAGGTAAGGCATGTACAGTATATACAGTTTTGTGGACGACTGGGTCAAGCTTAAGGTTGGGTTTTAATCAGAAACCAACCAATGACAAGCTTTGTGAATAATTGGAAAGATTTGGCCGATTTAATGTTCAAAGGCAGGGTGTTCCAAAGTTGAGAGGCAAGGACTGTAAAGCTTGAGCCGCCCGCTCTTTTAGCAGTGAATCTGGGCACGGTGAGGCATAGAGTGTTGGAGGATCTTGTGATTCTGGTGTCTGGTTTAATGGTGAATGTGTTGGTGAGGTAGGGGGGGGCTAGGTGGTTGAGGGCTTTGTAGGTAAGGCAGAGCGTTTTTAAGTCAATTTTTTGTTGAATGGATAGCAATTTGCATGAAATACTGATGGCGGATATATGCTTGCGTCTAGGAATGTTTAGTGCTGCTCGTAGCGCATTATTTTGGAGAACCTGAAGTTTGTTAATTATAAGTTGGTTGGCACCTAGGTAGAGGCTGTTGCAATAGTCTAGCTTAGATTGTATGAGAGTCCTAGCCAACGTGAGGCAACTATTGGTGGATAAGAAAGGTCTACAAGCTCTAATTAGTTTCCCTGTATAGGTCAGTAGCTGAGGCGTGAGATGGTGAGGAGTATCTGGGTGTCATCCGCATAGTTTGTGTAGGTGACACCCAGAAGGTCCAGTTTGTCAAAGAGAGGCTTTGTAAAGATGTTATAAAGGGTGTGGGAGACACAGGAGCCTTGCTGGACACCACAGGTGATGGGGATGGGGTCTGCTGCTGCCACAGAAGAAAAGACCCTCATGGTTCTGTTGGCCAGGAAGGATTGTATCCACGTGACAGCAGAGGAGGAGAAATGGGCAGCGGAAGAGAGGTGGTTACAGAGTAGTTTATGGTTGACCAGGTCGTATGCTGCTGAGAGGTCAAGAAGGAGTAAGATGGCAGCCTTACCTTTGTCTTTAATGTCATCAATCTGACTTTTGAGGTCAACAAGGGCGGTTTCTGTTCCATGTTGAGGTCGAAAGCCAGATTGACGCAATCCTAGCAGATGGTTAGTCTCTAAGTAGTCCTGAATTTGCAGGTAGGCAACTCTATCAAGGATTTTTAGCAGGAAAGGAACCGTAGCGATAGGCCTGTAATTAGTAGGAATGGCTGGGTCTAGAGATTGTTTTTTTAGAAGAGGGAGAACCCATGATTGTTTCAGATTGTTGGGTACTGAGTTAGTGGAGAATGAGAGGTTTATAAGCTTGGAGATGAAAGGGGATAGGTCTCTTGCTGCATCATTGATGATTTGAGCAGGGCAGCTGTCCCCTTTGCAGTTTGACGGTTTGAGGGATGTAATGATTTTTTGGACTCAGGTATGGTTACCTTTTTGAATGTGAAGCCAGAGGTGATATTGGTGGTAGTAGGTGTGCTAGGGGTGGAGGAATTGCTGTTGGAGAGTTGCAGTCTTTTGATCTGAATTTTAGTTTGTAGGCCAGTAATTTTATTAGCAAGGGCATCTTGGATGCTCGTGCACCAAGGTTTGTCTTTCACAGGCGTGTCCGTCGGTGGGTTAGGGTTTTCTAACTCCTTCAGGATGGTGAAGAGTTCTTTAGCACTAGAACCTGCAATATTTATTCTGACGTTGTAGGCTTCCTTCTTAGCGTGGATTATCTCCTTTTTGTAAAGGGAGGAGATATTCATAAGATTAGTTCATAAGATTAGTTTTGTTTTCAGCTGAAGGTGTCATTTTCCATAAGGTTTCCAGCTTGGCTTTCTCTTTTCTAAGTAATTTGAGTTCAGGTGTGTACCAAGAGTTCAGATGAGCTCTAGGTTTACCTTTACGTAGTTTTAGTGGGGCAACAGTGTCAATGTCTTTGTTCATGGCGTCGTTGTAGGTGTTTACTAGTAAATTGAGGTCTGCGGTGGCAGGGAGCGTATTTAGAATAGGGAGAACCAGTGGTGTAAGGGATTCCGCGGTAATGTTACGCTTGTTCCTGGTCAGGCAGGCTGGTGCGGGGGGACACTGTTTGTGGTTCTGGTTGTTAATGCTAATGTCAAATGATATGAGGAGATGGTCAGTCCATACGAGAGGTTGGGGGGCTTTGCAGGTGATCATGCATTTGTGGGCAGCAAGCCAGTCAATGGTTCTGCCTTTTTGATGGGTAGGTAGAGTGTTGAGTTGAATGTAGTCATGTTCAGAGAGGGCGTTGGCAAGGGATGACGCAGGAATGTCATTGGGGTCGTTGAGCCCAAGGTTAAAGTTGCCTAGAATGATAATTTGTGAGAGAGGCTTAGAATTTTAGAATTTTCAGTTATAAAGGAGGTAATGTCTTCCTCGAAGGTGCCTATAGGACCTGGGGGTCTGTATATTAGTTCCAGAGTGATAGTATTCTTGGGGGTAGTTTGTATTTTAATGGTGAGGTGTTCACATGATTTCAGAGGAGTGGAGCAAGGGGAGGGGAGCAGGGGAGCAATGTGTTAATGACATTGCTCCCCTGTATTTACAAGAGCTAATGCAGCCATATCAACCTATGAGACAACTGCGATCTTGTGACGGACATCTCCTAACTATCCCTCACTCGGTTTTTATAACTAGAGGTGACAGAAGATTCTCCGTCTTTCGTCCCAGGTTGTGGAATTCTCTGCCACTATCATTAAGAACTATGAGCTCACTTCTTCAATTTCGCCAGGCACTGAAGACTTTCCTTTTTAGGTAGATGGTCCTATTAAATCTGGGATCCTTCTTTATTTTTCTCATCTACCTTTAGTTGTGTCATCTGCGCCGATATACGGTTCATTTAGTTTGGTGCGTGTTATAAATGTAAAAAAAATCAAAATCAAAATCAAATCAAATGTATCGCTAGATGTTTCTGCCAGAGACCCCCAGTGCATTAGCATTGGTGTTTATAGGGACAACTTCACTCTTTATTGTGTGTGAAAATGTGAACACAGAATTGGGAGGGTGCCTTTTGCATAATACACTTCTTGTAGACACATGAGTCATGAGCCATTGGCATGGTAAAAAGACCCTTCTAATAACTACCTACAAATTAGGTGTGCACACTGTACTTATTTATTGAAGGAGCGCTGGTAGGGGATCAGAGTCAGTACACACTTGTAAATACGCTTTGTGAATGCATGGATATGTGGTTGGTGTGGGCTAAATACACATTGTGATGCACAAAAAAACACAAAAAGAGAGAGATGCACCGAAAAAGAGGCAGCAGATCTCTTAAGCGGAACGAGGCAGAGAAATTAAAGGAGCAGCGACTGAGACTGCCGCAAGAAAGGTAGGCGAAAACCTTGACACTGGAGGAACAGCGAGCGGTTCGGGAACCAATGCCAGTGGGTACCAAGGAGCGATACAACGCACAGGACGTAGGCTTCTACGTGTTGTTATAGCAACATCGTGGGGCGGTGGCCATCTTGGTGGAAGGCTAGACTGCGCCTGATGCTTCCGAAGGGCTATCACAACCTGTGATGTGCAGAAACCCTTCAATGCCATACCTTCCAGGTACGGGGCATGACAGTATGACCCCTCCTCATCAGGGTTCCCCCCGGCTTGCCGGGATGTCTTCTATGGAAGATCTGCAGAAGTTGAGTCACATGAATGTGGTGTCTGGGTTCCCAAATCCATTCGGACACAGTGTACCCCTTCCAATGAACTAGATACTGTAATGTACCTGGGTGGTATCTAGAGTCCACTATATGGGACACCTCATATTCATCAGGTTCTGTTGGTGCCTGAATCTTCTGTCGAATTCTAGGCCTATGATATGGATCTGGAACAAACAGTTTCAGCTGAGCGGTATGGAACACTGGATGAACTCTCTTCATCTTCTGTGGAAGTCGTAATCTGTAGGCCACTGGGTTAATCTGCTCCAAGATTGGGTAGGAACCCAAGTATCTAGGAGCAAACTTGCCTAAGTGTAACCAGCGAGGGAGGAATTTGTTTGAGAGCCAGACCAGGGTACCGGGAGACCAGTCGGGATTGGCCCGTCTGCCATGATCTGCTCCTTCCTTATTCCTCCTTCGACTTTCTTCCAGGGCTTTCATAGCTTCCTTCTGGATAGACTGTATGGATTCCAAGAGGCTGTCCACTGTCGGGGAATCTGAAGAGCCTTTCTTCATCCACGGTATGTGTGAAAGGTGAAAACCATATGTACACAAGAAGGGACTCATCCTGATGGCAGAGTGGTAGGTGATATTATAGGACAATTCTACCAATGTGGACACAGAGGACCAGTTGTCTTGCTCCCCATTACAGAAACATCTGAGGTATTGTTCGATAGTGGCATTTAACCTCTCAGTCTGGTCGTTGCTTTGTGGGTGAAATCCAGAAGAAAGCGCTCTCTGTATCCCCAGTTGGTTGCTCAAAGAAGTCCAGAACCGGGAGGTAAATTGTGACCCTCTATCTGAGAGCACAGTTCTAGGTAGCCCATGGAGTTGAACTATGTCTCTGAGAAAGACAGTCGCCATTTCTGGTGCAGTGGGAAGACCTGGGAGAGCTGTGAAATTAGCCATCTTGCTGAAGGAGTCCACTGTAACCATGATGGCTTGATGACCTTCCGACAGGGCAAGATCCACAATAAAGTCAGTTGACACGTGTTCCCAAGGCTGAGAGGGTAACAGAGGCTGTTGCAACAGTCCCAAAGGTTTGCTTGATAGGGACTTACTGGCTGCACAAACTGGACAAGAGGAGATGTACCATTGCACATCTTGTGACAGGGTTGGCCACCAGAAGAGCCTCTTTACCAATTCCACCATGTTCTTTAAGCCCTTATGACCTGCCAGAGGTGACCCATCGCACCAGGTTAGCACCAGCGTCCGCAAATCATTCGTATGGATGAAGAGAGCCTTCTTATGGTACAATAACCCATCCTTCTGAATCAAATTGGGGTTTCACTTGTCTTCATTCTGGATCCCATCTTGGACTGCTTTGAAAAACCCAGAAAACACAGCAATAAACTTCTTGTTGGCCAAGAGCAGATCCCTTCCATCATGAACCTCCTGGGTAACCTCCTGACTTCGGAATAGAACGTCAGCCAAAGTGCTTTGTGAGCCAGGGATGTAGGTGATCTGGAAATCAAACTGTGAGAAGTAATAAGCCCACCTGGCATGGCGGGCGTTGACACATTCCATTTGTTGGAGCACACAAAGTTTTCTATTGTCTGTTCTGACAATGAAGGGCTCAATAGATCCTTGCAATAAATGTCTCCATTCCTCATAAGATTTCTTAATCACCAACAAGTCCTTTTCCAACACCGAACAGTTCCTTTAGCTGGGTGTCAGTGACCTGGAATAGTAAGCGATTTGCTGTTCCAACCCGTCCTGCATGTTTTGTGGAAGGGCGGCCCCTATTGCACCATCTGAGGCGTCCGTCTCCAATATAAAAGGACGTGACTAATCCGGTTGAACCAGAATTGGACCTGATGTAAATAATTCCTTGAGATGTTGGAAGCCTTGGATGGCTGAAGAATCCATATGAAACTTGACTCCTTTCTTTAATAAGGTGATGATCGGAAGAACAATCTTGGAGAACTGGGGAATAAATCGGCGATAGAAATTTGACAGACCCAGAAAGCTCTGGACCTCCTTGACACTCTTTGGTTCGGGCCATCGTAAGATCGTGTCAACCTTGCTTGGGTCCATCCGGATACCTTCACTGGACAGAATAAACCCAAGATGAGGAACCTATTCAACATGGAATTGACATTTTTCGGGCTTCACAAAAAGTTGGTTCTCTTGGAGGCGTATCAATACTTCTTTCACAACCTGGGTATGTTCTGTGGGATCCGCAGAAAAAATAAGAATGTCATCAAGGTAGACAAACACAGACAAAAATGAAAGGTCCAAAAATATCTTGTCCATATATCTCTGGAAGATGGCTGGTGCATTGACCAGGCCGAATGGCATCACCCGATATTCAAAGAGTCCTAAAAGCGGTCTTCCATTCATCTCCCTCCTTAATCCTAAACAGTTGGCAAGCCCCCCAGAAGTCTAATTTGGTGAAGATGGTTAACCCTTGCACTGCCTCTAAGATGTCCCGGACCAAAGGCATAGGGTACCTATCACGAAGGGTAATCCTATTGAGACCTCTATAGCCAATGCAAGGTCTCAGTTCCGAGGTGCCTCTCTCGGGGATGAAGAATAATGAGGCTCCAGCGGATGATCGGGATTCACGAATGAGGCCATTTTCAAGGTTTTCCTCGAGGTATTCCTTGAGAGACTTCCTTTCCGGGAGAGAGAGAGGAAACATTCTTCCAAAGGGTACTACTGCTCCTTCTTGCAACTCAAAAGAGCAATCCTCGGGTCTATGAGGTGGTAACAGGCGAGGTACCTTATCCTCAAATACTCCAGAAAAGGATTGGTAGGCCACTGGGACACTCGATACCACAATTGATGGAAGCGTGGCATCATTACTCACCTGTTCTTCTTGTGAAGGCTGACTGAAACAATTCTCCTGACAATACCCAGAATCAAAACTTAATGTATTGAGAGACCAGTCAATACAGGATTGTGTCTCCTTAGCCAGGGTATCCCCAGGATTATGGGGAAGTGTGCAGCCCTGATCACATCAAATCTAATCAACTCTTGGTGCTTTCCCATCAGCACCGGTATAGGTTCAGTTTCCAACACAATGGGACCAGAAGTAAGAGGAGAGCCGTCTACTCCCTCCACCGGAATGGCTCGGTGTTTGCTCAGAACCGGTACGCCATGCTCCCCTGCCCAGGTGACATCAACAAAATTTCCTGCAGCTCCACTAACTAACATAGCTAAGACTTCCACAGTCTTCTTGGATGCCAACTGTAGCTGGACAAGGAAAACCATCAGTCTGGAGTCGTCAGCTAATCCTGATGCTTGGGTGTGGTCACAGGGTTTTCGTTGGCCTACCCCGATGTCGCCCCTGCACAGACTCAGGGGAAAGCGTTTCCCTTCTACCTCTGAGGCACATCTGGACAGTTGCAAAGCAGGTGTTTAGAAAACACAAAATTTTCGTCTCCTCCTCCTTTCTTCTGGAGTGAGGGGGCCACTAGAGGAACCAATCTGCATTGGTTCTTCAGAGGTTTGTTCTGCCTTGGCTATTTCCTTTGAGGAAGGAGGGAGCTCATGCAAGGGAGAGTATCCTCCTTGCCGTCTCTTCTCCATACGTCTCTCATTTAGGCAGAATTCAATCTGTAAGGTCAGGGTTACAAGTTCCTGAAAAGAGCCAGGTCGGGGAACTCGTGCCAACTCATCCTTGAGATCTTCATAGAGTCCTCTTCTAAATATGGTCTGTTGTGCCGAACCCGGCCCACGGCATTGGTAGCCAACTTCTGAAATTTAGAGACGTAAGTCTGAACATCAGAACCCCCTTTTCTGACATTGAGCAGGGATTCGTAAGATGCAAATACCACGTCAGGTCAGTCAAATCTTGATTGGAACTGCTGTGAGAACTGGTCAAAATTCAGTAATGCTGGGTCATTGTTAGTCACCAAGGGAGTGGCCCAAGCTAACGCATTTCCTACCATATTGGAAATGAGGTATCCCACCTTAGCCTTATCAGCCTCAAATGCCTTTGGTCTGAAAGTGAAATATACCCAGCAGGCGTCCATAAATTCCTTCCAAGACTTGGGATTTACGTCATACTTGCCTAAAGACAATGGGCCTCATTACAACCTTTCAGGTCTGGACCGCGGTGATTCCGTGAAGGCGGTAACAAAGTTTCTGCGTCCGCAAGGTTGCGGAAAGACCGTCCGATTACGTGCTGTCGGTCGCACGCACCACACGGATGTGGAAACGTTGTTACCGCCATCACAGAAAAGGCCACGGAAATGGACATAGCGCTGGCACAAGTAGCGCAAAACCCGTGTCCGCCACCGTCGCCACGGGCACGGAACCGGAAATACCATGATCGCCAAAACAGGAAACAGAGAAGCGGCCATCATATAAAGCGCAATCCATTGCCATCGAGAGTCAGCACAAGCAGAATCCACAGTGTGAGAAGCCAAAAGGGACCACCAGCATGTCTGCCAGGATTCCAGCCCAGAGGCAGCACAAACAGCGCTTTAGTGAGGCAGAGCTAACCGTTCTGGTGGAGCACATAGTGGAGCAGGCAGAGATGCTTTTCAGTGCCGATCAACGGCGTGCCACACAGCAGTGGAGGAAGGAAGTGTGGGCAGAAGCAGCACGCAAGTGCACCGCTGTGGGCGTGACTGTGAGGAGTGTAAAGGACTGCCACAAGCGGTGGGACAACCTCAGGCTGAGGTTTCGGAACCTGATCTCCACTCACCGCCAACGCAGCAGTGGGACAGGTGGAGGACCCCCTTCCCCACTGAGCCTGCAAGCATGGGAGGAGCGTTGCAGCAGTGTCCTCCACCTTGAGGGCATCCATGGGATCGGGGAGGCTGAGGCAGGAGTGAGCCCACCTGCAGATGCTGGTAAGTGGTCAAACATGAATGCCATATGAGTAAATGTTGATGGCATGACTGGGCCAAAGGACCCATTTACAACCCCCCCCACGCCCCCAGGCAGTGCATGACTGGGCCAAAGGACCCATTAACAACCCCCCCAGGCAGTGCATGACTGGGCCAAAGGACCCATTAACAACCCCCCAGGCAGTGCATGACAGGGCCAAAGGACCCATTAACAACCCCCCCCCCCCAGGCAGTGCATGACTGGGCCAAAGGACCCATTAACAACTCCCCCCCAGGCAGTGCATGACTGGGACAAAGGACCCATTAACAACTGCCCTCCCGGCAGTGCATGACTGGGCCAAAGGACCCATTAACAACCCCCCCAGGAAGTGCATGACTGGGCCAAAGGAACCATTAACAACCCCCCACCCCCCCAGGCTGTGCATGACTGGGCCAAAGGACCCATTAACAACCCCCCCAACCCCCCAAGCAGTGCATGACTGGGCCAAAGGACCCATTAACAACCCCCCACACCCCAGGCAGTGCATGACTGGGCCTTAGGACCCATTAACAACCCTCCCCCAGGTAGTGCATGACTGGGCCAAAGGACCCATTAACAACGCCCCCCCCCCCAGGCAGTGCATGACTGGGCCAAAGGACCCATTAACAACACCCTCCCAAGGAGTGCATGACTGGGCCAAAGGACCCATTAACAACCCCCCCCCCCCCAGGCAGTGCATGACTGGGCCAAAGGACCCATTAACAACTCCCACCCAGGCAGTGCATGACTGGGACAAAGGACCCATTAACAACCCGCCCCCCCAGGCAGTGCATGACTGGGACAGGACAAAGGACCCATTAACAACCCCCCCCCCCCAGGAAGTGCATGACTGGGCCAAAGTACCCATTAACAACCCCCTCCCCCCAAGCAGTGCATGACTGGGCCAAAGGACCCATTAAGAACCCCCCACCCCCCAGGCAGTGCATGACTGGGCCAAAGGACCCATTAACAACCCCACCACCCCCAGGCAGTGCATGACTGGGCCAAAGGACCCATTAACAACCCCCCCAGGCAGTGCATGACTGGGCCAAAGGACCCATCATGATCCATATGGCAACCAATATCACTACAATGCATACCCCCAACAAGCAGATGCATGTAACTGCCACTATTAAATGATCAACCTGCAAAATGCATGTGATGCACCCATCAGGCACCACCACATAACTAATTGCATGTCCTCTGTGTCCCCACAGCCGTCTCAAGTGACAGTGATACTGCACAACAGCCCAGGCAATCAGCACCGGCACGTGTCCAAGCCAGCGCCCCTGCACAGCCCTGCACAGGAGGATGCTGCCAGCAGTTCGGCATCTCTTCCCCCAGTAGCAACTGCAACACATGTGCCGGGCACCATCACGGACATCCCCGCCATCTCCACGCTGCTTGATGCAACACAGGTGCCACGGGCACCCATCATGCCCACCCAACCCACCACAGAAAGCAGCTGCACTGCAGAGGAGGCGGCGTGTAGTGACAACAGTGCCCCGACAGTGCAGTCTGATACTGGCCCACAGGGGGAGATGACCACATTGGATGACTTAGAATCCTTACAACAGCTGGAGTTCAGCCCCACATCACTCCGAAGTCCCATGAGGTCACCCATCCCATCAATGGCAGAACTAAATTCCCGCATGCAGCGGATGGAGGAGCAGCAGGCTACCCTCACCCAGCTGGCGGAGAGGCAGCTCGAGGAATCTAGGCTGCAAAGGGAGTGCTACAGCACGTCAGTACGTCGCCTCTCAAGGTCTATTGGACACTTTGCCAGCAGTATAGTCACCTTGGCACGCCATGTGCGGGAGGGCAATGACAACACCTCCAGGCTCATAGAGTCCATGTTGATTGGCCAACAGGCAAATATTGCACATATGTCATCTATTCCTGATTCTGTGCCATCCAATACCACCACCCCATCCAGCTCCACCACTGCCAGTCCACGGAGGCGCTCGAGTTGGCTAACAGGGCTCTCGGGCAAGGATGCACAAGCACAGAAGCACACACGGAAGTGATGGCATGTGTTGGGCACTGGAGGACACATGTGGACTTGAAGGGTGTGAGGGGTGGGTACGTTTGGGTGGTGGGGGAGGTCGTTTAGGGGGTTTGAACATTGGGGCCTGGTTGGGGGTGGGTACGTTTGGGTGGTGGGAGAGGTCGTTTGGGGGGTTTGAACATTGGGGCCTGGGTGGGGGTGGGTACGTTTGGGTGGTGGGTGGGCACGGTGTACAGCTTCCCTAACCATTGCACTTCCTTTCCTGTTGTTAATTCATCAATATATTATCATTTAAAAAACATACATGAGTGGACATCTATCATTTCATTTGCAGTACAACAATTCATTTATTGGCATCACCATATCCATGCATTGCTGTGAATGTGCTGTGTCTCAAAAGTAAATGCAAATCAGTTCATCCCGTGCTCTTTGTCCATCTAGTGGACCCCCAGGAGGAGGTGGTGCCATCCTATCCCCATCCCATCCCCATCTCCATCCCCATCTCCATCCCCATCTTCTTCATCTGTTTCTGGGGGCATTGGGATGTTTCTGCGCAGGCAGAGATTGTGCAGTATGGCACATACGAGCGTGATTTTACCCGTCTTCACTGGGCTGTACAGCAGTGATCCGCCAGATGTGCTCAAACAGCGGAACCAGGCCTTCAGCAGTCCGAATGTCCTCTCAATCATTGCACGTGTGCGGACATGTGCCCTATTGAACGCCTCTTCATGCCTGTTCCTTGGCCTCCATACAGGTGTCATCATCCATGGCGTGAGTGCATATCCAGCATCACCTACATGCGATGTAGATGGGGGAACATGTCAGTGTTTGTGGTATTATGTCTTCATCTGATGCTGTGCTATCTTGTGTCATTTTTCATTCATGCATATGTGCCATGCAGTGGTTGGTTGTGTTCTTTGGCCATCACAGAGGACGTTGGCAACTGGACATTGACCAATGCATTGGTGTGCATGTGTACTCTGCACTGCGGGTGACATTTGATTGTGAGCATGACATTGTGCAGTGATGTGCACACATGGCAGAGTCACTCCATTTTGATGAAGTAGTCGATGCAGGACGTCTCATGTACAGGCATCATGTGCATTGGGAGGGCAGTGTTCCATATTGTGGGTGGGTGTTTGCAGTGGCACAAGGTGTATGGGACAGTGATAATATCGGCTGTGTGTGTCATGTGGAAGGGTGTGTACGGGCACACTGTGGTGACCTGTCATGTGTTGCTTTGTGATGTTTAGGATCCGCTGTCTATTCAGTTGATGGCCGGGGGGGTGATGCATGTGCAGTCACAGCAGCACACTCACATTGTTCATTGGCCTGGACACACACACACCACTTCAACATGGTCACTGCATTGGCAGCTGTACTCACCCAATAGCCATGTGCTTTGTCTGGCATAGCATTCCATGTACCGTGGCAACGTGGAATTCTGCAGTACCATTGAGTCATGGGTTGAGCCTGGGAAATGTGCGCAGCAGTGTGTTATCAGTTGTGTGGCATCACATACCATCTGTACATTCAGCGAGTGATACTGTTTCCTATTGCGGAACACCATCTCAATTGCACGTGGTACTGTCAGCTCAATGTGGGTGCAGTCGACTGCACCTATGTAATTTGGCATGCCTGCTATGGCATGAAAGGCCAACTTGGTGGGAGGGTACAGGGTGGGGCTATCTGTTCCGATACATGGCCCAACAGGGATTCCAGTACCTGTACCAGGATTTTTGAGAAACAGGGTTGTGATATGCCGTGCAGCTCACCAACTGTGTGTTAATAGGTGCCAGTGCCAAGGAAATGCAGTACAGACAAAACCTTCAGGAGGGGGGGTGGCGGTGGGAGTGTCTATGTGGCTGCTGATGTCGTCCTCAATCATGGCAGTGATGTGCAGGATTCTTGGACGGTCCAGCCGGTTTAGTGTGTGGATCTGTCCTGGGGTAAGGTTCCAGGGAGAGGCCCTGATGCGTGGCATTGCAGGCTGCCTGTGGGGTTGTGCTGGCTGGACAATGGGGTTTGCCATAGGTGCAGGGTTGGCTGGTTTCCGCCTGTGCCTCCTATGCCTCCGCCTCTTCCTCTGCACCATTACTGCCATCATGTGCAGTGCTGCCTGTTGGTTAAGTAGGCCCAGTCCCAATGCTACTAGAGCTGCTGCCTGCATGGTTCTGTATTGTGTTGGGCTGGGTGTGGCCCTTTTGTAGGCTCCCATTGGGCTGCTGGGTCCAGCTGGGCTGATTTGGTGCACCTGTGCCCTGATTCAGTTCAGCAGGCACTGTTTAACGTCATGTTCGCGGTGGCGGCAGTACCGCCACTGTGATCACGGTTTTAATGCCATTTTTCAGGCGGTGTTTCCATGTCCGCACTAGTTGTGATGCTCGCGGTGTTTCGTATAGCCGGTAACGGAGGGGTTTCCATGCAGACGGACTTTACGGGACCCTTAACTCCGCGGTGGCGGTTGGGGGTGGTGCTATTTCTGGGGCGGCAGGTCATGATTGGGCGGATGCGGAAACGGTGCCGGTATGTTTGTACCGGCGGCGTTAAGTCCGGACCCATGTACTTGTAATGAGGCCCAATGGCATGGGAGGTAGATCTCCTCTCTCCTCACTGCACGCGGCCATCTGCTGTCATAAAGTAGTGTTTTTGGCCTGCATATTCTGCATTTGAACAGTTAACCCTTGAATGGCGGCCAGCAATTCCTGATGTTGTTCCAGGGATGCCATAGGGGATTGTGGGTGTTGTATACTGTCCTGACTGGCAAAGTCTAAGGATTTCTCCCTTGACCCTCCTCACCTGTCTCTTCCGAGGAAGTGTTCCTTGTCTCTGAGGTCCCTCTCCTTCGGGAAGTCACCTTCTTGGTCTTCTTCTTGACTATTACCCTCTTATCGTGCAGATAAGCACGAGCTCTGCTGGAGGCCACCTTTGCAGGAAACAGTTCCTAACCAAAAGGGACCCCCAGAAAGCCTGCCTCAGATTCAGGGGAAAAGCTTCTTCAGCACCAAAAACCGCAAATGTTCAAAAAAGGCAGGCGGAGGTGTGCCACGGCAAGCCTCAATGATGTTATGCGGCCCAGATGGCTTCGACCGTAAGTATGGGGAAGGTAAGTGGAAAGAGGTAGATGAAGTAAGATTGAGTTAATAAGGAGGTGGCTAAAGTTGGAAGGCCAAGATGGCTGCAGCACGTGCAGGAGCACAGGCGGAGGAGGAAGCGAGCCATGAGAGAGACAGTAATGCAGTGGAGTGAGAGAACCGCAAGCCTGTACTGAATAGAAGGAGAGAGCAGCAGAGAGAGATGCGCCAAAAAAGAGGCGGAGGATCTCTTAAGCGGAGCGAGGCAGAGAAATGGAAGGAGCGGCGACCGAGGCTGCCACAAGAAAGGTAGGTGAAAACCTTGACACTGGAGGAACAGCGAGCGGTTCGGGAACCAAAACGCCAGTGGGTACCAAGGAGCGATACAACGCACAGGACGTAGGCTTCTACATGTTGTTATAGCAACGCTGTGGGGCGGCGGCCATCTTCATGGAAGGCTGGACAGCGCCTGACGCTTCTGAAGGGCTATCACAACCTGCGATGTGCAGAAACCCATCGATGCCATACCTTCTAGGTATGGGGCATGACATTACCTTGTTTGAGCAGACCTTGTATGTGCATGCTGTGAGAACGTTTTCTATTGAAAAACCTGCAAGGATTACAGTAATTTTGTAAGATGTTTTATGGAAGATATTCAGGGCACAATGAAAAAAATATTGTGAACATTTAAAGAAATTAAGGAATTAAAGAAAAACATAGTACAGTATTTGTCTCTGTTGGATCTAAAGCAGTGCTCTATGTGATGGCCACTAGCGTTAGCATATAAATTGAGCTCTATAATAGCCAGCTAAATAATCCACAGAATATATACATTTTCAATCTCTTTATTTTTTGTATGTATTTTATTTATTGAGCATTTGTATGGCTCCAATGCAGCCAAGGTTTTCCAGGTTCCACAAGGCAGGGTGTGGGCGGACAGAGGAGAAAAAACATTAACTGTCCTATTAGGCCTTTTGACATTCAGATCATGCAAGCGCAATATAAAGTGTAAGAGGAGGAGGAAGGTCAGGGAGGAAGGATGGATAAGAGAGAGGGAGGGAGGCATGGGGGAGGGGGCCCAAGTGCTGGATATGTGCTAAAGGGAGCCCAAGACGTCAAGTGCCAGGGGAACAGGGGTGAGGGTCATTAGTGCAAGGACGGGGGTTGGCTAGACTCAGTAGGCTAGGCAAGGAGCGGTGCCCAAGGGCAAGAGCTGGTTATAGCAGTGTTGGAGGGAGACTGGTCAAGGAGGATCTGTCTCCTTTAAGACACATAAGGGACCCGGGACCAGTTGCAGCAGCAGGGGGCATTAGCAAAGGAGAGGGCGAGGGAAGGAGGAGGAGAAAGGGAAGGTCTTGAAGACCACTATTCTGGCTTCAGAGCATCCAGAGGCACATAAACTGCTCTCCTGAACATCCGTGATGACCTGCTCTCAAATCTTGATTCCAATTGCCCCTCCATTCTCATCCTCCATGATCTTTCCTCTGCCTTTGACACGGTTAATCATGCCAGCTCCATAAATCGTCTATGAGATACACTTGACATCACAGACCAGGCACTGGCTTGGCTGACCTCATTCCTATCAAACAGACCTTCCCAGGTGAAACTGGGCCCTTTCCTCTCCTCCACCTTTCACTCTACCTTTGGCATCCCTCAGAGCTCTATCCTTTCACTTTGGCATCTACCTTTCCCCTTTGGCACACTTGATATACACCTTCTCTCCTCACTTCCAGTGTTACACACAGCTCTCCTTCAAGCTTCCCTCCTCTTACTCCTCTTTTTCCTATCTCATACCTGATTACCTGACTGCTGTTCAGGCATGGTGCACAGCTAATGATCTCTGACTTAATGCCAGTAACACTGAGATCCTTCACTTTGGGACACTTGCTCCCTCTCTCCCACTCTCTGGCCGTGCTGCTTGGCTCCTCTCCTCTCATCCTCTTGTGAGGCTAAAAACCAAGTGGTCATCTTTGACTCTTCTCTCTCCTTCTCCCCTCACATCACTGCCCTTGCCAAGAAGGCCAATTTTCATCTTCCACCTCCTCAGAGGCATTCTCCCTTTCTCTCTGGTCTTTTCGAGGCTGGACTACTGTAACAGACTCTTCCTCAATCTGCCTCTTTCCTCTCTCCACCCCTCCAACTAATACAAAATAGGATTGCACGACTTATCCTTGGCCTGTAGCCTGGGGACTGCCTTTCTCCAGCCCCAAAATATCTCTCCACTTGCTCCCGGTGGCTGCAAGGATCACATTCAAGAATATTTAGATATACAAATCACACAGTAATAATAAAAACAGAAAAAGATGGTAGATTTAGGGTAGGGGATATTGTTTTCTACGAGGTGGAGTTGGAGTTGGGGATTTAACTGTGGCCTGCAGGGGATGTTGTGCCAAATTGCACGGTAAATATGTGGTAAGAAATCAACGGTAAAATAAAATCGGCGTTAAAAAGAAATCTTCTCGTGTGAACGTAGTGATCACGTTTGTCAACGAAATATGCAAATCCAATTACATTACTTCCATTGAAACACATTTTTCTCAGCACTTAATCCTTGAAAGTACTCAACATTGGATGCATACATACCCAGAACTTTATTATGATTATGATGTTAATGGACAAAACCTGTGGCATTTTAAACAGCTTCTGTTTTTAATATGCCTCCATATTATGACATATTCACAGCATGGAATAGATAGAAAGTACTACACGAGTTAAATGGCCCATTTTTACCCCGAAACAACCAATAGGGAGATCCCAAAGTCCACTCCCGTAACAGGGTGGATCCTACCTTGGTTTTGGGATTTGAAGAATTCTAAATACAGGGAAAGGTAGGACAGTGGAAAGAGTCAACGGTTGCTCCCTTTCATTGAAACTTCATAGATTTTCATAAAAATATACATTTCATTAAAGGTTTCAAGATAAAAAATCTCATAACATTGAGAAAAAAATCCTATTAAATACACTATCAAAAGAATCTAAGAATATAAACAAATATAATAATGACAAAGCACATACAAAATTCTAAAAATAGAAAACAATAGATGTTAACATACATCAACAGGTAAATCAACCTCAGGAATCTTTCATATTATGTCGGGGTTCTGATCACTCAAGATCTCTAAATACTTTTAAACAGTCTAGTAAGGCTCCTAGAATGCAAACTCAACATGTTGCAGTCCTCTCGATGGTTGTGGGACTTTCTTCAGGAGTGGTCATTGGCAGTATTAGAGTTTTACACAATTGATGTAAAATCTTCTTTTACTGAAGGTTCTTTCAATATAGATGGAGCAACTGTTGATAAAAACCAAAATGTAAAGAATCAGCACTTAGGCTCATATTCTTTAGACACAATGGAGATATCGGGAAACATTCATGGTTAAATAAATTACCTGAACTCCCAAGTGTGGTTGATCTCTCAGAGGAGGAGAAAGGGCCACATTAGTTGGGCAAATTTATCATGGGAAGGAAATTGCTTCCACAAACTCCTATAATTAAATTGGAAAATTGAAGGGATCATTAGATTGCCCTTTACGGCACTCACTTCGCTCAGGGGTCCTAGTTGGGCAGAGGCTATTACTGTGGCAATAAGACCCTCGGCGGTGGGCCAATACCGCCCCAGGTAATGCCCCTGGGGCCGTAGTTACAGGCCCGAGCATAATGAGGGCCTTAACAAAGCCCTGTCGCGGAGGGTCTTATTGCCATTAGTACCCCGGCACGTTAGATCGGGGTACTAATATCATTTTTTTTTCTGTTTCAAAACGCTGCTGTGTTTTGAAACAGGAAAAAAAAAATGGGGAAAAAATGGCCGCCGGGAAAGGGAAAACGTAGTCCATTTTCCGTTTCCATGGCGGCCATCGGGAGCAGACGCGCTGGGAACAAAAGTGTTTCCAGCGCGTTCGCTTCCAAGACAAGAAGAAAAAATAAGGTAAGTGGGACTGGGAGGGCGGAAGGGAGGAGAGGGGAGGGGGAAAAATAAAATAAATAAAACATTTTTAAAAAATATTGCGGTCTTCGGCGGGGGACGATGGAAGCCTTCAGCCGTGTGGAGGCTCGGAGCGAGGAGGGCCCCGCTCCTAGTCTCCACACGGCTGGAGGCTTCCATCGTCCCCCGCCGTACACCAAGGGATTGAAGGTAAGTGGGGTGGGGAGGGCAGGGAGGTTGGAGGAGGGAGGAAAAGGAAAAAAAAAAACAAAGTCTTACCTGAGCCCCCGGCGGGGGACGAAGGCAGCCTCCAGCCATGCGGAGGCTCGGAGTGGAGATTGCCCCGTTTCGAGCCTCCTCATTGGCTGAGGGGCTGCCATGCCCCTCGCCATGAACAGAGTACCTGGCACGCGCAGGACGCACCGGTGTACAAGGGAATACCGTGTGGTATGGCTTGCAAAAGAGTCAATCCACATGTTGTATTCCCGGTGCGCTGTGCGTGCCGGGTACTAATGGGTGTTAAAGCCTCAGGGTTATTGCTACATTATTGCCATCTGTTACTACATTGTCTGCAAGGGAACTGTAAATATTCCAATGCTTTCATAGGTGAATGCCACATTGTCTATCCCAATGTATTTGAAATAGCTAGTGGACAATGACCCAAGTTTGAAAATCGAGTCCTTCTCAAAATGTCTTACGGGTACGCTGTGATATCTGACTTTCAAAGCCTGAACTGCTCGGTTGTCAATACAAAAAGTGTGCTGAAATCTCTTATTGATTTCAATCAACAATCATGTTCACAAAGAAGCAATGTGATTAGCCTTTGAAGGCCTTTTTAGGTAGTTGTGCCAGCAGGGCTAGCTCTGGGAGGAATGTGCTGCTGCGAACATGACCTCCTTCCACCGCAGAAGCAGACTTAAAAAATTCACAATCAATGAAGCGGAGGAGCAGAATATGCCATTAGCCCGCTGGTTTGACAAGGCGAGCCTTTACCCTCATCATTCAGTGCCAATCAGGTCAGCGCGGTGGGCCGCTTCATTAACATTCCGCAATAAACAAACTGAATGCCGAGGAGGTTCTCGCTATGACTTGGGGTTTGGCAAGGCATTTGCAGGACTGTAAACAAGCACTGACAAGGAACACAGTTTGGGCTTTTGTCATAGTGGTATCAACTGGCCATTGATGGTAGCAGGTTCAAAATGGGGCAAGCTCCTGGGCACCTAATAGCAGTGTCTGGCAAATGCGGAATACTTATACAGAAGCCAAAACTGCTGGTTTTGCCAAGGCCTGTTTTTAACAGGACTTTGGTGAAGGACTCGCAGAGTGCCTATACATGACTAGGTGAAGGCAGACCTGGTTAAGACAATTGTATTAAACATGTAGCAGGTTTAAAGCTCCAATTAAGTCAATAACTAACAGAAGACTGCTTTTAAAAAATGCAGGCAGGCGCTTTGAGTGCAACGTTTGATGGTAAGGCTTGACTAAAGCAAGCTTAAGGAGTTCCCATGAGGAAGTGTTATGGGATTGAAGGGGCAGGAACTGGGTGGGAATGACTATAGGAATTAGCATGGCCATGGGCAGTCAATGGGTTGGCAAACCACCAAACAACACCTACAAACTGTGTGTACCTCCTCAAATGCCATCTCTCCGTACCTGTAATGCAAATGTTTCAGCTTATTGGTTTTGCAAGCACCACCTTGTAGCCCATACTAAAAAGGCTCCAATGCCTTATTGGCAGTATAAGGTGGAAGACAACCTGGGACACAAGCAACATTTATCGGATGTTCTTCATGAGATAAACAGAGCCAAGGGTGGAAAGACAGTCTTGATGACTGAAAGAACCACTTGATGTTGATTTATCTGACAGATTATGAAATTTCTATATATAAAAATTGAACATTTGTGTGTTTCACCGTTTTGCACCACATTTTGCTTAGTCACCTGTTAGGACTCACCAGACATTACTGGCTACATGACATCTGGAAACCCCACCCTTTTCCTCGGTATTCAGCAAAAGTGCACATTTGGGTGTGGGTTTGTGGCTTTGAGTATGTTCCCTATACAATTCCACCCCATCTCGCCAATCTGCACCAAATTTTTCAGTTACCTGTACCTATGAGGGAATGAAAGCCCGGGCATCGCCGGGTACATCAGCTACTATATCATGAAGACCTCTTAAGAATAAATTATCTGGCCGGATAGGCATGTTCCTATCGAGGAATGTTTGCCCACAAACCACATTTTCTGGCAAATTTCTGAGATGCCAGTGAAGATTCTGAAACATACTGTATGAATTGGTTGAATATTCATAAAGAGTCCCTTTGCCAGGAATTAACTGCCTATTCAGATTGCAAAGCGAGAATCAAGATAGTGGGCCTCATTACGGGTCAGGCGGTCCGGAATTAACAGTGGCGGTAAACCCGCTACCACTGTTAATTCCGGACCGCCCGATCCCGAGTCCTGCAGGCGGGAGGTGATGTTCCCGCCAGGTCTGACCTGACGGGTTGAACACCTCCCGCCTGCAGGCGGACGTGGAAACACCAGCACCATCACGAGATGGTGCCGGTGTTTCCACTTCCCCATTCCCATTGAGTCCCCTGGGACTCAATGGGAATGGGGATTAACACCATTCCACCTCCGTGACTCCCGGGACATCGGGGCTGTAATGCCCTGGTAATTCCGGGAGTCACGGAGGCAGAATGGTAATACGAGTCCGGCGGTAACCAGGCGCCGGACTCGTAATGAGGCCCATTCTTTTTTAAATGATGAAGAGCTGATTGCAAGGTTCCCATTTATTCTTCTGCACATGTGGGAAATTCAAGCTGATGTTCACTAACTTACTCCACCTAATGGAGACTTGCAGGATTAGTAAAATGGCCGTGGCCTCTAGGAGATGCAGTTAGATCATGGCTGTCATTACCCTTTCTTTTCCGTTCCCACACTGATTTGTAGTGGCTGCAGGAACATCCAGCCAGAAAAGGGGCTTCCTGCAGGAGTCTGAAGTTGGGATCAACTGTACTAGGGTGGGGAATGTTAATGTCCATCATCGTCCCAGTTTCAGCCTCCTTCGTATCTCTGCCCTACTTTGTTCACACCGATAATGCTCCAATACATGAAGGACTGGATGGGTTAATTTTACTGTGACCCGAGTTGGTTATTTATAGATGGAATCTACATCTAGCATTCCTGCTCCGGCAATCCTTGCAACTTTACTTTACTCTTGAACATCCAGATGCCACACTTCACAGCTGCCCACCCTTACCAAAAGCCTGATATGGGGCATGCACGGCTCAGGCTATTTCCATGATCAACCCAGGTTCTTCCATCTGGAACGCCATATGGAGCGTACAATTGGGGTCTGCTAAGGCACAAAGACACCTGATGCACTGGTGCTGTACTTCCTCCTTATCTTCCCTTCCATCATGGGATCAAGCTTGTCTTATTACCCTAACATAGATGTTGGAAAAGGTATGTGGTGCTATTATCATAGCCCCAATGGCAACTGTGATACCCGAGTCCTGAGACCTGGAAGAGAGCACAATATTACAATTGAGCCCCTAGTCCAACGATGGTCCCTATAGCAGCGGTTGTGATGGAGGACACTGGTGTGTGTCACCGGACCTGGAATGAAACTTCTTCCCCATAGTGAATCATGTGGGGGCCCGCTCTGAATCCATGGAGGGATGTGGGGATCTAGCATTGCACAGAAAAACAGTACAAAAACACCTCAGAATACACTAAAATCCAATATGTTCCAAGATGGTGGCCCAAAGCTCTCCATAAGCTCCTTATACAAAAAGGCAGATTTACGATTCCGAGGTGATCTGAAATGCATATGAGTCAGCCTGTTTATCAAGAGGAAAGATGCAGCTCTTTGGTAACCTTTGTGGTCTTTGAGCATTAAGCACTCTATTAATAAGGTTGAGAATTATAATCAACGCCCCCCCGCCCAAACAAATGGTGATTTAACAGCCACAGAGGACATGAGGCTACACATTTACCCCTGTCCTATCTCTTCCACAGGGGAGAACACACCGTCTCTCCAGCCGACAGAGTAACGAGGGTTGTCGCAGTAGGAACAAGCTGACTGCTTTTTTGGAGAACCGATTCCTGGACTCATCCCTTTGGGTCCCAATTTGAAGATCATTGTGGTTTTCCATTTTGTTATAAAATACATTGCAAGTTGTTCCCAAGCAATCTAGCGCCCCTGAAGAATTTCCCCTGATTTTAGTGTATGAGAAGTGCGTGAGGAATGAAACATGTTGGGCTGAATGGGAATGGAGTGGTATGGTAATGAATGGATTTTTGAGATTTTAGCACACTTTCGGTTTACAATTGAAATTCTTGGTTGACCGATTAGTTTCACTTATTGTTTTGTCAAACCTGGAAACCTCCTTTAATTTAGTTTCTTTCCCTGTGCATTCTTGTTTGCCTTAAAAGTGTCTGTTATACCAACAGAAGATGCAATGTATATTTAATTATATTTTTTATTGATGTGTTTGAATAAAAATGTGTATTTTTGTACTTTGTGGTCTAGCAGTTGATTTAATTTTCCTTTGTTAGACAGTTGGTCACCACACAGCATTTAGTTGTGGTATGTTTTGTTTTTTCCTCTCTGCGTAGTAGGCAGTAGGAGTGTTCCCCCCTGCAGTTGAACACTGCTCACCAGCACTTGTCGTGTTGATTTCATAGGTTTCACCTAACATGGGGTTTTTCTATTGGTGTAGCAGTATACAATGTATCCCGCTACCTCATTTTGTGTTACAGGTTTTAAGAAGAAAGATACACTTGTACTTTCCAGGTGCCTTCTGCAAGGTGTTCCCACTAGTCAGTGCTCAGGTCTACTTTGTAAAGTCCCTGTAGAATCTTCATCCTGGCTGTTGTATTTTGTTTGTATCACCTTTCCTAAGTGCTGTGTCACGTTCTTCCTATTTTTCAGCTAGCCTTGCATTTATGATTCAGCTGTACCACTGGTATGATATTAGTGCTGTATCCTCTTCACTGCACATGATACCTTCAGTGACCTTCAGAAGGTATTTCCCTAAGGGATTTTCTCCAGGGTGTGCATCAGTGCTATTGGTCACTGGATTTCCAGACACTTTCTACCTGGGGTCAAAGTCACATCTTGGAGGAATTATTGACATCTCACCATACCTCACATCAACAAACTACACCTGGTGAGACCAGTCTCTGACAGGTCTGGGCAGATCGATTAAACTACTAATAAATATTTCCAACATTCCATAGTCGTGCTCTTCCTGATTTTATGGGATAGGTGCTGATCTTAGGGAGTACATTAATCAATTGCCAAATTGGGTATGCTGGGATGTAGCCAGTATTTTCCTTTGCTCTCTGGCATAACGCAGGGGCTTTGCCTACCTGGATGTCTCCTGCTGTACAGAGTGATGTCTGTTGAAAAGGAAACGTGTCATCTAGAAACCAAATTAATGATGATGTTACAAACCAGAGGTCAGATTTTAATTGTTTGTCTATGCCTTACCCTTGTTATGAATCCTCAATTTTGAGATGGGCCAATTAGATGAATGCATGCCAATAAAGCATGTAACATGTCTAACCACCATCTCGTCATTGTTCACTTATGTACAGTACTATGAGTTTTCACTGTCTGATCAGTAACAGATGCATATCACCTCCTGTTTGAGTATTCATATTGAAGTGAAAATAATGGGCCTCATTCTGACCTTGCCAATCCAGAAACAATGGTGATGGTGAGCTTACTGGTACCGTTGATTCCGGACCGGCATAGTACATGTCTACCTGCTGGAGCCATCATGCCCAACAGGTCTGACCCAGCCAGGCACAACGGCCATGGTAGGCAGACCTGTCACGGAAGCACTGGCACTGTTAACAACAATGTTATATTTTCATGAATACCAGCTGATAGTAAACATTGGCCTAAGCACATTCGCATCACACTGTAAATCGCATTGTGGTTCTCCTGTCGAAGGAGGGAAGAAGACTGATACTTGACTGGATACAAAGCATCTCTGATATGTCTGTTCCAAATACACAGAAAGAGGTGAAAGCTTTAATAGGCATATCCTCATATTGGAGACAGTGGATCCCAAATGTATCTTTGTTGATAAAACCTATGTTGGTACTGACAAAGAAGGCCATTCTTTGCCTTTACCATGGAACATGGATTGCCAGAACGCTTTTGATCTGCTTAAAGCTGCGATGTGTTCAGCACCAGTTTTGGGCACACCGAATTACAAGAAAGGCTTTGTTTTGTATGTGAATGAATGTGATGGATGTGCTTTGGCTGTTTTGACACAGGAACATGAGTGCAAGAATAGGATGTGCGGCTATTTTTCCTCCACGTCAGACACTGTTGCATGCGCTTTGCCCAGATGTTTGAAAGCTGTAGCTGCTGCTGCTGCATCTTTGAAACAATGTGAGGGTATGGTTTCAGGTCATTCTTTAACCGTTATGGTACCCCACTCCGTAGACGTTCTATTAAAAAGAACGCAGATGCAACATCTCACATCAGCCCGATTAACAAGATAAGAGCTGATTATATTTGCCTGCATATCCAAATTAAGAGACGTTGTTCATTGAATGCGGCTGAACTATTGCCTTCTCCACAAGAGAAGAATTGCAGTGACAAAATGTCACATAATTGCCTCTTTATTACAGAACAAGAAACTAAGGGCAGACTTGACTTAACTGATACACCCTTAAAGCATCCACAAGGGGAACTATTCTGTGATGGCTCCTGTTTTAATCTTCCCGGATGGTACTTCCACCATTGCTTAAACAATCAACAGGTTAATCACTACTGTGGAGACTAAACAAATTCCGCATAATTCTGCGCAGGCCGCAGAGATTGTTGCCCTAACCAGAGATTGTGAAATTTCTGAAGGGCCTAGTGTAAATATATATACAGATAGTCAGTACGCATTTGGGTGGTTCATAATTTTGGTCGACTGTGGGCTGAGAGAGGATTCTTGACCTCACATGGAACAAAAATTCAACATGGCACTCTGAAAGTCCAGTTGCTGTCAGCACTTGCGCTTACTACGCAACTAGCAATAATGAAGTGTGCCGCACACCAGAAAGTGACGGACAATGTAGGAAAAGGGAATGCTTTTGCTGACAGAATAGCCAAACAGACTGCTATTGATTTGCACTCAAAGATCTACGTGTTCGATCCAACAAAATGGGTTACTGACACTTGTATGATGGACGATAGGATTAGCTGTATAAAAGAAATTCACGCTGAAGCTACCCCAGAAGAAATCAAACAGTGGGCTGAGGGTCCAGCGGGTCTAGATAATGAGGGTTGTTGGGTGGATAATGAGAAGCAAAGATGGATGCTACCCAATGCCTATGTCACTGCTATGGTCACCATGGCTCATGGCTCAACACACATATGTGCCAACATGATTTGCCAACAGTTAGATCCCGTCTGGTATAACATTAATATCCAGAAAACTGCTTAACATCTGGTCCAGAGTTGCATGATATGCTTGCAACATAACATTGGGAAGGGAACACCAACAGCGAAGGGCAGTTTTGGTCCCCCCTCCATGCCTTTTGGGGTGATCCATTTTGATTTCATTGAGATGGAACATTGTCAAAACTATAAATATATCCTAGTTGTGATCTGTGCCTTTAGCGAATGGTTTGAGTCTTTCCCACTGAAAGATGCCACAGCAATGTCAACGGCAAACACCATGCTTAAGGAATATTTTCCTAGGTTCGGCTTGCCGAGAGTAATTTGGTCCGATAATGATCCCCATTTTATCGCTGCTGTCATCCTGCAAGTATGTGTGGGATTACAAATTGATAAACGGTTCCACTCGGCCAGACATGCTCAGAGTGCCGGCCTTGTGGAACGCCATTATAAAATTGTCAAGGTGTGTGCGAACAGCAATCTGAAATGGCCTGACCCTTTGCCAATAGCCTTACTATCAATGCGGATAACCGCACAATCAAAAACAGGGCTTTCCCCCTATGAGATTGTCATGGGGAGACCAGCCAATGTATGGAATGCACTGAGGCCCAAGCAGTTGAAAGAAATGGAGTACCCACTCTTATCTGACTATTATGATCAGTTGACTCAAAACTTGTGTTTGATTCACCAACAGGTACGAGGAGCCCTCCCTGTAAAATACACAGGTCCAGGTCATCGACTCCGATCTAGTCAGTGTATCCTGGTGAAGAACTTCGAGAGGGGCACCTGCTTTGCACCTCTTTGGAAAGGACCACTCCAGATCCTTTTGTCTATGCAAACCGCAGTATGAGTGACCAGAAAGAAACACTGGATCCATGTGACACATGTGAAGAGGATTCCTTTTCCTTTGCCCTATGACAAAGGGGAGGAGAAAGGAATTGATGATCCTGATGCTCACAATGAGCCTGCTTTGTTCAACACCAAGGGTGTCATGAAAGTCCTTCCTAAGACTGTGGGGCCTGGGTAGATTGTTGCTTCTTCTTCGAAAGTCCTTCCTGAGCCCATGGGGCCTGGGGAGATTGCTGCTTCTTCATGTTTTTCTTCACCGTCATTTGATCTTGTTTCTGCTTCTTCATCTTCTTCAGGAAATGGCAACACTTTGTTCACCGATCATTCAGTTCCTGGAGTTGTAAGGTACAATCTCGCAATCACGGAACAGGATTTAGATTTAGAGCCTGCTGACATTACATTAATGTAATAGAATAGGAAAGGACATCTAGGATTCTGTGCCCACAAGAAACCCACAAGAAACCACCATTGAACCAGTCCCTCGTCATTCCTCTGATGCATACAATAGGAGGCAGGGACCGGCAAAGTTACCTTCAATCAAGATAGGCCAAGTGGCCAAGTGCCACCCACTGATGAACTAAAAGAGACTAACAGAGAGGCTTCTTAACATACGCTGAGAAACTATGCCTATTATAGAGGCCACTCCTATTAATAAAGATACTGATAATTTTACTGATAACAGTCTGCCCATCGAGGGTCATGGTCCCCGAGGACCAAATGGATAATGATTACAATAGCAGCTTGTATTATAATTGAATTGACATTCAGGTTTTGGTATCTGGAAAGTACACATCCGTTTGACGTTTTGTTGTCAACTGCAAGTGTCTCTAGTATATCTCCACCATATTTGCATTTGCACACTCTTCATCCTCGAGACCTCCAACATAGAGGGGGTTATCATAACAACACCCTCTTGATGATCATGAACGCAACTCATGACATTCTAAATAAGACCAATTGTTGGATATGTTCACATCTGCCACAACATTTGGAAAAGGGATTGGGCTGATATATACATCAACTCCCTCTAACTACTGCTTGTTGTGCCTCACTTAGGGCATTATTCTTTGGTCGATGGAACAATAGTGACACTGGGAAATTTGATGGGACTAATCTCAATGAATTTGAAAAACAAGTTTTAGCACCTTTAGGATGTTCTTTGGTTGCAAATAGGAGCAATGTTGCTTCTAGTAGGCCATCTTATAGACTTTCCAGATCTTTCCAATAAATGATTACCTTTAAAATGGCTCCCATAGGTAATAGGGATGCCATGCCTTCCTATACTGTTAATCATAGTCCAAACTCTGTTCCATTTAGCATACGAAGAGAGGGTTTCCAAACAATGGGTACATTTGAGGGATATATGAACATTGCTGTGCTAACTAGTGAAAATAGACCTCCATATGTAGGAGATCCTGTTTACTTTGCTTGCAGTAATGAGGCATAGCCTTGGTTGCCAAGAGATTGGGAGGGTACTTGTTATGTAGGTATACTATTTCCAGGCGTATATGTTGCCACCACTGCTGAAGTTCCTAGAACTCCTCGCAGGCAGGATGGTGCCACTCCCTTACAGATTCTGGGTGATGTTGCTAAATCCTTTGTGCCAGTTTGGGGACAGATAATAAACTCCCAAGATATTAGAAAATTGGCAAGGGTTTTAGAGAAAACCATCAATGAAACCACTGAACCACTGACATCCTATACAACATGACACTAGAGCAAAAGGCTATTAGATCAGTGGCTCTTCAAATTAGGATGGTGCTAGACATCATTCTAGTTGAGTGTGGAGGGGAGTGCAAAATGGTGGGATCTGTGTGTTGTGTTTTTGCACCTGATTCCTCCCCCACCATATTTAAGACAATTAAGGCATTGCACACCTTAAGTACTGAACGTTCCAGAGGGAAACTGGGATATTGGCACATGGTTCTGGGATTTGTTACAATCTTGGGGTTGGAAAATATTTGCAGTTCTATTGGTGATTGTACTGTTGGCATTGTACTGTTTGGCTGCTGTTGGATACAATGTCTTCCTGTCATTTGTTCTATGATAGGGGGAAGTTATGCACAAGCGGATGGTAAACTAGAACTTAAGACACATATGCCCGGAAAGATTATCAATGCCTTGGTAATGCAGGACATCGCTATAAAGGAGTTAATGGTGATCGATATTTTTGAAGATAGCTCTTAAAAGAGTAATGCTCTTGGCTTAGGCCAAAAGGAGGGTTTGTAAAAGTATATTTTGCATGAATACCACCTGATAGTAAACATTAGCCTAAGCACATTTGCATCACATTGTAAATCGCATTTGAATGAACCTGAAATCGGCTGACTACGCCACCATTTTAAGTTATCTGCCATTTTGTTGGAATTTGTGTTTTCGGCTCCAGCATAGACAAGTGAACTCTGTGCTGTGTCAACGTAGATAAACATGCAGAAGCTGCTAAGGTGGATTGTTTGTCCTGCACTAAGGAAACCTTGGAGCTCAACAAGAGCCGTGCTAATCAGTAATTTAGATGCCATCTCTACCAGCAGTGTCTTCCCTGTTCAAATAGCGAAACAGAATGATGAATAGCTGAACATGTGCTTTTGCTGAAATCTTTTCTTTTCGCTCCTTGAAACTAAGTGGACTTGAAACTTAAGAACAAATAGTAGACAAATCTAAGTAAATGAAATAAGTACTGTTAACTTTGTGTCCAATGTTTGAAAAACATATGAAGTTTTTAACAGAAAACGATTAACTATTCAAAGAATGTTTGAACATGTATTAGTTATGAGGAAAGGCTATGTACCCTACGTAAATGTGTTACATGAAGAGGGGCTGGACGATGTGTCCGGGATTGTAAGAAAAATGTATAAATACTCATGGTTTTGAAATGTCCAGCACTCTCTCATCTCACAGTATCTGCTTGCACACATTGTGGGGTGTTGAGAGGCAGACAGCTGTTCTGTTAAATAAAGTGTACTTATACATTAGTACTCGTGACTGGCTTATTCCTATTATGTGGTATTAAGCTTCGATATTCTTTTAATCTTTTATGTTAAGCCCAAAGTTGCGAGTAGCAACATTTTTAACGCAAGAAGAAAGGACTTGTGTGTATGTTTGCACTTTAAAGAAAGCCAAGTTGAGGTCCAGGTGCAGAGGGGTCTGGGGCCACATGGTCGGTCATTCGAAAGGCTCTGACGGGGACCTGTTTTTGAAACTACAACAACCAAAATGCCCTAGAAAAGGGTGGTGTGAGGAGTCAGAGTGGTCCTATAAGGGTCACGTCAAATCAGTATCAGGCAATATTATCCCCATAAATAATGTTGCCATATATATAGTCGCCAATAAATGACATAGGCAACATTATTTATAGGGATAATTCATGGGGTAAATGGGGGTGGGGGTTGCCGGGGTGTCTCACAATCCCTTTAAAAAAAATATGGGGGTTGTGGGGGTGTCCGCTGCAGGTTCCATGAGGTAATATCGCTGCAAATAACGGTACCTTTCTTGTATGGCAACATTTTTGCGGGGATATTATCACATGGAACCATAAATTCCCTTATACAATCGAAAGTCTCTGGCCCATTGCCAGAAGAAAGCTAGGGGAAGGCAACCTCGCTTTCCACTATGATTGTGAACTGTGGTAATTGGAAAGTGTGAACCCAACAGCGGGATGGTGAAAGAAAGGTTAAGAGAAAGAAACACAGCTTTTTGATGAAACTGAGCAATCAAAGTACTGTATTAGGAATATATGAACTGTGTTGAAGAAAGGCTGTAGTGAACTCAAGGGAGCAATGCACATTTTTGTGAGAAGGATCCAAGCCCGACAGAAGGAGATCCCAGGGGTGAAGAGCAATCACTCAAAGAACTTTTGTTTGTTTGCCATTGTGAAATCCGAGCAAAGACCAATTGCCCATGGTTCAAGATCACTGAGAGAACTTTTGTTTATTTGTTACTTTGAATCAGTAAACCTTCTAAGGAAAGAGACTTAGGGCCTCATTACGACCCAGGCGGTAAGTTACCGCCTGGGCCGTGACTTTACCACCATGGCGTAAACTATGTTTACGCCATGGTGGTTGGCGGACTTACCGCCCCATTCCGACCTTGGCGGGGCGGTAAGTCCCCAATCCCCATTTACCCTTCCCCATTCCCATTTTTGCCCCATAGGGCATAATGGGAGTGGGGAAGGCGTTAATTACGCCACCGTAAATTACGGTGGCATAATTAACTCCATGGTCCCTTAGCGCCATGGATTTTAACACCTGCTAAAAGCAGGTGTTAAGTCCGCCATGGCGCTAAGGGACCTCGTACTCAGGCGGTAAGGGTCGGCGCTGTTTACGCCGCCGTAAAACCCTTACCGCCTGAGTCGTAATGAGGCCCTTAGACTCTGAAGAGGTTTTTGGTATCATGGAGTTAAACTGTGAACCTCATGCTGTCGAGGCCCAGAGTGTACTGTGCTCGAGAGTCCCACCTAATCCTGTGCGGAAGGGAGACCCAGCCATACCATTCTGACCTTTCATTTTGTGAACACCTCTTTCTTTTCTGGTTAACGTTATTTTTATAACTAATAGTAAGGATTGGCATTTTTTCTTTTTTTAGCACAGGCCATTTTTGAAGCCTCTAGAAGACTATAACCTGACTCCCCACAAACTACTAGAAGACTGTCATCAGACTCTCCCTTCCCTACTGGAAACCCAAACTTGGAGCCTTTCTGAAGCACTCATCCCCTTTGCCCCCATCATATCCTTCTCCAGTAGACAAGGAGTCTCTCCCAGATGGTTCACGATAGCCCTAAAAAATCTTACATCTCAGAACCACATCCTAGAATGCAGATGGACGGTAGACCCATCGTCATCTGACAGAATGGCCTACAGTTACCAGCTCAAAGCTTACCGTGCAGAAATATGCAAGGCCAACAAAAATCCTATTACTGGAACAGAACTACAAATGCCCCAGAATCCTCAATGGAATTCTTAAAGCTTATCTTTGAACTTGGTGCCCCAGCCTGCACCTCCACCACTCCAATCCACCCCCAAACCCTCTGTGATTCCCTCTCAGACCACTTCCACAACAAAGCCCTAAAACAAAGCAATTCCATCCTCTAAAATAGCATTGCTCACCTGTCACTCCCTGCAACCTCACTTGTGACATCAGAACCACCCTCCACCCTCCCACTCTTCTCATCTGTCTCTCCACTCTCCCACCCAGAATTCCTCAAGCTAATGTCAATCAGCTGGTCCTCAGGACCCCGTTGAGAAATATTGACATCCACCTGCACCAGTGACTTCACAAGATCTATTGTCAACACATCACCTTCCCAGCAAAATTCAAAACTTCCTACATCAAGCCCCTGCACAAAAAGTCCTCACTCCACCTTCTTGACCTGACCAATTAAAGACCTATCTCAAACAACTGATTTATAGTAACATTAACTGACTGAGTGGCATACTTACAACTATGCCTCTTCAAGGAACTGAATCCTGCCCAATCTCCATCTGGGATGACCTTAGATGATACTGTGCCACCCTAATCATATTCAACCTCTCTGCAGCCTTTGGCACCACTGACCATGCCATCCTCATGGAAAGACTTCACACAATCGGCATCAGTGACTCAGCTCTGAAGTGGATATCCTCCTTCCTCTCTAACAGATCCCAAATAGTACACATGCCTCCATTCTCCTTGACTCCCCAACCAGTCACCCACAGAGTGCCGCAGGGTGCTTCACTCTCCCCACTCCTCTTTAATCTCTACCTGAGCCCCCTTCCCACACTCATTCCATCCCATGGTCTCTGGTGCTATAATTACACAGATGACAGCCAAATCATCCTCAAAATTCCAAAGGGACCCTCCTCTCTCTCCCTCAATCTTGTATCTCAGAAATCAAACACTGACTACCAAACACCACCCACTCAACCCAGGCAAAACCTAAATCATGCCTTAAGGGAAGACCACCTTCTTCTCCCAACTCAACCGATGCCCACTCCCTCTAGGTACATCGCACACCATATCCCACACAGTAAAAAATATCTGATGCATTCTGGACGCAGACCTGACCCTTTCACATCAGATCATTCTGTTACAAAATGCTGTTATTCGCACAGTCGCATTTTCTGCTACATTTTACCCTACCTCACCTTCCCTCACAGAGTCTTTGTGATCGTTGCTATCCTCTGTTCATGCTTAGACAATTCTTATGCCCTGTACCTGGAGGCCCAGGCATCACAGCAAGGAAAACTAAAACATGCACAAAACACCACCGCAACTCTCCTCCTGGCCCTAGGTCCAAGAGAACATATCACACCCTCCCTCTGTGTCCTTCATTGGCTTTCCATGGGGTGACGATCCACCATTAAGGCAATGTGCATCACCCTTTCGAGCTCTTCACAACATAGGACTGGAATACTTGCAGCATAACCTTACATGCTGTGGTCCTAACAGAAACCTCAGATCAGGCGCAGCACTTTGTCTCATCATCCCAGTCACAAAATCATCCTGAAAGGGGAGCTCCTCTCTCTCAGTCCAAGCACCCACCATCTGGAACTCAATGCCATTAACCATCCACCGCATTGAAGACCACCTTGCATTCAGGAAGGCTCTCAAACCTGGTTCTTCCCATCTGTACCCTCTCAGACTTAGCCCATCTAATGCGCTGACTATTTGGGGGCACCTGAGGTGTCAATGAGGTGTGACATAGCACTCGCAAGATTGTAAATCAGCCATACATCTATGATTTGCTCTGCAAGACCATATCTGTGTGTCATTCCTTCTTCACTGGAACATCATACACTCCATCCCATGGAAAGTAACTGTATCCCACCAAGGGCCTTCAAATCTCCATATATCTGCAATAAACACTGTTCAGCTACACCCGCCCAAACACACACATCAACCGTGGCCTCAGTGCCACCTGAAATAGAATACAGCAGAGTCCCTTGCGAATTTCAGAACTGCCCTTCACATAATCTGACTATTTTGACTCACCTGACTATTTTGACAATTTGTCATGGCACCAGTCCTCTTACCTGATAAGTATGGATTGCTGTTAGAGACCTAGGCTCTCCCTACCTGCCTGTGTGATGGCTAAACATGCACACACTCATTTTACAACTGCTTTCATCACTTCTAATACTTCTAACTGTGGTCTTCCAAAGGGCGCTCTTCCCTATAACACTTTGAGGCCATCCAAATGGTAGCAGGTGCTTTACACATTCCAAATTGAAGAACAATATTATTATTATTATTATTATTATTATTATTATTATTATTATTATTACTACTATAATTATTATTGAACACAGACCTAGCTTTGGAGTGCATTACAATCATAGAGGAGAGAATATGGTGAAGGGAGTGAGGAGCTAACAACAGGGGAGGGAGAAGGTCAGCAATGTGTCAACAAGGGATTTACAAGCAATCAGGAGCAGAATCAATGGGGGCCATGTCACCCAGTCTCAGGTAGGCTGGGAAGTGGTCGGTGTGTGGACCTAGGTGTTAGGGAGGAGCCATTCCTTAAAAAGAAGAGTCTTGAATTCCTGCCTAAACTCTAGAAATGGGAGAGTGAGTCTGATGATGATGGGGTGATGATCTCTATTCTTGATGACATTGCCTTACTTCAAGACCGCAGAGAGGTTGGAGTTTTGATTCTCCTTGACCTCTCTGCAGCTTTTGATATGAGTGATCACAGAATGCTGCTGCGCAGGTGATTGGCAGATGATTGGCATTGAGGGTTCTCCACTTTTATGGTTCTCATCCTTCTTATGTGATCATTTTCAGAAAGTATCACTTCCTGCGTTGAAATCCTCTCCAACAGCTTTGACGTGTGGTGTCCCACAAGGATCCACCTTATTTCTCTTGCTGTTGGTTATGTACCTCCGCGCCCTGGCTGATCTTATTTCGAGTCATGGGGTGTGTTTTTACAGTTATGCTGAAGACACACAGGTTTTGTTTCGCTTAAGTTCCATGGGGACGGATCCTCCTGTTAATGTGAGGAATTGCTTATCCTCCATTGCAGAATAGGTGGCCTTGAACTGGCTTAAATTAACCAATGACAAAACCGAGTTTTAGTGGTGGTTCTCCCTCTGCTGGACCCTCATGGAGCACCGACTATTGGCCTGCGGCTCTGGGGCCCTGACTAGAGCCAGTAGAGGCAGTAAAAAGCCTGTGGCTCCAGAGAGGCCCACATTTGGTCTGTTTGCCAGATGGTATTTGGTCAATTCAAAGTGCTGAAAAAGGTTTTGCCATTTTTTCGCTCTGAGTTAAGGTGTATACCTCTACAATCATGGATTCCATCAACTTTTGCAATGGCATCTACCTTGGGCAGCCAGTAGGCCTGATTGAGTGCCCACAACTCTATTGGCGCTGGGATCCCCTAGGCTCTCCCACTCCCTGGACCTATTCCTCCAAGTTAACTGGCTGCCAAACGGGAGTCAGAGTCAGTTTAAAACATTATGCCTGGTGCATCAAGCCATTCATAATACTGGGGTGGAATATATCTGTTCCGCGGTTACATTATGTAAGCCCTCTAGAACCCCTGAGGTCCTCCTCACAAGTTATGCTTAAAATCCTGAGTCATCATAGGGCCTGAGCAGGTGGACGCTCCTTCTTAGTTTTGGCTCCTACTATGTGGAACTCACGGCCGGCACATCTGCGTGATACTGTTAACTATTTTCAGTTTCAAAAGAAATTGAAAACACATCTCTTCTAAGGCTTGACCTTCTTACTGGCTCTCCTCCCTCTATCACTGGTTATAAGCGCATTGATGCCTTTGGGCCTTAGTCCGTGCTTTACAAGTTCCTATACAATACAAAACAATGCAGCCATGTATAACTCAGCCCAGCCAGAGTGTGTACCTGGGAGAGCTTCTAGCCAGAAGGCTGGAGCACAGATGAGGCTTGCTTAACCAAGGGTCCAAGAGAGGATTGTGTCAGTCCCGGCAATACCTTGTCGGAATAAAGGCAAATCCTGAGGGACCCCAAGTGAGGATTCTTGGCAGAAGGAGATTGTCCGTTTTTGTCGGAGATGCCCAGCAGCAAGCAGCAGACTTTGGGTGACATGGAAACTCCCCCTCCAGAAGGAATTGTGAAAGCAAAGTATCTTTGTCAGAGGAAGTTACAATTTAAACAACGTTACTTCCACGGGGGCACAGTGCCATGATAGATGTCTTGCTTTGATTCTAAAAAACTCGCCTTCAATCCCAGGCAGGTGGTTTAGTATAGAGCACTCAAAAAGGTCGAATGTTGGCTTTATCGTAGTTTCTGTTTGGCAGTTGACTCATTCTAATGCATCACTATAGAGAGTGAGTGGCTTGTAAGGTAATATGTCCCTGACTCAATCACATAGGACTTCCATTACCAATCCTATTAAGGCTATCCTGTTGTAAATGCAGACACTATATCAACCCACAAGTATCACATTTATTTAGAAAGGAAACGTATACATTTGATGTGATACACACCTCTTTTGGTTACATT
Source organism: Ambystoma mexicanum (assembly GCF_040938575.1). NCBI lineage: Eukaryota > Metazoa > Chordata > Amphibia > Caudata > Ambystomatidae > Ambystoma > Ambystoma mexicanum. The sequence continues at coordinate 458,762,337 of NC_090938.1, read as the reverse complement.
TTACGCAATTCCACAATGTTCTTCGAATCTAAACAATTCAACACATGCATTGCACCTTCCCAAATATTAAAATCCATTATACTCATAAACATAGCATGCCGCCTATAACAACTGGACCCGGCCAAACCAACAAGTCTCTTTCAGCCAGTCATTTTGGCACCCCTCCAAGCAAATGAGGCGAGGGTTACTGCTTAAAGGGGTACACTAGTCTCCTCTGCGCTCCCCCTGCAGTGGCATTGCTAGTCAGATATTCTGATGTACCTTGCTTTGGGCCTGGCTCACACCAGTTGCTAAAATAAGCCATCACATTTCAAACACCGTATTCTGGTACTTTCCATGAGTGAAGAATGCTTTAAAACCACCCAAAATTCAGGATGGACTGCACCGCATGGCCGTTTGATTAGAGCCATCTCTCTTGTTTTGCTCACGGAGGACAACCTACATATTAGGCTATAATGAGGTTGTGCCGATGACGGCTTGATGGACGACGACTGGAGAGTTAATTAGGCACCTTACGTGGATTTATGTGTATGATATTGACCATTTAGTTGAATGGGAAACTTCAGTCAATAGATTAAGTGCTGAACAGTCGGCTGCTAAATGGAGGCCGGTGACGCATCATATATTTTTAGGGAGCTGAGTAATTCCCTTTGTGAAGTCCCATCAAGTCGTTCTTTGCAAACTTGAACAAAAATCTTTCATAGTGGGCTTGGGTGATAGCTGTTTATACCTCTGTGACTTACGACACACTAAACCTAGTAGATAACAGTGCAGTCCGACCCCTCCTTAGACGGTTGAATGCTGATCATATCGCTAACTTATATTACCTGACCATGCCCCATGTTGAGCCAATAGCCATACACATATTTTTCAGGGACCACCAATGTTGGCCAGGGACGTCATTTCACCAAAATGCCAGGGGTCGTGGAAGTGATATCACACGACCCTTGACCCTGGATGACATCACAGGAAGTGATGTCATTTGACCCCGAAGTGATATGTGGGAAACAATGGACCATGACCTTTCACCTTTTGACAAAACAGGAAGTGGCATCACATAGCATTGTACACTATGAAACATGTGGTTATGATATCACTATAATGTGATGTACATTTCATACAAGAATGGATCGCCATATCTATCGTTAATATCAGTGTGTATAGGCCTATATTACCAAATTACTGTGAATGCAAGCAGACGTCCATGAACAAATGTGTTATTATATAGCACTTACGCTTAAGTGCTTTATATAGAAAAAATATACACCCAAAATATCACCGAACCTGTGTTGATACTCATTTATTGACCTCAGAAGGATGAAAGGCTGAGTTAAGGCGTTTAAGAGCAGACTAAATCAGTGACTCACCCACTGAAGTCTGCCTGAAATAAACCTTTAATGAGTCTAGCAATTATTGTATAGAATTCCAGAAAGACACATTATTTGGTCTTCCTATTCTTTCTTATTTAGGGTCAGTGCTGAAAGTGTTAGACTTGTGGCACTCCTGTTCTTATATTTCTTCTTTTTTTTAAGGGGCCTGAATAAGAAAACCAGCCACTCCAGAAGTAAAGAGCCACATGGTGCTGGCCACAGCCCAGGAGCTTGCAGTACCAATAAATAAATAAATAAATAAATACATAATTTAAAAAATATGTTTTTTTAGAGGTCGCAAGGGAGACCACAGAGGTCGCAATAGAGACCTCAGAGGTTGCAGTTGCGACCTCTGGCGACCCCTAAATGACATACCAGATGTTGGCACTTTCCAGCTGTGGGGGTCCCTTGAACACCATTTTAGACATTCAGGAGGTGGAGTGGAAACAGAAAGAGTAAAGTGAGGAAAACTCGCTTTCACTCTTTCATTTTCCTCTTTGTCTTGTGAAAAAGTAAACGCCACTCGCACATTAAGCTTTGCCTTATTTAGTAATGTGATCCTATGGAAGCTGAATGTTCATTAGCAGGTGCAAATGCGAGGCAGATTCCATAGGAATCCATTCTTTTGCACTCTGAGGCCCTCGGGCATGTAGAGCCCTACCAAACAATAAAATAAATAAATAAATAAATACATTTTGCTCCTACAAGAAAAGCTCATGTAGATGTTAAACACAGCGCTGAGGATGGAAGCATGACACATATCGTATCTCTGCCTCGCACCACTCCTCTGCTTTGCCTACGCATGGAAATGGACTGGAACATTTGGTATCAAGTAATAATATCGCCATACATAATGTCCCCATGCATAATGCCTCTGGGAAAAGCCATTGGCGACATTATGTATGGTGACAGGTTGCGGGGATATTCCCTGCTCCCATTTAAAAATAAAAAAATAAAACTAGGTTGCGGGAGTGTCTCCCGCATATTCAATGTAATAATGTCTCTGCAAAAAACGACAACTTTTTTGTCAGGGGACATTTTTGCGGGGACATTTAATGGAGGCATAAAAGCAATACACCTTGCTTTCAGGCTCAACATACCACCTATTGTAAAATGAGGCTGCCTCTGTGCTACATGTCCTCCCCACAGAGTATCCTTCCAATTGGTTCTGTGTTTGAATGAGATAAGACCCTTTTGATATGTTTGTAGTTTAAGCCTCTTTTTGAAGGCTGACATTGTCTCACGTTCCATTTTCAGATCGTATCGTAATTGTCGGAATTGGGTTTGAGTGCTATTAGGGGAATCAGAAGAGCAGTTTTCTTGAAGAGAAAGGAGGTAAATGCATGGGGATGCCTTCCTGCGGGATCTGTGGATTAAAACAATAGCGTAAAAAAATGTCAGACAGGTACAGTATTTGTATTTTAAATGTGTATTCATTGAAAAAGAAAAAGTGTTTTGTCAAGAGGCTCTATACAAAAGGTATTGATGGCTGCTATTGTCCTTTTTCATTTTATTTATTTAAGAAATGTATAAAGTGCTCCCTATCCCACAGATAGCAGAGGGCTATAAAATGACATTACATATACAGAATATGGATATAGAAAGAACAATAGCATAAACAATGGAAACTGTGTTAACTGTGTTAAACAGCAAAAATATATAAATCATACAGGTAAAGCGTTAGAAGCATACTGCCAAATCTGCAGGCTACTAGACTTAGGGATATTTAAGGGAACACAGATGTGTTTTTTGTTTTTCTTTTTAAATAAAAAGCCATTTAATCCCTACTGCTGGATGTTTTGTATAGTCATAATATAGTCGTTAATACGCTTAACTGGATGGAGCCATAGGCCGGTCATGGCACTCAAAACAGACATGAAAAATGTAGGGCCTCATCACGAGTTTGGTGGTCATTTGGTCCCATGAGTTTAGCATGGGATTACAAGAGGTGATAGGGCATTGTTAATCCTCATATTTGCAGTCCATAGGACTCCATGGGGATTTCTGTGAAATTACTGTGAGGAGTAATTTCTCTGCTGTAATTCTGCAGATTTCTTTACCTTGTAGTGGCAGATTTACCTCCTGCATGATGCCAGAGCAAATTCCTTCACTTCAAGATCAAACATGAAGTTAGTTAGCTAGCTAGGGAACAATGGTGGTAATTCTGTTACTGCCAACAAAAGTGGTGCTAACAGAAAATCCCCATAGAACTCCATGCAGATTTTGGTGAAATTACCACCGGAGGTAATTGCGGTGATGGTAATGCTGATGATTGGGCCGTTTCTTGGTGATAAGGCAGCTGAATCACCTACTTAATTTTGCTGGAGGTTTTCCCTCCACCTCACCACGAAAGTTGTAGTATGGTGGTGCAGTAATGCAGCAGTAATGCAGTGGTAACTGAGTTTCCCCCTTTTTTTCCCACACTGCTGTGGAGGCCCATTATAATGTGCTTAGCAAGGCTCACTGTGGGGTAAAAACAAGTAGCTGCTGTGGATTGTATTTAACCCTCCTCAATTATAAAACATTATTATAGAAAGCATGGTGTCTGTCAAGGTCTCCATTCTCCAGATTATTGTTTATGTACATTTTGGGAGCATTTTTGATAGGTCATATTTTTATTTACATGGAAGGAAATTGACATTTATTCTCTGTCCACTTTGGCCAACCCTTGCTGGCGCAGCAGCATCCCTCACAAGAATATGCCTTTGAAAAAAGCCTATTTCTACACAAGGCCTTCTACAAATCAAAATACCTATGCCAACAATGTCAAACGTGAGACACTCTAGAAACACTAAACAACAACCTGATACAAGGACACATCAGCCTTTTGAATGTATGTAAAATTGTTGCATGTCAAACTTAACGTTTGTCACAAAGTTGCATGTGGCAGTGATGTTTCCAGAAGAGCAAACCGACCCAGTTCTGTAAGATGCAGGCTCACAAACGGAACGCACAATACAGCATGGTTCGGCTTTCATTTTCTCTATTTTCAAATCCCTGATTGCAAAATGAAATAAAATGCAGGCTGGAGCTCTTTATTGGCTGTCGATGCGTCAAACACTTATTAACAAACACCACACAGTAGCCTTAAGTTAAGAACTTATAATTATAGTATGCAAATTGAGAAACAAGTGGGTTTCATTAAAAAGCTGTTTGAAATCTCAGATCTGGACACCGTTCAGTGGCTAAATGTGAACTTTAGAATCTCCATTATGTAATTGAGATTTTAGAGGGCTCGTTAATCACGACAACAATTAGTCAGGTTGCTAAAGGGCATGGAATGTAACTAGATTTTCCTTTTTGGGGATATGGCTGTTGACTGCACACAATATTGAGTAGGCTGCAGAGGGCGATGTGGGTTAAATGCAGTGGTATTACCATATACTGCCACATTACTGCACTGCTCAACTATGAGGCGGGCAGAAAGTTTGAGGATTGAACTCCAGCTATGAGCTGGAGGTAAATCTGCCAAATTTCTGCCCATTTTTGGTGGAGTTACCACAGCAGAATTATCACTGTGGTAATTCCTCCAAAAACTTCCCATTGAGTCCTATTGACCACATCAAAAAATGGGGACTTACACCACCACCACCACTTTTAATGCAGCGGTAATACCACCAGACCAAGTGGCGGTAACGGTAAAACAGTTTTTTAGTATCTGGGTGGCTTTACCACCCAGATACCTCCTACATCGTAATGAGGCCAATTGTCCTGAAAGCTGCACAACACTCACCTAATCAGCCCAGCACTACTACTAAACCAGCAGTGATCCCAATCAGAAAAGTGAAACAGGCATGGCACAACAGGTATATCTTATTTGCCTTTTTTGGTAACATGTGCAGAGGGCAGGCTATATTCTTCAAGAGAATTTGGAGCTGATACAGATGCAACACAAAAAACAACAATAAAGTGTAAAGTGGTACATACATAAAATAATGTCCATTCAAGGTTCTATTAAAATAGGAACTTTAATAAAAACGAACTATGCACACAGATCATTAAAAACACTAAATACCCACCCCTATAAAGGAAACACAGAGAATGTAGACTTTGAGGGAAAGGGGATTACTTTGGGTAAAGACAAGTGTGCTGGCAACTGATTTGATCAGCAAATGTCAAACATACTTCAAAGTGGCTCAAGTGGCATTGTACAACTCAATAGAGCCCTTTAAGGTGGACCAGTGAGACAGAACCACTGCACATATCTGGGTGGCTTGCAAGCTTTGTTCCAGCGTCTTCACTCTTTTCTGCAGTCGAGCCTGTGTTGAGATGGCCTATTGCTGTTGAAGAGAAGAGGTCAAATTACTCCCCCTGCACTGACAGACACCCCAACTGGAAGAAGAACCAAAGACAATAGGGCTGCCGATCACATGAGCTTGCACCAACCCCCACTGCACCCACAATGGACAAGTATCATGAGAAGTATCCCGTCAGCCATCCCTACAACCCCGGAGCGGTACGAACATTACCCAGAGTGGATGAAGAGACACGAGACGGAGCTGGAGACAGCTACATGGACAGAGTCGACTAAAGCGCCTAGAAGCCATGTTGGGTCGTTACAGACTACACAGCCTAGTTGCGTCAGACATGAAGCACACGTGCCATCCGCATCATCAGGACACATACACACACACACCCAAATACACGAAGAACACATGCTTACAATTCTATGAGATAGAGGACGATGACATGTACATACTGTCTGCGCGTTTGTTATTTTTTCCACTAGTTTATCGCAGCAACATAGATACTGCCAGAAGCAAGAAGATCATGTTCATATGCTTGCAGATGCTTACATGCAAATAACCCCATGGCATAGCTGGAAGGGCAGGAGCACTTGAGGGACCCGACCAAGCCATAACACATTAATCTATTGCTACTACACTGAAGGCACACGCTGAAAACCAGTCCATGGCTTAGGAAATCATGGTAGGCCTTAACCGACTTAGAAAGCCTGAAGCCCAACAAATGCTGTGTAAGCAGAACTACCGCAGTGGGGACCGAGGCCACCGCCAAGATCGCACTGTTTCAGAAGAACATCCCTTGCCCTGAACTGAAGTAACAACTGCAGTGGAAAAGACAGAATAATTCATAACTCCAGGGCTCATGAACATGGACCCGGAGCACGTGATCCAGCTGAGCTCAGAGAGAGCCAAGAATTGGTGAATGAGAAACGCAGCCGCCTCACAGACCAAGATGAAAGTTACAACAAGGTTGTTACATGCAAGCTACAGTTATGCGTTGGGAAAGGAGCAGTCACGCGGCAACAGTGGTCTATACTCAGATACTTCACAGACACATAGTTGCACCTAGCACCGTGAACAGGTACAGTCCGATTTGGGAATTGATTTGGTCCAGGCCTGGGGGCTCACGGCTCAGCCAATCACAGTTTATGGCCGTAGGGGTGGGTAGCTGGGGCCACCGACCAATCAGTGGGTCCACATACTGTACCATTTAGTGAGTAGCAATTTTCGGGAAGGTCCAGGCCTGACACCTGACCTGGTTCTGGCCAATCATTTAGCCTATTTTGGATCTGCTATAAGGGAACTACCACTCGGCAGAATATCCATAAAATGAGATATGTTTTTGGAGAAGGGCCCAGGAAGTGATGCTTTTGTGACATCACGTTCTATGAAAACTGGCCTGCGAGCCAGAGTTCTTTGAAGTTTGCCTGGAATCGCCTCCACGCATTTGATCCCTGTGGTTTTCTGGTTGTAATAAACCCCAGTTGAACATGCTACTTGTATGGACATGCATTCTTTTTGGGATTGGGAAGGAGTTAGGCGTTCTATGAGTTTGATGTCCATGAACTCCTAGCAACCCGCCCAGCTTGCCTGGGAGAGCCCTTTAAGGCGGACCAACCAGGGAGACAGAACCACTGCAAATATCTGTATGGCTTTTATGGGTGGCTTGCAAGCTTTATTCCAGTGGCTTGGCTCTTTTCTGAAGTCAAGCCTGTGTTGAGATGGACTATTGCTGTTCCAATAGTGAGTCGGCAACAAGGCAACATCAAGATGGAGCACTCTGTGTATCCAGTCCACAATTGAAACTGGATGAATTAAGGATTTCCAACAGTTCGTGAAGGCAGTTGAGTCAGGTTTAAATGATGCACCCAGTGGGTCAAATTGGTGTTTGAAGCGTGCAAGTGGGTGACTTTCAGTGACTTAGATCATCTCTGTGTCTTCTAGATCCTGTTTTATGAAACTTAGATCACTGTATTTCCGTTAAGACATAAAATATTGTGATAAACTAGTTCATTGCAATTGGCCTAGAAATACTGAAGGGCAGTCTATTTTGCACTACTACCTTAAAAAGAACTACCAAACAGAGTGCAGGTAAGAGACTACAGAAGTTGATGCTATACTCTGGAGTTCTGGACCTATCATTGGCCTCTAGTGCTCCACTGTTGATGCCCCTGACCAAAGGGTCTCCTACCTCTCAGGAGACCATGCCTCCATACAGAGAGAAGCCACAGCAGCTCATTTCTCTATCATATACACCTCTTTCTGACTACTGTCTGCTCACTACCTTCTATCCCTTTCAGCTCTCACCCCCTGCATGGATATAGAGTGCATCTAAGTTGTATAACTACATCCGAAGAAGCTGCAGGTCTCTCACTTCCCCTCACAACTCTGCATTGGAATCAGGCCCATGGTAGGATAGACAGCTGAGGTTTGGTATCTCCCTCAGGTTGACACTAATACAAACTATTAACATCAATCATGGCACAAAACCAGTGGCAGGCTTCAATTACTGTTATATGTTATGCATTGTTTAGTTATGTTGTTTTATTGTGATTTGTACAATGCACTGCTACCATTTCCATAGTCTCCCGGTGCTTTTGAGAATCTAAAAGTGTATAAAAAGTCAGTGGGAGCTACTTGGGGGATTAATGGAGAAAAAAGCAACATGTTTTGCTCGTCTGTTGGTGCAAGTAGAGTCAGGAGCAACTGGTCTCTGAGTAGGTGAGTTCTGTAGGTGGTTTGTGGTATTTCTTCAAAGGTGTATGTTTCCAAATGGCTTACTGGGGGCAAGGTGGATCTGTACCTTATGGGTGAGTTTTGGTTGCTTTTTGGATAAGCGGAGAGTTCTGACTTGGTAGTGTTGGACAAAGAATTTGTTTTAGCCGCCTTTCTTTCAAGCTGTTGGTAAGTGTGTGTTGAGTGAGGTTTTAGAAAGTGAAATTGTTAATAGGTTGTATTGATAGGATTTGAAGGCATGTTTTACATTGTTTTGTACGTTTGTTTATGGCTGTTTCTTCATTTTGAGCAGGAGTCGCTCTTTCTTTGGTAGTGGGGACTTATAGCTCCGGAGGAGAGAAATAGCTTTGCTAAGTGATGTTTCTTTATTTTGAAGGTGTGATGCTTTTTTATTAAAAAGGATATGTTGCTCATTTTGTTAATTTGGGTTATCTGTTTTGCAACCAGTGAATGGTTATGCATTGGTGGCATTGGTGGGCTATCATTTGCTGTCTGTTTCCTATTTTAGGGTTGTGGTTAGTTCGCTAGGATGGCACACTGAATAACCCATTTTATAATAGTTTCTGAACTGTCAGATGGTCTTCTATCGTTGGGATTTCATTTTGGATTGAGTCCATAGTTTTGCTTTGAGAATAGAGTAGGCAGAACCACTGCATTTGTTGTTCACATAGGGTGGCTATTCTCTAAGTATGTTTCTGATTAATCTCAGTTTCCTTGGTCAGTACGAGGGGATGCTTGCTTGTATAAATTCCAAGCATCGTCTATGCAGTGCTCTATTTGCTATGAAGAAGAATTATTTTCACTGCTAACCAGTGTAGGCTTCTCACGGCCAATGTAATGTGCTCCTTCCTTTTTAATCTTAGTAGAAATCGGGCCTTTGTGTTGTGAATGCATTGTAGTTACTTGGAGAGAGTTGGGCATTCTTAAATATAAGCTGTTGTGTAACTTATTCTTGAAATTACCATTGAGATCATTGTGTGTGATATTACAGAGTATAGAACCGATGAATAACATTTCTCCAAACAGGTGAGCAAATAATATTTGTATTAAGTACTCTGACAATGCCTTCACTTGTTTGCTTTAATTTTGTTTTCATACAAATAAATGTTCTATGTTTTATATCAATCATTTCCTCTATGGAACATGTCCCTCAGTTTGATAATGTTCAAATGTACATAAAAAGGAAGTATGAAGTTCAAGGATAAAGTTTAGGCTATGGATTAGTGTTAGAGCAGAAGTTAAAATGCAGGACATAAAAGGAAACACTGAACAGGGAAAGAAGGGCAGAAGAGAGAGGAGCGAAGTACACATGGTAAAACCATACAAGATATATTAGGTAATAGGAAAATCATAATTTAAAAGTGTTTTCTTTAATAATTAAGTAAAAATGTAAAGTCAACCCAACCAAATAAACTGATTTTATAAAATTTTTGCAAATGTTTAGCCCAGAGGGAGGATGTGAATAGTCAATAGATATGAAGGGAAATATTTTGCTTCATGTACATTTTTACATTTATATAGCACTTTGGGCTGTGTTTGTAATGCGTATATGTATCATCAATCAATGTTTATTTTGATATTAAAAATCATAAAACAAGTCAACATCACAAAATTCATTAATACATAAAAACAATAATCTCATGTTTAAAATGTAAGCAAATGTTTCCGCATTACATGCTTTTCTTACTTACAGCAAAGAAACAGAAGCCAATGCAGGGAGAATCTGCCCAAAATAAATTCAAAAGGAATGTTTGACATTGAAGAAAGCCTGTATCCCTTACTTAAAATAGGCTTCAATGTTCTTGTTCTGATTTCAGAATAAGCAGGGCAAAAGAACATAAAGTGCAATAGGTCCTCTTCTCGTGCTTGGGACAGTAGGCAGTGTTTTTCAGTTGATTGTGCCTGACCATGCCGACTTCACTGATCTAAGGAGAAGGCAATTATATCTTGCTCAGGTGACAACATTTCTTTCATATAAGTGTTTGCCCATATCAAATACTTTTGCATAGAGCCAGCAGTTATAATAGTATGTCTTTGGTTAAAATGGTTTACTAATTGATCTGCCTCACATGCTTCCTGCATATGAACAATAGCCGAGTCTTTGCTTGGTTTACCAGGTTGCAGTCTTAATTAGTTAGGGCAGTAAAATGCCTCAATGAATTTATTGATCCATGATGTATATTTCATTGCCAAAGCCACGGGATACTGAGTCTTGTTTTTTTATTTAATAGATTGAGTTATCACAGCCTTTTAATTACGCCATATATGGAGCAATGCATAGTCACTTTATCGTCCAAGAAGCTAAGAACCAGCTCCAATTGTACACCATAATTAGAAGCAGAATGTGGCAAACCAAGGAGATTTTTAAGAACATAATGTTCCAATACTTGTAAATCTGTTACATCTGGGACTGCTCTTTGCCACTCTTCACCACGGCTTTGCAGGTCTCACTACCTTTAACAATACACGCAAGTGAGAGTAATCAGACCCTCCTCCTCCTTGCTCAGGGGAAACAAACAGTCAGTCCTACTGAAGGCACTGCTCATTGCCTCACTATCCCTACCCTGAAGAGGTAGTCCCTGCCTGTCAAAATAAACTAAAGCACCAACTCTAACAAAAGGTATCTGTACCTCAAACTTATACATGCAACAAACATATGAATGACATTCATGGCTATTCAAATATTACAAAAGTCACAGTTAAATCCAACATAAATGTTATAACTGTTTCTCCTTGTAACCTGGTTAATATCGCCATGCCCAGATTCCAAAATTAGGAAAGGTCCATTCTTCAACAAAAGTCTGGTGGTAAGGTCCTTCTTGCTCCAATAGTCTCTCACTTGAACATTCAAACAGTTCAAAAGAAACTACGACTCTTTGTCTATACACTTGAAGTAAAGAGTTCAACACAACTTCTTGCTAGGAAATAAAAAAAACTTCCACTGTTTTGTCAGGATGATTTCACAAGACAAGGTAGTGATCTTGCCACTTCTTCTTTTTCACCGTCTTCAACCACAACACAGTACTTCAATGACTTCTAACAGGTCCCCTCACCTGCAAGGTCTATCACTCCAAAGTGCCTTAACTTGGTATACTCACCTGCCAGGACTAAAAGCTTCTAACACTCCTACAAATACTTGTGTGATAGAAGTTCACCTCAAACAACTTAGCAATGAATACTTCTTCTCAAAAGACATGAGACACATTGGTGTTGTTTATACCACATGCACTGCAGGTTATGCTCCTCTCCTCCTTAATGCTTCATATCAGGAGGGCATACTTCTTCTGAAAATACATGAGACACATTGGTGCTGTTTATACTGCATGCACTGCAGGTTATGCTCCTCTCCTCCTTAATGCTTCATATCAGGAGGGCATACTTCTTCTGAAAAGACATGAGGCACATTGGTGCTCTTTATACCACATGCACTGCAGGTTATGCTCCTCTCCTCCTTAATGTTTCATATCAGGAGGGCATACTTCTTCTGAAAAGACATGAGACACAAAGGTGCTGTTTATACCACATTCAATCCAGGTTATGCTCCTCTCCTCCTGAATGCCCTGTATCAGCAGGGCTGCTTGCTTGCCGCAACAAAGTCTCAGTAACAATATCAGTATTAACAACTTCAGTATGTGCTACATCTTCTGGGAAAACATGTAACACAATGGCACTGTGTTTTCCCCCTTGTGATTGCCACATGCAATGCAGATTATGCCCACTCCTCCTGAATGTTTTGGAGGGCAGCTCTTCTGCCACTCTCGTTTTCCCAGTCTTACATCAACCAAAAGTTGAAAATGACTTTTATCACACTTGTTCTTCTTTGGTTTAGACACTGCTTTTTTGTATCTTTATCTGAAGAGGCCCCTGAGGGACCCTCGCGTATGGAAACAAGGCACAATCACCACACACAAACTGATACGCCAGACATGAGGTTGTATTCCCAAAATCTAGGGTTTATTGCAAAGCAAATAGTTTCAGTTGGCCAACTGGGTCCCACGCCCCGCGACGTGTGTCTACCAGACTTTGGGGGACGCAAGAGAGAGAAGATTGTACAACAGTTACACATATACAAAACAAGCATCTAGTAATCAGTAGTGTCACATCCAATACCGCCCCTAATACATTTCCTTTGAACTAGGCACGATGATTGACAATGGTGACAAGTATGACACCTTCATACATTCATTTAGTAAAAGTTTGCAATTTTGTGAGCCCACAGACACAAGTCTTTGTTTTAAAGAACACAATGCTTCTGTTTCTGCAAGCACGCTGTACGTAGGGGAGAGACACATTCCAGGCCCTGCTATCTCCTGGTTTCTATTTGTGTGCTGAGGGTCAACTTGCTCTCCTGGGTTCTACAGGGCTCAGAAAAGGGGGGCCACAAAGAAGAGCATAATTCAAGTCATTAAATGTTTGCTTCTAGCATTTCTACTGTGTTACCGAGACTAGCTGGCACCTGCTATACTGATTAGAATGCCTTGCTGCTTACTTCCCAAGGATACGTGAGGGAGGAAACCGGGCATATTCTGTCTGGGTTACTGCATTATGTTTCAACATGTCTCTGGTGGCCTTGCGTTATGCACCAGTGAAGCAGAACAATATTTCAGCAAAGCAGTTTTTACATGAAGCAAAAAGCAACGTTAGAGAAAACAAAATGGCGATTTCAGTCACCTTAAAATGTCTGCACTTTAGTTAAGCTCATGGCTACGCTTTTCTGATTCTAAACACATGAGGCGGTTGGTCTTCGGCCAACAAAGTACTTTGCCTTCCGATCGAGGGGATGTCCTATTTTTCTGGACTGTCATATCAACTATTGTCTCTTTCTGACTTTGACAACAGAGATTATAATTGGCTTGTTTCTTAATTGCCTTCTCTTGGCTTGGCAATAGTAGTTTTTTGTTACCTTCTTTTGGTTTTGGAAATTACTTCAACGTTCGTTATAATTGTAATCTGCTTGTCTGTTCCCATGTTTCCACTTCTGCCGCTCTAGCTTTTTAGCATTAGATTGGTTTGAAAAGTTATTCTTAGTGTGGCACTTTAATTTATTTACATTTGTTTGGTATGCAATATTCACAATTGTGGCTAATGGGCGATTACAGAGTGTTTGCTCCTCTGCCACTTCTGCTTCCTTCGATTCCCATTGCATGGTAAGCTGCTTCTTTCTGCTTTACTCTGTGAGCATTCTGGTGCTCGTCTACCACCAGAGTACAATTTACTTTGGGCAAAGCATCTTAGATTAACGCTTACTGCTGCTCAACCTCTTCATACAAAACCACCATGGAGAATGCTTTCAGGAACAATTCTTTCCACCACGCAGCCTCTGCATGTAGGGTAATTAAGGGTAAAGACCTTCATGAAACCAACATCCACTTCACAAATAGCGGTGGCTCTGGCATCTCTGTTTCCCTTCAGCCTCTACTGCCACTGCAATGTGAAGTCTCGACAATTACTCCACCTTCTGCTTCTCCTAATGGCCTGCACCTGTGGGGCCCTTTATACTCATCAGACCCTCTCAGGCGTGGGTCATTAGAATCACTTGACATCAGCTTGCAGTCCAGGTCCTCCAAATCCCTCTTCTTTGTCCCAGTACTTTTGGCATTGTGGGACTTGAAGTCCGAAATGTACAAATTACCTTTTTTCGTCTTATCTTTTCAATAGGCCATTAAGATTGTAAGATCTCGAGGAAAGTTGTTAAAGGAGTTTTCCCATTCCTCCTGGCCTGATGTGAGAAACCAGAGGGTATTCTCACTCCAAGACCCCTTCGATGCTCTGCGCAGGTAGCCAGGGAAAGGGCATCGATATTTAATATTGAATCCTGACCCTTGGGACGGAGAAGCGAGGGAGGATCACCTGGGTGGAGGGTCCATGGGGACTGGAAGTGGGATGCCCTTGGAAGAGACATGGTCTCATTCTTTCAATACTAATGACCAACCCAACCCTTCCCTGGCCTTCATCGGTTATTGTAAATCAGCTCTTCTGACTTCCTCATATATGTCTGTTGACAGTACTGGGATGAAGAAGAGACAAACAGGAATAATGAAGACTGGGTGTTTTTACCACTCTGGTACTGGGACGAGGAAGATGACTGCTAAGAACTGCCAGGGTCAGGAATGTCCCTTTGATTATAATCAGGCATGTTCAATATGATATTCACACGTGCAGTCTGTCAAGTGGCTGCAGGTGTATGAAAGGATCTCAGATCAAGAGGCAGGGAGAGAGGCAGTAGAGGTGGTGTTCAAGCAGCAGCAGAGAGGCCAGGAGAAGCCACAGGGAACCATGTTTGTAAATCACACCAGCAATTCATGGAAGTGCAGCTTCGGAGCTGGTGCTCCTTGGAACTGATCAAAAACTGGGAAGGGAGCCGTGCAAAGAGGCTGTCCATTTTTCTGGTGTCCACAGTGCTCATTCTCTTCTGGACAGAAGCTAACACAGGAGTGTCTGAGGGGCAGCAGTTGGAACCCTGATGCTGACACCGAAGGCTGAGTGATCTGCACTGCTAGAAAACCTGTGGACGCAACCAGTGAATTTCAACCAAATGAGAAACCCGGTATGCAATTGTTTGGATTTTCGTGAAGGATTACTTTGTGTCGGAAGTTGTCACGTGTTTTACGGAACACATTTTTGAAGGTCTCCGATTTGAATCGTGGTTAAGTATTGAGCTATTAAAAATACTCCGTAGCGGCGTGTTCACATGTATAAGAAAGCACGTTTTCTATAGTCCCAGAGTGCCGGACACTTCATTGAAGGCAACCTACAAAGATATCAAACTATTGGCCAAACTGAATGACCATTATAACAAATACAACCGCATGGTTATTGAATTCTGAACTGAATGAAAACCCTTACAAATACAGCCTCATATTTACTGAATTCAGAACTGAATGAAAACATAATAAATAAACACAACTGTTACATATGGGGATTAAAAGTGAATGGAGATTTAACTTCAAATAAAACCACCAAGTGTCAAAATCAGAAATGAATGAAATTTCAACCGATGTAAAATTAATATATGCTGAAATTTCACGTGAAAAAAACTTTGGATTTAAGTGAAATCAGTACATACTGAACTTTAAAGTGAATGGAACTTTAACAATTCAAATGAGCCCTCTATATGCTGAACTTTAGGGTGAAAGGAACCTTTAATGTGAACATTAACAGTGAATCAAAGAAAGGCATATTAAATAACAAAGTGGGAGACAATTGTACATAGTAAAAATATACTTTGAAAGCTGAATGAACTGCAACTTTAAATTTTAACTATCAGTCAATATATTCTCACAAAGACCAATCATTCCTGGGGCCAGAGTACAGAAACTTAAACCATAGTACAGAAACTTTGCCCTAGTGCTAATACCGTGCACACTTTGCACTTGAACCAGTGCAAAGTTTCTGTAATCTGGTGCCAAGAGGGTTCGAGTGTGGTGCACAACATTAAGAAGACTGAAATACTAGTGTGACATTTAAGCTGAGTTTTGGGGAAGGGAACCATGAGACTTAACCCATTTATTGATTTGAGGACTGACTCTCAAGTCTCTTTTGTGTTTGGAACTGGGTTATTTGGAACTTAGGGAAGGGAACCCGAGTGTTTGTTACAACTATAGTATCCTTAACTTAAGGAAGGCAATTCTAATACTTTTTGTTTGAACTGTTGTATACTTGGGCAAAGGAGCTGAAAGGAAGCAGCAAGCTGGACAGAGCTACAAATTTTGTGTTGGACACTGTTTCTGATGGTTGCTGACATGCCTACACATTGTATAGGTTAGTTGTAAGCTCAAGTATATGTTTTGAACATAGTATATGATAAGTTGGGCCTTTTTCCATCCTGACTTTTAAGTTAATAATGTGTTTTATTTATAATTCAGAATCAGTTGTCTGTGTCTTACTCTGAGATGCCTTCACACTGATGCCCCCCGATTGACCCTCCCGTAGAACACCACCCCCAAGATTAGAATCAGGGAGCTTCTGCCTTTCCCTGTCCACATTGGAAGGGTCCCAATCAAAGTTTTCTGGGTGAATTATCTCTGATTCACCAGACTATCAAGGTCAGGGCCCCACAACAGCTTGGAGGAGCATCCAAGTCACTCTTCTTTGTCACAGTCCCTGGTAGGAGGAATCCAGGTCTGCCAATCAGGGTCAGGGAGCCAGCACAGCTTGAGGAGGCATTCAATCCACTCTTCTTCTTCACGGTACTTGTTAAAAGCAAGCCAGGTCTATCAACCAGAGTTAGAGACTCACAAAAGTTTGGAGATGCATCCGGACACCTCTTAATTGTCATAATACCTGGTGAAAAAGAACAAGACTTGCTACTCCAAAGTCGGGGACCCCAGAGACAGAGATGAAGCCTAAGCATGACCAATTGGGAATCAGAGATATTTGACCATCAATAGTTGAATTATGACAAATGGGTAAGGCAGACATCCCCCAGCAGTTGATGAACTGCACCAGAAGCCAAAGGAAGGCTGGGGAAGGTAGACATTCCCCCACCAGGTACAGGAACTAAGAAACCCAGAACTGTCTTTTTGTTCATGGGAAGAGAGTCATTCCTCTGGGCCAGGAAGACCTCATTTTTAGTTTGTTTTTGTATTCACATATGTATTAACATATTTGCAATAGAACAACACAAACAGACACATTGGTAGGTACAAAGCACAGATAAAATGAATTCGCACAATGTCCAAAAACCTCCCCAGATTCCTATATACAAATTCATTTTTTTTGCCTACATAAAATAAGCCTTTCCAGCAGTGAAAACGTGCACCATTCCTCAATCCTTGTCAACTTAGAGGGAAAAACAACACTTTCCAGTATCTCAGTATGATGCTCTTAGCTGAATGAGAAGCTCTAAAAGAAACAACAATTTTGTGGATGGCCCATATCCTCCAAAAGGACATCCTCCACCAAAATCACAGTTTGAAAATCAAAATCAAAGTCTGTTAGTAAGACCCGGCTCATAGTCTCAGTGAGATCCTGCCAAAATGACTTAACTTTGGAGAATTCCGATATCATGTGCACAACATTGCCTACCCTATGGCCACATCCCCAACAGGCACCCAAGTTTAAGAGAGGTCAAGGCAACGTTACTGCACAGCCTCTCCCAGCTCCCTACTGTCATTTCCATGACGAGTGATTATGACCAAGTACCAAGAAGCTCTTCATTCGAACCCCTATACATCATCAGGAACCTATATATATTTTATTATTATTATTATTATTATTATTATTATTATTATTATTATTATTATTATTATTATTATTATTATTATTATTATTATTATACATATTTGAGGAGCAACAACCTTTTTCTTGCAGACCCAAAATCGGTGTTCTTAGATCATCACCTTCCACCACATCTTCACTGACGAGCACCATCCTCAGTTTCCGATATTCGCCATAGATGCAATCTTGGAGATTCTTCGATGCACGCAATGTGTAAAACGGGACCCATTTCTTGTTCACAAACAGATCCTCAAACCAGCAAGGCCAAAAAAAAAAAAAAAGGTTTCCCCTTAATATGAACTCTCTTGCTCAACCAGATGGACAACTGAGCTGGTATTGAATTGTGGCCTGCAGTTAAATCCTCCAGTTTACGCCATGATTTCCTCAATAAATCAGTCACCACTGAGTTCACAAGACCTCTCCCATTTACAGGAGCAAGTGGAGTGTGTATACCAGATTCTGCTCTCACCCACTCGCTAGGTGATCTTTCAAGGAACGGAAGCAAGTGGATAGTAGAAAACTCCAGATACAAAGTGAAATCTGGAACCACAAGACCTCCTCGCTCACATGGGAGCAGCAATTTCCAAAGCTTCAGACATGGCTGCTTGTTCTCCCACAGGAAACTCTGCAACTTGCTGTTGATGTTTTCAAAGCTCTTCTTCTTCACATGCAGTGGTAGCATAGTCAACACATAGTTAATTTGCAGATAAATAGACATCTTGATTAGATTACATTGACCTTTCCCCATCAAGATAGTTTCAGCTCTGACCATCTCAACAACTCTAATTTCAAATGTGCTGTTATGCATTTCATGTTGACATCCACCATCTGCCGGAATTCACTTTAATTTAGAGTGTGAGGGACAGAGATAGGATTTTGACAATGGACATTGACACTTTTTGCTTTTGACATCCTGGTGGTAACATTTGTTATTTTGGTTGAGGCAGGGAAATCTCTCTTTCAGTTAGGGTAAGACTACTATGTCCCCTCTGCGTCAGAGCCTTACTACTGCACCCTTATATTGCTTATGCAAAAATTTCAATAAGCGGAGATGTGCTGTATACCAGGGGCCCTGAGAGACATTCCGTGTCTTTTGATGTTTGTCAATTAATAGACCTAAGACACCATTTATACAACCAGTTACAAAACTTAAATCCATTAGCACACATTAGGACACATATGATTGTTTAACATGCAAGAACCCGGGATACCTACCATTTTTGTCCCATTTGGGATTGTGAAAGTAAATCATTAAAAATGTGCTTAAACATCATTAGACATCTTTCTTCATTATATCTGTGGATTGTTATAGAAATTGACTAATACCAAGCTTTAAGTGTTATTTTCTAGTCTTACTTTCACAAATATTTCATAGGAGTATCTATCGCAAAAATGTTACACTCAAGTGTAGATTTGGCAACTATTGCCAATCTATCAACGTCTCTACTCCTGAAATGCTTTCGGGCCTTGATTTCAAAGGTAGAGTAACCATCCAAAATAAGGTCAACTGATGATCAAGTTTACTGTAAAAGTATTATATCAAATTGTTTGGAAAATTAAAAGTGTCATGTCTACCACATTTGCTTAATGCACCGGCTATACTCCACAACACTATAGTTATTGGGTTTATTTCAGGGAATACCAAGACTGTGCGCTCATCTGTAGCTGAGGTTTCTACCGTAGTGGAATGGAAATGTCACTCTCAAGTGATAGGTGAGGGGAAGACTGTGATCACTAGGGTGAAGAAAGAGTCAGTCTATTTTTTCTAGGGCAGATAAACAATCAAAATAATTTCTCGGCGGGATAGTGACCATGTCTACAAGTGATCTATGTTTACTATTCGCCACTGAGTCTGTTTTAATTATGGGCTTTCCCCACATGCAATAACTGGAATTCACCACCAAGAGTGTTCTTCCCCGTTGGGTTATTGTTCTTCACTAGCATTGATTATTTGTTCTAACGTCCAAGATAAATCCAACTCTGGAGGGGAAAATATGATACAGGAAGAATTAATGATTGCCTATTTCGTACTTGCCTCCTTTTATACTTGCCTGGGGTTGATAATGAAGTTTGCAATTCTTGAATTTGTGAATGTTATAACAATACAATCACCCGGGAGTTTTTTTTCTAGTCCTACCCACCTATGCTGTTCATTTAGCCATCAATGTGTTTTTTGGATTAATCAATGTATTATTTTTTTGTTATTTATTTGTTTTGGTTTTTAAAAAGAAAAACCTTTACAAAAGAGAAAGGAAAAAAAATCTTTTTCACAGTTTAATCTCATTAAAAAAAGAACTATGTTTAAAACAAACAGGTAAGAGAAAAACAGAAAGAAGAAAGCAAGAACAGCCAAAATTACTACAAAGGGGACCAGTTACAACAAGGCCACACTCTTTCAAATGGCAGATGTCTTCCTTTTACGATAGAATGGAGCATTTTTTCAAAACTTGAACTATTGTTGCGGTTGGCATGATCTCATGACCAGCTATCAATCTGTCCCAAAAACAAATCTGATATTAGGCCCTCTTCTTTGGCCACAAATCTCCAAAGCAACAGCAGTCTGACTTCCCAGATTCCTTCGCACTCCATTCATAAGTGTTTTAGAAATTGTTTTCTTGGAGAGTCACAATGTCCACAGAGTTGTTTTGCTTGGTCCCCCTGATTTCTTCTTGCCAAAATTTCCCCGGTGTGGGCTAGATTTAGCCTGAGTCTCAAGAAGTTGTTTCTTGCTACTTTGTCTGGAAATCTTTGTAGATAGCGAGGAAGAAAACCTAGCATTTTATCCACCTTTAGAAATTGATTGCGAGGATTGTGTCAATCCAGTCACTTGATTCTAGTGACCTTTTCACTTTCAAAGGATTAGACACTAAGGTTACTAAATTCAGATCGAGTCTGAACAGGATTCCTCTAACTTTCTTCTCCAAGCCAAGGATTATCTGAGATCTGACAAAAAATGGTTGAAGAACAATGGGGCTCCTAGACAACCTTGCCTCACCCCTTTGAAAACATGTATAAGATCCGACAGGTGTCCCTGGTCATCCAGCCTCAATCTTATGGTGGTGTTCTTATGTAAGTCAATTAACATTGCTAACAAAGAGACTGGACTCCCCCAACTGTATAGTTTGTGCCAGAGTACAGATCTATCCACATGATCAAGCACTTTAGATAGGTCTACCCATCAATGCATTATAATAATGGGTAATAACTCAATTGAATTGTACTCAATGTATGAATTCTGACAGGATGAATGATTGAGAATGATCTGTCAGGATTTGTATTTAGACATTCAGGCTGGGCCTATGTAAGAGTAGACCTTTTCTAGCTATGAAGACAATAAATCCAGAGGTAGGAACCAAATGAGCTTGTGGGAAATGGAAACAGCAGCTATTCAAATGTAAACAGGGATATGCCTTGGTGAGGATATTGTTATAATATCATGATTATGAATGTCTCAATCTATAAAAGGCTAAGGACGTATGTGGGAATTGGTTGCAATCACACACTTTCCCCCATAGTTGGCAGCACAGTTGAAATCACAAAGATAGACACAGCTGGATGCACAGTCCAACAGATAAAAGCAGATGAACAGTGATGCATGGCTGAGGCAGGCCAACAGAGAGAGGCTGACATACTCAGGCCATAGAAGAGAGACAATGTCATAGACTAATAGCACAGGAAGGATGGTGCGGCCCAACAGGGATGGGCCGTGCTAATATAGGCAGTCGAGGAGGCCAATTGAGAGAGGAAGTATTATCTGAGAGAATGGCATATTTGACACAACATACAGCTTGTTATTGTTGCTATAATACATTTCAACCTGCAATACCAATATACAATCTTGTAAATCATGTTCTTATTGTAAGCTAGATGTCACATCACTACTGGCCTGTAATAAGAACATTACATCCCTAATGCTCTGTAATCAGTTATTACTTTTCAATTGTGATGTCACAATTCCTGCTGCCTGAGCCAGTACAGAGCAGAGTTCCATCTGCCACTGCATAGCCATTAACTGATAAGGAACTGTTCATGTTAAGCATGTTGTGCACTGTTGGAGAATAAAACACAAGAGAACAAGAGCGTGCATATCATTGCTTAATTTAAAGCACAAAATGTATGCGTTTCTAGATGTGTTTTATTAAACTGCTTACATTATGTTTCTGCAACAAACTAGAAGCTGCATATTATCATTATTATATTAATTTCAATCCACACAGATTGCCCATTGATTAAATATATATATATATATATCAGGAACTGAAATAACTTTTACAATAGACACATCAAGATACCAGGTATTAAAGTGGTTGACAGTGGATGAAAATGTACTTCCAGGATTTACATATCTCCTCCCGTAACTAAAAAGGATATTGCAAGTCTCCTTATGGTTCCTTGACCTTATAAAGGAATGTATCTTTCGGCCTCCTTCCTCTGAATTGCTCTGTAACTTTCATCCTTATAACATACGGATGAAAGTTACATACGGTAGGGAGCATGTTATCCCATGTATCATAATATTAATAATAATAATACTACTAATAATAATACTAATAATAATAATAGCTTAAATGCTTGTCTAGTTCACAGCGTAAACTACAGAATTGCCTGTTTATAATAGTTGAGAAGTTGGTGCCACCCCCTCCTCCCCTCCCGAAACCTGTGTTGCAGATTGTACTGGTCCTGTAACTTACTTGTTTAATTATTTGTATTGGCTGTAATAAATCAACCTTTCAAAAATAGAAACAAGATATAACAACATTTAGCAAGGTTTCATAAAACTATTTTTTTCACAGAACTTTGCAAGGAGGTCCTGTAACTTACTGTTTTCTTCAAGGCTTCCACCTTTTTTTCTTTTTCTCTTTTCTTAAAGCAAAGCACGGTCTCAACCCAACACGAGTTCAATGTGGAATCAGCTCTCCACAGTTGGTGGATTACACTTTCAAACCCTCTTTTCATCTTAATGTACTTGCTATTCTCAGTTTTTCAAGGCAGTTTACTGATCTGTTCTGGGTTTCATGAACACTTAAAAAGAACACTTGTACCAGGAGCTTCTCAGGATAAGCTGGAGAATGTGAATGGAATATGCATGATTGAAACATCCACAGAGTAGTAGAGGAATTAGAATATATGATATTACACTGGAGATGTCTGGTGGCCTGGGGAAACAGTTTAAATTCAGTAGTTTTCCTCTGACTTTTAAAACCCTGGGCCTCATTAGGAGTTTGGAGGTAGCCATGCCGTTCTTACCACCATGGCTACCCCCAAACCGAGTACCAGGTCCGGGTCCCAAAAATAGGGAATTAGATATTGGCCACCAGGGGGCGCACGGATGGTGTCCTCCTCCGTGTGAGCTCCGTCCCCGTAGGTCTGCGAGGTGACCTGAGCCCCCACCCTGCGACCCCCCACGGTGAAAACAGCAGAGAATCGTACATCGGAATACATCTGCACCATCCTGGAGAAAAAAAAAACGATTGGAATCGGACCTGTGAAGCCAAGTAAACTTCGAGTGAAGTTCTTCGCTGGAGACGGCACAAAATCGAAAGCAAACTGGCCGGACCAGCTAGCGGGCCCCAGCGGGAGAGCGACGCGCACCCCGTGAGGTGCTGACCAGCAAGCCCCCCTCGGCCCTCAGAGCTACCCCCCTGAGGTGCCCCCGAACGATCAACGGCGTGGTCCCCCAGTCACGCCCCTCGGCCCGCGGATCATCAGGAAATAAGGAAGGCCCCGCCGAGAAGTAAGCTGCGCCTTCCAATATACGCAGCCCACACTGTCCGCCGCGACTGCGGTACATCCGAACACCGCGGCCTACGTGCAGGGCCCCGGCCCTCAAAGGGACTAACTGGGAGGCCCACTCTAGGGCTACCATAACTTCTTTGAACACCTACAACGCACATTACCACATGCAAAATGAAGAGCATGGGGCGAGGTGAATCCCAACAACGTACAGTCTTCTACCGGCAAGGATCCTTCGGACTGAGGGTAGGGCCCCCAAAACAGGGGCGTGTGCCTCCTCGGATCCCTGGTATTGATTGGAATTGAGACCGAGGAGACATCCTCCAACCTTGCACCTACACCAGGGACCCTGCCTATTACGAAGGTTATCTGCTGGAGCGTGTCGCCAAATCGTCCCTCCTGCAGGGCGAGCACATCACCGCTAAAAGACAACTAAGAACCGTGTGGGGTCGCAGCGCAGTCTGAGGGGTGAGCCCTCACATCCTACCCTCGCCTGTCCGAGCCCGAGACTTTGAGGTGAGGCACCCAAGTATATGTAGGCCAAAATAAAACTGGCTAGTTACGCTTACACTCCCTCCACCCACACACTCATCACCCCCAAGATGGCGACGGAACCCGTGGCACACGGAGAGACAGCAGCCACGAAAGGTGACATAGCGGCCCTCCTGACGGAGATAAAGAATATGGGGGCCAACATAGGCGGCAAGATTGACAAAATCACCCAACGCATAGATAATATTGAAGACAGGTTGGAGGGGGTAGAAAACAATCAAGCCTCCATAGATACTTTGGAAACACAACTCGAACACAGGATCACGGATCTCGACCAGCGGGAAGAGGAATACAGTCTTAAGATGGATGATCTGGAAAATCGGGAGAGGCGGAACAATTTACGCTTTTTTGGGATCCCAGAACAGGGTGGGGAGACAGAGGAGAGCCTGAAAGCAACACTTCATGATATCATCAAAACCTTGGTGGCAGATGATGAGATTGATGAGCCAAGAGCAGAACGGATCCACAGAGCGGGTGGCCCACCTGGAGACCCGAGATCGGTCCTCGCCCGCTTCCACAGATACCAGGACAAAGCAAAGATTCTCGAGAAGGCAAGGCGTGGAGGCGTGATCACTCTCAACGGTGCCCAGGTTACCATATATCAAGACCTATCTGCCATGACATTGGCGCTGAGAAGGATGTGTGGCCCCCTGACAAAATGGTTGAAAGAGCGGGATACCCGATATCGGTGGGGATACCCCTTCTCGCTCTTTTTCGAACATGATGGCACGAGAATCAGACTACAGTCGGAGAGGGAAATAAAGGGCTGCATCTCCGATCTTGTCGATCCCCGTGAATGGAGGGAGGATGAAAACACTCCAAGAAACGAAGGCTGAGATTGGAAACTCCGGGGACCTAAGAGGCAGAGAGTCAAAGGGTCAAGAAAGCTTTGGAGAGGTAACAACACCCCAGAGGGGGACAAGTGAGCTAGATCAGCGGCAGCTACCGTGACACTATGAGTATGTTTGAGATAAGGACCGGTTTCGGCCCAACACTAAAGTTATTTTCGATGGTTGCAAGTTGGGGTGAAAAGGGGGTTGGGAGGGGGGGCTCAGATTTATGTGGTGTTTATTGTTAATTAAAAGACCGCGCCACGATGGTCCCTACTCGTGGTTCGCTGCTAGTTCAGTGAATCCAACTGGACCTGCTCGGATGCTGACGTATGGGGGGGTGCGTGGGAGGGAGAGGGAGGGAGAGGGAGAGATCTGCAAGACAAGGGAGAGGATACAACTATTACAGAACTTTTACTCGCTGCTGGGATGGGAAAGACACTAAGATTGGTTGAGGGTACGGAACACGAGATATAGCGAGCCATTGTTGTGAATATCGCATTGTCATATACTGATGGCCACTTCTGATGCAAGCATACGAGGCCCCGTGAGAGTCAGGACACTTAATGTCAAAGGCCTTAACTCACCTACTAAGAGGTTGTTAGTTCTGCAGGAATTCCGAAGGGCTAACATTGATATCCTACTCTTACAAGAAACAAAGTATATGAAGGGGAAGGAGAGGTCTATTGTGGGGAAATGCTTCAGCATGGAGTTTTGGGGCCCGGGAGCATTGCGAAGAGGGGGAGTGGGAATCCTTATCAGAAAGGGACTTGATTTCCATGTCTCCAAAACCTGGTCGGATACGGAAGGGCGAGCTTTGCTAGTTGTGGGGACTATTGGGAGGGTGGATGTAACGATTGCCACAATCTACTCTCCCAATGCAGGACAGCTCCGAATCCTCTCTAAAACTGTCCCCAAAATAATGTTGGAAGCCACTGGCCATATTATACTAGGTGGAGACTTCAACCTATGGGCGGACCACGATTTAGACTGGAAAGCGGGACGCCCAGACGTCGATATTTCTGTGAGAGGAGAACGCAGTGATTTTGCAAACATGATGCAGGTCTATGCGCTAGTAGACGCATGGAGGATGATGCATTCTGATGAAAGAGGGTATACATTTTATTCACCTCCACACAATACTTTCACCTGAATAGATTACATCTACCTTTCACGAGAACTGAAAAACACCACCTCACACTCAGGGATTACACCGATAACGTGGTCTGACCGCGACATGGTCACAGTCGATATGCAGTGGGAACATCTACCAGTTAAGGGCGGGAAGTGGAGATGTAATGAGGCCCTATGGAGAGACCCCGTCTTCAAAGAGGAACTCGAAACAGAGCTCAAAGAATACTTTAAAGCCAACGATTCCGGGAAGGTCTCTAAACAGAGTGTGTGGGAGGCGGCCAAGGCAACCTGGAGAGGGATCCTCATACGGGATGGGGCTCGGAAGAAAAGGGAAAGAACCGTTATTGAGAATAAGCTCCGGAGTGAAATATGTCATCTTGATAGAGAAGCTAGGGTGGGGACACCACGGACCCTGATAGGATCCAAGAGGCCAGGAAAAAATTGGAAGAACTCTGCCACCTAGAACATGGTTAGATAGCACGTAGGCTACACCTACTGAAGCAGAAATTCTATGAAAAGGGAGATAAGGCTGATGCGTTGCTAGTGGCTAGACTCAGGATGCAGCGGGCAGAACGTAGGGTGAAAGAGATTACAGACCCAACCCCTGACCAGGCATAACCTAGGACCCCCATCCCAGAATTGTTCGCAAATTTCTATGAGTCCCTATATACTTCAAAAGTAGACCCACACTCACAAGAGATTGACAACTAGTTCGCTAACATTGCTCTTCCGAAAGTTTCAAGTGCTGACTCGGCCCTTCTTGAATCCCCCATAACTGAAGACGAATTACACGAGGAGATCAAACAACTTACACTGGGCAAATCCCCTGGCGAAGACGGATTCACCGCCAGCTTCTATAAAACCTTTTGTACCCTTCTGGCTCCATTCCTGACCACCCTTTTTAATGAAATCCTTGACACAGGGATTGTCCCTGACTCATTCGCCCGAGCACTCATATCAGTCATTCCCAAGAAGGGCAGAGACCCCAAATGTTGCGGATCATACCGCCCCATATCCTTGCTCAACCTTGATGCCAAACTTTACACAAGAGTCCTGGCAGCCAGGCTAGAGGTCCACATGCCCCATCTCATCCATCCCAACCAGGTAGGGTTCATAATTGGACGACAGGGTGCAGACACCATGAGAAAGACTCTCCATTTGGTTGAAGCCTCCCAAACTATGTGCAACGATCCTGGCTTATTCTCCATTGGTGCTGAAAAAGCCTTCGATCGTGTGGAGTGGTGGTTCCTTGCCGCAGTCCTCCGTGCTGTGGGAATAGGGCCAACATTTAGAAGGGGGATAAAAGCAGTCTACACCGCTCCTAAAGCCTCAGTGTCTGTCAATGGGGAATACTCCAGATGGTTCGAGCTGAAACGTGGTACTGGCAGGGATGCCCCCTATCGGCCATTCTCTTCGCCCTCTCCACAGAATCCCTGGCCCAAAAAATGTGACAGGATACTCAAGTAACAGGCATGCATCTGGGAGACGAGGAATACAAAGTAGCGCTATATGCCGATGACCTACTCCTTCATGTGACGAACCCCACTACATCCATTCCCAGGGCTTTGTACCTCTTAGATGAATACGGCCAATTATCCGGGTTCAAGGTTAACAAATGTAAGTCCATCCTTTTCCCCTTACAGGGATCAATGGATACAAACACGGAAAGATACCAGTCCCTGGGCCTTATGATTGAACACGAAAAAATGAAGTACTTAGGCATACATGTCACACAATCACTAATAGATTTATATGAAGCCAATTTCTCTGCGCTCCTCCAAAATTTCACGCAGACCTTGCCCGATGGGATAACCTAACCATATCCTGGCTGGGGCGTTTAAATGCGATATAAATTACCTGTCTCCCGAGATTTGTATACCCCTTTCAAATGCTCCCCATTCAGATGCCACGTCAATTCTTTGCAGAAGTCAAGAAGGCGATATTAAAATTCCTATGGCAAGGGAAAAAGCCCAGAATTGCGTACTCCAATTTGACATTACCAAAAGACAAAAGTGGAGTGGGTCTCCCAGACATCCAAAAATATTACGAGGCAACCCAATTACGTATTCTTAATCCCCATCTTCGTAACCAAAAAACACCCCAGTGGATTGCTATGGACAACCACTACCTGTCCGCGGCAACAATCTCCGAATGGCTGTGGTCCCCTAGGAAGAGGGTACTGAAAAGATCTAAGACACACCCGATGTTTGTAACCATATGGGATATATGGCGAGAGAGTAGGGATATGGAAAAGATTACCACATGGCCATCGCCATTAAGTCACCTCTGGTCACCGGGCATGAATGACCAGATCCCGAATGTGGAAAGGTTTCAAGCCTGGTATGAGGAAGGCCTGGAGAGGGTGGGGCAACTCCTAAAGAAGGACTCCTTCATTGCACTCCCTGAACTCGAGGAGGCACTCAGAATAGGCACACTGTCTGCATTCCACTTTCTGCAGATCAAGGGTGTATTGTCAAACCAGAATGGAGGGAAAAGCTGAGCAGGGAACTTACCCCATTTGAAACCATACTCGACTCCAGGACGGAAAAATGAAAGGGTTAATATCTGCCTTGTATAAAACACTAATGGGAGCGGGAAAGGGCTCAACAGAACCGCTTAGGTTAAAATGGGAAAGGGACATGGGCGAAGACATCGACCCAGAGATATGGGATAAGATATGTAGGACAGCACCCAAGGCCTCGATATCATGCCAATATAAGTTGCACTCGATTAAATTATTGAATAGGTGGCAATATGACCCGCACAGGCTCTCCAAGATGTATCAGTCATCTAGTCCAATGTGTTGGTGGGGATGTGGGTCTGCAGCAGATTACTGGCACATGTAGTGGGGTTGTCCTCAGGTCAAAATATACTGGAATGAAGTCCTGGGTTGTATTAAGGATCTAGACGGGATCCAACAAACAGCGGACCCCTACTTGATCTTATTTGGTCTCGAGAGGATCGAGGATGAATTGAGAAGGGTCACAGACATAGCTGCACCACTGTTACTAGCCGCGAGAGCTCTATTGACCTCGAAATGGAAATCCCCTGTAACCCCCACAGAAAAAGAATGGGTTAATGTGACCTCCAATATGTGTATCATGGACAAAATTATGGCATCTATACATGGGAAAGCCACGCAATGCAACATCTTCTGGTTAGAGTTTGTCAACAAATATATGCCCGGAACAGCCCACTAACGCCTAGCGAATGACCAATGCAATGACTAGTGAAACATCATGATAACCTCCCGAACAAGGTAGGCCTCAAGGTCTGACAAACCTATCAACCAAACCGCCAAACGCTAGACAGTACATCCCATGGCGGCAGTTTATAAAGTCTTGTGGGATGAAGGGAGGGAGGGAGGGAGGAAGGGAGGGATGGAGGGGAAAAATGGGAGAAGAGAGACCAATGCTTATTGACATTGTAAAGGGGAGTTAACTGTTGATGGAACGAAATGCAAGAATTTCGCTGATATATGAAACTAAATCTCAACCGTGCTTTCTATTTGACTGTAATACCTGCTCTCTTGTTATGATTGTTTACTTTGGTTGTATAAGCTGTAATCTGTTTGATATAAACTCCAATAAAATCAAGTTTAAAAAAAAAATAGGGAATTACCGGGCCAATCTGACTTTAGAGGGCCCGATAATTCTCATTCTCGGGACCCGGACCCGGTTCATCCCCATTCCCATTTGAGCCCCCATAGGGCTCAATGGGAATGGGGAGGATGCTAACAACGGACCCGTTAATGACGGGTCCATTGTTAGCATCCTGGTTTGCTCACGGTTGGCAGTATGCACGTCTGATCTAGACCAGAAGTGCATTACGCCACTCGCGAGGAAACCCTTAATGTGGCGGCCTGGAATGATTGGTGCCGGTACCTTACCAGCACCGTTCATTCCGTGGCCGCTACCCTCCTAATGAGGTCCCCTGTCTTTCTTTATGGTGACCTTAACAAAGCTCGGTGTACTATAAAAGAGCCTGGTGCACAGTTGGTCTGTAGAAGTTTTCCAGCATGAACCTAGAATCACCCACATTTCAGGATATTTGACCAGGTCTAATTTCAGACTGTTTGAATAGTTTGTTCGAAGTTCTACCTTGTGGCTAACAAAGGCACGCACGGCTGGAGCTCCTCTTCACTCACCTCTTAACTCTCATTTCAGAAAAGCAGGAGTTTGTTGCTGGAGGCAGACTTAGAACATTACGGGAAGGATGTATACAATGGAGTGCATTTAAAGTCAATGGGTAGGGAGAGGTAGTGAGTGACTTGGGGCCCAGCCATAGTGTAATATTTAGGAAAGGTTTTGCATAGACAATGGTGTGTGACACATTCAGTGATTTAAAGTGAGGGAATACACAATTGTCATCACCAGAAATCTGAAAGTTGGGTGACATATCAGTCAGCATCTGCCTATTGAAGGGAGTGGATATACACATTTCATCGGATGACCCCTGAGAGCAGTAGGAAACGGAAATTTCAAAGAGTCAAAGAGTAGCTTGAGGGAGGGTCTTACTTGCCTGATTTTGTTGGGTACGAGCAGCAGAAATTAAGCGAGGTATGAGACACACAAGTCAGTGTTTTACTTTTGAAGTGAATAGATGAGATTTAGGGGAGGAGGATTGGGAGGAGCCAGGAATCACTGAGAGCCGCTTGTCGAAGAGACACGCCAAACTGATTGTGAGAGAACAACCGAGATTTAGGGAGGCAAGGGACGCACACCAGTCAGTGGCCGTCTCTTGGAGCGAGAGGATGAGACACCTGCCATTGGGCGACACTTACAGGGAGGAGCTTGATGAGTGGGTAATCCCTAAGGGCAGCCTTTGGGAGCAACATATTCATCTGATTTTCCTGAGTGGGAGGATAAGAGATTTGGAAAGGTGGGTGACACAGACCAGTGTCCATCTCTTGAAGTGACCGGGCACTTTATGAACCATTGGGTGCCACTTGGCAGGAGAAGTGGGAGTAGCATGCATTCCCTGAGAACAGCTTGTGGGAGAATCACGGTTGCCTGTTTTTGCTGGGAGGGAGCAGCAGGGATTTAGGGAGGCAAGTGTCACACACAGGTCAATGTCCCTCCCTGGAACTGAGTGGGTGAGTTATAAAACATCCTGTGACATGTGGAATGAGCAGTGGGTGGAGGTTGGATTCCATGAGAGCAGCTTGAGGGAGAGTTATGCTTTTTTGATTTTTCTGGGAGGAAGCAGCATCGATACAGGGAGGCTGATGACACACCTGTCCGAGTCTTTTTTAGTAGGAGGTGGAAGGGAATTGTGCTATTCATTGACACATCAGAGGAGGAAAGGGAGGTGTCCGAACCACTAAGGGCAGTTTGTTGGAGAGTCATGCTTACAACATCTTGCTCTGAGGTTGTATAAGGGATCCAGAGGTGGTGGACACAACAGTTAGTTTGTGCACAAAAGATTTGGAACAACATGTCAGCACCCTAAGGAGCCAGAGACAAGGGGAGATTTGCAATTCATGGTACCTTCACATTTGTGTTTCTACTTGCTATGAACACTGCAGAATTCAGAATTGCATATGTGGTAAATTGAAGGTAACATCCAACTCACGTTCCACACATCTCCATCATAAGTCACTTTGTGGTACATGCACTTGTACAATTAAATGGCTGCACATTGCAGTACAATGATAAGCATCTACTGAGGAGGACAAATGAGGTCACACATTCAGTTCCATCTACTATCTCAGATGCAGAGATGGCAGGTGTGCAGATCGTATCTACTGAATAAGAAGGCCCAGAGTAGATGAACAGCAAGAATGCTCGCTATCTCCCCGCCTTCATCCACTGATGAGTCAGACAAAAATGATGATGACCAGGTGACAACGATCAAACGTTATTATCCATCAGAGTGCAGACAGGAAGGAGCGTTGATGCTGAAAAGCATTGCTAGTTAGCAGAAGGAGGATGGCAATGGCACAAGAGAAGCAGAGGGTGTAGTATTATTAGATGCTCATCCCAATCCTGTATAGTCTCTTTGAGAAACACCCTTCTTGTCATGGATCAGAAAGCACATCACAATCCTGCATTGTATCCATAACAGAAGATCCATGCATGTGTTTTACTAGACCAAAATGAAAGTCCGAAATCTGGCAGCACTTCACACAGAATAAACAACAACTGAATGAGGCCACTGGTACACTCTGCTGCTCATCGGTGTGCTGGGTACTTTTTATATGCGTGACTCAGGGAAAGAAGACTCTCAGTAAGCTTTACAAGGAGGTGATACTGTGCAAGTGAGCATTGATGTCCTGCTGCAATGCTTGTAGCATCAGCTGTAAAAAGAACACAGGGGGGAGGAAGTACACACACAGTCCACATGTTACCAGGTAACTGGTAATGTCAAACTAAAAAAAGATTGATGCCATTGGTGGTCAGTACATGAGTGACAGCTGTTGAAATCTTTGTGAGCATTGCAGCCTAAAAGGAGTAGAATCTGTGGGACACCCTCTGTGACTAAGGCAACTTGAATACATATGGGAAATGAACAGGAACAGAGAACAGACAATGACAAGGACAGGGCACTCGTAGAAGGGGTGATGCCCATTACATTATTGGTAAAGCAAGAAGTCCATATGGGCACTGCCAATGGGACTTATGGTAGCTGGTTTTCAATTGTTAAGCTGACCACACGCCTATGCGCAATCCAAGAGAGACTTCAATTTAGCCAGAACTATTGTCTCTTACCACAGGCAGATCTTTGGAGTGTGATAAACATTTATAAAAATGAAAGCCACTTCTCTGTGGAAGACAATGGAAGGAAATCTACTCATTGCGAGCACATCAGCACAGATTAGGTTAAATATCTCTTGCCCAGTATATGTCACAAACAGCTGGGTCTTTCATGGTGCATGTGTATGGCATATGGCTGTAATAGTGCCTTGGAGGCTCTGTCCAGTTTCTCTATGAGTAATGTTTTAGGCTTTATCTCATTTTCTGATTATTAGATTACTTGTAAAAAATATCTCATGTTCTCCCACAGGGTGTAGCTTTTTCACAGGGCATAGCTAATGACTAAGGTTCTCAGGGTTTCCCAGATGTTGCAACCAACCTCGAGTTTCTAGTTTTTTTTTGTGCGCCACCAAACGTTCTCAGATCTGTATATTTCCTGCAGGCACTACCGCCAACTAAGGTTATTAGTTCCACCCACAGGGCACACCTATTCCTTAATGTTCTCAGGCTTTTTCCATATGGTGCAGCCCCAAATAGGGACCATAGGGTCTTCTACTGGGTGTGTTTCTTCCCACAATATTCTTTGGAATTTCCGCAGGACGCAGTCCCCCAATGATGGTCTCTGAATGTTTGCACATGACACAGCCATCCACTAACGTTCTGATGGTCTCGCACAGGCGCACTTCCACCCCTTAAAATGTTCAATGTTTTACTTTTACACCCCCTATGTTTATCATGGGCTGACATAGGACACAACCAACTCTTAACTTCTCCGTTTTATTTTCACAGGGTGCAGCCATCCCTTAAGATTGTCTGCTTTCTTCACAGGGTGCAGCCACCATTTAAGGTTTTCTGCTTCCAAAAGGAGCAGGCATCCACTAATATTCTCAATCTCTCCCACAGTGCATTTTATAAACTTCCCCAGCTCTCCCACAGAGCACTGAACTGTCATGCTTGGGGAGATCGGTAGTTCTGTTGAAGCCAGTCCCTCTGCAAAGATTGCTACAGTACTTTCTCACCAAACAATGGCCGACAAGAAGGAAAAAAACGTTTGAGCACCTTCTGCCTTCTCAGGTTACCCACCAGCACAATGCAGACCAGCTGCCACTGGATAATAGATTGCCCAATTTATAGGCAATAGAGAATTTCAGGCCTCAGAATGTAGTCAAAGATGGGTGATGCTGGCGGTGCACTGACTGGAGCACCTGCCACTGGCCAAATCGCAGTGAGACTTACACCACTTGTGCAGGCTTTTATAGAACAGGATTTGGGCACAGCATAACAGATTTTGGTGCTATCCGGAACCATGCTGGGACCCTGTCCTACCTCCTTGCCACTGACAAAGGAGGAACTGTTGGTAGCAGGTTAGCCACATTGACAAATGATTCATTCATCAGGTAGACTTACTTGTGCCACCAGCTAACATGGTTTCTCGTGGCCATCATCACAGGGGTGCAGCCCTTGCCACTTCCCTCATTTCCCCACTTTGCATTCTTATCACAGCCCTCCAGCAAGTAGAAGACCTTTGGCTCCTACCTCATGATGGTAATGTTTTGGTGTCAGGGCAAATTAGTCATATACCCAGGACCATGAGGACTGTGTAGGAGAGGTGGAGGACTCCTCTCCCTGGGGAGCTTCCTATGCCTGGCTTGCCCTGTCCATCATGGCACATGTAGGACTACACTCTTTCACCATCTTCTCAACCTCTTCTTCTACTTGCTCCTCCTCTGCCACAGGTAGGTCCACCACCTTCTGCAGTGCCTCCAAAGACTGGTCTTCCTCCAGAGCCTCGTCCTGATGGACCTGACCCTTGTCCTCAGCAGCAGCACCCTGACCCTACTGGGTGGAGACCAATTGCTCCTCAATGCATCCAACCAGACAGGAGTCACCCAGCAACCCCCATCAGGGATTCTAGCTGAAGGTCCCCATCCTCCCACATGCAGAACATTCTCTACTGCACCTCCACTTGCCCTTTTGTGTGGGACATGCTCTACAAGCCGTGGGTCCATAGGCATATCCATGTAAGGCACTGCTGCCACAGCCACTGTGCAAGAAGTCAGGGACTTCTTTGGTATCCCTGCATCCTCGACCACTCCTTCTCCTGAGGCCCCCTCCAACTACTCAGTAGTATCCCCACTAACCCAGATGAGTGGTGATGCTGCGTGGCATGGGTCTGTGCACCGCACACACCGACAGCACGAGGTTCCATCTTCTCTTTCATCATGGTGAAACCTCTTCCTCCTGTAACAGAGATCATGGTTCTCTTCTGTCTTCTCTTGAGCCTTTTCACCCCTCCACTCCCAGCATGGCAATCGCGCCATAAGAACCTCAAAGGACAT
Organism: Ambystoma mexicanum; assembly: GCF_040938575.1. Lineage (NCBI taxonomy): Eukaryota > Metazoa > Chordata > Amphibia > Caudata > Ambystomatidae > Ambystoma > Ambystoma mexicanum. Next base: position 458,727,485 of record NC_090938.1, on the reverse strand, counting down.
GTGTGAAGGTGTTTGAGAACAGTGTGCATACCCTGAGGACCCAAAAGTCTGACACCAAAATCCAAATCAGCACCTAGAACCAAAGCGCAACTTCTGTATATTAAAAAACAATTCAAGACATCTTAAGCTATACCAAGGCGCATGGGGCAACTTTTCTTGTTTTAAAGGTTTTTTTGGGCAGATGGAACTACTTCATAAAAAAGTTTTACATTTTAAAATGGAGCAAAAAGGTGAACATTGACAAGAAGACATAGTAGCACTTTTTTTACATGAAAAACTACCAACATACTACCAACACACTAAACAAATACTAAACGACTGAGGTACAAGAATTGAACAGGCAAACATCGAAAACACCAATAAACTTGACGAAAGATAAACACCAAACCACTAACTGTTACAAAGCCCAAACACCCTCTAAACACACCACAAGCTCGAGCCTATCTCGTGCAACACTTTCATTCACAATATAGAAAAATCCACAAACGAACCGGAAGTGAGCTGGGACTTGTAAAGTGAGTCAGACTTCCTTTAGGAGATTTTACGGCTCTGAATATCTGAATGAACTTGATGAATGAAACTGTGATTCGACTAAATTGTATAGCTTGTGATTGGACGAACAATCATCACAGTAGCCCTGGAAGACAGTCTCAAGTTCCTCAGGGTTTTGCCAGCGACAAACACTTGCTCTATTCCTGGAGTAGTGACAAGTCTTTCTATTAAGGTTTGTGCAGCTGCCAGGTCATTATTTAGGACAGTCCAGTGGGATTGCTCAAGGCCTAAGTGCGTGCCTCCCACAAGGGATGGCACATTTCAAGTTTTAGCGCGAGCAAGGTGAATTTAGGTCTTCATCCTTCCGTACTCAATAGTGTAAGCACCATTCATTTTGGAAATCACAGCTATTTTTACAGTGCGTAAAAGTAACCCGGCGTGAAGCACAACATATGAAGAAAAAAAAAAAGGATATTGTGTGAACATTGCTGAATAAAATACACGTCTGCGATATATTGTTGAATGTAGGGTTCTGTGCTGCGGTAGATACCGTTGAATCAAGCAGCGTGACCATTCATCTCACGGCAGACCCCCTACAATAATGGGCCTCATTAGGAGTTTGGCGGTAACCCGCCAGTGCTACCGGCGGGTTGCCGCCAAACTCGTAACTCTGTTCTGCCGCCTGATATCCCGGTGCCACAGGGAAGTCCATGCGGCGCGGGATGGCAGGCGGCGGAAAGTGTAAATCACCATTCCTCCATGGGGATAGGAATATGGAAGCACAGGCACTGTTGCTAACCGTGCTGGTGCTTCTGTGAAAACCATGCCTGCAGCTGCCGGTGCCCCCAGTTTTAGCGCGAGCAAGGTGAATTTAGGTCTTCATCCTTCCGAACTCAATAGTGTAAGCACCATTCATTTTGGAAATCACAGCTATTTTTACAGTGCGTAAAAGTAACCCGGCGTGAAGCACAACATATGAAGAAAAAAAAAAGGATATTGTGTGAACATTGCTGAATAAAATACACGTCTGCGATATATTGTTGAATGTAGGGTTCTGTGCTGCGGTAGATACCGTTGAATCAAGCAGCGTGACCATTCATCTCACGGCAGACCCCCTACAATAATGGGCCTCATTAGGAGTTTGGCGGTAACCCGCCAGTGCTACCGGCGGGTTGCCGCCAAACTCGTAACTCTGTTCTGCCGCCTGATATCCCGGTGCCACAGGGAAGTCCATGCGGCGCGGGATGGCAGGCGGCGGAAAGTGTAAATCACCATTCCTCCATGGGGATAGGAATATGGAAGCACAGGCACTGTTGCTAACCGTGCTGGTGCTTCTGTGAAAACCATGCCTGCAGCTGCCGGTGCCCCCAGCAGGTCAGACGTGCTGATAACAATGGCTCTGCAGGCATACTTGTAGTCTGGCGGTCCGGTAGCAGCGTACCGACACCCTTATTTCCAGACTGCAAGGCTTGTAATGAGGGCCATTACAGGGAGCGCATAGAGTCAGTAATGTACGTTCTCGCTGAAGCGACTGTGAATATATATGGCAGAGTGAGAGGCCAGGCCCTGCATAGAAATTACTCTGATGTGACCTACATGGCATATAACATTTTAAGACAATAAATGTGTGCTCACATCGCCTCTTTCCGCCCACACTTAATGCCCATAGGACATAAGAAGAAGAAAAAAATCTGTCTGGAATATCTTGACGACAGATGTGGTTCCTATTTATAGATAGTCTGGGACACAGTGTTCTGGAATTGGAGTTCCCAAGGACCTAGTGCTACCCTTCAGGGCGCCATTTGAGCAGTCTGAAGTGAGCGGCAGTAAATTACTGGGTAACTTTTACCCTATTGATCTTGACAGCCCGAACAAAGCATTGCTTTCTCTTTCTGAACAGGGCCTAAAACTGTGTCAGGCCTGGTATTAAGCAAGCTGCGTGCTTGTTGATCTGTAGGGTAGACATTTTGCACTACAGTTCAGGGGTTGTCTGGCTTATAGGGAACTCTGGATATTTCCAGGTAGGCCTCTGCGCCCTGGATCTCTTTTGTGTGGTATTTCCAAATGTTCTCATAGGAGAAGGGTTGGGCTTGCTGAAAATGTGTAGTATGGGGCCACTTTGAAAATAATTTCCAGGGCATCTTTTGGTTCCCAGTAATCATTTTCAGGGCCTCTTTTGGATCCCAGTAAACATTTCCAGGGTCTCATTTGGTTCCCAAGCCTACTCTGCAGAGAAACAAGCTCTATGGTCTCTGATAGTAACTGCTGGGACAAGGTCCCCTAGTGGATTCACTGCAGGCCAGCATATATTCAAATAAATAATGTGAGGATATGAGGAATATGAGGATAGGACAGGACCTTTATTATTTGAGGCGGCTGCTTTCTACTTTGTTCTCTGGTTTCTAAGCCAGAATCGTGCCTGTTAAGCCAGGAGAAAGAATGTGGACAACAGAATGGGGGAGGGTGCAGGGTGGGTGCATGGTCTAACTACTTCATCACGTTTTAAATTGCTAAAAAAACATAAGAGTTTCAACTGGTGCATAGAGTATAAAACACAGGTGTCCCAGACACTACACACCTTCTCTAATCTTTATTAGCTTTCCCGTTTATTAATAGTCCTGTTGCTTACTGAGGATTTTGAGAGGTGCATTAGGACATTTGGGAGCTTCACGGGTCTGTTTTGCCCAGGTAACAGGCTCAGTACACTGCTTTTTCTAGATGAGCTGGAGACAGAGAAGGAACTTTTTAGGGGATGGTGTTTTGACGAAGTAACCAGTCAGGGTGCAAGAACGGATGTGAACAAAACTAGTACCACCTGAATTTTGGGTGGTTTGAGTCCCAAGCATCTTTCAAATTCACCTAGGGGTTAATCCTGGAGAGTTTGAAGTCCAAGCGCTTTACAATATGCCACACTGCCCTATTGCAGTCTGGAAGGCACCCACATAACATTTGGAAATGGTAAAAAGTGCAACACATTTTTGAGGTGCAGGAGAGCAAAAGTGGGGCCCGAGGTAGGATTGGGAAGTCATGGGAAGATGGGGCACATTTGACGATCTCAGGGGCTGGTTCACAGGCCCAAAGTAGCCCTACCAAATTTCAAGGGTCCTCAAAGTTTTGGGTCAGTGACCAATGAAATTACAGCCGTTGATTCTAAGGTAGCGTGAATAGACTGATAATAAATACTTATTTCTCTAGCTGAATTAGGTTTAAATGTACAATTGCACGCACACTCATAACCTGATGTTAGGAGTTTTATCTTTTTCTCATGTGCCTTATATATAGTGGTACGTTGATGTAGTAGGGAGATAATACACAGACAAAGGATGCCACTGGATTTACACCATACTCTTGATGTTCGGAAGGGATGCTCGACTGCCTGTAGACCAGTGTTCTGGAGTGTTGGCTGATGGAACAGGAAGCGAGTACTACTCCAGCTATGTGAAGCAGCTCAAGTGTCAACAAGAGCAAGCACACCAGCTTGCCCAGGCTGCCACAGAGAAGGCAGTAGAAGGAAACAAATGATGCGACAACGGCAAGGTTAGGTTTCATGTACTTCGACCTGGCAATCTCATGCTGATCTGCAGGCTGGGAAAGAGAGGACATAACCAGCTAGGCAACAAAAAGTGGGAGTCTCAGCAGTTCATCATTAGTAACAGCTAGCAGAGCTCCCTGTCTACCTACTGGAAGAGGAGGCCCTGCCAAGAAACATCAAGACCGTGCACCAGAACCGGATGCTTTCATTTGGGGATGAGGCTGAGTAGACGCGGGAAGTGATACAAGAAGAATCATCCAAGGGACCAATAATGAGACAGCAGCGACTCCACTCTGAAAGGCCTGAAGAAGAACCTTTCAAGCCTCAATACCTGGAAGCTTCTAAAGCTGCTGAGACCATAAGAAGAGCAGAAAGCCAAATGGAAGCCTTAAAAACAAAATAAATAAACAGAGGAAAGGACCCTCACTCATGGCCACACAAATTATCCTTTACTCTAAGAAAAGAAAGAAACCGTTGTCACTGGGTGCGAAGCACCATTGCAAATAAATGTTTCCTCAACTTACACAAAGGCGGGTTGAAAGGCACTCTGCTCTGCGTCACTTCACTGATGCTGCCTAAGTCTGCATAGTGGCACTGCCTGAAAGGCAGGCGTGTGCCCACAATCCCCTCCAAATCCTGGCAACCTATCCAGGCCCCAGGCTCTCCAATTAATGGTGCTCCCCATGACGGGAAGAGCCCAACGTGTACAGATTCTGAGGCGGCGTAATAAGTAAAGGGCACACCTAATGCCAGGTGGTCCATCAGGATTCTCTGCACCAAACCTCGCAGACGTGACCCAGGTTGAGGAGATTTGTGGTGGCCCCCATCTGCTGTAATAAACTCTGGCCAGCACCTAACATATGCAGCCTGGTCAAATTAATACAGGGACTCCCCCCACAATGCTGACAATTGCTGGGATGTATTTGACATACACAGCCTAGCCAAGGTAAAGTCTCTGGGCCCCCCACAGATGTGCTGCTGTCTGCCTGCCAGAGGATCATCCACCTCCACAAAGAAAATCTTAAAGCAGCAGCAAGGACCTTGAGCCAGCCCTGGCCAGACTGTTTCCACACAAATTAGTTTATATGTAGGTTTTTACACTTTACAGAGACTTTTTTTTATAGTTTAAGGAACTGTTTATATATTATAAAAGGACCCTCTTTATTTATTTGTTTATTTATTTATGTTTATTTATGTGGCATCCTTCTTTGTATAGTTGTAAGCATGGTCAGGGTGAGAAAATGCCAACTCTATCTGTTCTTCTCTGCCTCATGATGCCCTTCATCACCAACATGGTGTGATTGAGCCTCTCCACTTGGGACTCCTCCTGAGGGTTGTATAGAATTCTTGATGCCAACTAGTTCCAGCATATGCTTGATGAGTGTTGACTCGAAATCGGGTCCCTAGTCGGAATGAATCTTTGCTGGCCAACTGTAGTGCACAAAGTACTTTCCCCACAACATGAAGTCAATGGTGCTGGCACGCTGATCTTTAGTTGGAAATTCCTGCGAGTACAAAGTGTAGTGGTTTGTCACCACCAGGATGTTTTGCTCCCATCACCTGTCCATCTCCAACTTGAGAAAGCCGATGCAGGTGAGGTCCAGGGGTCTGGAACTCTGCAGTTGGTGAAGACGGGCAGCAGGATGAGCCATGGTCTTCCTGGTGACACAACTGGTGCAGTGCTGGCAATAATACTCAACATCTGTCACAGGTCCAGGAAAGAGAAACCTTGAGCGGACCAACACAAAGGTTCTGACACTGCAAAGATGTCTGTGCTTGTTGTGGAGTGCATACAATACAGATCAACATAATCTCTGTGGTAACACTTGTCAGTGTAGTAGCTTGTCTCCAACTTTACTTTCCTTGTACAGGATCCACCCTTCTGCATGAGCGTCTTCTACTCCTTCAGCATTGCAGCTTGCTCGGGGTCACGATACCCATCCCTGGACATATACGCTCCTGTGGTCTTGGCTTTCATGAACAGAATGATACTGGGATCCACTAGCTGTGACATACAGATTTCATAGCAGGGCAGACACAGTAGCTCAGATACCTTCATACTGGTGAAGTTGCATTAGACAGTGAATACCACCACAGCTGAGGATTTCAAGCAACCGGCACCCCTGGCTCTGTCTGGCTCCTGCTGACTTGCAGCCTCACGGATATCTCTGAAGATAACTCCCTCCTTGAGGTGGATAAAGCTGTATCATCCGACTGAGCATGACGCCTCTGGGAGAGGGCATCGACATCAATGTTAGTTCGACCAGGTCTATAGTGTAAAATTAAATTGCATACACACAGTGCGGTAGGTCATTGGTGTCCGGTAGCATCCTGCTTCACCAACTTCAACAGTTACATTAGGTGCTTGTTGTCCATCCTCACTGTAAAAGTGGCATCGTAGAGGTAATCCTTGAGCCTTTCTATAAATGCTGATTTCAGTGCCAAAAATTCCAACTTGTGGACTGTGTAGTATTTCTCCATAGTAGCATGCATGATGTTGAAAGCAACAGATCTCATGTACCCATTGGTCTCCTTATAGAGGTCAGCTGCCAATCCCTCCAGACTCACCTCCTTTTGTGCACAATGATGTCATCAAGTTAGACATGTATATCCAGAAGGCTCATGACTAAATGGTCATCTCCATGAGGCTAGGGAAAGTCACTGGCACACTAGAGATCCCCTGTGGCATCCTGACGATATTTGTCAAATTCCAGTGGCTAGATTTATGCTGTCTTGTCACGATCTGCCGGATACATTAGCCTCTTCAAAAACCGTTCAAAAATTGAAGTTCTTTTTCTTCTCGTCTCCTACTATTCCCCCCGCTTCTGTTTCATGTCCACCGTGTTCATTCTTCATCTCCAAGCTTGAAATGTAGGAGTTATTGTTCACTGTTCTCTCTCCTTTTCATTTCACATCTCCTCAGGCTCCTGTTCTTGCTGATTTTATCTATATAACTTCTGCGATGCTCACTGGTTTCTAACTTTTCATGCTTCTCTTCTCCTCAATAATCTTTTCCCGTCTATTCTATTCTTCAAGTCTACTGATCGGTCTCCAGGCTAATCACCTTCCCCCTCTTCAAACAATCTACCACTCATCTATTTCCATTCTTGGTACCCTCTCCCTATATGATTCCATCTGTATGACTCAGAACTCTCTGAGATGCCTGTCTTTTGAAGCTGCCTTCTAATATCCTTATGTTTCATTATTCATATTTCTCAATTGTCTGTCACCCCAATATCTTTCCTCCTTGGTTTCCTTCTAGTTTCCATCATGTCCTCTGTGTTCAAAGTCTCTATTTCCCTAGTTTTCCCCTGTCTAGCCTGTCCCTCTTCTTGTTTCCGCTCCTTCTCCCATCGTTCCCCAAAGAACTGAAATGTCCTACGTTTTTCTATCAGGTCTCTGTCTCCTCTTTCTATATTCAAAACACATCTGAACGAGCATCTGCTCTCTAACGGATTTGTGTAGTGTTCTCTCATTTGTTGTACTGTTTTATTCTGCGAAGTGCTTATGTATTAGGTGCTATATAAATAAAGTAAAATACAAATACAAACCTAGTAATACTCCCTCTGCAAGTCCGGAATTGAAAACCACTTATGCCCCATCAGCCAGTCCAATGCCTCATCCACCCCTGGTGTGGTGTAGTGATCCATAATAGTGCGGCTGCTCAGTCGACGGTAGTTGAAGCACATCTGGGCATCCCCATTTTTCTTCCATTCAACAACGATATGGGAAGCATAGGAGTTCCTGGACTCTTTGGTAATCCCTGCCTGCCGAAGATCATTCAGGTGCCAGCGTACATCCTCTGTGTCTCCTGGGACAGGTGTCGCAATCACTCCCTGAAGGGCGTATTACTGCTCACACAGATCTGATGTTCTACTCTCTGGGATTTGATTATGTCCTAGGGGCTGGTGGAGAAAGCCTGGGCACACAGGGCAATCTGTTCCCTCAGGTGGTCCTTGCCCCTTTCCAGTATCAGAGAGTCTCAAACGTCTAAGGTCTTTGGATCCAGTGCTGTCTCAGATGGGCTGCTGGCAACACGCCCTGGGCTACATAAGCAGTCAGCTGGAACAGTGCAATGGTGGTACATCCTGGTAAGAGGATGGTCTATTGGTCATATTAATGGCTGGTACTGTGATGTCATTCAGGTTCATTCCATCTGTCTTTAACAGGATCCGCTGTACCAGTAAACCCCCTGGGCACTCCCCAAGTTCTGGTGCCTCCTTCACCATCACTCTGGCCTGTGCCAGGATCGTGATCTTCCCAAACCGGGAGGTGCAATCATTTCCAATGTGTCCATCAGGTTGAGCTTTGGACCGGATCTCTCTCTGCAAGTACTCCTGTTGGCACGGTGCAGCCACCTTCCGGCAGAATGCCACCAGTACATCAAAGAACAAGGAATTTGTTCCAATCACCACCTCTGTTGTGGGACCTTTACTCCAACGACTACAGACTAGAGCCAGGGTATCGATAGGAGTGTTGCCACCAGCTACATTGCATGGAAACTGTAGGTTATCACCCACACCAAGCAGGTTTAGTCCAGCCAACGGCTACAATAGGATATGTGCCTGCTGTTTTCTGTAAAACAGCTCACACACAATGTTCACCTATGAGTCGCTATCCAAAGGTGCTTGCACCTGTCATCCAGCGGTGGCATTTATCACGGTGGCTTGTGCTTCTACAAACCCATCAGGTACTCCCCATGATGTTGAGGTGCTGTGCTTGCTGGTAGTTAGGTTAGAGGTGAACTTCCTTTGGATGGCCAAACTAGCCTGAGCAGATGCTGGTTCCCAGATGACTTGTTCACTGATGGTGTCACTGCAGCCTTGGGCCTGTCTGATGGTGGTGACTTATTGTTTCCAGAATCAGTTGGAGTGTAGCAGTGGTGAGGATTCAAGTGCTTCACTGCCAGGTCCTCAATGGCGCTTCCCACCCTTGCATGTGTTGGAGTGTTCAAGGCCGGGAACCTCTCCACGACTCGAGGCTGTATATGGAGACACCCGTTGAGTTGGTAGACTGTATACTGTCTTGTTCATCTCTACTTCTAGAGTATGCACCTCCTGGGCCAGTGCATCAAAGCAAGGCTGTTTATGGGTACGCTCTCAGAGATGTAGATGCAGCAGAATCAGCGGAAATGATATTTCTCCTTGCACGACTTGTTTCAGCCTCACTAGGTTCATGCTGTTCAGCTCAATCCCATTTCATTGCAAAGCCTGCTGTAAATGTGGCTCAGTCCTGGGCACAGATTCACAGAGTTGATCACTCTGCTGGAGGCGGGTGGTGTGGTATTTGACTATTAGCTCTGTGCTTGACTTGGTGGCACCAACCATTCCATCCAGTGTGTACATGATGTCTTTCGCTGTGGGGTATGGATACGAGGCATGGGGCACCTGGATGACTTTCATTGTAGGATCGCACAGACTCAACACCTGACTTCTCCCTGTCTGGAGGACTCCAGTACTATATCATTTGGTTTGGCTGGTCTGCCCAAAGTTGCTATTATTCTTCATCTCTTGGGGTTGGTTTCTCCCATGAGAAGTGTCTCAAGCAGCCACAGGGGCCATGCTTGGATGCCCTTGTGATAGCCTTGTGTAACACATCCTTGAAAGCATCCGACATGGAGGAAGTGATCAGCCTGGCATCTCTATCCTCTGGTGTAGTATCAGTGTGTGTGCTATGCCCTGGTGAACTAGGGTGCTTATGGGTGCAGCCATGATGACACCTACATTGAGTGCTGCAGGATGTCTGGGTACAGCCATGGGCAAGGCAGCGCCTGGGCTTGGAATAGGAGGAGTGGCTGTTATAGTACCCTGCAACCCTGCCCATGTGTTCAATAACACAATAGTTTCTCTTGCATAAATAGTAAGGAGCAATGTCTTATGGTCGACATCCTTTGGCCCATAGCAGATTGGTCCTTGCTAGGCCAAGTGCTTTACCCAGGCATTTGACCAGGCCAGTGATGGACTTTATGGTCTCCGTCAAATTGAGCGCCTGATGCTGAGGTGTGCTCCAAAGGACGTTGCCTAAAATAAAGCAAGGGCCTGGTTTAATCCCCTCCCCCTCATCCCAGCTGGCTACCTGAAGCCTATCCATGAGGAATGTGCCTGTCTGTCAGATGAGTGGCAAATCCGGTAAAAATCAGTACAATAATTAAAACAATGCATACAAATCCCTAGCCACAAGCTTGCATGAAAAAAATATTAAGATAAAAAGAATAGACACATAATAGGAATCTGTACACTAACCTGGGAAGGAAAAGAGGGTAGGTAGGAGGCAAGTGGGTAGGTAGGAAGGGAATAAGCACACCAAACGTGATCTCAGCAGTGCTTCCAAAAGAGTAGCGGGGGGATTTACTACGCACTTATTGTGAGACAGGTGTAGGCGGGCACTCAATACATGTTTATACTGCTTAAATTAATACTAGACCCGTCTATTGCCTATCTCCTATGCCTGCTTTCCTCGGCTCTATGACCCAGCTAGTAGGGACCACAATCTTGTCCCCTGAGGGAAAACCTACAAATAAAGACACAAACACCAGGGTTAATTCAAAGGTTTTATTACGTGAATATGAGTGTGTTTGATGTGTCTGTGTTTTGGACTAATCTGTCCAGCCAACCATGAAGCTGGATGAATTGTACAGAAAAGGAAAGAGCAAAGAAATAGAACTCATGTGCCCAAGACTGACCTGGGCAGGGGAGAAAAGAATCAATAGAGGATTTGAAAAAGAATACAGTTAGAGAAAACAGTTAAGCAAAAGAAAAAAGAGTTAAGGGAAAGAAGGAGAAGAAGCAAATGTGAGAAGGAGAAAAGAAACTGACACAAAAGGGAGAGAAAGATAAAAAATGACCCCCGGGGGAACTGCAGCCTTGAGCAACCCCCATGGCACTCAGGCAATATAGCATCAGGCTACGTGTGGAGGGAAAACTGGCGTGATAATCAAGGGCTTGGGATGTGTGTCAGGTGCAGCCCGGATACCCTTGAGGCCATAGCGGCTTTCAGCCTGCCCGAGGACAGACTGGATGGGCCAGATAAATCAAAGGCCCAGGCAGTGTGTGTGAGGCTGCCTGTGCCAAAAAGGAACTGCACAGGCTATATACATTGGTCGTTCTCCACTGTCTGGACCATTGGTCATTTGGGCCCCTGGGACCCGGATATGCGTCCAGGAACTTCTGTGATCCTGGGTGCTCCCCTATGTGCCACTATACAGGCTCTGGCAGCGGTGGTGAGGTAGCACAGAGCGGATCACCTCGCAAGCCTCCTTCATGATGGTTGACAAAAAAACTTTTTCCAATGGCACTCTTTTTGCACCAACAGCAGTTAGTTTCTTTTCTTAGAGTAAAGGATCAATCGTTCAGCCACACACAAGTGTCCTGTACTCTATTTATTTTGTGTTCAAGCATCCTGGTGCAGCTTCTCACGCCAGGAATACGTTTACTATTTCATTTACTTTTTCCTCTGCAAAGTGGTTATGTTGAGGTGGCATGGTTCAGTGGGAAACTTCATGCCTTAAAAAGAACTGAGCAGGGGATTTCCATTTCTCTTATTCAGGTCCTAAGAAGCCTGGGGTACACGACCAAGCTGGGAAGGACATAGAGAAATCAAAGGGAGTCACCTACAGCCAATGAGCAGGCACTGCATAGCTTGATAATATGGCAGACAAACTGTACCCCGGCTATTTAACTTCATAACAGCTGCTCCAAATATGGACTGCACATAGTTCTGTACTATAGGTTACTTCCTAAGGCAATATTGGCTTTTAAATCAATACAAATTAAATCGTATCATGCTGTACGAGTGGGCCCCTGCAAAAATGCAATGTTCAACATTTGCATACACCCTTCTAGCTCTTGGTTGTCTAGGAGTGCGAGATAAAGATCTTTCCACACAGCTTTACTTTAGGGAGACTTTTTTGCAACAGGGCCAGCCATGAAGTCTCCAAAGACACCTTCAAGTGGTTAATAAGCATGTCTTATTCTCTCCGGTTGGCCAGACTTTGGAACATTCCATTACACTTGAAGTTGGAAAGCAATTTGAGTCTGTTCTCTGTATTGGTTGTCAGAGTAGATTGCTCTGTGAGTGAGGACAAGCTTTGACATCTTCTATGCTACCTGAAAGTCAATGCTGGTTTGAGTTTGCTCCCTATAGTGGTTGTGGGAGTGGCTTGTTGTCTCATGATGGTCATACTTTGGAATGCATGTCCTTGCATGACCACAATGCAAAGAGCCTCTGCTGTCAAAAAGGCCACACCTCATAGCTGCTGAGTGGCCCGACACCATGTGTGACTCTCCTGGCTCTGCACAGCGCAACTTGAGAATTGTAGGCCCAAATGTTCAATGTGTAACTGAAAGCATCACATATAATATGGGACCACTCAAAGTCAGAAGATCTGAGAGCTACTGTTATTGTCTCACATGAGCACTGATCAAAGGATCATATAAAGATCCAGTTTGTGCACTTTGCCATCAGACCAGGCGGACCACATGGATTCCTTATCATGCTGAATCACCTTAAAGAACATTAGCACTTTGGCAGGGGTGGGAGGGGTGGACTAGAAAATCAGAATATTCAGAACATGAGGCGTCATCATACGTTTGGCGGTATCCCGGCAGTAAATCCACTTGAATATCGGCCAATGCAATTACCGTTACTGCCACTTGGTCCAACGGTACTACTGCCAGATTACAAGTGGTGTTGACTGTGTAGCTCCCCATTTTTTTGAGTCCTTATGACTCAATGGGGCATTTTCAGAGCTATTACTGCAGCGGTAATTGCGCCGAAAATGAGCAGAAAGTCGGTGCATTCACCTCTAGCTCTGAGCTGGAGGTGAATCCTCAAATCTTCGCCCACACTTCTGATTGGGCGGCTTGGTATTGTGGCAGTAATGCTATTACCGCTGCATTTTTACTGCACCGCTCAACTTATAGTGAGGCCCCATATGGTCTGTATTTACAGGTTTTAGTCTGCATTCTGAGGAGTCTGGGGTGGATCGGCCTGCACAATCCAGCCACTTCTCTCTGCTCACCCCCTTGCCGGGTGCCATGATCCACGTTAGCACCCACAATGAGAAACGCAGGTACTGAACACTTTTGAGTTAAGGAAAAAAAAAATTCTTTCACAGGGATCCCCAAGCGCTTCATTCATCTGAAGTCTCGAATTCCTGTTAATTAATTAATTTTCTTTGGAAGTGCTGCATGGCTTGAAGGATCACTTTGTACTTTTTTTTTTTTTGTTTTTAATTCAAAAGAGCTCTTTGCAGATATGTGTGTTCTTTTCGAGTGGTGATAAGTATACCCTGTTGGTAAAAGCACCCTGCTCACATCATAGGACCCTCCCCTCACTCTGGCCCTTTGCGTGGGTGGCAGGCAATCACTGGCGATTCGCCCCTCTGTGTCACCGAATATTACCTGAATTGGGCAGAAGTCAAATGGCTCACATTTTGATCCCATTGAATCCAGCTGAATTTAACATCTGCTGATCTAAGAAAATAATCGTTTTTTTGTTAGCCATAATGCATTAATTTATCTGCTAAGGCAAAATAACAGGATATTTAAGAAATCACGGATTAACAGAAGGAGGTGAAACCTGAACACACAAAGTTTATATTTGCTTATACAAAAATATTTAATTGTAAATCTTCAACTGTTCAAAATAGATCTACTCTCTGGGTTTCAATACTAATTTGCTCCAGTGACTATTATGGGACAGTTTCTAACTAGGCTTGGTTTACAGTCTCCCCTGTAGTCTCAATTTTTGAAAGAGGACATCAATTGATTTTCAGATAACAGATGGATCCTGTCCGGTTTCCGGGAAGCCAGAGGCACTGAAACTGCTCTTCTGAATACCCGAGAAAACCTACTCTCTAATCTGGACTCTAACACTCCTTCTGTTCTGATCCTCCACAATCTTTCCTCTGCTTTTGGCACTGTCAAGCAACTGCCAACTCATGCCAACAGGTGCATCAGCAGCATTCATTTGGTTGTGTCTCTTTGCTGCTCTCTTCCCCAGCAAAGGCAGAGCAAGCAGAAAGCATGGAGTGGCAGCAGAATCATAGTCACCTCAGGGCAGGTTTACTGTTTCCGTGCTGATGTGATGCCATCTTCCCCGTACACAACCGTGCCAGATGAGTTGGAGATAACAGCCTCTAATTATCTGCCATATGACAGCCTTCTTAAAAACTGAAAATGACAACCTTCTTGTGTTCCTACTTCAGTCAACAGACATATTAAAATTTTACACCACCACCATAGCCTAACTGTGGGAGGCAGAGGGGAAGTGGAGCACTAACATCTGGGTCTGTGCATAGTTGTGTGTGTTGTCACAGATGTCCTTAAGAAATTCACAAGTCTGACAGGTGGTTCAAGGGTTTTTATGAACAAGTCTCTTGTGTCTAGTTTATGCAGGGCTTGAGACTGTATGGTAAAGGATGGGATTACTAGCCGGTCCCTATATCTCCTGGGTTTGCCCTCAAGTCTAACCGAGGCTTTCCTGTTGCCCATGTTCAGAATTAGTTCTAGAGATCGGTAATCCATGTTGTCTAAGGCATGCAGTACACCTTAGAAGAGGATAAAGGACATGGACCTTATCTACTCCCTCTAGGAATTTTCTAAGAATACACTATCCTAGTATTCCTCCAGTGATGGTGTTAAGGATTTAATATGGTGCTAGTTTATTGAAGCACTATTCGGTCGACTCTCTCCTATCCACTCACTTTGACTCCTCTTCCTGTTTATAAGTCTCCTTATGCTATGATCTATTTGCCCTTCTGTTCCCTCCCTCTCCTCTTTCCCACTTTTATCTCCCATCCCTTCCAATTGTCCCTACGTCCAACGTTTAACTGTCACCTTCTATTCCCTCTGGCCATCTCTTTCCTATTCTTCTACATTCTACTCTCCCTCCTCCCACCTCTGTCCTCCTTTGTCCATCTGATCTTCATACACTCCTCTCCCTCCTATCTCTGTTGCTACTCTCGATGCACCCGCTATTCTCTCTGCTGCCCTCCTACCTGCCCTCCTACCTTTTCCCTCTATGACTGCACTATATCCATTCATTATACTGGTTACCTACACTCTCACACTCTTACTCTCTCTCTCCGCTTCTGCCACCCTCATTCTGTCCCCTATACCTACTCTTATTATACTCTCTCTTTCAGCCTGTGCATTTGTCCCCGTACTACTTTCTACACCCCCCACCACCACCTACTCTCACAACTACAGCTTCACGCTTTCCACACTATACTATTCTCTGCCTCCACCAACTCCCACACCATACCTCTGGGGCAGGACAAGCTCTGACATGTGTTCCGCTTCCTAACCCTGGTTTGGAGGAACACCTGACCCTCCCTGACAGTTTCAAGCCACTCACCGTGACAGTGTGTGTGTATGTGTTTGGACCTAACTCTTCCTGCACACATGCCAACAGACCCCATTGCATTTGGGAAATGATTGTCTAGTTCTGTTGTTTTTTCTTTGCATTTTCAATTTTGTGGTGTAGGATCAGTACATGATAATAAATGGCAACAGGCCCTATTCCATTCCAGAGATTGTAGTCCTTTTCTGTTTTTTTATTTATTTGCATATGTGCTCTTACATTGGGAAATACTGGCATTACTGGACACAGATGACACGAGTGTAAACATACTTCATCAGTACAGGAATATATTACCATAGATAGCATTAAAATATCTTATAATTGAAACATAATGGTCTGTATTGTGGGCACAGGCTTCATGCAGAGTGTTTTACAGTGATAAGCAGTCATATATAGTGGGTAGAGACATTCTAAATATGCATTGGAAAATGCCCATGTGTGCTAATTGTCAGCAGACATTGATTGGATGTTTTATTGGTGGCCATACAAAACAAATTGTACATTGTATAAGCCAATATTGGTACTGTAAGCCCACACTCATAGTGGCTGTGGCCACCATTGCTAGAACTGTCCACTGTAAGAACACACTGGGAATACCTCATGAAGCAAGACACAGACAACAGACTTATCAAAATAAGATGGTTTATTAAATCAAAGGTCCGAAGGATCGTAGGCCTAACTTGCCTTATGCTTAGGTCGGGTTTGCCTACCTGAACAAAGCTAAGGTTAGTAAGAAAGTTCAACTTAAAAAGTCTGTCTATGTCAAAAACCTATCCTTGCCCTCACAACTATACCTAAACAATGTGTAGAGATGTCAATGTTACAATCAATGGTGATTAACACAAAGTTCTGAGCTTCTTCTAGCTCTCAGCTTCCTCTTCAACTCCCCTTCCCCAAGTTCAAGAAAGTTCCACAAATCCCTGAGGATCCCTTGCCCAAGTTCAAGGCAATACAGTTCAAAGGCTCCGTCCTCAAGGCAGCATGGCAGTTCATCAAGTTTCAGTGTTCCCTTCCAAAAGACTTAATTGTAACAACCTATACTGGTTTCAGTATTTCAAGGTTTAACACAACTCCAGGGTAACTTGACACTCCTTCTGGATTGCATTAACAGTTCATTCACATTGCTCCTTCTTCGTTTGATTCACAATGTCTTTGGCTTTCACAATGGAAGGTTCCCTGGTCTAGGCGCAGTTGTCAGACCACAGGGTCCACCCATCACTGGTCTTGCAACCAGGAACCTCAGGCTCTTCAGCCTACACAGGTTCTTCCGCATCTGCCCTTTGTACAGATTCACATTCACTTAACTTCTTCTAATTGGCCTCTTGGCTTTATGTACAGTTTCACACTTTCCTGGCTTCTGCTGATTAGCCCCTTGACTTTGTCACCCAGTTTATGCCTGTCTTGGGTCTTGCTGCACTGAATTTATTCACAAATTTGTCTTTGCAGTGGTCTCATTCTATTCCCCACCTTTCTATAATGCTCTTTCACCCTTGCGTTCATATTTCATTTCTTGCTTTGAAATGGGTGCTTTCCTTTATCTTTCATGAACTCATTGTCATTCAGTTCAATATTCACTACTGCAATGTTTTCATTCATTTCAGTATTCAATATTTAGGTTGACCCTTCATAAGTTATGTCAGTATGAGCGTAGAGAGGGGGTCATCCAAGGCTGGGAGGGTCTCAAAGATGGGAGGAATGGGGAAGAAGGGTATAGAGTATCAAGAGTTTCCACAAGTGAAGTAGTGAGTGTAGACTATACAGTGTCAGGTGAACGTGATGAAAAGGAGTCAAGAGAAGGGAGACAAGAGGTGATGACAGAAACTTATGCAGGAGAAAAAGAGTGCAAATCAGGGCACTTAAAAGATGAGGAAGGAGAAGGTGGGAGGAGGGGTAAGACACAAGAGGACCTGAGGAGAAAGTGATCACAAAAAGTAAATGGAACAGCAGATACAAAGGAAATACTGGGAACCGTTGAGAAGATCAGATCAAGAGAAGAGCCAAAAAGATGGGAGGGGAGTTAGGAGAAGTTAACGGAAGATAGGAGTTAATTAAGGCTAAGAGAGGGAGATTAAAGTGGGTAGAAGAAAGATGAAGATTTAAGTGACACAAAGAATCTGAGGTGACTCAAATGGAAGAAGATAGGAAAGAAGGATATCACGATCCTCACAAAATGAGATCACAGTTCAGGAGGTCGATCAAGAATAAAGAAAGCAAAAGGCTGAGGTTTAGGAAAACAGGCAAAGTGGAATTCAAAGGTAGGAAAAGAAGGCAAATTAGAGGAGTGGGGTGAGAGTGAAAACAGTTGGAAAATGAATCCCAATGTCCCTACCACAGCTAGACGGTGGTGGGTATGAGAGAAGGAAGGAGAAGGCTTAGAAAGGGCAGCAGTGGCTCTGGTACTAAAGGGGGTAGGCCTGGTCTCATCAGACATTGAAAGTGAAATAGATAGCAGAGATAGATGTCTAAGGGCCTCATTACACGGATGGCGTTAATGGTTAACGGTCACTGTTAATGGTAACGGTGACCGTTAACCATTACCGCCTTACTACGAGGTCCCTTAGCGGGTTGGTGCTTTAACGCCTGCTTTTTGCAGGCGTTAAAAACCAACCCGCTAAGGGACCTTGGTGCTAATTACGCCACCGCAAAATTGCGGTGCCGTAATTAGCACCTTCCCCATTCCCATTATGCCCTATGGGGCAAAAATGGGAATGGGGAAGGGCAGTGGTGGAAGGGGGAATTACCGCCTCGCCAACCTTGGAATGGGGCGGTAATTCCCCCTTCCACCAAGGCGGTGCCGGTATTTTACCGGCATGGACCAAGGTGCTAATAGCGCCATCCGTGTAATGAGGCCCTAAACTGAATGCCAATATTAAAAGAGGGAGATAGGTTAGTAGAGGAAGGAAGAGACAGAGTGTTCAGATTATTAAATTGATGGTGGGCAACAGGGGGATGTCTAGAAAAGTGGGGAGGAATGCAGTAAGGCATTAAAGACAAAGACCAGAATGTTATGCTATGTTATGTTATTGTGCTTATACCGCGCCAAAGCCCATAAGCATCCAGGCGCTGAGAGAACAGAATATAGTGAGCAAAAAGATTACCGTGGAGGTTTGCACTAACACTGATTAAAAAAGTATGTTTTTAATTGTTTTCGGAAGGCAAGAAGATCTTCAGTCTTACGCAGGGATGCCGGCAGTGCATTCCATGCCTTAGCTCCCTGAGTGTGGAAAGCCCTTCCAGAACCTCTGGAGTGTTTCACCCGGTGCTGTACCAACAAATAGCCTTCAGCTGACCTAAGATTCCTTTTAGGCTGGTAGATACCAATGACATCCTTTAGGTAAGCAGGAGCATTTCCAAAGATGCATTTAAATCAGTTTAAATTGAATTCTGCTTTCCACGGGAAGCCAGTGCAGTTTTTTTCTGGCCGCAGTAGTGGGTTCAGAACGCCTCATTTGAAAAATGATGCGGATAGCTTTATTTTGGATTTTTTGTAGATCTTGAATTTGGGCTTTACCTGCACCGCCTAGAAGGGCATTACAGTAGTCTACCCGTCACAAGTTTAATATGGTTTCCAACCGAGACTAGTGGTGCGACCTGCCTGAGCACTTTAAGATGATAGTTGGTGCTAGTGCTAATTGCTGCAACATGGGCTTCACAGTCTAAACTGGTTTCCATGAAAGTGCCCAAGGTTTTAACTTTCTGCACGACGTTAATAAGACTGCCGTCAATCCTGAAGCCGGTATACTCCTGGCCCAACTTGATTTGTGCCCGGCGTGTGCCAAAAATCATGAGCTCATTTTTTGTGGCATTCAGGCACAGCCAATTGGTGGACATCCACTGTTTTATCAGTTGATAAACCGCATTTACTGTGAGTTGATCCGTATCATAATCGCCGGTGATGTTGAGGACCAACTGGAAGTCATCAGCATAGTTACAGAAGAAGGTCTGAAAAAGATCTAATTCGTAGCAGAGTGGATACATTTAAATATTGAATAACAATGGGGAAAGGCATGCTCCCTGGGGCACTCCACATGTTATAATTTGTGGTCCAAAGGCACTGTTACCCCAGTGCACCTGTGACCGACGACCCTTCAAAAAGGCTCTCAGCCAAACTATAGCATGATCGGAGAGGCCCCCAACAGTCTGCATTCTTTCAAGTAAAATGTTATGATCTAGCAAGTCAAAGGCTGCTGATAAATCCAACAACATCAGCAGCCCTGACTTGCTATCTTCCAGCCTAGAGAGCATATAGGTCTGTAGGTCCAGAAGAGCACTCTCTGTGCCATGGTAACTTCTGAAACCCGACTGCTTGGCATGCAAAATGCCTGCCGTTTTAACATGGACCTGAAGCTGGATAGTTGCTATCTTATCTATAAGCTTAAGGAAGAACAAGGTGTTGGTGATTGGTCTAAGGTTTGCTGCATCAGTGGGATCAAGGCCCATTTTTTTTAGTAGCGGTGAAACTGCAACGTTCTTTATATATTGAGAAATGATACCTGTTCAAAAGGAAACATTGGCAAATCTACAAAGAAAAGGCGCAAAGAGTTCCTTATGTTCCAAAATAAGTTTGGATGGAAGCAGTTCGCCCGGACAATTGGCGGGATGCATAGACTTGAGAATTTTCAAGATGTTAGCGGTAGTAGATGCTTGGAAGGTAAAACCTGCTACAGAACCTGGTAGAGTATCACTACTTGGTAAGACAGTTGACTGAGTTTGTAGCGTCTTTATACAAGTATGATGTATCTCCAAGGGTACTGAGATAGGTGTTAGTATCGGCGACTGGGCTACTAGTGCTTCTAATTTAATTTTATCTTGGGCTTTTGATAGTTTATCTGCAAAGGCCTTCTGTACCCAATCGCAATCATCATCTGTCAGTTTTATAGGAAGACAACAAGCAGTAGGTTTCTCCCAAGATCTAAAAAGGCGAAAAAGTTCCTTGGTCTCATCTCCAGCTGAACTAATTTGATTGTTGTAAAAGGTTTTCTTGGCCTCAACAATTTCTGTTTTATACTGTTTCTCTTTGCATTTCCAAGCTGCCAAATTAGCAATAGATCTATCCTTCTGCAGGTATGTTCGGCCTGCCTTTTGCTAGCTCTAAGTTCTGCCAGGGAAGAGGAGAACCATTTGTGGCGATTTGGTAGATCTCTAAGTAGTTTATCCTTCATTGGTGCATATTCATCAAGCATTTCAGTAATCTCCTGATTATAATTATTCATGAGCATCTCCGGATCATCGGAGTCAGTTGTTTTAGTCATCAAGGTTTGCATATACTTAACCAAGATGGGCAAGGTGATATTTTTCAAATTACGGGCTTTGACTGTGTGTGTGGGTACATGCACTCTACGTGCTACAGCCGGAAGTAGCAAGATACATGAAACAAAAAAGTGATCAGACCAAATACATGGTCTGGTGACAATGTCTCTAACTTGTATGTTATTACTGCCGATCCAATCCAATATGTGGCCCTTATTGTGTGTAGGGTCCACATTGTTGATTATGACTTGGTGGTTGCTTAACATTTTTTCTAAAGCCAAAGCTTTTTTATCCCTTTTGTCCCCTTTCCAACGATTAAAATCTCCCAAGATGACCAAACCCGTATTGGTGGTCATCATGGGTGCAATAATGTTAACAATGTCTTCATTAAAACTATCGCAACCTTCAGGAGGTCTATAGAGGAGGACTAAGTTCAAAGTAAAATTAGGATTAGAAGTCATTTTTACGTGTATAATATCACTACCGAAGCAATCAATATTAGCCTCGTAAAAGCCTAATGATTTTTTGCATACAATAGCAACTCCTCCCCCAACAGTCCCTACTCGATGTTTACCTAAGAAAACATAGCCTGGTGGTGTTATCTGCTCTATAGTGGGCCCATGCGAGTCAGTAAACCAGATCTCAGTGAGACACATAACATCTAAGTTGTGTTCCTGAATATAATCATGTATATCCAGTACATGTTTTACCGCTGAGTGGGTATTCAACAAAGTAATAGTAATTGGGGAGGGTGCAAGAGACGGAATATCAGTCATCTGAATAGATGAGGCATGATTATTATTTATATAAGGTACATGGTCCTGTGAAAAGCTAAAGGCCTTACTTGAGCTTTCCATAGCGCTTATGGAACTGGGGAGTCAGAGAAGCGGTATAGCACGTCAGCACGTCTCTGCACGGACCCGCACAGACTCGCAGTTCCGTTCACGCAGGCACTTTCGCGCCGGAAGACGGAATAAGTGGTAAGCGTGGGAACTACAATCCAGCTGGGATTTGTAGTTCCGTGCCTCGTTTAGTTCGTGTGTAGTCTCGGGACCTAGCGCACACGTCTTAGGGCAAAGGCAATAGGTTCCAACCAATTTCCAAAGCAAGTCAATTAGCAGCAATCCAAAATAGGTTAAAAA
This sequence comes from Ambystoma mexicanum, assembly GCF_040938575.1. Classification (NCBI taxonomy): domain Eukaryota; kingdom Metazoa; phylum Chordata; class Amphibia; order Caudata; family Ambystomatidae; genus Ambystoma; species Ambystoma mexicanum. Next base: position 458,705,705 of record NC_090938.1, on the reverse strand, counting down.
CGTATTAAATGCAGTAAGATTTAGCAGTGGATATGATTTTAAAATAATCTGGGTTCCATTGGGTGGGTGGCAGGGCAAGTGAGCAGGGTGGGCCACAAGAGGCTCAGCGAGCAAAGTATCTGCTTGGAGCTGCAGTAGACCTGCCGCTCTGCCCAGATGACACATGGGCAGGGGGCTCTCAGCTCAGACAGATGGTAAGTTCCTCCAGGGGGACAGCGACCCAAAACTGATGTCAGCAAAGTCCAAGGAGACACAAGGTGCAAAGGCACAGACCCGCTGTAGGCATGGTCCTATTAGGGTATTTGGAGGTATTTTGTTGAGCCCTAAATATACAGTACTGCCTGATATTATTGTTAGACCGGGATCATAAACGGTAAGCCAAAACTGGACCTGGTGCAACCTAAATCACAATTTCATTATCATGTGGTATTTTATCTACAATACCGCTTTGGTGTTAACACAGAATATACTTACCAGAGTACCTGAAAACAGTTATCCATATACCCAGCGCATTTGATGTACCCAGTTCACCATGACCAGATTGGTTTTGAGTTTTACCACACGCGGTTGAAAAGAGGGTTCCAGGAATGCCCCTCCCGATCCTATGAACATGACAGCCAGAAAAGTTAAGAACGCACAAAGTCATTCACTATTCAGACAACCCCCAGGAGCACCACTGACTGACACGTATGCAGAGGGATATTCTCTCAGACAGCCATTCCAACCTCATACAGTGAATGTCTACTGGTGCTTCAACAGTGGTCATGGATCCAAATTCCATGGTGGACAACATTGACTAAATGTCGAGGGAAACCATTATGCTGACATCATTCATGACACCACGACATATCCGCATTAGTCATGAAGTACACTCATAACCATGCACAGTTTACACACATAGACACTCATATACATGACATACATACTTACACAGTTCTGTAGATAGAGAAAAGATATATATATATATACATACTGTAAAAGCTTGTATTATTTTTCTCAATGGGTAAGTACAGAAACGCTGATTGCAAAGGAAATGAACAGATGCCGAGCAAGCTTGCAAGTGCTTATGGGAACTAACACTATGGAACCATAGTATTATATAAGGAGTCTGGTAGGACCAAGTACGACTAACCTATAGGACATATAGCATGATATAAGTGCTTAGAAATTGTAGTATAGGTCTAATGAAAATCACAGAAGGCCTCAAGCTGTAAGACAACAGACGAGGGAAGCAGAACCAGGCTGCACAGAGTGGGAAGGCCAGAGCTCACAGCCAAGGTCAGTGATAAACAGCACATTCCAAACTTCAAACAACAAGGGGCCAGCTTCAGAAAAGCAGAATAATCCTCATAATTGCATGTCCAGAGAGCTCAATGTTGTGGTTTACACTCACATTATGCGGCCGAGCAAGACAATGGGTATTCACCCACGGTGGGAAGAAAAACAGTTCTCAGCAACCCAGACGAGAAGTGAAATGTGAACAAGTTAACAATGATGCAACATGGAGAGCACTCCCATAGGCAAAAGTGGTGTTGCTGCCAGATACATTGGCAACACATAGTCATTTAACATCACCTTGAAGAGGTGCACAGAGGGCTGAGAACGGAACTGGATCCCAGGACTGAGGAGACCAGTTCCAGCCAAACAAGGGACAGAAATAAAGGGGTGGATGTGGGTGTCAGGGGCCAATGGTAATCCTGCCACCGTGCAACAATGTAATAGATGAATGTAATAGGGGATGGGGCAGACCAGACACCTGACATGGAAAGACCAGTAGGGTAAGATGTATATAGTCCATCTATAGGGTCTATCACTCAAGCACCCAATAAACGTGACTGATAGGTTTTTGGGGGTGGGCCCAGTGCTGACACAATTCTGCATAAAAATGGGTAGACATGTCTTTTGGGGTTGGAGATCTGTGAATATCCTGTATGATCCCTGGCTGTTATTTTAATAAATGACAGTTCTAACTTTCCCTTGGCTGAGTTCTCAGTTTGTTCTGGGGAAAGGGTTGTTGGGCCCTTGGAAGCGGCATGGGGGAGCTCGTAGCAATCCCCAGACCTCTGGCATACAGTGTCCCCTAATTGCCCTTAGATTTATTTTTTGTTTTGCTTTTTTAGTACACAGGCTCTTATTGCTGCTGGTCATTTCAGCCAGTAATGGCATTGGCACCACTTTAAACTTGGTCTCCAGGCTGTAAGACACTGGTAAAGCTTGCTTCTGCAGGATATACATCCATTCTGATATGTTTGGGTTATCTTTGGTTGTTCCTGTCTGCGTTTTGCATGATTGGCAAGGCATGCCCTCATCTGCTGCCTGCTGTCTGAGGCCTTGTCTTACACGTATCACACCAACCACACTGGTTCTTCGCACTCCACTCCTCCTGTGCTAGCCACATACCACCACTGCAGGTTGCACTGCCCTGGTTACTCGGTCTTCCCAGAACCATACTGTTCGCCACACAAAATGTTTTTCAGTAATGCAAAGCCTAACACTTGGCTTTGTCATTCCCCACATGCATTAACATGTCAAATGAAAATGGCACGTAGACTGGAATTACTTAAGGAACAACAGAGTCTCAATGAGTTAATAGTGACCCTAGCAAATGTGTGCATTGGACCGTTAGAACAATGTTACTGTGCCTGCCTGCCATTATCATGTATTTGGAGCACAGTTGACATTTGATAAAACCCCTCAGTTTCCCGTATTTAATAACATATCTTCAAGAGTGGAGGAGTGGGAACTGTGGGCGCTGGAAAGCAGTCCCTGGATTGCATTACCATTCTACGGGTGTTCAACCTGTTTAGGGAGATAACCTTTTCCAAACAATAATGCCTGCTTTCATTAAAGTGCATTATTATGCTCTGTGTGCTAATAATGTCACTAAATGGTCTTCAGGTATGCATTCGCTACGAGGCAAGGATTAGTATTGTAAAAAAAAAGGCAATTATAGGTTGATGAATGCTTCATGGTCTGGGTACTATCTCGCACGTGGATTGCTTTTGTTGGTTTTGATCAATTGCATGTCTCAGATGGGCTACAACAGTCAGTACTAAACACGCAATTCTTCACATGCATCCAAACGGTCAATGTCAGAGGTGTCGCGGTTTTCTCATCATGGAAAAAAGGCAAGGAAAGACACAGGTAAGTGGATTGATAGCAATGAAGGTGCACTGGCCCTGGCAGGAAGCTGCAGTCCTGGAAGCAATTTGAGCAGTTGTTGCCCTAAATTGGTGCAGCTACACCTCCCAGCTGCTAATGTTTCAAATGGCCTATATTTAGGCCGTCGAGGGTAGCAAGCAAAGGATTCCAGGACTAATCAAAGATGGCTTATCCTCATTTATAAATAGGGTTTCTTGTTTTAGGAGTTTATTATTTTTTACTTCTGGGGGTGTTGTTTTCAGTGTTTTCAAAAGATTTCAGGATCTGTGTTCATCAGTGTTTTCCGTTTTGCCCACTTCAAAAAACCACAGATAACTGTTTCTTCCAGTTTAAACACACAACTATTCTTTTATTGTTTCATTGCGCGCATAAATAGGGTAATGTCTATTACAGCAATATGTTATGAACACTTTCTGGACAATAAAGATGAATATGTTAATCCAGTAATATCTAACATTTCTACAAGTCAAAATTATTGTAGTAAATTATGCCACGCTTTTTCAGGGGCTCTTTGCCCATCCTTGCCCTTTCTCTTCTTCCCATGAAGACTGATTTGTGAAAATGACCTTTCCACATTCGACAGACTTCTAATTTTAGCAGATAAGGCATAGCATGATAAAAGGATTTTCCGGGGAGCACTCACTTTAGTGGAGATAAGGATTGTTTTGACGGTCAAAATGAATAAAATGCAAGCAGATAATAACTGTTTATCAAGTGTTGTTCACTACAAAATGAGAAGGGAGTCTCATTAATGTTCCCCCTGAGGCTTGATTGAAGGGGGAGAGTGGGCCAAAACGGTTTGCCTGGTGTGGGAATATCAAGGAATCCTACAGCAGAATGTTTCAAAGGCAACTCAGCAGGTTAGGTGATTGTTGCTGAGATGTTATATGTGTATACCTTCCTATACACCATATGGCTTTTGTCCTATTACTGATGCAACATGTGCTGTAAAAAGTGTTGTTTTGACTGGGGATGAGCAAGGTTCTCCCGCTTCACTCTGTGTGGAAATGTTTGTCCCCATAGCGAAAATCAAAAGCTGGCACCCATGAATAAACGCACAGTAAGTGAACATATCTTAAAGTGAAATATATATATGAAGTTCAATTGACATTCCCCTTAGATAGAATTGTGCAAGACAAAAGAGCATTGGACATTAAAAGCAAGTAATGAACACCAGAAAAATAACCTGAGACAGGGAATGCTCCAATGAAAATGCTGGACAAGTATAAAAGGTGCTCACTTTTTAAACCCAGAAATCTGTAGTGAAATATTCTCTGGAAAACTAAATCCCAATACAAAGTACTTGTTTTATAGTGGGTAGGTGTCTGCACTGGGAACATGAATACCTGGGTAAATGCCTAGTAGCCAAATACTTGAGCAAGCTTGCCAACCTCAAAAAAAACCTAAAGGGCTACATCCGCCCTGAAGTTACGCTGTCCACTCACATGTATCCCTTAAATGAGCCATTGTTTATAAATTGCTCCTAATTTAAAAACTCTCCTTGAAGAAAGAAAGTGCTAATCAGTAATTAAGGGGCCTGCATCTTCTGATGGGCTGATGGGTGCGGGTGCTCTAGAGAGCCACATGAGGTTGGGAGGTGGCTGTGACACTGTGGCCTCACGCAGACCTCATACATGGAAGCCTCACACTGCTTTCCTTTTAAAGCGGACAGGCAGCTGACACTTTTCTGCTTTCCACCAGACAAATACACATACACAGAGGGTCTCTGACAACAAACCGTGACACTGAAATAGCCAATGTGAAACCATTTTTTTTGGAAATACAAATACTTGTCAGTGGTCAAGGACTAATTTGAGGAATTTTAGCCAATTTTAAGACGTGAATTGGCAAGTATAAAAATGGCTGCAATTTGTCTACAATTCCTCAAAAATAGCTCTGACCATATATGAATATATATATTTTTTTTTACTAAGAAAACGATGTAACATTGAATGAACAGTTTTTTTGTTTTTTTTTAATAAGGTCAGGGGACAGGAGGGGAAGCAATGGGAGAAAGCAAACAAGCAGACATGGGGGAGTAGGACCCTCTTCCTATTGTATGCCAAGCCCCCTCTCCAGCCACCCCTTCAACTCCAAACTTCATCCCATCCCTGCTCATACTAAGCCACCACTGGGAAAGAGGAAACAGTGTTTTTCGGTTAAAACTTAGGAGGCACATTTCCTTCCGGTGGTGTTTTTACGGTGTTTATCACCTTTCACTGAAAACAGGAACGCGTATTTATAAATTCATGGCAAAAGGGCAGCCTCTTCGGTTATAGGTGTCACTTCGCTCAGACTGCCTGCAAATATGCATTTCACTCAGCAGCACATAGGCGGCTATACAGAGTACAGGTGTATATTTAATTGCAAGTGATTTCCTTTCATTTGAAAAAGTCCCATCATTTTATCCTTCTACGCCAGTAATAAACTTCTGTTCAGGCTTTCGGTCCTCACCTTGTTTTTCTATATATCTCACAAGCCCCCCAGCACTAAGGTCAATTCAATTGTCAGCATTGTTCTGTGCCTTCACTTTCTTATGTTGCCTAACTTTTTATATAAACTGGCACAAACCGACCCTCCACATTTACCATCAGGTTTTCCTGTTCACGGACAGAAGCCCTTGCCACTTTCCCCTACATGCAGCTTCGCTTTCATTTCTCTACAGATTTAGTGACTGCTTCCATCAGCTGGGGATAAGTTTGCCTCTTGAAATGTAATAACTTTTCTATTTTGCTGTCATTGTTCCTTCAACGGATGCTCACTTGTTTACCCTCTTTCTTTAGACTATCCAGTTTCGAAAACCTTGCTTATTCAATTTTTCACTACTGGGTGAGTGCCCTCAGTTTCTATATCATCAAACATCTCTTCTGTATCACTCCTATTATTATTTTTAAGCGATCCCTTTCATCAATGAAGCCATTGGGACACTTTCAACCTCATTGAAAGTGTCCCAATGGCTTGGGGCTGACCTGGAGACACAAGAGTGAAGCAAGGTGTAATGTGTTGATGCCTCCATTTCCCGCTATGTCCCATTTTTTAGCACTGGTGAGACAGCGGAGGGCCACGGAGTGGAGGCAATGTCTCCGGCCTGCCATCCTTCTCCATCCCACAAGCGGACCTCATTGCGTGCCTGTGTGAGATTTTCATGCAGGCGTGCAGCAAATAGATTCCTATTAATTCCGCCTTGGTATTGCATGAGGTCCATTAATAAACCACAAAGGCAATGTGTATTTTCATGCTAAGGTTACTTTGCAATCAGAGGGAGTGGCAAAATAAAAGAATAAAAAATGTTGCCTCACTTTTACACTTTCCTTTGTCCACTCAACATTAAGCATGTGTGAAATTGCATGCAGGGTCCCATCAGCACGTAAATGCTAACGTTGGCGGTCTTTTGTATGCAATTCACATTTATATAAAATGACCCTGTTTATTTTAATGTTCACAGAGTATATACTTGCCACCACCACTCTTTGACTAAGATATCGGTCCTCATTACACGGTATGCGGTAACCATGGCGCTATTAGCACCATGGTTGCCGCCGGTATTTTACCGTGTCCGCCTTGGTGGATGGCAGAATTACCGCCCTACTCCAAGGTGAGCGGGGGCGTTAATTCCCCATTCACCAAGGCACTTCCCCATTCCCATTCCTGCCCCCATAGGGCTCAATGGGAATGGGGATGGGGAAGGAGCTAATTACGGTACCGCAAATTGTGGTACCGTAATTAGCACCAAGGTCCCTTTGCGGGCCCGTTCCTTAACGGCTGCTAAAACCAGCCGTTGAGGTCGGGTCCGGCAAAGGGACCTCATAGCAAGGCGGTAAGGGTTTACTGGTACCGGTGCCCTTACCGGTACCGGTAAACCCTTACCGCATTCCGTGCAATGAGGCCCATCGTCCATTTCCACATTCTAACACATTGTCCAGCTATGACGTCCTCCTATGAGAAAGGTACGCCAGCTTTATCTCTCATAAACTGAGCAGCGAAAATGATCAATTGTGGAGTACATTGGTCGGGGCAGAACCAGTTGTAATTTCGGCTCCGGCATATTATGCATGGAACCGTGCTTGTGCACTTATTAAGTAACACTGATTTGAATTTTTTTTCCTCTCTTCTTGCTTCTTTTATTTGTAATGTTATTATTTATTGGAATTTTAGTGATATTTTCAGAATATGTAGATAAATAATACTATCTTGTTTTATTATGCTGTTGATATGTATTGTTTTTTATTTCGTATTAATTGTGTATAAGGTTTGTTTTAACCAATAAACACATTAAAAAAAAAAAATTTCAAGTTTTATTTTCTGTTGAAAATTGATCTTTAGCCCTTCACTGTGCCTTTCTGAGAATCCGGACAGGATTCATCAGAAATTTTATAAATTGCTCAATTTAAAAGAAGATCACACGAGAAAGGAAAACTCTGAATAAGGCATCAAATGGAAAAGATAATCTGCTGTGCAATGTTTTCATGGTTCACATTGTGATATAGTCTAAAGATGTCATTGCATTAAGCAGTAGACCTTGACGTGCCCGGGCCTTACCAGACCCGAGTTTTTGGCTGGTTTAAATCGAGTGTCTAAAGTTCGGCTCTGGTGCCTTAACCAGCATAGTTTCCAGGGTGCTAATGGCCTTCTTTTTTTTAAATTGGGAAATGATGTAGTTGCCGTTTCTCAACTTAAATAAAACAAACTATTTGGCTGACATGAACATAGGGAGAAAGCAACTACATGTGGTCCATATTCCCTTTTCATGCCGGCCATTGCAACAAAGGGTATGGCCCGGGAGACCGGGTGCTCCTGGAGCACACAAGGGTTAAGGCCTCTGCAGGTAAGTGGGACCAGGCTGCAGTGGTGAGGGGACTAGTTGAGGGAGATAGAAGTGATGGGGGGGGGGGGTGGGGCAAGAGGGTGTAGAGAGAGCAAGGGCTTTCCTCCTGGGGAGAGAAGATGGAGACCTCCTGCTTCTGAGGAGGCTCGGAACGTGGGCAATATATTGAGGAATAGACTGCCTTCTGGATTGTCTGATTGCCTGGGAGACCCCATGACACCCTAATATAAATATATTTAATCGTTCCATTTGTTGCTGTGAATTTCATTATGGTCACTGGATTAATTATTTTGGAATCCATCACGATTATCTTATTTGCTTGTTTTTTTGTTCACTACGTACTTTGCACATGTAACACATCAGGGGTCATTCTGAGATTGGAGGTAGTCATGGTGCTATTTGCGCCATGACTGCCTCCAATAACGGGACCGAGTCCGGTGTGGTGCAATGGGGACTTACCGGTCTAGTCTGACCCTGGCAGGGGACCGGTAAGTCCCCATTGCACCAACCACTCCCCATTCCCATTTGAGCCCCCACAGGGCTCAATGGGAATGGGGAGGGTGCTAATAACAGGCTAGCGAATAGCAAGCCCGTTATTGGCGCCCTGGTCCCTTTGTGGGACCCGTAAGGGATGTGTGGTCACACCACACGTTCCTTACGGTTCATGCAAAGGGACCGCGGAATAGGGCGGTAAGGGATTACCGGCACCAGTCTCCTTGCCGGTGCCCGGTATCCCTTACTGCCCTACTCGGAATGGCCCCCATTATGTTTGTCACATGCTTGTCACATGCAGTGCTATGAACTGCCCCTTCATGGGGCTCTGACATATCTCCAGCACCCCAACAGGGCACAAGAGACAATCTGGCATTAGTGCCATGAGATGTTTAAATACCTATACTTGATCCCTCCTTGGTCAATCTAGTCACATACCTCTCAATTACAGAAATGTTTGGATGGTCATATTTAATTTAGTTTTTTTACAATTTAGAGGCAATGTGACTCATTACAAATATGGAGTTGTGTGAAAAAAGTAGTGTCAGTGGAATAACCACCATAACGTGATTTTAGTGGTAATGCGAATGAGATAACTTCAGTACCTGGCAGAAAAGCAGTAGATAATATTGATTGTGGAAAGCCGTGAGTAACATTACTTTTCCCAGATCAGCATGTAAAAGTGAAGGGGATGAGTGTTTTGGGGGTTCAGAGACATGGGGCCTCATTACGAGGTAGGTGGTAAGGGATTACCGGCACCGGTAAGGACACCGGTGCCGGTAATCCCTTACCACCCTATTCCGAGGTCCCTTAGCGGGTCCCTTCCTTAACGCCTGGTTTTACCAGGCGTTATGGAAGGGACCCGTTAAGGGACTTCAGAGCTAATAACGGTACCGCAAATTGTGGTACCGTTATTAGCTCCATCCCCATTCCCATTGAGCCCTATGGGGGCTCGAATGGGGAATGGTTCCCGGAATGGGGATTTACCGGGTCCTCCAAGGTTGGAATGACCCGGTAAGTCCCTATTTCGGGAACCCGGACCCGGAATGCGGTAAGGGGGTAGCTATGGTGCTAATAGCACCATGGCTACCTCCTACCTCGTAATGAGGCCCATGGAGTTCTAAGGCCCTCAAGAGGGGTTGAGTTTTTGTGTTATTATGATCTTGGTTATCATGCTCCCAGAATTGTATATTGTTTTTAATGTGCTCATTTCGTATAGGAATTAACAAACAATTGTTTATATGTTTACCAGAGGCCAGGTATATGTCCATGGATGGCATTCTGACATTCTAGGGCAGGCATCAGAACATTTGACCTTATTCATCTCGACTGACTGCTCCTCATAGCCCATGCCAGTAACACTCCCTTGATGACCATCAGCGTCTCTGTTGCAGGCTCTTGACTATAAATTGACTACACATCCCTGGTCACTCTCAGAGGGCTCCAGAAATGGAATCAGAAACCCTACTAGACAGCAACGCATGGTAGACACACAAGTCTCCTGTCACTCAGCGCCTCTTCCTTGTATCCATGTATAGCTCTCTCTGTGTTCTTTTCTGTATCTGCACGTGACTCACAGCATCGTGTTGAAGCTGTTAGTCCAATACAAAATAAACCAATCAACCTATTTTGAAAGATAGTATGAATCAGGCAGAGGGCTTGAACGCTTGCACACGCGGCCACACACACACACACACACACACACACACAGACCCTCATGTGAAAGCATAACATCCACTCAAGCAACCAAGTCAGGGAGGCCACTTCTGCTCCGTCTGCCAGAGATATGGGTGGTGGCATGACCAGGTCGCCTTAGTTTGTCATGAGTTTTCTGGCTCTCCAGACCTCTGTCAGTTTCACCTGCTTAGTTCCAATGTCTCAACAGACTGCCTGGGCACATTGTTGTACAGGCTTTAGCAGTCAAGTTTGGACTCTTTGAGTGGCATCACAGAAACTTTGCACTGACTCAAGTGTTACTAGCAGTAGGGCAGACATTACCCCAGTGCAAACACGTAGTTCAGTGCCTAGTTTTTACCAGACAAGTGTTTGCCCTACCCCTAGACGTTGGTCCTGATGCAAACATGCAAAGCAAACATATTTGTTTTTCACTGGAGCAGTTTTTGATGGGACAGCAGACCGAGTTGGAAAAACCAAAGGTGTAGTCTATGCAGTCGGACTCTCACCAAGCCCGCACACTCATAATAGAGGGCTTCCCTTTGATTTAGGGAGCGCATAGGTTCGCTCTTTAATGCGATGCTGTTTCCTGCCTGCACACAACTCTACCACTCACTAATAAGTGAGGGTTGGGAAAGTCTACGGCTCGTCGCCGGCTACCGTATTGCCACACAAGTGCACAATTGCAGCCAGTTGTGTGGCGTGTGTGTGTGTGTGTGTGTGTGTGTGTGCATGTGCATCCGTTCGCAGGGATGCTGCCAGCTGTTGTCACATCTATGTTAGTTAGGGGTTAAGGGTAGGTTGCCAACTCTCAAGATGTTGCCCCTGATGTGTTGAGATCCAGTCTCACGGCTTGCTTCTGCATGTCAGCATGTGTGAAAAATCTGTTTTGCTAAATATAAATATTTTCAAACTTAAAGCCCACTTACAATCTTTGAAAGTGTTAACTGATTTCTTTGCATGTTTTCTTGTTGTCAGTTACTTACTACGTTAAACACTTCTGATCTTAATTGCATGAGATTTCAAATAAGGGCTGCATAATGTTTGCTTTTACAACTTCTGTGGCTGGTTAAATTATGTCCAAGGCAGTTTTAACAGGCATCATAGTCAGTGATCGAATTGAGCGGGAACGGTCGGGAGCGGTGTTCCACTACTTTTATTTTTTTCTGTTTGCCGTTCCTCTACTTTTTACGACCATAGTCACCATTCTATATAGAAGACTTGTCCATTCATGTCCCTGTCTGTGCAAGTGTATAGTTGTAATAGGAGCCCCGGCAGAAACACTTGTCACATGTTGCCCTATGTTTTCCACCTACCCGCTCACCCGGCCGACACTATAGTTCCACTACTTTTTTCAGTACACTTCTCCCATTGATCATAGTCTCTTTCCTCTTGATCCAAGACAGAGGAGATTGCTAGATGATTTGATCTGACTGGACCTGGGCATTCATTCTGCTGATTTCCAGGCAATATCTGCCCCTGTAGCCCAGTAGAGCAGCAACCTTTAATCTTTGTCAATGCTTCATTAAGCATTTTCAACCGTGGCTTGGATAGATTCAGAGCCAGAATGGCATTGTCCGCCGCGGGGATGGCATAGCATGGGGGGTCAGAGCCGTCTTCCCATTCTTTCATTCTGATCTGGGTGATAGTCTGTTGAGCCGCACTGGCTGGTTGGCTCTGGTAGCTCCTCAATATAAGAGGGTACGTACCGTAGCCATACACCCCTCCCACCCTCCCTCACCTCTAGGCATCAGATTGGTCACTTGTAATTCTGCTTCCCAGTCCAGGGAACAAAGCATCGACTAAGAAACATGCTCAACTACAGGCTGACTGGGCATTATGAATTGTATTCATGAGTGGTGCAATTGTGATTATTATTACTGATAAAGGTATTCTAAGTAGGCACCGCAAACACTTGGAACGATGAATTGATTAGCCAATGTGAATATTGACAGTGATGTGCTTAATGGGAATTGACAAACTATGAGTACATTGCCACGAATCTGATTCAGAGCCCTCTAAACATTGGAGTTCAAAATGTCTTGAAGTCTTCAAAGCACCTAGAGTTGAAACTTGAAATGGTATGAAATATTGGGGGGCGTGGCCTGGCTGGAGTCTGATGGCGGCTTAGCCCTGTGAGCTCCACAGCCCAAGGTTAATACGACAGAGATTTGGCCGCTCGATGTGCAGCTAATGCAGTGAAATGAAAAGATTTCAGGACTGGAACCCTTCAGGAGCCAGGGGATCTGCTTTTTATGATCCCATAAGCATGCAGCTGTAAATAAGACGATCAGGACTGCAGGCCTGTCTGATACTGATAACGACGAAGAAATGTGGCCAACGGGCTACCCTTAAAGACAGAGCCTTGTTGGTAGGAGTGGTGAACAGGCACCCAAATGGGCTAATGGACCGACCGCCAAAGTTCCCAGAGTGCTGAAAAGTGAGTAGGAGACCATGGGCGTCATTACGAGTTTGGAGGTAGCTAGGGTGCTATTAGCGCCATGGCTGCCTCCAAACTCGTGTCCGAGCCCGGGTTCCTTGAATGGGGACTTACCGGGTCATTCCAACCTTGGAGGACCTGCTAAGTCCCCATTCAAAATACCCATCCCCATTCCCATTCGAGCCCCCATAGCGCTCAATGGGAATGGGGAGGGAGCTAATAACGGGCCCGTTAATACCGGGCCCGTCCCGGCCCGTTATTAGCTCCCTGGTCCCTTAGCAGCTCCCACTAAAGGCGGCTGGTAAAACCAGCCGTCCTTAGCTGGACCCGCTAAGGGACCTCGTAATGCGGTGGTAAGGGGTTAACGGCACCGGCATCCTTACTGGCACCATTAACCCCTTACCACCGCACTCGTAATGAGGCCCCATGTCTTTACCGGATCCTGGAGCAGAGATTGTGAGGAGGAGAGCTCTCTAAACCTCCCACTGATCTGATGGTGGCTATTGATGAGGGGATTGCAGCTGCTCTGATGTCACAGTGAGCTTCTGACTAGGGGCGACATACTGGGTGGGGGACATCGGAGGAACCTCGCACCTCACAGCAAGCAGTAAAGGAGACATGATAACCGGTGCATGACTTAGTCTCAAAATCAGAAGCAACTATCGTGCTATGGCAAAATGTCTCCTTCTGTAGAGTTCCCGGCCAGGCTCTCTCATGCGGTAAAGCTGTGTACGCCATTTTTTGTTGTGAACAGTTCAGGTTATCCGAGCCACTGATGTGACCAGCCCTGAACCAAGATATTTAACGGCTGACATTTCCTATACACCCACGGAAATCCCATCCAACAGGGTGTTCTCTCAGACTGAGGAAAGGGCAGCAATACGAGGGAACTATCAGGTGCACATCCTTTATGCTACACCATCTTTGTAGGTGAAAACTTCCATTAGCAGCAGCTGCTGCTTTAATGTTGCAGGGACAGGAATAGACAGAGCATAGAGTCCATTTCATTGGATGACTCCACTCTGATCTCCTGGAGGTGATTTGACTTTTGATATTAGGCCCATCGTCAAACAGCTCTTTCATTCGAACTGTTGATTGAGTGGAATCAGACATATTCACAATGACATCTGGGAAGGTTAGAGAGAAGGGGACAACCTCAATAAAGAGATGCTGCAGCAGTCAAAGACCCTTGCTAGTAGCCTCATCGGCCCAGAACCAGACATTGTAGAGACTCTATTGTCAGCCTTGCTGCGGTCATGTGCACCCTCGGGTTATGTTATGGAACGTGGGCCGCGAGACCACAGGAGGCGGTTGCAGTTTGAACTAGTTTGAGCCTGGCCATGAAGGGCTCCGGGGGGCTCCTTAAATAAAAGACTTACCCGCGTACCCTGTGTCGTCCAACTTCCTTCATCTGGCGACAAGGAAGAGGCACAGGGAGCCCACCGCGGAGCCCAGCGACGTTCCTCTCCAAGTGATTGAGGGACGTCCGCAGCACTGGGGGCGAGTCCTTGCGACCGGCAGAGCAGGTCGCACGGTGAGCGGAGGGGCGTGAGGCCGGACTGTCTCCGTGGCGGCCAGTGTGCGAGGTGCTGCAGGGAGACGGTCCAGGTGACGCTGCAGGAAGAGCATCCCCGCCTCTGCTCTGAGCGGCCGCACGTAGCATCAGAAGGATCCCACGCAGCTATTCCTGGTTGGTGCCGCCCACCCCGGCTCCTATTGGGCGGGAAGGTGAGGAGCTGGGGGAGGAGGGACAGGGCACAACCGGAGGGGGAGGCACAATTGAGTGGCAAGAGTGCCAATCAGAGGCCACAACAAGGGGAGGTGCCTCTCAAAGAATAACATTGGAACTGTTGAATGGCAACTATAAAGGAATTACTACAGTACATTGGGAAGTATTGAAGGACTTGCAAAAGCAAGGATAATATTGAGACTGTTGATTTGGCAACAAGAAGGTTACTGCTACAGGCATTCGGGAGTATTATAGAACTTACAAAAGCAAGGAACAGTTTACCTTAAGAGACATAAGAGAGTACAATTGTATAATTGTGCAGATTGGTGTGACCAGTGCATCATAATAACACATAAGGATGGCAGCTGCAAGTATGTCACCACCACCACCGTTTTTGACAGAACCAGGTGCTCCATCAATAAGGTGGGACAGGTGGAAGAAACTGTTTGACACCTACCTAATTGCCATAGGAGGTGATACATTTGCATCGGCAAGAAAAGAGGCAATATTACTCCACAATTTGGGGACTGAAGGCAGAAGTGTGTATGATGGATTGCCTGATCTTCCACAACAGGGACAAGGAGAAGTGGACCAATACTCCATGGCGGAAAGGAAGTTGGAAATCCATTTTGAAGCCAAGAAGAACATAACATTTGAAAGACATAAGTTCTTCCAGAGGGTGCAAGATGTGCAAGAACCAGTGGAGAACTTTATTGCAGCATAGATGTCACTTAGCCATACATGCGAGTTTGGACTACTCACTGACTCTCTCATAAGAGACCAATTGGTCCGGTGCACGAATAATGTGAAAATACAGGAGAGGCTATTATCGAAAGATGCATCACTGGAGTCAGCTATTATATTTTTTATTTATTTATTTATGTATTTATAACGCGCCGAAGCTCGCAAGCATCAGGGTGCGACAAGAACACGAGAAAAGAGGTCACAGGACTACATAAAAAAGAAAAGGGAGGGACTCAAGGGAGTAACTACTTTCCAGTCTAAGGTTATCTGGAAGCTCGTTCCAGAGGGCAATAGCTTTGGTGGGGAAGGCTCTCCCAAGTCCAGTAGCTTTGACTCTATTATGGCTAACTTTGAGTAGCCCTTTTTTGGCTGGTCTTAGACAACGGCTTGGTTCATACCAGTGAAAGTCCTTTTTAAGGTATGATGGGGCCGTACCGAATAGACAGCGGTGGACTAGTGTCAGAGATTTGAATTCAATACGCTCCTCTATGGCGAGCCAGTGAAGGCCTATTCGGTCGTGGGTGATGTGGTCGCGCTTGGATTTCCCAGTGATAGATCTAACAGCGTTGTTCTGGATTATCTGGCATTGTTTAATGCAAGAGTTACTTGAACCAAGCATCAATGCATTCCCATAATCCAATCGGGACAGAATCGTGGCTCTAGCGATGGTGGCGCTATTTTTGGCGTTGAGATATGGCCTAATACGGTGTAATAATCTCTGGTATTATTGCCAATTCCTTTTGAGGTATGAAATTTGTGCATCTGCACTATAGACATGGCTAGAAGTATGGAACAGACCCATAAGTATATGTCAACAATGAAAGGAGAGAAGCCAGAGGGAGAAGTGGCTGCGGTGAGGGGATTTCGCAAGGGAGTCCCGAACAAGGAAGTAAGATGTTACAAGTGTGGGAGCAACCGCCACATCTCCACAAGCATGTTTTGTCCAGCCAGAAACATCTCGTGCTTGAAATGCAAGAAGAAGGGCCATTTTGCGAGAGTGTGTTGGGAGTCGGGAGTGGTGCAAAATATTGAAGCAGGAGGAAAAGTGCCTGAACAAGAAGAGGATCACGCAATGGGAATGAGCAGCCAAGCAAAGCATGTGCTGGAAGTATTGGAAGTTTCAGCCAAGGGCAGTGCACCCACGGATGTGTTCATGATCAATGGGATTATAGTAACAATGAAAGTGGACAGTTGCTCGCCGTGGACTTTGATGTCAAAGGTAACATTCTCGGTTGCATGCAAGGAGATGTGAAGCAATTGAGGGAGCACAATATTGAACCTTATCCGTATGGGAACGTGAGAATTGAAATTGTGGGGATGTTCAAAGCTTCCATTAAGTATAAAGGGAGGAGCTGCGAATCAGAGATATATGTTACTCAAGAAGGTTCATCACTCCTGGGGTGGGGTGAACAGTGGAAATTGGGAATCAGAATCCAAGCAAATGCGGAGAGGCCTATTGATGTAGCTGAGATGAAGGACAAGTGGGAGAAGGATTACCCTAGAGTGTTTCAAGATGATCTGGGGATGTTGAAAGGAGTTGAACCCCAAATTCAGCTGAAGGCGGGTGCCAGTCCAAAGGTGCACAAGGTGAGGCCTGTGCCTCATGAATTGAGTGAGAAGCTAAAGGTAGAAATAGAGTCGTTACTTCAAAGAGGAATAATAGAGAGGAGTGAAAGCTCGGAATGGCTGTCGCTGGTAGTGGTGGCCGTGAAGGCAAATGGGGACAGTAGACTATGTGTAGACTTGCAAGATCTGAATAGGAACATCTTAATAGATAGACATCCCCTGCCGATAATTGGTGACCAATTATCTGTGCTAAACAATGCCAAAGTGTTTTCAGTCATTGATCTTTCGCAAGCGTACCATCAGATTCCACTGAAGGAGGATTGTCAACACTTGACGGCGTTTGTTATGGTGTTTGGAACCTTTAAGTACTGCAGGATGCCGTTTTGGCTCACCTCGGCGGCGGCTGTATTCCAAAGGGTGATGGAGACAGTGTTGGACGGACTAAAAAACATAATTGTGTTCCAGGATGATATTATGATTTATGCTAGTTCCACTGCAGAACATGAAGTGTTGAGACAGGTGTTGAGCAGATTGAGTGAGGCAGGGTTAACGGTGAAAAGGAGCAAATGTAAGATTGCAGTGAGCAAAGTAGAGTATCTCGGACATGAGATTGATGAACGAGGGGTGAGACCTAAGAGGAATTTAGTAGAGGCAGTAAAGTGTGCACCTGTGCCAAAAGATAAAGAACAAGTGAAGTAATTTTTAGGTTTAGCCGAATATTATCATAAGTTTGTAAAAGATTTTGCCAAAGTGTCTATTCCTTTAAGAATGTTGCTCAAGAAGGGTCAGAATTTGTATGGTCAGCAGTGTGTGAAATAGCTTTTGAGTGTATCAAGCAAGCGGTGAGTGAGGCACCATCCATAAGTAGGTTTGATCCCAAGGATAAGATTGTTTTGGTGGTTGATGCGAGCATGTTAGTGCTGGGTGCAACATTGGTGCAGTATGACAGGGACAATACTGAGAGAGTTATTGCATTTGCGTCTAGGACACTAAGAGGTGCGGAGTGCAAATATTCCGTCATTGAAAGGGAAACGTTGGCCATGTTCTGCGCGGTGAGTCATTTTAAATACTTCTTGTGGGGAAGAAGATTCGTAGTCAGGTCGGACCACAAGCCCATGGTTCAACTCTTTGAAAGTGGAAGATGGGCGCTGGATTCCCCAAGAATAAGTAGATGGGGTTTGGGGCTCCAAAATTTTAACTTTGATGTGAGCTACTTGCTGGGGAAGAGGAAGAGGAATGTGGTGGCGGACTGCCTGTCCAAGCTGCCAGTAAACAGTAATCTGGTGGATGAAAAGGAGGCAGAGGAGAAGTCAGTAGTGGCCGAAATACAGAGTGCAGTTAGTAAGGAAGAGTGGACACAGGAAGAAGATTTAGATGAGGATCTTAAGCTTGTAAAGAGTTGGACAGTGAGGGGGTGGCCTGCAAAAAGAAACTTGGATAGTAAATTCAATACCTGGTGGGAGATAAAGGATGAGTTGGGCAGATGCATTGTTCCCCCGCAGTCAATTAGGTCTGAATTGCTAAGACTGGCACATCAGGGACATCCAGGAGAGGCTGCTATGAAAAGGAAATTGAGACAGAGCTATTGGTGGCCGGGAATCGATAGAAGTGCTGAAAGATATGCCAAAGATTGCATGACTTGCCAAACTAGCGACAAATGCAGAGTGGTAAGAGAAGCTCCGCTAATACCTAATGTGATACCAGACCAGCCTTGGAGTAAGTTGGCAGTGGATATAATGGGTCCCGTAACTGGGCTGGGAGAAGGCCTAAAATTTCTGTTTGTAGTGGTAGACTTTCACTCCAAATGGTTTGAATGGGAGGCCGTAAAAGAGGTCACGGCTAAGGAATTGATTGGTTTCTTGGAGAGAGTTTTTCTTAAGGAAGGTGTACCTGTTGAAATTGTGTCTGATAACGGGGTACAATTTGTATCTGTGGCAATGAAAACATTTCTTGCAGGCTATGGCATAAAACACACGAGGACGGCACTGTATAATCCCAAGGCGAATGGTCTTATTGAAAGAGTCAACAGGTATATAAAAGGAGGCCTGCAGATGGCCATGAAATCGGGACAACCATGGAGGGAGGTGTTAAAAATGTTAACATGGAATTATGTTACTACACCGCACTCTGTGACTGGTGTATCTCCATTTGTGTCTATGAAAGGTAGAGAACCTGGAACAAGGCTTTGCCCAGGATGGCTAGGTATGGCCAAAGTTGTTAATGTTGATCGTGAGCACATAATGAGACTCATTACTTTGAGTCAAGAAAGAAATAAGGAATTGTTTGATGACAGGATGAAGGTGAAGGAACGACAATGGAAGGTTGGAGAGATGGTATATGTTAAAAATCCTAGGGTTGTGAACAAATGTGTGGAAAGTAAATTTCTGGGACCGAAAAGGATATGTGCAGTAAAGAGTAACCTTGTCATATTGGAAGGAGGAGAAGTCTGGTCAAAATTAAGATTGGCAAGAGTGGGGAATGGTAAAGAGAATGAGTGGGTTAAGCAAGTGAAAGGAAGGGAAGTGAATGTGAACGATAATATGGAATTGGGAGAAGAGATGAAAGAAAGGGTGGTAAATGTGAACAGTGATGGCACCGGCGTGAGAACCAATGAAGAAGGTTTGCATAGGTCTGGATCAAAGCCTGTGTGGATGAGAGATTATGAAACTTGATATACAAATATGAATTACATGTCAGATCCTATTACATGATTTTAGCATTTGACTCTTTTATGCTTTAGCATATATTTCTTATATACTGTGTTTGCTACAATTGGTTATATTGTTCTCCTTACTTATTCTTCTTCAAATTTTCTGTTTTGTTATGTTTTCCCTAAAGGGGAAAGATGTGTAGAGACTCTATTGTCAGCCTCGCTGCGGTCACGCGCACCCTCGGGTTATGTTATGGAATGTGGGCCGCGTGACCACAGGAGGCGGTTGCAGTTTGAACTAGTTTGAGCCTGGCCATGAAGGGCTCCGGGGGGCTCCTTAAATAAAAGACTTACCCGCCTACCCTGTGTCGTCCAACTTCCTTCATCGATCGGCCCAGAACCAGACATCTCACCTGACTCTAACACATAAGCAGCAACAAAAAGCAATATAACTCGGCTACTTCAATCAATTCAAGGTATGGCCTCCACGTACCAAGAATTGAAAGGTTTGTTTCAGGAACTAGTGCAGAGTGCCCAACAAACTGAGTCCAGATGAGGAGATTTGGAGTTAGCCTTCTGCAGCCAGGTGAACTCTTATGATCAACTAGAACAACAAGTGGCGGCATTGGAAGCTCACAGAGTCTCTGTTGATGAGAAGCAGGAGGAATGTGAAAACTTTTCAAGATGGAATAATGTCTGTATTAGAGGTATACCCACAAAGGTCAAAGACCTAGACCTAGACAGGTACGTCTGAGAACTGTATTTGGAGATATCGGGTGAAATGGAAGTGGATCTTATGCGCAATCGAACACACAGAGCTTCCTCTAATTTCCAAGAATGCCAGAACCTTCTTCCAGACGTGTTAACAAGGATCCATTTCTGTAAGACGAAGGAACTTATTTTTCAAAAATCTAGAACCCAGAAATCAATTCAGTTCAGAGGTAACACCATGCACCTGTTTCAGCATCTGTTTCAGGGGACTATTCAGAAACGAAGGGTGATGTGTCCGCAAACCTTATGGCTCACAAACAAAAAGATCAAATATCAATGGGGATACCTGTTCTGCATTCTGTTTAAAATGGACGGACACCAACATCAATACACTTCCCTTCAAGCGGCAGTCGAGAGCATGGAGATCCAAGCCTGAGAAATACAGATTCCTAGTGACAAATGTATCAGGGCTCCCCAGAAGGTTGGGCCATGTCATGCTCTAGGAAGAATAGACGGAAAGAACGCAGATGGACAGAAGAGAAAGTAGTATAAATCCAGATGACCAGAACTGAAGGTCCTGCTGATCACCAGGAAGATGGGATACTCCAATCAAGGAAGCGCAACTGGAAATTTTCTTTTTGCTGTTTTGATGCACTGCAAATGGCAGTGTACGGGCTCTTACCACCACATCCTGTGAAATAGAAGTTGATTATGAGGGCATTGGGAGCATGTACCCTCCCCCGTTCAGGTATTATTAACCTGTGGTTCACCCTAAGGGGGGTGTTCCCTAGCTTGTTTTGTTTTTACTGTCAGTTTTATATGTCATTTATATTTTTGTTTATAAACTCGTGGCTGAATTGTGAAACCAGATGGGTAATGCAGAGTGGTGTCCTCATACAGTACTACCGAGTTGGAGTAACCTATGTTCGCAGGTAGTCCCACTGACTGCAGAGGTTACATAGACTGGACAAGGACCTAGGAATGGCATGTATGAAAAATTGTGTCTATGAATGCTCAAGACCTTAATGTCTCAAGGAAGAGGAAAAGTGTGTTGTCCAGACTTTCTGAATTGAAAGCTGATGTTATGTTATTGCAAGAGACTCACTTATTGAGAAAGGACTGGCCAAGGTTGAGATCCAAATGGTTTCCACACCAATGTTTTGCCTTGACCCATCAGAAAAAAAGCAGGGGTAGCAATCTTAATGTCTAGCTCCGTTCATTTTGAAAAGATGAACGCTCTAGGAGATGCTCAGGGCCGCTCTGTGGGGTTGCATGTGAGGGTGGGCGGTAGAGACTTGACCTTGGTCTCAATTTATGGTCTAAATCAGCAAAATGATAACTTAGACACTCATGTGTTCCCACAAATAGTGCATTTTCAGAGAGGGGATCTGGTGGTTGGAGAGTATTTCTATGCAGTCCTGGATTCAGCAATCAACAGATTGGGCCTGGCATCAGGGTCAGACAATACAAAAGTGATCTATCTCAAGTAAGCTATGATCAATTTACAATTACTAGATGTTGGTGCTGTCTACACCCACACTCCCATGATTACACACATTCTTCACATGTACATCAGCCTTATTCTAGGATCTATTACTTGTTGGTTTCCCAGCCCCTGCTTCAGCTAGCTAGCTCGGGCAGCATAGAACTAGCACTCGTCTCAGATCATTCCTGATTACTTTACAATTGGTCTCTTTTGCTCCAGATGTTAGAAAAACTACCTCATGGAACTTAAATGACTCATTGTTAACAAACCCATTTTTTTGTGACACCATCTCCATAAGTTATACACATTATTTTCAAGATAACCTGAAAGGGGCTGTATCCACAGCGACTGTATGGGATTCTCTTAAGCCTACACTACTTAGGGAACTTCTAAGTTTAGCCGCAGCATGTAAACGAACATTGACCGGCCAAAGGCAAAAAGCTGAAAGGATGGTGCAGGAATGGGAAACTAAATATAAAGTTGTAGGTACACGAAGGCTACACAGACAACTACAAGTGGTTAGAGAAAAGGCGTAAGGTCTGTGGGTGGCTGACATCTCCCACAAGATGCTTAAAACAAAGCACTAGTACTTTAACACATCTGAAAGGCCTCACACATTCTGGCACACAAGTTTAAAGCTCAGGAGAACTGGAACATGATTAAGGGTTTAAGAGATGTAATGGGCAAATTATCTGTATATGAACCAGAAAAAATGTGTGTTATATCGCAATATTAAAAAACACTGTTCACAGCTGAAACATTAGATAATGCTGCTCACAAGGTTTTTTATCAGGGACGCCCCCTCCCAAAGATTGCAGAGGTTGAGATGAAGAGGCTAGCTGATCCCATTAGATTTGAAGAAATCACCCGGCAATTTGCAGTCTCCCCACTAATAAAGCCAGAGGACTCAATGGTTTTACATTCTCTTTTTAAAAAAAAATGTGTTAATATACTTGCCCCCAGTTAGCACTTATTTTTAACTCCTTTGAAAATAGAGATACCATAAACCTCCACGATGGGAGAATAGGTCCTAACGTTAATTGGTAAACCGAACAAAGACCCTACACAATGCTCCTCTTATCAACCAATTGCAGTTCTTAATTATGAACTCCAAGAACTTAGCCACCCGGCTGGCTTCTGTGCTGCCAGTTGTGGTTGAAGCAGATCAGCAGGGTTTGTGCCGCGTTGGCCTACACATGATAATTTTCAAAGAACAATAGATATAATAGCTTCAGCCAGACAATGTAAGAAAGTGATGGCTGTATTATCGATGAATATAGAGAAAATGTTTGATCAGATGGATTGGGGTTATCTGTCAAAGGTGCTGACAGGGTTTGGCTTTTGTACCAATTTTCTTGGGAGGGTTCTAGCAAATTTTATACTCCCATCTACCTGCATTAAATTAAACAGCATATTATTTGACCCAATAAATCTGGGAAGGGGCACGCGGCAGGGATGCCCGCTATCCCCCTCCTATTTTCCTTATCCATGGAACCTTTTGCAAGATTGGTTTGCTCTACAGAGAGTATACAAGGGCTGAGGGTGGCTGGATATCAACACAAGATTGCATTATATGCAGACAATTTGCTTTTTTTATATGGTTCACACACTTCACAATATAGTTTTCTTGCTGGTACGATTCCAGAAAGTCTCTGGATTTAAGTTTAATTATACAAAATCCACCATACTTAACATCTCAGGAGAACATAACACTATACAACAATTAAAGGTTACCTTTGATTTTGCACGGACAACAAACTCCTTGAAGTATCTGGGTGTCTTTTTGACTGCCCAGTATGACCAATTGTACTCAGCTAATATTCAAAAACTCGTATCGTTGGCCAAATAAGACCTGGCAAAATGGGGGAGGATGGAAATGTCCTCGTTAGGTAGAACGACAGCTGTCAAGATGACACTGCTGCCGAGGCTATCATGTATTTCCAAGCACTGCCTATCTGGATTCCTAGATTGGTTCAAAAGGAGCTTCAATTGCACATATTTAATTTTATTTGGAGACATAGGCTTCCAAAGGGTGGCTAGAAGAGCGCTGATGGTGGCAAAGGAGAGGAGAGGGTTAGCAGTCCAAGATGAAGAAAATTACCTGCATGCAGCACAAATTGCCCTAGTGCTGGAAGGCCAAACAACACAACATAACACTAAGCACTGGGCATCCATAAACCAATCAGACCTGGAGGCCCTTTACTTGAATGGTGTTGGCATTCCCCGAAAACTAGGAAAAACCATGGGAATGGACATTCAACCATCAAGTCAACATTTGATTACTGGGATAGGGCAGTCCGCAGAGATGGAATAGGCACTTTCCCTTCCCCCCTCAAAGAAATTCAGAATAATTGGGAATTCCCCCAGGCAAGATGCTCGGAGATTTACCTGATGGATTGAGTGGGGTCTGTCTAGGGCGGATCAACTATTTGATAACGAGCAACCGGTATCCTTTGAGCAATGTAAATAAACCTTTTTATTATTAGACGCAGACAGATACGGACATATACAACTCTGTCACTGGCTTGCTAACACAAATTTGGCGGCTCAGGTGAAATGGGAAACTACCCAATATGAGGATTTATTCATTGGCGACCCTGCAAAAGACCTGGCATCATCTGTATACAAGATCCTTAAATCTAAAATGTTTAACTCACCCCACACATATATGGTTAAGTGGGAGGAGGATATCGGTAGATCCATCATTGAGCTTGCTTGGTATAATATATGGAGTAGGAAGGGTAAATACTGTAAATCAGTTCACCTCAAGGAGAATGGTGTTACGCTGTTACTACAATGGTATTTGACCATGGAACTATTGAAAACAATGATCCCTACATACCCCCTCACGTGTTGGAGATGTTCCGTTGCTCTGGTACCTTTTTTCACCTGTGGTGGACATGCCCAGTCACACAGGTATTTTAGAAGCAGGTTCAGAACAGGCAGTGGACCCCATGGTGATACTATTAGTTGATGAAGATCCGCAGGGTCATTACAAGTTGTGTACAAAGAGGTCTAAACTAATAACTCATGTTCTAGTTGCAGCAAAACATGGTTATAGCAAAGAATTGGAAATCCCTTCTTGCCCCCGGTTATTAAGGAATGGTGGTCCAGGATCTGGTATGTAGTAGCAATACACAAACTAGATGTGATGCTTAGGGGGGAGTTAGCGCAATATCTCTAAGAATCCGCACTCATTATTACATATGTGGGCCAGCTTGATGGCTGTAGGATATATCAAAAGCCCCATGAGATGACATGCGTTTCACTTTTGTAATAAGTTAATTATTTGATACATACATTGTTACCCGCTGTACTTCCAAATTCATATATGTTGTTAATATTTCATGTTTGTCCTTTTGTTTATAATGGTTGCTGATTTTAAGATGGCATTGTTTTAGTTTAGCAATTTACTGCCAAGGCATGCCTACATTGCAGGTGGTCATTGATGCGATGATGCAATACTCGCGCCCAGATTTAGTCTCAATCTTACACCTACGAATGGCACACACTTTGTTGTTACAACTTTGTTACGCTTAATACCTTAATAAAACTTTGAATGGAAGCTAAAAAAATAAATGCTATGAGATATTTAAACCTATTCAATAGGTGAGTACCTGATCATACCGCTCAAACATCATTTTCTATTTGTACTTAATTCATTTTAATTTCATTTCAATTTTGTGTTGGTTTGATTTGATTCTATTTGATTTTATTTTAGCTTTGCACCTTTATTCAGATTCATTTGTATTCAACTTGATTCCAACCACTAGGAATTGTGTCCAGCACACATTTGATGTGTAGGTCTTGCTTTGAATCTTCTCTCAGATCCACTCTCATTATAAATCATCAAGCTAATCATTTGAGCCTTAGTTCCAGAATAAAACATTAAACATTTATAAGCATTTATGAAAACAACTGCACTAGGAGATAATAATCCAGGACTTCCACAACAGAAAGGGCCTGTGGATTATGTGTTTAGCCATGTCCAGAGCAGTTAGGCTGTCAAGGTTTGAACGGCAAGCCCTATTATACACTGGGAGTGAACACACTACAACTCTACTAGATTGTGAAAACTGGGACTCTGCTGGTAATATGCTAACAGGGAATATATTGAAAATCAGTACATGCTATGGCTGCACATATCAATGTTGCAGGCAATCTCTTAACAATTGTGGCCACATTGTATTTTGCATTCATGGTATGAATAGTTCAAATAATATTTACAAGATCTACAATTGATTCTGAAATTTGGAATCTTTACAACAATTCCTATATATCTTCCATGTCCATGTTCATCCAAGGCTGTGGACGTCGCCATTGAAGTCTATGACAACCTGCCATTGATGTCAGCTGTCAAATAATAGTGCAAGTATATTGGTCAAACAACTGCATATGTCTGTGATTGATTGTGGAATGTTGCACCTGCAAAACATTATCAATTCATCTGGAATAAGGTACTGGGTTGTTTTATCCCCACGTGATTTAGGTGTGTGTTTGTTAACATTGCAATAGTTTAATATAGAACTCGGGGAGTACTTTGTGGAGCAGTGCTGTGCAACCAAAGGCCAGCTAGTTATTTTTGCCTAAAACTTCCATTACCTTTAGCCAATACAGTCAATGGTGCAGGATCATGAGGATCGTAGGCAAAACATATGGAAGGTTGCTAGTTGCCCACCATGCACCAATGTCATGGGTTGGAGGTGCTGATGGGATGGTTGTACTGGGAGTAAGGGTGAAGCTGCAGGCCATATACTGAGGCAGGTAAGACGCCAACAAACTAGGTAAAGGCAACAGAAGTCTTTGCCTTATCTGAACTTAATGGAGACTAACCCAGGGGTCTCACTGTATACAAATATGGTGTAGAGGCCCAACAGTGTCATCAAGGCAATCAAGGCAGAAAAGCAGTGTGGATAGAAATAACCAGGCACAGGATAGGCAAAGAGCAGACACTGTAGACATAGGATGTAGACAGAGGTGATGCAAGCAATAACTTAGAGGGCACACAATAATACTGGCAAAGCAGACATAATGGGCTACGAATCAGAGCAGGCATCAGGGACCAGCATGGAAGTAGTCAGGAAAAGCCGCCATGCAGAAACTTGTGAATATTTAAAAGACAGCACTTTAGTCAATGAAAAGAAAATAGGCTGGTGTCCATACAGAACAAATGTGGTTAAGGAACCGTGCATTAGTTACAGGCAAGGCAAGAGGCAACTGGGAATTGAGCAAATACTAGAATTTAGGGAATTAAGTACACTAAAGTGCAGACACTTAAACTGCTGATGTAAGTCTAGGAATATAGCATGGAATGATGAAACAGGAAAGCTAATGTGACAGGTTGCTGCTAAATCAGCAAGTATGTAGAATTGAAGAACAGGATAAATGACATTAAAGCAAGCCACTGGGATTGCAGGTAGAAAACTCGGGTAGCAGCCTTGTCAGGAACAAGCTGAGCTCAGGGTTGGGAGGAATGCTCACATTAAAAAGGGTGGTTTATGTAAGTCAGAAAAGCAGTGCAAATACTGTCAGAATGTGGATTGGTTTTAAAAGCAAACAGGACAGGAGCTGGAAAGTTGTTACAGTAGGCAGGATTCAGTGGCAAAAGCTGGATAGCAAGGAAAGGGTCAAACCCTGCCCACAGTTGAACAAACAGTAACTCACAGTGAATGCAGTGACATAACAACTGCTACTGCTCAAAATGAACCTAGAAAACCCTTCCCGGCTCACATTTCAAGAGGGTGGAGCTGATTGCAGTCTTAGGCAGGTATTTGCAATCACAGCCCACTCCAGGCTTCAGTGAGCTGCAGTAGTAGATTTTAAGTTAGGTCTTGCAAGCTCTTGACAGCCGAGCCTGTGGTAGATTGCAACACAGGAGAATTTAATCAGGGTGTCTGCAGTTCTTAGCAGTGTGTTGTAAGTGAATGCATTCAGTATGCCTATGCCAACCATCTGCCTCTTGGACAGCACACATCTACCAGAATGCATCTGCTGGTTTAACCCAAAACACAGAATGGAACATGAAAGAAATACAGTCCAAAACTGCAGCAGTAACACAGGTAAATGAACGCAGAGGCAGTTTGTAAGTTTTAACATGGTAGTTTTACCATAAACATGAGTGTTTGCAGGTAACAGTGCTTAGTGGCAGGCAGGTAGGATCCTGACAACTTCCCCCATCAGACGGAAAAGTTCCTGTGGAATACAGAAAACATAACATGAATCCATATGTATTCTGCACAGTAGACTTTTCACATAATGTGTACAGTACGTGACATCAATTGAGTGCTTTAATTGATAATAACATTCTTATATTGCACATTCTCTTTCCATATTAAAAACATAAAATAAAAAATGTGCTAATCAAGTCAAGTCCATTATTTGTTTTTGTTCCAGAGGGGAATCACATTTGAATGAACAGCTACAGTTCTAGATATGTTCAACAATTTCATTTAGAATCTACTTTCCTGATTGATTTTGTGTCTGATAATTAATCACCCATAATCTTCTGCATATATACACTTTATATAGTGGTGGCTGCCGCCCTATAGTTAAGGTGAGTCGGACTCCCATAGGAAACCAGAAGACATGAATTGCTAATAACCTTTAGACTTGTGAAACCGATTTGGTTGAAATTCTGAAGATAACTAGGTACACTGGGGCCTCCTCTGACTGCAAATTCTGTTAATGATTTGTTAATAAATAAAAAAAGTTATTAACAGCACAAAAACAAATAAAGTTGCAGCCTAATTCTATTCATTTTCCCATAGACAAAACATGTCAATTTATGCTCCACCGCACAGCCCAAACCGCTGGGCGGATTTGGACCAGGTGCGAAACAACTTGGCCACGACAACTTGAGTCATTTTTGTGGTTTGGGGTTATTCTGTCCAGTCATTTTTTAAATATTTGATGGAGAAAGGGGTGCCCCCTTTTCCAAAATATAAAACTACATCTAAGGTAAATTGCTAATAAACAACAGCAATCTTTTTTTTTTCTTGATGCGAGATATAGCCGCGGCTATAGTCGAGGGTATAGGAAAATGAAACGCAGAAAAAAAAGCCATTTGCACGTTGAAAAACATGCAAATGCCATCAGGCTAGAGGTTGGGGGAGGAAAGAGGACACCAAGTGACATTTGAGAGTTATAGGGGGAGTAGGGACTGAGTTTGAAACACAAAGCTTTTCTGCAAGCTCATCTATAGCTGCAAATAGCTGGCATCTCAAAGCAAAATGCATCACAGAAACACTGGGTGTTGTGGGGGGAATGGGCGAGAGCAGGGGAGATAAGGAGGCCATCTGGGGAATGGTGGGAGCTGACACAGATGAAGGGGGCTCTTGGTGAGAGCCTGGGGGGGAACAAATAGGCCATTGTTTCAGCTGTTTTCCAATATTTACGGCTATAAATCTTCACATTTTCAAGGCTATCTGTAGTGCATACTACACATACCTGCGGCTATGTGTAGTCCATACACTGGAAATAGGAAGGTGCCAGCCTCCTCAGGCCATGTAGCCTAATAAATTAGCAAAAGTTTCAAGACCACTTGACCCCTTAGAGCAACATGGCCTACGGGGCTGGCCCCTTCCTTGCTTTGAAGCTAAAATGGGTTGGTCCCAGTTACTTCACGGATGGTAGACAGTCCAAAGTCCCCAGTCCTGAATGCTGTGTGTTTTCTTAGTTTTAAATATCTGATAACACATTAAGAAAACACAGAGAATCCACATTATGCTATTTTAAAATGTGTTACTGTCAGTCCTCAAAAGTATTGGTATAAGCTAACATGAGGCCCAGATGAGAAGAACAGTTATCTATGGGTATGGAGCTGCTAGTACATGGAGAACTGCAAATCGAGCTTGCACATGTGAGGCAAACAAGTATAACCTTTTGTTATATATATATGGTTTAGAGATATTTTATGTTCCCAGTTCCCAGTGGTCTCTGATAGCTCTTAAAGACTATTATTTGGCCTTTTGCTGAATTGCATTACGGTATTTGTAGTCTCCCAGTCAAGATGGGGGGACTAATCACACAAATATACACTTGTTGCCTAACATAGTTCTATAAGGATTTATATATTTGAGAGAAACTATGGAATGAGTACTTTTTAAGTTACCTTTATAAAGCAATGTATTGTTGAAAGCCAGACATTCAGGTGAGGAGGGGAAATGATGAGAGGTCAAATAAGTCATGAATACTTGCCCAGGATGTGGTAAGAGAGGTTGTAATCCTGGACACAGGTGTGGTTATTCTCACCTCATTGTGGCTGCTATTTGGAGACATAAATAAAGGACACATGTGGGTGGACAGCATATTTTATTTCAGAGGGTGGGGGCAACCTTTGGTTTGTAATGAGGTTGGCAAGCTTGCTCAATTATTTGGCTACCAGGATTTTACTGAGGTTGTCATGTTCCCAGTGCAGATGCTTACCCACAAGATCACACTTGCCTCGTATTGGGATTTTGTTTTCCAGGGAACATTTCACTATAGATCTCTGGGTTTAAAAGTTGAGCACTGTTTAAATTTCACCAGCATATTTATTGGAACATTTCCTCTCTCAGGTTATTTTTCTGGTGTTCATTACTTAGTCTAATGCTATTATGGCTGTCAAACTGAGGATTCTCTGAGGGTTCTGACTTACCCTCTTAAGTTCTTTGGACTATTGTAATTCACCACACCTTCCTCAACTGACCTACCTTTTGCAACGCTTGCATATCCTACAAAACACAGCGGCAACAGTGGCCACTGTTGCATCTCGCAATGCCTCTATTTCTCCATTCACTTTCTGTGTCCAAACGTGTTAATATCAACGCTTTTTTGTATTGCACATCAGGATTTTTATAAGAGTGGACCGGAGTATTTGCATGCCAAATTGGACCCTTATGTTTCGCCTCGTTCTCTTCGCTCCACGGCTGCTCTGCACATCTCTGTTCAGGATCCACACGCTCCCGTATTGAGGGACACTCTTTTTCTGTGGTTGCTGCACAGCTTAATTAGCGATTATTTATCTTTTCATCGTACTCTGAAAAACGTTCTTGTTTTAGACGTCGTTCTCTGCCTCTTTTTTCCTGTCCTGCCCTCCTATGATGCCCTTGTCGGTATAGGCTGCGCTTTACAAATGTTACTAACATATCATAACATACAGATTGTTGGGTGAAAAACGTGAGCAACTTTTATACTTTGTCAACATATTTATTGGAACATTTCCTCTCTCAGGTTATTTTTCCGCTATTCATTACTTTTATTTGAACGCCCAGTGCTATTTTATCTTGCACACGTTCGCCTAACGGTAAGGTCAATTGATCTATATATGTATATTTCAGTTTAAGATATATATTCACTTACTTGCTTTTGATTGTCGCTATGGGGGTGAAAGTACCTGGGCATATCTTATACTTTCAGGTAGTCATATTTTTTCCCTTTTTTTTCCGTGCTTCTTAAATGCTGTTAGTCGGAGTCGCACGATTTATCACAACTGTCATACAGAGACAGGCCATAGCACCAGCTATTTAACCAAATTTTGTGATCCTTGGCAAATAATTGTATCTCACTTCGCATTGCTAAAAGAAATTGTGAGTTCTCTAAGCCTGCCATATTTTACACATAACAATACCACTGTCAAAAAAGATTAAAATCAGTCTCTGATTGATGAATGTCTTTGAGCAATGGGCTGCAGGTTTTTTTTTTTAAATATAGTGTGCACTGCCTCTGGCCGTGCCCACTGGCCACGGCCAAAGTCTGTGACTAGTGGTCAGGTAGTGTTTTAAAAATCGACAGAGAGCATGGCATAAAGTCATGGCTAGTGGTCTGGTAGTGTTGAAAAAATATACTGTGGGCACGGCTGAAGGGCATGGCCAGTGATGCGGAAGAAATCTATGGAATAACAAAACTCTTGAAATTCAAAGAAAAAAAAAAAAGTTTGTTCCAGAGACTCTAAGATGAGAACATAATGAAACAGAACCCCTGAAATTCAGGCAGAGCCGCCTTAACATGGTGTCCAGTCAACTGGTCGACAACAAACTGGTCGACTGCAATTTGGTCGACACCATTTGGTCGAATGCCAAATGGTCGAATTTTTTTTTTTTATATATATATATGTGTTTTGTGGGTTTTCGTGTGGGGAAAAAAAATAAAAAAGAAAAAAAAGGGGGTTGGCGGGGGACCCCCCCAAAAAAAACCAAAAAATGGGTAAAAAAAAAAAAAAATTCGACCATTTGGCATTCGACCAAATGGTGTCGACCAAATTGTCTGTCGACCAAATGTTTTCGACCATTTGACTGGTAACCCCTTAACATCCCTTCCCCTGCTGTGCAGCCTATTGCCACAATGATGACATCACAACCTTTGGGGTTACAAGACCTCAGTGAGGCCACAGGAAGCATGTCAGCTCCCAATAGTTGTAGGAAAGTCAAAGTTTAAAATGAACATATCAGCATCGGAAAAATGTACTAAAGAAGTGAAAATATATGGAAAAGAAAAAGTGGAAAGCAGAACATTGAATTATGGCATGAGAGTAAAGTGAATAGAACGTTTAAAGTAAAATGCATAGAAAGGTATTGTTAGGCACAAATAAATTGGTGAGACCCTAATGGGTACAGTTCATGTAGAGTACAGTTTAGGACACCAGCTCAGAGTATTCTGCGGCTGGGGTATTTGTGTTGAGCACCTGTGAGCTAAATCCTGCCAAAAGAAAGTAACTGCAGCCTTCCTCTATCCACTCACACTATGGTGGACGTCTGTTATTTTGCAAAGGGGAGCGAGTGTGACATACACAATGGTGTAGAGGGACACCGATATTTGCTTGAAGTTGGCATTGAATATGGAATGGTACATTGTGAACCAGGAGGTCCTATGTTGGCTGTTGCAGCAATGGCCGGTCCATCACTTCCGTAAAGACTTCAAATTATGACCTGTCAGCTAAAATGCTCCACACATATGATAATGTAGGGCAGTGCTACCAAGGACCCATTCACCCCAATTAGTTGTCTTTAAGAAAAATCAAACAGATAACACGGAATCACACATCATTAAATAAAAAAACT
This sequence comes from Ambystoma mexicanum, assembly GCF_040938575.1. NCBI lineage: Eukaryota > Metazoa > Chordata > Amphibia > Caudata > Ambystomatidae > Ambystoma > Ambystoma mexicanum. Next base: position 458,673,190 of record NC_090938.1, on the reverse strand, counting down.
GCTGCAGTGCGGCATGTCAGCAGAATCCCAACCGCGTTAAATTAGCCTTTAAAAGAGATGCAAACTGTGGCTGGTGTGGGTAAATGGCTGAAAACCAAATTGCACAGTGCAGCCTTAACATGCATCACAAAACTCCAAGGGGGTACCAGAATGTCTTTCGAAAAAGGGCTTTGAGGCACTGGTAGCAGCTCCACAAGCTGGCCGCGCAGTGCACCGGATGGCGTTTTCATTCTGTGGGAGACTGACCTAACAATGCCACAGGCTCTTTCGTATACATCTGTTGTCAATAGCTTTCAAAGCCATTATAATTACAGAGAAAGACTACCAACAACGAGCTTGGCTTACGCTGGGCTTGTTTCTATTCTATGTGTCTCTGTATGTGCCCCTTGGGACAATGCCACATTTGCTTTCCTTTTTCAAGAGGATTTATTTTCAGCCTGCAAACTCATTTGCATTTTTGTTTTTCAGTCCTTGCTGGATATTGTTCCACAGAGCTCTAGTCTGGGGCACAGGACACAGTGTCTACATGCTTGTTTTACTGTCTAATTTCTATATTTCTTCCTGAAGTAATTTTCTGTGTTGGTGTTGTGAGGAATTTGACCATCCGGAGGGGGAGTGTGTGCACGCCTGGGCTTTTTTGAAATTTTGTAAGAAATAGAATGATGGGAGATCAACCTCAGAAAATGTGTGGGGCTTATACAAACATTTTTCTATGCTCACCACACAACAAACACATAGTCAAGTGTACTCTGGAGAGACACAACCTACTGGTGCAGTCCACCATGTCATATTAGCTGGAATGTGACAGCCACAGGTACATCAAAGCATCCCAGGAAGGCAACACCTTCCTACTGCCATGACCAGCCTAATTAAATATCAAAGGTTTCATGGATCTGCCCTTTTCTAGTGTGAAAGTTCTGTGTAGTGGCAGTGCATATTGATGAGAGTTAAATGAAAGCAGGCCTGCAAAGAGGTCTGGTCACAGAACTAACACAAGGGACAGAAAACTAACACCTCTTTGATATGCAATGTGTCAACTTGAAGCTAGCTCCTCCCCTCTGTATGAGGGGCAGTTAATGTCATGTCTCTGACAACTGTTCACAGTAGGCAACACCTGCAGGGAACCCCCTTCAAAGGGAAGAAGTAGATGATTGTCAGAATTAGAGGTTTGTAACACATGGCTCACCTGTTTGGTCTTTGTTGATTTATTCTTGTTGGTTGGTTTCTCTTTTTTCTTCGCAGTCCGAGTTTCTTGTAGAATGGGGCGATCCTCCACCGATGCCATCCTGCTGTCTCAAAAGACCAGGTAGGCTAGCACCCGGGGGAAACCACCCAGAATCCAGGAATTCCACATGGATAAATTCCGAGATGTTCTTATTGTTCTTTCTAGCTGCAATTAATTCCAGGAAGGAAGGAGTTCAGGAGTAATTCCACCAAATGGCAGCCCGGAAGGAGTAGAACGCAGTCTGCAAACAGTGGAGGTCCGAAGATGCAGAAAGGAAGAAGTTAACTGAGTCACGACCAGGAGGGCAGCGAAGCTAGGAAGTGCTGGTGAGGCCGGCGACCACGCAGCCAAAAGGTAATGCAGCCAGAAGTACTGAAAGGCAAGCCCCAACACAGTGTAGAGAGCAGCGGGCCGAGAAGCATGGTAAGGCGAGCGGCAACACAGTAAGAGTGCAGCGAAGCCAGGAAGCACAAGGAGGAAGGTGGCACGGTCTGAGGATGGATCTGCCAGGACAGAATAGAGAGGAGCAGACGAAGCAGAAGTGCTGAGCACGGCTGAAAACTAACAACCGAGCATTGAGACGCAACAACACATGGTCTTGAGGCACTTATGTGATGATTCCGAGGGGGTTTCCAAAAAGCCTAGACGTTGCATTCCAGTCTCGTAACAGAGGCGGCCGCCATGTTGGGAGGAATAATGGATGCTGCAAGGCGACGCTGAGCTCTACAGGTGGACCAAAGGGGGCGAAGACAGTGAATCATGACAGCATGCCCCCTCTGATGACCCGTTCCACCGGGTTTGCCTGGATGGAGCTGATGAAACGGATGAACCAAGCGTGGGGCACGCACATTAGAGTTAGGTTCCCATGATCGTTCACTGGGTGAATAGTCTTTCCATTCCATGAGATACTGAAGACGTCCATGTCTGTATCGGGAGTCACATATCCTTGACACTTCATACTGAATCTGATCTTTAGAAATGAGAGGAGGAGAGCGTACCTCTGTTCTAGTGGAATGATGATAGGATTTCAACACTGAAGAGTGAAAGACGGGATGTATTCTGCTCCATGATGCCGGAAGACGAAGTTGAAAGGCTACTGAGTTGATAATCTTGGTTATGGTGAATGTTCCATAGAATTGTGGTGACAACTTGTTGGATCTCAAGTGTCTGGGTAGGTAGCAGGAGGACAGCCAGACCTTGTTCTGATGGTATAAACTGGAGATGGCCGAAGTTTAGCATCTGCAAATCTCTTAATATCCATCCTGGCCTTCTGTAGATGTTCATGATGTGGTTGTGCACGTTCTCCTAGTCTGAAATCCAGGCGTCTACTGAGGGAAATTGACTGGATGAGGTAGATGCTTGGGCAAAACAGATGGATGATATCCAAGGTTGCAAAAGAAGGGGCTGGTTTTTGTGGTAGTGTGTTCTGAATTATTGTATGACAACTCCGCCATGGGAAACAGAACCAACCAATCATCCTGTAATTGGGAGGAAAACCACTGAAGGTATTGCTCAAGGGTCTGATTCACTTGTTCAGTTAGCCCATTGTTTAGAGAGTGGTAGGTGGATGATAAGGCACGTTCAATCCCCAAGAGGTGACATGAATGTTTCCAGAACTGAGAGGTGTACTGAGGACCCTGATCGGAAATGATCTTGTTACGAAGACCATGAAGTCAGAATATTTCAGTGATGAAAATATTTGCCATCTCGCTGCCAGATAGATGGAAGCTTCATCAGTGGAGTAAAAGGTCCCATATGAGAGAACAGGTCGATCGTGACCATTATGGTTGCATGGCCCTTGGAAGGAGGGAGGTCAACGATAACAACTGTGGCTATAATTTCCAAGGGACGTACTGGTAGATCTGTTTGAAGCAGGAGTCCTGCAGGTTTCCTGTTATCATGCTTGTTTTGGTTGCATATAGCACACGTTTGTATGTAAGCCCGGACGTCCAGATGCATCTTTGGCCACCAGAACTGTCTAGTAAGGTTCTGTAAGGTGGCTTTGATTCCCCAATGCGTGGAGAAGAAGGAGTCATGACAAAGGCGTAGCACCTTTTCCCTTAGGGCTGGAGTGGGAACTACTAGAGCCGTGTCCTTGAACAGGTAACCGTCATTGGTATTCAATGCACACTGATTGGTTCCAGAAAAAGTATTTCCACTTATTCGATGTTTGGATTTCCGATAGGATCCTGTCCAAAAGTACCTCGGCTTGGGCAACAAACACCTTGTCTGTAAACATCCTAGGAGGAGGCAGTGGTTTGTCAGGAATGTAAGCCTGGCGTCTGGACACAGCATCAGCAAGCACATTGGAGGAGCCCGGAATGTATGAAATTTGGAACTGGAACTGAGCAAAGAAATACACCCAGTGGGGTTGTCGGCTGTTTCTGCACTCCATTGATTGAAGCACTTGTAGATTTATATGGTCTGTTCTTACTTGCACTGAAAAACTAGCACCCAGAAGGAGGTGACGCCAATCTGTGAAGGCTTGGCGAATAGCTAACAGTTCACTGAATAATGGTTCGCTGGAGTTCAATGTCCTGGAGAGGTAAGTTATGGAGTGTTCTAAGTTGTCTTCTTGTTGCTGTTTTAGGACTGCCCCGATGGCACATTCTGAGGCATCGGTCTCCACCAGGAAGGGTTTGGTAACATCAGGTTGGCGCAATACGGGTTCCTCAGTGAATCTTTCCTTGAGTGAATTAAAAGCAGACTCCTGCGTTGATGACAAAACAAGGGTGTATCTTTCTTCAGGAGAGAAATGATCGGTCGAACAAGCGAGGAAAAATTGGGATGAATTTCTGGTAGAAGTTTGCTAGTCCCAGGAAGAACTGAATCTGTTTCACTGATGAAGGAGTAGACCATTAAGTGATGGCTTTGATTTTGGGGGGGGTGAGGGGAGCATGGCCACGCCTTGAGGACTGAGAGTAAATCCTAGGTACCACACTGTGGTTACATGAAATGTACATTTTTCAGGATTGGCTAGCAAATGGTGTTCCCGAAGGCGTTGCAGGACTTGAGTAACATGTCCTTGGTGCAGTGCTGGATCCTTTGAGTAGACCATTATGTCATCTAGATAGACGATAACCCACAAGGACAACATGTTTGAGAATACTCTGTCCATAAAACGCTGAAAAATAGCGGGGGCCTTGGACAGGCCGAAGGGCATGAATAAGTACTTGAAGTGGCCAAAGGGTGTTTGAAAGGCAATCTTCCATTCATCGCCTTCCTTGATCTGTATTAGATGGTAAGCCCCTTTCAAATCCAATTTGGTAAATAATACAGCTCCCTGTAAGGCTTCCAGGATATCGGCGATGAGAGGCAGAGGGTAGAGGTCCTTTCTGGTGCATTGGTTGGGGCCTCTGTAATCCAGGCAAGGACAGAGTTCTTTGGTCTCTTTTTTTGGAACAAAAAATAGAGAAGCCCCTGTGGGAAACTTGGAGGGTCAGATCATACCATTGGTCAGGTTGGTGTCCAGATACTCCCGGAAGGCCCTCTTTTCAGGTTCTGACAAGACAAACATCCATCTGAAGGGTATCACAGTATCCTCATTGGTTTCTATAGTGCAGTTTTGGGCCTATGAGTGGGCAAGGACTGTACAATGGTCATAGAAAAGACATCAGAAAAGTGGCAATAGGCCTGTGGCACTTGATTAACACTGGCAACTGTGACATGGTGTTCCTCATGCAGTTTGCTGTCTGTAGGCACTACAAGCTGAGTTTTCCTGGAGAGACAGTGTGAAAGATAGAACTTGGAACCAAGGATCCGGCTGCCCATTGATATATGGATTCTGACGCTGTAGCCAGGGCATCCCCAATCCCACCGGGTAATGGGCAGCCTTTATGATAGCAAAGGACAACTGTTCCTGATGATTGTTGATGGATAACAGAAGTTCAACGGTTTGTTGAGTAATCGGTTCAGAGGAAAGCAGGCGTCCGTCAATCCCTTCCACAGCCTGTATCATCTCCTTGGGCTCTCTGGGTATTTGATGTTGTTAAGCCCAGTCATCGTCCAGGAAGATGCCCATTGCACCACATTCCACCAATGCCAGGACGGGGTAAAGTGCTCCGGAGGTGGAAGCCAGGGTTATTTGGAGGATCACCAAGGTTGATCTTTGAGCCAGACCCAAGGAAGCAGAAAAGGAGGAGCAGGTGTCAATCTCCTGAAGCTGGGCTCCATTCAGGATCGGGAGCTGGTGTTTCTCGAACACCTTGGTGGGGCTATTGGGCAGTTCCTGACTAGATGTTTATCTGAAGCACAGAACATACAAAATCCGCTGTTGATCCTTCGAGTTCTTCCCCGCAGTGTCAGTAGTCCTCGTAATGTTCCCAGTTGCATGAGTTCTGATTCCGCCTGTGAGGATTGAGGATCCTCTCTAGGACTAGGGTACACAGGTAAGGGTCTCTGAGGGGGGGCTCTGAGCCCTTCTTTTTGCAGCTTTCCTTTCCTGCAATCAGAAGTCGATTTGTAGTGATAAATCCAGGAGAGCCTGGGAGGAACCAGGGCAAGCTACTTTGGCCAGTTCATCCTTTACATCATTGTTGAGTCCACCTGCAGAACAAGGTGAAACAGGTTTCAGGTGACCAGTCAGCCTCCTTGGCTAGTTTTTTCAATCAAGTGACGTATGTCAGCATGTCTTGGCTGCCTTTCCTGAATTCCAATAGTTTCTCCTGGGCGGAAAACACTTAAACGAGACGATCAAACATGGTCTTGAATTCCATGAGAATTCCATCATAATTGTCCAGGAGAGTGTCCCCTGTTGCTGCCAGGAGTGTAGCCCAGACTAGAGCGTTGCCCATGAGATGTAACACTATGAACCCTACCTTTGCTCTGTAGGTAGAGAAATAGTAGATCTTAAACGTGAAATGCACCATATATGAGCCCAGGAAAGAATGCAAAATCTTGGGGGTTTCATCATACTTTTCCACAATGCCTCCTATGGAGGCGCTCTCCTGAAACGCAGAGTCCCAGGAGAGTGGAAGCTGTCGTAATGCAGTGTTCTCTGCCTGAGATTTTGGACTTCCGTGGATAATTCCTGCATACCACACAGAAGATTTTGGAGTGTGGGATCCATTTTCCCTGATATGGTACTCTTTTGGCATCTCAAACTGTCAGATTTAGGGGTTTGTAACTCTTGGCTCACCTGTTTGGTCTTTGTTGATTTCTTCTTGATGGTTGGTTTCTCTTTTTTCTTTGCAGTCCGAGTTTCATGTAGAAAGGGGCGAGCATTCTCCGATGCCACCCTGCTGGCTCAGAAGACCAGGCAGGGTAGCACCCGTGGAAACCACCCAGAATCCAAGAATTCCTCAAGGATGAATTCCGAGATGTTTTATTGTTCTTTCTAGATGCAATCGATTCCAGGAAGAAAGGAGTCCAGGAGTAATTCCACCAAATGGCAGCCAGGAAGGAGTAGAACGTAGTCTGCAAACAGTGGAGGTCCGTAGATGCAGAAAGGAAGAGGTTCACTGAGTCGCGGCCAGGAGGGCAGCGAAGCTAACAAGGTAATGAAGCCAGAAGTACGGAAAGGCAAGCAGCAACACAGCGTACAGAGCAGCGGGGCTGGGAAACAAGGTAAGGCGAGCGGCAACACAGCAAGAGTGTGGTGAAGCCACAAAGCACAAGGAGGAAGGCGGCACTGTCCAAGGACGGATCTGCCAGGAAGGAATAGGGAGGAGCAGAGGAAACAGAAGCACTGAACACGGCTGAAAGCTAACAACCAAGTGTTGAGACGCAACAACACATGGTCTCGCAGCGCTTGTGTGATGATGCCAATTGGATTTCCAAAAAGCCTAGGCCATTGCATTCTAGTCTCGTAATAGAGGTGGCGGCTATGTTGGGAGAAAAAATGGATGCCACAAGGCGATGCCGAGCTCTCCAGGCGGCCCAAAGGGGGCGAAGACGGTGAATCATGACAGTGATCTGATGGAGACATTAAGTCTGTTCTTGCCACAAACTTCAAGGGAGACCTGCACTTTGATCAGGGGTCACAGAGAGCCCAATTAACCAGAGATACACTTTGATCCACAACAGACAGGAAGATGGGTGGGACTTAATAGCACATGTTGTCACTCCTTACCTTTCCTGTTGCAAAGCACTCTGGTTATGACCTCACGCGTAACAGAAGATTTTTGGTGGGGACACAGGATTGGTACATGAAGGTAGGCTTAACCTGCACCAATCACTGGGGCCCATGTGGCCTTAAAAGAGGATTGAGACTCTCTTTTGAAAGATCATCTGATGACTTTGAAAGGAGTAAGAAGAAGGAATCATTTGGACCCTGGCTGAAGGTACAGTCCGCATTAGAGCTCCCGCCGGTGAAGGAAGGCCAGGATTTCCAAGAAGGAAGGAAGATCCTTCCTCTAAACATGTCCAAGGGAACAGAGGGGGATATCAACCTCAGAGGACCCATCCAGAAGCTCCAGAACTGGTACCCAGCAAGCACACAATGTGTAGGCTAGGTTCTTCTAGCCAGTTTCCTAGGTGGGAAGTGCTAGAGAGTCTCTGAACAAAGGACAAGGCCATTGCCTGCAAACACTCACCTTAGCTTTGGGCCATCTGCCTTAAAGGACAACACAAGCCCTGCAAAGAAGCTAGGAGGAGTGCCACAACAAGCATCAACCAGCATCCATCATTTAAAGAAATTTTCCAGGCAGTCAAGCCCTCGAACCGCGACTGGCTGCATCACTGACTGTTGTCACGCTGTAGTCATTAAAGCTGTCTGAGATGCCTTGACCAGCGTTCCAGATCTGCCAACCAGCACAGATACAATGATTCTTGACTCTGAGCCACTGTGTAGGCCGGCCTGCAGCAGTCTGCCCAGCCTTGCTTGACGTATTACCTACCGCCTGATACCTGCAGCTCTCTCCCATCTTGAACTCTGTCACAGGAGCTATAAAGCATCCTGGAACCAACTCGATGCTGTCGAGCATCAAGATCATCTCAAGCACCAGGTACATTTTGGTTCTGTTTCCGAGGTCCTTCTTCGTAGACCCTAGTGACATGTTTGACCCCTTGCTCCCTTGGTGCTGAAACCAAATAACCTTGAACAGTTAAGACTGATTGCTTTACCAACTATTCTCCTGTCACTACCCAGAGTGCATCCCTTTCCTTCGTGAAACTGTAAGTCCTCTGTGCTCCTTTACAGGGTGGGCTGTATTTTGTAGTGTGTTAGTGCTGTCTGTTGTAATAATAATAGAGTAGATATTTTATACAACCTTGACTGGACAGTCCCTTTATCATTGGGTAATAATTGTATTTTTTCTGTGTTGCAACTAACCGATGATCCATGGCCTTGCTGAGATAAGCCTGCCATTCTGTCCACGTTATCAAAATTGGACAAGGAGGTTTATAATTTACTTGTGTTTCCAATCTGTTCAGATCCCTTCTGGTGCACTAGAGGTGTGGTGCTGATTGATGTTTTAGAAACCGATATTCATCCCTGGAATACGTGTCCCCCGGAAGTTGATTTGTCACATTGGTGGTTAGCGGTCGGATCAGTTGGAGACTGACGCACAGCTTAGTCTCCAAACGATAAAAGTACTGCTGCAGACAATGTTTAGTCACTGCTAGGTATTAGTAATAGTCATGGATCTAGTAATGGAGACTGTAAAAAGCAGGACCAAGGATGTCCTATGCGTCTTATGTCAAGAGACAGAACTTTCCCACAGCACCAAGGTCAACAAACCTGAGTTGCTGATCAGCCTCCAAGCCTGGGTAGAAGCGAGCGTGGTTGGCGAGAAGACCTCAGGGGATGGGCTATGCCCCATGTACCCAAATGGACAAGATCTTCTGGAGGGGGTAAATGACAAGGATGACCGCATGAGCAGTGGTTCTCGCCAATCATCCTGCCTGGGAGCAAGTGTGGTTTCTCAACACTCATGAGTGTTGGACAATGGCTGGTGTAGCATCCCACAGGTCCCAGGCCTCAGCACAGTCTCTAAGTAGGTCAGCCATTGTTCTGGCTGTTAAAGAGGTAGCAGCTAGAAAGCTCCTGCTCATGGAGAGGAGACTAGTGCTACAGGAAAAGTGGGACAAGGTCACCATAGAGCAGGAAAGGAATGCTATAGAGCTGCGAATGCTGGTGCTTGAAGAGAAGAAGAAGCCCAACTGATCCACCTCTAGCAAAAGCAACAGTTGTGAATCAAACCAGAGTCCCCGGGATAAGCCCCGGCAGCAAATCCCCAAAGACTTTTCAGCCCAGGAAGTGGATGAGGTACTGTGGGGTGCAGCCCTGATGAGTCGCTTACCGACACTAGGGACTTTTCCAACTCTTCAGTAAACTCCTGAGTAAAGGACCGTTTATGAGAAATGAAGGCATCACTCCTCAGGAAGTTCTGTAAAACCCCAGAACAGTATCTCACGAGCTTCAGAGAGCTCGGAAAGAAAAGTGGGCAGACATTTGAAGTGTTCACACTCTTGTCATTGAAATATCTGAGCGAGTGGGTGACTGGTATTAAAGTTGAAACATTTAAAGGGATGTAAAATTTGATTGCGTGTGAGCATGTATTGAATTGTGGGGTTGACCTACACCAGCATCTGTGGACAAGACTATCACAGACACTAGGTAGCTTGCTAAAGCTTCCAACAGGTTTGTGAGTGCTTGAGTCTAGAAAAAGTCTCAGGCGAGGACACCCAAGCCAGAAGAGAAATCGTCAGACAAAAAAACAACAAGGGTGGGAAGGACAAAGGTCTAACCCAATCCTATTCGAAATCAGATCCCCAAAAGAACAAAGAGAAATCCCACAACTCTAGTTCAGCCATACACACCGAAAAGAAGAGTGCAAGCTCCCCTAACACTGGGACACCGGTGTTCTCACCACCCAAAGGTTGTTTTGTGTGTAAGGAGCTGGGCCATAAGAAAGGGTATCCTTCTTGCAAGGGATTACCCAAGCAAGCCATAGTGAATGTTGGACTGTGGAAGAGGCCATCATTGATGTGGGCCTCTTAGAGAAGGACTTCGCACCAGGCCAGGGAGTCTCTGAATGTTGATTGGTTACACTGAGTGGCAACGGCACCGGGTCTCCAGAAGAAACCACAGTTCCCAATAATACTGAACTCTATATAGAACATGTACATTTCAATGGGCACAAAACTCGTGCGGTCCGAGACACCACGGCTAGCGTAACTACTGTCACCCGGCAGTGGGTACAGCCAGGCCAGTATATTGATGGGCCTGATTTGTGTTGTGTATCAGTGGGTTTGACGGAAAGAGTAAGTGCCCCTTGGCGATAGTATAGTTAAGCTGGCGATGTGAAACTACCCAGCACTGTGTAGCGGTGAAAACTCCATCCCTGTCCCATGTCTGTTGGGCAATGATCTTCTTGATCCTGACATAGTTGCAGTGGCTACCCGATCGATGGCTAAACAGAGCACCAGATTGAACACTCTGAAAGCCTTAGGGCCTGGAGTGCTTCCAGATGGTTTGTTGGAAGGATCAGCGTGGCCGTTAGCTCCTAGTCTAGTTACAGACTATCAAGTCACCTACTCCTGTGGGAGAGGGGCTAGAAGCCACTGAGGAAGCTACTTTGGTAGTAGGGGACTCAATGACTTCAGAGATGCCTGGTGCAGTGCAGGAACCTGAGGTGGAGGACCAGGTGGGTGCAGATCTGAAGTGCCTGCCCAAGATGGATGAATTCACATCAGCTGGGGGCCCAGATCAGACTGACTTCATCAAAGCCCAGAAAGAATGTGCCTCTCTGGCTGTCTACAGAATCAGGTGGTGGAACAGCCGAAGGGAGAGGCCCCTGCCCTGTTCAAAGTGTACTGGGAGGATGGACTCCTGAACAGTGAGCCAAAAGACTCTGAGGCCGAGGGCACCAGGAGGTTGGTGACCCAAATGCCATAGAAAGTTCGTCTGTGCACTTTTACTGGTCACAGTTCAGAGGAGAATTGCCTAGCATTTCAGTGCTGGACTGCCCCAAAGTAGGACACAGACTGATATGTTTGGGATATTTCTTCTCTGTGAAAGATAGTGAGCTAAAGATCCTGGCTAAGTCTCCCATAACCAGCACTAATGTCTGGCAGAGGGACTCCCAGGACCCCCTTGTTAATTTGCATATTTAAGTAACTTTGGGTCTTTATTCCCATTGTAACTTGTTAAACATATATTTAACAAGCACATTATCATTTTACGCTTGAGGAAAACAAATCAGTGTCTCACTTTGGATGGAAATGCTACATCTTTTCCTTTTGGTGAATGAGGCGCATGCATCTGCAGCCAGGATTTTAACATGAGTAGTGTCTTTTTGTCATGTGGGGCTGCACATGCAAAAACAATCTGTGGAGTATTTGAATCAATGTCTTATATGTTTTTAAAGAAATTCAGCAAATACCAAGTTCGTGTAAGTGATTTCAATCGGGCACACACCCAAGTCAAAGCTCAGCATGTAGTGCACAACTGAAATACTTTTTTATTTTTGTCTAAAAGTTCAATATTCTGAACGATATACCACTCACATTATCACACCCTTCTCCTGAAGCGCCCCCCCTCCCCCGTCACACTGAACCAGGAATCAGTCTGATTTGCAAAGTAAATATTTGTTTATGTATTTAAAATTGAATCACAATATGTTTTAATAGATAACAACAATCACCAATGGGTTGACAGCACACTGAACATTATCTTTAAAACACAAGGAGTAAGTAATGAGCAAAACAAATGCAGCACCAAAAATAATGCTTTTGTATTGGTTCAGATGAGATAGCACTGTGGTTAGCAGTTCCCCCTGCAACACCCCTCAACCCCCCAATAGGCAATATGAAGAGATAGGAGGAGAGAGCAGGTATTCAGGAGTAGCACCATCAAACAGAATATCAGTCCCACTTTCCCCCTTTCAAACACAAGAGAAAACGGAATTGACTGTCCAGCTGTCAGAATGGCTCTTTAAGATTGGCTTTAGAATGGACTGGGAAAAACACCAAATCTGGTCAAAAATACTGAAATTGTTACCAATTCCTATGGGAGCCACTTTGAACAGTTGCACACAAACACAAGCAATGATTTAGTCCAAAGAAAACATTTGAAATCTTATAATCCAAGTTGGAAGCAGTTTAGAGCTATTTTACACTTGTAAAATCTTTCAACTCTTTAAATTCGTGGCAAACTTTTCATTGCGCGATATTCGCGATAAATGGAGAATCACACTGTGTTCAGATATATGGATAGGTCTGGATGTTGGCTACAAGTAGGAGTTGAAATTTAGTTTCTATCACAAGAACTAAGGGAGTTACAACGTTTTTAGAAAAGGTTGTTTTTGTAAAATAGGCGCAAGAATTGAAAACAGAAATGCACTTTTAAAAATGACAAATGAGTTTGCTTAAACTAGGGGATGACTACGAAGAAGCGAATACCACACAGGGATTACAATCACTGGATCAGGGTGACCACCTGATAAGGAAACCCGACTTCTTCAGAGGAGAAAAGGGGCAGCGCAAGGATAGTTCTAACAATACTGGTTCTGAAGGAAAGATAGGATAGTTTTAGTAGGGATAGGACAAGGCAAAGATCCTAACAATACTGGTTTTGACTGAAAGATAGGATGGGTTGGATAGGGACAACACTATGCAATTATACCATGCGACAGAGTTATCCTATTTGTACTCACTGGATAAGTTTTTAAATGGGACTGTCAGCTCTGGTCATGGATTGGGTCTGGTCTAAGAAAGGCAGCACCTCAGGCACAGGACTGGATCATCTGGGCCGGTCTCCGGATTGGCACAGGATCTGCTCTCCTAGTCTGTGGGTATTTGGATCAGCTGGATGGTGAGTTCCTCAGGCAAGCCTCGTGGTGGCAAGCCAGAGAATTTCTGGATACTGGTTTAAAAGGCCTTCTCACCCAAACAGCGCTTTACTGAGTGGAGAGAATACATTTTAGGATAGGGGCCTTGCTGGAAATCAATAGTCTTTATTGCTGGCAAGAGATTTGGCATCTGGATCTGGAAGAACATTTAAAGCTGGATGTAGAAAGCTGGTTCAGAGTGCTGGATCAGAGTGCTTCGCCGGAATCAGGAAGGTGGCTGGATCAGTGATTCATTGTGTGCTGTCAGCTGTCTCTATTTATGCCTAAAAATGATATCACAAAGGGGTGTATGGGCCGGCTTAGCTAAGCTTGCCCCATTGAAAGGTCATTGGGTCAGAGTCTACTCTCTGCCTTGATAGGAGGAGAGAAATAGAGTGTCATCTTTATGGTATAATATTATGATGCTGAAAATCCCCCACTAGGCACTGGAACACAAAGTCTTATTTTGGCAAAATACATATTTACGCATGTGCAACCTCTATAAAATGACATACACAGATTGCATATTTTACATAGCAGCTATTCCTCTATACCCCGTAGCTGTGGGATCATGTCTCCCCTTTCACAGACTTTTTCCCTTTTCGCTATGAACACACTTTTCAATTTGTATGCAAGTTTCCACAAATGTGTGTGTTTAACATGGGAATGAGTGTATAACGTTTCACAATTCTAGTGGAAATACAGACCCCATTAACCCACATTTATTTCAATTACTGTTCAGAATAAGCTACATGGTTGTAATAAGTTTTTAAAGGTAGTGCTAAAAGTTAGGTTAATAAATCTGCCATATTCAGATTTTGCACCCATTTTGATAATAAGTTATACACCTTCTAAAAATGTCCATTACATATACTGTTAACACCAGATGGTCAGTATTTGTCACACCTTGAAGCATGTGGTGCCCCACTCCTTTGGAATTTGCTTCTGTCAGCCAGGAGTTTCCTGTGCTGCAGCAGTTGTACGGCCTTTCACACTGTCATGATTCCTGCCCCTCATGTCCCCAGCCCTCCAAGATGTCAGGCTGGAGCCAGGCCATGATCATCTACATGGCCCTCAAGGGCCTCTCAATCCCTCCAAAGATCCACTTGGCTCAGACTTGGCGCTTGTGGCACCAGACTCACTCACTCCCATAGGATAACATTGGGGATTGGACTTGTAGTGCATTGATGGGGACAAGATGGATGCCCCCACATATTTTGCTACCCAGAACTGCATGTGCAGTCTAGTCTTTTGGGTGTGGTTCAGCCCAGAGACACCTGGGATACCCAGAGACTATTTAAGCCACTCCCAGGCTGAGAAACATGCTTTGTGTTTTCTGCAGCGTGACACTCACCATGTTCAGATCGGTCTCCAGTAGGCCTGCATCTTTCTTCTGCACTCAGCTCCTGCAAGAACAAGAACACTGTTAGGAACAGCCTTACCTTGAGGCGCTTCTGCCCATCATTCATCGCTTCTTCGTTTCTGCGGGCATCTTCGGCGGTGTCATTCCCATCCCGGCACGCCGCTTCCTAAGGAAAAGGGAAAAGAACAGAAAAAAGGCGTTTGTAAGCATTCAGCAAATCTCAAGGATGTTCTCGCACAAGTAGTTAACCCCCCGAAAGACTGCTCAGAATTCATTGACCTTGTTGTTCAACTGGATCATAGGTTGCAGGACCAAAGAGCAGATCGAACCAGACCGGACACTCGCCCTATGTATGTGCGTTCAAAGGACAATATTGCCCGCACAACGGAAGGTTCAGGAGAACCAATGCAAATTGGGGGGGTCAGATCCCCCTTGACTAAAGTGGAAAGGGATAAAAGGAGACAGCAGCAGTTATGTCTGTACTGTGGAAGGTCAGGTCATTTCCTTATAGAGTGCCCTGTGAAGCCACCGAGGAGGACGGTGTGGGCCACAGACAAGGAAGATTCCATCAAGGAATCAGAAAATTACCCAGCCCGGCAAGTGTAGGGGTCCACTTGTTGAGCGAAGAAAGTGAACTACAGACCTCCCATTTTGCACTATCTGTGGTCTTGATCAATCACCAACAACCATCTCGGATGCACGCAGTAAGATCGTACATTGGCCCTCATTATGACCCTGGTGTTAAGTGATTACCTGTACCGATAAGGGTAACGGTACCGGTAATCCCTTAACGCCTGATTACAACGTCCCTTCGCGGGTCCCGACCTTAACGGCTGGTCTGTATAACCGTTAAGGTAAGGACCCGCAAAGGGACCTTGAAGAAGATTACGGTACCGCATTTTGTGGTACCGTAATTACCGCCTTCCCCATTCCCATTGAGACCTATGGGGCAAAAATTGGAATGGGGAAGGGCCAATGGTAAATGCGGAATTACAGCCCCGCCAACATTGGAACGGGGTGGTAATTCCCCATGTCACCATGGCGGATCTGGTAAATTACCGGCGTTAACCATGGCACTAATAGCACCATTGGTTAATGCCAGGGTCGTAATGAGGCCCATTGACAGTGGATGGAGCCGTTGGGAATTACATCGACCAGGATCTTGCAGCAAAGATGGGGCTTACGTTACGCCCTAAATCAACCACCGACACTGCTACCACTGTAGACAGCACGGAAATAGCTTCTGGTCCAGTATCACAATGCACTGCAGCTTTAACCCTTCTGTGCCAGGACGGACACCAAGAATCTATCGTTTTCGACCTCATTAAGGCACCACAGTTCCGGTTGATTTTGGGAATGCCATGGTTGGTAGCTCACAATCCTCAAATCGATTGGTGAGCAAAAGAATTGGCCTTTCCCGAGACTTGCGCCCACACATGTTATCGCCAAGAGAAACAACCAAAAAACACCAGAACCTCCACGTTTGCGACAGTGGCAATCAGCACCCTACCAAGTGAATACCAGGACTTTCAAGATGTCTTTCAGAAACAACATGCTAATACCCTGCCACCGCATAGACCATACTATTGCCAAATTGACATGATAACCCGGCGCACAAAACCCTTGTGGGCGAATTTACGCACTCACGGAACCAGAAAACCAGCACCTGAAGGCCTATCTTGACCAATACCTGGCCAACGGGTTCATCCGTCCCTCAAAGTCTCCAGCAGCCAGTCCTCTATTCTTCGTACCGAAAAGGAGGGGGACTTGAGAACATGCATCGACTATCACACACTGAACCAGATTACCGTAAAAAACTGCTACCCCCTGCCACTGATCCCTGAATTGCTTGATCAAGTCAAAGAGGCCCAAATCTAGACAAAACTAGACCTGAGGGGGGCATATCACCTTGTTCGCGTAAAACAGGGGGACGAATGGAAAACCGCTTTTCCCACCAAATACGGCTTGTACGAATATCAAGTAAAGCCCTTTGGCCTTTGCAACGCGCCTGCAGCATTTCAATACTTCACGAACGATGTCCTACAGGAATTGATTGATGGCTGTGCTCTAGTGTACATCGATGATATTCTAGTATATTCCGCATCAAAGCAGGACCACGTTAAACACGTCCGATCCGTATTGGAGAAACTCCATCAACAACAGCTCTACACCAAGCTCCAAAAGTGCTCATTCCACATCTCCGAGGGGGAATTCCTGGGCTTTATTTTCAGCCCGAATGGAATCTGAATGGATGTACACAAGGTAGATGCTATCCTGAACTGGCCATCCCCAAATTTATTCAAGGGGGTTCAAAGTATGCTGGGTTTTGCAAACTTCTACCGCCGGTTCATCCCAGGATTTTCGCAAATCGTGCATCCCATCACGTCATTGCTAGGGAAAAGCAACAAAAAGTTCCAGTGGACAACAGAAACTGAGGAAGTTTTCCAGGAACTCAAAGCAAGATTCACATCTGCCCCAATCTTACGCCACCATCGCCGTGATCTCCCATACCTGGTGGAAACGGACGCCTCAAGCATGGCTAGGGGAGCCGTCCTCTCACAAAAGGACCCCGAAACGGGCCAGTTACACACTGTTGCCTTTGGGTCGCGTAAATTCACACCCCCTGAACTCAATTACGCTATCACAGACAAAGAACTCCTGGCCATTAACTCAGCCTTTAAGGCATGGCGGCACTACCTCTTGGGCGCCAGACACGCAATCACCGTAATAACTGACCACCGGAACTTCTAGTACCTAAAAATGGCAAAGGCCCAATCCTCACAACAACTAAGTTGGGCTCTTTTTTTTGCTGAATATGACTATGTGATTACATTTCGACCAGGGGTGAAAAACGGGAAGGCCGATGCCCTTTCCCGTATGGGGGTTTAAGAGCAAGGGTATCAGACCCCTGACCCAATAGCAATCATCCCGAGTGACAAGCTCCTAGGAATCACAGCAATCATAACTCAGAAAGAATTACATGAAGAAATCCAAAACCTGATGATTCCGGAGCAATGACAAGTGTGGAGTGCATAAGGAGAACATTACATTCTAAAAGATCAGTTGCCCTACTTCAGGAATCAATTATTCTTACCAAACCAAGAACTACGAGAACAAGTCATGTCCGGTTATCATGATTCCTTGATCGAGGGCCACCCCGGAATCGCTAAAACCCTAGCAAAGGTAAAAGGAAATGATTGGTGGCCCATGTGGCGTAAAGACATTATCCAATTCATCCTATCTTGTGGAGTGTGTGCTCAAAACAAGTCCTCCAAGCAGAAACCGGCTGGGCTATTACAACCATTGGAAATCCCACCAGCACCCTGGCACACGTTGTCTCTCGATTTTATTACTGACTTTACCACCTTAGTCAAGGATGTAACACTTTTCTTGTGGTCATGGACCTATTTTCAAAAATGTCACATTTCATTCCTCTAAAGGGGCTCCCAAACACTTCCACTCTGGCAAAGGTAATTCTTGAAGGCATCGTACGGCTCCATGGGTTTCCTTCAGTTTTAGTCTCAGACCAAGGTACTCAATTTGTATCTAACTTCTGGAGAAAATGCTCCTCTATGGCCCAGATCGACATCCGGCTATCCACCAGTCACCATCCCCAAACAGATGGTCAAACTGAGTGGACAAATCAGACTCTCGAGCAGTATCTGCGATACATGTTACAACAAGCTGAAGGAAGCTGGTTTGACCTATTATGGATAGCTGAATATGGTTATAATAATTCCCTACACACCAGCACTGGGCAGACACCCTTTTATACCATGTATGGCAGGCACCCACGTATTTCTGAGTTGGACGTTCCTACAACCCTGGAAATGTCAGCAGTCAAAACCTTGCACACAACCATTTCTCAAACCTTTAGAAGGGCAGCTGAACACCTACTTCAAGCTAAGAATCGCCAAACGAAGTTTGCTGATCAACACCGAGCAAAGGCCCCCAACTACCAAGTGGGAGACAAAGTATGGCTGCCGTCTGAACACGTGTCCATTAAAGGAACCTGATCTTTCCGTCCAAGATACCTGGGTCCATTCACCGTCACCTCTGTGATAAATCCTGTGGCGGTCAGACTAGCTTTGCCATCAAACATGCAGATTCATCCTGTGTTCCACGTGTCTCTCCTTAAACCTGTTCAACCTGGGACCCGGGTAGCAACGCCACCGTAGCCAGTAGTAGTCGCCGGGGAGCCAGAATTCGAAGTCAAGGACATCCTGGATTCAAAGTACGTCAGATCCAAATTATACTACTTAGTAGACCGAAAGGGGTATGGTCCACAAGACAGGATCTGAGAGCCTTGTGAGTACATCCATGCACCTCGCTTGCTTAGACGATTTCATCAAAACCATCCAAACAAACCAGGACCAGACAGAAGAGCCACCTTGAGAGGGGCCCTGGGGGGGAGTGCTGTCATGATTCCTGCCCCTCATGTCCCTAGCCCTCCAAGATATCAGGCTGGAGCCAGGCCACAATCACCTACATGGCCCTCAAGGGCCTCTCCATCCCTCCAAAGACCCACTTGGAGTCAGACTTGGGGCTTGGGGCTCCAGATTCACTCACTCCCGTAGAATAACATTGGGGATTGACTTGTAGTGCATTGATGGGGACAAGATGGATGCCCCCACATATTTCGGTTCCCAGAACTGCATGTGCAGTCTAGTCTTTTGGGTGTGGTTCAGCCCAGAGACACCCGGAATACCCAGAGACTATTTAAGCCACGCCAAGGCTGAGAAACGTGCTTTGTGTTTTCTGCACACGCAGCATGACACTCACCGTGTTCCGATCGGTCTCCAGTAGGCCTGCATCTTTCTTCTGCGCTCAGCTCCTGCAAGAACAAGAACATTGTTAGGAACAGCCTTACCTTGCGGCGCTTCTGCCCATCATTCATCGCTTCTTCTGTTCTGTGGGCATCTTCGGCGGAGTCATTCCCATCCCGACACGCCGCTTCCTAAGGAAAAGGGAAAAGAACAGAAAAAAGGCATTAGTAAGCATTCAGCAAATCTTCCCTTATTTTTAAAGACTGTACGAGCTTCAAACGCTTACCTGAATCCCAGCCGCCCTGGGGGAACTCTGTCTCCGGAACTTCTCATCCATCTGCAAGAGGGAAAAGACACTCCAGGTTAACGTGGAAACATCTAGAGGCGCCACATACTGCGCTTACTCACTGCATTTCTTCTTCATAACCGGCATCCATGCTGAAAACGTCGCAGCACCTAAAAGACACAGAAAAAGAACTCAGTTCAATACAAATGCGAAAGGGTCACACCGCGCATCACGCTCTCACTGACCTTCAGCGCTGCTCATCTCAGCAGTACGTCGCCATCCCCGGACGCCGGCCATCTTGTAAGGAAGGAAAGGAACAAAGTTAGAGAACTGTTCAAAAGACTCATTATACTTACCCATCAGACTCTTGCCAGTGAAGTAACTAGGCAGCAACGAGCCCGCATCAATCAACACGCCCCTGTGCTGAAAGCAGGATGTAGAGCACACTTTCCAAGAAAATAAGGTGAGCTCTGGTTCAAAGGGAAGGGTTGGACCCTGGGTAAGAAGGGGTTCAAGCACACAGAGACAATAGGGAGTTAAACTCTACCAATCCTGTTTCTCAGGCCCAGTCTCCATTCGAGTAGACTCCAGGGAAGGGTTCAAGGTCGTAAGAGGTCAGAAAGTCTGAGTGACATCCCCGTGGATACCAGGTGAGGGTTACACACACCTTCAATATCCTGGGTTGGAGGATGGTCATTGTTCCTTTGCCCTTTGTAGACCAGATTCTGTTCAAACCCCACAATTAACACCTCCCAGTGAGTTTCTGCTGAGGGAAGGCCTTCCTTCTGGGAGAAAAACCTGCTTTTCAAGTCCTGGCAACTTCATCCAAGCTAATTACTTTTTAAAGTTAGCAAAACCCACATCTGTTGCATCCCTCTTTTTGTGTGCTGACGCACACATTTTTTGTAGGTTTTAGTAGGTTTTTTGGCACGCACAAGGGTTTTGCCACCATTGTTGCTGTGTCTATCCCCATAACTGGCAGCGTGATGTCGCATAGAATAGCGGAGTGGGTCAATACATCCCACATTCTGCTTTGACAACATATAAAATCCACTTCAAGTTTAGCATATCCCCAATTCACTCACATTATCAGATGGCAGGTCACAGAATTCAGCCAAGGCAAAGTAAGTCATACCCTAAAAATATTTGTCAAGATTGAAAAAATGAATATGTGGAAACTATGTGATCAAGTTCTTTGCAAATGGCGTGTAAATCACAGGGCTTAAATAACGTTCAGTTGCATAGCAGTGACTTGAAGCATCCACAAATCATAAAAATCCAACCAGACAATACATGAATCAATATATATCAACATTTTGAGCAAAGAGAGTATAGTTGCAGTGAGTGGCAAAAATATTCATAATGGGTTGCACCTGTCATCCGCCTGCTCTTTATTCAGGAAGCAGTATGACATAGAACAACTTACAATGTCACTGCCTCTCTCTGCAGAAATCAAGCATGTCATTCTGGGTCATGACCAATGGGCCATATCTGGCTTGCCTGTACAGCACTCGCAGACATGTTGAGGGGTCCAGCATCACAAAAATGGTTTAAAATGACAATTATGACATATTGTTTGCAATGGCATGAACATGTGATTTACAGTGGCAGTGCTGACATTTCCCGTGTATATTGGTGACCAAGCATCTGTTGGAATGTTTCTTGTGGTAGAGAATTACTTGTCAATTGTACTGTGTTTTGCCTAATTTTTTGAAAAACAGTGCTCATAAATTACACTACTTCAGCCCAGTATTGAAAAGTAAAAAATGCTCTTCCATCATTTGAACAAATCCACTCAGGTTCCCCCCACAGGTCTTGGTAGATCTCCCGCTTTGTGTGTATCGCCAAAGGGGATCAACTTAATTAGTTGTTCTCGCAGTCCATGACTCTCCTTAATGTTTGCTCTTAGTATTTACCACCCTGTTTTTTACCGTACTCTGTTACTTAGTAACTAGTTTTAAGCTATACTCAGGAACTGGGTACTTCCGACATGCACCCATAAACAACACAGGTTTCCCATCTGCCTTTTCCACTGTCCCGCTAATTAACCCCACTCACCTTTTCTTTTACAGAGCAAAACACAGAAAAACCAGCAACAGTGGCAGACGGGCGCTATGCAAGAAAACCTATATTACATCAATCCTATACATATCAAAATATATACATGCAAATCACTGCTCAGTTTTCTCTTCATTTGTTCTCTTATTTCATAAAACATAGGCTGAACAATAACTCTGAAATCATGTTTCTTAAGTCCTGGCATTGATAGTTTATGTCAATTTACATTCCTGTTCAGTTTTGTAAATATAAGTGAAAAAGCCCCAGAATGCAGTGCAGCAAGAAGTTTCCCACATTTACTTAAATGTAAAATTGCCATTAGCGCTTGAATTCCTGTATAGTGACACGCATAGAAGTGGGTGAGAAGTGGGTGCCTCCATTTCATGTTAAGCTTTAAGACAATATGGGAACTGTTGCCTTAGCATAAACTATAATGCATAACGCAAAACACATACGCATACTGTTAAATTCACCTATTTTATTGCTTGCTGAGGCTCACAGTAATTGTTCCATTTATACCCACACACGCACACATGAACACACACACACACACACACGATGACCAAAAAACTATTGCAGCTCTTAGCTTTATTTTCCCTATTCTGATTGAAACCCTACAATTACCAGCATGCAATTTAATGCTAACCAAAATACGTGTAAAGAGACATGAGACTGAAACGATCACAGCTCCAGCTTTGTTTCACATGGCATGTACATTTATGCATCCCTAATCTCTAATTAGCCATCATTTGCATCTCTTGGTCACAATGGACAAAACACATATTTCTCATTTAGTTGTGCTATTGAAAGTTAACCCCTTGTTGGGACACTGCTTTAGCACCTCAAGCCCAGATGCAGCCCCTCTTCTGCCACCGTACATACCTCTTTTGAATGTTTGCTTTGCATGGAGGTGAGAGGGAGGGGTTAGGGGAAGAGGCCCAAGGACCTCAGATGCCAACATAAACACATAGTGCTCCTTTTGGTCTCTGATGCAAGGAGCTACTGGAAAGCCTCAGACGAGCTACCAGTGATTTGCAATCTATTTGTTGGTGACCAAGATTTTAGACATTGTTCAATGGAATAATAGGGCATTTAAGAAAGGAAATAAGATTGAATTTGCTTGGACACCCAGTGGCTCAGGGATACAATGAAATGAAAAAGCTGACATAGCAGCAATTGAGGGAATGGTGTTAGAACAGTTGGACGTCAGAATTCCCACTATTGAAGGGGAAATCAAATGTATAACATAGAAAAAAAGTATTAGAGAGGCAAGAAAAATAGAGAAACAGTAGCAATGGGAAACATGACATTAACTTACATGAAATGGTCAGAATACGGACCACAGGGGGATATCCAGAAAATAGATGCACCTTAAACAGGATCCGACTAGCACACATCGGGTTAAATGATCAGCTGTTTAAGTTGGGTAGTCTTGTGTCAAGAAATGTGAAAAGTGTGCGCAAACAGAAATAATACATTACATGTTGTAATGCCCAGAGTATGCTAGTCAAAGGCAAAGCATGACAGAAGACCAAAGGAGACTAGGAATAGAGGCTAATCATATGAGAGGCTTACTGAGGGAGGAGTGGAGTGACTAAAAAACAAGCGAAGGACCAGATTATGATAGGTGGCTGAAACAGTGAAATGGGGAAATAGATAATGAGTGGTCAGAATTGACAATGGTGGGTGAAAATTGTCGAAGTAATGATGGCAATCTTTTTTATTGTTTACTCTCTGTTCTCTCTTTCTTTCCCTTCTCCTCCTTTCCCTTGTCCCTTTTCCTATCTCCTCCCCTTACTTTCTTCTATGCACTTACTCTATCAGAATTGTCCCTGGACCTAATATGATAGCAACCTCGTCGGTTTCCTCCACTCTCCCATTACTGTTTATTTTTTCCCTCCCCACCTCCCCTCCAGCACTATCTGAAATGTCGTCAGGCCGAGTACGATAGTTAATTTCACATCCTTACTGTTCATGGCCTGTAAGAATATCATTGTATTTTCCCTTGTTCCCTCCCCTGCCTTGAAGCGCTTTGAAACACATTGTGTATAGGCGCTATGAAAATAAACTATCATATCATATCATATCAGTCATCCAGGGGACAAAAACCTTAATAAGAAGAAGAATCGCACACTTTCTTAAGGCATTTATAGTACACTAGTAGTGCAGCTACAGCTGCAATTAAGCCATTAACTCCCATCTGACTGCTTGGAATAAAATACTAGAAGGACATAGTTTGATGTTACTACAGGGGCGGCATATCTAGCTGAACAATGGAAGTGTTTTATGGGGTGGGGGGACAAGTAATGGATGGGAATGACCATATAGATTAGCTTGGCCATGGGCTGTAAATAGGTGGGTAATTAACCGAACCACAGTCACAAGCTGTTTTTTGATTAATTGCCATTGTCTTTTTTTATTTGTATTAATAAATAAAATAATGCAGGTAATTCAATCTCCAAAATGGTAATCATTTGATCAGATACCCCTTTCAAAAGCTCAATGCCACAAGCACAGTGTATTGGTGCTCTGCTGCATCAGTAGCCTGATCTGCAGCACCTGCTCTACTAGAGGCACAAAGCAGGTTCAAAGTTCACAGGTGCCCACTTGACAGCAGGAGTGGCAGTAAAGTCACTGCAGCCCAGGGGCGGCATTTAATATATGATCCCCCTGTACCAAAACTGCTATGATCATAAGTAACTGTTTTGTGTTTGCTTGGCCACGTGGGGAGAGCCTTAGTCTTACAGCTCCTCGACCCCTGGCAAAACAAGTGATCAGTCTCAAACAGGCAAGAAATCACACTTAGATCATTAGGTATGGTAAAAAAAATGTAAATGGCTCATTATAGGCCCCGTATTCACACTTTATTTATATGAACACATCAAACACAAAATACACATATAGTTAGTTATACAGAAACATAGAAAAAGAGTTCATCACTGTTATTAATGTAGCAGACTACACTTTCATCTTGGCCCATACAACACTGCTTAGTCCCAGAGCAGGTATGCAAAGAGATCACGCACAATAACAGGGTTGGAGCGGAGCGTCCTCCCTCTCAGCGGAACTGCATAACCCGGAGGTACAGATTCTCCAAGGACCCCTTATCACTGCACCTGCAGAGCTCTCCGACTGTCTCTCTGGCTTGTCTTTCAGTGGGCTATACAATAACTATTTGCCATAGTAAGTACAGCAAGCAACAATATATTCATGTGACCTTGCTTTGCCTTCGCTGCCCGGATGTGCGCTTACCCTGCTGAGCCCACAAAAAACATAGGCTTTCATTACGGTGATGGGAAATAAATGTCCAAGATGGCTGCACACCGGCGCCATATTGTTTTAGCTCGTATTTCGCATAAGCATTACAGTAACCCATGATGGTGACAGCATACATTCTAAACTAAAGCATGCCTGCATTTTTGCATAATTCATGGCATTACCTCGGATCATGGTTGCAACATCCAAATTGTTATAACATATGTGTCAGCTCCTTTGAGTTCTATTGTAAAAGGTGATGTGTATTCTGGCCAGACAAGTTGAGACTGCTGAATGACAGACAGGAATCTGGATGGTCATGCCTCTTCTTAGATATCTTTGTGAGGGAAGGGAACACCCTGTGCCAGAGACAGCCACACATAAGGCAGATGTCCTGGGCTCAGGCATCAAAGGAGCACACCCATTCAAAAGCAGAAGCCTTACAACAGGGTGCTTCATCTCGAAAGTCCTTTCTTCTTAGTTTGAATGCAACAGGGTAGGTTTAGAGTAGACAGGAGGGCTCTGAACAATGGAAATAGACTTCCACCATTTTGTTTTTTCCTGTCTCTCTCTCTCTCTCTCTCTCTCTCCTTCCTGTCTCCTCTACTTCCACTGGAACAAAACAATTTGGGTGTGATGTCAAAAGGGCAAAGTCCACTTCTTCCAAGAGCAGTTATTGGACCACTATGGCAGGCTAGCTTTAGCCCAATCACCTGTGGACCTTAGCTTTAAAGGAAGAAATGGCCCACCCTGTTGGCACTTTACTCTGGAACAACACCATACAATGGCTCACTGGACCACTTCTCTTTTGGGAGAGTTGTAATTTCCAAAGCTCTAAGCCTGAGGTGAAGAAGAGTCTGTGCAAAGTAAAGGAGAGATCTTCCCCCTACAGACTCCTAGGCCACATTGAGGTTGACATTTTGTGTGGACCAGGACATGCCACTCTGTGCCAAGATCTCCTAAAGCTGGTAGAGCAGACCCTGAATGGAATTGTCTTGTCCTAGAATCCCACTTAGTGTGCCTCACAGCATTCGGAGGACAGGACCAGCTGAAGATTCCTGCACCGTTTGCACCTTGTTCACCTCCAATAGAACCAGAAAGAATGCACCAGTGCTCTCTTTTGCACTCCTCCTCCCATTCAAACAGAATCATCGGCATCTCTAACTAGCGTGATGCTGCATTGTGCCCTTCCTGAGCCGTCACCTGCAAAGCTTGAATCAACTGCTCGATGCCGGGCCTGACTCGAACCACTGGAATGTCATACGCCAAACCCTACCCAGAGGTTACAACTATGATTATGCCCAACTAGCCTTTGAATGGCCACTCCACTGACCACACATTGAAGAATCCAGATCTCCAATTTGATGACCTTGGCCCGCTGACTCACACCACTGCAGCGTCACTCATCCACCCTTCCCAGCGGTTACAACCTGACATGACACGGCTCAACCTCTAAGAGATCCTGGGGATTCCCCAACCTGCATTGCTGAAAGACCCCCTGCACAGAGCAAATGCATTATCCACTGCTTAATGCTCATTTGCAGCTTGGGACCACACGATCCACCATACCTGAACTGAGCTTGTTTGTCTTACATCAATGTTCGACACAGGATTCGACACTGTCAACCCACCAAAGAAGTGAAACAAGGTACTGTTGATCACAAACTTCCCCTTTTGTCCACTTGGCCCAAAAAGACTGATTAGGTCAATATTGCACCTTCTTTCCCCCAATGACATATCCGTTGCCTGGTTGGGGTTTTGCCTATCAGCCCTGAATTTATGCTCACAGTGCTTCTTTCTTGCATAAGGTGCATCTTCTATGTTCTTCGACAGGGGTGGGTTTTTGGTAAAGTGTTTTCTGGTGTCTTCTTGGTTGCCACTCTTTTGGCATAAGCCCCACCCATCTAGTCCCTTCCTGGTTGCCGTTGTTTTTCCCTACTTAAGCAGCCCTCCAGCCTCTTTTCCTTTGCAGATGGGGAGCAGGTGCAAATGGATCCAGGTCACCTGGCCTAAGCCCCGGCCACCTGGTGCCTTCCTGGTTGCTGCTCTTTTGGGATTTAGCGCCGCCCACCTGGTGCCTTCCTGGTTGCTGCTCTTTTTCCCTACTTAAGCAGCCCTCCAGTCTCTTTTCCTTTGTAGATGGGCACCAGGTGCAAGTGGATTTAGGTAACCTGGCCTAAGCCCTGCCCACTTTCTTAGCCCTGCCTCTTCCTTTTGCTCTTAACTCTTAGATCAAGGGTGTCTCTCACCGGGGCGTACAAAGTGAAGGGAAGACAAAGAAAAAGGCAATTCCTGTTCAGACCAGAAGGACACAGGGCCCAAACCCCTGCCCAGACAACAGGTAAGCATGCACCAACATATGTTCACTCCCTCTGTCCACGCAAGCCATCCCCACCACTGATCCCCTGTGATGTTATTTTGTTCCATCCCCTGCTTGCATACAGAAGTTGCCTTTTTTGCTTGATTCTTCTACCATGCTCCCCCCCTCCAATACTCTTCCCCCCTACATCCTATCTCTGCAGGAGTCTTTCCTGATACATTCTGGTTTCACCATCAACTTTTTTTGCCAATGCTTGGATTTGACTTTTATGGACTTCATTGACTCACGGTGTGTCCCCCTCTCTCAGCTCTCATGCTGGACTTCCTTTGCATCCTTTACTAATGTTGGCCCTGAATCATGCTGTTCCCATTTTCATCTTGAATCCTGGCTTGTATTTTCTGTTCTCTCACAACATTATGTGTTACTACTGACTTCTGTAGTTGTATTCGCTCTCCCCTCTTCCTTCTCCACTTTTTCACTGCTCACTCTCTGTTATCTCCTCCTCTCCATTTCTCCATTTTCCTATCTCCTCCCCTGCTCCCCTTACTTTCTTGTATGCACTTACACTATCAGAATTGTCTCTGGCCCTAGTATGATAGCAACCTCGTCTGTCTCCTCCCCCCTCCCCTTATTTGTCCCACCCTCCAGCACTATTTGAAATGTCATCAGGCCTTGTGCGATAGTCAATTGTTTTGTTCCCCCCTCCCTTCCTGCACCCCTCTCCCTCACCTTTTGTCTTTCTCTGGCTCTACCAGAAATGTCATTAGGCCTAGTACGGTAGTCACCTGTCTGTTTCCATTTCCTTCCCACTCTCCCCATCCATTTCTTATCTATGTCTTAGCTCTTGCACTATCTGAAATGTCACCAGGCTGAGTATGATAGTTAATTTCACATTCTTATTGTTTATGGCCTGTAAACATGTCATTGTATTTTCCCTTGTTCCCTCCCTTGCCTTGAAGTACTTTGAAACACATTGTGTATAGGCACTATATAAATAAACTATCATATCATATCATATTTAGTTCTGTTGCAAATGGTGTGTTTAATCAAAGTATATATATTTTTGTAGAACCTTGATTGAACATTCTTTAGAATTTATAGAAACATCATTTTACACAAAGTTTGTAAACATTTGTATTCTTAGCATATTCAATATATCGCAGTTGTTTCGCAGGCGGTATAGGGTTTCTAATCTGGAAGCTTGTTTACAAAGCCTACAGTACCTTTCTTCAAGAGGAATCTTTTTCTTGTGCCAATTAACTCCAAAGCAGGAAGCAAAACAAATTGGACTCTCAGAAATTGGTGTTACTAATGAGAGTTACTAAATGTTATTAAATAAGGGGGGCAGTGCATTTAGTTTTTTTTTTTTCAGAAAGGCTCAAATATTGAAAAGGTATGTACCTACCAATAGTGTTCCTAGTCTTACACCAGTCATTTAGTAATAGTTTACTTTTGTCTTCTGGCAAACAGGCAAAATAACAGTCCAAAGGAACATGTAACGCAAGCAAGAGATTTCTGCAAAAGAGAAGGGTATTCATTAATTCTGGGATCTTATTTGGGTATGCACCTTTGGTAAGCTCTTTAAATAATGAACTCAACGGTGGAAACATAATCATTCTATATAAACAAAACAGTTTCCATAACACAGATATCTGTAACGATGCTAGTCTCAGTTCATAACATATGCTACATGTAAGGACAGCGTTTGAAAGTTTCAACACATATCTCCAAAATAAACCTTCCAAAGTGGTCAACATTGCCAATGATGCAGAGTCTAAAAGCTCTGCACTATACACAGCACCACTTGTTTATTAAATCTAATTCCAGGTAGGGTAGAGAAACATCCACATTGTACATGAACTTTCCTTGCTTTAATAGCCAATGCCAAGATCTTGCTTTTAATATTTTATATGTTCATTTAGTCAAACTTCTTCTTTCAATGGGAATACCAAGATAGATAAAAGAGTTCAACACTTCCAGACTTTCTTGTTTCAACATTCATTGAAACTTCTGGTGTTTCCCATTTTTATGTCCAGTTAACACTAGAATGTTTAATTTTGCTATGTTAATTTCTAAGTCATTTTTCTGCACATAATCAGATAGAGCATCAAGAGCTCATTGGAGTCCATTAGTACATAACACCGGATCATCAGCATTGGCTAAGTAGTTCCCCATTGTTGAGCCCAAATAAGGAGGACATGATCTCACATCCAATTCATAAATAAATTAAAAAGTGCAGAGGGCAGGACAGAGCCTTGGCCTAGTTCCCGGAAAGTTTGAATTGTCTAGACATATCTACCATAGGAGTTAACATTATTTGGACTATTGTGGTAGTGTGACTATGTTCCAACACACTAAGAAGGGGAAACGGGCAGCCCCAATTATCAGACTCTATCAAAGGCACTAGTTGGTCAATGAAGGCAAAAACATTGGCCGAGGAATAACAACAATCTTTTTTGTAGTATGGCAAGGATCATTCCATTGAGTATCATACACACGTTTCCTAAATCCTGATTGGAACATATCTATATAGTCTGAGTTCTGAGACCATTATTCAAGTTCACGTGGAATCAGGGTATGGCTAGATTTACTTTTGAGTATTATTTATATATCGTCTCCCTGGATAGGTTGATAAACCATGACAAATTTTCCAGATAAATATCCAGCTTAGCTTCTATTGCTGGAGGACAATAAAGTTTGTGTAAATTAGCCTTCTAGAGCTGTTCATCAATTGGATCACATTGCTGAACAGAGTGTGTCGTGGATTATCTGTTTATTAACAACAAACAAGTGGGCAGCATTTTTTTCAGAGTCATTACGAACTAATTGATTCTTATATGCTTTGGAGCTAATTTTATACCGCTGTTTAATCAACATATGTTTTTTTCAAACCCTTCATTGCTCTTAAGTCTCTACTCAGCTCCTTTTTTAAAAATGTTTATATATCGAGTCAAAGGCCTACTTACAGGCAGAATGGTTGTAGAGTTTCCTGGATGATTTTATTTCAGTTTACCAACAGGGTGTTAGAATGCTAATCTAGGCTGTAGGTCTCTCAAGGCAAAGCCTGAATCTTGTCGTTGTGGAACGTAAAGTTATCATTACATTTTTTGACACTATTAACAATTACATTTTGCATACTTCTTTCTTCATTATCGAAAGGACATTCCCTTTATTTTGGGTCTATCACTTTGTTGTTTGGGTCACTACTGGTTCACATTCACACCCCTCTTAAGAGCATAGTCTTCCCTCTGCCCACATTACTATAAAAGGTGAAGGAGATATAGATCCTAACTGTGCCTGTTTCACGTTTATGCATGTGTTGGCTCATGGTTTGTAGAAATGTGAGGGCTGAGCAGGCATTGTTACCCTTACTTGTCCTTGTAGGGCTGCAGAGCAGAATCTAATTCATCACACTGTGTGTCCCTCCTCACATGTCATCGCCCTCCCAGCTATACTCTAATGCAGTCATTTTGGCTTGCAGGTTGCCCTTCAGATGCACCTAAAAACCAAAACTAAAAAAAAAGATGATCTTGCGGGGTCTCCCCAGTTAAAACTGAGCATTGTGAAATGTTGCAGGGCAACGGACAACATGGCAGCCACACAGGTGCCCCCTCCCCGACTTCCAAAACAAGCCAGCCTTTGGAATAGCTAAAATTCCTCACGTAAAAGAGAACAATAATACACTCTCTAGAGGAATGGCCCATTAAAGAAGGGCTGGACAAACGCTGTTGATGAAAAA
Source organism: Ambystoma mexicanum (assembly GCF_040938575.1). Taxonomy (NCBI): domain Eukaryota; kingdom Metazoa; phylum Chordata; class Amphibia; order Caudata; family Ambystomatidae; genus Ambystoma; species Ambystoma mexicanum. The sequence goes on along the minus strand of NC_090938.1, from coordinate 458,642,407 downwards.
TCATTGCAGGAGATGAGGTATGCTATGATGACCCCAATCTGACCCAATGCCTCATCAGAACTACAAGGGCGTCCCTGTTGTGTAGTCTTCTTGAGATGATCAATTAACCTGCGCGAGATTACACAATATCCAACAGCTAGAGTTTGAAATTCAGCGGGGCCTCCATTGCACACTCTTATCTTAGTTTCACTGTTGTCTTGGGGGAACTTTGGAGATAGATGCTATTGTCAAAGACATAAAGAAAGAAATAACTCAACGTAGAGTGCATTTGTACGCTCAAATAAAAAGCCGGTAATTTGGGGAAAGGCATTTTGCACTATGCATATGAAAAATGTTTCCTAGACTATGAAATGTCAATAAGAGCAGCAAAGTGATTCAGACTTATATTCCAGAGAATATACACTTAAGTTGAATATTTGAATATAAAAAATAAATTTCTGTTCACTGGCTTGGACAGAATCAGGCGCTCTATTGCTGGGAGTAGAAACACAAGCTATGCATCATCTGCATACAACTGGAAATCCAGTGCTTGCTCGCAGATGACCTCAACGAGTAGACAAGTGTTCATATTGATAATGGGAGTGATGCTGCTACAGGATAGCGTAGTGTCTGGTGACCCGAAGCTATGCTGCTTCAGCTGCTTGAAGGATTCACCCAAGAAGGGCCTTCCAGTAGCCGCATCTCCCAATCAGCGACTCGGGGTAGCCTTGTCTACTTTCAGCAGACATTTCATGTCAGGGAAATGACACTGTTATTTCTGCAGCCTTGCCTTTTGTCCAGAGATTCCAGAATGCATGTTTGTATTGTCTGCCATCTCTGCCATGTGGAGGAAGGAAGGAAGCCCTACTGTTCATATTCCAGGAGGCATTTTACACTCCCAAGGGGCATCCGAGGGAAGCCATTTCGATGAACCTAATTACATCTTTGCCCAGAGATTTCTGGCTGCGCACAGCATGTATAAAGGTTTGCAAAGCACCCAGCAATGGGGCTGATCCCGCCATTAATGCAAAGCACCAAGCAATGAGGCTGATCCCGCCATTAATGCAAAGCACCCAGCAATGGGGCTGCTCCCGCCATTAATGCAAAGCACCAAGCAATGGGGCTGATCCCGCCATTAATGCAAAGCACCCAGCAATGGGGCTGCTCCCGCCATTAATGCAAAGGACCCAGCAATGGGGCTGCTCCCGCCATTAATGCAAAGGACCCAGCAATGGGGCTGCTCCCGCCATTAATGCAAAGCACCCAGCAATGGGGCTGCCCCCGCCATTAATGCAAAGCACCCAGCAATGGGGCTGCCCCCGCCATTAATGCAAAGCACCCAGCAATGGGGCTGATCCCGCCATTAATGCAAAGCACCCAGCAATGGGGCTGATCCCGCCATTAATGCAAAGCACCAAGCAATGAGGCTGATCCCGCCATTAATGCAAAGCACCCAGCAATGGGGCTGCTCCCGCCATTAATGCAAAGCACCAAGCAATGGGGCTGATCCCGCCATTAATGCAAAGCACCCAGCAATGGGGCTGCTCCCGCCATTAATGCAAAGGACCCAGCAATGGGGCTGCTCCCGCCATTAATGCAAAGCACCCAGCAATGGGGCTGCCCCCGCCATTAATGCAAAGCACCCAGCAATGGGGCTGCCCCCGCCATTAATGCAAAGCACCCAGCAATGGGGCTGCTCCCGCCATTAATACAAAGGACCCAGCAATGGGGCTGCTCCGGCCATTAATTTTCCCTTTGATCAGTGCATCTTGATGAAGTGTTTTACATGTTCAATTTATAAATATGATCACCCTCAGTAAGTCGAAAAACGTTATGCATCCTAAAGGCAAAACGCAAATGTTATTGCATGTGGCCATGAATAGGCGCTGTTGAGACATTGAATGGGATACAACGTGTATTTGAAACAATTCACGTGTCATACTGGGGTGTTTGAGAGCTCGGGGCAACGCGTTTGTCTTGGAAGCAAGACAACGCAGCGCAACACAGGTTCGATTCCCGATTGGTATCAAGACAACGCAACGCAACACAGGTTTGAATCCCGATCCCGTGCTTAGAAACCACTCACTGGTATTAAGCGTGTTATAAATGAACAATAAAATAAACAAATATATTTAAAAAAGGAATTCCAGCATCAGATAATACAGCTATGGTAGCAACCACTCAAGAAGAAAGACCCCTTACAAGTAAGCCCTCTTATCATTGGTAGAATTCATGTTTTCTGGAAAACAAGTCTCCTCATTGTCTTGTGCAGGAAACAACGACTCGACCATGGATGGCATTGCGCTACTGAGGAGCCACAAATACATTTTTATTACACTGATGTGGTGGTCTAGTTTCCATTTTATTCAAACTCTCTATGGGGTACGGTCCTCCTAATGCATTGTGTGATCTTGGCCAAATCACTTTTCATCCACCCGTTACTCAACTGTGAAGTGGTAGTGCATAGATATGGAGTACCTAGTCAATGGTCTCCACTCCTTTTTTTTGCAATCAATGTCATTTGTTTGGCAACAGAGAATCAAGTCTTCAACCCAGGCAGTTGCATTGCCCTGAAAAATGACGTCTTTCATCTTTCTGAAAAAAATCCTGCAAATTTCCCCTGATTCTCAGTCTCCCTCCGAAATTCCAGTGCTTTGTATGTTGATGTGTTGTGTGTCAATGTATTTGTTTTAAGATGGAACAAATAACTTTCTGGAAATGTGTTAAAATGACCAGAAGTCATCCAAACATACTTGGCAAAATCCAAATGGTACTATTCTTAATTATACTTGGGTGTTAACGACTGATAGCATTCAATGTTCCTAAAGTTGGCATTTGAAATCAAATGCAACAAGGCAATTTTCAAAAACATATACCTATTGGGTGCCATGGCAACCAAACATAACGGGTCCCATGCTAGAGCTTGCCCTTGGCATGTGCAGTCATTTCTACTATCACACGTGTTTTATTTCCATGATCGTGCCACACGTTAGTCCTCATAACGAGGCTGGTGGTATCCCGGCGGCAATTGCGCCAGGTACCGTCAACGTAAATAGCGTTACCACTACTTGGTCCAGCGCTATTAGCACCGAATCACGAGTAGCAGTAAGCTGGTAAACTCCCATTCCCCATTGGTTCCATTGGACCCAATGGGGTTTTTCAGTGCCATTAGTGCCGGCGGAATTAGGCCTGCGCTAATAGCGCCAAAAATGGGCAAAAAGTGGAGATTTCTACTTCCAGCAAAAAGCTGCATGTAAAACCCCAAACATTCCACCAACTTGTGATTGTGCCAACCCTTAAATGTGGTGGTAAATGCTATGGGCCTCATTACACGGACGGCGGTAAGGGTTAACGGTCACCGTTAATGGCAACGGTGACCGTTAACCCTTACCGCCGTACTACGAGGTCCCTTAGCGGGTTGGTGCTTTAACGCCTGCTTTTTGCAGGCGTTAAAAACCAACCCGCTAAGGGACCTCGGAGCTAATTACGGCACCGCAAAATTGCGGTGCCGTAATTAGCGCCTTCCCCATTCCCATAGAGCCCTATGGGGCAGAAATGGGAATGGGGAAGGGCAATGGCGGAAGGGGGATTTACCGCCCCACCGACCTTGGAATGGGGCGGTAAATCCCCTTACCGCCAAGGCGGTGCCGGTAATTTACCGGCATGGTCCAGGGTGCTAATAGCACCCTGGATCACCGCCTTCCGTGTAATGAGGCCCTATGACTTGTGTAATGAGATTAATTAAATGGCAACCTGTACCTCTCCATATGTTTTGGACTAAAACTCCCAGGGACCCTCACCATTGACTACAACGGCTAATGCTGATGGGTGTTGTATATCAAAATATTGAAAAAACGTCCCTGTTCTCCCCAAGAGAAACACCCAGACAGAAATGAAAGACTGACAAGATAAATTCTTTGCAGAAAAATACAAGAGGTAAATAGGAAACAAAAACAGAAAACTTAACAAAACAGAAACCTCTTTCCATTAAATGACGACTGCACCAGGGTAATTATCTATATTTGCATGGAATTACGAAGGTACAGCACGTGATAACTCAAAACAAATTTTCCACAACCCGACACCAACCACGACATGATGAAGCTCAGCCGCAACAAAATGGGAAAACATGATTATGGCGTTTCCTGCCCCTAGATCACTCATCTACAGCAAGAAACGTTCCACCCATGTTTCTTAGATCGTTCTCCGAATGCTGGAACAATACAAAATGTATTCCATCAATGAATATGTGTAACTCTCTTCACCAGAGAGTGAAGGTAGTTGGATGTGTCACTCTGGGGTGTTAGTTATATTGGCAAAGTGCAAGGAACGCCATCAGGAATGAGCCATGGTAGTGGTTTTGGAAAATCAAGACTGTGCATGCAAAAGGTGGGTGGTAAGGCATGGTATGCAGACTTTCCATCGAACAATGTTCCATCGAGGGTTTTCCATCAATTTTTTTCCAACGTAAAAAACGTGCATCAAATGCATATTTTTGAATATTTTTGTGGGGTAAAGGGTTAATTTTGTTAGGGGTGTGTTTTTAAGGGTTACCAACCGGGGGTTGGGCCCCCCCAAAAATCAATGCATTTGATTCACATGTTTTCATTGTTACAAATTCAATGGTACATACCTTTGATAGAAACAATTTGATAGAAAAACATGTAACCAAAAGGCATCATGTGTCTGTGAGAGAGTTCTACCAGCAACTCATCTCTCAAAACACTGTGGTGGGATCTTTCATGAAGCAAAATGCTCCATATTGTAGAATTTTGGATGAGAGGTCAGATCCTATTGCCTACTCCTCAGCCAATGAAGAAAGCAAAACTTTGGCATTACATTGAGGTCTTGCTGAGGGACTACCAGGTCGCCTTGTTCCTCTACATATTCAAGTGAGTGTCACGTTTAGTCGCTTAGCATTGTAAGTGAGGATACTTTCTTTCTCATTTTTTCTGGTCTGCTGATTGTTATTCTCTGTTTTTGTTCAAAAACAGAAGTACCGTAAGCTCTGCAATTTCCCTAAAATCGTTTCTTTAACTAAAAAAAAGAAAATAATAGATACAATATATGCAGTTTTACCTACAGATATTGACCAATGTTTTTTTTTTCTTTTTAAACATGCAGTTCCTTGCTAAGAATAATAATGAGCTCAAGTGCCTTTGGATTGCTATCTGTATCTGTATCTGTATCTGTATCCAAGAGCCTTTGCCTCTGAGAGCCCATGACATCCAGAACTGGACTTCACTAGGGTAATCGGTCTGATACCGGGCCAGAGATGAAGGGCACGCACGTCAAGGCGGACATACTGTTGCGATCAACAAGTGGTTTACACTGTATTTCCTATAATTACTCAGTGAATCATGCTGACTGTTGGCCTGCTTCTAGCTTCCCGTGGATTATTCCTGCATCTCTATGTGAAAGGCATCATTAGTTCTGCTGCGCAGGTAATGGAACGGGCGGCGCGGACCATGCTGATCAGCAGCTGCAATGATGCGCACAGCTTGCTGGGCCGAGCCTGATGCTTAAAGACAGATATCCTTGCAGAGTAGCCAGTGTGGATCCCGCTTTTCAACGTCATTTCCCTAATCCACAGTGTAAACTAACATATCGGCGTGACCTGAGGGGGAAGCCATTTGTGTCCGACTTGGGTATCGAGAAATGAATGTTTTTCACCTCTTCACATTAATACACCAGGATCCAGCAGATAAAAACATGATCTGTTTAGAACAGAATACAAACAAAAGATAAGGATTTAGGGCAACTGGGAGATTTCCTGACAAGATGTTATGACTTAGAATTAAGGCAGGCTCACCTAAGAACACATCCGCACATCAGTAATCCGGGCAATCAACTGATGCCCTATTTACCTGGTCCCCTTTAAAACATTAAGACAACTCAAGTAGGGGGAGGGGCTTGTGCTAGAATTTTCCCACAAAATTGACCTGGCCCAGGATGCACTCCTATTGTACACGCGAGGACCAACCATGCTCTGTTGGGCTCGATATCCTGCCACTCTGCCGTGCTCAAGATAAATAACCCATCCAATGAAGGGGGTCACAACTTTGTGGCTGGTCTTTCCACGTCTCCTATGGACACACCAATCAGCAATCCATTAACAGCAATTTAAATGGATAATTGTTTGCTAGCAGCTCAAAACATAGCAAAGGAACAAACGTATATGCAGGAGGAATAGGAGTAGGTTGGACCTTTCTGTTGTCTATGGTATGGTATGGTATTGTTTATAAATCGCCTATACAGAGGCAAGTGTTTTAAAGCACTCAAGGAGGGTGGGCACAGCAGTCGCTCAGAGCTCTAGAAATTCTGAGACGATAATATTCTGCACAAGATAGAGTAAGTGCAACAGCACAGATGGTCACAGGGAGGGGGAGGACCAAGTGCCCAAGTGCACCCGGTCACTGGAAACTGGGGTAAACACAGAGGGAGCCAATCTCCTGGGTTATTTCTCAAGTGCAGTGAGTGTGATGGGGTGTATCAACTTTGGACTTCGTTTGAAAAAATAGAGCAACACTGGAGGCACAGAGACTTCCTGAGAATAGTGTTGAGACTGTTATGTTTATTGACATCATTATTCTAAACTGTTGGGAGCAGCTGAGGAATAGTGCATTATGTTATCCCATGCTTGTCATTGTTTAACATAGTTATTCCATATTATTTGTTGGATATTCCCCTTGCTCCTGTAGGCCTTTCAACAACCAGAATCTTGAACTGATTGCAACTAATAAAAATATGTTAACTGCGTGACCTTCCTCCTTCCTACAATAGGAAGAATGCTTCATGGAGGAGCTGGTGCCAGAGGTGTGCTGACTCATATGCAACCGGACCGCTCGCCGTCTCAGAGCTGGCGCAAACAACAAAAGGAGTGGGGGTGTAAGGGCATTTTTCAGTCCCCCTCCTCAGCCTCTGAGGGAAAGAAGGCATGACACGCCCCTTCGGGTCCATGTGTCTCTTGTGGGGGGCAGGCTTTCTCTCCATGCAAATTTCTGGTGGCAGAATTTCAGGGACCCCTGGATCATCTCCGTAGTATCCACAGGGTACCGCCTACCCATCCCATACTCTCCTCCCTCCTCCCCTCCACTCCCACAGGTTGGGACAGCAACTCTTTTGGCAGAGACCCGGTCACTCATAGAGAGCCAGGAAGTGGAGGAAGTTCCAGCCTCCCAGCAAGGTTTTGGCTTTTACTCCGGGTTTTGCACCATTCAGAAGAAGAACCAGGCGGGCCTGAGAGTTGTGCTGGACCTTTCCACCCTCAACCTCTCCTTACCCCTGCAAATGTTCAAGATGGTTACGCCAGCTTTTATAGCGGAGACATTGGACAAGGGAGACTGGATGTGCTCCCTAGACCTGAAGAATGCATACCTACACGTCCCATTTGGCAGCCCCATCATTCTTTTCTACGGTTCAGGATCATGGGCTACCATTTACAATACAAGGTCCTTCCGTTTGGCCTCAACTCGACCCCCAGGGTCTTTACCAGACTCCAGGAGTCACCAGGCCACCATCACCAGAGACTCCTCACTCAAGGGCTGGGAAGCCACCTTGGACGGTCTCTCGGTCCACAGCCCCTGGACTCGACAGGAGTAGGAATACCACATCAATTGGTTGGAGCTGAACGCCATCTGGCTAGCGCTCAGAGCATTCCTACCACTTCTCAAGGGCAAGGTTGTCCTCATCCAGAAAGACAACTCGACCTGCATGTACTACGTCAACAAGCAGGGAGGCACCAGATCACCTCCTCTGTGCAGACTGGGGATCAGCATGTGGGAATGGGCCTTGGAAAACAAAATGTTCATTTTTGCAGTCCACCTGCCGGGGGAATCCAACCTGGAAGCGGACAGGCTCAGCAGGCTGGGAGCAGACAATTACGAGTGGCAGCTAAACAACCTTGTTATTCAGGAGATTTTCAACAGGTGGGGTCCTCCCCAAATGGATCTCTTTGCCACCTGGCACAACAAGAAGTGCCTCCAGATCAGCACAGAGTTCTACTTAGTCTGCACAAGAGCAAGACTTTTGTACAATCGTATTCCAATGTGACTCACCACCCTTATGAAGGCTTCGTATGGAAGAAGCGGGAGATTTGTGATTCACACATTTGATCAGCTGGTGCAGAAATCCTATTAGGACACAACCAATCCCACACTAACAAGGGAGATCACAGACATTTGCAGCACATCACATATATCCCAGCAAGAACTCAAAGAAAGCATACATGTAAGTGTGGTTATTTGGAATAAGAGATGGATCAACATGTTTTGGGGTTGGAGAATGGAGAGGATGGAGAAAGAGGGAAGGATGGAGAGGACAGAAGTAGAGAAGGAAGTGTTGGAGAGAGAAATAAGAGAGAAGGTGTTGGTTGAGAGAAAAATAGTTAAGGATGAGGTGAGTTTAGGTGATGAGAAGGTGGTCTGGAAGAGAACCTCAATTAAAGAGGTGGTCATGAAAAGAGTATAGGAGGAGGGTGTGGCACAAGAGACGGCGGAAAGAGAAAAAATTAAGGAGGAAGTCTGGGTGGGAAGATCAGAGGAGAAGGTGAAAACAAGACTAGAATATCAGGTGGTAAAGAGAGGAGTAGAGGAGGATTTGGAGAAATTAAACCCACTGAAGGTCTGACAACGGAAGGAGCTGGGGAGCAGGAAAAGTAGTAGGGAAGACAAAAAGAAGCAAGGAGAAAAAAATAGATGCAAATATGCACCATACATCTGCATTATGCCTGAGGGAGAGGGGTAGGAGGAAGAACAAATGCATAGCACAGGATTGAGTAGGCACAACAGGAGTGAGTTCAGAGCGAGGAGGGAAGAGGATGCCATTAAGACCTCCTAAGGATGAACCTATGCCAGGGTGTTGGGGTGGAAAGTGAGTTTGCCCAGTGTGCTGTAGAGGCAGAACCCTTGCACAAAGCGTTATTAGGAGCCTAGACCCATCCTGTAGAGCCTCCATCCCAGCCTCACCTCCATTTAGGATTTATTGACTTTTGGACTTCTTGGTCGAGACAAGGAAAGGGCAGGAAGAAGAACAACTAGCAACAGTGGATAGCGGACCAATCAGATGGAAGTACACTCTTACAGTCACCTGACATGGGACCTTGACTCGGCACAAAATACTGAGAGTGGCACCTCGGAGTGATCTGGAGAGACTTTTCATTGTTTACCCAGAGGACCTGGAACAAACGTAGAGATTGCCATTCTGACCCCTTTTCCTTAATTAATCAGTTTGCCTATTCTCTGTGAAATACCCCGATAAGCCATAAGTTATAACCGCATATTGTCTTTGCATCTTTTGTGCAGACCACTAAACCTATGTCAGGGCCCCTGTGGAGGTGTATTTATCTGAGTATGGATACGTCATATATGATATGATAGGTTATTTATAACGCTGTTAATACCCCGAGGTTTCTAAGCACGGATCCGGGGATCGGACCTGTGGTGCTCTGTGTCCTCTTGCTTCCAAGGCGAGCACATTGCCCCTGAACTATCCTCCCGAGACGTACTGTACTAAAAGTTCACTGCATTGTTTTTACTTTGATTGGTTGAGTCATCACTAACATTAAACATCAATTGGCTTTTCTGTATTCTGGATTTGCAGGTGATTAACTGTTTAGCTAAATTGGGCAGGGTTGCTATCGTCATACTAATGTTTACTGCAGTCCTGAATTTGACATGCTCAAGCCGGCCTGTGACACAGCATGGCAAATAGTACCTGGGTGGCCTTACAAAGAGAGGGAAGAGTGATGTTCACCTCATTCAAAATGGGGATAGAGTCTTATTCTCAAAAGATAGTCACCCCTCAAGGGGTCAGTAAGGCTATTGGTACATAGCCATAGTATCAGTGTAGGTATGGAAGATGTAGTGGTGAATTACAAAAATCTTAGTTTAATGGTGAGTAAAGTAAACACAGAACATGTGTTAGTAAATAAAATGGCGTTAATTGAGTAATAATGCAACATTGATTATGTAATTGCTTCACTTGAAAACGTGGTTGAATAGGAGCCGATTTCACACGAGCTTGCAAAAGGTGCAGGATGAACGTGAGCAGTTTCTCTATACAATTTTATTAGCAGTGTTGCATGATTTAGCATTCACTTGTCCTGCTTTTTCTTGAATGCAGGGGAATGTCTTGTGCTGTTTGCCTGTTGGCTTCTGAAGTCAGAAATGTTTCGATTGCAGTCAACACCAAAAGTTGTTGATTACATTCTGAGCGTTTTAATTGACTGAGAGGAGTTCAATAATGACCTCTGAGAGTTCAATAAGGAACTCTATAAGCTAATTACAATTTCAAGTCCACCGCAGAGGCCTGAGAGCATGGAAAGACAGGAGACCACCAATCACGTCCTGTCATGTGGTCACAGATATCTCAAATGATGCAACACGCAATAATTATGTATTGGGGTGGGGTTGATTTAGTTCTCATAATACATTCTAGCCTGGATCCCGTCCACCTAGTGTTCACCAAACCAGTGTGGGCAGGTTTATGCAATTTGCGTTACATTAATTGATTATTAATCTTTTGGATGTACAGAGACATGTTGAACAGTATCTGGGTCAATTATATTGTATTAGCATAATTACCCTGAAAACATTTGATCGAATTTTGTTGACCGCTTTTTCTGTCAAATTTAATTAAATATATATATGGGGGTGGTTAAAGGTATAGATTACTTTGAGGGGAAGTGGAGTGGGGATTCTGGGGGGTTTTCCCCAAATAAATTTGATCAAATGTGATTAGGTCAAATGTTTCAGGTCAAATAGACCCAGACCATTTATATATGTAATGGCAGCCTCATTGTCTCTGGTATATACCCTGTGTGTCATTCGCATAAAGGGCAGCCTCATTGTCTCTGATATATACCCTGTGTGTCATTCGCATAAAGGGCAGCCTCATTGTCTCTGGTATATACCCTGTGTGTCATTCGCATAAAGGGCAGCCTCATTGTCTCTGGTATACACCCTGTGTGTCATTCGCATAAAGGGCAGCCTCATTGTCGCTGGTATACACCCTGTGTGTCATTCGCATAAAGGGCAGCCTCATTGTCTCTGGTATACACCCTGTGTGTCATTCGCATAAAGGGCAGCCTCATTGTCTCTGGTATACACCCTGTGTGTCATTCGCATAAAGGGCAGCCTCATTGTCTCTGGTATATACCCTGTGTGTCATTCGCATAAAGGGCAGCCTCATTGTCTCTGGTATATACCCTGTGTGTCATTCGCATAAAGGGCAGCCTCATTGTCTCTGGTATACACCCTGTGTGTCATTCGCATAAAGGGCAGCCTCATTGTCTCTGGTATATACCCTGTGTGTCATTCGCATAAAGGGCAGCCTCATTGTCTCTGGTATATACCCTGTGTGTCATTCGCATAAAGGGCAGCCTCATTGTCTCTGGTATATACCCTGTGTGTCATTCGCATAAAGGGCAGCCTCATTGTCTCTGGTATATACCCTGTGTGTCATTCGCATAAAGGGCAGCCTCATTGTCTCTGGTATATACCCTGTGTGTCATTCGCATAAACATTATCTGGAAAACTGAACCTGGTCTTACTGGTCACGTGATCGTGCTCATTCTCACTCCTGGGCTTGGCAGATGGTGGTATTTAGGCTGGTGATGTACATGCTCTCTATGGATCCCACTGATAACGTATAACATGGCTGCTGCTATGTTCGTGCGGTATCCGGTGTTGGTGAAGGTCAGTCAACAACACGAAGGGCAATCCCAGGTGGCCTCAGTCAGCCCGGGGATAAAGGGCAAGCAGCAGTGTGTTAATACTGGGAGGTTGGTGGTGCGCTGATTACATGTCTCAACAGACCATTTTCAAAAGAAGGAAAAGTCTAACTTAGGCAGATAGCTTTTTGAAGCGAAAGGTCAAAGGATTGTTTTGGAATTAAAATTCCCCTCTACATACTTTTTTCATTCAGCAGATTGTTTATGGGAAGTTTTTTTTTTTTTCGTTCTATGTTTCTGCACATTTTCATACATTTCTTACACTGTAGAAACCGAATGAAGGAGGAAAGCAACTGCTTTTGTGCAAGTTACATTAGTCAATCGCGAACGATTCATAAATGCATTTAAGCACTCACAGTGTGTTGACCCTAAACTATCCCTATTTCGGGAAACACTTTTTATCCATCAGCCATGCACGGAAATGACACAATAGGGAGAGGTGGGGCTTCAGGACTAGAAACCATAACTTGCAAGGATCACTCTAGGAATGTGCCTGTTTAATTGATGTTGAATAATGTCATTTTTGTGGCATTTTGTAATATTGTTGAAGGTTTTGTTTTGTACATTTTTTTTATTTTTGTTTTGTTTAGTTTGTTGTACATGTACAGTAGTGAAAGGTTCATATAGTGAAAACACTTATACATATATATATATATATATATATATATATATATATATATATATATACATATATATATATACATATATATATATAACAACAATCATAGGCTAGACAGTACAACAATGTAGCATTCGCTGTTCTACCCACTCTACTACACCCAAATCTCTCTCTCTGGCTCTCTCCTTCTCTCTCTTTCTTTCTCTCTCCCCACTTTCTCTTTCTGACTTGCTTTGTTTGTCTGTCTCTCGCTCTCTCACTTTTTCTCTGTTCTCTCAGTACCCTCGTGTGGTCAAGAGTCGTGTAGTCCTGTGTGCTCGCTCTGTCCTCTCTCTCTCTGTCAGTGCGTTCTGTAAGGAACTCACTGTGTCTCTGTCAGTACAGTCTGATGCTCTCGCTTTGTATCCCTGTGGTCGGCTCTATCTCCCACTATCTCTTCCTCTGTCAGGTTGATCTTGCGGGCTCTGTTCTCTCTGCCGCTCTTCCTCTTGCTGAATTGATGCAATCTGACGCACGCACACTCGCTCTGTCCGTACTGTCTAAATGTGTCACTTCCTATGCCCTCTCTATGTGTGTCTCACTGTCGCTCTCCCCCTATCTCGTTTTCTTTCTCTCTCTCAAAAAGAAAAGACGAAACTGCACAAAGGGAGGATAGGATCACAGCAAAAAAGAACTTTGCTGTAGGAATGTGCAAAAGCGACTTGAAACACAGATCGGCTGAAAAAGAGATCTGCGTAACTAAATAAAAAATACATGTTTCACACGGGGCTAACTGCACTGTTTTGTACCTGCAAGAGTGCCTGCAGAATTTAGAGACAACACACACCACATGCACATGGCTGTGAAAATGATAAATGACCATAAACTGCAGCTAGTGCGTCTTTGATTGTGCACAGAGATAGAAGAAAATGAATCAAGGAGAAGTGGAAAAATATGTTGGGGCATGACAATAGCAAAATGTGCTTTTGTGAAGGCTTAATTCATGATGCCTATTAAAAACCTAAAGGATGCTGATTCCAATCCCACCAAGTAAATTGGGGCTTCTAATATGGCTGCTGCAAAGATCCATGTTGAGGCTACATGTTCCATTCTCCCCAAAATAGCTTAGCTGACGATGTGCCTGCCGCCGATAGCTGCATGCAACATGTGGGCCAAACGTTCCAAACCAAATAAGACATCTCAGTGAGACAATGTGACCGCTGGAGGGATGTATTTTCAATGTTCCGATAAAGGTAACATTCCTGGCGGAATGGCGGAGCCAGGCGGTTTTGTTCACTGACAGTCAGAATATAAACATTGAAAAGGTGCTATAAATCTAGACATTAACCTTCTTTTATGTTCTTAAAGTACTTTCCTCGGGGTTTGGTCTCAGCTCATAGTGCACATACATAGGGCAATAAGCAAGCCTCAAACACACTATTCATTTGTATACATGAAGATAAACTTTAATGTTATTGACTTTTTCTGGTGATGTTGTTTATTTAGTTTCCCTGCATGTGCCTCTGATTTGTATGCATTGCGGGTCTTCATATGTAGTGTTTGTACTAACACAAATATGTAGTAAATCTTAAATTATTAGCTAATTTGTCCATGTTTAACATTACTCAAAACTCTGATTTGGTAGCAATTATTATTTTACTATCTAAAATTACCAGATTAAACATATTATACTTCTATGGTGCATGCTGCAGTCATTGCCTTTGTGTATGTATGAGTAGATTCCTCAATTAATAGCAACACTCCATATAATGTTTTGTTTAGATGAGTAGATTCTTTATTACATTAAGTAGTTCATGATAGGTCTCTCGATCACCCCTGGCATCTTATTAGCAGCATTATAAACACAACCCCTGGTAGGGATTTTCATCAAAATTAATTTCATATGTGATGTCAGCAGTGATGTCATCAATGACATTTGTGATGTCATCTTTGATGTCCTGCATGTTAGTCGTAGCAGTGCATGGTGGTGGCTCAAGTTATGGTTGCTTAGTTTACCATAACTGGTGAATTTCTGGGGGGTTTTGGTTTTACTTGTAGCCATAACGTAAATTAACCCAAATGTCACTTTATCAAAGTGTTTTCACTGAGAAAAAAAAAAATATATATATATATTCAGTGAAAAAACTTTGTCAAAGGGACGTTATGGTTCCAAGTAAAACCGAAAAACCCTTGAAATTCGCCAGTTATGGTAAGCTAAGCAACCATAACTCGCGCCACCACCGTGCACTGCTAAGACTAACACCCAGGACATCAAAGATGACATCACAAATGTCATTGATGACATCACTGATGACATCACATGTGTATGTACTTTTCATGAAATATGTGTACAAGGGATTCTTATTATAATGTTGCGAAACAAGTGTCAAGGGTCATTGCAATAAATATCATACCTAGTGCATTGAACGATGCATTGATGTAAATAGCATTCTATTATGGGGTTCTATCTAGTATACTAAGCTACTCATACAGAAACATAACATTGTGTGCAGCGTACAAGATGAAGGTATAATATTCGTAATGTTAATATGTTGAATAATGAAATGATAATTGTTTTCTTAATAGATTTTTGTGTACTGTGAAATATGTAATACGTAGCTAATAAAACACATGTATTACATAATTGCATTACTATAGACAATACACAAAGACACAAGAACACATACCAATATGGGTATATACAGGGAAAGTGAAGTTAGCAAAAATGCACAATTAGTAGCAGAAACAATTCATAACTTAACTGATTATTTTCATGCAAATAAATGATTGCTTTGTTTCAAAGCTGCTATTTACCCTGTGTATATGTATCACTTGATGTGATTGGACCCACAGGGAAAGTACAGCCATAACAAAAAAAAACAACAGAACTATCAGAAAGTGCTCATAAGTCTATTGATTATCTTTATGCACAAAAAGGATTGCTCTCTTTCAAGCTTGTGTCTTCCCATATGTATATGTTTCATATGATGTGACTGGTCTCTAAGGGAATTACTGTAAGAACCTACTTGAAGGATACGTCTACAAATAAAATAAAATGTTTAGTTTCTGACTGTTACTGAAGAAAACCATGTGGCCTAGATATGTCAGCAAAAGAAAAAAGAGTGAGCCAGACATGTGATGTCATCAGTGATGTCATCAATGACATTTGTGATGTCATCTTTGATGTCCTGGGTGTTAGTCTTAGCAGTGCACGGTGGTGGCGCGAATTATGGTTGCTTAGCTTACCATAACTGGCGAATTTCAAGGGTTTTTCGGTTTTACTTGGAACCATAACGTCCCTTTGACAAAGTTTTTTCACTGAATTTCATAGGTTTTTAGTAGCCCAACTTAACCATAACGTCCGTTTAACAAAGTTTTTTCATTGAATTTCATAGGTTTTTTTTAGTGCAACTTAACCATAACGTCCCTGTAACATTTTTTTTTAACTAAATTTTAAAGGTTTTTATTAGTGCAACGTCACCATAAAATTCTTTTCAATTGATGAAGACCACTAAAATCTTATGTCCTCAAAGTGGGAACGCCGGGTGGTAAAAAAAACAAAAAGATTTTCCTTCCTACACCGGGACTAGGAAGGAAAATATTTTACCAAGATGGCCACCATGGAAAGGGAAGGCGGGGTGTATAAAGAACACAACAGGGCATGAGCGGGGGGTGAGAGGGAACAGGGGAGACACATAGGCATGAGCGGGGGTGAGAGGGAACAGGGTACAAATGGGGTATGAGCAGGGGGACAGGGGGAAAAGGAAGGAAACACGGGGCATGAGCGGTGGTGGGGGGAACACGAGAGAGACACAGGGCATGAGCAGCGGGTGGGGAGGAACATGAGGGAGACACGGGGTATGAGCGGGGGGTGGGGAGGAACACGAGGGATACACAGGGCATGAGCAGGGGGGTACTGGGCACACACGGGACATGAGTGGGGTTGGGGGGAAAGGAGAGAGACAAAGGGCTTGAGTGGGGGGTGGGGGGCAACAGGAGACAGACACGGGCATGAGCGGGGGGTGGGGCCAACATGAGAGAGACACGGGGCATGAGCGGTTGTGGGAGGAGCAGGAGACAGACACGGGGCATGAGCGGGGGGGTGCGGAGAACAGGAGACAGACACGGGGCATGAGCGGGGGATGGGGGAACAGGAGACAGATACGGGGCATGAGCGGGGGTGTGGGGGCAACAGGAGAGAGACACGGGGCATGAGCGCGGAGTGGGGGGTACAGGAGACAGACACGGGGCATGGTTGGGGGCAACAGGAGACAGACACGGGGCATGAGCGGGGGGTGGGGGGAACAGGAGACTGACATGGGGCATGAGTGGGGGGTGGGGGGAACAGGAGAGAGACATGGGGCATGAGCGGGGGGCGGGAGGGTACAGGAGACAGACACGGGGCATGAGCAGGGGGTGGGGGGCAACAGGAGAGAGATATGGGGCATGAGCGGGGGGTTGGGGGGTACAGGAGACAGACACGGGGCATGAGCGGGGGGTGGGGGGCAACAGTAGAGAGACACGGGACATGAGCGGGTGGGGGGAACAGGAGACAGACACGGGGCATGAGCGGGGGGGCAACAGGAGACAGACACGGGCATGAGCGGGGGGTGGGGGAGTACAGGAGACAGACACGGGGCATGAGCGGGGGGTGGGGGGGTACAGGAGACAGACACAGGGCATGAGCGTGGGGTGGGGGGCAACAGGAGAGAGACACGGGGCATGAGCAGGGGGGGTGGGGGGAACAGGAGACAGACACGGGGCATGAGCGGGGGGTGGGCAGCAACAGGAGACAGACACGGGGCATGAGCGGGGGGTGGGGGGCAACAGGAGACAGATACGGGGCATGAGCGGGAGGTGGGGGGCAACAGGAGACAGACACAGGGCATGAGCAGGGGGTGGGGGGGAACAGGAGACAGACACGGAGCATGAGCGGGGGGTGGGGGCAACAGGAGACAGACACGGGGCATGAGCGGGGGGTGGGGGGCAACAGGAGACAGACACGGGGCATGAGCGGGGGGTGGGAGGCAACAGAAGAGACAAGGGGCATGAGCGGGGGGTGGAGGGCAACAGGAGAGACACGGGGCATGAGCGGGGGGTGGGGGGAACAGGAGACAGACACAGGGCATGAGCGGGGGGGTGGGGGGAACAACAGACACAGGGCATGAGTGGTGGGTGGGGAGAACAGACACGGGGCATGAGCGGGGGGTGGGGGGCAACAGGAGACAGACACGGGGCATGAGCGGGGGGTGGGAGGAACAGGAGACAGACACGGGGCATGAGCGGAGGGTGGTGAGAACAGAAGACAGACACGGGGCATGAGCGGGAGAGTGGGGGGCAACAAGAGAGAGACACGGGGCATGAGCGGGTGGGGGGAACAGGAGACAGACACGGGGCATGAGCAGGTGGGGGGAACAGGAGACAGACACGGGGCATGAGCGGGGGGGTGGGGGGAAACAGGAGATAGACACGGGGCATCAGCGGAGGGTGGGGGGAACAGGACACAGACACGGGGCATGAGCGGGGGGTGGGGAGAACAGGAGACGGACACGGGGCATTTGCAGGGGTGTGGGGGGCAACAGGAGACAGACACGGCACATGAGGGGAACAGGAGACAGATACGGGGCATGAGCGGGGGAACAGAAGACAGACACGGGGCATGAGCGGGGGGTGGGATTTTACAGGAGACAGACACGGGGCATGAGCGGGGGGTGGGGGGCAACAGGAGAGAGACACGGGGCATGAGCAGGGGGTGGGGGGACCAGGAGACAGACACGGGGCATGAGCGGGGGGTGGGGGGAACAACAGACACAGACACGGGGCATGAGCGGGGGGTGGGGGGCAACAGGAGACAGACACGGGGCATGAGCGGGGGGTGGGAGGCAACAGGAGACAGACACAGGGCATGAGCGGGAGGTGGGGGGCAACAGGAGACAGACACAGGGCATGAGCGGGGAGTGGGGGGCAACAGGAGACAGACACGGGGCATGAGCGGGGGGTGGGGGGAACAGGAGACAGACACGGAGCATGAGCGGGGGGTGGGGGCAACAGGAGACAGACACGGGGCATGAGCGAGGGGTGGTGGGCAACAGGAGACAGACACGGGGCATGAGCAGAGGGTGGGGGGCAACATGAGAGAGATACGGGGCATGAGCGGGGGGTGGGGGGGTACAGGAGACAGACACGGGGCATGAGCGGGGGGTGGGGGCAACAGGAGAGAGACAGGGGACAAGAGCGGGTGGGGGAACAGGAAACAGACACGGGGCATGAGCGGGGGGGCAAAGGAGACAGTCACGGGGCATGAGCGGGGGGTGGGGGGGTACAGGAGACAGACACGGGGCATGAGCAGGGGGTGGGGGGGTACAGGAGACAGACACGGGGCATGAGCGGGGGGTGGGGGGCAACAGGAGAGAGACACGGGGCATGAGCAGGGGGTCGGGGGAACAGGAGACAGACACGGGGCATGAGTGGGGGGTGGGAGGAACAACAGAGACAAACACGGGGCATGAGCGGGGGGTGGGGGGCAACAGGAGACAGACATGGGGCATGAGCGGGGGGTGGGGGGCAACAGGAGACAGACACAGGGCATGAGCAGGAGGTGGGGGGCAACAGGAGACAGACACGGGGCATGAGCGGGGAGGGGGGGCAACAGGAGACAGACACGGGGCATGAGCAGGGGGTGGGGGGGAACAGGAGACAGACACGGAGCATGAGCGGGGGGTGGGGGCAACAGGAGACAGACACGGGGCATGAGCGGGGGGTGGGGGGCAACAGGAGACAGACACGGGGCATGAGCGGGGGAAGGGGGCAACAGGAGAGACAAGGGGCATGAGCGGGGAGTGGGGGGCAACAGAAGAGACACAGGGCATGAGCGGGGGGTGGGGGGAACAGGAGAGACACGGGGCATGAGCGAGGGGTGGGGGGAACAGGAGACAGACACGGGGCATGAGCGGGGGGTGGGGGGAACAACAGACACAGGGCATGAGCGGGGGGTGGGGAGAACAGGAGACAGACACAGGGCATGAGCGGGGGGTGGGGAGAACAGGAGACAGACACAGGGCATGAGCGGGGGAGTGGGGGGCAACAAGAGAGAGACACGGGGCATGAGCGGGTGGGGGGAACAGGAGACAGACACGGGGCATGAGCGAGGGGTGGGGGGAACAGGAGACAGACACGGGGCATGAGCGGGGGGTGGGGGGCAACAGGAGACAGACACGGGGCATGAGCGGGGGTGGGAGGAACAGGAGACAGACACAGGGCATGAGCGGGGGGTGGGGAGAACAGGAGACAGACACGGGGCATGAGCGGGGGAGTGGGGGGCAACAAGAGAGAGACACGGGGCATGAGCGGGTGGGGGGAACAGGAGACAGACACGGGGCATGAGCGGGTGGGGTGAACAGGAGACAGACACGGGTAATGAGCGGGGGGGTGGGGGGCAATAGGAGATAGACACGGGGCATGAGCGGAGGGTGGGGGGAACAGGACACAGACACGGGGCATGAGCGGGGGGTGGGGAGAACAGGAGACAGACACGAGGCATGAGCGGGGGTGTGGGGGGCAACAGGAGACAGACACGGCACATGAGGGGAACAGGAGACAGATACGGGGCATAAGCGGGGGGAACAGAAGACAGACACGGAGCATGAGCGGGGGGAACAGAAGACAGACACGGAGCATGAGCGGGGAATGGGGGTACAGGAGACAGACACGGGGTGTGAGCGGGGGGTGGGAGGGTACAGGAGACAGACACGGGGCATGAGCGGGGGGTGGGGGGCAACAGGAGAGAGACACGGGGCATGAGCAGGGGGTGGGGGGAACATGAGACAGACACGGGGCATGAGCGGGGGGTGGGGGGAACAACAGAGACAGACACGGGGCATGAGCGGGGGGTGGGGGGCAACAGGAGACAGACACGGGGCATGAGCGTGAGGTGGGGGGCAACAGGAGACAGACACGGGGCATGAGCGGGCGGTGGGGGGCAACAGGAGAGACAAGGGGCATGAGCAGTGGGTGGGGGGGCAACAGGAGAGACAGGGGGCATGAGCGGGGGGTGGGGGGAACAGGAGAGACACGGGGCATGAGCGAGGGGTGGGGGTTAAAGGAGACAGACACGGGGCATGAGTGGGGGGGTGGGGGAAACAACAGACACAGGGCATGAGCGGGGGGTGGGGAGAACAGACACGGGGCATGAGCGGGGGGTGGGGGGCAACAGGAGACAGACACGGTGCATGAGCGGGGGGTGGGAGGAACAGGAGACAGACACGGGGCATGAGCGGGAGAGTAGGGGGCAACAAGAGAGAGACACGGGGCATGAGCGGGTGGGGGGAACAGGAGACAGACACGGGGCATGAGCGGGTGGGGGGAACAGGAGACAGACACGGGGCATGAGCGGGGGGTGGGGGGCAACAGGAGATATACATGGGGCATGAGAAGAGGGTGGGGGCAACAGGACACTGACACGGGGCATGAGCGGGGGGTGGGGAGAACAGGAGACAGACACAGGGCATGAGCGGGGGTGTGGGGGCAACAGGAGACAGACACAGCACATGAGGGGAACAGGAGACAGATACGGGGCATGAGCGGGGGGAACAGAAGACAGACACGGGGCATGAGCGGGGGTGGGGGGTACAGGAGACAGACACGGGGCATGAGCGGGGGGTGGGGGGCAACAGGAGAGAGACACGGGGCATGAGCAGGGGGTGGGGGGAACAGGAGACAGACACGGGGCATGAGCGGGGGGTGGGGGGAACAACAGAGACAGACATGGGGCATGAGCGGGGGGTGGGGGGCAACAGGAGACAGACACGGGGCATGAGCGGGAGGTGGGGGGCAACAGGAGACAGACACAGGGCATGAGCGGGGAGTGGGGGCAACAGGAGACAGACACGGGGCATGAGCGGGGGCTTGGGGGAACAGGAGACAGACACGGAGCATGAGCGGGGGGTGGGGGCAACAGGACAACAGGAGACAGACAGGGGGCATGAGCGGGGGGTGGGGGGCAACAGGAGAGAGATACGGGGCATGAGCGGGGGAGTGGGGGGCAACAAGAGAGAGACACGGGGCATGAGCGGGTGGGGGAACAGGAGACAGACACGGGGCATGAGCGAGGGGTGGGGGGAACAGGAGACAGACACGGGGCATGAGCGGGGGTGGGGGGCAACAGGAGACAGACACGGGGCATGAGCGGGGGTGGGAGGAACAGGAGACAGACACAGGGCATGAGCGGGGGGTGGGGAGAACAGGAGACAGACACGGGGCATGAGCGGGGGAGTGGAGGGCAACAAGAGAGAGACACGGGGCATGAGCGGGTGGGGGGAACAGGAGACAGACACGGGGCATGAGCGGGTGGGGTGAACAGGAGACAGACACGGGCCATGAGCGGGGGGGTGGGGGGCAACAGGAGATAGACACGGGGCATGAGCGGAGGGTGGGGGGAACAGGACACAGACACGGGGCATGAGCGGGGGGTGGGGAGAACAGGAGACAGACACGAGGCATGAGCGGGGGTGTGGGGGGCAACAGGAGACAGACACGGCACATGAGGGGAACAGGAGACAGATACGGGGCATAAGCGGGGGGAACAGAAGACAGACACGGAGCATGAGCGGGGGGAACAGAAGACAGACACGGAGCATGAGCGGGGAATGGGGGGTACAGGAGACAGACACGGGGTGTGAGCGGGGGGTGGGAGGGTACAGGAGACAGACACGGGGCATGAGCGGGGGGTGGGCGGCAACAGGAGAGAGACACGGGGCATGAGCAGGGGGTGGGGGGAACATGAGACAGACACGGGGCATGAGCGGGGGGTGGGGGGAACAACAGAGACAGACACGGGGCATGAGCGGGGGGTGGGGGGCAACAGGAGACAGACACGGGGCATGAGCGTGAGGTGGGGGGCAACAGGAGACAGACACGGGGCATGAGCGGGCGGTGGGGGGCAACAGGAGAGACAAGGGGCATGAGCAGAGGGTGGGGGGGCAACAGGAGAGACAGGGGGCATGAGCGGGGGGTGGGGGGAACAGGAGAGACACGGGGCATGAGCGAGGGGTGGGGGTTAAAGGAGACAGACACGGGGCATGAGTGGGGGGGTGGGGGAAACAACAGACACAGGGCATGAGCGGGGGGTGGGGAGAACAGACACGGGGCATGAGCGGGGGGTGGGGGCAACAGGAGACAGACACGGTGCATGAGCGGGGGGTGGGAGGAACAGGAGACAGACACGGGGCATGAGCGGGAGAGTAGGGGGCAACAAGAGAGAGACACGGGGCATGAGCGGGTGGGGGGAACAGGAGACAGACACGGGGCATGAGCGGGTGGGGGGAACAGGAGACAGACACGGGGCATGAGCGGGGGGTGGGGGGCAACAGGAGATAGACATGGGGCATGAGAAGAGGGTGGGGGCAACAGGACACTGACACGGGGCATGAGCGGGGGGTGGGGAGAACAGGAGACAGACACGGGGCATGAGCGGGGGTGTGGGGGGCAACAGGAGACAGACACAGCACATGAGGGGAACAGGAGACAGATACGGGGCATGAGCGGGGGGAACAGAAGACAGACACGGGGCATGAGCGGGGGTGGGGGGTACAGGAGACAGACACGGGGCATGAGCGGGGGGTGGGGGGCAACAGGAGAGAGACACGGGGCATGAGCAGGGGGTGGGGGGAACAGGAGACAGACACGGGGCATGAGCGGGGGGTGGGGGGAACAACAGAGACAGACATGGGGCATGAGCGGGGGGTGGGGGGCAACAGGAGACAGACACGGGGCATGAGCGGGAGGTGGGGGGCAACAGGAGACAGACACAGGGCATGAGCGGGGAGTGGGGGCAACAGGAGACAGACACGGGGCATGAGCGGGGGCTTGGGGGAACAGGAGACAGACACGGAGCATGAGCGGGGGTGGGGGCAACAGGACAACAGGAGACAGACAGGGGGCATGAGCGGGGGGTGGGGGGCAACAGGAGAGAGATACGGGGCATGAGCGGGGGGTGGGGGGGTACAGGAGACAGACACGGGGCATGAGCGGGGGGTGGGGGACAACAGGAGAGAGACACGGGACATGAGCGGGTGGGGGGAACAGGAGACAGACACGGGGCATGAGCGGGGGTGGGGGGGTACAGGAGACAGACACGGGGCATGAGCGGAGGGTGGGGGGGTACAGGAGACAGACACGGGGCATGAGCGGGGGGTGGGGGGGTACAGGAGAGAGACACGGGGCATGAGCAGGGGGTGGGGGGAACAGGAGACAGACACGGGGCATGAGCGGGGGGTGGGGGGAACAACAGAGATAAACACAGGGCATGAGCGGGGGGTGGGGAGCAACAGGAGACAGACACGGGGCATGAGCAGGGGGTGGGGGGCAACAGGAGACAGACACAGGGCATGAGCACGAGATGGGGGGCAACAGGAGACAGACACGGGGCATGAGCGGGGAGTGGGGGGCAACAGGAGATTGACACGGGGCATGAGCAGGGGTGGGGGGGAACAGGAGACAGACACGGAGCATGAGCGGGGGGTGGGGGCAACAGGAGACAGACACGGGGCATGAGCGGGGGGTGGGGGGCAACAGGAGAGACAAGGGGCATGAGCGGGGGTTGGGGGGCAACAGGAGAGACACGGGGCATGAGCGGGGGTGGGGGGAACAGGAGAGACACGGGGCATGAGCGAGGGGTGGGGGGAACAGGAGAAAGACACGGGGCATGAGCGGGGGGTGGGGGGAACAACAGACACAGGGCATGAGCGGGGGGTGGGGAGAACAGACACGGGGCATGAGCGGGGGGTGGGGGGCAACAGGAGACAGACACGGGGCATGAGTGGTGGGTGGGAGGAACAGGAGACAGACATGGGGCATGAGCGGGGGAGTGGGGGGCAACAAGAGAGAGACACGGGGCATGAGCGGGTGGGGGGAACAGGAGACAGACATGGGGCATGAGCAGGTGGGGGGAACAGGAGACAGACACGGTGCATGAGCGGGGGGGTGGGGGGCAACAGGAGATAGACATGGGGCATGAGCGGAGGGTGGGGGGAACAGGACACAGACACAGGGCATGAGCGGGGGGTGGGGAGAACAGAAGACAGGCACGGGCATGAGCAGGGGTGTGAGGGGCAACAGGAGACAGACACGTACATGAGGGGAACGGGAGACAGATACGGGGCATGAGCGGGGGGAACAGAAGACAGACACGGGGCATGAGCGGGGGGTAGGGGGGTACAGGAGACAGACACGGGGCATGAGCGGGGGGTGGGAGGGTACAGGAGATAGACACGGGGCATGAGCGGGGGGTGGGGGGCAACAGGAGAGAGACACAGGGCATGAGCAGGGGGTGGGGGGAACAGGAGACAGATACGGGGCATGAGCGGGGGGTGGGGGGAACAACAGAGACAGACACGGGGCATGAGCAGGGGGTGGGGGGCAACAGGAGACAGACACGGGGCATGAGCGGGGGTGGGGGGCAACAGGAGACAGACACGGGGCATGAGTGGGAGGTGGGGGGCAACAGGAGACAGACACGGGGCATGAGTGGGGAGTGGGAGGATACAGGAGACAGACACGGGGCATGAGCGGGGGGTGGGCGGCAACAGGAGAGAGACACGGGGCATGAGCAGGGGGTGGGGGGAACATGAGACAGACACGGGGCATGAGCGGGGGGTGGGGGGAACAACAGAGACAGACACGGGGCATGAGCGGGGGGTGGGGGGCAACAGGAGACAGACACGGGGCATGAGCGTGAGGTGGGGGGCAACAGGAGACAGACACGGGGCATGAGCGGGCGGTGGGGGGCAACAGGAGAGACAAGGGGCATGAGCAGAGGGTGGGGGGGCAACAGGAGAGACAGGGGGCATGAGCGGGGGGTGGGGGGAACAGGAGAGACACGGGGCATGAGCGAGGGGTGGGGGTTAAAGGAGACAGACACGGGGCATGAGTGGGGGGGTGGGGGAAACAACAGACACAGGGCATGAGCGGGGGGTGGGGAGAACAGACACGGGGCATGAGCGGGGGGTGGGGGCAACAGGAGAAAGACACGGTGCATGAGCGGGGGGTGGGAGGAACAGGAGACAGACACGGGGCATGAGCGGGAGAGTAGGGGGCAACAAGAGAGAGACACGGGGCATGAGCGGGTGGGGGGAACAGGAGACAGACACGGGGCATGAGCGGGTGGGGGGAACAGGAGACAGACACGGGGCATGAGCGGGGGGTGGGGGGCAACAGGAGATAGACATGGGGCATGAGAAGAGGGTGGGGGCAACAGGACACTGACACGGGGCATGAGCGGGGGGTGGGGAGAACAGGAGACAGACACGGGGCATGAGCGGGGGTGTGGGGGGCAACAGGAGACAGACACAGCACATGAGGGGAACAGGAGACAGATACGGGGCATGAGCGGGGGGAACAGAAGACAGACACGGGGCATGAGCGGGGGTGGGGGGTACAGGAGACAGACACGGGGCATGAGCGGGGGGTGGGGGGCAACAGGAGAGAGACACGGGGCATGAGCAGGGGGTGGGGGGAACAGGAGACAGACACGGGGCATGAGCGGGGGGTGGGGGGAACAACAGAGACAGACATGGGGCATGAGCGGGGGGTGGGGGGCAACAGGAGACAGACACGGGGCATGAGCGGGAGGTGGGGGGCAACAGGAGACAGACACAGGGCATGAGCGGGGAGTGGGGGCAACAGGAGACAGACACGGGGCATGAGCGGGGGCTTGGGGGAACAGGAGACAGACACGGAGCATGAGCGGGGGTGGGGGCAACAGGACAACAGGAGACAGACAGGGGGCATGAGCGGGGGGTGGGGGGCAACAGGAGAGAGATACGGGGCATGAGCGGGGGGTGGGGGGGTACAGGAGACAG
Source organism: Ambystoma mexicanum (assembly GCF_040938575.1). NCBI lineage: Eukaryota > Metazoa > Chordata > Amphibia > Caudata > Ambystomatidae > Ambystoma > Ambystoma mexicanum. The sequence continues at coordinate 458,616,243 of NC_090938.1, read as the reverse complement.
ACACAGGGCATGAGCGGGGGGTGGGGGGCAACAGGAGAGAGACACGGGACATGAGCGGGTGGGGGGAACAGGAGACAGACACGGGGCATGAGCGGGGGTGGGGGGGTACAGGAGACAGACACGGGGCATGAGCGGAGGGTGGGGGGGTACAGGAGACAGACACGGGGCATGAGCGGGGGGTGGGGGGGTACAGGAGAGAGACACGGGGCATGAGCAGGGGGTGGGGGGAACAGGAGACAGACACGGGGCATGAGCGGGGGGTGGGGGGAACAACAGAGATAAACACAGGGCATGAGCGGGGGGTGGGGAGCAACAGGAGACAGACACGGGGCATGAGCAGGGGGTGGGGGGCAACAGGAGACAGACACAGGGCATGAGCACGAGATGGGGGGCAACAGGAGACAGACACGGGGCATGAGCGGGGAGTGGGGGGCAACAGGAGACTGACACGGGGCATGAGCAGGGGTGGGGGGGAACAGGAGACAGACACGGAGCATGAGCGGGGGGTGGGGGCAACAGGAGACAGACACGGGGCATGAGCGGGGGGTGGGGGGCAACAGGAGAGACAAGGGGCATGAGTGGGGGTTGGGGGGCAACAGGAGAGACACGGGGCATGAGCGGGGGTGGGGGGAACAGGAGAGACACGGGGCATGAGCGAGGGGTGGGGGGAACAGGAGAAAGACACGGGGCATGAGCGGGGGGTGGGGGGAACAACAGACACAGGGCATGAGCGGGGGGTGGGGAGAACAGACACAGGGCATGAGCGGGGGGTGGGGGGCAACAGGAGACAGACACGGGGCATGAGTGGTGGGTGGGAGGAACAGGAGACAGACATGGGGCATGAGCGGGGGAGTGGGGGGCAACAAGAGAGAGACACGGGGCATGAGCGGGTGGGGGGAACAGGAGACAGACATGGGGCATGAGCAGGTGGGGGGAACAGGAGACAGACACGGTGCATGAGCGGGGGGGTGGGGGGCAACAGGAGATAGACATGGGGCATGAGCGGAGGGTGGGGGGAACAGGACACAGACACAGGGCATGAGCGCGGGGTGGGGAGAACAGAAGACAGGCACGGGCATGAGCAGGGGTGTGAGGGGCAACAGGAGACAGACACGTACATGAGGGGAACGGGAGACAGATACGGGGCATGAGCGGGGGGAACAGAAGACAGACACGGGGCATGAGCGGGGGGTAGGGGGGTACAGGAGACAGACACGGGGCATGAGCGGGGGGTGGGAGGGTACAGGAGATAGACACGGGGCATGAGCGGGGGGTGGGGGGCAACAGGAGAGAGACACAGGGCATGAGCAGGGGGTGGGGGGAACAGGAGACAGATACGGGGCATGAGCGGGGGGTGGGGGGAACAACAGAGACAGACACGGGGCATGAGCAGGGGGTGGGGGGCAACAGGAGACAGACACGGGGCATGAGCGGGGGTGGGGGGCAACAGGAGACAGACATGGGGCATGAGTGGGAGGTGGGGGGCAACAGGAGACAGACACGGGGCATGAGCGGGGAGTGGGGGGCAACAGGAGACAGACACGGGGCATGAGCAGGGGGTGGGGGGAACAGGAGACAGACACGGAGCATGAGCGGGGGGTGGGGGCAACAGGAGACAGACACGGGGCATGAACGGGGGGTGGGGGGAACAGGAGACAGACACGGGGCCTGAGCGGGGGGGTGGGGGGAACAACAGACACAGGGCATGAGCGGGGAGTGGGGAGAACAGACACGGGGCATGAGCGGGGGGTGGGGGGCAACAGGAGACAGACATGGGCATGAGCGGGGGGTGGGAGGAACAGGAGACAGACACGGGGCATGAGCGGGGGAGTGGGGGGCAACAAGAGAGAGACACGGGGCATGAGCGGGTGGGGGGAACAGGAGACAGACACGGGGCATGAGCGGGTGGGGGGAACAGGAGACAGACACGGGGCATGAGCGGGGGGGGTGGGGGGCAACAGGAGATAGACACGGGGCATGAGCGGAGGGTGGCGGGAACAGGACACAGACACGGGGCATGAGCGGGGGGTGGGGAGAACAGGAGACAGACACGGGGCTTGAGCGGGGGAATGGGGGGCAACAGGAGACAGACACGGCACATGAGGGGAACAGGAGACAGATACGGGGCATGAGCGGGGGGAACAGAAGACAGACAGAAGACAGGGTGGGGGATAAGGGATAGAGACACATGGGGCATGAGTGGGGGTGGGGGGAGGGAGAGAGACACACGGGGCATGAGCGGGGGGTGGGGGGAGGGAGAGAGACACACAGGGCATGAGCGGGGGTGGTCGGGAGGGAGAGAGACACACGGGGCATGAGCGGGGGGTGGGCGGGAGGGAGAGAGACACACGGGGCATGAGCGGGGGTAGGGGAGAGGGAAGAGACACACGGGGCATGAGCGGGGGGTCAGCGGAAGGGGAGAGAGACACACGGGGCATGAGCGGGGGGTGGGGGGAAGGGGAGAGAGACACACGGGCCATGAGCGGGGGGTGGGGGGAAGGGGAGAGAGACACACGGGGCATGAGCGGGGGTGGAGGGGAGGGAGAGAGACACACGGGGCATGAGCGGGGGTGGAGGGGAGGGAGAGAGACACACGGGGCAAGAGCGGGGGTGGGCGGGAGGGGGAAAGAGACACGAGGCAAGAGCAGGGGTGGGCGGGAGGCGGAAAGACACACGGGGCAAGAGCGGGGGTGGGGGGAGGGTGAATGACACACGGGGCAAGAGCGGGGGTGGGGGGAAGGGGAGAGAGACACACGGGGCATGAGCGGCGGTGGAGGGGAGGGAGAGAGACACACGGGGCATGAGCGGGGGTGGGCGGGAGGGGGAGAGACACACGGGGCATGAGCGGGGGGTGGGCGGGAGGGGGAGAGACACACAGGGCATGAGCGGGGGTGGGGGGGAGGTAGAGAGACACACGGGGCATGAGCGGGGTGTGGGGGGAAGGGGAGAGAGACACACGGGGCATGAGCGGGTGTGGAGGGGAGGGAGAGAGACACACGGGGCATGACGGGGGGTGGGGGGAAGGGGAGAGAGACACACAGGGCATGAGCGGGGGGTGGGCGGGAGGGGGAGAGACACGGGGCATGAGCGGGGGGTGGGCGGGAGGGGGAGAGACACACGGGGCATGAGCGGGGGTTGGGCGGGAGGGGGAGAGAAACACGGGGCATGAGCAGGGGGTGGGTGGGAGGGGGAGAGACACACGGGGCATGAGCGGTGGGTGGGCGGCGGGTGGGGAGAGACACACAGGGCATGAGCGGGGGGTGGGCGGCGGGTGGGGAAAGACACACGGGACATGAGCAGGCAGTGGGCGGCGGGTGGGGAGAGACACACGGACATGAGCGGGGGGTGGGCGGCAGGTGGGGAGAGACACACGGACATGAGCGGGGGTGGGCGGTGGGTGGGGAGAGACACATGGACATGAGCGGGGGGTGGGCGGGAGGGGAGAGACACAGGGACATGAGCGGGGGGTGGGCGGGAGGGGAGAGACACATGGACATGAGCGGGGGGTGGGAGAGACACACGGGGGTGGGAGAGACACACGGGGCATGAGCGGAGGGTGGGCGGGTGGGAGAGATGAGCGGGTGGTGGGCGGATGGGAGAGACGAGCAGGGGGTGGGAGGGTGGCTTGAGATGAGCGGGGCTATGAGCGGGGCATGAGCGGGGGGTGGGCGGGAGGGAGATAGACACACGGACATGAGCGTGGCGTGGGCGGGAGGGAGAAAGACACACAGACATGAGCGGGGGGTGGGCGGGAGGGATAAAGACACACGGACATGAGCGGGGGGTGGGCAGGAGGGAGAAAGACACACAGACATGAGCGGGGGGTGGGCGGGAGGGAGAAAGACACACAGCGTTCGTGTGCAGGCGGCAGATCCCACTCCTCGGCCCTCCGCTGGCCACCGTGTGCCGATGGCGTGAGCGGGGGGCTGGAGGAAAAGGGAAGACACGGAGCATGAGTGTGGGGGGTGAGAGGAACAGGAGACAGACACGGGCAGGGGTGGGGGATTTACTGTGCAGGCGGGATACAAAGCCTCTCATGCGAGGAACAAAGATGGCAGGCATCTCTGAAGCAAGACGCACTGCACTCTTTCACCGCATCCAATGAGAGAGCACGTCAGATGTCCGCGGACATCACGCAAGCTGCTTGCCCAATCACCGTCCTGTCCGCGGAGCAAACAGGGAAGTATGTCCGCGAAGCGAACACAGATATCACTAATTTTTTTCACTTACATTTTTGTCATTTTTTAAAAAACTACTTGACGGATTTACACCAAATAAAGCAAAGCACGCTTTTGGGGCCAAGCCGCCGCTCCTGCCGCAAATTTGGTGTAAATCTGTCCAGCGGTTTGGGCTGTAGGCGTGAGCAAAGTTTTTTCCCATTATGTCTATGGGAAAAAAAAAGTTTTGGGACCCCCCCTATAACTTTGCCCCCCCCGGACGCATTGTTAGGCGGAAACCTGTGCAGCTCCCTCTGGGACCACTGCAAAAGATTTAGGACTACAGGTGTTTGGCAGTAAACCCACTTGGTAGCAGTCTGTACCACACAGATTCACTTGGTAGCTGTGGCTGAGCAGTCAGACTTCCCTCAAGAAGAGTTAAGCAGTATGTGGCGTATACAATATAGGGCAATTCTTCACAGTAAGACAAGCAAACACGCAATGAGGCTCAGTATAAAGATATTAAGGTATTTATTTATAATGGAACATCTATGGAAAACACTATGGCACTATCACGGCAAACACTTCAATCACAATTACTCTACGAAGAAGAAAACGATCAATCCGCCTAACAATATTTCGACAAGTCTAGGTTCTACCGGTATCACTTATTTTCAGACAGAGGTGTATACCTCAACCTAGATGACACTCTAATATCAGTTAGGATGGGAGAGAAAAATTGGCAGGTTACGAAGTCAACACAGTTCAATACTTTACGGGAAATAAATGCAAGGCAAGAAGACAAGAACCACAATAGATCATAAAGTTCAGAGGCCAGGCCCACTCGGAGAAAGGCAAGGCGATTTGTCCCAAAAAGTCTCTTTGTGGAAATGCGTTCGAGCCCGTATAGCAAATTGTCATTGGCAAATTTGGAACCAGTTCAGAACCACACGTTAAAGAAAGCTTGGAGGCGACCCAATGGAAAGGCGAGGATTAAGACACCTCACTCGATCCGGCAGAAAGGGAAGCCAGGCGGACACGGTACCTTGTTTGTGGAGAGACAGCTCCGGTGGGGGCAGTTGTTCCTGGTGGTGGATGCACGTCGGGTCTTTGCCCAGAGTAGAGATGATCTCGTCGTTGAAGAAAAGTGAAGTCCGGTGCACCACCAGGGAAGAGACCAGCCGCGGAGTGCTCCTTCACAAGGCACCACCTTTTGGTCGCGGTACAGGGGTAGTGGCTATCCGGTTGCCGAGGTGCTCTGCACGGGCAATTCGACCACTGCGTCCTGAGGCGAAGAAAAAGGAAAAGGGGACTGGTTGTTCCCACCAGTCAGGGGAAGAGACTCTCCGGCAGGGAGATCTCCTCTGTCGTCGGGAAGTGGTGAGTCGGTTCTGCAGGGCTCCACCGGGAGTGTCGACGTGCTGGTCGGCTCAGCGTTACCCTCGTCGGATTCTTAGGTCCTGTGGCGACTTCTGAAGATCCAGTCCCAAAAGCCCTGCTTTTATGCAGAAAACCCCCATTCATTCAGCCTAGCTGTCAATCAACACACGCTAAGTGGTGAGCGGGGAGGCTCACCACTTGGGCCAATCACACCAGAGTGCGACCGGAGTTGGCAAGGCAACTCGGTCCAGGGTGCCTAAACCCCCTCCCACACCCCTGTGGTAACCCAGACAGAATGGCACCACTTTGGAGGGTCTCTGTCCAGAGGCCCGCCAAAAGTGGAACAAAGGGCTCAACCTTTGGTTTAGGAGTCACAGAGACGAACACAGACGCCATTTTACAAACCGAGTTCTGGCAGAAAATACCATCCGATAAACTTATTTAAGATAAGTAGACCGGTGGTACGTTAGAGATTAACGAGGAAAAGTATCAATCTCCAACAATGGGACGAATCCCATAGGGTTATGTTCGGGGTCGAGCATAACAAGTAGTTTCCACTGCCACCAGTCAAAACTCGACGAGGGGGGACGGGACAGTGCCCCCTCGAGTAACAGATCTAGGAGTAATCGAATTACCCCTACTTGCATGTCCACAATAAGATGGTTTGTACTAGTTCTGTTAGTAAATTTAGGTCTAGTAAAGCCAATGGTGACTTTACATGCCCGGGGAGACAGTAGTCAGTCCCCGGGTATGGAGTCTATGGTGGAGGTCTGCTAGGACGCCCCAGTGTTACGGCACGTAGGGTGCGGTGTAACACACATAGAAAAACATATGAGACCCTATGGAGTAAAAGACCCCATAGCCCATAGAACACATTGATTCCAAGGAATTATACACATTCATGTCCAAGAGTGGGAGGAAAAGAGTCCCACTCTTGGCAGGATGGAAAAAAACAAACTCCAGAAATCCAGCAAAGCTGCTGGGGGACTCACTAGGTTAGGAAATTCAGCCTAAAGAGAGAATTCTCCCTAACACTCGCCCCCCCCCCCCAGACTAAGGGACAGGAGGATTTAATCCACTCCTGGATGAATCTCATACCTCTAGTCGATGACATACATCCTAGAGAGACCATCAGCATTTTGGTGGTGACATCCTGACCTGTGCTCAATGGTGAAATCAAACCCTTGCAGGCAGATCGACCATCTCAATAGTTTTGGGTTTTCCCCTTTCATTTGCATTAACCATCTCAAGGGTTGGTGGTCAGTCTGAATGACAAAAGTAGAACCATACAAGTACGGCCTAAACTTCTTCAGAGCCCACACGATAGCAAAGCACTCTCTTTCGATTGTTGCCCACCTTGTTTCAGGATCCTTCAGCTTGCGGCTGATGAAGCAAACGGGGTGCTCCCTACCTTTCCCATCCAGTTGACTGAGTACGGCACCTATCCCTACATTTGAAGCATCTGTCTGCACAATGAAGTGTTGGCGGTAATCAGGAGCTCTGAGTACTGGGGCTTGGCAAAGAGCCTTTTTCAGGTTTTCAAAAGCCTGATTGCACTCCTCGTTCCATTTAACCTTTTTAGGAAATTTGGGCGAGGAGATGACATTCAGTGGAGAAGCTATGGTCCCATAGTTCTCTATGAAATTCCTGTAATACCCAGTGAGGCCTAGGAAGGCTCTCACTTGGGTTTGAGTAGTAGGTGTTGTCCAATTTTGCACAGCTTCAATCTTACTGAGCAAAGGCCTTTTTTCTCCACCTCCTACCTCATGTCCAAGGTAGACTACCTTACTATGTCCAATTTGGCATTTACTCACCTTTATGGTCAGATTGGCTCGTCCAAGAGCCTGCAAAACATCTCTCAGGTGGGTTACATGCTCTTCCCAGGAATTGCTGAACACTGCGATGTCATCCAAGTATGCCATGCAGAAGTCCTCCATCCCATTCAGAACCTGGTTTACCATCCGTTGAAACGTAGCAGGTGCATTCTTCAATCCGAAAGGCATTACCTTAAACTGGTATAAGCCAACGGGGGTAGAAAATGCTGTTTTCTCCTTGGCATGGTCTGTCAGGGCTATTTGCCAATAGCCTGACGTCAAGTCAAATGTGCTGAGGAACTTGGCGGCGCCAAGTTTATCCACCAACTCATCTGTTCTTGGCAAAGGGTGGGCATCAGTCTTGGTGACTGCATTCAGAGCTCTATAATCCACGCAGAATCTAAGCTCTTTAGATCCGGCCTTTGGTACTAACACAACTGGGCTAGACCATGGACTAGTAGAGGGCTCTATTACCCCGAGATCAAGCATCTTGTTGACCTCACCTTTGATGTGTATTCGTACGTTTTCTGACATTCTGTATCCTCTGCTTTTGACTGGCAGACAGTCACCAGTGAGTATGTCGTGCTGGCCCCAAGGGGTCAAGCCTGGCGAAAGCGAGAACAGAGAGGCAAACTGATTCAACATGGATTTGCACTCTTCTTGTTGCTCGGGTGTCAGATTGGGGGAGAGATTTACTCCTTCTATTTTTTCGTCTAAAGGTAAGCCTCTGAGGAGATCCGGAAGAGCTTCACTCTCTTCTTCTTCCTCGGATGATGCTAGAAGCAATGCCCCTACATCGGGTCTTGAGACACACGCTTTGAGTCGGTTGGTGTGAAAGACTGTCGGAGCCTCCTTGGGATTGCCCAAGTCCACCAGATAGTTGACCTCTCCGAGTTTACCCACAACTCTGAAGGGTCCCATCCACTTATCTTGCAAGGCCCTCTGCCTTGTTGGGATCATAACGAGAACTAGCTGGTCTTGAGCGAACTCAACCATGTTAGCCTTTTGATTGTGCCAGTGCTTGACCAATGCTTGTCCAGCTTTCAAGTTATCGCTTGCTTCCGTCATCATGTGCGACATTCTCCTCCGGAGACCTATCACGTAGTCAGTCACTCTGACTGGCTTGGGGGAAGGAGCACTCTCCAACCCCTCCTTAATTAGGGCCAATGGACCTCTGACGGGATGACCATAGAGAAGTTTGAAGGGAGAATAACCTACTCCCTCCTGAGGGACTTCTCTATAAGCAAAGAGAAGGCATGGCAGTAGAAGGTCCCACTTACGCTTAAGGGGTTCTTCTAAAGCACCTATCATGCTCTTCATGGTTCGGTTGAACCGTTCTACCAACCCATTGGTTTGTGGGTGGTAAGCTGTTGAGAACTTGTAAGTAACTCCACAGGTTTTCCACATGGCTTTCATGTAGTGGGACATAAAGTTTGACCCCCTGTCAGAGATTACTTCCTTAGGAAACCCGACCCTAGTAAAAATACCAAGGAGGGCCTTAGCCATAGCCGGAGCTGTAACAGTCCTCATAGGAATTGCCTCAGGATACCTAGTAGAATGGTCTACTACAACAAGTATAAACCTGTTGCCTGAGGAGGTTGGAGGATCAAGGGGACCAACAATGTCAATCCCTACTCTCTCAAACGGGACTCCCACAACTGGGAGAGGCACTAAAGGTGCCACATTCTTGGAGCCAACCTTACCAGAGGTCTGGCAGGTGTGGCCGCTCCTGCAGTGTTTTTCTACTTCGGCCCCCATCTTCGGCCAATAGAAGTAGAGAGAGAGCCTTTCCTTAGTCTTCTTGAAACTCAAGTGACCAGCCAAAGGAATCTCGTGGGCTAACTGCAAGAACTGTGGTCTGTTCTCTTGGGGTACTACAAGTCGTTTGTAGTCTTCAGGTGCAGACTCGGTCGGTTCACTGTAGAAGAGGCCATCTTCCCAATGCAACCTGTATTTCCCAGGCTCTTGCCCTTCAGCCTGAGCTTCTGCCTGGTGGCGAAGACTTTCCAGAGTTGGACATTCTCTCTGTCCCTTACTGAAGTCTGCCCTGCTGGGTCCACCTTCTGCCAGTAAAGACTGCAGCTCAGGATGGTCAACAGGATCCAAATCTCCAATGAGTTCCTGGCCTTCCATTAGCTCTTCCTCAGAGTCTAATTCTACCACACAGGGTTGTACCTCCCTCTCAGCCTCAGCTGGAGGTGGAGTTACGGGTGTAACTTTGGACAACCGCGGGGAAGTCCGTGTTGGCTGCACTGAAATGCTGGCTGCTGGTTTCGGGATCGAAGTCTTAGGTTTCCCTTTCGCTTCTGATTTCTTCGAGACAGCTGCCGACAATTCCAGTGGAGCAGGAGTGATCTCTTTCTTCATCATCTCCTGGAGAGTACCGCGCATGGTCCTCTCTCTTGCGGGTCTGGTTAGCTCCTGTAACCGTTTACTAGGAGGTCTGGGAGTATGCGATACAACTCCGAGAGTTTTCAAATCGTTACCCAACAGTACGCGTCCTGGTACCTCACTCTGTATGCTGACAGGTATCTTCACAGTCATGTCGTTACACTGGATGAGAACTGGTAATTGGGGAAGCATCTGCACAGGCCCTCCAGCTAACTTGGTGAGGTGTTTGGGTGCCTTAGCAACATCCTCAGCCTGAAAAAACAATGTATCCACCACAGTTATGCTGGCCCCAGTGTCCCTAATGGCAGGAGTCTCCTGACCATTCACCTGGACACTGTCCTTATAATACTCTTTAGTATTATCGGGGATAGAATTATAGACATCTAAATTCTGTTGTTCCCACAACCCCAGAGATACTAAAGAAACGCTGGCTGAGACTCCAATGGGTTCGTCAGCTAGCAGTAGAAAGTTTCCACTTGCCATTTGGACTTCCTCCTCTGGAGCGAAGGCTAAGGAGACAAGCTGGACCCCTGAAGGTTTACCCTTACATCTGGGCACTCCTTTCACGTGGTCAGTCGAGCCACAAACAAAGCATTTACCGAATGCTTTTTGGAATGGTGGCTTGTTCTGAGCTCCTTCCGGTTTGGTACCAGAAGACACACTATGCTGCTGTGGTTTTCCCGGTGGCTTACCCTTCTGGTTTTGTTTGGGGCCCTCTTTGAAATTTGAGTTATTCGAATTCTCTTTTGGGTCTTTTTTAGGCTGTTTTCCCTCATCCTTCTTCTGAGTTACCCCAGAATCCTTGTGAGTAGCCCTGTTGGCAACCCACAAGTCAGCAGCCTTAGCAAGCGTCCGGGAATCCAATTCCTTCGAATCAGCCAAGTGCTGTCTGAGCTCGGGAGAACAGGCATCATAAATAGACTCCAACATAAAAAGATTCTTCATACCCTCATAAGTGTTCACTTTGTAACCCTTAATCCATCCCTCTAAGTTTTTCAACCCTTCACTCACCCAGGTAGCCCAAGGGGTACCATCATGCTTTTTGAGGGTTCTAAACCTCTTAAGATACTGGGAAGGGGTCTTCCCGAATCTAGCTATCAAAGCTAGTTTCACACTTTCGTAATCCATCTTATCCGCCTCCCCCAACTCCATTACCACATCAGTCGCAACAGGAGGGAGCATAGAGAACAACCAGGGAAGTAAATCATTCCAGGTGATGTCCTGGAGCCCATCATTGTACTCAAACAGTTTTAACCAATCCAACACATCCAATCTCGGTTCATACATACCCACTAATTCCTTCGGCATCAGGGGTCTTTTGGGACTGGAGCTCCTAGAGGAACCAGAGGAGAGAGAAGCATTTTCTATAGACAACTTTTTCATCTCTAACTCGTGATTAAGTTCTATTTCTCTGAGTCTTAACTCAGCTTGCTTCTGCTCAGCCTGGGCATTCATCCGTCTGAACTCGAGCTCTTGGTTTCGTTCAGATTGAGCCAAGAACCGTTTGTATTCTAATTCGAGCTTCATTTTTTCAAGTTCAAAATAAGCAGGGTTACTTGTGGGACCTGGTATGGGCCCCGTAGGCACAGCTGGTAAGGCAGGTAGAGGAGCAGGGTAGACAGTTTTGTTAGCCTCTCCGTCCTCGTCAGCCTCTTCACCGCTATCATCAGAATTACGATTCAGATCAACACCATCTACATTTGCTGGAGAAATTGGCTCCTCTGAACCAGTACCCAGACTTTGGTTTGCCAGCAATCTCTCTATTAGTTCTAACTTCTTGCCTCTTACAGAAAGATTCTCTTGCCTACAGAGAGCTCGCAAACTCTCAGTATTTTCACCTGACAAGGATTCTTGACTGTAAGTTTCCATCGTAGACATGTTTTTGAAAGTTGCTTTTTAGTGCTAAGCTTCTTGGTTAGTTATCCTGAAGTGTCGAAAAGCACTCTAAACTGTATACTCGATACAAATCCCACCGCTGTACACCAGTGTTAGGCGGAAACCTGTGCAGTTCCCTCTGGGACCACTGCAAAAGATTTAGGACTACAGGTGTTTGGCAGTAAACCCACTTGGTAGCAGTCTGTACCACACAGATTCACTTGGTAGCTGTGGCTGAGCAGTCAGACTTCCCTCAAGAAGAGTTAAGCAGTATGTGGAGTATACAATATAGGGCAATTCTTCACAGTAAGACAAGCAAACACGCAACAAGGCTCAGTGTAAAGATATTAAGGTATTTATTTATAACGGAACATCTATGGAAAACACTATGGCACTATCCCGGCAAACACTTCAATCACAATTACTCTACGAAGAAGAAAACGATCAATCCCCCTAACAATATTTCGACTAGTCTAGGTTCTACCGGTATCACTTATTTTCAGACAGAAGTGTATACCTCAACCTAGATGGCACTCTAATATCAGTTAGGATGGGAGAGAAAAGTTGGCAGGTTACGAAGTCAACACAGTTCAATACTTTACGGGAAAAAAATGCAAGGCAAGAAGACAAGAACCACAATAGATCATAAAGTTCAGAGTCCAGGCCCACTCGGAGAAAGGCAAGGCGATTTGTCCCAAAAAGTCTCTTTGTGGAAATGCGTTCGAGCCCGTATAGCAAATTGTTATTGGCAGGTTCGGAACCAGTTCAGAACCACACGTTAAAGAAAGCTTGGAGGCGACCCAATGGAAAGGCGAGGATTAAGACACCTCACTCGATCCGGAAGAAAGGGAAGCCAGGCGGACAGGGTACCTTGTTTGTGGAGAGACAGCTCCAGCGGGGGCAGTTGTTCCTGGTGGTGGATGGACGTCGGGTCTTTGCCAAGAGTAGAGATGATCTCGACGTTGAAGAAAAGTGAAGTCCGGTGCACCACCAGGGAAGAGACCAGCCGCGGAGTGCTCCGTCACAAGGCACCACCTTTTGGTCGCGGTACAGGGGTAGTGGCTATCCGGTTGCCGAGGTGCTCTGCACGGGCAATTCGACCACTGCGTCCTGAGGCGAAGAAAAAGGAAAAGGGGACTGGTTGTTCCCACCAGTCAGGGGAAGAGACTCTCCGGCAGGGAGATCTCCTCTGTCGTCGGGAAGTGGTGAGTCGGTTCTGCAGGGCTCCACCGGGAGTGTCGTCGTGCAGGTCGGCTCAGCGTTACCCTCGTCGGATTCTTAGGTCCTGTGGCGACTTCTGAAGATCCAGTCCCAAAAGCCCTGCTTTTATGCAGAAAACCCCCATTCATTCAGCCTAGCTGTCAATCAACACACGCTAAGTGGTGAGCGGGGAGGCTCACCACTTGGGCCAATCACACCAGAGTGCGACCGGAGTTGGCAAGGCAACTCGGTCCAGGGTGTCTAAACCCCCTCCCACACCCATGTGGTAACCCAGACAGAATGGCACCACTTTGGAGGGTCTCTGTCCAGAGGCCCGCCAAAAGTGGAACAAAGGGCTCAACCTTTGGTTTAGGAGTCACAGAGACGAACACAGACGCCATTTTACAAACCGAGTTCTGGCAGAAAATACCATCCGATAAACTTATTTAAGATAAGTAGACCGGTGGTACGTTAGAGATTAACGAGGAAAAGTATCAATCTCCAACAATGGGACGAATCCCATAGGGTTATGTTCAGGGTCGAGCATAACAAGTAGTTTCCACTGCCACCAGCCAAAACTCGACGAGGGGGGACGGGACAGTGCCCGCTCGAGTAACAGATCTAGGAGTAATCGAATTACCCCTACTAGCACATCCACAATAAGATGGTTTGTACTAGTTCTGTTAGTAAATTTAGGTCTAGTAAAGCCAATGGTGACTTTACATGCCCGGGGAGACAGTAGTCAGTCCCCGGGTATGGAGTCTATGGTGGAGGTCCGCTAGGACGCCCCAGTGTTACGGCACGTAGGGTGCGGTGTAACACACATAGAAAAACATATGAGACCCTATGGAGTAAAAGACCCCATAGCCCATAGAACACATTGATTCCAAGGAATTACACACATTCATGTCCAAGAGTGGGAGGAAAAGAGTCCCACTCTTGGCAGGATGGAAAAAAACAAACTCCAGAAATCCGGCAAAGCTGCTGGGGGACTCACTAGGTTAGGAAATTCAGCCTAAACAGAGAATTCTTCCTAACACGCATCCTCACCAAACTTTGCAATAAAAATTCAGAGTGACCCAAATACTTTTTTTGCAAAGTTTGGTGAGGATTCGTCCAGGAAGAGCGAAGTTATAAGCCGCCCAAAAAGTGCTCTTCCTATGGAAACTGCAACTTAACCAAAACTACATGGCCACTACCGTGGCCATGTAATATATATATATATATATATATATATATATATATATATATATATATATATATATATATATATATATATATATATATATATTCATTATTGGTCAGCTCTCACCGCCCTATGGTTAAGGTAAAATGATATTACAAAGGAAATCAAAAAAACAAATTGCTCAAACCTTTTGACTCATTTGACAGATTTGGCTGACATTTTGCAAAAAGAAAGTTTGCCACAAGCCACAGTGAAATGCCCATAGGGATGAGGTGGGGGAAGATAATAGGACACCAAGTTAAATTTCGGAGTTGAAGGGGGTGTAGGGACTGAGTTTGCAACAAAGAACTTTTCTGCAACCTGAGCCATCTGACAGAATAGCAGCGAAAAGCTGACATTTCATAGCAAACTGTCAGAGAAACAGTGAGTACTGTGGGGGAATCGGTGAAGGAAGTGGAGGTGAGGAGGCCATCGGGGGATGTTGGAGGAGGCACACTAAAGGGGGGTACTTGATGATCCTTTGGAAGGGCAGGGGGGCATTAAAGGTTGTTCACACATTTTTTGCGTTTATCGCAGATATAAGGACTAAAAATTAACAGCCACTGGTATTTCTAGTTCATAGCCGCAGTTATAGACAAAAAGTTCAAAGAAATATTATATTAGATATTTGAATGAAATCTTTGCCTGTTGTAAATAGGCTTCAACATAATAGCCTTTTGAAAAGTTGTCTATGTATAAAAGACAAAGTAGATATTGGACAACATTTGAGTCATGTTCAAGTTCCATTTACACATACCTTACATTTTAAACTAAGATCAGGCACATTGACCCTGGGGACATTTACATGTATCTGGAGTCATGGAGGCTCAAAAGATACCCTCTATGTGCCGAATGGAGGGAGACATTATGCCACATGTAATTCATTTGCCCAGCCAATAGCAAATTTAGACAGATTATCTTAAAACCCCTGTGCTGAAAATCATCCGATTAGTGACAAGCGAGCTGCTGAATTGCTCTGCAAAAAGATGAAATGTTTAGATGTTATCTTTACTGTTTACCAGTAGCTCAGCAGGGCTTGTAGCAAAAGAACTAAGCATCTCAAATTAGCAGTGGCTGAAACCATATGAATCTACAGAGAGTATAATGCTCATCGATTAAATTCCTTGCATTTATAGTAACAATGACCCAGTCAAGAGGAATGTATATAATGGATAAAATAAAGGTAGCTCAAGAGAAGAATAGTGCTTTCATTTGATTTGCAGCTTTAATTACCCACAAATGCATTCTATTACCTATATGTAATTGGAACCTTGCCTATACTGTTATAATTACAGTTTTAAGATACAGAAATTAATGAATTTATGATTGAGCATAATTTTAATCGAGCATGTTTTGAATACGATGTTCAGACAAATTTGATCGCCCCAGTGACGTTATTTTATGCAATTAAATATATTTTGATATTTTAGGAATGTGTATATCTTGTAATTTCGTTATACTGTATTATGCTTATATTCTTAATTGCATTCAGGGAATTCTTGCCAAAATAAACTTATATTGATGTGTTGATAAAGAGTACAGAGTTTAAGGAATCTCAAGCTAATAGAAAAGCCAAGGATATAAAAACCTTTAGAAAATTACACTTGGCATCATAGCAAATTCTAGTACTTTGAATGCTGTGGTCATATAATCTGTAAGCAGGACAGATGATGATGTTAGTGATGAAGATGATGATGCAATGGGTACAGACTCCCAAAATGAATCAAGGAAAATATGTTCTTATCCTAAATATATCCCACCTGGACTGTTTTCAATGCAATGTTGCATGAAGGGCCAAATAAAATAACTGCCATATGCTTTCTGCAAATCAAACCAGCTAACACAAAATATAATTCAATTCAGATGACTATCTTGACATATCTGAAAAATGTAGGGATGCATGTCTATTGAACAGATAACAAATGTGTTGTGGCATCTGATTTGGGTCTCTACTATCATGTGGATCGATTCAAAATGTCCAAGCAGTATCTTTTTGATCAATTTGTCCTATTGACCAGTGAACTTCACAGATGTATGACATTACTTCATACTATTCCATGACAAAGGCATAATGCATTGTGGCCTGCTGTCACAGTACCCTGATCCACAACACCTGCTCTGCTCATGGTGCAGAGCAGGTTGCAAGGTCACAAGATGCCCACTGGACCACTGCAACAACAGCAAGGTCCCTGCATTACAAGGGTGACATTTAAGATATGTCCCATGTACTCAAAACTACGATGATCATGAGTACCCAATGCTGGTGACAGGGTAATCTCTAAGAATAAGCTATACCTGAGTATTTACATAGTGCATGGTGATACTTATGATGATGTCTGCCATGTCCCAATTGGTATTGCACATGTGTTAGCTCCTCTGAGTCAGCTCTACTGTGGAAGGAACTGTGTATTCAGGTCAAGATAGTCGATACTGCAACTGGCAGGACAGGAGCCAGCCTCTCTTTGTGAAGGCTGGTACCCCCTCGCAAAAGACAGCCACACAGCAGGTAGCTGTCCTGGTCCCAGGTATTAAAGGAGCACACCCATTCAGGAGGAATAGCCTCACACCATGGTGCTGCATAGCCAAAGGTCTGTGTTGCCAGTAGGAGGGAAGGGGATGGGCATAGGATAGTCAGGAGTGTTCTGGACACTGGAAGAAGCCTTCCACCATCTTGCTTCTGACTGTCTCTCTTTCCCTTTCCTGTCTACTCCACTTTCTATGGAGCAAGGCACTTTGGGTGCAAGATCAGCGGGGAAAAGTCCACTCCAGCCAGGAGCAGAGATTGGTCCCCTAAAGCAGGCTAGCTTTAGACTAATCACCTGAGGACTTGTACCTTTAAAAGAAGGAGTCGTGCACCCCTTCAGCAGAATTCCTTTAGTTACTCAATGATTCTTTAATGCCAAAGAGACGTTCTGAATATGATCACCTGCACTTCCTTTGGGACATTTGCACTGCCCAAAGCAATCTACCGCAGGTGAAGAAGGAGCCGTCCAAGACAGAATGAACATCTGTCCCCCAACCACTCCCATGGATCATTGGGAGTGACCAGTGTTGTGGACCAGGACAGATCTTCTGTTCAGGAGGAGCAGACCCTGAACTGGATTACCCTGTCCTTGCATCTTTTAAGAAGGGCTCTCAGCAACCAAAGGGCCAGACTGAAACTCCCTGTTCTCCTGCACCAAACCAGTCACTCTATATTACCTCCATCCTGAACAATAGGGAAGGTGTTGTTGATGTTGTCTGCGTTTCTCCAACCAGCTGAGCTAACTTCATCTCAACAAGCTTGACACTGCATCGTGTCCTAGGAATGAGTGTCACTTATTAGGCCCAAACTGACTGCTCAACACCAGAAACTAAACCAAATCTCTGAAGGGTCACATGTTGACTCTAATCAGAGATTATAATCATGGAATTGCCCTGTTATGCACCCCTGACCACCACTTCACCGATGGTCACCCGCCGACTCAAACTGCTGCAGCATCAGTGGCCGACCTCTCCCAGTGGCCAAAGCCTTACTCGGCCTGACCAACTGTGAAGCATTCTTCGAATCACACCTACCTGCATCATTGAACAGCTGCCATTCGACCACACAGAGCACATGCATTTGACCCTACTCAATGACCACTTGCTGCCAGGGTCTCCACAATCCTATGTGCCGAACTGAACCTGATCAACTTACATCAATTTATAATGGAGGGTTCTAAATCCAAGTCCTGCGCAGACCAGGTAGATTAGGAAATCCCGGGCCCAAAAATGCAAGAGTCAGAGTAAATGACAAAAACCTGTTTTATTAAACAATTGCAAAACAGGGGAAGCAGTTAATAACACTAGTCTCAATGCTCTCTAACTTCATAATGCAAAACAATGGTTTTAAAGGCAAAACTACATCACTTTTGACGTCACAATGTTATCTGGGTTAGTAAAACCTACTGGAAGGTGGGATTGGGTTAGTTGTATCATATACATACATAACCTATATGGGTCAGCATACTGATTGGTTTTACTCTATCCAATGGCTCCACCTGGGAACACTTCTAAAGTGATAATGGTGACTACATATAATGTCTACATTCCTTGATTGGTTAACTCAATAGTTGCAAAACATCACCATTTGAGAGCAATGATTGCTTGGCATTAGCTTTACAAACCTTGGTTACTTGGCAGGTCACCAGCTAGGCACATGAGAAACAATTTATGGCAGGGGGATTAACATACTGGTGCCCCCTTTCCCAATTATAACCCACCATCTCCAATTTCCTATGCACAAGCCAGAGCTTCTGCTTTGAACTCGGTTCTATCTAATATCTTTATTCTGAGAATAAGGAGTTAGTGAAGGTCTTAGCTTCTCTATGTCTGGAGCTAATGAGCAGCACTTGTCCTTCAACTTTAAGTCATATGTGAGGAGACCACAATTTGAATTATTATATTCAGCTTTTGTCAGGATTGTAACTTATGTTACTATATGTGCCATTACCCTCTGTGTCTGCAGGAGACTTTTTTGAGCTATTCTTCTATCAGTATTAGTCTTAATTAATGAGCACCTGGTCCTCAAAGGTTGTCTGTTCCTTTATTTAATCTAAGAGAAATATGTCTTACGCTTGGGAACTGTTTATCTTGTGCACTCCTCAATGTCTGCATGAACCTCTTTAAGGTACGCATGGTGGCAATAGTAAGACAGACACAAATGATCACAGTTCAAGGGTGTTTATTGAACTTTTGCAAGGGTTTGATTAATGCCTGTCTAGTTGTAAATCTACAGATGGGAGTAAGCTACGACTATCAAATAATAATAATGCAGACCTAGTATAGTCTTGTCAAAATAAAAGGGCCTATACTAAAAAATAAAACAAATGCCAATCCCTAACACTAATTTACAAATAATGTGGGGTAGTGTTCATGGCCTCCCTTCCCCACGTTTTTAGAATGAGGCAAGGTGGGTCTCTCGAGTAAAGCACAAACTATGGCTTCTGCTGCACAAGGATACAGTTGCATTTTACCAGTTCAGGACATTGTATGTCCAAATCTATTTACTTCTTGGAAGTCTCTTGATGCAGAGGGCCTGCTGTACCAGAAACAACATGCAAACATTGTTTTCTTTTTTCCAGTATTGAATTTGGGTTTTCACCCTGGATCCCCCTCAGCTGGGCACAGATCCTTTTCAAAACAAAAGTTCAATGTTGGATCCCTCTTTTCCGGGCTCAGGTCCCTTTCAAAACAACATTCAAAGATTTTTTTTTCAGGCGACTCTCGGTTCACCAAGGATCTCCCTCTGCCGGGCTCAGATCAGACATTTGAATGTGCAAATGGTTTAGCTTGATCCATTGCATGACCACTTCAATCTCAATATTTATTTCTCTCACACTCAGCATCAGTAAGATACCTAACAGAGACTTTTGAATGAGCACCTATGTGGTGCCAGACCACTCTGTGTATGGTATCTTTTCTTGGCCTCCCAACGTTCAGTCACTCTGACTCACAAGCTCTGCTGTCCGCTGGTGCTGCTTTGTTCAACAAGGTTTTCGGTCAGGCGTGGGTCACCTCCTTTCAAGCTCTCAGGGTTCACCACGAAGGCTTCCCTCAGCCGGGTTCAATTGAAAGACCAAAGAAATATCGAGGCTTAGTACCACAAAATTAAATATGCCAATCACGGGTCAAAAGATACAAGTATCTTTATTTCTGTACATATTCAAAGCAAAACAGATAGCTATCTGGCTCCCAACACCTCGCAGTGTGTATCAGCAGACACAGTGAGGGGTGAGAGTGTTGGACATCCTAATACAGGCTTTTTTATACACTAGTCAGGTCATTGTCCAGCCCCTCTCCAAACTAATAATTTACATGCTAGGGTTCATGCCCAGTTCATATGACAAATATGATAATATTGTTTAACACATTTAACATGTTTGCTTGTCCTTGAACATTCAATGGCGATGCTGATTATCTAGCTCACAGTTAGCCTATTTTCAAGAATGAACACTATGGGCCTCATTACAAGTCAGGTGGAATGGAATAACAGGCTCCGCTAATGGTGGCGGGCCCGTTAACACCATTCCGCCTGATTACGAGGTCCCCTCACGGGGCCCGGTAAGGGCGTCTGGTAAAACCAGGCATCCTTACCGGGTCCCACGAGGGAAGAGGGAGCTAACAACGGGCCGGTCGTAATCGGCCCGTTGTTAGCTCCCTCTCCCATTCCATTGAGCCCTATGGGGGCTAAAATGGGAATGGGGAAGGTTCAGGCCCGGGTTCCCAGAGGGAGGAATTACCGGGCCCTCCGAACTCGGAATGGGCTGGTAATTCCCCATTCAGGGAATTCAGTAAAGGAGCCCGGTTTGGCGGCAGCCATGGAGCTAATAGCTCCATGGCTGCCGCCAAACTCATAATGAGGCCCAATGTGTTTAGCGAAAACACACGGTTTGAGTTTGTTCTACATTGTTTAGTTGTTTAAATGAGGATGAGGCTGTGAGCACAGACAACACTTAGATTGCAGTTCATACGAGTCACAAGGTTTCTTTGCACAGAACAAACATTCTGCATCAGCAGACTTAATATTGCCATAGCTCAAATTTCATTCAGCTCAGCTGTAGTCAAAAACCCAGTCCACCATTTTAGGACACAAAGCAAGAGTTAGAATCAAAATGGAGCATGGTTCTAAGATGGCGGCAAATTCGATTTGAATTGGAGCGTTTCAAACGTGGTTTTCTGTACAATGCGAATGGACTTAGGCCAATATTCACAACCAGATGGTATTATACGAATACAGTTTAACAAACCCTCCTTTTGGCCTAAGCCAAGAGCATTATTGAAACATTTGTTTTATTAAAAAAACTCATGCATCAATGTCCGCACATCCTGAATCACATTCTTCAGAGATATCAATCGCCATTAGTTCCTTGATGGTAATATCCTTCATTACTAAGGCATTACTAGCTTTCTCAAACATATGTAGCTTAGGTCCTAGTGTACCTATCATTTTTGCACAACATCCTCCTAACATCGAACATATGACAGGGAGATATTGTACACAGCAACAACAAAATAGTAGAATACCGAGAACTATCATTAGAACTGCAAAGATTTTCCAACCCCATGATCACAACGAGTCCCAGAACCAAGCACTAAGATTCCAGTTTACCTCTGGGACATGTACTTCAGTACTCAAGGTATGTAGATTTTGAATTGCTTTGAATATAGTAGGGGGAGGAGTCAGGTACACAAACACAACATGCAGATCCCACCAAATTGCATACCCCACCACGCTCATCTAGGATGACGTCTAACACCGTCCTATTTTGGAGGGCAACTAATCTAATCGCCTTTTGCTCTAGCGTCATGTTGTACAAATTATCGGTGGTCCCATTAATGGTCTTTTCCAGTACTCTTGCTAGTCTTCTAATATCCTCAGAATTCATTATTTGACCCCAGAATGGCACGATGGATTTTGCTACATCACCCAAGACTTGTAAAGGTGTATGACCATTCTCATCCCGCCTTGGATGAGCTCTATAAACCTCAAAGGTGGCAGCAACATATACTCCTGGCAATAAAATACCAAAGTAACAAGTACCCTCCCAATCTCTAGGTAACCATGGGTAAGCCTCATTGCCACAAACAAAATAAACATGTTCTCCTACATACAAGGGTCTATCCTTACTGGTTAAATTTGCAATGGTAGTACAACCCTCAAATGTACCCATTGGCTGGGAACCCTTTCTCTGTATGCAGCTCTAAGTGAGGCATAGTAGGCAGTGGTTAAAAGAAGAGGATGAATATTCCAGCCCAACCCCTTTTCCCTGTGTTGTGGCAAGCGTGAACACAACCAGCAATTCGTTCTGTTCAGAATCGCATTGGGTCGTATTCATGATCATTAGGAGAGTATTATTATGATACCCATGTCTATGTTGGGAGTCTCGAGGAGGGAGAGTGTGCAGATGCACGAAGGGTGGAGACACAGTAGAGATATTTGTAATTGGTAATAAATTATCTAGCGGACACACTTCTTCAAGATACCAGAACCCAAATGAAGACACGATGACTAAACTAATTGATATTGCGATGATCAAACATTTGGTCCTCGGGGACCATGACCCTTGATGGTAGATTTGTTCTGAATGGAGGGACCACTATTCATCTTTGCATAAACGATTCTTAAAAATGTGGATTGTTTCTCAGAGTCTGTTAAGAAGCCTCTCTGTTAGGCTTTTTTAGTGCAACCGATGGTGGCCCCTGACCACGTGGCCTATTTTGATTGAAAGTAACTTTGCCGGTCCCCGCCTCTTATTTATTTTTCAGCAGAAGAGTGACAAGGGACTGGCTCAACGATGATCTCTCATAGGCACAGCCAATGCTGTGGTGAAAGTCTGGTGTCTCGGATGCAGATCGTACCTCAAGACTCCAGGTACGGTGTGATCTGTGACAGAGTGTTGTCGCTTCCTGAAGACAATGAAGACAATGGAGGAGCAGAAGCAAGATTGCTCGATGGTGAAAAAGGAACTTACATATGGAGCAACAATCTCCCCATGCCCCACGAGCTCAGGACGAGTTTCCAGGACACCCTCAGCGTTGCTTAGAGCAAGCTTGTACCTCTGTCATGGGCCAAAGGAAAAGGAATTCTCTTCAAATGGGTTGTGTGCATCCAGTTCTTCTTGTCGTTTATTCGGATGGCAGTCTGTGTGGCCAAGAGGACTTGGTGGTGTCCTCTCCAGTGAGGTGCAGTGAGGTGCAAGACAGGAGGATCTTTCTAATGCTTTCACAAGCACCCAGTCTCCAGGTCGGAGACGATGACCTGGACCCTCGTATTTTACTGGGAGGGCTTCTCGCACAGGTTGATGAATCAAATACAACTTATGAGTTAACCGGTCACAATAGTCAGAAATAAGTACATTCTCAATATCTTTCAGTAATTTGGGCTCTGGTATCCTGAAAAGGGCATTGAAGGGAGGCCAAAACTACCCCTTGGTGTCGGAGATCCTTTGACACTATTGTGCTGTAGGCATACTATGCAACTTTAAACAAGATGCTCAGCAGTCTTTGGAATATTTGCATTAACCCAGACATGTTCTAACAATTTACACATCTTTTTGGCACCTATATGAGTTGGACCATGAGCCATTGTCACCATAGCGGTAACATAAGCATTGGGCAACATCCATTTATATTGTTCAGTGTCTACCCAACAACCCTCATCATCTAAACTTGCTGGACCCTCAGCCCACTGTTTAATTTCATCTGGAGTAGCGTCAGCCTGAATTTCTTTTATGCAACCAATCCCGTCATCTATCACACAAGTGTTAGTGACCCCATTTGTAGGTTCCAGAACATACATTTTATAATGTAAATCAATGGCAGTTTGTTTGGCTATTCTGTCAGCAAAAGCGTTTCCTTTCCCCACATCATCTGTTACTGTCTGGTGTGCTGCGCACTTCATTATTGCTAACTGGGTAGGAAGCGCAAGTGCTGAAAGTAGTCAAACTATCAAAGTACCATGTTGTATTTTAGTTCCATGTGAGGTCAAGAAACCTCTCTGCCCATGATAGACCAAAGTTGTGAACTACCCCAAAGGCATACTGACTGTCTGTAAATATATTCACACTAAGCCCTTCGGAAATGTCACAAGCTTGAGTAAATGCAATAATCTCTGTGGCCTGTGTGGAGTTATGCGGAATTCTTTTGGTTTCCACAATAGTGCTTAATGTAGTGATTGTGTAAGCAACAGTGGATGTATCATCTGGAAGTTTGAAGCAGGAGCTATCGCAAAACAGCGCCCCTTGTGGATCTTTTAACGGTGTATCATTTAAATCAATTCTGCCTTTAGTATCTTGTTCTGTGGTATGGAGGCAGTCATGTGACATCTCGTCACTGCAAGTAATTTCTTGCCGAAGAGGCAATAGCTTGGCCAGATTTAATGGGCAACATCTCTTAATTTGGATATGCAGTGCAAATAGAATCAGCTTGTATCTTGTTACTCGTGCTGATGTGAGATGCTGTGTTTGTGTTCTATTTAATAGAACATCTACAGAGTGAGGTACCATCACGGTTAAGGAGTGAACCAGAACCATACCCTCACTCTGCTTTACAGATGCAGCAGCAGCAACAGCTCTCAAACATCTCGGCAAAGCACATGCAACAGGGTCAAGCGTGGAGGAAAAATAACAGCACGGTCTATTCTTACCTCCATGTTCCGGCATCAACACAGCCAAACCGCATCCATCACATTCATGCACATACAACACAAAGGCCTTTTCATAATTTGGTGTGCCCAAAACTGGCGCTGAACACAACGCAAGTAAATGTAAACGAGTGCCTCCTAAGGTGAATGCAAACACATATCTACTCTCAACATGTACAGGAATACTGAAAAAAACATTCTTTAAATCAACAACACTAAAATGAGTAGGTGAAGCTGGAATCATTGTCAATATTGTAATCACACCAGGTACAATCGGAAATTGTGGGGCAACAACCTTGTTGATGGCGCACAAATCAATAATAAAACGGAAAAGAATCACATTATCCCCTTTCTTAAACACAGGCAAAATCAGACTATTAAATACACTCCCTGCAATTTCCTCAACCACACCAATGTGTACAAGATAAGAGACAATACTTTTCAAAGCCTGCTCACCTTCAACCAAAATCTTATACTGTGGAATACATGGTAGTTTAACAGCTGGTTTCATTACAATTTTAACTGGTTCAATGTGCAAAATGCCAACGTCATTGTCATTTACTGCCAATAGACATGTCGGAACCTTATCTAATTCAGATGGTAAAGGTCTAGACAACTGTGAGACAGAAGCTTGTTGAGGTGAGATTGTTAAATCCACTCCATCCAGAGAACAGTAAATTACGGCATTCAATTCTTTCAACAAATGTAACCACAACAAATGTTTGCCACAATCTGTCTTCAAAAGAAATGCACATAAATCAGTAAATGGCCCCAGTGCAATAGGTACTGGCTGAGAGACCGGACTAACGAGTGGTGTACCAGAAAACCCTACAGAAATGTTCTTCTGCCCTGACAGAGGAATATCCGGAACCTGTGAATGATCTATGGAACACTTCTATGCTCCTGTATCTATCAAAAATAATGCTTCCTATTCCCCACCTGCATCTCAACGTAGGGCCCTTTCTGATCATTGGGAATAGGTACTGGTTTGTAGGTTATTTTGTGTAAATTTGGGGCCTAGCGGTATTTTCTTACCACCAAAAACAAAGGTAATTTAGCAATGACTACTCCTTGTATTTAGATTGGGTTTGGCTTTATGGTGGTATAGTGACTATGCATTATTTCAGTACACAGATACATTTTGTTGGTATGCATTTTGTTGTGGAATAGTGGTATAATTTTCTTTTCTATGTGTGGCCCTAATATACAAAATCCCCTTTTTCTTGCTTGATCTGCTTGTGTGAACACTAGAGGCCTCAGACCTACATTATTCAGAAACACCACATTTTCATATAGAGTGCCACCTATGGCTGTTATCACTGATTTATCTACACCAGTGAACTGTGTTTCCATAAAGTATTCACAATAACATGTGGTATTATTACTAATTTATTTACATTAGTGAGATTATGTTTCCAGAGGCCTCTCTCTGCTGATTCAGGTACGCTCAGCAGACTATTGTATTATATTCCACTCAGAAGCCAGACACACATACCCTGAGTGGAATCACGCACACAGCTATTTATAATTGCTCATGACATTGCTTCATCTGTATAGGAAACTTGGCACATTAAACATCATTCCCTCTCAAATGGAATTTTTCATACAGGTGCTGACCAACCATTTACCTTTGACCATTTTAGCCTGTGTAAACTCTTCACCCCCCATATTGCTAATAACTACTTCACATCCTTCCGATATACTTGGGTCAGATTTCAAACCACAAATAGCATCCATAGCATCAGGAATAAACGGTTTACCCAGACATATGTAATTTTGTTCTTTTTCCAAATTTGGTATCAAGTAAACCTCAGGCTCCTATGACTGAAATGCCACCACTTCTGGAGTCTTAATCTTAATAAACTTGTCTTCTTGCCAAAATCCCCCATTGTGTACCCACTTAGTTTGATAAATTAGTTCAGGGGCTACATACGGGATGCATAGTAAAAACCCTATTTCCAACCTTTCCAAGTCCACATATAAGGGCATTGCATTACCCATTTCAAATGCAATTTTTACCTGTACCACATCAATCTCCCTCCTGGTCAACCTTTCTATCATTTGATGAATAATATCCTGTGAAACGAAGTACAATGGTATATGTGCTTGAATCAATTGTAAAATTGCAATTTGAACTTCTCTCATGTAATTCGTTAACAGTTTATTCAATATCTCACTCAATGTTCTGTCATGCTTAATAATCAATTTAGTTGCCCGTTGAATTACATCCGCTTGTTCATTCAATATGATCGCAGTTTCATTTATGAACCCTACTTGTTCATCTAATCCCCCTCTAATTCCATCTAAGGTTTTTTGTATTATTTCTAGGTCAACACTCAGTTGTTGTGCTTTAGTACTTAGCGTCCCTACTGAAATGGCATTGGCTGTTGACATTGTGGTACCTATTATGGCTCCATTTATAGACATTACCAATGAGATTGCAAGCATTACTGCTCCTCTTTTTCCTCTTCTCTTCTTAATGTCTGCTGAATTCACAAATGTTTTCTCCAATTGCATCAACATATCTCTTATTGACTGCTTAGCGTCCTCTTTTCTTAGTTCCAGCTACTCTTTAGTCTGCTCAGCTTTAATTCCAATATTGTTAAAATGTTTTTCCATCAGAGTATCAGGATTCAATGGTCTGTAAATGTTCTGGAAAATCCTCCTTGATGAATCCTGGTGCTTCTTCTACCGCAATACCAGATGCTGGTCCAGGCTCAATGACAACCTGTGCTTCTAAAGTTTTGAAGCTCCCAACGAATGTCATCATAATTATCCATATTGTTGGCGTCATCATCAATGCTGATTGCTTTGTAGCCTTGGTCTTCGTCCCGTTCCGGGGCTTCTCTGGAATCCGTCCGCGTTGGCTCCAGGACTCCATCGTCTCCCGTGTCCTCCGATCCCTTGACCTCCAAGCCAAAATGTGTTGATCAAAAGTCTAAATCAAATAGAAAAGAAACAAATTAAGTACGTAGCACAATACTAACTTCACCCTTTTGCCAAAAATAAAATTATATATATATCCATGCACTTCATAAATCATTTTGCCCTCTTCCTCTCGCTTTCTGAAATTAAGCACATGTTAAAGAGAAAACAAACATACATAAAATAGCATTCAACATTTAATACATTTTCATTTTGCAAACCAACTCCATTAATTTCAGCTTCCATTTTTTTAAAATTATTATATATATGTATATGTCACAGTGTTTATGTTCCATTATAATAATCAACCACCTCTATTTTATTTCTCTGCCACTGCCTGTCCAATAGACTCATTTATTTTCTTTCATGTATTCAAGTAGCTTTATCTGTTTCTACACGCTCATGCCTCTTTACCCCATGTTTGGGATGCCATGGTTTAATTTGATTTACATGAACAAAAATGTAAATTGTTCTGTAGCTATTTCACCTTCAGTTTAAAAAATGTTGTACACTACGTGAGATATCTTATCTATAATTCGAAATGGCCCCTGCCAGGCTGCCAGAAATTTGGATTTCTTCTGTTTACCTTTTTCCAAAATTAAATGTATACACCTGATCGCCCACACAATACTCTTTCACTGACGTCTTTTTATCATAGTATGACTTTGCACTGTCAGCAGCTCTTTCTAGATTTCGCTGTACAAAAGCAAATGCACGTTGTAAATGCTTCCTCAGCTCATCCATGTATTCATGAACTGTAGATGCGCTTACAAGTGTCTGCTCATGTGTTCTGTATAGTAGGTGTTGCGATAACACCATTTTCCTACCTGTCAAAACCTCATGGGGACTAATACCTGGTGCTTTGGCAGGAGTTGATCTGATTGCCATTAGAACCAAAAGTAAACGTAAATCCCAGTTGGAACCTGCTTCTGCCACAAACTTCTTTAATAAGTCCACAACAGACCTATTACAGCGTTCAACTCCCCCAGAAGAAGCAGCTCGATATGTGTAATTTTCTTTTTATTCCCAGTATTTGCCATACCTTACTCATTAGAGCGCTTGTGAAATGACTTCCCCTGTCTGATTCTATTCTTTGTGGTTATCCAAACCTTGAAAATATATGATTCACCAGTAATGTAGCTGCTGTTTGCACACTACAATCCGGTGCAGGAATACACTCAATCCATTTTGACATCAAACACACCACACTCAAAATATAACGGTTCCCCCTGCTCGACCTCTTTACAGGCCCTACATAGTCTATTTGCAAATCTGACCATTGAAGAGTTAATCCTCTTTTCATTAATGGGGCACTATGCATTGGTGAAGCGGGTTTAAATTGGGCACATACTAGACATCCTCTGGTATATAATTCCACATCCTGGGACATATGTGGCCAGTAAGCATAATCTTTTAGTATCTCCAATGTTTTTTGTGAACCTATGTGGCCTGCAGTTATTGCATCATGTGCATGGTATAGCATTAGCCCTCTGAATGAAAGAGGCTCCACCCACTGTATTTGGCCTGTTATGGACTCTCTAATCATGGATCCATTCTATAGTCTAATTCATTTTTCATTCTTTAATAGCACCCTCAACTCTTCTTTTCCCTTACAATCATTTTCTCTTAAAGGGTTTTGTTCAGGATCTATCAAATGATTATAATAGATTCCCAAAATTCGATCATCCTTTTGTGCCTTAATCAGATATTGATCTGGTGTATCATAACTCCATTGTACCACTGGTTAATCTATCTCCTTTGGTGTTTTAGAGCGTGTTACTGCATCAATTTGTATTTCACCAAGTAAATGTTCAATAGGTAACAATTCTCCCATCACACCCCCAATTTTAGCCAGGTGATCTGCCTTATCACTCCCCCCCTTATCCTCTCCTGGAGTTTTTAAATGCCCACAAACTTTCCTCCAGTATATTGTCAAATCATTCTCTGATACCAATTTGTCTATGGATTGTATAATTTTTCCATGTTTAAGTGGCTGTTTGTTGTATGTAATCATGCCTCTCGCTTTCCAGCCAGGTAAATATTCTACAAAGCTATTTCGTGCATAGTCAGAATCAGTCACCAGGACTATTTCACTACATTTATTATCAACTGCAGTAGCAATTGCTGTATAAATGGCTGCCAATTCCGCTACTTGACTGCTCCTAGCTCCAATTCTCATCCCTTTACAGGGGATGCCTTCACATTTCAACCAGACATTTCCTATTCCTGACACTAATTGTTTATTACTGTCATTTTCAATGTGAAAAGCACAACCATCAACATATACAGTTGGCAAATCCTTGCATGTTTTTTCATCAAAAGCTTTGTTTGGTGATTGTTAAAATTCCTGTAAATTAGGTTCCACTTCCATTTCATTGGATACCTGTTCAGCTGCACAGTCATGTAGATCTGCTAAACCTTGAGCAATTGTGCTTTTTTTTTATTTTGGCCATATCTCACTTCTACAGGAAAACCCTGTAATGCCAGCGTCCATGAAGTGATTCTGGACTGTGATAGATTACCTGACAGATTACCTGACCTAATTCTTTTACTCTCTAAAAACTGCAAAGGTTGATGATTTGTCTCAATAATCACCTTTTCTCCCTGAACAATGGCGCGGAAATGTTGTAGCGCCCACACAGTGGTCAATAGGGCCTTTTCACACTAATTGAATTTAATTTCAACTTGGGAACACGCCTTACTTGCATAGGCAATGGTTTTGTGATTCAAATCATGTTTTTGTGATAACACTGCTGACATACAATGTTCAGAGAAACCTATTTCTATAAAAAAAAATCCCTATCCTTTATGGGGTATGCTAAACATGGTGCCTTTCCAAGACATTTCTTTAATTTAGCCACTGCCTCAGACTGCTCTTTTTCCCATTTCCAGGGTGTATTCAGATTTAGCAGTTTAGTTAATGGTTGAGTAATTTCAGCATAATTTTCAATGAACTTCCTGTTTTAACCTTTCATTCCTAATAAACTTGTTACCCCTTTCACATTTTTAGGGTTTCTTAGTTTTTGTATGGCCTCTATTTTCTTCTTTTGTGGGTTTAGTCCATGTTCAGTCACTTCATGGCCTAGAAAATTCACCTTTTTCTTGCACCATTGTGCCTTTTGTAAAGATACTTTGGCGCCTGCTTTCTGCAATTGGCCAAGAACATGTCTTATTTCATCAAAATGGTTTTTCAAGCTTTCATTTTTTATCAGTACATCATCCACATACACTATGGTACCTCTTTCGGCTGCATCAGGCATGGCCTTTCTCAAAAATATTCCAAATTCACTCCCAGTATTGACATACCCGAATGGAGTTCTAACCCATGCGTATTGAGTCTTATCAAATGAAAATGAAAATAAATTCTGTATCTCCAATGGCATGCACCAATATCCAGAGTTGAGATCTAACGTGGTAAACACTTTTGAACACTTCAATGGGCTGATTTTCTATTTCATTTTCATTTAAGCTAAATGTTATGCAATCCTCTTGATGACAGCACACTGTCTCCCTTGAATCATAAGTGTACACAGAATGAATTTTAAATATTCCTTTGGGCTGAGAGTCCAGGTATTCTGTCAACTCATCCTTGGCATCCACATATATTTCAGGGATATTTCCAATCACCATGTTATTTAGATCTGCAGTATAATGTGATTTTTGTATGGCCATTCCTAATGAGGAGTTTTCCTCTAAATTAATAGCTTGACAACCTTTATTATTCACCATAATTCTTACAGACCCTTCACCAATATCTACCAATCTAATTTATTCATAATCCAGGCCTTGCTGTTTTATGGATTCATTCAAGCACACAAATGCATCAGAATCTTTCATCTGCTGTCCATTTTTGCATTTTAGTGTTATTGCAAACTGCTTTGTGAATGCAGGGATAATAGTATCTTTCTTCAGTTGTAATTCATTTGCATATGGGACCAGCTGTGCACAATGATATGCCCTTCTTTTGTCTTCAAATTCAGGTGCCGGCCCACCTAGGCGTGACCATATTTTTTGATTAAGGAAATCTAACACCATACACATTCTGTGCATGATATCATTGCCCATGTAAAATTCATTTTGTGTCCGACTCACTATCCAAACATTATGGTGAATTGTCTTTTGTCCAATACTAATCTTCAGCATGCATCTTCCTGCAATTCGGTTTTCAAAGTCTGGACTGTCCAAACTCGAGACATATTGGTTTTTAATTTTAAATTTCGGGATCTCCTCCCTCTCCATTATTTTTTGCAACACTTTCTCATTAATGAAACTCCTTTCCTGTTCAAGTGCTATAGTGGCTTCTGTTGTTTTAGAATAGTCATTTATACCAATGTGAAGCCATGGTTGCTCATCTTCCATGTGTATTTCAGCAAGAGTGGTAATGTGTTTTTCTGAACCTACTTTAAGAGCAGTATTCCGTTTGCACGTCTTCTCTTTTAAATAAAAACGTAATGTGTGCTCATCTATGGCAGTCTGCCATTTTTTCCTTGGGTCCAAGTATATTTGTACAGGTAGTTTTTCATTTTCACTCTGCATTTTGTCTTGACACATTAATATAACAGTGACACTAGGTATGCAACTATTCTGGAGATATACTTCCACTGCATCATTTGTTTTGGCAACGGTGTGACATTCATTTATATTGCTGCTGTGTGATTTTAGTTTCTTAGGTCTCAATGTTTTTTTAGTTAAGGACCACAGTACTCCATTCACCCCATCTATGAGAGGAGACAATCTTTTCAGGCAATCTGTTGCCAGCAGAAATGGAATTTCACAAATGGATGTGACTTATACCTCCTGTTTCATTCTGTGTTTACCTATCTTTATGTCAACCTCGGTGACGCCTATAATAGGCACCTCCTCCCTGTTAAAATTATGCACTGGACCTTGATTTTCCTTCACTGTGATCTGATTCTGCGGGGATCTCCCTTCATTGATACTCTTTACCAATTCTTTAGACATAATTGTGGCCTGTGCGCCAGTGTCAATCATTGCAAATGTAGTGCATTTTTCTTCTACAGTGATGGGAGCATAATACCTGTCTTCAAATTCCTCTGACACACATAAGAAGTGCAAATTCTTACTGATTTCAGGGCTCTCCTTTCTCAGGCCTTTTTCACTTTTGGATAAGCACATTGGTAAATGGAAAGACATTTTTCCCTCCTTTTTGCCCATTTGTGTGTGAGAGACTTTATTCATTTCTCCATGTTCAGAGGTTTTTGGAGTGTGGCCACTGTTCGCCCATCCATCCAGGTATCATCAGAGGTCACACTACAATCCTCCAACTGAACATGTGTAACAACATCATTTAGCAATTTGTCATTGTCTAATTCTGTGCATTTTCGATCATTTAGTGTAGTACCAGCCCTTTTAACCTCTTCAAAAATATGTGGCTCAAAGAATTCTTCGGGTGATTGACATGTACCCTCCTTTTGAGTATTTATTTTTACTGCCTGTGTTTGGTTATTGTTCTGATTGCCCAGGGAAGGAGTTATAGCATCAACACGTACTCCCTGTTCACTGGTATTCCCCATGCATGAGTCATTTTTCTTAAATCTGTCTCTTTGTTGTTTTGGAATTTCAGGTTTTCCTATTTCATTTGTACAGGTCTCCAATGTTTGATTTAGCTCTAGGTTAAACCGTACCTCAATTTTAGATGTATTTGCAACGTCTGTCACATGTTCATTTACTGGTACTTTCACTTTAAAATCATTAGGCATCTCAGAGTCATTATGCATAATTATATCAGAACAATCTATTTTCTTGGCACTGCAGATATCATAAGTACATAGTCACTTTTCAGAAACCACCCCGGTCATTACTATGGCCTTCTGCCCACTCCTTTTATGACTGTTTTTGTGCTGTACAGAGCATTCCTATTTGTTCAGCTAACATTTTCAATTGGGCCTTGAGACACTGGAATCTTTCCATCTCTCTAGAATCCTCTCTGTCTGGCCTAGATCGATATTGGTTGTTTTCCCCCTGATTGGATCTATTCTGATACCTCTCAGGTGAATGATTTCTATTGGTATGGTTCCTGAACTCTTGATTCGTATGTGGAGGGGAGCGGGGTGCACCCATCCTTTGATTGTAGTCCCCTTGTGGTGGTGATGCATTGTATTGACGTGGAGCATAATTCATATTCTGCCTCATGTCCGGTCTCTCATTTTGTGGGTATTGTCCCCTCTGCTGATTCCCATTATCAGTAAACCGATCCACAAATCGGGGTCTGTCCTGATTACCATATATCATGGTATTAGGATCAAGTCTACTTTGTGTCCCCAATGTCTGGTAGGGACCATTATTTCTTTGATCCTGGCTTTGTCTCTGATTATTATTCATACCTGACATATCAGGCCGATATCCTGCCCGGGGTCTGTCTCCATAGTACCTGGGGCTAATGTAACTCTCCCTATTACTAGGATCATGTGATTGAAACATTGGTGCAGGGTGCAATGACCTTTGTTGATTACCCCTTTGTTCAGGTGTCAAGTTATTTTTACCTGGACTTTGAGCAGACTCAAGGGACATTTTGGCTCGCCTGATTTCCATCACTGTTGCTGAGGGTTCTTTAGATTTCTGTCTAGTGTCTTTCTTTTTATCACTTTCTCTACCCTGATAATACAGTACTTCATATAGTTTTGTACTTTGGTATACAATCCACTCAAGGGACTTGTCACGATCAAATGCACGGACCAATTGTGAAATGATGTCTTTCTGTAGCCCATAGAAGTAGGCAGTTTTATACTCATTAGAATTGGGGTCAAAAGATACATCAAAGCGAGAAAATGCTCTTTTTAAGTCTTGCAAAAACTGGCGAGGGGATGTATTAGGCCCAGCAGTGATTGCGTAAGCGACTTTCTTTGCCTCCTTTAAAAATGTCATGAACCGCTTCTAAGTGATCCTCTATGCAGCATTCCCCTCCCTTTTTACATGGTTTGATCAGGGCTTTGATGGATTTCATTATCTTTATGAGGCTACTTGTTGCAATGCATGAAATTGCACTACTTGGTGACTCAACCCTGGTTCCAGGTGTATGGGATTGGTGGCGGCCCCCAATGGGAGTATCAAATCCCCCAAGGGTGCTGCAACCAAGTTCAGTCACCGGCCCAGTCACAGGGGTACTAGCTCTTTGGGTAGAAATAGAATTCACCTCAACTCCATTGAATGTGGTGCCCTGCCGTCTATCCTGGGACCTGGGAATGCATATTCGCTGTTCCAATTCCTTACACTTTTTAAGGAGCCTGTCTGCTTCGTTTTGCAAATAGTTATTTTCATCACTCATTTTATTAATTACCTCCTGCATGTTGCACATTTGCATTTGGCATTCATTAAATTCGTTCTTTCTCTTGTCTCTATCTTGAAGCATTTTAATCATTTCCTGTTCTGCATTTTGAAGATCACTTTCCTTTTCATAATGTTCTTTTTGTAAAATCTGCATTTCTGACACAACCTCATCTTTATCTTGTCTAATGTGGTCCACCAATGCTTTTAAGTGTGCCAATTCGTGTTCACTGTCATCAAACTGTTTCTTGCTTTTGGACAATTAAATATCAAAATCTCTGCATTTTAACTGCATGTCTTTCTGACATCCTTCTAATTCTGCTCTTAACATGTCCTCCTTTTTACTTGCCCCATCTAGGTCAGCCTTTAACCTGTTAATCAGCTTGGTAACATTTTTTTGCATTCACAGGGACCTATTCAAAATAAACCAGATCTTGGCACATAGCCGTGTCAAACAATCTTTCTCTGCATGTTTATCGGCTGCATTTAATAACCTTAGAAGGCAGACCTGAATTATGCTGCCTTCTGCAAAAATATTGTCTAGTTTTTCTTTCTGCACCTCACCCTGAATGCAGTCATGCCATTCTGAGGTACTGTTTGATGACCACGTCCCATGTGCGAATGACTTTGCCTCTAAATATTGCACTAGGTCTGAGAATGTGGTTTCCCCTTTGAGACATTCTGAAATTCGTTTTTAGTGACACACTATTATGAAATGGGTTCCCTTTAATGTACAGATGGCAGTGTGAGACACACTTGCCACGCCCAGTAGGTGCTCTATGATCCCTTTCCCGGCCTGCAACGCACAATAAATATGTAGGGTATTTTGTGTAAATTTGGGGCCTAGCGGTATTTTCTTACCGCCTAAAACAAAGGTAATTTAGCAATGACTACTTCTTGCATTTAGATTGGGTTTGGCTTTATGGTGGTATAGTGACTATGCATTATTTCAGTACACAGATACATTTTGTTGGTATGCATTTTGTTGTGGTATAGTGGTATAATTTTCTTTTCTATGTGTGCACCTAATATACAAAACCCCCTTTTTCTTGCTTGATCTGTTCGTGTGATCACTAGAGGCCTCAGACCTACATTATTCAGAAACACCACATTTTCATATAGAGTGCCACCTATGGCTGTTATCACTGATTTATCTACACCAGTGAACTATGTTTCCATAAAGTATTCACAATGACAGGTGGTATTATCACTAATGTATTTACATTAGTGAGATTATGTTTTCAGAGGCATCTCTCTGCTGATTCATGTACGCTCAGCAGACTATTGTATTATATTCCACTCAGAAGCCACACACACATACCCTGAGTGGAATCACGCACACATCTATTCATAATTTCTCATGACATT
Organism: Ambystoma mexicanum; assembly: GCF_040938575.1. Lineage (NCBI taxonomy): Eukaryota > Metazoa > Chordata > Amphibia > Caudata > Ambystomatidae > Ambystoma > Ambystoma mexicanum. The sequence continues at coordinate 458,580,459 of NC_090938.1, read as the reverse complement.
GCTTCATCTGTATAGGAAACTTGGCACATTAAACATCATTCCCTCTCTTGCAGAGTATTTTTTTTAGAGGCACCAAATGAAAAACAGAAGCAAGAACACTCTTAGGCAGACTGTGTGTTATCACAATTTCATTTCAAAATGATACATTACCATTCTTGTGAGACAATCCTCTCTAAAAAATACCACAAATTTTACTTCACATTTGCAACAAGAAAGGGAAAAATTACATCATTTGCCTTGCAACATTACAACGTGGCAGTTAAACACAGGGGAATTCCCTATCGCTACTCTGCTGCTTGATAGTAGATCATTCTTACGGCAGTCACAGTAATCTCACTCCATTTGTATAATTACCAGCTATCTGTAGCTCTTCTACATGCAATCTCCCTTGGCTAGTCGCCTTCGATGAATGGGCCCAGGGTTTCCTTTGTGTTTGCAGTTTGAAGTGCACAGCAAGAACACAGAATTCTCAAGCCGGTGCCAAGTGACTAGGGAACCCCAGTCTCTGAAGGTCAGTAGTCCAGCTCCTCACAGAAGCCCAGCAAATGCCACCTCACTGCAGCTCCGCAAAATGTCTTCTCCCTATAATTCTGTCAGAGCTATTCCACAAAACCTCTGTTACATCCCCTAGGCTTACGTAGCACCAATCAAATTCACAGTATAACATCCTCCTTCCTTAACAATAGCTCACTTTTACAGTAAGCAACTGTATCTAACTGATTTCCTGGCATTCAAATTTTGCTTCCTGCAAAGACAGTGGACCGAGCAAAGGAAAAATGCACGTTTAAAAAATGAATCACAGCTTGCCTCATTTTTCCACATGGAGAACACATTACAATGTTAAGAAGTTAGAATCATGTTAGTATTTGTTAATTAAGTTAGCCAATCAAGTATCTAATGTGGTCTCCTGTAAGTGAGGCATTTTCAAGTGAGAAAAAAAATGGTGTGCTTTTAAAATCTGCAGCACATGGCTGTTATATGTGTACCATATTACAGCAATAATGTGATCATATGCATTGGCACTGTACTCCAAAACACACTAAATTATACTACAGGTTCCAGACTCTGCTTTGGGCTGTCCTAACGGAACAGTATGTCATCAAATGTGAGCTCCTCAGAGAAATAAACAGTCAAAATATTACCATCAATGTTCCCACTATTGATACAATGTTGCTAAATATCTTGTGAAGATGACTGTTGGTTCTGAGTGAACTGACTTCTGCCAGGACCCCCTATCCCAGAACGGCCCCTGGATCTTCTACCAATGGCGCCATATGTACTATTTGACCTCTGCTGAAGGATCGGGCATTAATATGCACATTGGTTCATGTGTACAGGACCCAGTTTTGCATTACTCTGTGGTGTAAATTGAACTCTAAAATGTGTATTCCCACCTCTGGCCCCTCTGACAATCTGGTGCAGTAATACTTTAGTTTTCAGGCCTCTCTTCTTCTTTTCTATCCTCTCTTTTTCAGTATTGACTCTTTTCATAATACTGAGCCATATGCAATACTTCAGATTGGGCCTCATTACGACCCAGGCGGTAAGGGGTTTACGGCGGCGTAAACAGCGCCGACCCTTACCGCCTGATTCCGAGGTCCCTTAGCGCCATGGAGGATTTAACACCTGCTTTTAGCAGGTGTTAAAATCCATGGCGCTAAGGGACCTTGTTGTTAATTACGCCACCGTAATTTACGGTGGCGTAATTAACGCCTTCCCCACTCCCATTATGCCCTATGGGGCAAAAATGGGAATGGGGAAGGGTAAATGGGGATTGGGGACTTACCGCCCCGCCAACCTCGGAATGGGGCGGTAAGTCCGCCAACCACCATGGCGTAAACGTAGTTTAGGGTCGTAATGAGGCCCATTGTGATTTAGCTTGCCAGGTGCTTTCAGAAGTCCTAATTTGTGACTGGATATCAGGCAACAATCCACACACAAATTAGTCTACAAACAGCCTTTTTCCTGACTCAGTATTTAAGTCCTGACTGCTAAAATCTGAAAACACTTGTTCAAATTGATTAAAACATTCGGTAGCACCCTCAGATTTCCCCTGGATGCAAGCTGTAAGCTTGTCCCAAACTATTCTTTTCACTGGAACCAAAGTTTTTTATTTAGTTACTATTCTGTCTGGCAGTGTCAATATCACCTTTGGCTGTTTCTCACCAGCCTTCCTTTCTCCATCTATCCGTACCAAGTTAACCCATGTATCACCCATCCCTGCCTGATCCTCTGCAGTTCTAATCTGTTTCCATAAATCAGCAGGTAGGATCACAGGGAACATCAAATCTATATCACCCAGTCTGAAAACTGATTAATGCAAGACAGATTCAATGTATTTACAAAATCTTGTTGTATTATTCCTAATATCTGGAATTGTTTGTCTAATGGTATTCACTTCCCGTCTAGAAAATGGTACATCCACAAACTGTGAGACATACTGTTCTTCAATAGTAGTGGCTGCGGCGCCTGTTGCAGCATTAGCTGGAATTTCTACTTTAGGGACAAATGTTGGAGGAACCTCCCTCATTGGCAATTGTAAAGTAGGCAATTCTAAACGTTCATTAAGCAACAAAGCTAAATCAAGTGACAAAGTAGTAAAAGCAGTATCGGTCGAAAATGCTGTCTTATAAATGACCATCAAATCTGCCGGACAACAAACCTTTTTCTTCATAAACTCATCATGTAGATACTCTACCATTACCTGTAACACTTTCCTTAGCATAGCCGGAGCATACTTACTAAACGTGTCGTGCACTTCAGTGGGAGAAATTGAAATATCCAAAATCCATCTAAGAGTGTCTCTTGTGCAAATACGTGTCTCTTCACTCATTGGTTTATAAATAGGAAGACATTGTTTCTGCACATATGAGGCTTCCAATCTATTACCATCTATTTCATCATTCTGTAACTGATCTAGCTTCCTCTAAAACTCAAATGCCTTCTCAACATGCTCATGTACTTTCTCCGCAGTGTCCCTTGAGCGAGCTAAGGCATTCAAATCCCTCAACCCCTGTGGGACATTCATGTCGTTCAAATCACTCCAAATATCAGCCATATGCATTCCCATCCCCTCTATCAAAATATTCTGTTCGGGAATACTTTCTTGGACAGAAAGCACAGCTAAGACAACAGATTTTTTACCTTCTTCTATATAACTTTTAGCCCGAGTATACAATTCTCTTTTTCTAGCTTTGGATATTGTGCTACGAGTTACTATTCTTGAATCAGATCTTACCCCTTCAATCTCTAAAGGTGGAACAGAACCACTTGCAAAAGAGAGTTCAGACAAATTGTGCTCAATAGGCAGTGGAGATGGAATTAAGGGAACAGCAATTATCGGTAAGGGCGAGGATGCAGAAGGGGAAACAACATTAGGAAGAGGAGCAACAGTAGGAAGAGGAGCAGCAACAGGAGGAAAGGGAACAAAAACGGGAGGAGGTGCAACAGCTGGAGGAGGTAAAACAGGGAGAGTCACATAAGGAGGTGGTGCAGTGGCAACAGTTCTACGTTCATTCAAAAGCTTATTAATCAGGTCGTCTGAGGTATGAAAATCCTGTGACTGATATATTTTCTGTACTCCAAGTTGAAAAGCCCTATGCATACTTCTATTAGATCTGTACCATTTCTGTTGATCATACAGTAATGCTTTTTCAGTATTATACATGTGTTGACGTGCATGTTTTTCTTTACTCTTAAGTTGCTGCCTAGCTTCCTTTCTCCAATCTTTATTTACATCAAATGCTGCAGGCCTAGCCTTTTTCTTCAACAATATATACTCTAAATACTCTATACGAGCAATTTCAAAGCTACCATGAACTGACCAATGAAATTCAGAAGCATTTCTAGTTTGTCTATGCCAAATATTGTTAAATACAATACTATATAGGCCATACTTATAGTACATTAAACAAGCCGGTGAGCCAACAGGTGGTGCTGGTTGGCCTAGTCCCAAGATTGTCTTTCTCTGCGGAATAAACCCCTGAAACAGGCAGACAATTTCCCAGGCATGTCAGATTACTGGTGTTACCTGCCGTTGTTTGTACTCATGAGTGCAAAACTACAACCAATATCAGTATTCTTAGGAATCGGGCACGACTCACCTGATTTCAAACAAAGAAGGTCCGATCGGGTTACAAAGGATCCTCGTGGTTGGCAATTTCGGCAAAGAGCCCTCCTCGATATGGGGACCCTCGTCAAGATGCCCTCTCAAACCGCTTGCTCCCTGTCCAGGGAACGGCTCGTGCAATACTGTTGAGGTGTCGCGTATCATACAAAAGTGAACCCCTTTTTTCACTCTCCGATCACGGTCCGATAGCCGCGTTTTCTTTTCAGCGAGGTGACATCAATCATGAGGGTCCCTATTCAGGCACCATCTGAAAGACCAAAGAAATATCCAGGCTTAGTACCACAAATTGAAATATGCCAATCATGGGTCAAAAGATACAAGTATCTTTATTTCTGTACAGATTCAAAGCAAAACAGATATCTATCTGGCTCCCAACACCTTGCAGTGTGTACCAGCAGACACAGTGAGGGGTGAGAGTGCTGGACATCCTAATACAGGCCGTTTTATACACTATTCCGGTCATTGTCTAGCCCCTCTCCAAACTAATAATGTACATACTAGGGTTTATGCCCAGTTCATATGACAAATATGACAATATTGTTTAACACATTTAACATGTTTGCTTGTCCATGAAAATTCAATGGCGATGTTGGTTCTCCAGCTCACAGTAAGCCTAGTTTCAAGAATGAACACAATGCGTTTAGTCAAAGCACACTGTTTGAGTTTGTTCTACATTGTTTTGTTGTTTAAATGAGAATGAGGCTGTGAGCGCAGACACCACTTAGATTGCAGTTCATACGAGTCACAAGGTTTCTTGGCAGAGAACAAACATTCTGCTCTCATCAGCCTTAATGTTGACATAGCTCAAAGTTCATTCAGCTCAGCTGTAGTCGAAAACACAGTCCATCATTTTAGGGCACATAGCAAGAGTTAAAATCAAAATGGCAGATTGTTCTAAGATGGTGGCAAAGTCGTTTTGAATCAGAGCATTTCAAATACGGTTTTCTGTACAATGCGAATGGATTTAGGCCAATATTCCTAACCAGACGGTATTATACGAATGCGGTTTAACACAAGCCTCCTCTCATGCAGCACACTTCACATCAAAGGCTTCCCTCAGTCGGGGTTGAGTCTCCCTTCACGACTCACAGCTCACTAAGAGGTCTTCCCTCAGCGGGAATCGACCCTCCTTTCAAAATTCTCAATTCGCACAAAAAAGGTGTTGGGACTCCTAGTCCCAGAATGCACTCTGCACATTTTGCTCCCACTTCACAGCTCCCCAAAACATAATTTTCTGGCATTGGGAGCTGCAGGATAAAAACGGGGATGTTGATCTGAAGTCAGGGTCTCTCAATCTGGCCCTCAAATACTTGGGCTTGCCTGTCTCGCCCAGGGGAGGAGTCTTGCTGTTGGTGCCATCAGGCAACCCCAGCTGCCCCTGGTCTTGCCTTCTGGAGGTACAGCTCCCTCTCCACAGTGCAGTCTCCCCTGAACTCACAATGCTAGTGTCAGGGCGGTTTTCTCCTCCTCCAGGTCTCCCGAGGTCTCTGCAGATCTTTTGGTGTCCTCTGGCTTCTTCCACCTTCCAGCACCCCTAAATTGTTCAAAGTGTGGTTTCCTGACCTGTATTTTATGCTGCCTGTGACAATCATGTGAAGTCAGGTGTGAGTATTTACAATTAAGTGCCTGACCGTGCCTGATCTCATTAACCGGACAACATGAGGGTGGTTGGTGGTATTCTTTCCTCTGTATCGTAAGGTGTTTTCTTTGTGTAATCTTTACTACTCCTAATCGTCTCTTCGTCACAGTACTATGTGACGATGGGGAGGGGAAGATGCTGTGTGTTTGGAAATGTCCAAAAATGGGAGAGGGGTTGTGCGATTGTGGGTAACTGCAACAAGAGGGGTACCGCATCTCACCATCAGGTGTCTCTGCCGCACTCCCCGAGGGCCTCTCACACAGTTGATCCTCCCGCACTTGTCTACCCCAGGGTCTGGATCCACAGGTGATGGCTGTGCCCTGGCTGCCTGTGCAAAATATCCCCGGGGTTTGGGCAGTGAAACACTATCTGGTTTTTCACACCTCCCTTTCTTGTCAATAACCTTGATGCACTGTGCAACCACTGTACAATGTGTTAATCTCTGTGCTTTTAGCTAATTAAGCAAGCTTGTTTTTTCTGCAGCTTTGATGCTCCTTCAAGCTCTCATATTCATTTGAGCATGGCAGCACCATCCATTTTATCCAACATGTCTGCTTTTCACTGTTGCTCTTCTGCATTAAGCAAACATTATATGTGGTTTTATGCATCTTGCGTTACAGTGGATATATTGTATAATGTGTTTTCTAGTGTCTGTTGAGTGCAATGTATGTTCTTCATGTATAAATGCAGATTGTCCTAATTTTTGTGTAACTTCGTAATGAATGCATATCTGCTTCATGTCTCGTGTGTCGACGTGTGTCTGAAGCGGAATGTGATCACTTGCTTTCATCATCATTCAGTTGCAGCATGTCCATGTCTGTCAGGTCTTGTAGTCTTATCTCTCCTTCAATTGTTCTAGGGTAAGGCCAATAGGGTCATCTCAGTGAATAACGCCTTTCATGTCTTCAGTATGGTGGTAGAGTGGGGACAGTTGTCAAGACTGCTATGTTTTTCTCATTTCAGTGATGTAGAGGCAGGGCAGGGGCCGACACCAAGGATGACGTGTTCATCTTTCTCTCGACAAATGTTTGAGTCTGGGTCTGATGAGTCAGCCCACCAAGAACTGAATTTTCATTACTGTACCCCCATGGTCCACTTGGACCCTAGAGACTAGTTAGGTCACAATCGCTGCTGTGTTCAACCCAATATACTTTTGATGATAGTACCTTTGCTACCACCTGCTGAACTACATTCAGAGTGCTACTTTATGCAGTCTGTCGCATATCCTCTGTTCTCTCCTTTGGGGTGGATTTTGTTGCATATTATTCTCTTTTTGTTCTATTTGCTTATATGTTTTATTGAAACTTTATTAGACATTCTCTTTATTTTGGACTGTGATACTGTGTTGTTTGGGTTACTACTTGTTGAATGTCACACCCCTCTTGAGGGTACAGTGTTCCCTGGGCCCTCTTTACCACATAAGGCGAAGGTGGTATATCTCTTAAGTGTCCCTGTTTTACCTTTATGATTGTGAAACGTTTTGTTTTGTAGAAGCATGAGGGCTGAGTGGGCCATTTTACCCCTAGTCGTCCTTGTACTCCTGCGAGGCAGAATCCAATTTGTCACAGGGATGTCTGATACAGTGACAGTACTGTTCAACAATCATCATGGACAAACACATTCAATGTGCCAAAGAAGCACACAGACGCACACTTGTTGCACTATATGCCTGCTACCTGAAATATCTTTTCAAGAGGAGAATTTCAAACCAAACGTGTCAAGCACGGTGATATTCAGGTCCTATGGAGAAATGTTAACTGTCAGCAAAAATGTTTGACGATATTTCAGGACAGTCTTAGCACACATTTAAAATAATGTGGGTTTACACAACAATGGTGGAATATCTGTTGCAAGTGACTGGAAAGCACAAGATGCATAATTGAAAGCATTCATCGTTTATTTCTTTGCAATCCATTTTCATAATTACTCCAGGAGGATGACATACTATCTCCCAGCTATCAGTATTTTAAATTAATCTGATCCTGCAATACAAGAAGTATATGAAAAAGAAAACTGGGTTGTGAGAAAACCAAATAGTCCTTTGTGTGCCTTTGAAAAATATAAACGGCGCTAAAACATCAAAACCGGACTTTTACTGGACGTTTAGTAAAGATAATCCAACAACCTAGGGCACTCTCTCAGTACCATTTCACAGTGCCAGTTCTTGATCATGCATTGGAACCGGCATCAAGCATGGCAGTGATACCAAAGCAAGCGACATAAGACAAGGATAATTCCAACTCTAAAGACCAGTAAATATGGAGGATATTGCAAAAAAGAAATTTCAGGAAGCACAAAATAAACTGATCAAAATATTGAAGACAATACCACCACCACCATCATTACAGCAATGCAGCAGCAAAAAGAGCAATGAGCTCTAATAACAATTGACAATAAACCACTTGAAAGGATCTTACCATGTGCAATTGTTATGGAGTAGTAGAGTGGTTGGGTAAGTCCAAAGTTTTAAGGCATGCAGACATGCAAATATCTAGCTGAAGGAATCACCTGCAATGCAAAAGAAGAACTTGGAGTTCAATGAAACACATTTAGAGCCTTATTTATAAAAATGGTTTAAAATGGGAATGTCCCACTGAAATTGTATGTGCAAATCAGGTCCTACCTATTTTGCACGTCCACAGAACACTCAATTGAGGTTATGTCATGGCAAAACAGGTTCCCAAAAAAGTGTGCCAACCAACTACAAAATCATAGACAGCACAAACACAGATAATGTTGTTATGGAGAAGCTACTTTCACATATTAACCAAAAGAGGAATTGTTTACCTAGCTCAAATGAATCTTCAGCATGGACAAGGGGCCTCATTACGCGGTAGGAGGTAGGCATGGTGCTATTAGCACCATGGCTACCCCCTTACTGCATACTAGGTCCGGGTTCTCAGAATGGGTACTTACCGGGTCATTCCAACCTTGGAGGACCCGGTAAATCCCCATTCTGAGAACCATTCCCCATTCCCATTTGAGCCCCCATAGGGCTCAATGGGAATGGGGAAGTAGCTAATAACGGTAGCGCAATTTGCGGTACCGTTATTAGCTCTGAAGTCCCTTAGCGGGTCCCGTCCTTAACACCAGGTCAGACCAGGCGTTAAGGAAGGGACCCGCTAAGGGACCTCGGAATATGGAGGTAATGGATTACCGGCACCAGCACCCTTACCGGTGCCGGTAATCCCTTACCTCCTATGACCAAAAGGATGTTGTACTGGCTCAGGGTGAAGTTGCTCGTCGCTTCACATTGTTCTTTGGACTATCTTAGTAGTAAACAAGAGATGCAATGACAAAGATAAGTGTTTATGTGCATGCCATCATTGACACACTAAAATGTGCTAAATATTTGTTGGACAGAACACAGATGTTTCCATTCTTGCAATATGAAGGTATCTAAAACTCCCCAATGAGTCTCACGTTTCAAGTACTTCAAAACATTATTTTAATTGCATATATATTCCTATCACTAGGCTTCTTGGAGTATTTCACAGTACCTGCAATTCACACCTTGACTTTATCTGATTGCTCAGAAACCTTGTCAAGGAAATACTGAAAAACATTCCCTGCAGCAAATGAAGACCCCCCTTTTAGCACAGCATTCCTAAACAGGTTCTGGGTAAACTTGAAGTATTCATTTTCCAAGTCTATCAGTCGAGAACCAGTAAAACTAAACGTGCATAGTCGCACTAGACTATGTTTCCTAACAAACAGATGAGTTTGAATAAAACATAACGACCTACAAGCAGTGCTTTTGAACCTGCTTTTAAGAGTGTCAATTACCAGGTTATGATCTGGAACCAAGACGATCAACCACGACCAACACTATCATCTTTCGCGAGATATAGATGAAACATGGAGGATTGAGATATAGCTTACCTTCTCTGTGAACTGATGTCTGCTTCAGGCTCAGTTCCCTAGGTGACAAGTCGGTAAAATAGCTCAGCGGGTTGAGTGCTCGCTGCTGTTATCTGAGCGTGATCTGAAGCTCGCAGGTTCCAATCCCGGCAAGGCCAACTCAGCCTTTCATCCTTCCTAGGTTGATAAATGAGTGCCAATTTTGGTTGGGTGATATTGTATGTAAATATGTGCTCTGTAAAGCGCTTTGGACAAAGGTGCTACATAAATAACACATCTTTATCATTATTTCTGGGTGAAGGACACAGTCCACCATGTAAATGTTTAGCAAACAACCTATCCTGTACAAGCACGTGTGAGTGCAGAGGAAATGATGAGCATGTGATAATGATTCTCACACTATACTGAATTTAGCAGATTGACACTAATGACAGTATCCGCAAGGATGATTATCATAATTAGTGACCTACTAAATGGTACTGTATGAATAAGTTATCTCAAGGTTACCATTTTCAACAATTTGTAGTACATAACCATATTTCACAAGTCAAAACAATTGAAATTACTCAAACTTCATATACTTCCTATGGAACGCCCACTTAAAGATAATTAAGAGCATATTGTTTAGCTCTGCAATATCTTTCAAATTGGAATTTAGATATTAACACGTATCCATAAACAGGAGAGATTTTACATATTTTATGAAATGTGTTAGCAGCCATTTTGATGGCGTAATCACTCCTAAACCATACGTGCACTAGATTGAAACGTTGAAAATGATTATGCATTGGTCCCTTCTGGGGAACCACTTTATCCCCACTAAAACTGCCACAAACGTACACATAACCCCCCTCCCCTCCCCCAACTTCTCCCCACCCTTCTAAAATAGCCTGGCATGAGAAGAAGGGAGGAATTACGGCGGGTCTGGAATTAATACACTTTCGCATTCAAAGGCAAACAGGCAGCAGGAAGTGATTAGAGAAGATGGAAAAACAGAAGGGTGGGGCGAGTAAATGCTAAAGGTTACCTTGATATAGAATTTTAAGGCGTTGATGCACACTGAAAGAGGAGGATGATTAAACACAGAGTAACAGAGTATGGTGGATTCGTTCCAGTGGATTCGAGTGTCATGATGCCAATGTGAAAAGCAGTGCCAGATGGCCACGACACCGCTCAGCGAACATTCACTGAATACACGCAGAAGCCACAATAAAGACATGTTCATGTGTACTTGCATATCTTATCCTCTAACACCATAATTGCTAATAATACTCTGATTTCGACTTCCATGAAGCTGCGCTTGGTGCAGCTTTCATGCTGTATTGATTGCGTCCACAGTCCTGCACTCACTCCTGGCAGTAGAAGGTGTGACTGGCAGCATGCAGGAGCCGAACCAACTCACTGGATGAAAGGGATTCTAAAAATAAAAGCTGGTCCCGAGACACCGCTCGAGAACCCAGTGAAAGCCATCCCTCCACATACAGCCTGCACTGCAGTTCATAATGTCAGACGTGGGCGCACTGGCGTCTTTCCCTGAACCTTTATAAACAATACTTGTGCAAAGGCGCGCCATCTCCCGCTGCTCTGTGCGCTGCCTCTCCGTTGCCTCCCAGCCGCACCCGTCGGCGGCCTGGAGTCCCGAGGAAGCAGAGCCTGTCGTGCCAGGTGCGCCCCGCTGAGTGATGGCTCCTGGGTTCTTCGCCCCCCTGTGGGACCTGGGCTGCTATTTGCAAACCTGCACCCCCGTTTACCTCTAGCAAACACGCCGAAGCGTACAACTTGTCTCGCAGACGCCGCTAATATTTCACAAAGCTTGTCAGAGGAGCGGCGGCCGAATCACTGCATTCTGTTCGGCTGTCAAAGGCAAGGACACGGCTATAGGCGTCTGGCACATCGCAAGGCTTGCCAGCCACACACCCTTCCTTCGGTTCAGAGTCACAGCTTTAAAGATATGCCCTTTATTATTTCAGGGGACGAAATAAAAAAATAAAAACAATCAGGACCAGGAGAAAGAGAATAAATGACTTCAACACGGCGGAGTGGCGATGGGGGGAAGGTTTTCAAGTTGTGTTCCTAGGTTACTAAGTTGTCTTCGAACTGTGGAGCTGAATCGAACTGTGGAGCTGAAGGATGTCCAGGGGAGTGTGATATGCTTCGAAAAATGAGCACAGTGACTGCTTTTAATAGAAAATATAAGCAGATATTTCATCTGGGGCGAGCCTGGCAACAATATTTGTACTTAACAGTGGCTTGTCAACAATGTTTTTAGCCAAGGGGAGACTCAGCGGTAAAGGGTTTGAATACTTCTGCCTGCTCTGTACAGGCCAATGGTCTTTAATTGGCGGGGCTGGCATCCATTTAGGCTATGTTTGGCACGGCTGAGCCGAGGGACTTATTTTCAAGCACCAGGAAAAATGAGTTACAGTTTCATTGTCATGAAAAGAATTATCATTGTGGATTTTTCTCGCAAATTCAAATTAATGTTAACAACAAGAGTTTATAAACATTTTTATTTCAAAGAAATTACAATATTACTATTTTCTTCCCTTTATAAATAGCAGTGTGGTAACTCCAGTGCCAGAGCAGATTGGGCAAAGCTGCCACAGGTGTCCTCGAAAAATTACAGCCCTGTGAACTTGTTGATTTTGAAATTAAGCACAGGCTATGGAGCCTAGAAGGACACGTATTAGGTATCTCAACACTGTGAACTGAAATGGGAACCCACATATTGGTCAATCAGGGTGGTTCTTCTTCTTCTTCTTGTTCTTCTTCTTCTTGTGATTCTTGTTCTTCGCGTGGTTCTTCTTTTGGTTCTTCTTCTTGTGGTTCTTCTTCTTCTTCTGGTTCTTCTTCTTCTTGTAGTTCTTCTTCGTGTGGTTCTTCTTCTTGTGGTTCTTCTACTTCTTCTTCTTGTGGTTCTTCTTCTTCTTCTTCTTCTTCTTCTTCTTCTTGTGGTTTTTCTTCTTCTTCTTGTAGTTCTTCTTCTTGTGATTCTTCTTCTTGTGGTTCTTCTTCTTCTTGTAGTTCTTCTTCTTGTGGTTCTTCTTCTTGTGGTTCTTCTTCTTCTTCTTCCTCTTCTTGTGGTTCTTGTTCTTCGTGTGGTTCTTCTTCTTGTGGATCTATTTCTTCTTCTTGTGGTTCTTCTTCTTCTTCTTGTAGTTCTTCTTCGTCTTGTGGTTCTTCTTCTTGTGGTTCTTCTTCTTCTACTTCCCAATTCTCATCTAGCCTTTTACTTTCGAAAACCTTAAACCTCACAACAATATCAGTGCATGTGTGTTGCTAAAATATGCAAGTGGTGGACCACCACTCATGTTCAGCTGCCCTTTGACTGTGAGTGTCCATGGGGGAGGGTTTCAAAAAGGTAGAATATGTCTCAGTGTATAAGACCATTTTAGGTGTTCTAGAAATGTGTGAGGAATAACCAACATTGCTTTACTCCCTTAGGTGGAGGGGCTCCTTGTGTTTGAGAAGAAATGATCTAGGCCCATCTTTCTTAAACACAGAACAGTGTTAGTGACATATTGGTGTGCAGTCATCCCTCCTTTTTACATTAACACGCAGCCCATGGATATAGAAACTTTTCTGTGGGTCTTAGTAGTTAGGGCTTAACAGGTATTGAAATAAATGGATGCCAAATAGATTTGTATCCCTTTAAGGCAGGTTGTTGGTCATGGCAATGGTGGCTATATGATGCTATATAACCCGAATGCCAAGTGCAAGGAGTTTAATTAGGTGGAACATTTGCACAAAGGAGACGTTGACACATTCAATGCTGGCTTCAAGAAGCTTTGGGTTGTACTTACTAGATGCCTACTGCTATCAGCTCTGCTTATAGGTGTATTTCCGTGCACATACCTAACTGTACACATTGCTAGATGTCACCTTCATGTCACAAGCGAGGCAGGCTGTATGAACTCCCACAAGAACAGAGGTAGTTAGTAGGTCATTTGGAAGAGCCAGCAGAGCATCATGCCACAGTTCACAGGCAAATGTAGTGGAGGGAACACTCTGAGAAAGAGAGTGGGAGAGAGAGAGAGAGAGAGAGAGAGAGAGAGAGTTTATTTGCATGTGTCTGTGAGTGTATTAGCTGCAAATAAACACAGGCTGCCTCACAGCAACTACTGCAACACTTCTTATGATATTCTGCGGGACCAATAGCTGCCGAAAAGACCTGGGCCAAATATTTCACATCTTGAGCTGCTGCTAGCCCCCAATATTATAGTACTGCACTTGCTAGTGATGGCAATTGTTCATCCCACCATAACAATCGGTAACACTGGTGTGTATCGTTTTCTAAGCCAAGCAAATAACTTTCTACGGATCTCGTCAAATGTTTTTAAATGAAAACATGGTTGACATAGTTCTTTAACTTGGCTGCCTTTCTCCCTTGGTCATTTCATCCCAATTCTTCTGACCTGTGTCATTGCAATTAACATTTTAATGTTTCAATTGATCATTAAGATGTATTTTCTAATTCAATGCAATGAATGTAACATTTTGTAAAGTACAAGGCTGTGAGTTCTAACTATTAAAGAATCAGAAAAACACCTTTTTTGCTCGCAATTTTTCCATTTGTATGAATAGAACAACTCTTTGTTCGGTGTCGAAAAGTATCTTGACACAGTTGCTCGCTGATTGAAGATAACACCTCGAGTATTGGACGCTCCTTCTAATAAGATACTAGATGGCTAAACATTTTCCCTTTCGTCGGGCCTTAAAAACGTTCTTGTTCTGAAATCCATCTACTGTTCTCCTGCTTATTCGGTTTGGTGGGCGCCATGATGCCTTAAGGTGAAGGTGTGCTACATAAATTCTGCTAACATAACATAACAGCTGAGAATATTGCCAACTTGGACTGCAGTTGCTGACTACTGTGATTTCTTCAGTACTCCTGAGATTCTGACCTTTGGAGTGACAACGCTGGGTCCTTCTGGTATATCACCCCCGTTTTCCAAGATCTCAATATTCTTTAGAGTACCTTCTACCAAACTGAATCGTCACTGCTATTGTCAGTTCTATCCAAGCTTCCTGAACGCAACCATTAGGGTGATTCCTCTGAGATCTATTTTCAGGCTATGAGGGCACGATTATAGTCCCTGCCAAATGGTTGTCTCCAAGCTTTCTCTGGCCCAGTTTGTGGAAGTTGTGATCAAGGAGTCATGACCACATTTTAGGGAGGAATTGGTATATACACGAATACAGTGGCCCTCATTACAACACTGGCGCTAAACCATGGCGCTATTAGCACCATGGTTGGTGCCGGTGTTGTAACGGGTCCGCCATGGTTCATCGGGGAATTACCACCCCATTCCAAGGTTGGCAGGGCGGTAATTCCCCATTGAACCATGGCCATTCCCCATTTCCATTTTCGCCCCATAGGGCTCTATAGGAATGGTGCTAAGTACCGTACCACAAATTGTGGTACCGTACTTAGCACCAAGGTCCCTTTGCGGGTCCCTACTTTAACGGCTGGTGTAGACCAGCCGTTAAGGTCGGGTCCCGCAAAGGGACCTCGTAATCAGGTGCTAATGGGTTAACGGCACCGCAGCCTTTTACGGCACCGTTAACCCATTAGCACCAGGGTCGTAATGAGGCCCAGTGTAACTCAGTATCACATTGGCTAATGGAAGGTTTATGCAGGGAAATGTATTAAACAAATATGCTTCATCTACTGTTTCAGGTAAAGAGTGATGTTGGTTATGGTTAGTAATAGAAGTGTACCAAAAAAGAAGTGGAACTGTGACTCCGGCGGTGGACAGATAAGGAAGGAAAGGAGCAAAGTGCAACGCATGTTTTAAGGGGTGCAGTCAAGCTGGTTGACAGTCAACTGAGTTGAAGTAGATTTCAGTTTGTCTGAGACTGATATCTGGTGGTAAAATGGAGAAGTGTGCTTTAACTTCACAAAAAATAACCGTTCCGGAATGGTGAAAATAGTAGTGGAGCTGTTAACAGTAAAAAATCAAAGTAGTGTAACACGGCTCCCAGCTGTTCCTGCTCACTTCGACCACTGGTTATGGTACAACAACAAGATGTTCTGAACGTCTTTTGGAGTGTTGTTTGTTTTAAAATAACCACAACATTACAGGTCTCTACGGGTCAAGCAAGGGTTATATGCTTGTAGCCCAAACATGTCTTTGCAAGAGGTGAGGGTGAAGTGAGCACACTGCTCTGAGTGTCAGTGTAGGCATGACCCTGTATGTGCCGTACACAGATTTGGCCAGGTACTGCCTGACTCTCTGCATGTGTGCTTGCATCTTCATTATCAGGGGCAGCAAAGTGACCCAGGGGAGTGAATATGTTTGAGGGCACATAGTTCGAGACGCCCCACTTTTTTGCAGAACAGTTCCTTTAGAAACCAGGGTCACTGGCATTCATTGTGTCTGTGGCTTCCAAAAATCGTGACAGGGATGAAAAGCAAGCCTCTTGAAGACAAATGGTTCTTGAGCTGTGCAATGGAATGTTTCAAGTGGGTCAATGAAAGGAGTAGCGTTAAAGTGTTCTATAAAGCATGTCTGTTAGCAGAATTGCAATACCACCTGCACAACAAATGTCAACATCAACAATACCACATCTCGCAGCGTCACCCTATTTCAGCTTACACCCTTGAGCACCAGGGGCAGAAATTGTCTCTGCTGGTGAAGTACAATACCACTGCTGCAATAGTGAAACACGTACAGGAATTACTCAGAGCCAGAGTTGGGAGCAGCAGGCGAGGCCTATAACAAGGCGGAAAACTATGGAAATCAGCCAGACTTTTGGAAGAATAGCCCAGGGCATATGATTTCCAACCATCATTTGTAAGGAGCTATTTTTTGGTATTAGATTTAAAGCTATGGAAGGCTAATGTATTATGTGATATATCTGATCACAGGTCACTGCCTTAATGTAACCCAAGGCACAACCTGCTCACATTGTAACTAAGTCTTCCTGCAAGTAACAGTGCCACAATGCCCCTGGGCTGCCTGCGCGCTATATAAATTTAATAAATAAATAAACCCATATCTTTGAACACAGCCCTGCAAAATGAGCCCCACCGAGGAATGCATTGCTGACACATCCGAAAGATAACAGTATGAATAGAGAGGCCATCACACAACTGGAAAAAAAGCCGCAAACCCCACCATACAGTGAAGAAGAGGAGGAAAGCAGGCACCCCCACAAGAATCCAACACAATACCAAACAACAGAGGAAGTAGAAAATGGACCCACAATGATCTAAATGACTTTACCAAGTAGTCAACAAGAAATGGAAAAGTTATGTGTGCCAAATGCACACAAACTCAAACATAGTTGGCAGGAACAAATATGGAGTTGCATTGCAAGGTGGATCAATGCCATTGGCAGAGGCCACTGCACTACGAAAAATGTTCTGTCACAAAAGAGGCAAAACAAGCACTCATTTAGTTGAGGTAATGTACCTTTAGTCAGGGATGGAAACAGAGTTGAGGAGGGACCCTGCATAGGGGTTGCACAGTAAGAAATGTATGACCATGTTTGCAGCACACTGCAATCTGTGGTCCTGAGGATAATCTATACCCCACATAAGTGTCTTTCTAGCCCTCACTGCTACTCCCAGGCCTGTGTCATCTGTTTATTTTTCCTTGGGTTCACTTGACTTCACCCCAGGGACTGAGAATATGACCTATGGTGCGAGAACCTATTTCAATAAATGCCTATAACAAGTGAGGCTCTATAATAACTGTCAGAATGGACCAATAAAGAAAGCTGATGCGAGGGTCTTTTCTGAGAGGACCTAACGTCCTCATTCAAAGTCCACAAGAACTGAGAGTTATCATACCCTGGAAGTTTTTGTTTGTTTGTTTATTATTTATAGAGCGCGCCACACCCTGAGGTATCTGGGCGCATTAAAAGACAGCTTAGAAAACGTGAGTACATGAACAAGTCAGGGCAAGGCAATCGGTACATGAATACATAGCAATGAAGTGCATGAATCCGAGCTTCATAATGGGAGGCAAGACAATGCGTACAGAGTATACATGTGTCATATATGATAATCATGAAAAAGTACAACAATAGAGTGGACAGCAGGAAATGTCATAAGTGCAGGTTTATGAGGTGTGGAGTGGTAGGCTTTCCGTGCTCCGGCAGATGAGGCTGAGGCATCATTTGTAAGGAGCTATTTTTTGGTATTAGATTTAAAGCTATGGAAGGTTTGGTCAGTCCGTAAATTGAGCGGGAGGGCATTCCAAGCTATGGCCGCTTGTACCGGGAAGCTAGTGCCTCCAGCTCTCTTCAGATTAAAGCTAGGTGTAATGATGCACTAGGAGTTAGCTGATCTGGTGAGTCTGAACAAAGTTTTTAGGATGATTTTGTCTTTCAGGTATTTAGGGGCAGCATTATTAAGGCATTTGTGGGAGATGGAGACGAGTTTGAGGTAAATTCTGTCTCGGATTGATAGCCATTTGTGGCTCTGTCTTATTTCAGAAATGTGATCTTTCCTTGGGATACTCAAGGCTGTTCTCACGTCATTATTCTGTAAGGTTTGTAGCTTGTTTATCACTTGCTTGTTAGCTCCTGCATATAGTGTGTTGCAGTGTTCGAGTTTCGACAAGATTAATGCTCGAGCTAGTGTGATGCGGCTGTTTGTTGACAGGTAGGCTTTACAGGCATGGATAAGCTTACAATTGTAGGGGGGTGGCGGAAGCAGTGGCATTAACTTGTTTCCTCAAGTTCAAGGTGGAGTCGATATAAAAACCTAAGGTTTTAGTTTCTTTGGCAGTTTTGATCATATTACCGTCTATGTTAAAGGACAGATATTTAGTATTTAGTTTGTTGAGGTATTTGGAGGTGCCTAGGATGAGAATTTCAGTCTTCTCGTCATTCAGGCAGAGGCTGTGGGTTGCCATCCAGGCCTGAATGACGAGGTAGATTTTGTTTAGTAGGGCGTTGTCGGTGTCATAGGTGCCAGATAGTGGTATCAGTATCTGGGTGTCATCTGAATAGTTGGTGTAGATGACACTCAGGCGGTCCAAAATGTCAAAAAGAGGTTTGGTGAAAATATTATATAATGTAGGGGAGATGTAGGAGCCTTGTGGCACTCCGCAGGTGATGTGTATAGGGTCGGCAGAGTCGGACGGAGAGAAGACTCTCATTGTTCTATTATTTAGGAAGGACTTGATCCAATTTGTAGCCTCTTGTGAGAAGTTGGCTGATCATGTGAGATACCCGCAGAGTATGTTATGGTCCACCAGGTCGAAGGCGGCAGAGAGGTCAAGCAGGAGAAGTAGTGCGCATTGTCTATTATCTTTCATAAGGTCTATTTGGGTTTTCAAATTAATTAGGGCTGTTTCTGTTCTGTGGAGGGGTCTAAAGCCAGACTGTCTGAGCCCTAGAAGGTTATTATTCTCAAGGTAAGTCTGGATTTGAATATAGGCTGCCGTGTCGATAATTTTCAGTACAAAAGGGACCGTGGTTATTGGTCCGTCATTGGTAGGGATGGTAGGGTCGAGGGAGGCTTTTTTAGTAAAGGGAGTACCCAGGCGTCTTTGATGTTAGTGGGAACCTGGCATGATTTGAAGGATGAGTTTACTATCCTATTGATAAAAGGGGCGAGATCTCTTGCTCCGTCTTTTATAATTTGTGCCAGGCAGATGTTGCCTTGGCATCGAGAGGGTTTCAGAAAGGCAATAATTATTTCCACCTCAGGTGAGGTAACTTGGGCAAATTTGAATTCTTGTAAAGTATTAAAGGCATATATTTTGTCAGGTTTCTGAGATGTATAAGTGATGTTAATGTTAAGTCGTTTGGTGGCAATTGTGTTTTGTAGAGTGGCAATTTTGTTGGCCAAGGCATTTTGGATGCCAGTGTACCAATCTTTGTTTTTCGGGTGAGAGTCGTCAGGGGCTGTAGGAGATTCTAGCTCTCTTAGAATTCCAAATAGTTCCTTGATACTAGAACTGACGTTCTGAATCCTGTCGTTATAGGTTTCATGTTTAGTTCTAATGATCTCTGCTTTGTATAGTGAGGATATTTCGGTTACTTTATCTTTGTTCTCTTTGGAGGGTAAGTTCTTCCAAATGGTTTCACATTTCCTTTTTTCTGTCCTAAGGGTTTTCAAGTGTGGGGTAAACCAAGTGTTAAGGTGGGCTTTGGGTTTACTTTTGCAGAGTTTCAAGGGGGCAATAGAGTCTAAGGCCATGGTCATGGTGTTGTTGAATAGATTGATTAATTCTTCAGGGTTCTTCAGAAGTGGTGGAGTTCAGTATTGGGATCAGGATAGGAGTTAGTTTCTCGGCTG
Organism: Ambystoma mexicanum; assembly: GCF_040938575.1. Lineage (NCBI taxonomy): Eukaryota > Metazoa > Chordata > Amphibia > Caudata > Ambystomatidae > Ambystoma > Ambystoma mexicanum. The sequence goes on along the minus strand of NC_090938.1, from coordinate 458,560,572 downwards.
TGATGTTACACTTATTCCTGGTGGGTAGGGGTGGTGCTATAACCTTAGTTTTTATGGCTGGTCAGATAGCATTAATGGTAAAGGTAATCAGTGAGTGGTCAGTCCATGTCTGAGGTTCAATGGCAGTTATTGTGGTGGCGCAGTTATGGTCAGCCAGCCAATGTAAAGTTTGTCCTGTCACATGTCTAGGTTGGTTGATTCTTTGCATAAAGTTGAGTTCACTCAAGGATTCTTCCAGTGATTTAGCAGCCTGGTCATTGAGGTCGGACAGGCTTAGGTTGAAATTACCTAAGACTAAATTTTGTGACAAAGGTTTGGTATTATCTGAGAGCAGTGTAATAATATCCTCCTCAAAGTCTCCAGTAGGTCCAGGAGGCCTCTATATGAGGTGGATAGTCAGGGTATTAGTATGGGAAGTTGGTAATTTAACTGTGAGGAGTTTACAGGACTTAAGCGTAGGGGAGGTTGAAGGTCTGAGTGCCAGGTTAGCACAAGCTATGAAGGCAACCTCTCCACCTTTTGAGGTTTCCCTATCCGCTTGAATGATGGTATAGGAATCAGGAATGGCTAGCATTAGCGAGGGCCCTGCAGCAGGATGGAGCCAGGCTTAGGAGATTGCTAGGAAGTCAAGTTCGTTGTCTATGATTAGGTCTGCTATGTCTGTTGCATATGCAATGACAAATCTTGCGTTAATTAAGGCCTATTTGATGAGAGGGGGCTTGGTCTGAGGTGGCTTAGTCTGTGGGGGTAGAGCAGGAAGTTTGTCTTGCTTTTGCTTGTGATTTTTAGGTAGTGAACTTGTGGTAGCAGGGCACGGTGGACTTGGTGAAGACGAATAAGGATAATTAGGCTGTGCAGTTGTCTCAAGGTAGAAGTTATTTGGGTGTGCATCAATGATGAGCCTAGACCCAAGTCTTTTGTTTCTGCAGTCGCCAGGGCATGGTTGGTAAGGGGAAGGTTTGGAGGTGAAGTGCTTCATCCATTGGTGGGGAGTAAGGGTGGATAGGCAGTCAGAGCTAGTTTAGTGTCAGTTTAGGTAGGAATGGAGACATATTGATGGTTGGCATGTGACAAGTTTCTTGTAGTGGTGGGAGAAAAGGCATAGGTTTGATCTCGTTGGAAGGGGCATTTAATTTGCAGATTGAAGATCAGTCAGCGCCACTGAGAGATATAGACATAGTGTTGCAAAGCCCAAAAGAACTTCAAGGAATAACTTAGTGGCAAGCATGTTCAGTTCAGTAAATAATAGAAGCTAATGGAAGTATCACTACTAGTGTAGGCTGTAGCAGCAGGAGATAGTTTATAAGGTAAAGTGTTACCTAGGTAAGGTAGGTATACACTACAGTTAGGCGAGTGCTCACGATCATCAAGAAGGGTGTGGTTAGTTTGGTATACTCTATGTCAGCGGGACAAGCTACTAGGCAGTTCGCTGGAGTAGGTGCCAAGTAGACTAGTGGGGAAGGGAAAGCAGATGTAGTCAATTAACAAGCAATGTATAGCAACCAGTATTTAACAAATAATGAATAAAGGTGTAGGCAGGATCGAATGTCGCCCGAGTGTCCTTCTCTTCACTCACAGTATCAGCACCCCTGCATTCTTCTTCCGTGCGATGGACAGTCACTCCTGAAGATGAGGTCCCTCATGAGATCTCTTGCTCTATTCACACCGCATTACCACTGGAGCAAGACCTGGTCACTCTCCGCCTTCGCACTAGGGGATGCCAGTGCTGGCAATCACTTCTTCTTCCGTGCCTGGGTACGCTTAGGGCTCCCTTTTTCCTTTTATGTTACCTAGCAGAACAAGAAGCTGGAGCCCTCGGCCAGCTTTACTCCTGTTCTCAAGGTGCCACTCCATAACTAATGTTTGCATGCTCTAGATTTCCATCAAACAGCAACCCACACACCATACCTGGTCTCCATGACTTTGGGGTGCACACATCAAGGCGTCCCAGTCTGGATGGCGATGGAGCTCTGGGAGAGTAGTAATCTTGGGGTCTGTGTAATCTCTTCTATAAACTCACAGGGGAACATGTTACATGATGCAGTGTAAATGAGATGATTGGAATGGCGAGAATTAAAAAAAGCTAAACTGGAAAAGAGACACATTACTTACTCTTTTAGAACTAGCAAACTTGGATTCGCAATGTACCAGCCCTGGCTTCCTGTACACAATACATAACCTATTGCTTTCACCATCCTTGCTGCATAGTGCACCACACAACTTTAGAGACAACACTGAATGACTGGCTACACATTGTAAAAGACAAATACATTACATGCCTTTATTTTGTAAAGTGCCACCCTGGAACACTCTCATCAATGGAGAAAGAGGTACCACGTACCAAATATCACTACATAGTCTGACACAAATGTTTAATTTAGGGCCCAGACTGCAAAGAATGGGATTGCTATTAATACACGTGGACATTCTCACCACTGTCATGCATACGAGAATATCTCCCCCCTTTGTCTCCGAGTCCTCGCAGTTCCCCAGGGCATGTCTTAAACATAATGCATCACGTGCATGTATAGGCATTGATCCAGGAATGTTTGGGGGGTGGGTGGGATTCAAATCGGAAGCACACAGTTTTCATTATGTCTTATGAAATGACAGCAAGAGGTAGAACTGACTGACCAGGTGGCAGGAGACACACTAAGGAAAGGAGAATAAGCCAAAGCAAGCAGAGTGATAGAGCATAGCCTAGATACACCGCGCTATGGATAGACCAGTGTGGATGGCTGGAGGTGTGAGCATGTGACGAGGTGAAATGGAGGAAGCTAGTACTCAGTGTGAAGAGAAACAACAGAGTTGAGGTGAGAAAGTAGTGAAGCAGGGGCCATGAGGAATGAGTGGGTAGCAGCAAGGCATCAACATTAGCCCCAAGCGAGTGTTGGGTTTCAGCCAGGAAATCCCAAGGATAGCAGTCCGTCCCTCGGCCCAGCCTTACTCCATCGGGCCTCATCTTGACTACCTGGATGCTCAGTTTAGTAGCCATCCAATTACAGTCAACAACATTGTTTGACCCCTAGAACTAAGTCCCAGTGGCAAGGCAACGAAGGGAAAGACGGAGAAGAAACCAACTCCTAGATTTTCGACTGTGGGTGATTCCAAACTCGTGGGGAGTGCCAGAAAACATGTTCATTGGGTTACTTGATTGGACCATATTGAGAGGAACTTTCCTTTCGGTTGTTTGCCCTGGATTAAATGAAGAACACTTGGGACAAGGACTATACCAGAGGAGGAGTTAGTTTGATTGTTCTTAACTCTGTTGCTGTTATGCATCTGAATAAATAGTATATAACCGAGCAAATAGCATCTGGCTGATGATTGATTGATCTGTGTCCGCTTTGTCATGTGTAAGATCATTAAAGGGGATGGGAGCAATGTTCACGCCTGTTATCATCACATAACAAAGACCATGGGATGCATGTTCAGCTGGTGCAACAGCACTCCTGAAACACAAAAAAACAGGAACACAAGTCCCAACAGGAGTTCCTGATTTAACAACAATTCAAGGTCACAAAATAATCTGCCAGGAAACTCATGTTGTTATGGTATCCAGTGATATTTTCGAAATAAAAAATAATATCGAAAACCATTTTCAACGAAACGAAAATACAGAAAAAACACCAACATTATGAAATGATATATATATTGTGGGTGGGTAAAGGGAGCAAAACTGGTTTTCAGGGGTTCAGGGTGGGGTTATTGACATGGGGAAACAGGCGGTTTAGAGGGGATCAACAAACAGCATTTTTTGCTAATTAAGTTTCTTTAAAACTGTTTTTGATAAAAATGTATTCGAAACATCACATAGATCGGTAATTATACACGGGTGGTGTCTTTCCAGTCAGAAATTCTTATCCTGCATCAAACCATTGGCAAAATCTGGTCATGCATGACTCCTCCAGCACTCATGATAAATATATTGGAGGCAGAACCAGGAATTTGACCATCATTCACTTGACAGCACCATGGGCACGGAAACAGGATTAACCCCAGTGGTGGCACTTAAACTGCTGTATGGTAGGCATCTTCATCTACGAAGACCCCGAAAAGGGTGCTTGTTTGACGTGTAAAGCGGGAGGTGGGGGGGGGGGTCTGCTTCTGTGAAATGCTGATGAAAATATGTTTTCGTGTGTGCTCCATGCTGGCACTAAGGAAGGGCTTTAACGTCATGCATCTGTAAAGTCATAGCTGGGCTTCACAGACCCCAGGTCATTCTGCAAGTCCTTTCCTTCAAATTCGACCTTTTAATACTGGGCTGGGACAGACACAGGTGTGCAATGGTGATTGCAAAGGACACCCTTCGCTGTGAAGTCATGGTTCACTGAGAATGGGCCATTGGCATGCCAAAGCACCTCATTCTGTGTATATACCACAGTGAATACCCCCACCACCTTTCTGGTAACTTAACAATAGTGACCAGTCTGTGATATGTCTAATTTGTTGACATGAAAACAGAGAGGCAACAATAGACGTGCACATGCATATATCATTCACAAGATGCCTGTGAGAAACAATGCAGTGTTGTGATGACATGAGGGCAGCACACAGAGATGTCTTGTGAATGTGAGGAATTGTCAAGGATACAGGTGTTGTTATTGTTTTACTGACTCCTTATTTTCAGGAAAAAGGGCTGTTTAAAATACAGGTTGAAAACAAGGAAAGGGGGTGTTTCAAAAATAATGCAGACGAGCATGGGTACACATTTAGACTGAGTGCCACCAGCGGGGGGTATCTTTATTGTGCAAAGGGCACAAGGGCAACTCGTTGGCACAACACAGGGCATGCATGTTCATATATGTCACATGTTCTTGAAACCTCTGTAGGGGACCATGTTTCATTGTTTGTCTTAACAAAGTGCTGAACGGATATGCAGGGTGTACACACACAACTACCACAGGCAGATCCCTAGGGTTGGCGGGGCGGATTCTGTTAGGATATCCAGGCACAATTAATAAGGTTGTGACAAGGCCACAGTATCTGACAGGGTTTTTCATTGGTATCTTGAGTGCAGGGCTTGGGCAGATTTTGGGGATAGAGGCAGGTTGTGAGATGGAAGGGTAAATCAGGTGGAGTGGAGAGGAGATTCGTTTTGAGAAAAAGCAAGGATTCGAGTTGAGGTGGAAGGGAGGTTGGAGTTGAAAAGGGAGTGGGATGTGGATCATAAGTCAATTGTGTTAAGCTTTACTTATATTTACTTGCTGATTTTACAGGAGTTGCGGTCAAGGCAATCAAACAAACACTGCTTGTCCAGGTGGTTCACTGTCTACATGAGACCTTGGTTAGAAGCACTTGTTAGGGTTGGACCCCAGGTCCGGCCGAGCCTTTTTGGTGGCACTCTGGAGCGAGCCTGTGGAAGGCCTAACTCCTTCCCTTAGTACTAATCAAGAACTCCAGGTCAATATAAGAGGCAAGGATTACTGTGGTTTATTGTATAAAATATGCCTCAGGGATCACATACAAGGAAGGGCATCCACAAGACTCTCAGCGGACCCTGGTACGCAGGACAGTTTTGTGACAATGTGATGTCATAATTGGCGTCATCGCTGGGAACCGACTCAAAAACCTATCCTAACTTGGTGTAGGTTGTCGAGTAGTAGGTCCCCTATAGAGATATATGGAAGTATTTGGTTATTGACCTGGACAGTGTCGGGTAATATGTTTAGCCGTTCCCCCTAAATGTGTTACTTCAAATTAGTTACAGTGGCTGGACACTATGATTGGTTGGCGACCCTCACCATCCACCCCGAAGGTTAATTGCAATGATTGGATTAATCCCGAACCCCCAAGCCTAGGACTAACTCTGTTCTCAGGCAGTGAACAGCTGTGAACAATACTTCATATACTTGTCTATCAGTAAGGTGCAATCATGTGTCGGCATCATACGGTGTGTAGCCCATAGTCGTGATGAGCATGCTCCAGTTCCCAATGTAGTGTTGCACTGTAGCTGTAACTATATCGTTACAGTTAGTGTCTGGACGGTGAAACAGGTGGCTCTTCCCGGGCCGTACTCTTGGCAGCTCCTCACCATGGTCTGATCACGTGCCTGGAGACTGTATTTGTGAGCCTAGGATACTCATTTTATTCTGTATTTTGTCAGAGAGATCATCTCTCCTGCGGCCAGTGTTACTACAGTTCAAAAGAAGGAATGCCAATTGAAACATTCCAACCTTGGTAGTGGCTTTGCTGCTGTTGCTGCAGTCCTACTATGCATGAACCTGTGAGGCTTTGGGTCCCGCGTTTAGGTCAGTCGTGGCCTACTCGAGTTAGTGAGCCATAGTCTGGCTTCTGCTGTACACTTGTTCTAATTCGTCTATAGGTTAGTGCGTTATGGCTGTCAGGTCCCTTGAGTGCTCCTGTCATACCATAGGGTTATTTGCATATGAGCATCAGTAAACATATAAACAAACTCTTCTCCACTCGTACATCACCGCGGTGCTGAAGTAGGCCTAATGGCAAAATAATAAACATGCAGATAGTATGTATATGTCACGGTCCTCTAACTATAGGGTTGCATATCTGTATTCTTCATGTAGATGGGTGTGTGTGTGTGTTTGTGATGTGCGGATGGTATGTGTGCTTCATGTCTAACGTGGCTCCGTCGTCATGAGGTCTCTAATGACAAGTGATGTGGCTTCTCAGTGTTTAGTCTATTCGGTCCATTTTGTCATCTCCAGCTCTGTCTTGAGCCTCTTCATTCATTCTGGGTAGGATCCGCACTACTGCAGGGTTATAGGGCCTGATGGTTGAGAATCTTTCATGGTCATTTTCCATTGTGGGAGCAGAAGGAATGGGTTTAAGTTCATATGATCGACAACCATATGTTCTCAGGCATTTCTTCATGCTGAAGAGTCTCCTGGGACTTGAGGCACGTTCTGCTTTCCCCTCTTCACTCCACAGTGCACACATAGGCCAGGAAAACTTCCATTGTGGTGTATCTGTGCCTTAAGACATATGGCTTGGTAAATGGTCATGTTGTGCAGAATTTGACATGCCGGTGTGAATTGGCACACGCTGGCACATAATGAATGCTGCGCATGAGGTATTCAGGCATTGGGACTTAAGGATAGCAATTGCTCTGACTGTTACTCTTCTTGCTTTCCTTTGTGCCTGAGTGTACATCATCTCTGCAGGCGCCTTTGGATTCAACCTGTGACTCATGATGTATGTCCTCAGGAGGCATCCACTATCTCATATGGAACAGGCACATTACACATCCTTGGTGCATGTGCCACAATAGATGGTCTAATGATGTGATCATATACCAGACTGGTCTTCCAGTATGCCTTGTGATTTGCATGTGTGGTTATGCGTTGATGTGTACAGAGCTTTCATAAGCCACACATTTGTGTTTCTTGCTACTGTGTCAAGCTGCACCTGAACACTGGCAATGTCAAATCTTCATTAATCATGAGAATACTATGGCATGTGAATGCTTGCATTTGTGAGCAATCAGTGTTGCATCCGACCAAAATGTTAATTGTTTGCTCTTGCAGGGTTCACAAGCAGATGTAGATTAATATGTGGATCCTGTATTGGGATTGGAGTCCCATCTATAGCCTACGTTGTATTCAACATCCCTTCAATAATTAGAATTCTTATTTGGTTCAACACTGTTCTTCTAGGCATGTCTAGATAGAGGTGGTGCAAAACCAGCTGTCTGTGTGATCCTGCATCACACAGGCAACTAATTAACACTGGCCAATTGTCTGATTTGTCCCTGGAGCAAATATGTGCAATGTTGTGATTTTAATTAGGGCACACATGCCCTCCCCCCTCCATGTGGTACCATTGAGATAAAATGCCTTGTCACCCAATATGTCCAGTACCACTTCAGGGCAGAAGTGATTTTCTTTCTTCCCATCCTACATATATACACCATCACCTCACCCTGCTTATTACACTCCTTTGGACACAGCTGGCTGCTCATACCCTTGCACTGTAAATGATGAAGCCTCCATCAGACATCTTACGTCACTTTTGCCTCCCAAAGAGATACCTGCTAAAAGGGGCCCCAGAAGGTGCTGATGTTGGGCCTTTTTAAGAAGAGCTCAAAGCTGGTCTTATTTCTGGGAGAAAAGACTTGCTCTGGTGCTTACACATTCAATCACAGGTGGTAAACTAGCAATGGAGCATTTTTACTACTGTAGCACACCCTTCCGAAGGTGCAGTGGGAAGTTCTTGAGGGGTGTTTGCTACCTGCTTGTCATGGTATTTCCCCATTTCCTAATGGACAATATTCCACTTCCAGTTGTATCCTTGTATTCATACTAGCAATTGTACCACCCTTTCCACAATGGGTTCCTATAAAAAATGGGGACATTTTGTATTCTGCTAGTCCTCTACCAAGGTATCACCACACACACCCACACCCCTACTTCAAAAGGAACTATACTGAATGAGGCAAGACTGCTTCCTTATACCATGGAAATGAAAATCAACCTATTTGCTTTTGGAAATCAGACAGCCCTGCAAGAGGACCTCTTCTGGGATGAAGCCAACTTTCAATTACATTTCTAACAGGACTTGCACCTTTTTTTAAACTTATATCCTTCCATTTGATATTTTCTCTACTCTTGACCATCACAGTGGCTTTTGTTTTGTTTGTTTTTCTTGGTGTGCATGCTAATCAGAGATTCTGATTTGCGACGTTGGGTCGTAAACCTGAAATGTCCACAGAGAGATAAAGAAAAGTGTACTGTGGTGGAAGCTTTCATTCAATTAACCTTTCATTTGGCGGGCAAACATAAAAACAAGCAGCAGCACAGCTCAGAATACCATTATGCAAAATACCCAAACGTAATGTTTCTTGACTCTTCTGAAATGTACATGCAAGAAGGCGACTCTTTCGAATTGTTTGTGCATTTGGCCTTGACTCTCAGAGTAGAATGTCTCTTGAGTGTCTAAAACCAGTATTATTTTGTATATATATAAATAGCCTTATAATACATGGCCGCCCATAATATTTCTATACAAGTCTGCAAATATTGTTCTTATTAGAGGCTAGTTGTGACATTACATCACACTGCTCTGTAATCAGTTATTATGCTTCAGTTGTGACATCACAATGCCTGCTGCTTGAGCCAGATAAAAAGTAACATTCCAGCTGTCACTTCAGAACTTAATCACATTCCTTGCTTGCAGAACAGTTTTCTTTGAAACTGTACAGGCAGTAATTAACAAGGAACTATTTATGGTAGATTGTTTAATGTGTGCACTGTAGGATACTAATACATTTGAGCAAGAATCTGCATGTTTTTTTTTAAAGCATAATATGAACACGTGTTTTCAATACATTTTATTAAACTGTTTAAACTGTTTTTCTGCAACACATTAGAAGCTGCATGTTAGCTTTTTTAAATCCAAACAAATTCTACATTAATTATATGGATCACCAACTGTAAGAACTCTGACATTAGATGAAAGCAAGTGGCCGGGTTGTAAAGGAGATGACAGTGTGTGGCCATGTGTTATAGGGAATAAAATACAAGTCCCTTTGGAGTTCTGTTACCTTATAACGGAACTCAGCCTTCGGCCTTGTTCTTCTGTTTGGTCAAAGGACTCCTCAGTCCTTTGCAATATGCTTATAACATTCGGCAGGGGTTACTTTATCCCACATTTAGCTCAGGGCTGGTGACAATGGAAGTTGGTGTAGCCTTTGAGCTATAGGTATTATCCTGAGCATAATGAAGGATGATAAAAGGGGCTAAACAACACATCATTCTGCAACAGTCTGCATCGACATGCTGTAAGGCTATTAGCAACCAGGATGACCACCTAGGCGGTAGATGTTCATTTCGGAAAATGTTTTCACACTACGAAAGCTCAGCTGCAACATACTCGCCTTGGAAGCAAGACGACAATAAGCAACACAGGTTCGATCCCCGGGTCCGTGCTTAGAAACCTCTGGGTATTCAAGCGCGTTATAAATGTGCAACTAAGACAAAACAAACAAACAATTACGCAGGTAAAAAACAAACAATTCCTGTAACAGTGCCTCGATGCCTGCCGGCTGTGTGAGCGCAAAAAATGCAATAAAAAATAAATACATAAAATGTGCCAGGAGTGCAATCATGTTTCCCACATCAAAAATAACCTAAAATATAGACAATGGAGGCTTTTGGTCTTGAGAGGAAACACCCTCTCGCTGGCTCTGTGGCAGAGGAAGTTCCACGTAGGACACTGTAAAGACCAGAGGGGAGGTCTGTACTTCTGCTCTCTATATGGCAGAAGAGAGGCACAGAGGACCCCAGCCAAGATTCTCTATCATTGGTACGTGGTTGAGCAATCAAGGCCTGGCTTCTCAGGAGGTGTTGCAGGCTGGTTCTTAAGTACAGTGTAGTCCCCAAGCACCCACAAAGGAATGTCCGCACACTGTATTAGTTAAAACACAGTCTTTATATAATTAATATTCAAGGTTATGTACAATATCACGATAACTCATTTTGTACTCGGTTATCTATAATGGCAAATAAACAATTCTATGTGGTACCGCTATTACTATTAGATCTCATTAAAGTGCATCAACTGTACGGTTACATGTCACACAAATCAGTTCGTAAAGGAAACCAACAATAGATATAAGAGGAAAGCAGTTGGTTAGAAAAATAGGCAGAATACTGACCCCGTTTTACCTAGACACAGTTCTGTGTGGAGATCCCTCACCTGGGCAACCTGTAGAATAAAGATATATCACAAGCCCAGTCCATATATTGTTCACAAGAGTCTTCCCAATAGTTCAGCAACCCCAAAGTACCTGGTGTTGTAGAGTTCCTCGTCGGGAAATCGATGGCCCTTCTTGAGTGCACTCCCTTTAAGGCAGGAGCCACGGGTCGTCGAACGTCCGGCGATGAACACAGTGAACTACGGTGGTGAATTGGCAGCTTCGTTCCTAGCAGTGCTCGTCAACGGGGAAGTGTAAACGTCCTGCAAGGAAGAGGCGTGCAGGGTACCTCGATGTCGATAGTTCGGGACCGCAGAGTTTGAAGAACTGTGGCCCAGCAAGGGCGTCGAGTCGTCGGTGTCTCTGTGGTGTTTGGGTGGTGGGAAACCCACTGGCAGATGCTCCTCGGCGCGTCGATGGCCTGGCCTTTTCTGGCGGGATAAGGCAGGCGGCGGTGCTGACAAGTGTGTCCGTGAATCGAATGTTCTTAGGCAACAGGAGCACAGCGGCTCCGGTCGGTGACGGCAGTCATCGACGGTGGCGGACAACAGTCCAGGCGCTTCTCTTTGGTTTCCGCGGCGGTCCCCATCTCTGATCGGCAGCCTGTCGTAGGTCTGTCTACCAGGGAGCTTTGGCAAAGATCAGCTGGTGCACAATGGTCCCTCGTAGCCTGGGAAGAGGGCACCTTACCAGGTCCTCTCTTGGTCAGTCCTTCGAGACACAGCAGCTTTCAGATTGATGAAGAAGGGCAACAGCAATTCTTCTCTTCCAGCAGAGTTTCAAGGTTAAGCTTCAATTTAACTCCAGTTACTCTTCGTAGTGGACTTCAGCTTCTGAACATGAATTCTAGCAGTGAGAAGCCCCCAGATATACTAGTTGATCTCCCATTCATTCTGCTGGGTCACACTAAAGCAACCAATTGGTCAGAAGGGCATTCATGCAGGCAGGCATCGAATCAGGTGCATAGTGCATTCAGGCCATTCACTTCTCCCCAGACACTCACAACAATGTATGTGTATTGGGACAAGTACCCAGCCATTCAACACTACACACTGCATTCATACCAGTTTCGGGCAGGGCTGTCTCAGTCATTGTGTCAACCACCAGATACTAGACAGCCACAAAACAGAATGCGTATTTGTCACACACTCCATTCACCCAGGTCCCACAACATACAGTCACTGGTAAGGCTCCAGACAGTCTGGCCTGGACTTCACAACAACACCATATATGGAACTTCCACCCAACAGCCAGTCAGGGGGAAGGGAGAGAGTCAGGGCTTCCTAGTACTTTGGGACAACAAGGTAACAGGCAATAGAAAGCAAGAGGCCACAGGAGCCATCTTGTTTCCTATCAGGAATCAACTGATTCAAATGGCAGGGCCTGAGTATCCCAAAATAGAGGATACTCAGAGCACCTGTAAAATTCAGCAAGGAGCTGCCACCAGCCCATATCCTGCTCTGTGGGCCACACACAGGTGCCCAAAAACATACAATAGGGGCACAGGGCTGTACCCCCACCCATGGGTGCTATAAGGGTATCCCATGGCTCTGTACACCAATCCAAAAGAGAGAGCCTCACCGCCAGAAGTCCTACATGAACTCCTGCACCGAAAACACGACAGAACACACGATTAAAAACAGTTAAGTTCAAGGATACGGAGGCCCTGTCCCTCCGATGTATTTCCAGCATCCCAGACACGTACAGCTGCAAGCGGGGAAGACCACAAGAGAATATGCCACTGACATCTGGAATAAAGGCATGTGGTGTGATAGCTACCAATTATGAAAACATTCAAAGCAAACTTTATTTCCCTTAGTCAACAAACAACTTAAATGAGTGTCTTCTCATAAAGTCCAGTGTTCTCTTTAGCTGGTTCAGTGTTCTCTTCTCTTAGCTATCTCTTGCTAGGCCTACCTCTTTGTGTCTGTTTCCATTCTGTTTGCTGTTTCTTTTTGTCTCTCAGCTGGTATTTCCTAAAGCTAGCTGTGATCAGGCTTAAGGGTTCATCATTACTTGGCAAGCCTAGATTTCGCTCTCTTGGAATATCTAAATATTCCATCCTTCTTACGGGACACCGGCTATTGTTTCCACTCCCACTTGAGGATTCTCAATGTCACATTCTTTGCCTTGAATGACAACTTCCAATAAACACTTCGGGTTTGGTTTGGTCAGTACCTTTCTTAGCACCTGTGAAGCATCTGTATTACAACTCTCCATATACACTTCTTTAGTCACTTTCCCGCTCCTGCCTCTTTCATCTCTCTGGGGGGTGACACCACCCACTCCCTGATGCAGTGCTATGGTCAGTATCGTGAGGATCACATGGTCAAACTCCAACATGGGGCCAAGGAGCAGCTGCTCACTGCATTGTCTCTTTCCATGTAATAATGTCCACGCAAAAATGTCCCCTGACAAAAAAATAGCTATTTTCTGGGGCGAAACTATTACATTGAACATGCGGGGGAAACCCCTGCAACCCCTGTTTTTTGTTTTTTAATGGGAGCAGGGGACATCCCCGCAACCCGTCACCATAAATAATGTCACCATATATAATGTCGCCAATGTCTTTTCCCGGCGACATTATGTATAGGGACATTATGTATGGGGACATTATTACATGATACTGCATTATCTTCAAAATGATATGTCCCTTTTAAGAATGCCCTGTGTATAGAAGAGAGCATTGCCACTTTAATATTCCCTTATCCCAGACCCTGTGGTGGAGAAACTGTTTCATTTTTTCCAAGCAAAGTGTAATTTTGAAATAGCGATGGTATCGCTTGCGGGCAGTCAAACAGACACGCTGTTCCGAGGCAGAGTCCCCGTCAGAGTGGCACATGCTAGGCCTCTTCTGCATGGAGATCACAAGCTGCCATGCATGTGGGAGTATCGGACAGGCTCCAGCATGGTTGTGTGGCTTATAGACCCCAGTCGAGAAGGCAAGGCACACCTGCTGCCTTATTCAGACACAACTGAAGTCAAACGCTTGCTGAGATATGGCCATATGCACATAGACAAAAGAAGACAAAAAACACCCTCATGTGTACACCTGCATAGTTTCATTCCATTTTGTGACTTTGTGTGATGTTGGCAGGGGTTTAAGTTGTTTTTTTGTGCAAGTTCTGAGTCGGTTTCAATAGAAGGTACACATATGTTTCATGAATGTGTTCCCTATTTGGGAATTTCCTTTGTATGCAATTAGGTAAGCTCCTATCCCATTTAGGGGCATAGTATTGCCACACTGGGTGGCCCCTTTCCTTTGCCATATGTACTGTACATACTCACATAGATTTCCTTGACCATTCTGTAAGCGCTCTAAGCATTCTAGTACTCTTAGTACTTCCCTCTGCCTCTGTCCCTCTTACATGGCATTGTTAGTGTTACAGGATACTAGGTGCAATTCTTCGGTGTGCAGTCATAATGTCGAAAAAATAATGTCGAATTACAAAAATGTCGAAAACATAATTTTTTTTATTTATATGTTTTTTTGGATTCCGGGGGTAAAAAAAAAGGGGTAAACAAAAAAAAAATACAAAAAAGGGGGATTGGGGGAACCCCCCATTTCGAACAAAAAGCAACTAAAAAAAGAAATTCAACATTTTTTTTTTCGACTTTATTTTTTAGACATTTTGACTTTCGACATTATGACATACGACTTTATGACTATAAACCTATTAGTCTCTTAGTGCTCCTAATGATTTTTTCTCTCTGTCTCTGGCGTGGCATTGGGGAGTCTCTGGACCACACATCCCATCATACATCTTTCGATTCTTGCCCCTGGCTCAGTTCACCTGCTCTCAAAGTGACGGTCTATGCTGTGTACTCCAGGGTGCTTGCCTCGTGTCTTCCATACTCTTTGAACTTTGGCGTTTTCTTGTTGAGTCTCTTTCACGCTCAGCATCATGGCATGGTCATGCCGAGTCTCTCTTTCCCACTCTTTGGTGTTGTCTCATCACAGTCTCTCTTCCAGCACTTTGACACCATCTGCAAAAGTTCCTCTTGCTCTCATGACTCCATCGTTCTCTCTCACCTTGTCCTAAAATACAGGCTCAATGTCGGAGTCATTACTTTCTCTTTGTGCACTCCTCCCTTCCCTCAACATTGTTTTATTTGTATGCTGCACTTGGCATTAGCAAGTCCCCCCCAGGAATGTGTTAATCGTCTGCTCTCACTAAGTCAGCTGCATGGATAAGCTTGCGCGGGGTAATAGTTCTAAGCATTCGGGGACTGCAACGCTGTAGAACGGCCACTCATCCAGTTGTCTTGAGCAGGCTGTACCTCAACATTCATCAGTAGGATACGGTCAGTCCTTTGCACTTCAGGCTCCCTCAATCTGTCTTCTCTTGTCGGAATTGAAACAATATTATGCCTCCTATCACAACAATTGTATGTGTATTGGCCTACGCCAAGTTGCCTAAACATCATATGCGAACAAACTCCACGGCAAGGTCTTGACCTTAGAGAAAGTAATGTAAGTCGCCATCTTGGATTTAGCCGCCATTTTAGGTTCTCTTGTTATATGGAAGTCACCCTGAACATCAAAATGGAGGCCGAATGACATTCTGAGTAAGATTCTGGCTGTTGTGACCTCCGTACACATGAATAATTAATATGCCTGCAGGCCACTTGTCGGGGTCGCAAACTGAGACCTTGTCCTACCGTTGACCTATATGTAAATGTACAACTATATCAGTGAAACTAATCAATATGCATATATTAAAGGATTGACCTGGCAAGGAACCCATAGGCCCGGCTCCCAGAATGGTTAACCCGCGAGAGGGTTGGCAAAGGGCTGGACAAACAGTATAAAAGACCCAAGTATTCCAATGTGCGGTCTCTCTCACTAACGCATTGAACTCTCGTTGAAGTTCGTTATGTTACTCTGAGAGCCGAATAGCTATCCGTTTGTCAATTGACTTTGGTAACTGCTGTAGCTTTTAAATAAAGCACTTGTATGTTCTTTGTAACCTGTGTTGGTGTGTTTCTTTCTGGGCTTCCCGGCCTCATATTATTTTTATGTTTTCACAGTTGGCGCCCGAATAGGGACCCTCAAGATTGATGCCGGATCATTGAAGGTTGACGCAGACTATCGAATCGGGATCGGACGGTGTGATACTGCGGGCCCGACCGAACAAGACGCGATACCGCGGCAGCGCTGCACGATCCGATCCTTGGACGATAGTCGTGTGGTCTGACACAGCATCTTGACGAGGGTCCATTTTTGAGGCGGGCAGATTTGTCAAAACCACCAAACACAAGGTAAAATTCGTTAGGTAAGTTCTTTGGTAAACCGTACGGTCCTCCTTAGGTTTGGTCAGGTGCAGTCGTGACCCGGCTCTTAATTTAACCCTGACAATTTGAATTTGGCGTATTGTATCTGCAGACGCAATTATTGACCAGGTAACACCAGTTTTTTGTGAAATGCCTGGGAAATTGTCTAGCTGCTTTAGGGCTCTGTTCCGCAGCAATCGACAATCTTTGGAATTTAGCCACCCGGCACCTCAGGAGGGGTCGCCGGCATGTACTATGTACTGTAAGTATGGCATTGGAAGTATAGTATTTAATGATATTTGGCACAGACAAACCAGACATGCCTCCGAATTTCAGTGGCCAATCAATGGTAGTTTCGATATCCCCCGTATTGAATACCTAAAAAAGAAAGCCAGACCTGCAGCATTTGATGTTTTGCAGAATTGGAAAAAAGAAGCGTTGCAGTAGCTTAAAAGTAGGGATAAACATGCACGCCGTCATAAAACAAATGCAGAAAAGGCGTTGTTATATGATAAGGAAAAACATTCGGAGTCAGTTAAAAATATGATAGGGCTTTCTCACTCGGTATCCAGAAAATGTATCCCTCTAAGATTTCCATGTTTCTGAAGAATTTATTGAAAAATTGTTAAACGAACGCAGGCCTGGTGCCTCTGCGCCACCTCCGTATGATCCTCTCCCTGGTGCTCTGCCCATCCCTGCTGTTATTCCTGCTGTCATTCCTGTTCCCACTGTACAACCTACTGTTCCTATTCCTCCAGTTGTTGCTCCTCCACCTATCGTACCACCCCTCCCTCTTGCGCCGATAGTTGCACCCTCATTGAATTTGCCCACACCCCCGCTCCCGAGTGGTTCTGTATTGACTGAAGTTAATCGGGGTGCGGGGTCAAAGATTGTCACTCGAAATACTGTTTCTGCAGACAAGAAACAGGAATTATTTGCATGGGCTAAGCACTGTATGGAGAAAGGTGATCAAGTTAATGTTTTTCCACATTATCAGATATGGGCAATTTTCCCAGGAAAAATGTTTTTATCGAAGGTTTGGGCACTCATTTATGTGTAATGTGGGGTAGATTACATAATACGGATCTCCCACAAGGGGTGAGGGATCTGAATACTTTAGCACTTTCGAGGGACACAGAGGAGAAAGTACATGGTCATGTTGAGAGATTGTTTGAGTATAGGAGGGACTTTGAAAGATTACGGGATGAGGATAGTGAAGACGACAGTATGTATGTACAGAAACGGTTCCTTCCGTGTCGTAGATCGGCCCCTGAGGAAGTACGAATTTGTACCAAAGATGCGATTCGATGGATCTCGGATTCATCGATACCGCCGGATGAAGTATATGACACGTATAGTCAGTATACAGTAGAAATGCAGTGGAAGGTGATTCAGGTAATGGTACAGTAGCTGCAGGAAGAATGTGTAAGGAAGAAGGTTAGTTGTCCTATAGAGTTATTGGGTATTTGTAAAAGAGCTTTTTCACCCGACACTTCTTCGACTGCCTTAGCGCTCGACCTGGCTCTGTTGCTTAGTAAGCGGTCGGAGTTACCTATATCTCAGTTGCCTATGAGAGAGGTTCCTCCGACATTTGTTCCAAAGGTTGAGATTCCCGCTAACGCTGGTGCACCCGCTGTGGACATCCCTGCACATTATGTATCGCAATTTATTCACATCCCATTTTCACGACAGGAAGTGAACACTATTAGACAATCAATTCCCGATATTAGGAAAAACCCGACAGGATTCTACAAAGAGATAGAGTCCGTTTTGCAGTCCTCTGTGTTCACCTTAAGTGATATTGACTTGCTATTCCCTGTACTCCTGCCCGTAGATTTATGGAAGCAGGTTCGAACAATAGATGATGTGCCAGGGTTAGGAGATACGTGGGCTAACATGACTAGGTTTGATCTGGGAAAGACCAGCTGGTGAGAAACCACCTCAGGTAATACAAAATTGAAAACCATAATTCCTGAGAAAAGAATTATTTGGGACAAGTTTACGGCCTGTGTTCAAGGAAAAACTGAAGGTGCCACCGAATTCTTTAATAGATTCGAACAGGTATTCTCTGACTTCAGTGGACAGGACTTGGGCACAGAGTCTGGGAAAAGGTTGTTTGTTGACAAATTTGTACGTGGATTGTTGCCCGACATCCAGTCACAGATTATGTCCTCTGAGAGCGCTTGGCAGGTGAAATCCCAATCTGAAGTTTTGCACATGCCTCAGTATTATGAGAACCATGTTAATAATGAAAAAGAGAAAATAGAGAAGAGGAAAGGAGATTTGAAGACTAAAGTATTGTTACAACAAATTGTTAGAAATCCCAGAGGAGGTACTTCACAGATCAGAGGTCAGTATGTCCCGAAAGGAAACGCTCCTTTGGGTCCTGTGAATGTTAATGAATGTGCCTATTGCCGCCAGGAAGGTCATTGGCGAGCACAGTGCCCCGTCCTTCCCCAAAGGTCAAACAATGCATTTGGGAGTATGGGTAGACGACCTCGAGGTCGCCCCGGAGCGGGGGGCCCTGATAGAGGTCAGTTCTCGCAAGATCCTCAGCAACCTTTTTCACGGGAAAATCAGACTTCGAGTGTGGACACAAGAAACATATTTGATCACCCTTCTGCTGCCTATCTTTCTGAAGAGCTTCCTTCTGATGACATTTTATTTTGTTAGGACTGCCCGAAGCAGGGTTTGGAACCTTCACCTATTCCCGTTAATCAGAAAGGTTCCTACGTTGAATTGTTAGTGGGGAAATGGAAACATCAGTTTTTGATAGACACTGGAGCACAGAAGTGCTCCATTGATCATTCCGGGGTTCCAAACATTCCACTGTCAGGGCGAACAAATGTTTCTGTAGGGTTTTCTGGTATACCAATTGCTTTCCCGGTTTCTTCGCCGGTGTCTGTTTCTTTGGGTCCCTTCGCGGACCATTGTCCCTTCCTCCTGACTTCGAACTGTGGAGAGAATTTGCTGGGGTTAAACTTGTTGAAGAAATTGAATGCAGTAATTCATTGTTCCTCTGACGGAGTGCGACTGACGGTTTCACCACAGCAACTTCCCAATTCTCAGTTTCTGACTTGATCATTGCCTCCCGAGTTTAGCGTTGTTCCGGAATGTTTGGGGGCGGTTGACGACAATGATGTCGGGGTGCTACAGATCAAACCCGTTAAAATATTTTTGAAACATGGAGTTAAACTACCACGCATTCCGCAATATAAAATATCAGTTGAGGGCGAGCGTGCTTTGAAGTGCATTGTCTCCGATTTTGTGCATCGAGGGGTGATTGAAGAGATTGCAGGTAGTTTATGTAACAGCCCGATTTTGCCTGTATACAAGAAAGGCGACAATGCAATCCCATACCGTTTCATAATTGATCTTCGTGCTATTAAAAAAGTTGTCGCCCCACAATTTCCAATTGTGCCTGATGTAACAACAATACTAACAATGATCCCTGCTACAGCTATGTACTTTAGTGTTGTGGATCTAAAGAATGCTTTCTTTAGTATTCCTATACACAAGGGGAGTATATATTTGTTCGCGTTCACCTTGGGGGGACGTTCGTTCCCATTTACTTGTGCACCTCAAGGGTATACTGAAAGTCGAAGCATTTATAGTAGAGCTTTGAAAGAGCAGCTTGATACCCTTGAATTGCCACCTACTTGTACACTGCTTCAGTATGTCGATGACTTGCTTTTAGCTGCAGATTCTGAAAGTGCTTGTAAAGAAGGCACTGAATTGTTGCTTGTTCATCTGGCTAAAAACGGTCATAAAGCTTCGCTAAAAAAATTTCAATATTGTTGTCTGGAGGTCGCCTATTTAGGCTACCTCCTGTCAAAGGAGGGGAGAAGATTGAAACCTGAAAGAATAAAACACATTTCTGGCATGTCTGTTCCAAATACACAGAAGGACGTCAGAGCCTTAATAGGTATGGCTTCTTACTGTAGGTTGTGGATCCCGAACTTTTCACTAGTGCTAAAACCGATGTTGGCTTTGATGAAGAAGGGCATTTCTTTGCCGCTGCCATGGAAATCGGAACATTAACGATCATTTGAGCTTCTCAAAACTGCGTTATGCTCTGCACCGGTTCTGGGTACTCCAAATTATGACAAGGCCTTTGTGTTGTTTGTACATGAATATGATGGATGTGCGTTGGCTGTGTTAACACAGGAACACGGATGGAAGAATAGGCCGCGCAGCTACTACTCTCCGCCCTTGATCCTGTCGCATGCGCTTTGCCAAGATGTTTGCGAGCTGTCGCTGCTGCTGCCGCGTCTGTAAAACAGAGTGAGGGAATGGTCCTAGGCCACGACTTAATTTTGATGGTACCTCACTCTGTAGATGTCCTATTGAATAAAACCCAAACGCAACACCTCACCTCTGCACGGCTGACAAGGTATGAATTAATTCTGTTTGCCCCTCACATTCAAATTAAGAGGTGTTGTGTTCTTTATCCGGCTGAACTTCTACCTTTCCCGCAAAATACTGTTTGCGGTGACGAAGAATTACATGACTGCCTGTATACCACTGAACAGGAAACGAAGGGCATGATAGACCTTATAGATACTCCTTTGGGTAATGCAGAAGGGGAGCTGTTTTGTGATGGCTCCTGCTTCAAACTCCCCGGTGGTACATCTACAGCTGCTTCCTCAGTTACTACGTTGAGTATGGTTGTTGAAACTAAGAGAATTCCGCATAACTCTGCGTAGGCCGCAGAGATTATAGCGTTGACCCGAGCTTGTGAACTCTCCAAAGGACATATAGTAAACATATATACTGACAGCCAGTATGCCTTTGGGGTGGCTCACAACTTCGGGAGGCTCTGGTCGGAAAGAGGGTTCCTAACCTCACATGGGACCAAGATTCAGCATGGTCCCCTGATAGTGCAATTGCTCTCGGCACTTTCACTCCCTAGGCAGTTAGCGATCATGAAATGTGCAGCACATCGTAAGGTCATAGATGATGTGGGAAAAGGGAACGCTTTTGCTGACCAGATAGCCAGGCAAACGGCCACAGACCTTAGCGCAGACATGTATGCTCTAAGGGAAACAAGAGATGCCTATGTAATGGATGAGGTTATCGGGTCTGTGCGAGATATCCAAACTGATGCCACAATAGAAGAATCTAAAAGGTGGGCTGAAGGGATGGGGAAACTGGATGACGATGGGTGTTGGGTGGATACATCTGAAGGGAAATGGTTTCTCCCTGATTCATATTTGCTGGCAATGGTTACGATGGCACACGGTCCTACGCATGTGTGATCAACAGATCACGAAAATGTTAGAACTAGTCTGGGTGAATGATAAAATTTTGAAGATTGCACAGCGACATGTTCAGAATTGTATGATTTGCTTACAGCATAATGTGGGGAAGGGGACCGTAACTCCAAGGGGTAGCTTTGGGCCCCCTTCTGTTCCTTTTGAAGTCATCCACTTTGATTTTATTGAGATGGAACGGTCTAACAATCCAAAACATGTTCTTGTGATTATTTGTGCCTTTAGTAAATGGGTTGAGGCTTTCCCCGTTAAGGATGCTACTGCCATTACCACTGCAAAGACTATGGTAAAGGAATTCTTTCCACGATTTGGGCTACCTAGGGTAATTTGGTCGGACAATGGTCCCCATTTCGTTGCAGCAGTAATTTTGCAGATATGCACAGCGTTACACATTGAAAAATGATTTCACTCAGCTAGGCATCCTCAAAGTGCTGGGTTGGTAGAGAGACATAACGGTATCCTAAAGAATAAGCTTGCAAAAACATGTGCCGGCACCAAACTGAAATGGCCAGATGCCTTACCTATTGTATTGTTAGCCATGCGTACTACACCTCAAACTAAGACTGGGCTCTCTCCATTTGAGGTAGTGATGGGGAGACCTGCTAACATTTGGGGCCTTCCGAAGCCCAAAACCTTTAGGGAGGTAGAAAATGTATTGCTTGTAGACTACTATAACCAGTTGACTAAAAATCTGTATCTCATTTATCATCAGGTCCAATCAGCTTTACCTGTACGGTTTACGGGCCAAGGACACGACATTCAGCCTGGAAGTTGGGTCCTAGTGAAGGCCTACGAAAGGTCTTCCTGTCTCGCGCCTCGCTGGCGGGGACCCTACCAGGTACTATTGGTCACCCAAACAGCAGTGCGGGAGGCTGGAAAGAAGCATTGGATCCACGCGACGCATGTCAAGAAACGTCCTCACCCGACGCCACACGCTACAGAAGAAGCAGAACCCCTCGCTGATGCTATAATCTCTGATCCTGGAGTAGCAGACAGCGCTGTGAGTGCGTCTGAGAATTTCTCTGAGCCCGTGGAGCTTGGGGAACAGTCCATTTTATCTCCGCACTCTTTGAAAAGGTCACTTCCGGAAAACACAGTTTCAAGTTCTGCAACTTCCGTCGCCTCTGCTACGTTGCTTCCCTCAGGAAGTGACGTTACCCTATTTCCGGATGAAACAGTACTGGGTACCACCAGGTACGACCTTCGACGAAGAAAATAGAACTACGGCACAGGTCTTTCCTGTGCATCTGAAAAGAAGAAGTGATTGAAAGTTTTCTCTTGTAAAAGAAAGTTATTTTTTGACCAAAAGGAAAAAAAAGGGATTCTGCTGGCTAGGGTTGGGAAAGGACTAAGAAGTCACGCGACCGTAGTGTCGCCAGCAACGAACATTGGGGTCGTCGATTGAGAAACTACGATGCCTGCCACCTCCACTGCTGCTGCTCGCATTGGACTTGTAAATAAGGGGGTGACCAACTCAGATAACGAACAATGTGCCTGGGCCCCGAAAACGTATTGCTGTGTTGTGTTAATAGTAATAGGAATTTGTATAATTACCGCTGTAGGACTTTGGTACTTCGAAGAAATTTATCCTCTAAAACCTCTACTGCCAATTGAGATTGTACCTACTGCTTTGACTCCCTCGGAACACCTTCACACTTTGTCACCTAGAGACTACCAGCATAGACGAAAGTACCATAATAACACTTTAATGATAATAATGAATGCAACGCAGACCATTTTTAATAAGAGTAATTGCTGGATTTGCACCCATTCACCGCAACATGGGAACAAGGGGCTAGGATGGTATGTTCACCCTTTACCTTTAACGACTGCTTGCTATGCCTCTCTTAGAGCACTATTCTTTGGCCGTTGGAATGATAGCATCTCAGGGAACTTTGATGGAACTAATTTAAATAATTTTGAGAAACGTGAATTGACTCCCCTGGGATGCTCGCTTTTTGCAAATAGAAGTAAACCTAATGTTGCTTCTATTAGGCCATCTGATAAACTATCTCTTCCTTTTCAAATTCTAATTTCCTTTAAAATGGCTCCAATAGGCAATAAGGACGCTGTGCCTCCTTCCTACTCTATTAATCATAGCCCCGATTCATTCCCCTTTTGTGTACAAAGAAATGACACTCGGTCAATGGGAGAATTTGAAGGTTATGTGAACATTGTGAATTTGACCGGGGAGAACAGGCCTCTGTATGTAGGGGGGCCTGTCTATTTCGTTTGTGGTAGTTCAGCATTTCTCTGGTTGCCCAAGGATTGGCAGGGAACCTGTTATTTAGGAATCCTGTTACCTGGGGTATTTATAGCTAGTACATTGGAAGTTTCTAAGGCTCGCCCACGGTGGGACGAGAACGGAGATACCCCTGGGCAAGTATTGGGAGATATAGCAAAATCAGTTGTGCCATTTTGGGGACAGATAGCAAATTCTGAAAATATTAGGGGACTAGCAAGGGTACTGGAGAGAACCATCCACCGGACCATGGATATACTCTACAATATGACACTAGAACAGAAAGCAATAAGATTGGTAGCACTCCAAAATCGGATGGCATTAGATGTCATCCTGGCAGAACGTGGTGGATTATGCAAATTAGTGGGGTCCGCTTGCTGTGTTTTCGTACCAGACTCCTCACCGGCAATTTTTAAAGCAATACAGAACTTGCACATCCTTAGTTCTGAACTGCATGTTCCTGTGGGAGATTGGAATATTAGCGCCTGGTTCTGGGATTCTTTACGATCCTGGGGTTGGAAGGTGCTTTCTGTTATACTGGTTATTTTGGGAATCCTGCTTTTCCTTTGTTGCTGTTTCCAATGTCTACCTAGTGTATGTGCAATGCTAGGAGGATGTTGTGCTCAAGCAGTGAGCACATTAGGGCACAAAATGTATGCCCCAGACACAGCATCTAAAGATTTTGTGTTACAAGAGGTTCTGATGAACGTCCTAATGGCTATAGACATTACAGATAATGATTCAGGATGTATGGATGACAATGCATGGCGTTATTTACAGAAGTATTAGAAATGATATTAGCACTTTGCATAGGCCTAAAGGAGGGTTTGTCGGAATTGAAACAATATTATGCTTCCTATCACAACAATTGTATGTGTATTGGCCTACGCCAAGTTGTCTAAACATCATATGCGAACAAACTCCACGGCAAGGTCTTGACCTTAGAGAAAGTAATGTAAGTCGCTATCTTGGATTTAACCGCCATTTTAGGTTCTCTTGTTATATGGAAGTCACCCTGAACATCAAAATGGAGGCCGAATGACATTCTGAGTAAGATTCTGGCTGTTGTGACCTCCGTACACATGAATAATTAATATGCCTGCAGACCACATGTCGGGGTCGCGAACTGAGACCTTGTCCTACCGTTGACCTATATGTAAATGTACAATAATATCAGTGAAACTAATCAAAATGCATATATTAAAGGATTGACCTGGCAAGGAACCCATAGGCCCGGCTCCCAGAATGGTTAACCCGTGAGAGGTTTGGCCAAGGGCTGCACAAACAGTATACAAGACCCAAGTATTCCAATGTGCGGTCTCTCTCACTAACGCATTGAACTCTTGTTGAAGTTTGTTATGTTACTCTGAGAGCCAAATAGCTATCCGTTTGTCAATTGACTTTGGTAACTGTTGTAGCTTTTAAATAAAGCACTTGTATGTTCTTTGTAACCTGTGTTGGTGTGTTTCTTTCTGCGCTTCCCGGCCTCATATTATTTGTATGTTTTCACACTCTGCCTTTGCTTCTGTACGTCACAGCTTCAGTCAGCTGAACACTAGCAGAAACAACAGACTCAAGGTTTGGCCCCATCCCTTTCTCCCTCAGCAGCAATTCACCCCACTTGACTTGGGGGTGACCAGAGGCATTGCCAGTGGGGGGGGGCTGGAGGGGCTATAGCCTCATGTCTTTTGTTTGTAGCCCCAGATAGAATCTCAGGGACTACAACCAAAAGGCTAGCTAGCCCCGAGTCCTGACAGTCCTGGCATTAGTGTAGCCCTGGATCATTTCCAGACCTAACAACACCCCTGTGTGGCTCATTTAATTTTTCACAACACTCACCCTAACATTTAAGTGTTTGTAACTTTGAGGCATAGTTACTCATTTGGACCGCTTCACATTGAAATTGAATATTAGGTATTATTTGAAATGTGTATTCTAGGTTTTGATAATGTGCTTTGCTCACTAGAACAAGAGTACCATTTGTTTTATGACTACAATATGTAATGTAAGTGAGTACTAGAAACGGACATTGTAACATTCTATAAGAGATGGTTTACAAAGTTATTTCAATCACGTAATGACTTCTTTTTCGTAGCTTCTTTTGTCCAAAGTGCACAGCATTTCGTAAAATAGTCTTCCTATTCAGAGAAGGTCACTCTCAGATTGCAACTGCAGAAATCTGTATTCTCTGAGTAGTAAATCAATATTTACCCGAAAGACGCAAAAAGAGAGAGTGCTTGAGAAATGGGAGAGAGAAGGAGAAAGTGGGATAAAAGTATAGAGGGAGAACGAAAGAGAGAGAGAGTGAGAGAGATGGAGAGGAAGAGAGAAAGAGAAAGAGAAAGAGAAAGAGAGAGGAAGAGATACAGCGGAAGAGAGAGAAAGAGAAACAGAGAAAAAGAGAAATAGATAGAGATACATGCTCCACGCACTGGTCACCTGGTCACCCTTTGAACTCTGGCCCAGGCTCCTGCATGTCCAGTTGCCCTCGCACTGCCTCAGGCTCTCCAGCACTTAAGGGTCTGTATTAGCAACGCTACAGTCCCTTCTCTCTGCACTTATGAGCCACCCACTGGCTGCACTTGTGAGTTAACTGTACATCCCCTCCCCCCTGGTACTTCTCCCCTTCCCTTTTCCCCGAATGTGTGCAATCCGAATAACACAATGCCTAGTAAGATCGTTATGTCGTCCTTCCTTTGTTTCCCCCTTGTTAGGGGTGGACCCCAAGGTGCTGCCGAGCCGCTTTGGGGACCCACTGGAGCGAGTCTGTGGAAGGCCTGACTCCTTCCCTTAGTTCTAATCAAGCACTCCAGGTCCACACAAGAGGCAAGGATAACTGTGGTTTATTATACCAAGCACACCACTGGGATTACATACATGGGCGGGCATCCACAAAGCTCTCTCCGGACCCTAGCTCGCAGGCCAGTTTTGTACAAAAGTGACGTCGTAATTGGCGTCATCACTGGGAACTGTCTCCAAAACCTCTTCTGACTCGAGGCTGTCAAGTAGTAGGTACCCTATAGAGACATATAGACAAACTCAGTTATTGGCCGATACAATGTCTGGTGGTATGCTTAGCCATTCACCTAAAATTGTTACTACAACATAGATATAGTGACTGGACCCCATGATTTGTTGGCAACCCTCACCATCAACCCTGACGGTTATTCACCCTGATTGGATAAACCCCGAGCCCCCAAGCCTGGGACTAAATCTGTTATCAGGCTGTGAACACCTGTGGACAATACTTCGTATACATGTATCAGTGAGGTGCAACTATGTGTCGACATCATACAGTGTGTAGCCCATAGCCTTGCTAAGCACTCTCTGGTTCCAAACGCAGTGTTACGCTGTAGCTTTAATTAAAATGTTGCAGTTATTATCTGCTCAGGGAACAGGTGGCTCTTCTCAGGCCATACTCTTGGCAACTCCTCACCATGGTCAGATCACATGCCTGGAGACTGTAGTTCTGCGCCTAGGATGGTCAATGTATTCTTTATTTTGTCAGGGAACTCATTGCTCCTGCAGCTGGTGTTACTTCAGTTCAGAAGAAGGAATTCCAATAGCAACATTACGACCTTGGCAGTGGTTTTGCTGCTGTCACCGCAGTTTTGCTGTGCATGGTCCTGTGAGTGTTTGGGTCCCGCATCCAGGCTGATCATGGTCTACTCAAGTTAGTGAGCCATTGTCTAGCTTCTGCTGTATATGTGTTCTAATTCATCTATAAGTTAGTGCGTTATGGCTTTCAGGTCTCTTGAGTGCTTCTGTCCTTACCATAGGGTTATTTGCATATGAGCATCAGCAAGCGCATACACAAACTCTTCTTGCTACTTGCGATACGGCAGTGCTGTAGCACGCTAGTGGCAAAATAATAAACATGCAGACCGTATATATATGTCTCTGTCCTCTAATTATAGAACTGCGCATCTGTGTTCTTCTTGTCGTTAGGTGTGTGTGTGTGTGTGTGTGTGTGTGTGTGTATGTCAAAGATGTGCGGATGGCACGTAAACTTCATGTCTAACGTTGCAAAGTCGCCGTGAGGTCTCTAATGACAAGTGACATGGCTTCCCAGCGTTTAGTCAATTCGGTCCATGTAGTCGTCTCCAGCTCTGTCATGGGTTTCTTCATTCAGTCTAGATAGGATCCGCACCACTGCAGGGTTATAGGGTCTGCTGGATGAGTATCTTTTGTGGTAGTTTTCCATTGTTGGAGCAAAATAAATGGGTGTAAATTCATATGATGAGCGGCCATGTTGTCTCAGGTGTTTCTTCTTGCTGAGGGGTCTTCTGGGACTGGGGGCACATTCTGCTTTCCCCTCTTCAACCTCCTTTTCTTGTCTCGCATAGAAACACTTGTGTACAGGCGCGTTATACTTGCCACAGCATATCATATCAGAGAGAGAGAGAGATTCACAAAGATCACAGGGAACAAGTGAGAGTATAGGTAGAGAGAATCAAGGCCATACTGACAGAGGAAGTGTGAATACACCGGTCTGCACAGAAACAAAGAGTTCAGGAGCACAGAGCCTGCAAGACCATAGTAACTAGAGGTAGATGCAGAGAGAGAGACAGAGGGACAGGCATCATTGGTAGGGGGAAAGAAGTGGTACGCCAATAAAGTGAGACAGTGAAACCAGACCAAACTGCACTGACAGAGAGGGAGAACAGAATAGGGTGAGCCTGACAAAGTGAAAGAGGGAGAGAGACAGAGTGAGCAGGAGACAGAGAAAGCTAGGTTGGCATATGATGTGCTGACTACATGTAGCATGTCCCTAAAAAACATCACAATCAACAAACCAATATATACACATTGCCAACGTGGTCCTCCCTTCATTCAGCTTTGGGTTTGGCCTAACGTTCTTTACCGACAGTGCCTCTACACGAGGCGGAGGACTGTGGGATGTATCTTTTTGCAATAGAGAATGGCAAACACATATTCAGTGATGTAAACAAATGCCCACCTCTTAGACTGCAACAGCAGCATGCCAAGTGGAAGCAGACTGGCTCTGGATATAGCAGACACTCTCTTTTTGCCAGGGTTCGTGTGTGCCCATCTGCTCTGACAGAACCCAGCATGAACTCTTAAAAGAAACCTCACAAGTGCCAAGGTGCATCAGTGCCAACTGAAGAATGAAAGCATTAATCAAAATGGTGTTGAAAAGCAACTAAAGCTTCTCATTAGCTTTTGTTCCCTCAAAAAACAAGCAAGTCATTATTAATTTATGACCTCTCTATGAATGATTTTGTTCTTCAATTGCACTTGTCTTTTCTTCCTCCAGTTTTTATTTCCATGTGGCTTCTGTCACCCTAGAAAAATGCAAGGTATTACAGTGGAGGGTGAACCAAATTCACTGGTAAAGCAATTGAATGCATTTCTATCAGGGCCTCTAGCACTATTCTGATGAATGAAGAAATGTGTTTTGAAATCTGTGCAAACTTTTTAGTATCAGCCTTTTTTTGCACATGTCAGGGCAGGAAAGTTCTCAGCATGTTGTACTCCATGTCCTTAGCCTGACAAGCTCTAACATTTATTCTCTAAGAATCTCTGTGCTTTGGGAGCTGGGAATGCAAACACGGGCCTTTATGCCCAGACACCCTGACCCTGAGACCTTGTCCCCACTCTTAGCACCTTCTCTTTTAAAAATATGCTGTGCACACATCATTGCAGAGAGGGAACATTATCTCTGGAAACACTCGGACGCCACCCCCCAACCTTCATTTTATTCTGACATTAAAAACCTGAGGATGTGTGAATTAGTGAAATAATTCCAAACCCTTTGCATTATTTAGTCGTACTTAGTTATAGTTGTATTTAGTTATACCACCTTTGCATTACAGACATTGTTGGAGTTGAAAAGATATTATGCCTCCTTTCGCAGTGTTTGAATGTGTGTTGGCCTACGCCAAGTTGTCTAAAATATCATGTAAATAGACTCCGCGGCAAGGTCTTGACATTAACGAAAAACTGTGTAAGTCGCCATCTTGGATTTAGCCGCCATTTTAGGTTCTCTTGTAATGTGGAAGTCACCCTGAACATCAAAATGGAGGCCGAATGACATTCTGAGTGAGATTCTGGCCGTTGTGACCTCCGCACACATGAATAAATAATATGCCTGCAGGCCACTTGTCGGGGTCGTGAACTGAGACCTTGTCCTATCCCTGACCTATGTGTGAATGTACAACTATATCAGCGAAACTGATCAAAATGCATAAATTATAGGATTGACCTGGCAAGGAACCCTAGGCCTGGTCCTAAGAATGGTTAACCCGCGAGGGGGTTGGCCAGGGCTGGATAACGAGTATAAAAAGCCCAAATATTCCAATGTACGGTCTCTCTACTAATGCATCGAACCTTCGTTGAAGTTCGTTACGTTACTATGAGAGCCAAATAGCTATCCGTTTGTCAATTGACTTTTTGGTAACTGTTGTAGCTTTTAAATAAAGCACTTTGTATGTCTTTGTAACCTGTGTTGGTGTGTTTCCTTTGGGCTTCCCGGCCTCATATCAATTTCTTTGTTTTCACAGTTGGCGCCCGAATAGGGACCCTCAAGATTGATGCCCGATCATTGAAGGTTGACGCAGACTATCGAACCGGGATCGGACGGTGTGATTCTGCGGGCCCGACCGAACGAGACGCGATACCTCGGCAGCGCTGCACGATCCGATCCTTGGACGATAGTCGTGTGATCTGACACGTCATCTTGACGAGGGTCCATTTTTGAGGCGGGCAGATTTGCCGAAACCACCAAACACAAGGTAAAATTCGTTAGGTAAGTTCTTTGATAAACCGTACGGTCTTCCTTAGGTTTGGTCAGGTGCAGTCGTGACCCGGCTCTTAATTTAACCCTGACAATTTGAATTTGGCGTATTGTATCTGCAGACACAATTATTGACCAGGTAACACCAATTTTTTGTGAAATGCCTGGGAAATTGTCTAGCTGCTTTTGGGCTCTGTTCCGCAGTGATCGACAATCTTTGGAATTTAGCCGCCCGGCACCACAGGAGGGGTCGCCGGCATGTACTATGTACTGTAAGTATGGCATTGGTAGTATAGTATTTAATGATATTTGGCACAGACAGACCAGACATGCCTCCGAATTTCAGTGGCCAATCAACGGTAGTTTTGAGATCCCCCGTATTGAATACCTAGAATCAATCTTGCTAAAAAAGAAGGCTAGACCTGCAGCCTTTGATGTTTTACAGAATTGGAAAAAAGAAGCGTTACAGCAGCTTAAAAGTAGGGACAAACATGCACGCCGTCATAAAACAAACGCCAAAAAAGCGTTGTTATATGATAAAGAAAAACATTCAGAATCAGTTAAAAATATGGATAGGGCTTTTTCACTTGGAATCCAGAAAATTTACCCCTCTAGAGATTTCCATGTTTCTGAAGAATTTATTGAGAAATTGTTAAACGAACGCAGGCCTGATGCCTTAGCGCCACCTCCTTATGTTCCTATTTTGGGCACTCTGCCCATTCCTGCTGTTTTTCCTGCCGTTATTCCTGTTCCCCCTGTACAACTTATTGTTCCTAGTCCCATAGTTGTTGTTCCTCCACCTATCGCACCGCCCCTTCCTTCTGCACCGATAGTTGCACCTTTATTAAATTGAACTACACCTCCGCTCCCGAGTGGCCCCGTATTGACTGAAGTTGATCCAGGTGCAGGATCAAAGATCGTCACTCGTAATACTGTTTCTGCAGATAAGAAACAGGAATTGTTTGCATGGGTTAAGCATTGTATGGAAAAAGGTGATCAAGTTAATGTTTTTTCCACATTATCTAATTTGAATAGTTTTCACGAGAAAAATGTTTTTATCGAAGGTTTGGGGACTCATTTATGTGTGATGTGGGGTAGATTACAAAATTCGGATCTTCCACAAGGAGTGAGAGATCTGAATGCTTTGGCACTTTCGAGGGACACAGAGCAGAAAGTATATGGGCATGTTGAAACATTGTTTGAGTTTGGGAAAGACTTTGAAAAGTCACGAGATGAGGACGACGAAGACGATAGAATATATGTACAGAAACGGTACCTTCCGTGCCGTAAATCGGCACCTGAGGAAATACGAATTTGTACCAAAGATGCGATTCGATGGATCTCGGATTCATCGATTCCGCCAGATGAAGTATATGACACGTATAGTCAGTATACAGTAGAAATGCAAAGAAAGGTAATTCAGGTAATGGTACAGTACCTGCAAGAAGAATGTGTAAGAAAGAAGGTTAGTTGCCCCATAGAATTATTGGGGATTTGTAAAAGGGCTTTTTCGCCCGACACTTCTTCAGCTGGCTTAGCGCTCGACCTGGCTCTGTTGCTTAGTAAGCGGCCAGAGGTACCTATAACTCAGTTGCCTATGAGAGAGGTCCCTCCGACCTTTATCACAAAAGTTGAGATCCCCGCCAACGCTGGGACTGATGCCCCCGCTGTGGATATCCCTGCACATTATGTATCACAATTCGTTCAGGTCCCATTTTCACAACAGGAAGTGAACACTATTAGACAATCAGTTCCCGATATCAGGAAAAACCCGACGGGGTTTTACAAAGAAATAGAGTCCGTCTTGCAGTCTTCTGTATTCACCTTGAGTGATATTGACCTGCTATTTCCTGTACTCCTACCCGTAGATGTATGGAAACAGGTTCGGACAGTAGACGATGTGCCAGGGTTGGGAGATACGTGGGCTAATATGATTAGGATTGATGGGGAAAGACCAGCTGGTGAGAAACCACCACAGGTAATACTTACTTTGCCTGATAGAATTGTTGCAAAATTAAAAACTATAATTCCAGAGAAAATAATTATTTGGGACAAGTTTACGGCCTGTGTTCAAGGGAAAACTGAAGGCGCCACCAAATTTTTTAACAGATTCGAGCAGGTATTTTCTGACTTCAGTGGACAGGATTTAGGTACAGAGTCTGGGAAAAGGTTGTTCGTGGACAAATTTGTACGTGGATTGTTGCCTGACATCCAGTCACAGATTATGTCCTCTGAGAGCGCTTGGCAGGCAAAATCTCAATCTGAGGTTTTGCACATGGCTCAGTATTATGAGAACCGTGTTAATAATGAGAAGAAAAAAATTGAAAAGAGGAAAGGAGATTTGAAAACCAAAGTATTATTACAGCAAATTGTTAGAAACCCCAGAGGAGGCACGACACAGACCAAAGGTCAGTATGTCCCAAAAGGAAATGCTCCTTTGGGTCCTGTGAATATTAATCAATGTGCTTATTGCCGCCAGGAAGGTCATCGGCGAGCCTAGTGCCCCGTCCTTACCAAAGGTCAAACAGTGCGTTTGGGAGTATGGGTAGACGACCTAGGGGCTGCCCTGGAGTAGGGGGCCCTGATAGAGGTCAGTTTTTACAAGATCCTCAGCAACCTTTTTCACGGGAAAATCAGACCTCGAGTGTGGACTCGAGGAACATATTTGATCACCCTTCTGCTGCCTACCTTTCTGAAGAGCTACCTTCTGACGATGCTCTATTTCATTAGGATTGCCCGAAGCAGGGTTTGGAACCTTCACCTTTTCCCGTTAATCAGAAAGGCCCCTACGTTGAATTATTAGTAGGGAATAGGAAACACCAGTTTTTGATAGACACTGGAGCGCAGAAGTGCTCCATCGATCATTGTCGGGTTCCAAACGTTCCACTGTCAGGGCAAACAAGTGTTTCCGTAGGGTTTTCTGGTATACCAATTGTCTGTCCGTTTTCTGCACCGGTGTCTGTTTCTTTGGGTCCCTTTACGGACCATTGCCCTTTTCTTCTCACTTCAAACTGTGGAGAGAATTTGCTGGGGCTGAATTTGTTAAAGAAATTGAATGCAGTAATTCATTGTTCTTCTGATGGAGTATGGCTGACGGTGTCACCACAGCAACTTCCTAATTCTCAGTTCCTGATTCGACCTTTACCTCCTGAGTTTAGCATTGTCCCGGAATGTTTATGGGGGTAGACGACAATGATGTCGGGGTATTACAGATTGAGCCCGTTAAAATAGTTTTGAAACATGGAGTGAAACTACCACGCATTCCGCAGTATAAAATATCAGTTGAGGGCGAGCGTGCTTTGAAATGCATTGTCTCCGATTTTGCACTGTACTGTTGCTTGTTCATTTAGCCAAAAATGGTCATAAAGCTTCGCTTAAAAAATGTCAATATTGTTGTCAGGAGGTCGCCTATTTAGGCTACCTCCTGTCAAAGGAGGGGAGAAGATTGACACCTGAAAGAATAAAACACATTTCTGGCATGTCTGTTCCAAATACACAGAAGGAAGTCAAAGCCTTAATAGGTATGGCTTCTTACTGTAGGTTGTGGATCCCGAACTTTTCGCTAGTGATAAAACCGATGTTGGCTTTGACGAAGAAGGGCATTTCTCTGCCACTGCCATGGAAATCGGAACATCAACGATCATTTGAGCTTCTCAAAACCGCGTTATGCTCTGCACCGGTTCTGGGTACTCCAAATTATGACAAGGCCTTTGTGTTGTTTGTGCATGAATGTGATGGATGTGCTTTGGCTGTGTTAACACATGAACACGGAGGGAAGAATAGGCCGTGCGGCTACTACTCCTCCGCCCTTGATCCTGTCGCATGCGCTTTGCCAAGATGTTTGCGAGCTGTCGGTGCTGCTGCCGCGTCTGTAAAACAGAGTGAGGGAATGGTTCTAGGCCATGATTTGATTTTGATGGTATCTCACTCTGTAGATATCCTATTGAATAAAACCCAAACGCAACACCTTACCTCTGCGCGGTTAACAAAGTATGAATTAATTCTGTTTGCCCCTCACATCCAAATTAAGAGGTGTTGCGGTGACGAAGAATTACATGACTGCCTGTATACCATTGAACATTAAACGAAGGGAAGGATAGATCTCATAGATACTCCTTTGGATAATGCAGAAGGGGAGCTGTTTTGTGATGGCTCCTGCTTCAAACTTTCAATGGTACATCTACAGCTGCTTATGCAGTTACTACATTGGATAAAGTTGTTGAAACTAAGAGAATTTCGCATAACTCTGCGCAGGCCGCAGAGATTATAGCGTTGACCCGAGCTTTTGAACTCTCCCAAGGGCGTATAGTAAATATATGTACTGATAGCCAGTACGCATTTGGGGTGGCTCACAACTTTGGAAGGCTCTGGTCAGAAAGAGGGTTCCTGACCTCACATGGGACCAAGATCCAGCATGGCCCCTTGATAGTGCAATTACTCTCGGCACTCTCACTCCCTAAACAGTTAGCGATCATGAAATGTGCAGCACATCGTAAGGTCATAGATGATGTAGGCAAAAGGAACGCTTTTGCGGACCTGATAGCCAGACAAACGGCCACAGACCTTAGCACGGACATGTATGCCTTGAGGGAAATGAGAGATGCTTACATAATGGATGAAGGTATTGGGTCTGTGCGAGATATTCAAACTGATGCCACAATAGAAGAATCTAAAAGGTGGGCTGAAGGAATGGGGAAACTGGATGATGAAGGATGTTGGGTGGATACATCCGAAGGAAAATGGTTGCTCCCTGATTCATATGTATTGGCAATGGTTACGATGGCACACGGTCCTACACATGTGTGTGCCCAGCAGATCACGAAAATGTTAGAACAAGTTTGGGTGAATAACAAGATTCTGGAGACTGTGAAGAGGCATGTCCAGAACTGTATGATCTGCTTACAGCACAATGTGGGTAAGGGGACAGTAACTCCAAGGGGAAGCTTTGGGCCCCCTTCTGTTCCCTTTGAGGTCATTCACTTTGATTTTATTGAGATGGAACAATGTAATAATCTGAAATATGTTCTTGTAATTACTTGTGCCTTATGTAAATGGGTCGAGGCTTTCCCCGTTAAAGATGCTACCGCCATGACCACTGCAAAGATTATGGTAAAAGAATTCTTTCCTCGATTTGGGCTCCCGAGGGTAATTTGGTCGGATAATGGTCCCCATTTTATTGCAGCAGTAATTTTGCAGATTTGCACAGCCTTATGTATTGAAAAACGATTTCACTCAGCTAGACATCCTCAAAGTGCTGGGTTGGTGGAAAGACACAATGGTATCTTAAAGAATAAGCTTGCGAAAACATGTGCTGATACCAAACTGAAATGGCCAGATGCCTTACCTATTGTATTATTAGCTATGCGTAGCACACCTCAGATTAAGACTGGGCTTTCTCCATTTGAGGTAGTGATGGGGAGACCTGCTAACATTTGGGGTCTCCCAAAACCTAAAGCCCTGAGAGAGGTGGAAAATGTATTGCTTGTAGATTACTGTAACCAGTTAACTAAAAACCTGTATTTCATTTATCACCAGGTGCACTCAGCTTTACCTGTACGGTTCACGGGCCCAGGACACGATATACAGCCTGGAAGTTGGGTCCTAGTGAAGGCCTACGAGAGGTCTTCCTGTCTCGCGCCTCGCTGGCGGGGACCCTACCAGGTGTTGCAGGTCACCAGGACAGCAGTGCGGGTGGTTGGAAAGAAGCACTGGATCCACGCGACGCATGTCAAGAAACTTCCTCACCCGACGCCACACGTTACAGAAGAAGCAGAACCACTTGCTGATGCTACAGTCTCTGATCTTGGAGTAGCAAACAGCGCTGGAGTGCGTCGGAGAATTTCTCTGAGCCCGAGGAGCTTGGGGAACAGTCCATTTTGTCTCTGCACTCTCTTGAAAAATCACTTCTGAAAAACACTGTTTCAAGCTCCGCGACTTCCGTCGCCTCCGATACGTCGCTTCCCTCAGGAAGTGACGACACCTTACTTCCGGATCAGACAATCTTGGGTACCACCAGGTACAACCTTCAACGAAGGAAATAGAACTACGGCACGGGTTTTTCCGTGCATCTGGAAAAAGGAAGTGATTGGAAGTTTTCTTTTGTATAAGAAAGTTCTGTTGAGCAAAAAGGGATTCTGCTGGCTAGGGTTGGGAAGGACTAAGAAATCGCGTGACCGTAACGTCGCCAGCAACAAACATTGGGGTCGTCGATTGAGGAACTACAATGCCTGCCACCTCCACTGCTGCTCCCCGCCCTGGACTTGTGAACAAGGGGGTGACCAACTTGGACAATGAACAATGTGCCTGGGCCCCGAAAACGTACTGCTGTGTTTTGATAATGATAATTGTTATTTTTGCAACTACTGCTGTAGGACTTTGGTATTTTGAGGAAATCTATCCTCTGAAACCTTTACTACCGACCGAGATTGTACCAACTGTTTTGACTCCCTCTGTACACCTTCACACTCTGACCCCTAGAGACTCCCAACATAGACAAAATTATCATAATAACACTCTAATGATAGTAATGAATGCAACTCATGCCATTTTTAATAAGAGTAATTGTTGGATTTGTACTCATTTACCACAACATGGGAACAAGGGACTGGGATGGTATATACATCCTTTACCTTTAACGACTGCTTGCTATGCCTCTCTTAGAGCACTATTCTTTGGCCGATGGAATGATAGCATCTCAGGGAACTTTGATGGAACTAATCTGAATGATTTCGAGAAACGTGAATTAACTCCCCTGGGATGCTCGCTTTTTGCAAATAGAAGTAAACCTAATGTCGCTTCTATTAGGCCGTCAGATAAACTATCTCTTCCTTTTCAAACTCTAATTTCCTTTAAAATGGCTCCGATAGGCAATAAGGACACCGTACCTCCTTCTTATTCTATAAATCATAGCCCTGACTCGGTCCCATTTTGTGTACAAAGAAATGGCACTCGGCCAATGGGAGATTTTGAAGGTTGTAAGAACATTGTAAATTTGACTGGAGAAAACAGGCCTCTGTATGTAGGGGGGCCTGTTTATTTTGTTTGTGGTAGTTTAGCATTTCCCTGGTTACCCAAGGATTGGCAGGGAACCTGTTATTTAGGAATCTTGTTACCCGGGGTATTTGTAGCTAGTACATTGGAGGTTTCTAAGGCTCGCCTGCAGCGGGACAAGAATGGAGATACCCCTGGGCAAGTATTGGGAGATATAGCGAAATCAGTTGTGCCCTTTTGGGGACAAATAACAAACTCTGAGAACATTAGGGGATTAGCAAGGGTACTGGATAGAACGATCAACCGGACCACGGACATACTCTACAATATGACCTTAGAGCAAAAAGCAATAAGATTGGTAGCACTCCAAAATCGGATGGCATTAGATGTCATTCTGGCAGAACGAGGTGGAGTATGCAAATTAGTGGGGTACGCTTGCTGTGTTTTCTTACCAGATTCCTCGCCGACAATTTTTAAAGCAATACAGAACTTGCCTATCCTTAGTTCTGAAGTACATATCCCTGTAGGAGATTGGAATCTTAGCATCTGGTTCTGGGATTCTTTACGATCTTGGGGTTGGAAGGTGCATTCTGTTATTCTGGTTATTCTGGGGATCCTGCTATTCCTTTGTTGCTGTTTTCAATGTCTTCCGAGTATATGTGGAATGCTAGGGGGATCTTGTGCCCAAGCAGTGAGCACAATAGGGCATAAAATATATGCCCCAGATACAGCATCTAAAGAATTTGTGTTACAAGAGGTCCTGATGAACGACCTAATGGCTATAGATATTACAGACAATGATTCGGGATGTATGGATGTCAACACATGGGGTTATTTTCAAAAGTATTAGAAATGATGTTAGCACTTGGCATAGGCCAAAAGGAGGGTCTGTTGGAGTTGAAAAGATATTATGCCTCCTATCGCAGTGTTTGAATGTGTGTTGGCCTACGCCAAGTTGTCTAAAATATCATGTAAATAGACTCCCCGGCAAGGTCTTGACCTTAACGAAAAACTGTGTAAGTCGCCATCTTGGATTTAGCCGCCATTTTAGGTTCTCTTGTAATGTGGAAGTCACCCTGAACATCAAAATGTAGGCCGAATGACATTCTGAGTGAGATTATGGCGGTTGTGACCTCCGCACACATGAATAAATAATATGCCTGCAGGCCACTTGTCGGGGTCGCGAACTGAGACCTTGTCCTATCCCTGACCTATGTGTGAATGTACAACTATATCAGCGAAACTGATCAAAATGCATAAATTATAGGATTGACCTGGCAAGGAACCCTAGGCCTGGTCCTAAGAATGGTTAACCAGCGAGGGGGTTGGCCAGGGCTGGATAAAGAGTATAAAAAGCCCAAATATTCCAATGTACGGTCTCTCTACTAATGCATCGAACCTTCGTTGAAGTTCGTTACGTTACTCTGAGAGCCGAATAGCTATCCGTTTGTCAATTGACTTTTTGGTAACTGTTGTAGCTTTTAAATAAAGCACTTTGTATGCCCTTTGTAACCTGTGTTGGTGTGTTTCCTTTGGGCTTCCCGGCCTCATATCAATTTCTTTGTTTTCACAACATATGTGTCGGACATAAAGAAATGTGGTCATTCTTATGCAGTCTGGCTCTCTGGTCCATTACAAGGTCTGTCAGAATCCCATCCTAACCACCTTCGGCTCTCCTCTAGGGAGAATGTGCAGTCAGTGTGATGTTGCCATTTCTGTAGGACACATTCAATGACAAGGTATGTATCCAAATACAGACCAATGTCACTGCTCTTCTCATTCTACTTGACAAGGCATCACTGCCATTACCTTCAAGATATATGTTTTTCTTTGATCATGCTGTCATCAGCAGCTGAAATGGGAATGCACATCTGACAAGGAGACTCGGAGAAAGAGAGAGAGAGAGAGAGAGAGAGAGAGAGAGAGAGAGAGAAAGAGAGAGAAAGGGAGAGAGAGATAGAGAGAAAAAAAAAACATACACGTAGGGTATGGGTCTGCAACCTTTGCCACCCGATAGATGGTTTTGACTACAAATGCATATAAGTCTTAGCCAGTACAGTCAATGGTGAGTGATCATGGGAGTTGTAGTCCAAATAGGCTCAGGTTTCAGTCCTTTATGTAAGGTTTCTTCCGAATTGGGACACATAGGCATTTGTCTACTACACAGTTGCTAAACTGATGCATGTCCTATGGTGGACTTCATATTTGGCTGTGCATGTAAAGTGATGTTATACAACTATAAATAAGGCCACATTAATGGAATTTTGTCCATAGTTCACTGTGACTTTGCACTGGTGAAAAGTGAATTTGCACTGCTGACACAAACACTGATTTATGGATCTGTGCAAAGTATATTTTTGCAGTGCAAAGTCATGTTGCACTGCAAAAATGACTTTGAACTAATTTTCCACTGACTTTGCACTTGCAAAAATCCCTTTGGAACGGTGCGCATGCGTTCTGTTACAGAAAGGATTGTTCAACATGTTTTCAGTTTCCTTTCAATGTCTAATGCACACCTGGTGTCATGGATCCTCGCCGAGGCATCCCCTCGTTCTGGTAGGACCTGTCTTCTTTGTAAAATCTCTGATGAACATGTGAGTTAGAAGCACTTCCTACTGGAGTGTGCAGACATTGGTTGGAAGAGTTTGTTTGGGGGCGCTTATTGGCTGTTAACTAAAAGTTGCTTATCCTAGGCCTTGTTGAATGATCAAAGTGATGTTTAAAATGTTGGGTGAGACGTTTATGATGTGTTATTAATTTAAGGGGAATTGTGTATTAATTGAATATGTTGAAGGTGTTGTATTGTATATGATGTGATTTGCTCTAATTGCAATGTGCCTGTTGTACTAAATGTAAAAGCTTTTGAAAACCAAATCACAAATGCAAATGTTTTTCTAAGTAAACGACTTTGGTGAAATGCCTAAATAAATAATAGCTTATCGTGTAAAGATATACATAGTTATTTGTTTTACTCTGGATTTCACAAGGCATTGTAGTACAAATAATGTGTGCCTCACTATAAATGTCAGCTGCATGACCCAAGGGGAAAACATGCAAACACATCACAATTTCCACCCCATGACCGGGGCATCTGAAGTTGTAAATAACAACGTGTCCCACTAGCCGTGGACATGACAAGGAGAAGTTGTGGTGATTGAGCGATGGCCAAAGTATTCATTGATTCCTATAGCTCTTGCATAGGTCCAGAAGGCTTATCGATAGTATGGTGCACTCTCAGTCGAAACATGTATTCAAAGATCTTTGTGATGGAAATTGTATTCTTTCTTGAAAGGTGGTGGTGTGCAATGTCCGCTTAGAAACGCACAGTTAATCACAGAGCACAATCCTGGTTGATCAGAGGGAAAAACAAATTGACACCAACCATGGTGTGGGACACTTACATAATGCAGAAAAAATGCCCAGAAGTCTAGCTTCAGTGAATGTGATATTGTTTAAGTTCTGCGTCCCTGAGGTTATGTGGCCTTCTTGACTCCAGTTTCTTTTTTTTTTTTCTTCAGCCTGGTCAAGTTCATGATTCAATGAGTTTCTTGCAATGTGATTACCTCATTAAATTATTGAGGACAGAAACATCTTAAAAGCATTTCCGATCTTCTGGAGTGCTGACGTTTTTGATGATCTGCGATTTTTCCGATAGGCACGTTTGAAATGCAGTCCATTTATGTAGTTCTAGCTCGTGTTTGCCCTCTAGTTGATGTAGATTACCAAGTAGCATGTGTTCGTTATCTTTTCAATGAGATGGTTAGCTATGTCATGCATTTAACTCCCCAAAGGAATGCATACATTGATGAATTACTGCAAAGGGAATGTTGTAATGGAAACAAAGTTTCATTATGTAACCTTAGATATGAACATTAGTCATACAACAATTCAATAATCTAGTTCAGTTTCAGTTTATTTCGTATTAATATATATCCATAATACTTAAAATAAGACAATGCATAGAAACTGTGCTGAAAGTTTAAAAACAGAAAAATCATGAAGCATTTAAGAAATGTAAGAGGACATCTAAACTATGAAGCAATAGCACTATAACAAAACCTGCCAAAACCAGTAACCTAAGTCTGCCCGACCCCAAAAAGCATAAACTATTTACTTTGACGTGATTTCCAGTGTCCTAGATCTGCTCTGCCAGGTTCCACTTAAATATCTAGCAAAAATCATAGGCAGCCTTGGCATCTGGAACAAGACCCTTGTCCCACTGAGCTGACCCTCAAGTTGCTCAACAAATATAGTTTTCATTTGTCACTTGCAGAAGTGTGGACAGACATGATAACACTGACCCTGTAGGTCACTGTTCCAATTCCCTTATCGCTTGATGTGCTTTGCACCCTGAAGTATACTGCAGTGAGAATGGGTGCGTGTGGCTGGCTGATATACCCCAGAGCAGACTTCGGGGGAGGTGAAAGTTGGGGTGCTGCTGCATACTGGGACTGTCTGTGTTCTCTCTCCCTACCTGTCACCTCACCCTGGGTGGGGCAGTTCATTGCCGTGCTTTGTGGTGCAAATATCTTGGAAACTGTGCATCCTAGGGCCTGTACTTTGATTCTTGTTCCTAGTGTTGCGGCCGGTCCTTCTATGACCACATTGATGTTTTGCTGATTTCAGGCAACCATCTCATGTGTGAAGTTGCTTAAATCCCAGGGACAGGGTTCGGTGACCAAATGTCATTTAGCCAGTAATGCCCAGATGGTCCTATCAGGTAACTATGCAAAATTTGGTGTAGATTGATGATGTGGTTTGGAATTGTGTATGGAGCAACGCTTCGCCACAAACACATTTTGACTTTTGCTGAAATCCAGGAAAAAGGGTAGGGTTTCCAATTGTTATATAGCTAGTAATGTCCGCAGAGTCTTACAATGCAACTATGCAACATCTGGTGCAGATTGGTGAAACAGTGTGGAATTGTATAGGGAAAAGCACTTTTCCACAAATCCTGCCACAAACAGATGTTCATATATAAATGTGATCAAGCGATTTTCTAACTCGAAACGCGGCATTGCTTTCAATTTTTTCCTTTCACTGCATGAAAATGAAGGAAATTGTGTTGTCCTGGATTCCGTGGTGACTTTCTTCTGCAGCTTGGTTTCCTCGTGCTCTCATAAATTGGCTGATTTATATATACACATTAGCTAGTTATTACATGTTTAACATAACACAATCACTCCTGATATCACAACCCCTTATAGGGACTTTTCATCAAAATGTATTTCACATGTGATGTCATCTTTGATGTCCTGGGTGTTAGTCTTAACAGTGCACGGTGGTGGCGCGAGGTATGGTTGTTTAGTTTACTGTAACTGGTGAATTTCTGAGGTTTTTTGGTTTTACTTGTAACTATAACGTCGCTTTAAGAAAAACAAATTCAGAGAACTCCATGGGTTTATACCAGTGCATGCAATTTTCCTACAACTTACTAATATCATACTTATCCCAATATACCAACGTTTTTTGTCCAATTTACAATGTTTCACCTTACAACTCTGCCATTTGACACCTTCTTGTATAATTTTTAACACTTTTCTACTTTTTTCTACTTTTTTTGCTTCCGTCGACATCCACGAACGTCTGAC
Organism: Ambystoma mexicanum; assembly: GCF_040938575.1. Lineage (NCBI taxonomy): Eukaryota > Metazoa > Chordata > Amphibia > Caudata > Ambystomatidae > Ambystoma > Ambystoma mexicanum. Next base: position 458,517,776 of record NC_090938.1, on the reverse strand, counting down.
GTCATTGTGGAACTTCCGGACAGTGAGACGTAATCATGCAGGTGCGTGTGGCATGATGATGTGTCCATGAACGGGTTTGCACTTTGCCTTCGGGTCCTTGTTTCGGGGACAGCTCAAAAGGTACCCTTGCACAGCTCGTACACCTATTCTTACTCATTATCCATTTACAATCTAATACAAAGCACATACTTGGAAGAATATTAGCAAAACTGTTATTTATCTTAAAAATGGCATCAGCTATTGCCATCCCTCCTCCCGAAGTGTCACCACCACCAGCTGGAGGACCCACACAACAAAAAAAGCACACTATTTCCAAAGACAATGAAGAGGACCAAGAGGATGAGGTAGAGGACGTGCCTACCTCTAGCACCCAGAGAGAATCAAGGGTGGGACAATTCTTCACCACTATTGGTAATGTACCAAAGGCTAATGCTACAAAAGTGAAATGCACTGAGTGCAACTTTGTACTCAGTCACGGCCTACCTGGACATTAGTCCTACGGGACCACCTCATGCACCGCCACACCATATCCAACTACCGCAATGCTCTCAGAAATATTGTTCCTTTGTTAGCAAGTAGTAGGCTGTCTTCCTCCACATCATCTTCCGCTACCAATAATGTTACCACACAGCCTACTTCTGTGGGACACAAAATCCCACCAGCTACCTTGCAAGAAATAAAAGAGGCTGTTGTTCCATATCTTTGGAAGACAACAGTCCTTTGTATATTCTTCAGCACACGACTCTGCAGGGGGAAGCAATTTCAACATGTGTTTGAAGCTGTAATCAAGGAGCATGAGAAACACTGCCCACTACCTTAGAAGTAACACATGCGCATCATCATCCCCTGTCCGCCTGCCCTTCCATATTAGTGCTTGGTGCCTCTTCCCTCATTTTCTTCCTCACCTTACTTTCTAACCTCTCCTGCAAAAAAAAACTGCTTACTTTAGGAAGCACCTTTCACAGTTAATAAATAGAACTAAAAAAAAATCTTATAGACTCCATCTACTTTACATTTCTGAGTAAAGTACATAGACTCAATATGTTTTTCCAACATTTCCATTAGCATTTTGTTTGTTTGTTTGTTTGTTTGTTTATTTATTTGGTAATGCACACCAAACCCTCGGGTAGCTGGGCGCAGCAGGACAAGTAAACTTAAAGTTTGGTTACAAGAAATATATACATACATGCACACAAAGAATATACATTTGCAACCTCTTTACATACTACAGTCGAGTAGTGCCATGAGTAGCAAATACAGTCAAAGTGGTAGCGCATAACAGGTATCAGGTAGCAGGTGCAGTCTAGGTAGGGAACGGTGCGAGTTAGGAGTCATTTGTTCGTAGCCAGTTTAGTACGTTCCGTCTAAATTTAGGGTAGGGTTGTTCAATTCTGAGATCAAAGGGGAGTGCGTTCCAGGATTGCGCTGCTTTGACCGGGAAGCTGGAGCCCCCGGCTGTGGTTCGTTTGAATCTTGCGATCTCTAGAGTGCGGGCATTGGCAGCTCTAATTGGGCGTCTAGTGGTTCTCCTATTTATTCTTTCTGAGAGATATGGTGGGGCTAAGTTGTTTAGGCCTTTAGATGTGAGTGAGACTGTTTTAAGGAGGATCCTGTCGTTTATTTTTAACCAGCGGACATCTCTTCTAAATTTCAAGATGTGCTCTCTACTGGGAATATTCAGGGCTTCTCGTAGGGCATTGTTTTGCAGTCTTTGAATTTTGCCAGTGATTTATTTATTGGCACCTGAGTACAAAGCGTTACAATAATCCAGTCTGGAAATTATAAGAGCATTGGCAAGGTAATGCAGCTAGTTTTGGAGAGAAATGGTTTGGAGGCCCGGGTGAGTTTTCAGGTGGAGGCTGTTGTGGATGCTAGTGAGTTAACTTGTTTCTTGAGGGTTAGTGTGTAGTCAAGGTAGAAGCTTAGAGTTTTAACTACTGGCATCACCTTAATGGAGTTATTGTCAATATTGAAGGAGGAATAACTAGGGCTGAGTTTTTTAAGGTTTGCCTCTGAGCCTAGGATCAGTATATCAGTTCTGTCGTCATTCAGGCAAGGGCCATGGGATGCCATCCTTGCCTGAATGAGGAGGTATATCTTATTTACTAGGGCCGTGTCCTCAAGAAAGTTGCCCAAAAGGGGAATGAGGATCTGGGTGCCATCTGCATAGTTTGTGTAGGTGACACCCAATCTGTCCAACTTATCAAACAAGGGCTTAGTAAAAATGTTATACATAGTAGGTTAGACGCAAGATCCCTGAGGTACGCTGCAGGATGTTTGTATGGGGTCAGCGGAGGCCGAGGGGGAAAGGACTCTCATTGTATGGTTTACTAGAAAGGACTGGTCCCAGGTTATGGCATCACTTGAGAAATGGGAAGCCGACCTGAGGTGGTTGCATAAGACTGCGTGATCGACCAGGTCAAAGGCTGCAGATAGGTCAAGGAGGAACAGCATAGCTGTTTTCCCATTTGTGTTATGCTAATGAGAATAGGGTAACATTCATCCCCCATTCCAGGGACCGGAACAGGGCATAACGGCCAGACAGCCCAGGTTATCGGCCCATGCAAAGTGTGTCTCTGGGCACCCTGATGTCTGTAGGCTTTGGCGCGTTATAAATAAATAAATAACGAGGGCTCTGAACCATTATCCTCCATTGCAGCCCCTGCAAAGGCGGGATACAGGCCATTAGCACCCCTGGTTCCCAAAGCGGGTACCAGGGTGCTAAAAAATATATTTTTCTTCCTGCAGCGGGACACCTGGGCATTCCGCTGTAGGAAGGAAAATCCTTTTCCAATATGGCCACCGTGGAAAGAGAAGGCAGGGCTTCGTACAGTGCCCCTCTTCCCTTTCAATGGCAGCCTGCAGAACCCTATGACCATAATACCACAAGCACATTTTTTTTTCTTTCAAATCTAACCTACTTTCGAATAACTTTACCACATAGCCGGTCCCAGGTGGAAATGGCCACTTTAACACCATTTTTTGTTACTCTCGGTCATGGCCAGTAGTCAGATTGTCCGCGTCATGACCTTATACCATGACCCGGACAATCTGGCCACTGCCCATGGCTACAGGCTATACCTCCGTCACCAAAGGTATATCACTATTTTTTGCAACAACATTATGACACTTGTCAAAAAATAAAACACTTGCACATTTGCAAAACCATGCTTTAAAGTCCTTGCCAGTGCTCCTTACAAGAGTTTGCTTGAAATCCGCCCATGTTTTATTTTTTCAAAAGTGTCAAAATGTATGTAAATACAATAGTCATATAACTTAGCCCCCACTTGACAAAACCCATTCAGACTTTACACAAACATTAAAGGTTGGGTCTATTATCTTTCTCAAAACCTTTGTCCACATTCGTCAAATGCCAACACAGTTATAAGCCATCTAAAAATATTGAGAACCCCCTCTAATTTTGCCTGTTCTTGAGAAAACCAAACTTTAGAAATACATGTATATTTCGATCTAAAATCTTTTTGCAAATTTGTGTGTAGATTCGTCAAATAGCATCACATTTATAAGCCTTTACATCATTGGGGACTCCCCTTCTAATTTTGCCCCATCTTGATAAAATCCCACCAAACATTGGAAAACCATTCAGAATTAGGTCTAGAATCAAATTCCTAAATTGCATGCAGTTTCATTGATTGGTGCCAACCATCCAAAATCTGCTTTTCACCAACCCTGTAACGCAGACATAGGCACAGATGTCCTAGCACATCCGAATTGCCCACAGACACCACAGGACTGTCCTGGGACATCAGGAGTGTTCGTGGACTTTCGGGGGATGAAAAACACACGTTTTTATTTTGCTTCTTATGGCCATATCCCTTCCCATCCTCATCACCCCTGCCTCCCCAGAGATTGTTTGTTGAGTTTGACAAGTGCAATGTTGCGTTTTTTTCTTTTTTCTTTTCATTCTTTTCATTCTTATTTTCTTTTCTTTCTTTTTTCAGTTATACGGCAGTGTCTGCGGACACCAGCAAAAGTCTGTGAATCCAACACAACGCTTGTCATGCTTTTCACCATCCAATCAACAGGTGCAACCGATGTCTCACGTTGCACGATAGGCCAATCAGATGACTGTCCGTGGACCGAACAGGGAAATGCGTCTGCGGACCAAACCAAAATATCACTCATTTTTTTGACTTACGTTTAGCCCATTTTAAAGAAAACTATTGTATGGATTTACACCAAATTTACAAAAGCACACTTTTGAGACCAAGCTTTCGCTTGTGCAACAAATCTGGTGAAAATTCATCCAGCGGTTTGGGCTGTAGGCATGAGCAAACTTTATTTCCATTATGTCTAAGGAAAATATATATATATATATATATAGCATCATAAGTGATACCATGAACAACAATTGGATTTCAAATTTTTAATTCACCATATCATGTTATCAGGCATTTAAAGAACGGATGTGTTTCACCCTCTCGCGTGATTCATATATATATTTTAATTAAAAACACCATGTACAATAATAATTCAATAGAACACAATACAAGAACCCACCGCTGCAGAATGAACAGGGTGTCATTATGAGTTTGGTGGTGCAGGAAATGTTCTGTTAAAAGTGGTGGCAATTTCATAACCCCCAATTTCCTGCACCGCCAAACTACAAGTTTCCCGGTGGGGGTTCACTGATTTACCAAAAGCTGGAGGTAAATTGGGCCTGCACTGGAAAAAATAGCCGGTATTACCGGCAGCCGGAAATACCAGCAATTCCCCCCATGGAGTCGGGACTCCATGAAATGGGGAATGACCGCTGTTGCCAGCACCTGTAATATCCCAGTAATACCGGGATATCAGGTGCCAGTAACGGTAGGTCAGTTTGCCAGTATCCCACTGGAATTACTGGCGCAATACCGGCAAACTCATAATGAACTACAGAGAAAATGCATGACATAAAGATGCAGCACTCTGGGTAATGAGACAGGGGGAGAAAAGGTGCTAAAAACCACAATGTTAAAAAGGATATGTTCCTGAATTGAAAAAAGGTTTAATGTGACCTAACCAGTCTCTATGGTCCATAAAGCACCACAGGGGAAGTTATCAAACAATAACACTATTGTAGCGTCTTGATGGTACAACCACGGTGAACCCAGTTTCTCTGTGCTGTTCAGTTTTTTGAGTCAGTTCAAAATGCAGCAGTAGCAGTAGTCCAGTTGCAGGCTTGGGTGGAACTGAAGAATTCTGCTTTTCAAAGCATTACTTGAGTGATGCTGATCATGGAGATCACCAGATTTGGTTGGACAGTTGACGATTGATGCTGGACTGCTGATGACAGGATGCAAAAGTGAGTCAGTCCGATGTGAGCCTCCAAGGATTTATTTCAGATAGAACAGGAGGGTTGGTTTGAGTTGGCTTTATTGCCAATGAAGAAGCTGGTGTTATGATCAGCAGTTCGAGTGATGTATGTCTAATAATGCTTCTTTGTTTGAGATGAGGCAACAATGCACTTTAACTGGCCCATTTTTTTTTTTATTTTATTTTTTTTATTTGTGTATATTCAAAAGAATTTTACAAAAGAAGAGCTGTAGAAGTGAGTTTTGCGATAACTAACCAGGGAGGAACCCTGTAACGGTTATCATTTTCATCGTATGCTCCAATATTTTTACGGTTGCCAAGAGCCAAGTAATTCGGTCTCCGCTGATCAGTCTGTTCCACCAGGTGACCTCGTCCCACCCTCTATCGTCCCCGATTAGATGATTCAAGTAGGCCCCTCTGAGGATCTGATTTTTCGGGCATGACAGAAGCAAGTGTCTGATGGATTCGGTATTGTTCTCGCATAGGCGACAAGCGCTCGTGTCGGATAAACCTCGGATCTTTCGAATTTCATTTGTGGCCACCAAGTTCAGCCTTATTCTTAGAAGCGCATTCCGTGCCCCCCTATTGGGGAATTTTTGCAGGTACCTCATTGGCTCATTGAGCTTGCGGAATGTTGGAGGCAAGTGCACAAGTAGTTTGTTGTTTGAGGCAGACTCCTGGGTTTGGATCCAGTCAAGCTCTTTCAATTTTTTGAACACTCTGGTTGGATTTGAAGTGAGATCGACTTCCGAGCAGGCGACTGAATGGAGTAAGGTCAAGTTTGTTTCTTTCCATGCTGCCAGCATTTGCACCTTGCCAGAATTTAACTCCTTGTTTAGGAGGCCATGGATTTCTTCGGTCTCATCCATAATGCATTTCCGATAGAGTCTCAGGGAGCTGATGTCAACTGTTGTCTTTAGAGACACTATGCTCAGTTCTCTCCTGATTGCGGCTATGGATGTTGATTTAGGAAGGGACAGGACCCCTTTCCAAAACACGCTTTCAAGTTTTTGCCAGATTTTGCTGGGAATCAGAGGCATGGCTTCTGCTCCGTAAGTAATGGAAGGGATGACTTTCTTTCTGTAAAATTCTATCACAGGGATGCAAGAAAATTTGCCGAATTTTATGTCAATCACCTTTCCTTGAGATGTCAGCTTCTTTATTCTAGTTTGGAGAATGGCCTGCATTGAACTCTCGTGTTTGGTATTGTCCATCAAAACTCCGAGATATTTGTATTCTGTGACTGTCTCAATCACATAATCTTCCAGCCGCCATGTGAAGTTTTCTACTTTTTCTTTCTGTCCGGACTCCAGGATCATGATTTTTGTTTTTTCTTTGTTTATTTTAAGGTTATTCTCAGACGTGTAGCGCAGGAGATTTGATAATTGTCTCTGCAGGCCGATCTGGGTCTGATCGAGTAATATGAGATCGTCAGCATACAATAGGTGACTTATTTTTGCTGTGGCCAAGGATGGTGGAAAAGTCCTTGAGCGATCTACTGAATTTCCATAATCGCGATGTAGGCTAGGAAAAGTGCTGGAGCTAAAGGACAGCCCTGTTTCACCCCTCGGCCCGTCTGGATTTCAGATGACAAGTTTCCCATTTGTGACAGGCGGACTCTTAGGCTGGTTTCTGAGTGGAGAGCCTTGATAGGCTGTAGCAACTCATGCGGGCACCCCCAAGCTTCAAGTTTATTCCAGAGGCGATGCCTGTCGACCATGTCAAAAGCTTGGGAAAGATCGATAAAGGCCACAAAAATCCTCGGTTTGCCCTCCAAGACCTTGCTTTTCAATGTACTGATGGTAAATATGTTTGCCGATGTTCCCATATTTTTTTTGAAGCCCGTTTGGAACTTGTCATTGCAGGGAGCCGACTTTGACCAGGCGTCAAATCTTTTCAAAAGCAGGCTCCCATAGACCTTCCCAATGCAGTCCAAAAGGGCTATAGGGCGGTAGTTTAGTGGGTCGGTGATGTTGCCTTTCTTATAGATTGGAACGATGACCGCCTTCATCCACGATGGTGGGAGTGATTTCTGGGCGGCACACTGTGCAAAAATGGACAGAATAAGAGGTACCCATTCCTCTGCGTTTTTTTTTCAAGTCGATATTTGAGATTCCATCCGGGCCCGTCGCTCTGGAGGACTTCAGCTTTTTGATGTGATCTCTAATTTCCGCCACGTCGTCTAGTTTCAGCCAGTTTTCGTTTTTCACTTTCAATTCAGGCAGGCCTGTGGCTTGTGGAGCTTGGAAAAGGGACGAAAAGTGACTGACCCATTTTGCTTCCGCCATGGCGTTGATGGTCGTGTTATTTAAAGAAGGTGCTGATGTTTTTAATAGGGACCAGAAGTCTTTCGCTTTATTTCCACAAATTGCTTTTAGCATAAATTCTGCATCCTTCTCGTACAGATTGTGGCGATGATTCTTTGCCCAGTTTTTGTAGGCCTTTATTGCTGATATCAGTTGGGCCTGATTTTGAGGAAGTGAATCAAGCGTCCGTTTCAACCTGCGCAGTTCGCGTCTTTTTGCCACCAATGTTGCGTCGAAAGAATGTCTCGGAGCAGTAAAGGAAGGAGCCGACAGTTTTGGTTTTGACCTATATTGAATTAGAAGAGGGACGTAGTCCAAGGAATCATGTCCATTGGAGTGTAACTCCAGCGCATATTTTGCAGACAAGTCTAGCACAGCTTTCGTTGTCATATTCAGGCGATTTCCTCGTGAGTTTGGTTCCACTCCAGCAACGTAGGGGGGCGGAGGTTTAAAGTGGGATTGCAAAGACATGGTGAGCTGATTATGATCACTCGCTTTTGTCTTACGAACCTGGAAGTCTTTTACCTTAGGAAGAATGTGACGAGAGGCAAAAATGTAATCAATGGTGGCATGGTGAGCACCTTGCTCCCAGGTAGGAGGGCGGTCAGCGTTGGGAAAAACTGAGTCCAGGTTTTCCATTTTCCTTGAGGCCATCAGAGTGGACCACAGGCTCCCTCTATTTGAGGCAGGATTCGAGGAAGAAGGTTTGCCCAACTTGGAATGGTTGTCAAAGCAGTGGGCATTCAGATCGCCGCAGATAATAATAGAAGGAACCTGATGGAAGGCTTGAATTTCATCTACTAGATTTTCCATCATTGCTAGGTATGTCTGCTGGTTTATGGCTGCTGGGTTCCAGTAGGTGTTGATAATTGCGGTTTGAAAGGGCCTGCAGTTTGGTTGATCTTCCCAGTCAAATAATACTGCCAAGATTGAAAGGTTGGATACGAGAATGGCCTTGCTCTTCAGGCCCATCCCCTGTCGGTAGGCAATAAGAAGGCCCGATGTCGGGCGGCCCGCTAATCCTTTATTTGCTGGAGCCAATATGATGTCATAGCCATCCATAGCAGGAGATTTCCAGAGCCATGTCTCTTGCAAGCAGATGAAATCAAATAAAGCCAGATTGGCGTCACTCGGCATTGTTAAATGCAAATGGCCACGGGTGTTCCACGAACAGAGGCGAAGGGTGGAAAAGGTTGGGTCGGCGGTTGGAGAGTCCGAAGGCCCTTTTGGCCGACCTGCGCATTGCTATTTTTTCGTGAGTGTAAGGGCCTTTGGGAGCCAGGCCCACAGACTCTGGAGTTTGTCTTTTTGGTATTCGTTTTTGTCCGAGGAGATTCTGTTTATTGAACAATGGGCATCGTTACTAAGAACGATGGGAGCGTCGGGTATAGTTGTCACCTTTACAAAATTCGTTGAAGCCGAACAAGACCCCTGACAATCGGAGGTTTTTTTCAAGCCAGACAAGGCTGGTTTTCGGTTTGTAGACGCTATGGCAGGAACTAAGGACTTCGAGTTGTGGTTTTCAGAAACTTGCTTTGGATCAGAATGTCTTTTCCTTTCGCTAACTGGCCCATTGCTGTGCAAACTTTTTTGAATGGGAGAAACTGCAGATGGAAAGTCAGTGAGTGCCAGAGGCAGCTCTAGAGGGTCCTACTGGTTTGAAAAGTGCCAAAGATCTTCAGACATGGATGGCAGTGATTTGACTGTAAACGCACAGGAATCATCACTGTGTTGGCTCTCAGGATCTGTGATTCCCACTTTAGAGTCTCAGGGCCAAGAGTGGTCCTTTGCTCAAGCTCCCAAACATGGGGGAACTTGCACACAACTGCAGGAATACTTCAGTATTGTGAGGTCCTGTGTAAAAGGTTGGCTGGCAGGGAGGCAGATATTTCCTCAGCATCAGGTCACCCCCAATGTGCCCTCGAGATGGTTAGTGGACAGGTTGCCTCCGCCTTAGCACACTTATATCCAACACACAACTGGAGGACTTTAGAAAGGGCTGCTCTCCCAAACAGAAATTTTCTTGAAGTTTGAAGTATCAATACGGAGTGGGAGACCTTTTGTTTTAAACACAAATGTCTACAGGTGATTTGACAAAGGTGTATAAGAGGTACTAGACCCCCACCCCCTAAAACTGAATACAGATAACATGATAGGCTGATCAATGGTCCCACTATTTTTAAAAATCAGAATTATAATGCTTTATCAAGATAATGAGTGCATATGGGGCGAAATATTTCTTGGGGTCAGATTGACCCAGAAAGTGAAGGGTACCTCAGGTATTACATGCACATCATCAATATGTAAAAATATATTCTGGAAACTGGATGGAATATTAGTTATGGTCAAAAGTAAATAACAACTCACCATTGGCAGCTGAACATCTAGGCTGAACAGACTGAGAAATGTTCTAAAATGGATGCCAGATACAAAATGACGTTGAGAGACCTGGTGTGCAACGCTCTGACTCATTCAGATGATGAATATTTTCTGGCAGCATTTCACTATAAGATAATGACATCTGGGATGATGAATGTATAATATTTTGGCAAGAAAAACAGACTTGATTGATGGTAGATCAGATAACAGCATGGGAAGCTACCAAATAGTCTAGAACAGTTGCTTACTTAGCAACAAATACGATGAGCTCCTGAGGTTTCCACACAGTATGAACTGCCAATTAAATTTGGCAGGACAACGAGAAGCCGATAAGAAATGGTTCTTGGCAGGAGTTGAAGGATAAGTAATTAAGTCCGGCTGGGTCTCACATAAGTTTATCAGTCTATGTGTCAGTCAGCCGGTGCCTGCCAAAGATGAGCTAATGTGGGCATGGTGAGTGACAGACAAGAAACCCAATCAAAAAGAAAGGGAGGGCTTTTCTCTGACTATATAAGAGGGGAAGCCAGAATGTTTCTGTGTGTGCTTTCAATGTGTATTCTTGAATTTGTATTAAAGATTACTGTGAAATTGCACCTGGGGTCTGTTCTCCTTTGTCCAGTTTACAGTATCAGCGTCCACAGATGCCACAGACCTTGATGGAATGGAAAATGACCCTCCTGTACAAAAATAAGCCTGCTTTAAGGGTCCAATCCCTGTTCTTGGAACAAATGGACTTTGTCTTCTGGTATCACACCAAAAGTGACATGTGTTTATCGAGTGGAGGGGACATGAAGGAGGAGAGGTTAAGGAAGAAAACAAGATGGTGGAACCTTTCTCCGGTTTGTCTGACCTTCCTCCGGCTACACAAGCCACACCCCTTCACTGCAGAGACTTTTTGTCAGTGCATATGTCAAGAAGGCACCTGTGAACATCATCTGTGCCACTCAAGAGCAGGTACTAATTATCAAGATAGTGATCCAGCAGGGCACAGATGTACACTATGCTTTTGCCATAGAGTTTTGGAAAGGGGTACATGGTTGCCAGGTCATCCTTTCTGAGATTAATTACCAGAATCATTTTTATTACTTAATACAAATAGAAATTGCCAGGGTTTCTACACACTTGTCAGATAGCAATTACTCACCACTTGGAACCAGTAACAAAACACTGTGTACATGCTGTATTTCATTACTGTTTGTTAATTTGGCTAACTGAACTGCAGGGGTTCATCTCTGCCTTTACACTACTAGCAAATGGTTTCTGTACTGCATGTTCATCTGCTATTTTACCCATTACCAAGACCAAATGTATCCATGATAGCCAAGAAGCCTCATTCTTCCCTTTAAAAAAAACCTTTCTGATATCAGTACCCGGCGAGGGGGCTGTGGCAGACTGCTTGCCAAAAGGAACAGGGTCTTTACTTCATATAGACGCCTAGTTCTGCATCTGTCTGGGTGTGTAGCTCAGTGAGTTAAGTTCTTGCTTCACATATTGGGTGCCAATGCACTTCTCACGTTTGAAACTCAGTAGGGCAGACTCCACTTTCACCCTCTAGAAGTAGATACATGGAGTACTATCAAATTGTCTAATTTTGACAGATATTCTAACACATAGAGGCCAGAGGAATCTGACAAGATGTGATTAAAAAAAAAATAATAACACTCAATGGGTGCATGCATTGCTGCTCTTCATGCTGCTTGAAACAGCAAGAAGCAGCTCTGTGTTCTGGTTATGATCCCACTGAAACCCTCTGGAACATATGACCTATGCTAAGTAGCTAGCTCATATCACCATCACTACCTTACCCGAATTTGCCTGAACAATGGCTTGAGCTTGGAAACGGTTGGTGCACCCATCCCCCTCTGCCCTTTCAGCCCTCAAGCTTGTCGCATCCTTCGTGTACCCACTCAACATGCCCCTAATCTATCGCCTTGCCTCTCCCACCTAGGGATCACCAACTGAAAATAATTGCACTTAATGTCCCCTTCCATTGCATTGTTACCATCACTGTGCATGCACATGGCATGACTCTGCTTTGTTACATCTTCGGTGAACATGCTGTCCTTTGATTTGTATCTGTTGTTCCTTGCATATGTATGTTGTTTTGAACCTGGCGTTTCCTGTAATATAGAAACCAAATGGGTTTTCTTTTTTTCCACCAACTAATTGTAATGTTTCAGAAAACACTGAGTGCCGAATTGACAAAAGGCAAGGCAGATTGAAATATGTGCACAGCATACTTTATCACTTCTCTGTCATGTTCCTATAGTCAGCATCCTCCTTCTTCTCATTCTCTCAATGCAGGCCAGGAATGTTTCTCTATCATGTTCCTATAGTCAGCAGCCTCCTTTAGGTCATTCTCTAAGTGCACTCCAGGAATGCTTCTCTGCCGTGTTCCTATAGTCAGCAGCCTCCTTTTGGTCATTTTCTAAGTGCACTCCAGGAATGTTTCTCTCCCGTGTTACTATATCAGCATCATCCTTTTGGTCATTCTCTCAGTGCACTTCAGGAATATTTCTCTGCCGTGTTCCCATAGTCAGCAGCCTCCTTTTTGGTCATTCTCTCAATGCAGACCAGGAATGTGTCTCTGTCATGTTCCTATAGAGAGCAGCCTTCCTTTTTACGTTCTCTCAGTACACTCCAGGAATATTTCTCTGCCGTGTTCCTATAGTCAGCAGCCTGCTTTAGGTCATTCTCTCAGTACACTCCAGGAATGCTTCTCTGCCGTGTTCCCATAGTCAGCAGCCTCCTTTAGGTCATTCTCTCAGTGCACTTCAAGAATATTTCTCTGCCGTGTTCCCATAGTCAGCAGCCTCCTTTTTGGTCATTCTCTCAATGCAGGCCAGGAATATTTCTCTGTCATGTTACTATAGAGAGCAGCCTTCCTTTTTACATTCTCTCAGTGCACTCGAGGAATATTTCTCTGCCGTGTTCCCATAGTCAGCAGCCTCCTTTAGGTCATTCTCTCAGTGCACTCCAGGAATATTTCTCTGCCGTGTTCCTATAGTCAGCAGCCTCCTTTAGGTCATTCTCTCAGTGCACTCCAGGAATGCTTCTCTGCCGTGTTCCTATAGTCAGCTGCCTCCTTTAGGTCATTCTCTCAGTGCACTCCAGGAATGCTTCTCTGCCGTGTTCCTATAGTCAGCTGCCTCCTTTAGGTCATTCTCTCAGTGCACTCGAGGAATATTTCGCTGCTGTGTTCCCATAGTCAGCAGCCTCCTTTTGGTCATTCTCTCAGTGCTCTCTAGGAACAGTTGTCTACCATCTGCATATAGACAGCACCCTCCTTGCTTTCATTCGCTTAATGCACTCCAGGCACAATTCTCTGTCATGTTCCTAAAGGCTGCACCCTCCTTTTGTTCATTGTCTCAATGCATTCTGGGAATGTTTCTCTGTCGTGTTCCTGTAGTCAGCATTTTCCTTTTGTTAATTCTCTCAATACACTCCAAGAACGCTTCTCCGTGTGTTCCTACAGGCCACACCCTTCTTTTGTTCTTTCTCTCAATGCACTTCAGGAACATTACTCTGCCACTTTCCAATAGTCATCCTTCTCCTTTTTCTTCATTCTCTGGGACTATTTTACGTCAATGTTCCAGGAGTCAGGAATGACCTTTTGCTTCAATCGCTCAATTTGCTCAAGGAACATTTCGATCCTGTGCTCCGTGAGTTAGTTTTCACCTTTGTGTCATTCTTCCACTCCACTATGCAAAAGGGACATGTTGCTCTCATGTTTCTGCAGTTAGTGTATTCTTTCCCTGTCTTTGCTCCTCATATGCCCTTTGCACTTTCACTCCAAGGCCCAGTATGCCACAATGTTCCTCCCTCCTTGGCCTTGCTATGGACCTCTCCCACAGTGCCATGTTCCCCTTTTCCCCTTTTTGTGTTTTGATGCCATCTTCGCCCTGCACCTAGAAGTTGCTCTTTCTGGCTTGTGGAGCTTCCCAGATGATCCTCTCCAGATCTTTTCTTTTGCAGGCCTGCCTTATGTGGTTTCAGTTTAAGTCAATCTCCTAATTTGTCCGCTCCTCAGTGTTGCATGGTTTGGTGTTTGAGATTCTGCATGGCATGGTGGCTTCTCGCCCTCCAGAATTCTCCACACCTCTACATCAGTCATCAACCTTGTGTTCTCATGAGTACTGCAATGAGAACTCTGCCCCTGGGCTTCTTTGCATACACTCCAGCATTGCCAGTTCTCTTCCTTGCACCCTCCCGTGCCTCGCCATTTCTCCTCTTCTTCCCTCCCACCGTGGTGCGATGGGATGTACCACATGGCCCTGGAAAAGAAGGAAACATATATTATGTTCGCTCCTGTGCCATGCTGGATCATTCAATTGATCGCATTTTGCAACACTTAAGTATGGCACTGTGAAACTTTAGAGAGCCCGGCACTCCATGGCACCTAAGAGATGATAAGCATCATGAGCCTTGAGGCAGCTGCACTGGTCTCCAAAGGAAAGACATCATCATATCATCATATCATCATATCAATGGATACAGTTCAAATTGATCTCTCTGACTCACAAGGATTATTACAGGTCCGACCCTATTTCATTGCATGTAAATTCATTAGACACGACCCAGCTCAATATCTCCAGTCCTCTGCCCACAGGTTCTTTCAAATTGCAGGGACCTGTCAAGTAAAATGGGGTACTCTCACCGAGAATGGTTGATTATCGCATGGGTTTAGAAAAGCCTTAAAAAGCTAGGCATTCCCTCAATAGGCTAATTCTTCATTTCCAACAACAATGCTCGTTGGCTATGGTTTCTCACTCTCGCCAATGGTCACCCATTGCGGCGTAGGGTGCTTTCTATTTTTAAATAATGACCTTAACGTCACAACTTATTATCGACTATGGCAGCCTCTACTTGCCTTGTCGCAAGCACGTCTAACTGTAGATTGTGTATGTAGTCCGCGCTCTCTAGGATTGCTGATCATTAGTGATAACTGTTTGTGTATCGTTAGCCTGGGAGTACAGCCAAAGTAAATACTGCACTTTGATGGACCTGCAATAGGTTTTCCTGCTAAAAAATAGTTATCCTGTTCTAAGGAGTTATGGGGCATCACTCATCCGTAATCATACATGCACTTCAAATATACAAACTTAAGTATAGTGTAGGGTGACCAGATTTAAAAAGTAAAGAAACCGGGACAGGGCAACTGACATAAATGTAGGACTAACTCTTGAAAGTGGCTGTCAAGGCACTACACCTCGGTAGCGATCGGAGGAGAAGGGGATTTGAGTGTCACTGTTCAAATAAACACATTATAAGGAATGTATCACCAATTTATCAGACACTCGCACTATCTTAAGTTGTAAAATGCAGCATTTCCTCTGTACGAACTGTGCCTGGCAGCTATGAAAACCTACTATCAAAAACCGGACCACTGCAGTTTCCAATGAAAACATAATCTTGGCAATGGGGCACAGTTCGCCAAAATTTCGGTACAATCCCGGCAAAATCAGGACGTCTGGTCACCCTAGTATAGTGGGAGAGATATTTGCAATACATTTTATGACAATATAAAGATATTTGCAATCAGGGAGGGACAGGGGAGTTGCTCGGTCTGGAAAAGACCCGGGGCTAAGCTGATGTCAGTACTGTTGGGACTGGGGGCTAGCTAGTATTTTGGCTGTAGCTCCTGAGATTCTATCCGGGGCTACAACCAAAAGATCAGGGGCTATAGCCCCCTTAGCCCCCCCCCCTAGCAACGCCCCTGGGGAGGGAGTTGGGCTGGAAAGAGAGAGCTGTACTCCTGCAAGGATGGTCGCGCAACAGCACCGCTCCATGGATGCACTAGACCCAAACCCCCCATGTTAAGGAAGCTCTCTGTCGCCGATTGTCCCGAGTCTCTTGAACGCCGCGGTTGTTAAATCTCGAGGCGTGCGGCAATATGCAACTAATAGTCGTTCTTCCTGGGAGCCAACCCCGAAAAGTGAAACTGTTCAAAGCTGTATCTATGTCTTGAACTTTGCACCCGTTTCACTGTTATGGTGAGTTTTCTGATATATGAAATGAGTGCAATATCCAGTTTGCAGTGCATTTTCAGAAGGAAGGCATGCTTGAATTTATATGACAGGCATGTTGGATAAATTGGCTGTCATTCTGATGCTCCCAAAAGATACCTTGTATGCAAAGCCGCCAGCATCCGACCTTGAGTGCACCCACATTATTTGCCACATATATCCAACCGCACCATTCTTGAAATCCGTGGCCCAATCTCAACCGCCCCAACCGCAATGGGGATGAGGGGTTGTTCTCCGGGTGAATCTTGTCAATTTCCAGCACAAAATCCACCCCCCCCCCCCCAATTTCCCTCAACCTAATCTATACCCATACCAACCCCATATATATATTTAATTAAATTTGAACGAAAAAAAAGGTCATAAAAATTCGATTGAATGTTCTAGGTCAGATGTTTTTAGTTCAAGTATGCTAATACTGTTTGCAATGCATTGCACGTGAGTTTGCAACCACGAGCTAGACTTTTAGAATTCTAAGAGGAATTCTTGTCCATGTTTCCTTCCCTCTGCCTCTCTCGGGTGTCCCCGTGGCTTCTTCCCTGCTGGCTGATCTAGATTTAGTGTGTAAATTAGGAAACAACAAATTGACACAGTAGGACGTTTTCTGCCAGACACAAATCCGGGACGGTTTAAAAGGTCTCAGTGCCCTCAAAGGGTCCTTTGCGGCACTTACATTAATCAACAGCTTTGCCGCGGAGGGCCTAATGATGGAAGCATTTTCTTTTCTCAAAATGAAATCGAATCCTCCTAACTGCTTCATTTAAGAAGAACGATGGCTTGAGTGGCGTGCTTACCCCCGCAGTGCTTTTGCCCGCTTGGTGCCGCCAGGCAGCCAAGCCATCTGAAAGATTGCTCCCTCGATTGAAGGGAAAGGTTCTTGTACTTTTTACAGCAAGATTATCGTGTGCAATTTTGTGACATTCAAATTGGACATGTTGGGCCTTTAACTCAGTAAGAAGAAAATTGCTGATATTTTCTGCAATATTGGGAAACAGTGATTGGCTAAATAATGGCCGGACATGGGCAGCAGAGATTTTCAGCAGGTGCGAGTTGAAAGCATGGCAAAGGGCTGAAATATGCTTCCGATTTGGCATGGAGAGGCCTCCTTAAGAGCAAAGTGTTTGAAAGGTAAGGTTCTTGGCCATTCTGTTCCTTTCAATTCTGTCATTTTTGTTTTGTCTAAACATTGTGTGAAAAAAGGAGTCCGCAGATGCATTGTCCATTATTGACAATAACACAGTTTCATATTTCCCAGGGTTGCGCTTGACAAACCGGCTCCATTATATACATGGTGCAACCGCCGCAGATCTGTAGGGCAAAGAATGGCACGGTGCTAGTAGGCAACACCCCCACCCCCTGATGGTCCATTCCTTCAATCTAAAGGTTGCAGTGAGCCCAGCCAGACTATCACATTTGAGGGGAACGTGTACGTTGTCTGATCATCTTAGAGGCTGGGGAAGTGTTCCGCCTCCCCAGGATGCAGCACAATACACTAAACCATGTGTAGGATGGCCCTGCGTTTGGGGCAGGACCCTGTTTCTGGGACCTCAACGTTCTAACGGGAGGGAATGGGATTTGCATCATGGGAATTGTTGCCTTCTCACAAGTCCGGTCCCAAACCCAGAAACCCAAAGGGGACGTAGGGTTGTCCATGCACTTGGTGGCCTTATGATTAGTGCCACTCTAGCTGGGGCAAAAAGCAGACTACGCTTCCCTGGGGCACAGAGTCAAACGTGTTTGTTCAATGTAGATATGTGTCCGGTAGGTATCCAAGAACATTTAGCATTTGTTCAAACTTTTTGTTGAACACTCGATTGTATCCATCCATGTTTTGGTAACAGTAACATGGTTGGAGTTATTCCTCAACAATTTCATCCCAAATATTAACTATGGATAAATCAAGCCTTTCTTTCTGCTCAGTGATTATAAACAGCATTAGGAAGGATCCATGGTAGACGATCGCCTTCCAGATTCATCCAGTCTGCTTTTCCTTTGGATCTTTTTGCCCGCTGCGACCATCCTTCATGGTCTCTCTCTGTTCCCCCCCAATCCTCCTCTTGTGTGGAGGACACACCCGGAAACCTCAAAGGATCCCTCCCCACACAGCACCCTTCACCTGTGCAGGGAACACCACCGCAACCATTGGGGCTTAGCACCCCCATACGTTCACCATCTCTGCACGGTCCTCTTCCTACACGACCAGAGGAATTCCTGTGTTACCTTCACCCTCTCCGAACCCACTCCTTAACTAACTGAGATGCCGCTCTGCTCACTGGTCCTCTGCACCCCCCCCCCCACCACTGACTCCCGACCCCCTGCTGGACTTAACATGCATGCTCTGTAAGGACATGTGCTAATTCCCAACAGGCTGCCATTCAGCAAGGCCGGTCTGTCGGGAAAATATATTGGATAAAAGTTGCCATTTCCCTTTGGAGCCAGCCAGTAAAGAGTAACTCACACACTCTAGTAAATGTCCTCGAGCTTTAGGGGTAGATGGGGACTAGAATAAAGTGTTGGTCTCTGATATGAGGGCAGCTTGCACGTCCCAGGTCCAAATCCATCTTTCATTCTTCCTAGGCTGCTAATCAAGTAGCATTCAACATTGGTAACAATAACACCTGTTATTACAGTGTTATTATAGCGCTTAGAAGTCTGGCAGGAGGTGCTGTTCAAGAACACAATGTGATTTTTTTTTTAAATAGATGCTATAACGCAGACATCAGGTAAAACTCGAGCATAAAGTGTATTCGTTTATTGAATTGTGTATTTGTTTAATGGTATCTTGATAATGTGACTCGGTTATGAAGAGGAGAGTCAAGAAGTAGTGCCTTAAAGCACTGCCTGCCTAGTAGCCATATTGGAAAGTGATGACACAGAGCAGTGGGATGTCTGTGTGTTTCTTGCTCTGGAACATAGGCAGACGGCTGAAATAAGAGAACATATAGATATTGATATTTGATTTGGATCGCGCCCATACACAAGAGCTTCAGAGCGCGATGCAATATCTCACCCTGTCTCCTCACGTGACATTCCGCTTCAATGAAATATGATCCAGACCTGAAACCTCAATCCCCACAAATCCAGGCACGTTTGCACACATTTTGAACATCGTAGATCAGAGGCCGCATGACACACACGTTATGTGGGTGCAATGTTGCACATCATTAGAACTAGGGCTAACCGTGTGATAGGGGAAACAACGCATTCTTCCATGTGAATTTCAATTCCATGACCACCTGAGGGTACTGAGTCTATTAGAAATCAGAGTTTGGCTTCCAAACTTTTTGTGAGCACGTGATCTAATCAAACCCTAGAAATAGATATGGCGGCCTTCTCTTTGGAGATCACACATTTACCACTTTCAACGTCACTCCATATCCACTCCCCCCCTCAATGTGGCCACTCGACCACCTTGGATTATGACAATGATCTTCCAAGCCATCCTGGATATTCTACTGTTCAAGACTCGCCTCATAAAACAGAACACTCATGTACATGAAGGGTAATGGTCAAGGCTGTGAGATGGATAACTCAGTGAGTTATGTGCTTGCTCGTGGGATCTGCGTGACAGAGGCAGGGCCCAGGATACAATTCCAGTAGGGAGGAAACACAACCTGTCCCCCTGAGGAGGGTAGCAAAAATGGCATCATTGAGCTGTGAAAGGGACACAACTGTGGTACTATTCTGTGGAAGATAGTGCTGGTTGTAAATGGCAACACCACTATGCCAGTATCCTGGTGTTGTGATCACATATACTAAACAGAGAGGATGCCCTATGTGCTGAAATATTCAATAAATGTGTTTCAGAAAGCGCATGCTGAGGACCAGAGAGTGTGTTCTTATTAAAAATATATCATGTTATTCTGTTACAATTTCGTAAAATACATCAGTTTTGAACAATTACAAGACAACAATTCATTTCCAATCAACATATATATTTGTGAACAAGTTTTTTTATGCAAATAGCGCATTTTTGTGTAGACATTTCTCCTATGTGTATATCACTAACACACCATTCTACCATTCGTCTTCACAATCAAATCTAGTTTGTATAGAGACATTCTAAATAACTTTTACAGTAGTAATATTCCTACTTTGACAGTCCACCATTATGTATCAACTATAAGTATCCAAGATTATTCGAGTAGTATTCCTCTCATCATTGGATTTCCTTTTGTATAGTTTCGACTTCACATCAATTGGACAGATTTTACAGAACCACTGGTCAACGTCTTCTTCAGGATTAGTAGACTTATTCAAAAGCTTTATCAGTGCTACAACATATAAAACAACAACGCCCTGATTTAAAACATTAAATATGCTTAAAAACATAGATAAACAACATTGTTAAAAACACAATCTCTGAGCTCCCTCAGTATGCTACTGTTATTTCATAAATGGGGAGTTGTAAACTCAGACCCAAGATGCTCAGGGTTAGCTAACCTCCTAATGCAAAAAACAGGGGTACATGAATTACCATTGTTAAAATTGCGCCACTAAGTCCCCAACTGTCTTCAAATAAAAACCAAGAAAACCCCCTTACTGTGCATTCCTGTCAGTTCAAACAATTATGAGCCCCCCAAAGGGGCAGCTAACATTTCTCTATTTTTTACTATTAAAGTCACAGAAATTGTATTTAGTGGAATACTTTGCCCTTGAGGTGGAGCTATAAATATTTCACTCGCTTACTGAATGCCAGTGGAAAGACACAGTGTGAAACCACAGGAATCTGAACTTTTTGCAAAGCTGCAAAAAGAAAACTTCTTTCTAAATGGACGTTTAAAGGTACAAATGAGATTGCCTTGCTTTACAGATATCTTTAACCCTGGCCCTCTGTATGGTGCACCCTTTGGGGGCTTATAATTGCTTGAACTGACAGGAAGTGCAAGAAGCAAAGTATAAAGCGGCTTCTGCCATCTCTTTACACTTCTCGTTTGCATTCTGCAGTGCAAATGACAAAAATCTGCCTGGAGGGGACCTGTTTGCATTTCAGTGCAAACGTAAGCGTTCCCCACCGGCCATGTATGTTATTTATTTATTTATTTATTTATTTATTTATTTATTTATTTATAAAAACATAAGCTCCATGGTATTTATTTGATAATTCATTTTTCTGTCAGAGGTTGGAAGCAACAGGATTCAAAGAAAAGCAATGTTCACAGTAGGGTCTAAGTTTAGTGGGTGATTGGGATGTCATGCAAAGACACACGAGATAGGTGGTGACAGAAGTACAGAGCAAGCGCGCAGCTGTGCTGACAGCACCCAGACAGTATTCTCTATGCATTACATAAGCATACTTTACAATAGGAACAACTTGCCGTGCCTCTCACCTTTCTCACCCAAATACCTCCACGCCCTGGACTCAGTCATAATTACAGGGGTTGATGCCCGCCAGGAGGGACGGAAAGGGGCTATCAATGAAACAAAGAGCCCAGCGCTAAATCCCCTCAGACGTAATGGAAGAATAATTTGAAGACCGAATACAGACCACACTACACTGGTAGGATCTGCTGCACTTAACTTCAGTGTTGCTTGTCTGTCAAGGCTGCAGCCAATGATTGTGCAGTCAAAAAACTGTTACCTGTGCACCTGACTCTTGAATTAAACCACAGAAATGTGCCTGTGCTGCACTGAACAACAAATCCCATAATGCACTTTATTTCAAAAATCTGTCTCAATCCTGTATGAGGACTCCATGTCCCAGAGTGCTCTTTTGTGGCTGTATATGTGCAGTATTCTTTTCTGAGTTGTTGCAGTATCTAAGGTCTTCACTTGTGTAGGTATCTATATTTCCCATCAATCCGCTACTTTCTAGTTAAAAATATATTCAAACGTGCAAACTAAATTAATAAACAAACACTCAATGCTGGATTAATTCATAAATCTGCAGGGTGTCAATGAAATGGACTTTCCTTAATGTGATGGTGGATCCTGGCGAAGACTGGCCAAGCAGGATAGGCATCGAAGGGACAGTGACCCCACGCTGCTATGATCCGCTCCCTTCAGATCAAGGGAGGTTTCCACCATGAGAAGATTGGGTGAAATGGCCAGAGAGGGAATACTTAGTGGGGTAAGAGCGAGCAGTATCAATTGCTACCCCTCAGACTGGGAGACTCCCTAATAATTGTCTTTACAGGTTGTACATTTTGAGCAGTACAATCTTGAAGGGCGAAATCCATGTAGCCCTCAGGAAGCTCCAAGCAATACCACGACTAGTATGCAACCAAATATGTACCTTTGTGCGCATTCTGTTGGAACCGTATATGAGCTGATCTCAGTAAGGAGCTCATGTTTAACAAATTAATTATTTGACATACATGCAGGTGGGTCCACTGCGCAACATTTGCATCATTAGGAGGGCAGAGTGCAAAAGTGCATGCCGCCTTTTTCCCTGAACTTTTGCACTCAACCGTGCAAAGTGAGTACACATTATCTGGCATGCTTGCTTGCCAGGCAGCATTTATGTTTAATTGTGAGCCCTATTTGCCAGTGCACAGTATTGCTCAATAAGATAAGCTTACATTCCATACAATGAGTAAAATATACACTGGAAGTGATCATTAGAAATGAACACTAGAAAAACAGCCAGTTTACAATATTAGTGTAATTAACTACTTTCCTTTTGTTTTAGAGTTTCTTTTGCCTACAATCCACTTCATTATGTCTCCCAAAATGTCTTTAATTTTGCAAAGGTTCACATTCAGATTAAAATGACTGATCTTCTGTGAGCAAAACATAGATTTTTTATTTTTTTTTGCTGCAAATTTGTTACAGTATGCAGACAAACAAATAACTAACAAAACGTAGGAAATAACCAACACGGTTGTAGAGCCTGCAGCCTTGTACTCCGGTAACTTACACGGTCTGCCAGAACCCAGCAACCCCTGCAGAGCCTGTCCACATCACCCTCACATTGCTGGAGGACACACTTAATGAAAATGTCTGTCTCCAATTATCAGGCTGGACCCCAACGTGGGGATGCCTCTGTCAGTGCAGCTCTCATTCCACTGCTAATTGAACAAACAACAAACCGACCAATAGTGGAGGTTACTCCGGTCCCCTGCACACCATCTATAGTTGTAAAACAACCAGGTATGACAAACTTTCAATAAGCATATTACAATGTATTATTCATCAAAAGTAAGCAAAAAGACACTCCTGAAGAGTTCAGAAATTGAGACGTAACAGATGTAATATCAGAAGAAAGGTTTTTATATATCAATTGTATAAGCTCAATGTGTTTCAGAGGGTATCCCTTCATCAGCAGCACTATTATTCTTATTGTATTGTATTGTGCTTGTCATTTGTATAGCGCCAATTTTACCATTAATATAGTCTCAATGCACTGTTAGTGGAACGCCCTAAGAGGACCAAAGTCCAGAGTGTTGGAGGTCATGATGGAGCACCATTAGGATGTGTGTGTGCATTTGGCCATAAAAAAAGCTTAGCAGGGCTGGCCAGGCTCCGATAGATAAGTAACCCATGCACTCAGGCATGTGGATGAGTGCAGAGAGGAATAGGGGTGGCGACAGTGCTAGAGAGCCCCTATGTGTTCAGCATGCCCAAATCGATTGTAGGTCTGCACTGCATTCTGCTGTGAAAGGTGTTGGGTGTAGTTTGGTGTAAGAAGGCAGAGTTTATGTGAAGAGCACAACCAAATGCTGTCGTATTCCTTGCTTCATACTGATGTGTGTGGATAGCAATGCCTGCGGACAGTTGAGTGGTGTGTTATATGTACCTTGAAGCCATTGATGGCGCTTTGTTGCTAGGGCTCCCGCTCGCAGCGAAAGTCTATGGACCAAATGGCAAATCTACCCAGATATTGAACACTTACAGATCATCTTAAGGATGTATCTTTACCAAGTGCTACCCATCCTATGTGTCATAATTGCACAAGATTTACCTATCTCAGCCATGCCTTCTAGAGCAATGTTGAATTGGATAATGATTACCCTCCTGTGGTGTTGCACAGGGGGGACACACCTGACCTACTTGTTCGGGGTATGGCCAGGACGGCCCGACTTCCCATGAATTCCCGCAGTGCATCCCAATCTGTATGATTGTGGTGGTGGTGGTGGCATTGGTTGTATCACACCACTGTGCTCCTACCACTTCACAAATATCACAAAGATAAGATTCAATTAATAATAATAACAGAGAAATAATAGTGAACAATATAATGCCCAAATCCTATGGTAAATGAACTCAATTACACTCTTTGATAAATCTGCGTCCTTAACGGTCATACCTCATATGATTATCTGTATGAGTTCGACATAACCAGGGCAACAACCCTAGTATATGGTGTAAACTCTCAGTAAACAGATTAGGAATATGTACAAAATAATTAACAATGAAAATATACCCTAATGGTTTTCAAGCTAAAGCCAATGGCCAAAGATGACTAAAGATGTCATACCTTAATCAACGCAGCATTGTCAAAACACAACTCATCAAGGTTTTGAGCTACAAAGTAAAGTAAAAAAAAAGCTAATAACCACTAAGCCCTAAACAGTCATCCGTTTGGCTGATAGAGTACCCCAATGAGTGAATAATCTAAGTCTCACCTCTATGATGATGCCGCATTAAAACTGAAATAGGATATCGGAAACAGCAAAACATCAGCGTCAGAGTTCCACAAATTCACATACTCACAAATACATCTCTGGATTCACGCCCAAAGAAATGTATAAAAACAGGATAACACCTCAATAGCAGTCAAATACAATTCCTTAATCTTCTATCAAAAAAACAAAAGCACATAATAACTCCTCTTTATGTCTCCGGCATTTAATAAATAAAGCATGAAACGTGGATAACGCCAAAGGAGTAAGGGAATTACCCAGACCTGCCTAATCTCTGGGTTTATGCCACAGAGTCCTGGTATTTATAAGCCCTTGTATGCATCTCCAGTCAAGAGTGTGGAGTATCTGGGATTTCCAGCAATCTGAGGAACTCCACCCACGCCTCGACTTGATTGGCCACAAACAGTCTGTTTATAGCAATCACATTGAGGCGTGGGCA
This sequence comes from Ambystoma mexicanum, assembly GCF_040938575.1. NCBI lineage: Eukaryota > Metazoa > Chordata > Amphibia > Caudata > Ambystomatidae > Ambystoma > Ambystoma mexicanum. The sequence continues at coordinate 458,492,728 of NC_090938.1, read as the reverse complement.
GAAACGAAGAATCAAGCACAAATCCTGGTCCCAATGACGTCATTTGACAACTTTATTTTTTTAAGTGGGGGTCTTGGAGAAGTGGGTGGGGCTTCATGTGGGGTTAGTCTCTGGGTTTTCTGTTACAAATGTAGACAGGTCTGGAAGTACCTGGTATGCTGTAGAATACATGCTGCAAGTCACCCTGTTAGACAACCAACGTGGCAGTACAAAATGGCTGCGTTAAATATACATGTATAACAAATGACATATCCAATGGGACAAACACAGCACCATCAGTGCCTCTCCTTATGACATAAAATGCAAACAGAGCAATTAGATGATCATGTAACAAAAGCAAAATGAGCACAATCTCTTGCATGTTTTAAAGCACAAACTATTGTTCTTACAACAGAAATCATCCCCAAAGGGGGACTGCAAAACTTATCCTTGGCCTGAAGCCCAGGGATCACATCTCTCCAGCCTTAACATCTCTCCACTGGCTCCTGGCTGCTGCAAGGATCAAGTTCAAGACCACCTGCATCATGCATAAGGCTTTCTGGGGCCTGGGACCCCACTACATCCAACTTTCTCTCCTTAAATACCTCCTGCTAGAGCCCTTCGTTGTTCTAGCTCTTACTCTGTGCAGATCAGACACTTTTTCAAGCAGAGATTTGGGGATAGATGTCTCTCTTCTACAGGTGCCTCACTCTGGAATGGCCTCCCCGCCCCTCTCAGACTTGAGACGGATATCCTTAACTCCAGAAGCTTCTCAAGACCCTCTTTTTCTCTTCCTCCTTCCCTCTGCCCCTCCCCTGCTAATGTCCCCCTCTGCCTCTTTGACTGGCTGCCAGATTTCTTCAGATTCTAACAGGGCACCAGGCCCTCCTCGATCAGTCTACCCCTGCACTTGGTCTCACGTTGTCTGCCCTACCCTCCAACCTGCACTTGCCCTTCCTGGCGCCCTTTCCCTGCACTAGCTTGGCAGCGCCTGCATCCCTTGAGCCCTTCCATCCCCGCCCCTCGCACTTAACACGTCGACCATTTTTCCCCTGCACTCTCTGCATTCCCCTGGCACTGTCCACCTGGCCTCCCCTGGCACATGCTTAACCTACAGGCCCTTCCGCCCTGTCCGGCACTTCCCCTCTCCCCTCTCCAACGCACTTCTTGTTACTGTACTTGCGTGATCCGAATGTCACCAGGTCTAGTAGGACAGTTTTTGTTTTTCTTCACCACCCCCACCCCCTTGTCTTGTTGCACCTTGAAACACCTTGTGTATAGGTGCATTATAAATACGTAATAATTAAAATAAATAACATAAATCAAGGAAACACGGAGAGGCTTGGATATTTAAAAACCAAGACCAGTGTCATTAACGTTGCTAAAATAAGCCCTGTGAGGTCATGTCATTGCACCCATACATCCTTCAATGAACTCATTTTAAATCACAATAGCTCACAGCCCAAAAAACTCTACTCATATATCATTACCCATCCCAATTAATGCATATGGATTAACGTGAGCCCGTGATAAAAAAAAATAATAATAATAATGTGAGGGAATTGCTAGAGATAACGCTTACTCACAACGTAGGATGTTAATGGAAAGTGGCATGCACATGCGAGAAAGGCAGATACCAAACATGGACACGTGTGAATCAGTCACCTCCATAACGTTGTGATGGATTTTTCTTCTATTATTTATAGAAGGTTTTAGGCACAATACACAGTGAGGGCCTAATTTACAGAAGTGTTTTATAATGGCAAAATCTCATTGGAAAACGCTCTGTGAATAAGCCCATAGGTATCTTAAAAAGAACATATGTAAATATCACGTGCAGTACATTATGTGACAAGGAATGTGTAGACCTCCTTGTTCCCCACAGATGACCATGACCTCAGGTGAAGTTCCAGTAACGTCTTTATTTAGTTCCAGTACATTATGATGGTCATATAATGTCAGGTACATCTGGGTTCAGGGCAACATACACCTGCATCCTCCCAGGTAGGCTTACATCTCCCAAATGACCACATAGAACCCCAGTCACACATAAACATTCTAACCCTTAACACTCCATTGTCAATCAATACACTGACCAAAGGTTCTATTAGGATGCAGGATAAAACCAAATCCCTACAGAATGCCATCGTAGTGCACTCAAAGCATATAAATTCACATTTAGTAGCCTGAGCCAGGGGTGTTGCTTGTCGGGATTAGATCCAGGGCTACGCTAATGTCGGGACTGTCGGGACTCGGGGCTAGCTAGCCTTTTGGTTGTAGCCCCTGCACTTCTATCCGACTGTACAATCAAAAGACCAGGGGCTTAAGCCCCCTCAGCACCCCCCGAGCAACGCCGCTGGCCTAAGCATAATAATCATATACATTTCAAAGTCAAATTGCAATGTGAGATGATGATCAACCCGTCAATGTTTAGAATAAAATAGTGCATGTCACAATGAAGATGCTCAGATATTTATGAACACGTAACACTTCCTATTGAAGAAAGATTTTGATACAGATATAGGGCCCGGTTCATGGAAGTTTTTGCACGGTTCAAAGTGACTTTGCACTGCTGAAAAGTTACAATGCACTGCCGACACAAGCCCTGATTCATGGGACTGTGCAAAGTGGATATTTGCATTGCAAAGTCAGTGCATGTGGTCATTTTTGCAATACAAAGCGACTATGCACGGACTTTGCACTGCAAAAATACACTTTGTACAGTTCCATGAATCAGGGTTGGTGTCGGCAGTGCAAAGTCACTTTTCAGCAGTGCAACGTCACTTTGAACTGTGCAGAAAGTTCCATGAATCGGGTCAATAATGTCATAAGGTGCAACAAGTGTGCATTGATGAATAGTTGTAATACATGTGAACAGTCATTCTACTTTTAACCATGGAAAATATGGTACTCTATCCTCGCCTTATTCAAGACATCTGCCATTTACACTGGTCGTGCTGCTATCACAATCAGCTGAGGTGTCTCTAGAAAATGGACACCTGACAATATGACCTCTCACTTTTGAAGAGACACAGACATAGAGTGAGACAGAGAGAGATAGAGAAGGAGACACAGAGAGAGAAATAGATCACTGTGAGACTGAGTACAAACAGTAAAAAAGAAATGACTGCTCCTCATTTGTGTTCTTCATTTGAGATCCATGCATTGATAATGAAGATGGTGAGTTCTGAAACACTAGCTAATGTCAAATAATCAGCCAGCCTTTCTTGATTAGACATTAGCCTTTGTTTTTCAGCAGGAGCTCAGTTCTAATTATCATATTTTATGAAATACTGCGTGATGCATAGTTCTGCCTATACACCGATCTTTTAAGAAAAAGAGTAGTTTATTGTGTAAAGTGGACTTAATATGTGAACAATGTCCTTTGCTAAATCTTGACAGTCAACGACTCTGTTTCTAAATGTATGGTTCTAGATTTCAGTTGCAGCTTGTGCCATTTCCCCATATATGTGTGAGTGCAACTGAGTCTAGAGTGGGAACACTGACCATCCTAGGGCTACCAGGTTGCAGAAATGCAACATGGGTATATTTCTTAAAAATAATGGATTGAAAATGATGCAATTTTGCAGCATATATTTTGTGAAAAAAAAGTAAAATCATAAACATTTTACAGTTGTTTCTGTAAGATAACATGAATACATGTAATAAATGTCAGGTAACCAGCATTACTCAGGCACGTTGTAAAAAACATGCCCCTTCCACCTGCAAGTTCTGCCACAGTACTTTCATCATTGCCACTCTAAAACACTTGCATTATGTTGGTGTTCACATTACATGTCATCATTGCCACTGTGAAACACTTTTATGATGCTGGTATCCATACTATATGTAATCAATGCAACTAAAAAACAATGTTAGGCCACCGGTATGCAGACTGCATGTCATCTCTTTTACTGTATGTCCATTTTATGATCCTGGTATCCACACTATATAGTCTTTATTTCCACTGAAGATCACTTTCATGATGTTGGTGCCCACAATATATGTCCATGCTGTCACGGAAATATACTAGACTTACCCAAGGTATGCACATCATCCACACACGCAAACACAAGCACACATACATACACATCCTCCCATATACACACATGCATTTACAAAAGTGCTAAAAGACATCCCCACTGTGCAGAGACACACACACACATACATAAACACACACACGCACAAACACACAATCGCATGCATTGCTTAAATGTCTGCCAACCTGGCCAGGACCCTCTGCTGCATAGCCTGCAGGATCCTGTGGGATGTATTTACCCATGCATCCGAGCCATACCTCAAAACTGTGCAGTACTGACATGGAAAACATCATGATGGCCAGAGCTTCCCAGAAAATGCACAGGGAAATGCATGAAGAATAGGCTGCCACTCATTTTTGCCGATGTTATGGGCACAGAAGGACACTGCTTAAAACCACCATTGGACTACCCACACAGTAGTCTGAAACCATTGGGAATGGCAATGCTGATTGCCAAAAGCAAACCCATAACTGTTGGGAATTCATTTTCTTAAATCCCAAAAATGGGTGCAGTACCAGTACTCACCACTATCCAAAAGCCGGCATTTTAAAACAACACCAGATTTTACTTTTTGCAAAACTGAATAAATGAACCCAAAACAGGCCAAAGAAAGACTTACTGAGAGGTGGATACAATCTAAAGTTATATTCTGAAGTGACTGGCTGAGCTGTGATTTCAGCAGTTTAAGTAAATTTGGACTGAAAGACATTAAAAATCTCAAGGTTTAAGAGAAATGAGTGACCTACTTTGAGTGTCACATAGGTTGCAATTGTTTAAATGTCATAGTTTTAAAGTTAGAATCAGCATTCTAGCTGCATATGTAAAAATGTTTAGTTTTATTTGAATGCAGAAACTGGGGAACAAAAAGTGACATTTTATCTGAAAACTGGCTTAAGGAACTGAATTCTGCCTGGCAACTACCCCCATCAGGAGTGAAACTTGAGTCACAGCTGTGTTCCCAGGCCTAGCTGCCCTTTTGCTGCTCACACCAAAAGGGATATGACACTTCCCTGATTGAATTACCTGGGCTCTGCAGGAAATTGAACAAAGCCCTGTCCTGACTCAGGCAAATGTTTTATTGGCGGGAGTCGTAAATGGAGCTTCCTCTTGGCAGAAGCTGGGAGGGGCAGGATCTCTGAGCTTGCCAGAAACTGGAAAAACTGGTTTCTGTACCATGTGACATGAAAAGACACACCTCTATAGCCAGAATATGGTTTTAGAAAAAGATGAATAACTCATAGAGCGGACATGTGAACATTGTATAAATGACACCATAATTCTTGTGATTTTTCTGCCCACATTTTAAGAGGTTTTTCGAACCGGTGGCATGTTCAGGGGGGTTTTAGCGGAAAAGAGGATATTACTCAAAATGTGTGCATGTGAAAAATCTGACACTTCATCAACTAATGTCCATACTCCTTGCGCACATGTGTGTAAATTTGGGTCAATGTCCGGAATTGCAAAATCAGTTAAAAAGTGAAATATGTGCCATTTCTGAATGCAAGCCCCCAGGAAGAGCAAAGTTTGGACAGGGTATATCTCCTGTGATATGTGATGTGTGCATGTAATTTAAAACCAATGTTTACCTGTGCAAATATGTCTTTTGTTATCAAATATAGAATGTGTACAATTTGACTGGGGAGTGTCCTCTCTGCAAGGCTGTAAAATGACATCACTCTGACACAACTTAGCTCCCCCAATCAAGTGAGAAATGGAAGTTTGACCAATTAGAAGCTGAGAGAGAGGTAGGGTCAGTGATGCTAGAACACACCCACATTCTAAACACATAAAAGCAGAGAGACAGGACAGATAGGGACTTTCAAATCCATTTGCAGCTGGAAGCTCTGCCGGGAAAATCCATACTTTACCTCCATCAATCTCCAGACAAAGCTGTGCAGAAAGATCCAGACTTTAAATCCATCAATCTTCAGAATCCAGAGAGAGAGCAGACCCAGATCACTGTTAGCAGAACCAGAGAGAGCTGACCCAGATCACTGTGAAGTGCAGAGTCCAGTCTAAAACCTGACCAGATCCATGACGAGGCCCATTTCACTCAAGAATATAGTGTGAGTACCTAGAAAACTGTGCAGAACCAATCTCTTAGTTAAAATAATATAATTCAATCCTATTTTAATCTAAGTAGAACTGCCTCCTAACTGTCACCTGTCATTTGTAAAGCTGTCACTTGTCATTTTCTAGTTGCAAGCTGCACTTGTCTTTTTGAACTTTAAAATTTCAAATCTGAAAAACGACCTTTATTCAATCGCTCATATCTCTGCGTTTGTGCTAGAGACTTGCAGTAACTTTCCCCTGAAAGCTGAGAATCGTGGCTTTCCTAAGAACCTAGAACCGCATTCCTACCCCCTATAGTTTTTCCGTAATCGTGAAAAACGCACTCGCGAATTTTGCCGCGATTTGCAAATTTCTCCACATGTGAAAACAGAAGCTGCTTGCCTTCCATTTGCCAGAAATTCGTTTAACCTGCTAATCATCCCTGAATCATTGCTAGTGTGAGCCTGGACTAATATTAACTAGATACCACTCACCCTGAACTTCTAAAGGGAATTAAAAGCAATTTAGCATATTTTTCACTTTATTGCCAGCACATATAAAAGCATTGGGCCTGTGTTTTCAACTTCTGTAGTCTAAGTTGCTGGGTGAACTGAATTACGTTTGAATTGCATTTCTGAGAACTGTGTGCCTTCACTCCATTTCCTTGCATTGCATAAAAAGGGGGGGGTGAATTGTCCAAGAAAGTGATTACATTGTCTTTTGCTGAAATCCTATCAAGTTATTTTCTGTACTGCATTCATTGAATAGTGCATCCACCTGAGCTTACATAAAACATTCTCTTCCACATTATTCTTCTGTCCCTATTTACCAGTGTGCTATCTTATCCATTTCATGTCAACTCATTAGTGATTATAAAGAAGTGTGCTAGTGCCAGATTCTCCGTTGTTAATATTTATCATATCAGATTAAGTGTGATATTCAATTATTAATTTACTATAAAGCGTGATATCTATATCTATTGTTTAAATTATCAAATAAACCTTTTAACTTGCAAAACAGAACTACTTCTTGGCTCAGTGGGGTCAGGAGGATTCCAACAGAGGGGTGTTATATGGGGGTAGTCATCCAGAACGCATGAACTGGACATAAAGATATATCAATAAGGGTTTTCATTCAGTATTATAGACTAGGCGTTGACTTAGCAGTAGTGTTGAATTGAATCCTCTTACAAATTGGGGGCTCGGGCCGGACGTCTGGGTTAGAATACCACTTGTGCAGCTTAATACAGTGTGCTAACTGACGGGATACATACATCCAGTCGGATCACCACGCTGCATTACGCTGTGAAGCATTCCTCAAAAGGGACACTCCAAGAAAAGTTCTGTTCTGCAAAAATAAAATACAAACTTCTGTAAGTCAGGACAGAGACCAATCTCTAGAATGACGACCTTGGTAGATATGAAAATAGCCAGAGAGCACTTCTTACATAAACTATTTGTGAGAGGTGAATGGGCTGAGCAGGGCCAGGATGCCTGGTTGCAGGCCATCACGCGACAGGTCACTGAAACAGGGTCAGACTTATGGAGAGATCAGGGTCCATTACATGTGGCCCTGAGTTAACTATATATGGCTCCTAAGGCCAAAGATGAACACGACAAGATTGTTAGGATAGCGGCATATTTATATTTATATATGGGAGCCATACAGAATAAATGTGCTGAAGGCCATGATCTGGCAAAAAGGCAACAGATGGCGTTAGAGAAGGCCCAATCTGATCTGGACTCTTCTGAGCAAAGGCTGCACAGAAGCCAGGAGTCAGAAAATGAGACCAGACAGTACATCACTAAAATAAAGGAGGATATGGATGTGCTGCAAAAGGGAAAGTCAGAACAGGATACCAGATTTCGGGCCTTGCAGAAGGAACACCAAGAAGGTTTGGACTCCCTACTGCAAAGCCAGAAAAAGCTGGAGCAACAACTGGACTTCAACAGGGTATGTGCTGAGCAGGTAGTCACCCTGCAAGGCCACCTAGATAGGGAAAAGGCAGAAAGCAATAAACTGATTCTGAAAGACCTGGATACCCAGGCAGAGTTTGATGAAGAGCGCCGGAAAGCTGGTGCCCTTCAAAGGCAGAGGGACGACCTGGCAGCACAGATGCAGGATCTCAGTCAGGAAAGAGACACTTTAGGCCAGGAAGTCTGCCACTTAAAAAAGGAAATTGAAGAAAATCACCTGGCCCTCCAGGGGCTGGGTGACCTCCAAAAAGAAAACCAGAACTTGGTAGAGCACACCAGAAGGGTGGAAGATGCTCTGGCAAGAAAGGAGCAGGCCGGTAGGGATGGGACTCAGGAGGTAAACCTCCTGCAGCAAAGACTGGCCCAGTTCTCCAGGACCAACCAGGAAGCACAGAGGGAAAATGAGGCCCTCTGTCAACACAATGATAGGCTCCAACAACAGGTAGCGATGCAGGAGAGACTGATAGAGTCTAGTAAGGCCTTGACTGAGGAACTGAAAGCACAAATGCAGGCTCTTGCATTGCAACAGGGAGCAGGGGCGGATAGAGATGAGGTCCGCTGGGAAAGAGAGACTCCTGACCATAACCGCAGGAGCCCTAACATCAGGGGCCTTCATCTCCCCCAGTCCCTGGACTCTACCACCCCCATATCCCCTGGCGCACATGAGCACAGGGCCACAGGGATGGCAGATTACTATCAAGCTAAGAGTATGGGGCTCATAGGCCAGTACCACTCAGGAATGGAGGGGTGGGCATCCGGGTATGGGCACCCAAGTACAGTACAGTTCAATGGGGAAACCCAGGAGAGTAGGCCCATTAAGGGCATCCTGAAAACCTCTGCCCAGTTAGGTCAGTGGAGGGGGTACCCATCAAATCCTGGCAGCAAGGAGGAATCTGAAGACTCCTCTGAACTGCGCAGGACACAGGAGACCAGGTCCCCACATTCTGCCAGCCATTCCCAGGCTCGCAGAATCCGGGAAAACCTGGAAGAACAGACGGGAACCTCTGGGAGCAGTGCCTCTGAGTCCGAGGACGAATGGACAAGGGTTACCCGAACCAAAAAGGCCAATAAGGCAAAAAGGGCCTTGCTTAAGGACCCCTTAAAGCAGATTAAGGCGATCAGGAGCGTCATCACGCCTTACCATAAGAACGCTAAGTATTCTGTTTGGGAGCACTTAGAGTTGTTTGAACAAATGATGGAGACTTTCCATTTGAAGGACAGCCAAAGCTGTATTCAATATGTAAAGTGGACCTTCTCCCCGGAATACTCCAGTTTCTTTGCGGGGCTGGAGGACCAAAATCATTTAAGATGGTCCACCTATAAGGCGGCCATCTTGAAACATTTTTCTGTTCACAGAAATCCTCAAGAGGCTCGCAAGGCAGCCTACAATTTGCAATGTGGGGAGGATCAGGCCCCACAAGAATTTGTGCAGGAGTTAAAGCGTGCTTTTGCACAGACCACAAGAAGGGTGCGCACGGATAGCAGAGAATTTATAAATACGTTTTTCCATGCCTTGCCCAAATATATCATGACCCAGCTCGTGAGGGATTTTCACGAGAAAAGATCTTTAGACTGGGTCCTTGAACAGGCTACCCGGATCTATGAGGTGCAGAAACCGGTAGATAGCAAAAATAATGCTCAGAAAAACCCCAAAGCCAACAGCACCCCTGCTGCTGCCAAGGTGGCAGAGGTAAAGGTCACCCCCGTATTAGAGTTGGAGATGGGGGGGCCTAAAAACCTACCTGCACCTAATAATGCTAGGCCCAGAAGGTCCTCGGGCCAGTCACAGACAGGGAGCCAGGGAGGCAGCCCCACAAATGGGGTCCCTCGCTCTCCTGATTATGTAAGTCCCCGTTACAAGGGAAATCGACCCATCCTGGGTTATGTGTGGACTCCTCCAGCCCAAGGGGGGGGATCCAGCCAAGCACCTAACCCAGGGAACTTCCCTCCCAACTTCCCACAGGAGGGCAGAAATTCTCCAAATCCTGGGCAGAACTTTTTCCCCAGGTATCCACCCAATTTCCAACCCCAAAATCATCCATCCTTCTTTCCCCTATTCCCTGAGCCCAGACAACCTAATCCGGGAGAGGGGAGGCCAAGGGTGGAGGGGTACCCAAATCTTCCCAACCCGGGGTATTACCAGAGGAGGGACAGCTACCCTTCCCGGGATCAGCCCAGGGGAGAAAACAGGGCCCCGTATCTGCCTGAGCGGTTTTCCCAGTTAGAGCGCCAGGTTCAAAACATGGCGCGGGATCTGGGTCACATACTGAGGGCTCAGCAGAACCCTCAGACCGGCATGCCGGCGCAGAACGCACCCAACTCTGGACCTGGTGCCCCAGAACAATGACGGGGGCAGCACCCCGATAACTCACCGGTTCCCAGGGAGGAGGCACAAAGGGAAGGGGGGTGTAAAGCCTTGGAGGAAGCTTCCTTCCTCACTTGTAAACAGCCCCTGGAAACCCAGGAACCGGAAACAAAATCTCTTGCCCCTGAAAGTCTGCCTCCTAAGGAGCAGAGGGGGGGTAGGAGAAACAAAAGACCCAAACAGACTCAGTTTGAGGAGGAGGTACAGATCTTCCAATTTGAGGGAGAGGGATCCTCAGAGGATCCTGGGAAAAGGATCTTCTCCTTCAGAGAGGGGGGAACTCCTCCCAAAGAAAAATGGGTCCCTAGGGATGCAAATCCAGACTGGGGAGATGTGGAGACTGAGCTACCGCCGCCCACTATCTCATCCCAGAACCAACAGCAAGAAAATCCCCTGGTTCAAACCCATCCTGGTGACTGCCTCCAAAAAGGGGGGGGCGGCCCAGAACCGGAGCCAGGGGAACCCAAAATGGCTCTGATCTCCAGTTGCCAACTTTTTCTTTCAGATTCCCAAGGCTCTCCACAGAATTCTGCCCAAATCTCTTCGCTAGCGATGTCCAAAACCAGAAAATTAGCCCACCAGTTGTCCAAAAATGTACATTATCTGTGCCCCCTTGAGGAGAAGGAGGGAAGATATTATGCCCCGGTACAAGTACAGGGGCAGGGTACAATTTTGGCACTGGTGGACACTGGATCTCAAGCTACCCTTCTGTCCAGAAGGGCCTTTGACGAACTGAATGCAGGAAGGGGAGAGAATTACCAAATTCCTCTCACCTCTCTTCCTGGGCAACTCCAGAACTTTGACGGGAAGGAAATTCCCGTCGAGGGGACGGCAGATTTGGACATTAAAATTGGGCGACATAAGTTGAAACACCCGGTCATAGTTGTGACCCCAGAGGGCACCCCTTGTTTACTAGGGAATGACCTCCTGAGAAGGTTGTCACCCCTAATAGATTGTGTAAACAAGGTCCTCTGGACCCAGACTAGCCGACCAATAAAATTAAAACAGAGTGTCAACCATGTTAGTTTAAACGGCACCTGCCACATGGTTGAACAAAAATCTGACCAAGTAGAATTTCACTTCCAGAACAGCCAAATTCCAGACGTGACAGTAATAGCAGTAGGACAACAGACTGGTGATGGGGGGTCCTCTCTATTTCTGAAAATCAACCTTCCTTCCAGTTTAAGGTGGTATTCCACGCTGGAAGGAAACACTCTGAGATTCTATACTAATCCACAATCAGAAACTCCCACTCCTATAGTCCAGAAAGATGTGAAATCAGCTCAGAGCCTGGCTGATATTCAGCAAATTGGAGAGCAGTTTTTCATCCCTGTTCAGTTAAATGATGGGAAGGACTCTGTTCTCGCTCGAGTGTGTGTGAACAACGGTAAGAGCTTCATCAGCGAAGCCATGTTCCGCCAACTCCCAAAAGATCCAGCCATTCCCACATTCAAACTGATAGACAAATGGGAAATGGACCTGGAAGCGCCTAATTCCAAACATCTCCTGCCAAGCAGGTGTATGCTCAAAATCTCCATTGGCAACAAGAGCATAGTCCACAATTGTTGGGTCGTGCGAGACGTCCCTGCCGCCTTTTACTTAGGCAGTGACATTCTCAATCGCTTTGCCATTAGTTTGGACCTAATAAACTTCAAAGCTTGGTCCCGATTAGCGGATAATCCTATGGGCTTTGATGATCCAGAAAAAGCATTTAGGTCAGCTCAATTGCTACCTTATGCAGTTGAAATTCAGATTAAAGAGGAAGTCACCATCCCCGAAAGGACCCGACAATTCTCCCTGGAAGTGAAAGTTAAAAGAGGACAATATTTGCAAAACCCTGATGCTTATATACATCTAAACGCTTCTCTCCAACAGCAAGGGTTGGGGGTAAACCCAACTCCATTAGTCAACATAGAACATGACACCATTCTAATAGAGGTGGATAACAGCGACTTAAAGAGTATTACTCTAGCCGCAGGCACCATTATTGGAATGGCGGTTGATGACCGACATTTTTCCATCGACTTAGTAAATGAACTGTTAGGACCAATCCCCAAGGACTGTTTTGACAGTGACAGTGATGACAATACAACACCAGACAGGATTTTTACCCGGCATGGGGGGAACTTCCTGGTGTACACTTCCTGCCCCTATGGTAAGGAAGATGTGACTTGTGACTTCAGGAGGGATGAGGTGATTTTCCAGGTCCATGAGGGCTGCCTTTCCCACCTGAAGCCTCCAGTCCAAATCAGCACTCTGACCAGGGACTTCTCCACCCAGCTGGAGGAGGCCGCTGAAATAGCCAAACCAGAAGTCTTTCCAGGCTTCAGGCAGATGGTGGAAGATAGAGTCAACCTAGCTGATGCCTGTGTGACTCTGGAACAAAAGCAAAAGTTGAAACAAGTTTTCTTGGATTTCCAAGATCTCTTTGCGGTAGACTCATATGACTGTGGCCGCACCGACATCCACACAACAACAATCCCCACGGACCCTGGCATGACTCCTGTGTTTGTGAAGCAATATCGCTTGCCTCTCGCATCAATGGAGTCCCTTACTGAAATAATTAAGAACCTTGAGTCCCGGGGAATAATCTGTCCAGTCCACAGCACCTTCAATAATCCGGTGCTGGGAATATTGAAGCCAAACGGCCAGTGGAGACTCTGCGCTGACCTTAGGGAGCTCAACAAACGGGTCCATACTTCCCGATGGCCACTGCCCTACATTGACCAAGGGCTGGCCCAGGTCCAGGGGTCACAGGTATTCACTGCAATAGACCTGACCAATGGGTACTGGACCGTGCCTGTCAGTAGGGAGGACCAATACAAACTGGCTTTCACCTTTGGGGGCCAGCAGTACACATGGACCCGGACTCCCTTCGGATACCTCAACTCCGGCAATGAATTCAACATTTTCCTACATAAGGCCATGCCCGACCTGGGTGCGAGGGGTAACCTGGCTTATGTAGATGATGTCCTCATCAAAAGTTCATCTGTGGAGGAACACATAGCGGAGATCCGTTATGTTCTGACCCAGTTGAGGGCCGCCGGAGCAAAACTTTCCTTTCAGAAAGCACAGTGGTGTAGAACCCGTGTTAATTTCTTGGGGCATGAGATTACTCCTCAGGGTCTCTGTCCCCAGGAAAAGAAAGTGGAAGCACTTCAAAAACTGAAAGACCCCACAACTCTGCGGGAACTAAGGAGCCTCCTTGGACTGACTAATTACAGCAGAAAGTTCATTGAGGGCTACGCAGAGATCACCAGACCCCTGATTCATCTCCTGAAGGGGGGGGTCAAGTGGGAATGGGGTCCAGAACAAGCCGAGGCAGTAAGACAACTCAAGAGAAGCCTCTCACAAGCGCCTTGCCTAGCTTACCCTGTCAGAAACAATGAGTTCTTCCTGGAGACGGGGTTCTCTAATACGTGCTTGACGGCAGTATTATACCAAAAGCATGACAAGGTCAATAAAGTAATCTCCTATGCGAGCAAAACTTTATCCTCTGTGGAGGAAAAATTCAACGATTGTGAGAAGGCACTCCTGGCAACGGTGTGGGCATTGAAGAATTACCGCCCGTTTATCCAGGGGGAACACATCATAGTGGAGACTCCACACCAGCCTCTGCAATATCTCCAAAGTGATAGAATCCGGGCCGGAAATGTGAGTAATTCCCTAATTACTTCCTGGATTCTGTCAATGCAAGGCTTTCCTGTGGAGGTCAGATATGGCCAAAACAAGAAGAGTCCCCTCGCGCAAGGTCTGGCTGACTTGCATGATTGTGCCAGAGAAAACTGTCTCGAGGACGAAAGTCTAAAAATAAAGGACAACATGGAGGCATACCTTAATTCCCCCCACAAAGTCTTTGAAGAAGACAAGTGTGAGGGAATGCCCACTGTGTATGTGGATGGATGCTCTTACCATGTTGACACCAACGGGGAGAAAGAACTGGTGGCCGGCGTAGGGAATGCATGGGTGAATGAGTCCCCAGAACCCTCCGCTGGATACAAAATTGGTCCCCGAAGTAGTCAGGTGGCAGAATTGATGGCTGTGCATCAGGCCATCCTCACTGCTGTCCAGCATCAACTCCACGAACTGGTCATAATCACAGATTCGGATTATGTACGGAACGGGTTCGTGGAGCACCTGGTTAATTGGAAAACCAGAGGCATGTTATGTGCTAACAACAAACCCTTGAAACATGGGAAGTTGATCCAAAACAATGATGATCTGGTCACCTCGAATGAGATGACCATCTATTGGAAAAAGATCAAGGGTCATTCCAAAGTAGAGGGACCAGACAAAACTGGAAATGACTTAGCTGATCAACTGGCCAAAATCGGGGCCATCCAAGGGGATCTAATTGAGATTGAGTCCCTGTTGGGGGAAATCCAGGTCACTGCTATCACTAGGTCCCAGACAAATGCTCACAATGACCTTTCAATTGCACAATGGAGTAAGGAGACCCCTGATGCTGATTTGATTACAGCTCAGAAGGGGGACCCAATTATTGGAAAATTTTACCAGCACCTTGAGGACCCTGAGAACTTTCCCCTGACGGATACCGATTACATTGGGAAAGAGGACCTAAGAGTGTTGATGAAATGTCCAAAAATGTTCCGGATCCAAGACGGTTTGCTGGTAAGGAAATCCAAAGCTGGCCACGATCAGTGGGTGGTTCCTACCTCATTCCGAAGCCTGATGTTAAGTCACGCCCATGATGCGGCTACAGCCGGTCATAGGGGGTTTCATACAACACTTGAGATCTTAAGAGAGGTTGCCTACTGGCCACACATGGGGCAGGACCTTGACCAATACTTGAAGGGGTGTCTTGTGTGTGCACAATTTCAGCCATCCTCCCTCACGCACCGTGCGCCTCTCCAAAAGAGGGGATGACACTGCCATGGTCAGATTTACAAATCGACTTTGTAGGCCCTGTGATTCGCTCTGCTAGGGGGAATAAGTACATGTTGACTGTGACATGCTTGTTTACCAAGTGGGTGGAATGTCTCCCAGCCCCAAATTGCAAGGCAGAAACCGCAGCTGCCCTGATGATTAACCACATCTTTTCCTGTTTCGGCCTACCTCAAAGGATTGAGTCAGACAGAGGTAGCCACTTCACCAGTGAAGTAATGACAAAGATGTGGGAGATACTGGGGGTCAAGAGAAAGCTACACATTGCTTACCGGCCAGCTTCTTCTGGGGCAGTAGAGAGATATAACCGGACAATTGTGAGCATATTAAAGAAGTTTGTGGCAGATTCTGGGCCAAGTTGGGATATCCGATTACCTCTGGTCCTAATGGCCATCAGATCTACCCCTTCATCTGCAACCAAAATGTCGCCATTTGAGTTGATGACTGGGCGCAAGATGGTGCTTCCTCAGCATTTGCTCTACAGGACCCAAGAGCAGACACTGATAAATGCCTCCACTACTCATGAGTATGTGGAGAATTTAAGGAAACACCTTCAACATGCTTTTGCTTACGCTCAGCGGAATCTAGAAAGATCGGCTGATAGCATGAAGACCCATTATGACCTGAAAACTTCCAGGAAGGAATATCAGGTGTGGGACCGGGTCTATCTATACAACTTCCAAAGAAACCAGGCAAAGCAGCGCAAATTTTTGCCTACATGGAAGGGACCCTTTGAGATCATCGACAAGATCTCCCCTGTGGCCTACAAAATCCACATCCCCAAAGGTCCTTTGGCAGCGGGGGAAGACAAGTGGGTCCACATAAACCAGTTGAAATGTTGCCATCCCAGGCACACTCTGCAACAACTGGAGGAATCCTCTGGAATCCTAGCGGGTACTGTCTCAGACTAATTCAGTTCCAACCATAAAACATACCACATCTAGTCTCTTAAATATTGTGATTCGCATGAAACTGTCTATTAGTTATACTGTTTTTTTTGTTTTTTTCAAAATAAGAATGTAATGTTTCGTTATGATGAAATGCATATGCTGCCCCACTATATCAATGGTGGGGGAAAAATGTCTATGAATAGGTATTGCCGCTCTTCCTTTGTCGTCCTAGGAGAAAGAAAACCTGGAGACGGGACAAGGAGGAGGAATCGGAGACCGGGAGCAGAGACGCAACGGGCCCGGGGTACCGCCCAATCTTCCCATCAGGACCGGCGAGGAGAACCGATCGATCAGTACCGGATGGAGGAAAAGATGCTGAACTGTGCCATCTATTGGAAGAAGATGAGGAAACATCCCAGATCTTGCGAGTCTCATCAGTGAAACCGAATGGCCAACGCAAGAGGGGGGCTTGTGGGATGTATTTACCCATGCATCCGAGCCATACCTCAAAACTGTGCAGTACTGACATGGAAAACATCATGATGGCCAGAGCTTCCCAGAAAATGCACAGGGAAATGCATGAAGAATAGGCTGCCACTCATTTTTGCCGATGTTATGGGCACAGAAGGACACTGCTTAAAACCACCATTGGACTACCCACACAGTAGTCTGAAACCATTGGGAATGGCAATGCTGATTGCCAAAAGCAAACCCATAACTGTTGGGAATTCATTTTCTTAAATCCCAAAAATGGGTGCAGTACCAGTACTCACCACTATCCAAAAGCCGGCATTTTAAAACAACACCAGATTTTACTTTTTGCAAAACTGAATAAATGAACCCAAAACAGGCCAAAGAAAGACTTACTGAGAGGTGGATACAATCTAAAGTTATATTCTGAAGTGACTTGAAGGTTTATAACAAGACTGGCTGAGCTGTGATTTCAGCAGTTTAAGTAAATTTGGACTGAAAGACATTAAAAATCTCAAGGTTTAAGAGAAATGAGTGACCTACTTTGAGTGTCACATAGGTTGCAATTGTTTAAATGTCATAGTTTTAAACTTAGAATCAGCATTCTAGCTG
Source organism: Ambystoma mexicanum (assembly GCF_040938575.1). Taxonomy (NCBI): domain Eukaryota; kingdom Metazoa; phylum Chordata; class Amphibia; order Caudata; family Ambystomatidae; genus Ambystoma; species Ambystoma mexicanum. The sequence goes on along the minus strand of NC_090938.1, from coordinate 458,475,438 downwards.
CATATGTAAAAATGTTTAGTTTTATTTGAATGCAGAAACTGGGGAACAAAAAGTGACATTTTATCTGAAAACTGGCTTAAGGAACTGAATTCTGCCTGGCAACTACCCCCATCAGGAGTGAAACTTGAGTCACAGCTGTGTTCCCAGGCCTAGCTGCCCTTTTGCTGCTCACACCAAAAGGGATATGACACTTCCCTGATTGAATTACCTGGGCTCTGCAGGAAATTGAACAAAGCCCTGTCCTGACTCAGGCAAATGTTTTATTGGCGGGCAGGATCTCTGAGCTTGCCAGAAACTGGAAAGACTGGTTTCTGTACCATGTGACATGAAAAGACACACCTCTATAGCCAGAATATGGTTTTAGAAAAAGATGAATAACTCATAGAGCGGACATGTGAACATTGTATAAATGACACCATAATTCTTGTGATTTTTCTGCCCACATTTTAAGAGGTTTTTCAAACCGGTGGCATGTTCAGGGGGGGTTTAGCGGAAAAGAGGATATTACTCAAAATGTGTGCATGTGAAAAATCTGACACTTCATCAACTAATGTCCATACTCCTTGCGCACATGTGTGTAAATTTGGGTCAATGTCCGGAATTGCAAAATCAGTTAAAAAGTGAAATATGTGCCATTTCTGAATGCAAGCCCCCAGGAAGAGCAAAGTTTGGACAGGGTATATCTCCTGTGATATGTGATGTGTGCATGTAATTTAAAACCAATGTTTACCTGTGCCAATATGTCTTTTGTTATCAAATATAGAATGTGTACAATTTGACTGGGGAGTGTCCTCTCTGCAAGGCTGTAAAATGACATCACTCTGACACAACTTAGCTCCCCCAATCAAGTGAGAAATGGAAGTTTGACCAATTAGAAGCTGAGAGAGAGGTAGGGTCAGTGATGCTAGAACACACCCACATTCTAAACACATAAAAGCAGAGAGACAGGACAGATAGGGACTTTCAAATCCATTTGCAGCTGGAAGCTCTGCCGGGAAAATCCATACTTTACCTCCATCAATCTCCAGACAAAGCTGTGCAGAAAGATCCAGACTTTAAATCCATCAATCTTCAGAATCCAGAGAGAGAGCAGACCCAGATCACTGTTAGCAGAACCAGAGAGAGCTGACCCAGATCACTGTGAAGTGCAGAGTCCAGTCTAAAACCTGACCAGATCCATGACGAGGCCCATTTCACTCAAGAATATAGTGTGAGTACCTAGAAAACTGTGCAGAACCAATCTCTTAGTTAAAATAATATAATTCAATCCTATTTTAATCTAAGTAGAACTGCCTCCTAACTGTCACCTGTCATTTGTAAAGCTGTCACTTGTCATTTTCTAGTTGCAAGCTGCACTTGTCTTTTTGAACTTTAAAATTTCAAATCTGAAAAACAACCTTTATTCAATCGCTCATATCTCTGCGACCGTTTGTGCTAGAGACTTGCAGTAACTTTCCCCTGAAAGCTGAGAATCGTGGCTTTCCTACGAACCTAGAACCGCATTCCTACCCCCTATAGTTTTGCCGTAATCGTGAAAAACGCACTCGTGAATTTTGCCGCAATTTGCAAATTTCTCCACGTGTGAAAACAGAAGCTGCTTGCCTTCCATTTGCCAGAAATTCGTTTAACCTGCTAATCATCCCTGAATCATTGCTAGTGTGAGCCTGGACTAATATTAACTAGATACCACTCACCCTGAACTTCTAAAGGGAATTAAAAGCAATTTAGCATATTTTTCACTTTATTGCCAGCACATATAAAAGCATTGGGCCTGTGTTTTCAACTTCTGTAGTCTAAGTTGCTGGGTGAACTGAATTACGTTTGAATTGCATTTCTGAGAACTGTGTGCCTTCACTCCATTTCCTTGCATTGCATAAAAAGGAGGGGTGAATTGTCCAAGAAAGTGATTACATTGTCTTTTGCTGAAATCCTATCAAGTTATTTTCTGTACTGCATTCATTGAATAGTGCATCCACCTGAGCTTACATAAAACATTCTCTTCCACATTATTCTTCTGTCCCTATTTACCAGTGTGCTATCTTATCCATTTCATGTCAACTCATTAGTGATTATAAAGAAGTGTGCTAGTGCCAGATTCTCCGTTGTTAATATTTATCATATCAGATTAAGTGTGATATTCAATTATTAATTTACTATAAAGCGTGATATCTATATCTATTGTTTAAATTATCAAATAAACCTTTTAACTTGCAAAACAGAACTACTTCTTGGCTCAGTGGGGTCAGGAGGATTCCAACAGAGGGGTGTTATATAGGGGTAGTCATCCAGAACGCATGAACTGGACATAAAGATATATCAATAAGGGTTTTCATTCAGTATTATAGACTAGGCGTTGACTTAGCAGTAGTGTTGAATTGAATCCTCTTACAATCCGAACAAGCACCACAACACCAGGAACCTTAATGTTGAAAATCAAGTCTCAAGGAGACCACCACGGGGTGCAGACTGTATTGGTCACTTGAACGTCGGCTCTGGCCCCCCTGGAAGTCAAAAGAGGACATTGAGCAGCCTGCGTGGTCAGAGCAAAGAATAACTCAATACAAGGAACACCCCTTAGAGAACCACCAAGAGACCTGAAAACACCACTCATGTTTTCTAATATCATACAAGTCCCAGAGGCCTATCAGGGATATGCTTATGTATTTTCAACTGCCATAGTCGAGGCCTTACCCCCTCACAGACCTGAAGACTGTGCCATAGATACAGATCCCTCAGCAGTGATTCCCTTTGGCAGAATGTTCATTCTTTCCGAACCTGAGAAAAAGGCCCTCAGAGAATACTTCGATACCAACCTTGAAAACGGCACCATAAGACCTTCAAAATCTCCAGTGGGTGCTTTATTGTTCTTTGTTCCCAAGAAGGACACTAAGGAACTCAGACCTTGCCTCAACTATCGTGGCTTCAATCAATGCACACTCAAAGATCGGTACCCACTACCCCTGATCTCAGATATCCTGGAAGCTGTGAGAGGCACTGTAGTCTTCACGAAGTTGGATCTCCGGGGTGCCTATCATTTGATCCGTGTCCGGGAAGGAGACGAATGGAAAACAGCCTTTAGAAGAAACTTTGGTCACTATGAATGTCTAGTCATGCCCTTTGGACTAGCTAATGCCCCCGCGGTTTTTCAACGATTTATGGACAGGGTGTTTTCTGACATGTTATTCCTTTTTGTCATTGTCTATCTGGGTGACATATTGATATTTTCCAAGGATCCTCTGAAGCATGAAGAGCATGTAAAGGCAGTACTGCAACGACTCAGTGAACACAAACTTTTAGCCAAACCCAAAAAATGCTTGTTTCACGTTACTTCTGTTCACTACCTGGGATTCATCCTTAACCCAGAAGGAATTGGTATGGACCCTTCAAAGGTAAAGGCCATACTAGCATGGTCTGCTCTCACCTCCGTGAAACAAGTTTAATCCTTCCTGGGGCCTGCCAAAGTCTACCGGAAGTTCATTTTTTCCTTTTCCGAGATCGTCCAGCCGATTGTTGCTCTCTTCAAGAAAGACACTCCCTTTATCTGGTCTACACCGCAAGACAAAGCATTCCAACGATTGAAGACCGAGTTCACGCAAGCCCCCATCCTGGCCCAACCAGACATAAATCGCCCATTCCTAGTGGAAACGGATGACTCTAACTACGCCATAGGAGCGCTCTTGAAACAGGAACTTGAGGATAAACTAGAACACCCCATTGCTTACCTCTCACAAACTCTGACTCCCAGTGAGACACACTATTCCGTCCTGGAAAAGGAACTATTAGCCATCCACCAGGCCTTCACTGAATGGCGACGTCTACTTCTGGGTGCTAGATATCCAGTTCAGGTCCGCACAGACCATCGGAATCTTCAAATTCTACAATCATTGGAGTGCAGGAACAGTCGTCAGGCGCGTTGGGCCTACTTCTTTGCCCAATACCAATACCAAATCACTCATGTTCCCGGATCACAAAACATGATTGCTGATGCCTTATCTCGATGTCCTGACTATGTAACTACTGAAGACAAGGCCTATCCTAAGATGTTTCCCCACACGATCTTTGTAGCTCAAGCAGTCAACTTCCTGGAAGAAATTCGAGTACAAACCCAATCCTCTGACCTCTGGAAGGATATTTCAAGGAAGAATCCATGGAACCTAAGACTTAAGGAAGGATACGCATTCAAGGACAATGCACTGGTCATTCTTACACAGAAATTACAACATAGAATGATAAACCTCTGTCATGATACCCTTCACTCCGGACATCGTGGCATAAATAACACCCTCCGTCTTATACAAAGACAGTTTTGGTGGCCTGGAATGAAGACCGACGTACAGCAGTACATCAAAACTTGTGCTGCCTGCAGTCAAAACAAACATGATAACAAGAGACCGGTGGGTCTTCTAATGCAACCATCGCTGCCAACAAGGCCATGGGAATTCATTGCAACAGACTTCATTGTGGAATTACCACCTTCCCGAGGGTACACGACCATCATGTTTACCATAGATTTGTTCACTCATATGGCTCATTTTACACCTCTGTGTAAGTTACCATCCTCGTCCAAACTTGCTGGAATCTTCCTGGAACACATATTTCGTTTACATGGACTCCCTTCCAAGATCATATCTGATCGAGGGCCTCAGTACGTCTCTTAATTCTGGAAACATCTCTGTCGCTTTTTGGGAATCCAACACGCCCTCTCATCTGGTTATCATCCCCAGACCTACGGGGCCACAGAACATGCTAATCAGACCCTGGAACAGTATCTTCGATGTTTCGCCACCAAGGTTCAGGATGACTGGTCGCTCCTGATACCCGTGGCTGAATTTGCCTACAACAATTCTGACCATTAAGCAATTAAGACCAGCCCCTTTTATTGTATCCAAGGGTTCCATCCATCAGTTCTACCCTCTGTTCTCCCTCATCCTACATCAGTACCTACTGTCGACCCCTGGATTGAAACCCTCATCAACGTACACCAAGAGGCCAAAGAAAATTTAGAGAAGGCCAGAACACAGACTAAGAGGTATGCGGATTTTAAAAGGAGACCAGGTCCTTCTTATGCAATGGGTGATCAAGTCTGGTTGTCCTCGAAATTACTACCCCGGCATCTACGGCCAAACAAGTTGGCCCCTCTTTACTGTGGTCCATTTTCCATCAAGGAAATTATCAACCCGGTTTCATACCGGATTAGTCTACCAGACTCTTGGAAGAAAATTCACCCAGTATTCCACACATCCTTATTAAAACCCTACCACCAATCCTCCCGGAAATCCTACCGACCTCCTCCTCTACTGGTCGACAACCAATTGGAATATGAATTATCTTGAATATGTGACTCCAGGTATAAACGGGGTCAGCTTCAATACCTGGTTGAATGGAAAGGATATCCTCCTATTGAAAGAACCTGGGAACCACTTTCTAATCTCAAGACCCCTCGACTACTCAGAAGATTTCACCTTATACACCCGGGCAAATCTGGTGGAACAGGTTTTCGGAGGAGGCATGCTGTCATGACCCATAGAACGCGCCCCTTCTGTACTTCCTGGTCCTTGTCACGGTGGGGCTTGCATTCATTGTTTCTCCCAACATGGCCATATCACGTGACATGCCTCGCACCAGCCTTCACAGCGGGCGTAGTACGTTCCATAAATATGCCATGCCCCCGCGGCCCCACGCATCTCAATGCTATTGCGAAGTAGCGACCAGATGTCTGCTCCGCAGCTCGTGGTATTGTTTCCCTTGCTTCTTCCACTCTAACCCAATTCTAGTCCCTTTGCTTCCTTTCTTGATTCCTGGACTCGTGTGCTAGTTGCACACCCTGTTGTTTCCTGGATTCCTGGACCCTTGCCTCCCGGTACTTGAACGCACGCTGGAGTCGCAAGAGACTTGTGCATCCTTATTCAAGACTCGAGCAGTACGCAAGAAGGCATCGATCAAGAAATCCAGCAAAGATGGAACTCAGGTGAGAAGGGGGGAACTCCTTGACACCAGCGGGACATGTTTTCAATGTGGCATGGCATTTTTCATAGCAAAGCATTAATGTTCCTGTCCACTGTTGGTGACTTGCATGTAATGGATTGGTGTTACCCTACAAAATAATTGAAAACACTCTGGCTTTTTAGAAAGTGTGCTGTATATTAGATTAAAACACATATTTATATTGTTCTCCTTGTACAGTGTGCGGCATATCCCTTTGGCAGCACGTTCATGCGTATTGTGCAAGCATGATAATCTAGGCTGGCCCAGAGTGTAGCACGACCCGTGATTTGTTGCCGAGTTGGGGGGAGGGGGGCTTCAGCATGGCTCACAGGGGGGCCCCCACATTTTGTGTTACGCCAGGACCAAGGAACGTGAAAGGCAAAAGGACTGTCACAAAGGGCTGTGTGAGCAGCAGCAATGGGCACTGCACACTTCTACAGTCCTGTTCAGAGAGCGGAGACAATGACAGCGTGGGTAAGGAGGCCTGCAGAGAAGCGCTGCAGGGAGCGTGCTGTGGAATAGGACAAAGTGCACCTGTGAAGGTGTGGGCATTATCATCATGAACCAGCAAGCGGTGACCAGTGACTGGCAGTGGGGGAGCGCAGAGAATACGTTGAGGTGACAATAATGGGCTGCGCACACAGTTGGGAGTTGGATTCCCAAAGACAGTGAATGGAACGCCACCATCAGTGGACTGCGTGACCATGGAGGCACTCATATGGGGTGGAACGGGCCTGGCCTCCTTGGCAGCGGATGCCCACACAAGAGCGAACGTAGGCTGTTGTGGTGGATGGAGATGAGCAACTGAACAGGAGCTGAGTTGGGGGAAGCACATGGAAGGTCGGTGGACTTGCACAATTAGAGTGCTGAGCTGCAGTGGTGCTGAATCCTGGCGGGAAAAGTGACTGAGGGTGCAAATACGATAGAAAAAGTGGAGTGAGAAGGGGAACAGAAAAGCCTGGCCCGGGGCAGTATAAAAAGGACGTGATGGTGGTAACAAGCACTTGCAAGAGGAAGCTAAAGTGAAGGAAGCAGTTTGCGAAGCGCAAACTGAAGTGCCTAATCCAGAGTGACACGAGGGAGCAAGGTGTCGGGAGGCACCAAGGATCAAGCAAGGTGCATAGAAGAAACATCGTGCTACGGGGGTCACAGACCTGGGGCCCAAACTGGAAGCTGTATAAAGCAAGGGAGAACAAAAGGAGGTCCCGCTCATCACGGAGAAGAGGATACAGTGGTGGTAGGGTCACTTAAAAAGTTCAGGAAAACTGAGACCAGGAATGAGACGAGGGTAATGGCTCATTCCACTGAGGCAGGGGGAGGTGGCGACCATTGCAGGAATAATGGCTGAGAGAAAAGCCTTTAGGGTTGATATCCAAACCTCGATCACAGAATTGTGGGGTAAAGTGGAAACGATAGAGGGGGGGGGCAAAAAAACGCAGATTTGATTAAAATGAAGATGGAAGCCAGGATGACAGATATGGAGTTGCGGGAGGAAGAGGTGACTGTGAAGATAGACGATTTGGAGAATCGAGTAGTGAGGAATACTATTAGGATGGCTGGCCTGGTGGAAAAAGGCAGATAAACCCCTGCACAACTGGAACTAGAAGTGCAGGATATTGTGAAATTTCTCTTTCAGCCCGAAGAAGGGAAGACAGTGCAAATTGAGAGAACTGACAGGGGTTGCAGGGCATTTGGACTGGGGCCCCGCTCTGTCATTTTGAAATTCATGGCCTAGACAGATAAGACTGAGGTATTGGCCAGAGCAAAACAGATCTGTGAGCTTAAGTACATGGGCAAGAAAGTGCAGCTCTATCACGATGTGTCAGGGAGGACACTGGTGCGCAGAAGAGACTGTCGGCCCCCGCCCCAATGGTTCATAGGAAAAGGGAGTGCAGTAAATGTGGCCCTAGCCATTCGCACTGCTTTTTCGAAATGGGGTTTGAACAATACCGGATAACGAGTGGGTCAGAGAAACAACAATTCCTGCGATGTTTGGCAGAGGGCACGCGTAGGGAAGCGCGCACGGCAGACACAACAGCAAGCCTTGGAGGGACTCCCAAGGTGTAAAAGGGGTAAGGTGGGAAAGAACTTTCAGAAGTTAATTGGCCTCTCGCCCACCAAACGTCTGTGATGGACAGTGAAACAACCCTTTTGGTACGGTTGTCTGTACCACATGCATGCTCAGCGGACTGCAACATCCTGTTGAAGGATCCCAGAGGGTCTGACCAACCCTGAGGTGGCCAGGGGTTTACAATAGAGAGAGCACACCGTTCGCTGCAGAGGCGGCACCCACCGTGTGCTAACCTGAGACCTTTTGTAGCATGGGTCGTCAACTTCAGAAGTGGAGAAGTAATCCTACAACACTGAATGGAGGGAGGATCCATTTGTTGGGGAAACCTACCTTGTACCCCGATTATACACCATTAGTGCAAAGAGGCGGAACATGTTTGAGCCAAAGAAGGAGTGGTTGAAGCTTCGCGGCCTTAAATATATGCTGATCTTAACCGGTAAGTTAAAAATAATGTATAAAGGGAAGGCCCTTTTCTTTGATACCCAGATGATGCCAATGACTGGATGGACCATAATGGGATGTCAGACAACAGAGGCGTTGGAGCTGTGTAGAAGCCTTGTAAGAGGCCTTGTTATGTTGCTAGGAAGACGTAGTTGGTCAACACACTTTTGGATGTTGACTTGCTGAGCTTATATCCTGAATTTCACACCCTGATATGCTGGACGAAAATGGTATGCCGACCTGGAGGAGCTACACTGACACTTGCGGAGAGTGACCGGTTTAGCAACCCTGCATGTTACGGCTTTTGGGAGGGTCCCATAATCTTGATACCCACCGCCAACCATCATTGAGGAGATGTTCTGCAGGATGATGGCAGGTTGGCCCGAATGGCATAATGGTGTTTGGCCTTTATGTTGTCAGGACGTTCCTGACGTATTCATTTTGTACTGGTTCGGCTGTTTAGACTTATTTGATCTGTTCATGGGCATCGTATGGAAGACGTTAAAAGTGTTGGGTATGCTCAGCAGCTTCTCTAGCTGTGGGTAGAAGCAGTGATTGCATATTTGTGATGGGTTGTAGAGGGTTCTTTTCTTAACGGGGTGGATGCGGGGAGAAAGCATGGGCGGCTGCGATGGCTTCAATTAAGTTGATGACGTGGAATGTCAGAGGGTTGAATACCTATGTGAGACGGAACAGAATTAGATTCTACCTACGCAGGAAGAAAGTGTCAATAGCACTGCTACAGGAGCCCCATCTGTTGCCAGATGAGCAGGAGAGGGTAGTGGCTGGATGGGAGGCATGGGGTATGGGTCCACCTACTCGAGGTATGCTAGAGGTGTAATGGTGTGGATTGCAAGCACAACCCCCTTCCAGTTAATAGACACTGAGAAAGATGAGGGAGGTAAGCTCATTGTGGTTCATGGCTATATTGAGCATAGGGACGTGTATATTGAAAAATGTGTTTTCATCTAACCATACAATGGCTAAATGTATTTGCTCATTGGGTGGGAATATGGCATGTTTATGGGACACACTGTTACTATGCGGTGGGGATTTTAATTGCATTCTGGACTCTGAGGATAGATCTAACCCCACACACTCAAAACCATCATCTGCCTCTGTAGCCCACAATGTGGTACTACATGACCTGTCATTGGAGCATGTATGGAGGAACCTCAATGGAGATGGTTGAAGATACTAATATTACTCTACGCCACATAGGCTCTATACTAGAATCAATTATATGTGTGTGGGGAGGGGTCATATTGATGAGTTTGTGGATGTGACATATTGTGGTCAATCAATATCTTATCATTTCCCGTTAGTAGCCCATTGGGCCTGTACTGCGGCTTGGCCAGCGATACCTATCGTGACATATGCCCATGGAGACACTCCTGGATGAGGTCTTTCGGAACCACAAGGATGAAACCCTGACAGACTACCTGCAGAAAAATGTGGGCAGTGTAGATGGATGGGAGACAGTGTGGGAGATGCTCAAGGTAATGGTGCAGGGGGAAATAATTGCTAAAACAGGGAGAATTCGAAAATCCCTGAGAGGGGGGCTCAAGAACGTCGAAGATCGTATTCACAACCACAAAAAGATTGGAGCACTGGATAATGTGACAGAGGCAGAGCTGTTGACCCTACAGCTTCAGGGCAGTTTGGCATGGGAGAGACTAAGCAGATTTGATTATGGTGTTTACATCTCCCGGCTGTATAGTGAGGTGGACACATCCAGGAGATTATTAGCATGGTGGTGTAGTAACAAAGCCCCCAGCATTCTATCACGATGGTCAAAGATAAATGTGGTTAGAAATGGCGCTCCATGCAGAAATGAATGACACCTTTATGGATGATGTACGACTATTGACATAGATAATGTGAAGTATACGCTCTCCCAAATTGAGCTGACTAAGCTAACCCCGAACAAGCTGGTGCACTAGATGATGTCAAGTTACTGTGGAGCAGATCCTGGGGGTGATACGATCTCTGAAGACTGGAAGGGCTCCTGGGGGAGACGTCCTCCCCTCTGAGATCTATAAGGACTGCAGAGATATTTGAGCCCCTGTGCTGCACAAGGTATTTGAGGCAGAATTTGAGCAAGACCATTTGCCGGACAGTATGAGAGAATCTTTGATAGTCGTGTACTTAAACCAGGGAATGACTCCAAACAATGTGACTCTTATAGGCTTCTGTCCATGATAATCCAGGATGTAAAGATTGATACGGCCCTATTGGCTGGTCGCCTTAATCAGGTTATAGGGTTTCTGATCCATGGGGATCCAACTGGTTTTGACCCGGCAAGAAACACTTTCATTAACCTCCTCCGATTGCAGTACATTATGGATAGGACGGTGCATCGAGATGTGAGATGTGCAGTGATATTGCTAGAAGCATTTGATTCCCTATATTGGGAGTGGATATATGCTGTGCTGCGCAAGTTTGAGTTCGGCCAAGGATTTTCAGAATGGGTGCGACTTTTATATACATCTATAAATAGCCCGGGTTTACTTTGGCAAACACATTTCAACTACAGGGGAAATCCTGAGGGGAACCATGGAGGGCTTTTCGCTTCCCCAATGCTATAAATTCTTGCACCGTAGCCTCTCGCACTATTCCTGTGGGCAGGATTTGGTGAAGTGGGAATATGGGCCGGGAAGACTAGACACTTGATTTCGCTTTATGTGGATTATGTACTTCTGTACTTGTGCGAACCAGAGCACAATTTGCCCTTGGTTTTTTACGTATTGAAAAACTTTGAAGCTCTATCCGGCATCATGTTTAGCGAGTATAAATCATGCATGTTTCCTTTGGCCAAATTAAAGGGGCTGGATTCCCCGGACATAAAAGACTTGGGACTGATGTGGGAGACCCATTGGTTCTTGTACTTGGGGACGCTCATTCTACGCTCAGCTGAGTAAATGCATATATGCAACACGGTTAGGGCCCTCAATGGGGTAACAAGATCCATGGGATTCTGGGGTAGACTGTCTTTGTCTTTGATGGGACGAGTAGCGATAGTAAAGATGATCAGACTGCCTTGCCTACTCTGCCACTTCGCTAATGTACAATTTATTATTCCTGCTAGGGGCTTTCTCTGGGGCACAGGCCGTCATAGCATTGCGATATCCATGCTCTATGAAAGGGAGAGTGGACTACGTATCCCGTTCCATGGTAGCCATCTTTTTTTGTTTTACTTTTCTTTTTTCAGTTGCTGAACGCCAGAGTGTCTAATAACTGAAAAAAGAAACTATTACTACCGCGGTCTAACGGCCCGGAGTACTAATAGCAATAAGCTCTCGCTGGGGGTCTTTGCGCTTCGGGTAATGCCCCCGGACCTGCATCAAAGGCCCTCGCATTGCTTGGGCCTTTAACCATGAGCCGGGTGATGGCCCCCCAACTCAGGGCTTATTGCTTAAATATAAAGAGACACCTTTGTGAACACTTATGGACTGGGCTCCCTTGTACGAGAGAGTATGACCACTGACAAGTTGTGCATAATAGGAGGGGCTGCACGCCAACACTCATTGTGCACCAGCCTATATGTTTATTTGCGCAGGATCACACAATGTGAGTTATGTGGGGAAGATGGGATTAGAACACAGGTCCCCTAGATCTAAATCCTAAACCTTACAACCTAGCATAACAATTGTCATAGCAAGCAGTCTGAATTCCAGTGTTTCCAACGTTACACTCCGAATGTACCAAATATATGGACTGAAGCACAGAAAAATAAAACAGTTTGCCCAGGATCACACCACTTTAGATGACGTACCGGCAATATCTCACTAACTGTAAGCAAACATGGCGCACACACTATTTCATTTAAAATGGAAATAATTCACACATGTAGATAAAAAACATTAGTATTTGCACAGCACTTTAATGTCAACCATATTGGTAATGACTGATGCGTATATTGCCGCCAATATTTCAGCTGAGCTTTACAGGGCCACACGTTTATAGTGGCACAGGTTTACCCAGACCCTGTCTTATGTCTCGAAAAACAGTAACAGAAACAGCACAGGCGAAGGAAGATGGATGGATCTTCATGAAAAGAGGCAGGGTGTTGTTGTTTAGGATACTATTATCGAAACTTTACTGGGTTTACTAAAGTATAGTTGTATTCCTTTTGATTAAAATGTGATTGTCATAGGATGGACAACATTGCACAACCGTTTTGCGGGACACTCTACACACGCAAGTCATCAGAACCATTTTCTGACAGGCTGGTTGCGATACATTTGGAGAAATCTTTGGACAATTAGAGTCAAAATGCACGGTCCGATAGCACAGCGAGTAGGAGCGCTCGCTTTGACATCCGTACAGAGCCTGCCGACACAGGTTCGAAACAGGGCAGGGCCAAACTCAGCCTTTTATCCTTCTGAGCACCGCACACCATGAGTAAATAATGAGCAGCGTTCAGATACCCAATAGTTCATAGTGCTATATAAATGCTAAATTATTAATTAATTTATTTATTTGTATGTTTATATTGTGTGGCAGTGGTGCGTTTTGTTGCATTTTGAAGGCATACGCAAATGTGAACGCTGCCTTCCCTGACCCTAGTGCACTATCATCACAATTGGTTCAGGTTCTGAGTAGCTTCCTTGTGGAGTCCCTGGCAGTACGCCTTGGTCCTGTTCTCATCAGGTTAAGCGGATGATAAACGCTGTTCTGCCAGTATTTGGCTCGCACTACTTGAAGCAGCCATTTATTTATTTTCTGGCGATGTAGCACGACCTTTCAGTGACACGACTTTAGGATGTGTGTGACCTATGTTATTCCAGACCGAACAGAATGTCACAGTTACTGGAGTCAGAGTGAGACATTGTTGATGTTTTGTTTTTTTTTTTTTTTTTTGAGGGAGCAGATAATTACAGTGGTTGGCTTCAGAATTTTCTCCTGAGTGAACAGAAATCCACCTCCTCTTGCAAAGCAGGTCAGCCAATATGGTACATTAGAAGTGCCTCTTTTCCTCCCTTCTTCCTCAGTTCTCCAGAGAAACCGTTAATTAAAAGTAAAATGAGACCCAAGAAGGGAAGTGAAAACAAAAACGTAAAATATGGACATTCATTTGCAATGAAAAAAATGAAGGGAAATCTAGCACTGCTAAGGGGATAATAGGATAAAAAGATTTCACCGAAGACTAAGGATAAGCACCATTTAAAATAAGCTCTACAAAAATTAAAACTGCCAGGCGCCCGTGCGCCTAGGCACGTCAGCGGATCTCCAGCTGGGGACAGACCGGCCCTCCTTGTGTGCAGGCTAAAAAGGGACATTGATGATGGGCGCTCTGCAAAATGCAAATTCATCACTCCTTGATTAATCATTCAATTTGTGAGTCTCTGTGAGTAATCACGTGAATGCAAGTATGCGGCCCATCATTAGTTCTGCTGGATTTTTGGCCCTTATCTGGCTTCAATACTTTTTTCACAATTACTGCTCTTAATCTCCTTTTTTGGGGCCTCTTCTGTCTCTTGTTCTCTTGCTTTCCTTCTCTCTTGTCTTTCCAGCACTCTGTTTCCTACAACATAATGGTACATAGCTATGATCCAGACGGACCTACAGCTGGCATCCATGCTCTGCTTCCACTTTGTGGTGTTGCATGCTAGAATCACCCACCTAGGGTCCCACCCATTTTGACTCTTCTGGGCCCATGTGGGATGTATTGACCCACGCTGAGATACTATGCGGCGTCACTCTGCTATCTATGGTGCAAGAAACAGTGAAATGGCAGCAAAACCTTGGTGCGCACCGAAACCTCCCAAACCGCGTGTTTCAACACCCAAAAAGATGGCTGCACAACCTGCCACCCACGGTGCATGTGTGATGGAATAGAGCACACACTGCAGAAAAATTGCCAGTGGGCTCCATGACAAGCAAATAATAGAGTGCAGAGGGAGCAGCAGCACTTTGCAAATAAAACTCCAGAATTTGCCTGTAAATGAAATTAACTTTGCTGTTAAAACTCCAAAATGCCTCTACACAACACTTCTCAACACTCAAACTCTTGCTTGGTGCTAAAATCTATTGAACCTAAGGAAGCACTGTGAATGTACAAAGTCCTGAAATGTTAAGAGCAAAACCTCCTCAGCAAAACTAGATTGCCTGTGAATGACAGTTGCTGTCAAAAATCTGAGTCCAGCACACTGGGCTATCTGTGAATGACAGTTCCTGTCAAATGGGCTCTCCCGATGAAACTTTAAAGTTATTTAAACTAAAAGTCTGCCGGATTAGCACACATAAAAGGATTGTTGCCGAAAGAAACACAGATTTCAGTTGTGTTTGATCCCACAGGTATAAATCTAAGAAAGTACTTTATCTAGGTCATCTGATGCAACAAGTTTGTTTTCTGCTGGATTTTAAGTCAAGAAATCAAGAATAAATTAGCCTGGCTAGGTTGCAAGAAGTGGAAAAACTGGTTTCCCCCAAGGGGAGGGCATTCCTCTCAGCAGATACTCACTGACATATGATAATTGTGGGGTAGGAAACACTTTTGTCTGCAGTCAGACACTGAACAATGGAGGATTATCCAGGCCAGGAAATGGATGTGTGAAGAGGTCGTAAACTTGGCTTGCAGAAGGTTCCCAAAGGTGGGGGCTACTCCTTGAGCTCCATGGAGAGACAAAAGGCGGACCATTTGCTGCTAAGAACATGTAATGAACAATTTGTAGAGACTCACAACTTGTTATCAGAAATGGTGAATAATATTAAAAGGGCAGATTTGGTAGTCTAAATTTTGGCACTACATTTCAAAATCTGGTGGAACTGTGTAGCATATTCTGAACAGGAATGGTGATATATGTGACTTTATTGGACCTGTAGTCATGCTAGAATTGTTAAACCTTACACGCACATCCCTATGCTAAACACACATATTTGTGGACATTTGGAGAAAGTTGGAAAAATGTTTTCATGGAGAAATTGGCATAAATGCAGAAAAAAGGCGAAACAAGATCTCACAGCTGTAGGATTTTGAGGAATAGATACTATATAAAATATGGAATCCTTGTGAGTGATTTTTGTAGAGGTTACAAATGTATAAATATGTATTTAGGACAAAATTTGATTTTGAGTCTAGTGGCTAGGGGAGGTTTCTAAGGATTGTAAAAAACAAACCATAAACTTGACATCACCTGTGTTTAAGCCAATCACTCAGATGCAAGGCGGAGATGAGGCTCTGATCCAGTCCCAGTCCACAGGGGCAGTTTAATTAAGCCGGCCCATATACCCATTTGTGTGATGTCATTTGAAAGGATAAATAGAGACAGCTGACCACACATAATAACTAACTCTTCTGATTCCAGCTAAGCACTCTGATCCAGCATTCAACATCCAGCATTCAACAACCTCCAGATCCAGATGCCAAGGACCAGGCCAAGCAGTAGCTGAACCATTTTCAGTTAGGCCTCAATCCTCAAAATAATCCTTACAACCCAGTGAAGCACTGTGGTGTGAGAAAACATACTGAAACTAGCATCCTGAAAATATCTGGCTTGCTACCATAATGCTTGCCTGATGAACTCACCATCCCGCTGATTTGAAATACCCAGAAACAAGAAGGGCAGATCCTGTGCAGTTCCGGTGACTGGCCTAGCTGATCCAGTCCCACGCCTGATGTGCTGTCTTTCCTTCATAGATCCAATCCATTGACTAGAACTGTGACTGTCCAAAAATATTAAAATCCCAGTGGACTGTGAGTATTAATGGGACGCTAGAGAACTATTGTATACCTTGCATTATCTTGTTCCATTCTGATCTCTGAACTATCCCTACTTTCCCAACCAGTAATAGTGTCAAAATCTGTAGTGCTATCTTATTCTGTCTAGTTGCTATAGCGCCATTTTCATAGTCATCTTTATTTGTGTAACTCTGATCCATAAATCCCACGTTGAGTGTTTTGGACTAGGGCTGCCGGGGAAGGTGATTGGGGCTGTTACTAAAGTCATGAATCAGTCTCAGAGCTTACTTCGACGCGACTTGGTTGCCTAGCCTGAACACTCTAGCCTTGAATGAAAACATAAGCCATCATTTCTGATTCTAAACTGAAGTCCAGGTTCAAATGCATGTCTTTATTTGAGAAAAACACCTCTCACTAAAACCCCTATAACTCTGTCAGTTGTTAAGATAAAAGCACAACTTAAACTCCCACCTGTACCTAACATCATTAGCTACATCTACAACTCAGAATCGTCATTGTGATAGACCTGTTATATCAAAAATCACATGTGTTACATGTGTGAATTACCTTTACATTTTTCCCTCTTGGCCATTGAGATACCAACTGTTTCCTTTTGATTAAATCATTGCTTGTATTTGCTTGCATCTGTTCAAAGTGGCTCCCATAGGAATTGATAATAATTTAAGCATTTTGAACATATGTTTTTGCTCTACCAATTTCAAAGCCATTCTGACAGTTGAAAAGTAAAATCCGTTTTTCTCTTGTGTTTAAGGTGGGGAGGTGGTAGTGATATTCTGTTTGGTCTGCATTATTCCTGAATACCCGCTCTCGCCTCATATCTATTTAAAGTGCCTATTGGTGGGTTGAGAGGTGTTGCAAGGGTAACCCCTAGCCATAGTGATATCTGTTACAAACCAACTCATAAGTATTCTTTTCTTTGCTGCATTCTTTTTGTGTTCATTACTTCATTCCTAGTGCATTAAATATATTGTTCATTGTCCGTGTCACCCCATTGCTGATTGTTATTACCTATTAAAAATATATTGTGATTTTAAATTCTAAATAAATAAACAAATAATTATCTTTACAACTAGCCTGATTCCTGGTTCAGTGTAACCTGGATAGTATTTTGAGGAGGGTGTGATATGAGTGGTATATCATTCAGAAAATTGAACTTATAAAAGAAATAAGGGTTTCATGTGCGCACTACATGCTGGGCGAGAGTTGGGTGTGTGCCTTATTGAAATCACTTACACCCAAGAGGGATGGATTTGGTGGTCTTGATGTGAGACCCAACTATAATTGTATTCCCTTGTCTTGACAGTCCCACAAACTGGCTAGTGTCCATGTATCCTCCTGCGTACCTCTATTTGTTGGTAGCTGTCTATCTCATTTCCAAGGATGTTCCTGCTCTGGGGTTGGCTTCACCTTTGTGGTTTTGCGAGGTGCACTTCTGCCTGGGGGTCTGGATGGCCGTGGCATCCATCCCCATGTATCTTCTGTTGAACCCATTTGTAGAAAACATACACACATGCAAGCAGCAATGTCTAGCAAAATAGTGTTTCCTTGTCCTACCTCCAACGAACACAAATCTGTTCAGCGTGAGTCTCTGTCACACTTTATCATCATTCAATTGTGGACCCATCCCATTTAATTCTCCCACCAACCACCTAGAAGTGTAGGCAGTGGTCTATGTGTCAAGACACAGTGATTTTGAGGGAGGATGGCCGCATGGAGGCTCCATGGAGTAGCATTTTTCTATTTCTAGGTTTTGGAGTTGAATTTTCATATCTGGCACACAGTGATCAATCAGGCTTTGTATATCTGTGACTCCTGCATATCAATGCTGGTGCTAATGTGTTCATTTGCGGTCCTTGGGACAGTGATGGATATCTATGGCTACTTCTCACCACCTTCCAGTTAGGATGCATTAGTTAAGGTCATATGTGCAAGTAATTCCTGATTCTGTTCGTCAGGAGTTATTTCTGGTGCACAGGCCACGCTACCTAATGGACCACTGTATGTCACACCGTGACTTGAAATACAGCCTGAAGTGCAAACAGGAATTTAAATTAAGATAAACTCCAGAGAGAACCTGTGAGCCTGCTACTGACATATCTGCACTACATTCAGAGAACTACTTAGAGTAATGTCAGAAAGTTGCTGTCAACCAATAATGCCTTCACGGTTTGGCATTGGCTATCTTTCATCCACCAGTGAATTCTCATGAACTGCACCGAGGACTTTTGACAAGTGTTTCTGGACTACTTCTTGAATGTCTTTATGGTTGGGCAAATTGTTTTTGTTTGTTATTTTCACCACAGTACATCATTCTGTAACCCCAGAAAATGTGACAACTTGCCACAAAGAGAATTTGGGACAGTTGCGCATTGTGTTTAAATCACGTGATATTTCATAGGTTCCTTTATACTTAATCCATTTTGTTTTGCAAGAAAAAAAAACGCCCTTTTTCTTGAATAATTTTTGTAGGTCAACTGTTTTGTTTTGATGAATTAATGTGTTTTTGCCAGGCAACAGGGACGTCATGTGAGATTCACCAGGGGTCGCCCCCTTGATTCCCCTGTGGTCTCCCTTGCTACCCCTAACAATAAGTTTTAAAAAACATGTTCTTTTTTGTAAACCAAGGTCCTGGGCTGTGGGCAGCACCATGTGGCTCTTTGCTTCTGGAGTGGCTGGCTTTCTTGTCAGGCCTCTTGAAAACATTTTTTAAAGAACAGAGGTTCCACAAGTCTAACACATTCAGTAGCTAATCTAGCAAAGAAAGATTGGGAATACCAAATAATGTGTATTTTTAGAATTCTATTCAATAATTGGTAGACTCATTAAAGGTTTATTTCAGGCACACTTCAGGGGGTGAGCCATTGATTTAGTCTGTTCTTAAACACCTCAACTCAGCATTTCATCCTTCTGAGGATGATAAATGAATAAGAACACAGGTTAGGTGTTATTGTATGTATGTTTTATTCTATATAAAACACTTTATTATTATTTGGCCATTGACGTCTGCTTGCATACACAGTAATTTGGCAATATGGGCCTATACACACTGATCTTAACAATACATATGGCGATCCATTCTTGTATTACATGTATATCACATTATAGTGATATCATCACCATATTTTTCCTGGTGTGCTTAGGAACAATGCTATGTGATGCCACTTCCTGTATTTGTCAAGGGGTGAAAGGTTGTGTTCCATCGCTTCCCGTGATATCACTTTGGGGTGTGGTCAAATAACAGAGGTCAAGGGTTGTGTGGTGTCACTGCCGCTACCCCTGGCATTTTGGTGAAATGAGATCGCTGGCAGGCAACCACGATCATCTGAACATGGGATGATGTACTCTTCACCAGTGCAACACATGTACACAAACCTAATCCACACTGTTAACAAATTCAAATCTATCATGAGTGCAGCCAAAGCATGTGAAGGCTAAACTGTGCAGCCTGCTATTCACAACAGCCTTCCGTGCACATGTTCAGAACAATGTAAACACATAAATAAATAAAAGGCATCCATTTGTTGCTTGCTCGATTCTCCATAGGCTCTCGCTATGACTGTCACGTAGTGGCTAAATTTCTGCATGTGTAATCACGTCACAGAATCTGTTTATGGTTACTTATGCATATGGCAAAACATCTGTTTGTCTTTGATACCATGGAAACTCGTATCACCTCAATTTTAGGAGGCAGATAATGTGTCTTGCAAAACTGCAAGTTGCCTCTCAGACTGGAGCTCAATTTCCAACACTGACAGGCACTCTACACAATCTTTAGCCTGATATTCTATCTGGATATATGCGGCCATGCTGACATCATGTCCCTTCCTTGTCTATAAACGCCCAATGGATCTCCAATGTTGCTTCTTCCTTCTTCGAGCATCAGGAAGGAGAAACAGAGGTTGAAAGGGAGCTTGTTCTGGGTAAGGTGCTGTGTTCGTGTGTTGGGCACTTTCCACCTCTGTCCCACATTCCTGCAAGTATTTTCCTGCATTGCTTATGCACCGAAGGCCAAATATTCCTTTTTCTGCTGTAAAAATCGCCATAGCCACGAGGAACAGCTAAAATGGTGGCTGCATTGATGGTGGCTCTGGTTGCTTAGTAACAAGCAATAGCTGCCGAGCCTGAAGGCCATTGGCCCAACACTGCTACTTCCTTGCCACAGTAGCGCCGGAGGGCGTTAGCTGGTTCGCCCATCAAGGCACCCCATTAAGGCACAGGCCTGTTTGTGCCTGTCCGTGACTGCCGGACCGCCACTGACATAAAACTCTGCCCAGCGACCGCACCATACTATATGTGAGTACCATCTCGAGACCATACCCATCAACCAGCTGTGCAGTTCCCACTTTGTGCTCAATTGACACTGTAACACAGCATCCGACACCATTGACCCCTGTCAACGCCCCTGCTCAGCCCCAGATCAGCTGCTTTGTTGTATTATTTAGCCGTTCTTGGCCCCAAAATGGCCTGCACAACACAGCCTGAAACTGAGGCTCGCCTCTGTTGCTAAGCAACTACCACTACTTATCGATACACTTTTGACGGCAGGCTGTAGGAAGCCGGCCATAAGGTAAAGCGGTGGTTGCCACCCCCCACCCTATCAAACACCTAAAACAAGGACCATTTCGCCATCCACTAAAGGTACTGACTTGTTCTATGATCTAACTCGGCCTCATCCCCCTCACTTCTTCGCCCCGAATGACATTCATGCACTATTCTTAACTAATGTCAGGACCACCCCCATGTACGTGGTAGACCATTTAACCACTGTGTTAACTTGATCTAACCCATGATATTCTGCTATTATATTCATCGTTTGCTGATTCAACACTCTCATCCATCACAGCCTTAATTTTGAAATCGCCGCTTGTATAAACCAGCCAGCTTGACTCACTGCCTACCATCTCTGAATGCTATGGTCGTTATTCGAGTTGCTAGCTAAGAGAGTAATAACCGATGGTAGCAGCACTACTGCATTGCTCTAGCCAAGCAGACTAATTTTGTTCCAGCTTAATGCTTGTACAGCACTTGTTCTGCCAAATCCAAAACAGCCTACCGCTATAATTTGTACCCATTGTGCTAATCTCTGAAAAGGCCCATAGCATGTATCTTATTCATTGTGCTAATTTCGAACTAGCCTACTCCATATATTGCTTACAATTTGCTAATTGTGCTATTTTGTGACCCTGCCCAACGCATGTATCTCACCCGTGATGCTAATTCTGAACTAGCCTACTCCATATATTGCTTACAATTTGCTAATTGGGCTACTTTGTGACCCTGCCCAACGCATGTATCTCACCCGTTGTGCTAATTCTGAACTAGCGTACTCCCTATTTTGCTTACAATTTGCTATTGTGCTACTTTGTGACCCTGCCCAATGCATGTATCTCACCCATTGTGCTAATTCGGAACTAGCCTACTGTTAACAGCCTTCCCTTCAGAGGAATTCTTACAGTTTATAATCTCTCCAACTTGTGTCAACCACTGAACCAGAATATTGATATCAACCTGCCCAACGCATCACTTCAGGACAGCCCACTGATACTTTGCCCTGGTCCTATTCCCTAGCCAACCATATCCAGCCTACTGACAGATCACAATGTCATCCTTCCATATAGCCATGCTCGCCCTGGCCTCAATCCTTCCCCTAGTTTACTCGGCCACCCCATCACTCTCATTGCCACTGCTCCTACCCCCATTCGACTCCAAACCAACTAGCTCATCACCATTTAACACTGCCACCATTGAACCACTGAACCCTCTCGAATGGCTACATCGCTTCGCCACACCACCTACACCTCTTATCCCACTTTCAGTCCACTCAAGGAAACAGACTAGGCTCTTGGTTCCTCAACCACAAAGCCACCGCCCAGTCCAAAAATACTCAACTTATCTCCCAAATCTGTACCACCACCTTGCTCAATATAACCCACTCCTCCATGGATGGGTCCATGAAACCAATCAACACCTCTCCTCCAAAACCCTCCAACATCAAAGGAGCCCTGATCAACGGTCGTTCCCTTGTGGCCCATGCTTCTGGTATTGCTGATCTCATTGTTGCAAATAGCATAGACCTCCTCGCAGTCACAAAAACCTGGCTACACCAAGCAGCAGGACCTGCACTCTCCCTTGCCCTTCCTGATGGTTACACTATCATCAGGGCAGACAGAACATCCGGCAAAGGTGGAGGAGTGGCATTCATTGCCAAAACCCACCTAGCCCTCACAGTGTTTCCATTCGCTAGCTTCCCCTCTGCAAAACTCTTATAGGTAAAACCAACCCCTCTCCCTCCCAAACAATTCATTTGCATTTTATCTACCGCCCCCCCCCGCCCTCCTCTCTCCTTTGAGGAGTACATCCTGAACCTCCTTTCCTCTCATATCAATCTCGGTTCCCAAACCAGCTTCCTAGGAGACATGAACCTTGCTCTCTCAGACCCTAAAGATCATCAAGCTCTAGCTGTGGACAACTCGATCGCCAACCTAGGCTTCATACACAGAATCACAACACCCACCCATTCCAAATGTAGAACATTGGACTGGGTCTCCGACCTGAACTGCTCTATATCCATTACCCAAAATGAACCTTTACCCTGGTCAGACCATCATCTCATCCTTTTCTCCATCGCAGGACCCTCCCCAACCAAAACCTCCCTTGCACCCCCCTCTCTATCCAGAAATTGTTGTAACATTTCCATACACAGTCTCCATCAGCTCATCAGCAACATCCTTAATGAAGCTAAATTCATCAACCTGGACCTGCCCAACCTGGTAGATCTGTACAATAACACTCTCAAATCTGTTCTTGTTCTGGCAGCCCCTCTCAAACTCAGGAAAGCCAAACCCCTGGCCCACCTCAACAAATGGTTTATGCCTGAACTAAGAAGTCTCAGAAATACAAAAAGATAAACTGAATCTACCTGGCACAAATCCCCATTCTTCATCAACAAAACTGCATTTATGTCAGCATCCGCCACCTACAAAGCGGCTATACTTGTGGCCAAAAAAGAAACCTACAATTCCAGAATACAGAATGCCAAATTCAGCTTCAAGGAACTCTTCAGTATCCTAAAAGAGCTTGAATCCCCTGCACCTCCCACACATCCAGGGCGGCATACCATCCAGCACCCTCCGGGCCCGGATCAGACTACAAGGCCTTGCGCCCACTTCCGCGTAGCGATCACCTCCCCCACGATCACGCAGGGCTTCCATTATAAACTGAAGAGTGGGGAGCCGGCTTGGAATAGCCTTCAGATACACAACTCAAGTACAGGAGGAATCCTCTCCACAAGGAAGGGACTAATCTCCCTCCCTGATGGCGCAAGCTACTCCGAGAGCTGGGCCCCTGCACTACAGGGTGTGTGCCCTTCTCGGATCTTCCATCTCAGAGACTTCCCACCCCACGAAACTCTAACACTGCAGTAGGGTTGACCGCTGACGTACTTAAGCGCTATACGAATCCTGGCCCCCCCAGCACTCCGGGCCCCCCAACACGGCGCCCCCCAACTGGCAAGACCATACACTCTCTGGGGACTGTAATACCGTGAACTGACCCTCGTAGCAGCTACTAACGACACCCTTGTGAGGTTCGCACAAATAATACCAAATACAACGCATGAATGTCAAGGAGAGATTAGCGGCATACCAGCTCGCCCCACCGCAAGATAGCCATCGAGATAGCTATCGACCGTATAGAGCTACAAATATGGCATCATCAAAGCCTGAGGCAGCCTCAACAAAAGCAGAGGTCGCTGATATCCTCAATGAAATGAGGAGCATGAGAACGGACATTGGCGGCAAAATTGATAAAATCACCCAGAGGATGGATAAAATGGAGGATAGGCTTGAGGAAGTCGAGCACAATCAATCATCCTTGAATACTCTGCAGACACAAATAGACGTGTGAATTGCCGAACTTGAAGCCAGAGAAGAGGAATTCTGATTAAAGATTGATGACTTAGAAAACAGAGAACGGCGCAATAATATACGCATTTTTGGAATCCCAGATAAGGAAGGCGAGACTGAGTCGGACCTAAAGAGAACATTGCACGGCATAATGAAAACACTCTTCAATGATGACTCGGTTGACGAGACCAAAATTGACTGTGTCCACAGAGTGGGTGGAAGACCGGGAGGTCCCAGAACGGTGCTCGCTCGCTTTCATAATTATACAGACAAGGCTAGGGTCCTAGACAAAGCCAGAAATGCCCCGCAAATCACGCTGGGATCGACGCACGTCTCCATCTACCAAGACTTGTCATCCCTCACACTTGCAATGCAGAGGAAGTGCCTCCCTCTCACTAAAATGCCAAAAGAGAAAGGCATGCGATACCGCTGGGGGTACCCCTTCTCACGCTCCTTTGAGTGGTCACCGAGAAGGACATCCGGTGTTGCATTGCTGACTTACTGGGCGCTTCGGAAGATGAGTCGAACCAGAGCGAGAAAAGATCCGAGACAACAGACTGGAACACTAAAGGCCCGTGTAGAAAGAGGATGCAAGGCTCTAGGAAATATAGAAGGATGAACACTTCTCAGGAAGCCGAACACTAACTTCATCATGTCTCCTTATCTGGCCTCTCTTCCTGCTTGTGCACTGGACGACTTACACCGGGCTGACCGGCGGCCCTTGATGTCATCGGTCGGTTGCTTATTGAGCACCAGCGGGCAGTTGTCACACCATTGCCCCCCCTCTTCCCACCCCACCTCACGCAGAAGATGCACTTGCGAAATGGACAAGGGTAAGAGTATGCATGCGCGCTGTGGGACATTCAGATTTTGTGATCAGTAAAGAGAGTGGAGGTGGGCAGACCACACCCGACCCCTCCCAACCCTCTCAGACACAGGCACACGCAGAAATCAAAACCACCCTTGCCCTTTACGGCCTCACTGATAGCTGGCGTCACTTACACCCTCTAGACAAGGGATTTACTTTCATGTCCATCCCCCATGAGACACTCACAAGAATAGACTATGTGTTCCCCTCCGAGGGTCTAATGAGAATACTCCAAGCTGCAGACATACACCCCATTTCATGGTCTGACCATGACATGGTTGTGGTTTATCTGGATTGGGAAGATCTCCCAAACCGCAACACGAAGTGGAGGTATAATGAGACACTATGGTCGGACACGGCCTTCAGAGAGGAACTGGAAAACTAAATTAAACAATTTTTCATTACCAATGATACGGATGAAGTCACGAAAGTGAACGTATGGGAAGTGGCTAAGGCCACCTGGCGTGGGATTTTGATCAGGGAGGGTGCAAGGAAGAATAGGGAACGTACCTTAATTGAGACCAATATTAGACAGAAACTAGTGACCGCAGAAAGCTTGGCCCAATGTCCCTGTAGAACAGATCCATACATCTCGCAACAGTCAAGGAATTAAGGGAGAAGCTAAAAACCCTGGAACTGAGCAAGGTGTCACAGACCTTACAATATCTCAAGCAAACGTACTATGAGAAAGGAGATAAGGCTGATTCCCTCCTTGCAGCAAGGCTCCGCTCACAAAGAGCAGAAAGATGGGTGGACATGATAGAAAGGACAGATGGTACTCTCGTAGACACGGTCGAATCTACCCCCGAAGGCATACAAGCAGCATTTGCCTTCTTCTATGAAGACCTATATACCTGTGACCCCCCTCCGCCAGTGGGGAGCGTAGATGCCTACCTCAGAGGGGCAGAACTCCCTACACTCACACACTCTGAGGCTGGAGCCCTTGACGCACCGGTCACGGGAGATGAGGTCTCAGATGCCATTAAACGCCTTAAGTCTGGGAAGGCACCAGGGGACGATGGTTTCACGCCCGGCTTCTACAAAAGGTTCATCGCTTTTCTTACCCCCTTCCTAGTTACCCAGTTCAACAGTATATTTGACAGGGGACAAGCACCCCCATCCTTCACCCAGGTCCTCCTAACAGTCATCCGAAAAGAAGGTAGAGACCCAAAGTATTGCTCATCATATCGCCCCATATCTCTCCTCAACATAGATGCCAAAATCTATGCGAGAGTAATAGCGGCCAGACTAGAAACACATCTCCCCAAATTGATTCACACAGATCAAGTCGGCTTTGTAATGGGACGGCAGGGAGCAGATACGTTGAGGAAAACACTGCATTTGATACACGAGGCACAAAAGAGGAGTGATGACCCAACCCTCCTGTCTCTTGATGCCGAAAAGGCTTTTGACAGGGTGGACTGGGAGTTCCTGGAGAAAGTTTTAACCTGGATAGGCATTGGCCCTAAACTCTCCCACGCTATTAAGGCTCTATACTCCACCCCAAAGACCTCTGTGGCCGTGAACGGTGGCTACTGAAGATGGTTCACACTGGAGAGAGGATCCAGGCAGGGCTGCCCACTATCAGCCATTCTATTCATACTGTCCCTTGAACCACTTGCGCAGAAACTAAGGCTCGATAAAAGGGTGGAAGGGATTAAAGTAGGCGACCAGGAATACAAACTAGGCCTATATGCAGATGACATCCTCCTGCACACAATCAACCCCCTGAGCTCGATACCTCCGGCCATGGAAATAATTGAGGAGTATGGTCAACTGGCAGGCCTGAAAATCAATACGGGGAAGTCAGTCCTTCTACCGATCGACAAGAGCAGGGACCTAGATGTAGAAAGATTTGCATCTCTAGGGATGAAGGTCAGTCTTACCACTCTGCGGTATCTGGGCGTCAATGTGACCCAAGACCTGGGCGGCCTCTTTGAAGCCAATTTCCCCCCGATACTACACATGATCCAGAAAGATACCGAGCGATGGACAAGGCTCACCATTTCCTGGATGGGTCACCTCAATACCATTAAAATGGTGATCCTCCCAAAACTACTCTACCTATTCCAGATGCTCCCTATCCAAATACCCCAAAACATCTTCACAACCACCAAAAAAATCCTACATACCTTCCTGTGGCAAAATAGGAAACCCAGGGTTCCCCTGGCCCTACTACACCTGCGTAAGGATGATGGTAGGCCTCCCAGACATAGAGCTTTATTACAAAGCTGCCCAACTCTGAGTGCTAATCCCGCACTTCAGGCAACAGAAAGAACCCCAATGGATAAGTCTAGATAACTACCATCTTCAACCTTTTATTGTGGGAGAATGTTTATGGGTACCGGGCCCCAATTACGAAACAGTATTAAAAACCACCCCATCCTTGGGACTATATGGACGATATGGAAGCCAAACAAAGGAATGAAAGGAATCATGACATGGCCCTCCCCCCTAACACACCTGTGGGCGCAGGGCGCCAGGGATGATATCCCTGATCCAGGCAGCTTCGAATCATGGTACGAGGCCGGGCTTGAAAGGACACGGCAAATGAGGAGAAATGATACATTCATTACCATCCACGAGCTAGAAGATGCCCTAGGCATAGGCCCACTCTCAGTCTTTCTGTATCTGCGGTTGAAGGGCGTGATGACCCGAGAGGTTTGGAAGGAGGCCTTACAGAGAGACCTCACACCATTCGAGAGAATTTTAGACCTGTACGTGGGTTCCAGCGGCCTCATTAGCACAATGTACACAGCACTAATTGGTACTAGCACAACCCCCTCAACCACCCTGAAATGCAAATGGGAAAAAGACCTTGGAAGAAATATCCCACCAAAGACATGGCTCAAGATATGCAGAAGGACCTCAAAGTCATCTATCTCCTGTCAGTACAAACTGCATGGGATCAAGTTACTGTATAGATGGCAGTATGACCCGATGAGACTAGCCAGGATGTATCAGGATATGAGCCCGCTCTGCTGGCGGGGGTGCGGGCAAAAAGCAGACTACTGGTACATGTGGTGGGGTTGCGGGGCAGTTCAATCATATTGGGACGAGGTACTCAGCTGGATCAAAGAGCTTGATGGGGGAGGGAGGGAAAAGCAACCACTATTGATTTTGTTTGGTTTGGAGGAAACGGAATAACATATACTTAACGTACCCAAAATGATACATGGACTCTTGCTGGCGGCCAGGGCCTGCCTCACTTCCATCTGGAAAAGAGCAAGTTTACCGACAAAATCTGGGTGGATAAATGTCTCCCGCAATATCTATACTATGGACAGGCTGACAGCTGCCATTCAACGTGATCGCACCTCCATTGACACTGAATGGTCTGAGTTCCGAGCCAAGTACAGTAACTGAAGTCGAGTGTGCACCACGACATAGCCAGAGTACTAACCAGTTAATCTGCCATTAATTCTTTTGTTGATCCAAAAAATAAATCTGAATGTGGTACCAATGTCTGCACCAGCGAATTAGCCAATGATCTCTTCCCATGCTCTAAGTTCAGTAAGGAGATCACCAGCTGCCTCAAGGGTTGCGGGGTGGGGGGTAAAGTTGGGATTGGAGATATATGTTATTTTGAATTGAACACATTGCATCTACAATTGTGTTATGTTGTATGTAATAGAAAATCAATAAAACCAATTTAAAAAAAAAAGAAGGCACCAAAGATCTCGCCCCCTTCATCACTGCGCTAATCAACTCCTCATTCAACTCCAACAAAGTAACCAATAACCTTAAGGAAGCATGGGCTATGCCGCTACTAAAAAAAACTAACCTGGACCCCAAAGTCCCCACCAATTATAGCCCTATCACCACCGTCCGATTCCTTCTAAAATTCTGGATCGGGTGGCTTATCTGCAAATACAGAAGCATCTAGAGGAGAATGAACTCCATGGACTCAGTCACGCTTCAGACGCAGACATGGAACCGAGACAGCCCTCCTACATCTAAAGATACGAATGGACGAGGCAAAAGACAATGGCAAGTTAAGAGGCAAAAGACAATGGCAAGTTAGCAATCCTCCTTCTCCGACTTATCTACTGCCTTCGACCTTGTTGACCACCAAATCCTTACCAAATATCTGACCACAGCAGTAGCCTTCTCCACTAATGCATCCGATTGGGTTAAATCCTTCCTCTCTAACAGAACCACGAGAGTCTTTTCCCCATCAGCTTCAGCTGATCCTACACTGATGCTCTGCGGCATAACACAGGGTTCCTGTGTGTCGCCCACCCTCTATAATATATTTACAAAGCTTCTCTTTGACCGCCTGCATAACTTGGGTACCATCTACACTAACTATGAGTTTGACACTCAAGTCCTCATCTCCCTCACTGGCTGCTATGACCATGATTCCAAACTTCTAAACATCATCTACCTCGAGATTCAAGCCTGGATGGCTACCAGTAGTCTCTGCCTCAATGACAACAAGGTGGAGTTAATGGTCGTGGGTACCTAGGTACGCCGGTATAAACTCAACATTAGATACTCATCTTTCATCATTGACTGCAACATTATCAATGTCTCCAAAAAAATAGAAACACTGGGGGTCTACCTTGACTCAACTCAGTCGCTCAAAAAAAAGGTAAACAGGGTGGCATCATCCATGGCCAATACCAACAAATTGATCCATAGCTGTAAAGCTTACCTGTCCACAAGCAGTTGCCTAACGTTGGCTAGAGAACTTGCTCTATCTAAACTCGACTACTGCAACACTCTCTTCCTGGGCTTGTCTGAACAAAACCTAAATAAGCTCCAGGTACTTCAGAATAACTCTCTAAGAGCAGCCCTCAGCCTTCCCAGATCCTATCACATCTCCACACATAGACAGAACACCAACTGGCTACCCATCCGTGATAGAATCACACTACGCACCCTGGCCATCACGCACAAATGCCTCACAAATTCTGCCCCAAAATACCTGGCATACAAATTCTGCAAACACCAATCTACACACTTTACCATATCTACTCATTCCCACAATCTGATGGTACCGAGATTCAATCTAAAAACAGCGGAGGAGCTAGCTTCCAGTACAAGCTGCGAAACATTGAAACTCCATTCCCATGCACTTCAGACAAGAACCGTCGTTCCTCACCTTTAAAGCCAATATAAAAAATTGGCTGAGCAACAAACCTCCCCACTAAGATGCCTTCTATACCTTTCACTGCCTATTTATGATTTCGGTAACCCTCTGTCTGTCATACTATTCTATACCTGTATGATTTCCGTCCTGACCCACATGTAACCAGGGTCCAGTATTTTTTATATTGCACTGGATTGTAATGTGCCTGCACTTACTGTATGTATGTAACTACTAAGTTTCTCAAGCTCCCCGCTACCTCAGGGTTTGGCGCGTGACATAAATATTAAACAATTACAATTATAATGATACTTCAACCAAGAGGGCTCTTTTCTGTCTCCAGTTTGTAAAACAAGCTCCCTCGAATTTAGTTTTAATGGACAGAGACTAGCTTCCTGAAAGATCCTGTAAAGGCACCTTTTTGATTTAGGGACGGCTCAGAGGATAATCTGGCTTACAGCCCCTCGTCATATTGACCCAGCATCCATTAAGTCATTTAGAAGCCATGTACTTTCCTAGCAACACTTTCCATGCTGCACTTTGTTTCTCCAATTATTAGTCTGTTCTTGATCAGGAATTGCTTAGATCACTTAGACAAACTTACTAATTGTGTGGTCTACTTTTGCAAAACAATACAAAGTGGCTTGTGTGTGTCCAAACAAATACAGTGGCACTTAGTTGACATGAGTAATACAAATATATGCTTTTGCAAAGCATTTTAAAAAAACCTCATGAAGTGCTAAATTGCAGCACCCATTCCTGTCCCCGGTGTCCCTCTATTAATTGGAGAAAGTATTTTTTTCACCTAGGAGGCTAAACATTCATCGTGGCTTTGGCTCCAGATACCAGTTACTAATTGATCTCAGTGGAGAGTACCAGCTTTGCTGCTGTGGGAACTCAGACTGGCCAATTCACAAAGGCCTGCTTGGACAAGTGAAATGTGTATTTCACTTATCACTACAATATGCTTTTGCAATAATTTCCCAAATGTTCCATTTAAAATTAGGCGCTTGCAACATAAATGTATACCTATTATGCCACTTTATTAGAGTGAGACTCTAAATAAGCTTGATGAGGTGTTTGATTAGTAAATATTTGAGGCACCATATTAAATTGCTTGCCTGGTATCAAGGCACAATAGTGTTTTGATATACTAAAAATCAACACCATTGACATAATCGCATCATCACAAACAGCCAATCTCATGGTGTGGTTTGATGCTGGCATGTGTGAGAAACCTGAGGGTATTCTCCCAGTAAGACCTTGAGAATCCCTTTTTAGGCTGTGGCAGAGGCAGAGGAGGGCCCAGGCGATAATTTTTTTAAGAAACCGATATATTGCCACAAAAACAAAAAAAAAAGAGAATCCCTTATTCAGGTGGCCTGGACACGCCCATCACTGTTGGATCCAGTTCCTGGGGGTGGACCAGTGGGGGAGAATCACCTGGGTAGGGGAACCCGGTGTTATGCTCAAGGGAATACCCCAGGTGAGACACTCTACATTCCCGGGGAGGATGGTGAGGGGAACAAAGTCCCTGAAGCTTTCATAAGCTATTGCCGTTCATCATCGCTTCCACCCGTTGAATCTTCCTTACCCAAAGGTAAACTTGTTAAGAACCCAAATTCCCAGACTAATGCCTTTCCTGTTTCTTATCCGAATACTCCTGGTCACACTTCTCCTTGTCTCTTTGGTTATTCTTTCCTGAATACCAAATCTACTTTGACAAACCCCTACCAATCCAGTCCCTCTGATTATTATTTCCTGCAATTGTAACCTACTAGGACAGCACACTACTATTCCCACAATCCCCTATGTTCTGTTCTCCATCCTGGTCAGTCTTGTCCATTTCAAAACCTTCCCTATTCCGAGCCCGTAGGAAACTTTGACGCTCCAACCCCTCCCCTTTCCTATACAAAGACTATCATTTCCGATAACACCTTATCCCCATCCTACCATGCAGAGCATGTACAAATTCACCTCTTGCCTTTTCCGATACCCACACTTTTCCCCGATGTAGAAAACAATGGACTTGTAATAAGATGTTTTACCTGACATGTGCCTACATGAGGTTCAGGCAAATTCAGGCAATTGACTTAAATCACACACACCTGACAGCCCTTCCTTTTCCCCACAGGAATAAAAGGTGGAGCAAGAGAGCAGCACACGAGGAAGGCAAGCATGGCAGACAGCATGATGAGACAACTAATCAGAGACAGCAGTTCAAGAGAAGGAGAAAGGTGGCAGGAATTGAGAGGGTGGTGAGGAGAGAAGTGTCCTTGACCTTTTTGTCCCAGGCCCTCAGAAGCCTCAGGCAAAAGAGCCTAGGACCACAAACAATAGCATACAAGTCTTGCAGCAGATGCCAATGGTACATGGGGCAAGCCTACTCTGATAAGCAGGAGTGAGGGAAGCTCCAGCGACCGTGGTACCAGCCTTGATTCCAATGAATAGAAAGCCAAGTGGTTCATCACAGCCGGTGAGTCGAGGGGAGAACCGATAAGAACTGGACTGGGTTATTTGACAAGTTTGAATCACGAAGTGAACTGTGAAAGAACTGCAAAAATTGTTAAGCAGAGACCAGCTGCAGAGGGAAACCGGCACCACGTGGGTGCTCATTCCAAAGACTCTGGTCGATCCCCATTTGCGCAAAACTACAGATAACAGAAGGACATAGGAGAAGCCACTCAGATAGGTCAGAGTGGTCATACTGAGGGTCAAGCAAAACCCTGTTCATTCGAAAGACTTTGATCTACAAACTGGTAGAATGCAAGGGAAATGAATGTCGCAGTGAGAGGAAGTAAGGGAAGCAAATCCCACCAACATTGAATTGTGTAAAAGAGATGGCAAGAGTGAACCCGACCGAGGGAAGCCAGCGGGTAAACGAGACGGTAAGAGTGAACCCAACTGAGTGATGCCAATGAGAAGGGGCAAAGTCTAAAGTCCCACGAAACAGTGTGGTGACAAACGTGAACTCGACCAGGGATGTCCGCTATGAACTGTTTCAAAAACATTGAGAAAGCAAGTGAAGTGAAACCCGCTAAAAAGAAGAGAAAGACATCACCCAAGAACTGACGGTCAAGAGGGGTCCGAGCCCATACGAGGGAGATCCAGGGGTGAAGCCATCACCTGTGGACTGGCAGTCAAGAGGGGTCCACGCCCGAATGAAGAGATCCAGTTTTGAAGCTACCATCCAAAGTTCATTGAGAAAATAACTGAAATATAAATTGTGGAATACGATATGTGAGGGGTCAATGCCCAGAAGAGGGGTACGCAGGGATGAAGCCATCACCCTACGTGGACTGTGGCTAAGAATTGAGAAGGGGCAGCACACAGAAGAGAGAGACCCAGAAAAGCCATTATCACCCTAACAAACTTTCATTTGGTTGGAGGAACTTGTGTTTTATTATTTTGAACATGTCAGATCTTTGAAGGCAAGAGACTTTCAAAGTGAAACGAGAATTGGCCATCGACGGCCCTGATAGCGGGAAGCTGAACTGTCATCTCGTGCTGAGAAAGCTCGGGAGTGCGCTGTGCTCCACGATCACACATTACCCTGTGCACAGAACGTGGGCAAGGGAGATATAGGCTACCGCATTCTAACATATTATTTGAGAACACTTCTTTATTTTCTTGAGAGACTACCCCACAGCCTTTTTTGTATTAGTTATAAGATTTGGCAATAGGTTTCATAGTTCAGGCCACTTTTATTTGACATAACACCACTAGGACTGCCTTATTTTTCATTTGTTGGTCACAGTTTGATCCCATCTTAGATTTAGGTTTAGAAACACGTGGCAATGCAAGGGGGATAAGTACAGACAGCAAGGGGTAGATAGTGCACACAGGGGGGCTGTTGGGTTGCAGATACAACCCCAGTGGCGGGGTTCCAGTGCAGGTGTGCAACTCGGTGGGCAGGGACTTGGGCCCATGATTCAGGGGGTGGCCAGGTAGATCAATGCCGTATCAGACAGGGGAACAACAGTGAAGTGGAAGTTGGAAGGAAGAAGCAAAGAGGAAGACCTTGAGCTGCTTCCGGTACCAGAGATGGTTCTGCTCAAGTTTCAGAGATGCAAGGAGGCTGTTCCAGAGGGAGGTGTCGGCAGAAGAAAGAGATCTGGCACCAGCTCTCTGCTTAGAAAAGCGCCTGACTCTCAAGGAGTTACAGGTGGAGGAGCGAAGAGCTTGAGAAGATACTTCTGAAGAGAAAGCTGGAGGTATATTGGTCCCAGGCCCCAGAAGGCCTTCTGGACAATGCAGAGGGTCTTCAATTTGATCCTTGCAGCCATTGGGAGCCAGTGGAGAGATTTCAGCGCTGGAGAGGTACGATTCCTGGGCTTAAGGCCAAGGAAAACTTTCACAGTCCTGTTCTGGATGAATTGCAAAGGACGGAGAGTAATGGTGGGTACATTTAAAAAGATGTTGTTGCAGTAGTCAAGCTTAGAGAGAACCAGAGCTCTGGAGACAGTGAGCTTCTGGGGTAAGGAGAGGGAAAGGAAGAATACCTCTGACGAGGTGCAGTTGGTAATTTGACTTCTAAGAGATGTCACAAATGTGAGGAGAGAAGGATAGTGTGGAGTCAAAGATAACTCTGAGGTTCTTAGCCTTGTAGGTGGGAGGGGGAAGAGGGCCAAGGGAGGCCAGCCAGAGAGTTAGGGAAGGGAGACCCAGTCTACCGCATCTTAAAGCAGTGTCCTTTCACATGTGTTAAAGCAGTGCCCTTTCCTCTAACCCTGTGGATCTGATGTTGGTATGTTGATGGTGTTGGTGGTGTGTGTGCAGGCTGTGTTTTAGGGAGGATTTTCATTTCTGTGCCAATTCCCTTCTACCTTAGAGAACCCCAGCTCTTTTGCTGGACTTTAGGACTTTTTAATTTCAACCCTCGAGAGAATGAGCCCTTTTTCTCACTCTCTCATGTACTTTTGATCTGATTTGGATTATCTGTTTCCTTTGTTTTTGAAGTCTGACAAACTCCATAGGCATCTTCTTTTTGTATGGTGAAACACACCAGCTTCAGTGCAGTGTCACAGAGAAATCCTTTAGATTTCTGATAAGGTTTAAATACCTTTTCTTGGGTGAACTACAGTTCCCAAGAATAGTAAATTGAAATTGACTTTACTTACCTTTTCCGTTTGTATGTCCAGCACATCCTATATTATGTGGAGTGCTCAGGGGATACTTAGGATCCCTTTTTCCTACTTACAATTTTTAGGCTACCATCACTACTCTAAATCTTTTAACGTTCCTACCATTGTGCTTGTATAGCCCAGGCTGAATCCTCAGCAGCAGTATAGCACCCCTTGGTGACCATTGTGTCACAATGGTCCTGGTCTTCTTCTTTTGCTATTTCTTGATTGTGTGGTCTTTGATGGGTTTTACCGTGCACACAAAACCAGGTTTAAGCCCTTTGTTCAGTTTGTCTTTGCCAGGATTCAGTACTGAATCTTGCCTCTGACTCCAGTGTATCTGAAAGGGCAGGAAGTGAGGGAGGTGCCCGAATCTCCCTTGTCCTTTGTCTCCTCGGTTACCTGAATGCACCCAGTCCTGATTGGCTGGCGGCTGTGTCCTTGCATGACAGCCACCCTGCTGTGTGTGGCAGCTAGGCTGTGTATAAATGGGAGAAGCCTGATTTAAAGTTGAGGTTTCTTGGACTGAGGACAGAGTGGACCACTGGGAACAACCCAATGAAAAAACCATGAACGAAGCTTGCTGCATCCTTCTGGACCGTTGTACTGCACGCTGAAGCCCTGATGCTGTGCTGAAACTCCTTTTTATAATCAACAAACAACGCTCCGGAGAGGACAACTTCTTCCCTTGGGTGAGTGGGAACAACTAACACAGAGACTAACTTTACTGGAAGACCTTCCCTGACTGGCTGTACTTCTTTGCTGCTGCTAGAACTAGGTGCTATGGTTTGAGGAATCTGTAGTCAAGTGCAACGTCTTTAAGCCAGCCAAAAGCTACAGGAGTCTCCTGAGGACCCTCCCGAAGCAGGATGACCCAAGCTCGAGTCACCTCACCAGAGTGCTGGACTCAAGGAGTGAAGGAAGCGCAACCAGTCTCCAAGATCTGCAGTGTTGCTGTTTAACGAGTGCTAAAATGCAAAGTACCACTGATGCCAAGAATGCCTGTAGCTGCTAGCGACCTTTGAATTGCTGTGAAGGAGTCCTCCAGATGTTCTCCCTCTTGTCCCCACGACTGAAGCCCAGGAACACAGGATCTGCATCACGGCAACCAGACAGAAGCCAGCTATATCCCCTTCATCTAACCAAAGGTACTATTCTGACTTTGGGGTACTTACCACATCATCTCTAGCTTGCTCTTCTAAGTTGAGGCTTGCAGTAGCTGCTTTCCTAGAGTTGAGTGAAGCTCTAACTTTCACAAGTGTAACAGCTTGTGACCCTACATTACTTTTTCTTCAACAAACTCTCTAATTTTGTGCACAACTTTTGCTATCTAAGCAGTGCCTCCGCTCCATAGACTATGCTCCAATTGACTTTGGCTGTCCTGGCTCCCTGCAGACTATTCTATTCCATTGGCTTTGATTCTTACTATCCCTCATAGGTGATGAATTGGTTTTAAATTAATATTGCTGGGAAAGGTTTTCATCTAGACTTCATTGGGAGAGTTAAAAGTGTGCATTTGCTCTGAGAACCTGCTTAACCTTATTCCTTCCTCTAACCTTTCCTTTCTACCAACCTCAGAATTTCCAAAGTGCAAAAGTGATATATAATTGCCATTACTGTCTTATTTAGTGAAATTACCTCAGGGTGTAGGAAGTTTGCAAGAAGCATCTCTAAAGCGTATCTACTTGCTTTGCCTTGATTCTGAAAAAGTATTTTGAAGTGCAATTTTATTGTTGCACATTTCCCTTTTTAGAGAATGCTTATTTAAAACTGACTGTTAAATATATAAATATTTTAATAGAAAACCTTGAGTGTAAGTGTTATTTGGATACTTGTATTGGTGAACTTCGATGCTACAGCTCCACAGCTCACAGTTACCTCCTCTTTCGATAAGTCTGCCTGCTCAGTCACCCTACCAACTTGTCTAGTACAGACCTATACCAATACGTGGGTTACCTAATACCAAGAGGACAAGCATTGTGTAGTCTCCCACAGGGTTACTACATCAATTCTTGCCTAACACCATGATGTTGGGTCTCGAGCACCGGTGCTGGGCCCCAAGGAGATTATGCAGTGAGGTAGAAGGACTCGACAAACCAGTTTTTTTATTTGGTAACAGCAGGAGATTTAGCAGTTTTCATCAGTAAACGCAGTGGAAATGGTGGTGGAAAGTGAATAAGGGCACTCTTCACTTCATCCCTTCCTCCCCCGTTGTCTTTCTACCACTAGTATCTTATGGTTTGTGCAGTAAACAATATCTTACTATTTAAACTGTTTTTTCTCACCCCAGGAAGACTTGCCCTTCAGTCTCTAAATTAGCCAAGATTTTTGGGGTTTGCTAAGGGAAATATTTTAATGGGGGCATGGGTACTTTAGTATGTAACAATCAGTACCTCTAATGCAGGCACATACTATATTACACTAACACAGCCAGCTGGGGTGTCCAGCAGTGATTCAGGTTAAAAGACCTCATACAATATGGCACAATATTAATAAATCAAGAGGCACCATGCTCAATGTGCTGGCCCATTGCATTGGGATCGAACCATATCAACTGGGACAGGGACAGAAAATGTAATTCAGTGGAAGGGCAGTGTAAAGGAGAAATTTTGGGCATTTCTGGTGTCGTCTGGCTGACTTTGCTGGATCATGGGCAGACTCGGTAAGCTGGGGAAGCACTTGTGAACGAACCTCTTTTTGCCTCTGCGCTATGCCAGGTAGAAATTGAGCTGATATCCTTTACTATGTCATACTAAAGATCATTAACCTCTCTAAGCTCTCGAGAGACCATTTGTGACAAAAAAATAGACAAACAGTTGGGGGAGAATGGGGAAGAGAAAAGTCCTCTTGAGACTGTCTCCAACTACGGCTGCTAAAACATTTTCAACAATAATGGCAAGACTCCTAGCAAGAGTCGTTGCTAGGAGATGCAAATCAGAAGAGCACTCCATCTAAATCTGATTATCTTTATTCTAAACAGACACTACAACCTACTGACCTCACTGTTACCATTCATATTCAACAGATTGGCCTACCAGACAATTGTCAATCCAAAGAGAAAAAGAAAGTTAAGAAAATGTTTTGTTGGTAATCAAACCAACATCATTGGGAAGACGACTACAGACCTTTAGTATAAATACCCTTTGAAGCAATCGCAATTGAATTGCTCTTCTCTCACCCTTTGTTGTTTATTTAGGACAGGATAGACAGTTTTGAGATAAGGACGGACCGTCATGCTCTGCATAATCCATCCAATGATCAGTACCAAAAAGAAAATAAGGAAAACAGAGCACTGATACCCCAAGACATTTCAATATTTTAAGTACCAGGAGGCACTGATCAGTAGGGAGCTCAAGTATATACTTTTTCGGTTGAGATTCATACCAGCTATGTAGAATCTAACCTTCCAGAGCACTAAGAGGTACAAATCAGGAGCTAAATGAGAGTGACCTAATCAGCTTTCCTGATGCAAAAGATACAAAGATACAAAAACATTGGAAGCACTGAGCACTGAGGAGTTGATCTAAAGCAAGCCCATCACACTAAGACCTTCTCCTTCAACTAGAAAATTACAAGTAGAATATGCACATGTTATTGCACTTACAAATAGATGTTTGCCACTGCTGATGGACCATGAGTACCCTTTAAGGCTGTTGGCTTAAGGTAAAACACAACTTTGGCTAATGAGTTCATACAATGGTGGCACAAAAGCAGGCGACTGCGGTGGGCCACTCACTTTGATTAATCCCCAAGCAGAATTACCTTATGATGAGCCACAGTTCTATGTAAATGTTCTTACCCCGTAAAAGAATTGTCTGTATTGAAACCACAACATGATCAGATCTTAATTGCCCTCACAGATATAAAGGTCACATTGTGCTCTCTTTCTGAGGTGTTAAGTTCTTTATATGCAATCAATCAGTTGCAAGTACAATTACCCTGGGATCATTCTCCAGCAACTTTTCAACAACCTTTCCATAGAGAAGACCACCACCAGCTCTAGTATATCATATAACACATAATTCTAATTATCTTAAAAAAAGGCTGGGAATCCACTCGTATTAAAGGGTTCAATTAAACCATTGGGACTAATGAATTAGCAATGTCATAATCATAACAAATCAAGGGACTGTTTACCTAAGAGATAATCTATGAGGTAGAGAGTCCAAAAACGATAAAGAGGTATTTTTAATTAATCTTCTAGAACTACTGAGTGCACATGGGGAAGGCCACAAGTACAATCTAACAACAGTGTTTTCCTACATAAAGACTCTCTCCTGCCTTCTAAAATAGTATTTTATTTAACTGGAGTGGCACCCCTGAGAGCAAGCTCATTTGAAAATAAATCCTCTTGATAAATAAAGCTTTCCATTGGATACGCTAATAAAGAGGTTGAACATCCATACTTAGAAAGGATATCGTAGATGCCATCAGAGATTACAAGGACCTAGACACATGGCTAGATGCAATTGAACTGAGATAAGCAACCCCATACATGGCTGTTTCCCTTAACCAGATCCAATATACAGATGAACCTGCACTTTTCTTTTGTCCTTGCATTGAACGCCTGCCGTGCTACCCAAAATTCAACTACTCCAACAGGAGTTGGTGATTTGGAACTTCCACTGTTAAACAAAGAAACCGAGTATCATTATCAAATCCCCACAAGATAAACTGACCATTTTGTGAGAAAAGTATTAGTGAATCTAAATGTAAGACAATTTGTGAACTCTATTATCATGGAACATTGCGGGTGTCACAGGGAAATGTGCAGATTTGGACTGGCAAAAGTTAATTATTCCCTTTGGCATTACATATATATATCAATCTGAGAGGTTCTGTCGTAAACCTAGGAATAAAGCCCTGGGATCAATAACATACCAAGTGAGATGTAGATATCTGGTCCCCATTCCTACATAACGTCATTAATGGTATCACTTTGGAGGACCTGGTCCAAAAAATTGGAAGAGAGTAGTGATTGTTTCAAATTACAATATAGAAGATTTGAATGATGCAGCAAATGGCTGCCCTATTTCCTTTATTGACATTAGTGCTAAAATATATGGGAGGTTTCTTTTACAGCATCTCGAAAGTTGGATGGAGGAAGTACCACAGTATCTGCTCTTCAAACATGCATTAGATCTGTCATTAGTCCATTTTATCAAGGATTTTGATTTTTTTTTATTGTATTTGGTTAAAAGAAAACTTTGCCGAGCAAAAGAAATAGAGTTAGACATATTTAAATGTATAAAATCCATAGAATAAAAAAAGAAGTACTTACAGAAAAATAAAACTGCAGTAACTACTGTTCCTCTTTTCATAGCACAGCACAAAAAAGACAATAAGATCCACATTATCAAATACAACAGATTATCCTATATACATAAGCATCAATAACAACATCTTTCAAAATATTTCCAATAAAGCAAACAAAAAGGTAACAATTAAGTGTTCAAGTACAAGGTTTTCAAACAAAGCAACTATGGCTAGCCCGTCCTTGATGTTGTTTGTGCCCAAGCATCATCTTCAGAGATTTTCCTCGTTTTGCCAATTTATTGTCAGAAACAATTTATCCAAAAAAAGTCTCTCTGATCTTCAGACTATTACATTGTAATAACAGATGTTTAATGGTTTCAACCAAGTCTTTAATATTACAAAATCTGCAAATCGCCATATCTGAGGAAATGAACCGCCACCTGTTATATAATTTCCTTTGTCAGGAGGAGGTTCCAGTAGACTCTTAGAAAGATCGGCCGATAGCAGTGATTAGGAAAACGAGCTAAAAAGGGTGCAATGGATCCTGACTTTTTGTGGTTAATGGACCAAATGCTTCATTGAGACATACTCATGTAATCGCTCCGTTGTGTTGATCCAATCTCTATCAAATAAAGCATTTTTTACTCTGGATTCTGGGTCTGGATTATCAACACAACCTGGTCCAGACCCCATACAAGTAATAGTGTTTTGCACTTAACTTTCATATGTGCCACGCAGTTTATCTTGCCACCTGATAGGCCTCTGAAGTCCAAATAAGCTTTCATATCACCATACAGAATAGTATGAGAAGGTGTAATTAATTTTCGAAACAGGGACATCAGTTTCCAATGAACCCTTACATTCCAAGAAAGACAACCCAACTCAAATGTGATTGCTGCCAATGGAACAGTATTTGGGACACTCAAAACACGCCTGCACATTGATGCCTCCAGTGAAGCAAGCCACTTCATAGCTACTAAAGGCACACAATTTCAGTCCATAAATTAAATTAGGGACAACCTTGCCTTCATAAAAATGAATAGATGGAATTATTGAAAATGTTCCACATTTTCGTTTGATCTTTATCAATATGCTCGCCAAAATGGAGGCCTTGGAAGTAAGTGCCTGCTTAAGAATACCTTAGACTGGATGAGCAACAAATGGAAGCCCAAACAGAAGATAATAGAAGAAACTTTAATAGCAGCATTCTCAAATGCCCAAGTCATTTTGCTGTGTCTCTTACCTCTCGTCAGAGAACCAATTCTCGTTTTTGGCAGTTTAATGAAGAAACCATTTAACTTGGCATATGCATAAAATGAGTTCAAAGGCCTCTGTAACCCAACCCAGGAATTATCTAAGAGCAATAAATCATGAGCATAGGCGATCCATGGACCTTGCAGCATGCCTAAGTTAAGCAGAATAAAATCAGACCAGTTCAGATGTTCATCAATGCCTGATACATATAAATTAAAGAGGCAGGGGGCCAGAATGCACCCCGGCCACAAACCAGATTTTATTTCAATTCCAGCTGACAAATCACCCTGATTATTAAGGTGGACCCTAATTCCTGAGTTTTCATACACGCCCATTATGAGACTTAATATGCCCTGCGGCAGTCCGCAAGAGTGTAAGTTTGACCAGAGTTTTCCACGGTGCACTCTGTCGAACAGGGCT
This sequence comes from Ambystoma mexicanum, assembly GCF_040938575.1. Taxonomy (NCBI): domain Eukaryota; kingdom Metazoa; phylum Chordata; class Amphibia; order Caudata; family Ambystomatidae; genus Ambystoma; species Ambystoma mexicanum. Next base: position 458,433,319 of record NC_090938.1, on the reverse strand, counting down.
AAAAGCTCTGTTGATACAAACATAAGCGGTCTGTGTTGGATCAGCCCATGCAGACTGAATCACACTTTTAACTAGCCCATCAATATTCATTGAATAACCCTTAAGGAAATGGATCTGAATGTATTCAGCCTTTGAAAAAAAATCCTGTGTGTCCAATCCTCTAAATGTTGATGCAAGAGGTACGAAAATACCTTACTGCCCGCATCATTTAAAGATATAGGTCGATAGTTCCAGGTTTCGGACCTGACAGGTATAACAATGCTAGTCTGCCATGTAGTTGGACATTTCCCCTCTAATAGTATGCTTCCAAAAAACATAGTCAATGCATTAGCCCAATTAATGGGGTCAGCCTTCAAGGTGTTATTTGTCAACCCTTTTGGACTGACAGCTCTAGAGAACGTTGAGGTTTTGATGTTTTCCAAAACTCTGTCCCTATCCAAATGGAGAGTCCAACTGCACTGGGTGTTTTGCTCCCTTAAATATGTTAAAAACTCGTTGTCCTTATATTGATAAGAGTACAGATTTTCAGAGAACTGTACCCAAACAGGTTCATAAACTGCATTGAACTGGTCAATTCTCGAGGCTACCTCCTGCACATTGTTCAAAGACCTAAAGGCTCCAACATTGTTTTTTTTATAAGGATGTGTAGCATAGCCTCTGCATCGTTCTGAAGAAGAATTGCACACATTGATTACAATAGTTTTTATATCTCTGTTTGAGTTTCTTACAGTGGGTCATTAGCTCCTCTTTTATAACAGAAGAGTATTTCATTTCTCTTAATTTCCTCCTCATATCCCGCTTAGCAGCAGCAAGTTGTTCATCGTACTTGTGGAGGTGCTGCTTTCTCACCTCTCGTGACTTTATTGCATGGTTGCCAAATGTGGAATCAAGCAAGTCTCGCAAAAAGGAATCAAAATTTACAGCATTAAACACCTCCATTTTCCATATTAAATTTGAGGACTTCATTGTCCTATCAAAGTCTGAATTAAGCAAACTAATATATTCTGTTCTGACCAATGCATAAAGTTATTTACTCCATTTGTTTTTAGATTGATTAGGCCTCCCCCTTGGTTCGAGTATTCAACATAAAGTTGAAATCTTTCGTCGAAATAGAGCGGTCACTCCAAGAATTTTGAAAAACCTGCAAAACTAGGCAGCTATTGAACAAATGGTGGTTAACAAAAATGTAGTCCAATCTAGATTTGCTAATACCTCTGTGCTATGTATATTTTGAGAATCCATTACCCATGTTACCATTCACAAGCTTGAGGCCAATAGATGACCTGGAAAGTAGCCATTTCCAACCCGCTTGAGTTTTAAACTCAGGCGCCACCATATCAGCTGTGATATCCCATGTCCCACACTCTAGATCAATCAAAAGGCCATTCACATTGAGATCACCTGCAAGAATGATGTACCCCCTCTTGACCTTCAAATGCCAACATAGTATACATTGTGTAATTGCTCTTAGGAAAACAGCCAACTCCCCCACCCTCAAATGCAATAAATATTGATCAAGAGCACATGGAATGGGTCCCCGCAACTTGACAAAGCCACTGCCAAAATTCCCAATGGAAGGTTGGGGATCTCCCGCGCCAATAGGGGATGAGACAAGATTATGGCAGTAAGAAAACCCCTAAAGCCTGCCCCACAGTTCTAGGGATGGCTGACTGTCAGAACACTTTAAATGCATCAATTTCAGGTGGGGCAACAAACCAGGTTTCCTGAATCAATACTAACTTCAAGGGTTTAATTGCAGTTAATTTGGACAATACATATGCGCTGCCCCTGGAATCCCACAGGGATAACATTAAGCAAACATTATCTGTAGTAAGGCCAGTGGCCTTAGAGAGTTCTGAGGACTGCATTTCACCACAAAATTGATGTGACGGCAGTCCACTCGACTTTTGTTGAATATTTTTTCTCTAGATATTCTATTACTTCACAAGGTTTGGTACCATCAGAATTCATAATTATTTTATAGTGACTCCTGCTATTGGAAGCAGCTCTATTACTTTCATCTTTGATCACAACGTTCATGGAAAACCCCAAATTGGTAATAAAATTTGGTTGGAATAGTCTAACTCCTTCTGCAGTCAATTAATGTTTCACCAATCCGGGAATTCTAGTCGATCTAAATCAGAAGAAGTAAGAGCACACAAAGTTGGAACTTCAGAGACAATCAAAAGTACGTTGGTTCTGTTTAGACAAACAGAAAAGTTACCCCCATTAAACTAGTCAGCACAAATGTATTAGTTACAGGACGTTTTAAACAAATGTTGCTTCCCATGGGTCAATTAGCCTTGTTGTGTGTTGTATTATTCCCTGGAAAAATCTGCCCGGTGCTACATCAGTTGTCCGAGCGTGTCTTAGAATACTGAAAGGCTTATCATGTTCTTTTTCCAAATTATTGCTATTAGCGTCGTAATGTTCACTATTCCAGTGGATCTCTACATTGGGGGCACAGTTTTTCATACCCACACTTTGTTTATCTTATGCTGAAGGAGCCCTTTGATGATGCACCTTCATATTATTGGGAATAAAAAGCTTTTTAGCTTACTTTCTGAAGCAATACTGACTGCGGGGTGAGTGAGAGGCGGTGGACTATTACCCTCTATAATATGATAAACTAAGGACAGGGGCCCAACAACCAATGTCTGCTCCAAGACCGGTGCCTTTGCCTCAGTAAGCATGCTGCACACAAAGATCGTATTCCTTGGGATTTCTTTCTCAATATCACCATCACTCATCGATTGATCAAGATACATGTCAGTTTGAGCCCCAACGTAAAATGTTAAGCAAGTTTTACGCTTTAAAGCTACAATATTCTAAGTTGGGTTACATGGAATGTAACCAAAGCGGATACCTCATTCAACTCACTTCCCACACCAACATCAATTTGTACCGGTACCAGAACCGGTCCCTCATTCTGTACAGATCTAATTAAGGGATTGCAATGGAATCCAACATTAACTTTCTGTTCAATCACACTTTCTTGTAATAAAGGTGTCATCGGTTGAGGGAGTTGTGACTTCACAGGACTCAGAGACTCAGGAATTGTGAAATGATGCAAGAATGTACTAGAAAGGGCATTCTTTCTTATTATCATTGTTTGCTTTTTTTAATTTGGAATTTCCACCAGAATGCTCCTCTCCAATTGAAGACTTCTTCCTCCTAGTTTTAAATGAGGAATTATTAACAGTATCCGGAGTGGCTTCTACCATATTTTTCCTCCATATCTCATTAACAGGTATATCCAGCACCAGATCACTTACGGGAGCTTTAAGAGAAACCCAAGAAGCTCCAGATTTTTCTGACATCAAAAAGGGAAACACATTTAATACTGTTTGCAAAGTGACAGCAGGGATGGATGAAGGGGGACAAAGGAAAGGGGACCTATTGTATCGGTTATTCTTTTCCAAATCTTCGAGTTTTATATTGATTGCATGCAGAATTAGTGTATGCACCTTAACCTCTTCCCAAATGTCATCATGTACATTGATGAAAGAACTGAGGACCTTATTTAGAGCTGAAACAATGGGGGCGCTTAGGCGTATACGCTCACCAGCCTCCCTCAAAGTGAGATGAATTGCACCCTCCTCCTGGTAAACCTCTTCCTCTGGATGCCCAGACTCGGAATCTACATTAGTAGTATGATCAAATAAGTTGCACAGTTCTTTTGGAGAACCTGGGAATGATGCATCACAGGTTTGTTGGATAACACTACCTGGGTTACCAACTTCATTACCCAATAGTACGGAATCAACATATTTAATGATGATTACATTTTTACAATTATTTGAAACAATCATTTGAGTGTATTCTAGTATTGCTATTCCTCTGACCGGGAGAGTCATTCGAAACTGAAATTCAGTACTTGTGTTAGTCTTTAAGTGCCAGGCTATTATTGAAGTCTATGTAAAAAGGACGGGCATACTCGTCCTTGGCACTTAAGAGGTTAAAAAAAAAAGTTATCTTCGGCCCTGCAATAGGAGATAGATTTGGATGGCATACATGTTTGTCATTAGAAACAATCAGCAAAGAAGGATCAGTCCTGCCCTCTTTCGGGCGGAATACAGAGAGTTCTCCATAAAGATAAGTCCATCACCAGGAATAGTCAGAAGAGGTCTATCGTCCCAGAGATTGTGCAGAAGGGCTGCCACAATTCCTGCTTCTTGTTGATTATGAGCTGAAACTTCCTCTACCATGTTAAACATACGTGTGCAGGCCACCGCAAGTCTAGCAACTTTATGTCCAGGAGAATTGCACCAGATCGAAATCATAATCCGGAACCAAATGTCATATACCAAAGCCATATATCTTTCCACCCCACTTACAGGTCAATAGGCAAGTTCCGGCAGTCTCTCTAGGGATAGAATGATTTAACAGAGAGGGGTCCACTCTCAAACTTTATGGAACCCACAGATCAAAAGGTAAACAAACTATGCAGTCTCTAAAGACTTAACGCTTAGGGTGGGAGGACCCACAATCTGTGTATCTCTCTATAACACACCTGCCTGCTTTAATGTGCACTCAGTATGTTCACTGACAATTAAGGCAGGGGAAATTAGACCGCCCACAGTATCCACCTGCGTTTGTGTATGTTTATACTTGTTTATTCCCTCCCCTCTGTCCACCAGCACAGATCTTATAAGCTTATTAGGTCCACCAATTAGCCGTTTAGCGTACTTCAAAGGGGACTTCTGGAGTTTATGCTCCAGCGGGGTGCTTGTAATCACACGGTCCTAGGTGTCATCTCAAAAGCCACAAATTAGCAGTTTATCAGTTAAACAGTACCTCCTTCTTGAGAATGCGTCTGTGCACCCAACTCCCGACCCCCTGGCTGTCCGCAGACTGCTGACTGCAGGCCACTTTAATCCAGCACGCTCTGTTTTGCGGTCTAGGGTGTTTTTGGAAATAAAATGGGCAGAGCTTCAGGTTTCCTCTGGTCCGAAACCAGTAAGACACAGTCTCAGCGGACTGCAGACCAATTAACTCCACTTCGCTCCACTTTGTGGTCGGAGGGATTTTTTGAAAAAAATAATAAAGGGGCAGAGCTTAAGCTTTCCACCTGTCCAACACCAGTAACACTATATTTCAATTATCACTACTCCCCCAAAAATGTACCAAGATCTGAGGACAACATGTGTGTTTAATTTGTAGAAACTTAACTACTGTGTTTGACACATTTCCAAGAGTGGCACTTTAGAGACAATTGAATGACATAGGTGTACCTCTGGTTCTTTTTTGTGTGATTGCAAACCTACACCGCGGGAAATATGCACAAGTACGTTTTGGAAATGGTGGGGTACTCTACTGAATGTTTTCCGATAAGCAGTGGGGTTAGGCAGTGTTTTGTCCGTGCTCCGACCCTGTTTTTCCTTTTTATAAATAAGTTGGCTACTATAGTGGAGAACATAGAGATGGACACCCCCTCCCTTGGACCATCCAAAGAAAATGGCAGTTTAAATCAGTAAAACCCTAAAAGTGCTCAAATATGGACTCCATATCTTTGACAAAAAGTTGCAAAGAAATAGGCCTTGATTAATAGTTCAAAAACAAATATCTTGTCTGGTCAGGGAAAAGAGCAAGAACGCAAATAAACTGTCTTCATGGGACCATGATTCAACGGGTTGAACATTGCAATTCCCTAGGGTTATGTTGTGATGAGAGGGGCCTGTGGGAGAAAAAATATATATTATTAAGTGTGAGTTCTATTTATCTGAACAGTGATGTGGGGGGCATATACCCCTTTTCAAGATGTTTTGGTGGCTGAGCTTTCAAATTAACCTCGAAAATACTTAGAGCAAACGATCATCGAGCTGCCTTGTATAGGTCTGTAATTTGGGGCCATACCAATCTATCAACATTAGAAACTAAAGATTCAAAGCTCCTAAAATCTTTCCTTTCTCTTCCTATTTCCTCATCTTCATCGCCCTTATGGTTTGAACTAGGAATTCATTAAGTTATCTATGAATAACTATTAAACTATTCTTATATTGGTATAAATTATGGACAACCAAATCATTTTCTTCATTTCAAAATGCCCTCTCTGATGTACTATCTCAAGAAGCTGCAGCCAATTTAGCACGGTTCACATATGTCAGTAATTTAGCACAACATCTTGACATGGTAGATCTATGTGATCTAATATTGGTGATTTACCGATCACCAAATTGCACACAAGCACAGTGTATGACAAACAATTCTATAGGTTTCAATTTGTAGAGGCCGAGAAATCTGGATTAGTCCCAGAAAGAACCAAGTGGGCTCTGGACCTTATTTAATTAGAATTTAAGATAGCAAAGCTACATTGTAGTATTTGAAATTGAGACTAGGGGTATTACCATTTGGAGCTCCAACTAAATCATGGAAACCTAACCCAGATGATAAGTGTATTTACTGCCAGAAAATGTGTGAATATCTAATACACTTTTGCTAATTCTGTCCTCTATATTCAGTCACAACCAAAAGATGTCTGAGAAATGATAATGCATGTACTGTAAAATTAGCTTCATTTTACTTTTATTCAACCGTTGACAATTCCCCGTTATGGGCGATATCCCAACATCATGACAATGCTTGCAGTATATAAAATTAAAGTAATACTGCCCAAGGGTCATACAATATAGACTTGCAGTATTACAACAAGTTAACTTTTTTAGTGAAATGTGTTTTTAATCTTGTAACTGTTTATTTTATGTGTTCATGAATTTAGATTATGTAGACTGTTTGTTACTTAAAATTGTGTTTTTGATTTTATGGTCTTTGACTGAAATAATTGAATATTATGCTCCACTGATTGCCAGCTAACAGGGAGTCCATATATCATTTCAGAATTGGGAGAACATGTGATCGTTTCCCCTACAATCAGGGCTCAAGTCGAGGGAGCACACGGGTGGATGGCGTCTGCTCACTTTTTTGAAAATGCAATCTCTGCCCCGTGTATTTAAGGACTCTGTTTTTTTTTTTTAAATAGCATCTTGCTGCCCGGCTGCCTTGGCACAAACAATGCCACAGCCAGGAATTTCACCTAGGTCATATAGGTGAGAGACAGGAGACCTAACCACAAGACCAAAGGAATGTTGACTATTGACAGTCCGCTATAAATGGTATGTTTTGTTAAAGATTCTTAACTTTAAAAAGTGTGTGCGTACCTTTGGAATTAGCCAGCAGTATTAGGGAATATGTTCTCTTGGGAAATACATATTTGGTCTGTGCACTTTCTTAATTGTGAAAGACAAGTTTAATAAAATGTTCATATTTATTTTTTCGGCTCTGCTCACTTCATATGACGTAAATTCCCAATGCGTGCGTCAAAGTTTGCCGACTTTTTTAGGGCTCGAACCCTACAGCTAATTTTGTGCTGGTGAGTCGCGCAGTACCAATCTAAAATATTTGCTAATTCGCTCAATGTACAGTACATAGATTTGCAAAAGCCAAAATTATTCCTCTTCCAGATTTATTCTCTATGACAGCCGACACGTGTTTCGACACAGGGTTGTTTTCAAGACTGTTAATTCATGCACAATTTTGTCAAACAATGACATTTAGTTACAGTATCAGAAAGTAAATATGAAATAATAAAAAAAGAAAACAATACAGATAAAATGACATACCAGTTCAGAATTAAAGGGCAGGCAGTTGAAACATGAGAACAAATGAGCAAGAGTATGGTCTCATTCAGAAATTGACATTCATTAGGTAGCTGACCAGAGCACAGAAATGAGTCACAGAATACTCAAAGAAATACAGTGAGAGGAATGGAATCGAAAATCCGCTGCTGTGTGTTGTGAAACGGTCTGTTTATACTTATTGAGGATAGAGGCATCCTGCCATTTCCATGGCGACACGTCATTAGCTGAAGCGTTGGGAAATGGGCGGTACATGTCTGCTGATGACAGGCTCAGAGGCGGGGGATATGATTTAGTGCCGCAAAAGCAGGTCAGCCAGGGCGATGGGGGAAATGATAGGATTATCACAAAATGGCAGCTCCCTCGGTCCATAGGGGTCCATAGGGGTCCATAGGAAATTTTTCTAAAATCGAGCGACTTAGGCTTAGGCTTAAAAACACATGGCCGACCCGTAGGGACAATAACATTTTTTGACCAAACCATTCCTTTAATATAATTTACTCAGTACTCTTTGATTGTACACTTCAAAGAAGGTTGTGTGGATCGCCCGGTAACCCGTGCCAGGCCAATAGGTCCAATATTCTCAATAGTGTGCATGAAGATTCCAAAGCATAACTTTACTTGTGTGTCACAATAGGAGAGTGGTCGTGCTATGGTATACACGTGTGTAGTGCCACTTGAATGCTAGAGTCCAATAATAGTTCCTCTCAAAAAGCAAGTATAGTAGAACTCGCCAATAGTATTCGGGTGTGATTCCCTATGGGTGAAAGATGGCTGGTCTGGTTAAGGTCTGGATTTGGTTTCTCGTTGGTTATCTTATTGTCATAGTGTAACATGTTATTCTTTTTATTGCGAGAATGTGGCAAATACTTTGTATCATATAAAGGTTGCAATGTTCACAATATATGAAAGGGGGACTGTGACTGCCTGTAAAAAGGCAAAGCTGTTGGCTTTTTGCCAATGCTTTTTTTTTTAAATGATATATCACTTATGGTAGCAAAAAAGCTCTTTTCTTGCAAAACGTCACTTATAGACCAGTAACACAACCTGGGTGTCTATACCTCATGCTTCTTCTCAATTGTGTGTTTTTTCAACATGCTGGAGCACACTGCAGGGGTTTCAATCTACAAAAATCACTGCACCCTTTCTTATTCTAATTGTGCATCTGCATAAATCCATTTATATGTAAGAAAAGGTTATTTTCTGAGAGCGGTTCAGAGCCGAAATATGCAGTCAAATACACCCGCAGCCAATATAAATATTAACAGAAGAGATGGGGTGTTATCTCACTTCTTTGAACTAAACTCCCTTTGAGGTTTGCGATTCGCTCTTTTGAAGGATTTTAATCCGCGAGCTACGTTCAAAAAGCTTTTCACCAAAGAGTTTATGATTCTCATTTCTCGTCGGTGCACAGCAGCAGTGTGTCATCGGGAAAAAGGGACGGGGATAAATACACAGGAAACGGTATGGGCTCTGTGTTTTAAAAGACTGCCCATGTCTGATGGTACAAGGGAAATGTGTCACCCAGCAGAAAAACTTTGCACTCATAACTCAAGTATTTGGGTAGAAATTCACCAAGCGCAAACAAGAATCCGCGTCGAGCTATTTAATTCAGGTGATAAGTGTGATGGACTGTTGCCATTTGTAAGCCTATTGTACCGTAACACATCATGGTATAAAACAGTGTACTGAAACATAACATGGATTAACCTTAGACAACATAGCATAGCTGTGACAAATTGGATTCTGCCTCGCAGGATTACAAGGCTGAGCAGGACCAGTATGGCCCTAACGTCTATACAGTAGCGACCCAAACAACACAGTATCACAGTCCAAAATAAAGGGAATGTCCAAGCAAGGCTCTATACAAATATACATACTTTAATAAAACACACCATCTGCCAGTAGAATGCAAATTGATTCCTGTTTTTTTTTTAAATTTATTTATTTTGATTGTATTATATTTCACAAACTGAACTTTTACAACATTAACATTTAGAAATATTTAACACAAATGACAAATATCATCTCAAATGTCACACATGATAAAACATTTTCCAAAACCTAAACAGAAAATATGTTTCACTTAAAATGATAAAACATCACATTAAAATAGAAAAACAAAAAAAAAAAACTGGAAAAAAGTCATTTTTCAAGTCCCCCACCTCTCACTTGAAGGCCCCACTTCTTGCATTTAGCAGACCATGCCGCTAGCCAGAATCAATACAACATTACTCCTTAATCTGTGCAATTGGTTCACACAGAGCCACAAATAAAAATCACAGACCTGCAGGTCAGGGCATAGTTCAAGGTAACACTCAGGCTTCAAGTATCGGTGTGTCACCGGCGCAACCCTCAAGTAACTTTTCAGGGTACTAAAATGCTCATAATTACATACCCAATCATGTTTCTGGACTTTATGCTTGAAGGCACCTTTTAAAGATTCAAAGATGGAACAACGGTAATAATCAGGAAACAATCCCACCTTTTCAAATAGCTCATCAAACAACTGAGCATGTGGAGGGCCATCTCTACCTCCCAGTTTTGTCTCATAGCTAGCTCCCAAGATGCTTAGCAAAGGTCAGGAGGGGAAGGTTCTAGAATTCAGCATCAAACAACCTCTTTGTATTAATAACTGAGCTCTAAGGGAAACAAGTCCCAGTTCCAGTCGGAGAGGTTGGCCTGGGTAGACACAAAACAGATCTCCAAAATTTTGCTTCCACCCGAATTAACCATTTCAAATCTTTTCATCGCTAGAGCCTCAAGCCTGTAAAATACTGTAGGGAATAATATGAAGCCTGAGTGGTCTTTAACAAACTTTCTGCAAACCCCAGTAATTTGACTAGCTCTAACAACCTTGGCGGCTATGATGTCAGTGTATCCATATTCAATAGACCTCATAGAGGTTGACAGCTTAACAATACAGATTTTCCTGGAGGACACCAACATCCCCTTGGTCTTTCCTAGGTTAATTGATAGCTTAAATGCATCTGCATAGGTGGCCAATTCCTCCAACACTGCCTTAAGGCCCAACACCATATGTTTGAAAATAACCAGATAGTCAGCATATAACATGCCTCCAATTCTAGTATTTCCAATCGTCGGGGAGCAGTCTGCTCTCGCCAATAATCCGGCCAATAAATCTGCCACCGCATAGATGTTAAAAAGTAGCGGGGACATAATCCACCCTTGCCTCACCCCTTTATTAATGTGTCCGACAAGGTCCCCTAGTCATTGAGTCTAATCCATGCAGTATTATCCTCATGCAGAGCCCTGATGACCTCCAAGAGCCAGTGAGGGTATCCCCACTGTTGCAGCTTACCCCACAGAATACACAGATCAACCTGATCAAATGCCGATCGGAAATCGACAAATGCGATATACAAGGAAGGGCCGACCATGGTCCTTGCTTGGGCGATAAGCTTTTCCAAAACTCGAAGATTGTGAACTGTACTGGATCCAGGTTGAAAACCTATCTGACATGGGTGATGAATGTTAGTCACGTCAACCCAGGCCTGAAGATGTTCCAGTACATAAGTCGCAAACAGTTTGCCGGTTACGTCAAGTAGCGACAATAGCCTATAATTATCTGGGCTCAAACGCTCCCCCACCTTGAAAGCCGTGACCAACATGGCATTCCTCCGAGAGTCTGGAAAGCTTTTATCCTTGCACACCTTCATAAACAATGGAAGCAAGACTTCAGCCCATGATAAAGGCTCTCTCTTCAATACCGCTGACAAAAGGCCATTCGGCCACTGCGCTCTACAGTTCTTTAGAGCACATAGGTGATGGCTAATGTTGTACTGGTAAAGTGGATGGGCCAACTAGGCTCGGGATTCTCTGATGGGGGGTTTAACTCCATTACTTTAAACATTTTACTCTCCACATAGTCCATCCAAATTTCCTCAGCAATAGGTTTCAAAATCTTGGAGCCAGAGGAATTTTTAGCCCATGTAAGAATCCGCCACATGGCCCCTACTTTACAGGTCAAATTACTGTACACATATCCAAACCAGAGGAAAGACAAAGATGATGTGACAGCCTGGAGAAAGTAGCATTTCGAGATTAGTTCCATGGGTGGTATGTACAGTACTACCAAAAACAATATCCTGGTGAATACAGGGACAATTGTGACCTAACCAGACTCTAGAACCCAAGTGGACCGGCGGGACAGTTCAGTGTCACAGTACATGAACTTGGTTATTGGCTAGACTGACGCATCAGACAGAGGTTGAGCGTTGATGCGAGCTGATCAGGCTCAATCGGGCATGTGGGATTGTGAAGGCCCTGGAAGCAAGCAGGCATCCAGCACGGTTGAATGTGGGTGCTTGATGTGATAGAGCAACAGCAGTTCAAGTGCTGCAGATTGCTGCGGTCCCATGAACGCTTCAACATTTGCCCATCCTAGTGGGGCTCTAGCTACAGGCTGATGTCAGCGAGTGACCCTCAAGTGGGTCGAGTCGGTCGGTTCTGGTCATGAAGTGGTGATCAAGAGGGCATTGAGGTGCAAGCAATGAGGCTGCTGTTCTCGGGCTAGCTGGGCTGAGCCATGTGGTATCCTTCGAGTAGGATCAGCGAGTAACCCTCGAGAGATTAGGTTCACTTTCTGGCATTGAGCATCGCTTTGGATTTGGCAGTTAACAGGGTCTGCCAGGATGCACTTCCATGTCGGGCTGATGGAGATGCAGGTTAATCATGTGGCTGGGTAGAAGAACGCAGATACCAGCACTAGTGCTTTACCTCTTGTGCAGGATGTGGACAACATGGAGCGACTGGTTCCTTGCAGGTGAACCGCAAGCTTCAACATGGTCTGGCCCCCAAGGTTGCTGTGATGCCTTTGCTAAGAGCTCCAGGACAGGATACTCCACTTCAGGTTCTTTTTTTCTGGCACAGAAGATCCATTGAAGATTGGTTGCTCGGGTCCTGATCCACAGCACTGGTCACTCCTAATAATCCCTGGGTGTAGTTAGGGAACAGAACTTCCTTCTCTCTTAGGTGGCTCCTTCTTCAACTCCGGCAGAATGCTATGGACAATGCAACTGTCCCAAAGGAAGTACAGGTGAGAGTCCCCAAAACGTCTTTTTGACCTTAAAGGATCCTCAAGTAAATTAAAGTATTCTGTTGAAGGGGTGCAAGACTCCTTCATTTAAGGGCATAAATCTTCAGGTGATTGGTCTAAAGCCAGCCTGCTTTAGTGGATGAATCGCTGCTCCTGCCGCAGTGAACTTCGCCCTCTTGATCTTGCACCCAGAGTGCTTTGCTCCTGGGGAAGCAGAGAAGACAAGATAGGGAAAGAGAGACAGCGAGAAACAAAATGGTGGAAGGCTTCTTCCATTGTCCAGAGGACTCCTGCCTATCCTACTTCCACCCCTGTGCAAAGCGGGTGATGTGGATCAGGCTACTGATGTAGCAGGGCACGAGTGAAAATGCTTTTGGCATGGAGTTGCAACATAGAAGGATATGGTTAGTAGATGACCCCTTTGTAGAAGAAATCACCTTATCATTTCCCGTACTAAAATTTAAAAAGCCAGGGCTTTGCACCTTTGCCATATGGCAATTACTCACAATAGCAGTGCATAATAAGATGCGACTTAACATAGCATAGCACATAAGATCACAGCATAATATTATTAGGACAGTATCACATGATTTAACATAGGACAACATTACAACCTAGAATAGCATACTTTAGCCTAATTGCCTACTAGGGAACAACCTTATTTAACTTGACTCAACATAGTCTTGCACTGCAAAATATACATACCAGTGCATAGTGTATACAGCAAAACACAACATCAATCAATACCGCATCAGATAGGATACCATAGCTTAATGACCTCTCATTGCACAGCCTAGCACATCTTGATTTAACCTAGTGTACTTGTGCAGCATTTGTCTCATCGTAGCACACCGCCATGTACCTTAGCATGATGCGAGAGAAGCAAAAACGTTTTGATAACTTTGTGATGGATAGATCTGGTCTATTGTGTGTTGATCAGTGACAAAATGTGAACTGACTAACAGAACAAGCAATGGTGAAGTCAGTAGTTTAGGCTTTTTCATAGCCGTAACCCTTATCCACGCAAGTCACTTCTCAGATTCCTTGCAGAGACACCAGAGAGAATTCCAACAATGCTGAAATACACCAGCTAATTTGCCAAAGTTTCCCATCAAATGCATGGGTACTTGCTCCATAGCCAACTACTGCCATCAAATTCCTTTGCCAGCATCCTAATGCCATGCATTGCTGTCAGGCACCATGGCACTTGTGAACTAAGGATTGCCATTAAATGATCTAAAGTGTTAGCTTTGACTGATTTTCATGGAATGCTATCAAATGTCCAACTGCACACCCCAATGAGAGTGATTTCCATGGGATGTCCATGCATTTACATTTTCAAAGGATTGCCACCAAGTCACCAGGCACATGCCTGATTCACAGCACTGCCTCCTTCTACTCCTCCTAACCCCATCCTCGTCATTCTCTTCCTCCCTTACCACCCTCATCCCCAACATGTTTAAAAGCTTGCACAGTGGAGAATAGCGAGGCAATGCCAAACTTCTCTCCCATGCCTGTGACACAAGAAGAAGGCAGCAATGGAGTGAGAGGACGGGGAAGATAGGGCAGAGAGAGGGTAGAGGAGACTTAGCAGGTGAGATTGGGCAAGAGCGCGAGTAAACCAGAGCGTGGAAGTGAGAGTGGAAGAGAGGAGAGACAGGTATAGAAGGCAAAGGTTGGAGAGTAAGAGAGAGTAGTAGGAGGGAGAAGGTAAGGGGAAACATGAGACACATCAGAAGGACAGACAGACTGGGTGGAGGGAGCGGGGGTGAAGTGGGAGAAGGGTAAAGAAAACTGGCAGGAGAGGCAGTTGAGCCAAAAGTGGAAAGAGAGAAAGAGCGTGAAGTAAATACGAAGGGAGAGGGAGAAGGAAGGGGTGAGGGGAGACCAGAGAAGGGAAACATAGAGGGAAGATGGAGAAGGGAGAGATAAAGAGAGAAAGTGATAGGAGCATGTGTGGGAGGAGTGTAGGCAAGGAAGAGGTGAAGAATAGGGAGGGGCGAGAAAGGGAATGTGAGTGCGAGGGAGACAAATAACCATATGTGGCTTGGGAAACATTGGAGTAGGGTGCCACTCGTAATTCTTGGAGGTTGTGAGATAGAGATGGCTGCAGCTTATAGGCCCTCAATGATAGGTCCCTTTGGAATTAAACAGTATAAGTTGCCTTTCAATTGTCCTCACTCAGCCATCTAGGCAATAGGAACATCTGGGCTAGGGTGGAGGGAGCCCACAGGAGGATGAGGACTAGACCATGGCATCCCCTGTGTGTGACCCTCCTGCAATACAATCTTGACCTAGCTGTGACAATTAACAATTCATTCTCAAAACTACCTAGACAAATTGTGAATGAGGCCTCTGTGACAAACACGACTACATTAATTTCACATTGCCATGCAATACACAGATATATTTGCAGTGCATGGTTTGAAGCACCTGGATCTGGCATTCAGTGGATACCTATAGGAAACAACGGTGGTCAGTCATAATTTAGAAAAAATAATGTCGAATGACAAAAATGTCTAAAAAAAAATGTCTAAAAAAAAATGTCGAATGTATTATTTTTTTATTTATATGTATTTTTTGGCTTTGGTAAGTATAAAAAATGGGTAAAATAAAAAAGGGGGGTTGGGGGGGAACCCCCCCATTTCGAAAAAAAACATATTGAAAAATAAATTCGAAAAATTTTTTTTCGACATTTTTTTTTCTAAAAAATGACTTTCGACATTATTGTTTTCTAAATTATGACTATAAGCCGGAAACACCAATATGTGCAATGTCCAAAACATCCCTCAGGCTATATCTCCCTAATGAAAAGGCTGTGTCTCTCAACATGTAGGAATGTTAGCACCACCAAAGGAGCCAACACTAAAAAGGATCCTTTCTGGGTCCAACACACCTGAAGAGCCCTTCGGTCTCTACTTGTTGACTCTGGACATAAGCATAAAGATGTGTATTGTGCAGAGATGTGCAAGTTTGTTAAATTTAGTGTGGCAATATAGGTGGCACAATCTACATGAATGTTATATGTGTATCGGTCATGTAGCGGTGCTCTTGTTACAATATTGATGTAGGCTTTTTAAGACAGGGCTTCTAGTATGAGTGTAAAATGTACAAGCTGAGGAGGAGTAGATACGTTGACGTGTGTAAGGCTTGTTTTGTGGATACGTCTTTTGCCATTTGTCTGGCAGTTGTCTGCATGGATAGTGTACTTGCTATGACTGTGGCAGTCATTTTGGCTGAAAGGATAATGCGATTTCTATGATTTTACTATGCTACCAGTGAAAGGATGGGGGCGCACAAATGATACATTCATACACACAAAAACCACACACAAATGCACAGAAACACTGAGGCATGTCGCACAAGCAGGCACAGGCACACTTACCTGCAGATATAAACATGCACGCTTGCACATATGTACAGACACAGTTATATGTGCACACACCCATTTACTCATGTACACACACACACAAACCGGCATAGGAAATCACACATGGACTGAGAAAAATTGACCTCTTGTTCATCGTCACTAGGATCTCGGAGTGAAATCACCATATTCTGGAAGCCAGAAATTACCCTTAAGAACAATTCCCAAGGAGAATATTGACACAACAAGCAAGGATGCACCATAACTGTACTAGAATCCCCCTCCCCGTAAAGAGTAATCCGGTAATGGATCTAAAACAAAATCGACTACAGCTCTAAGGCAAGAATCTACGGGGAAACTATGATCACACCACAGAGGTAACTTTCCTACACCGAACAACACATTCATGGAAGAACTGCACCAGTGTCCCTTTTAACATCCAGGATTTCAAGAAGAAGCAGAGCTCGTCCCTCTGCCACAAACAGACACACCCACTCACAGGACCCAATCAAGTGAGAACACATGATTTACCTCGGTAGAAAGACTCTACCGTAGCCAACTCCCCCATTTTAATTATTAGGAGAAAAACCCGCACTTCACAGAATATAGGGGCAGCATTTTTCCCTAAACCCTGTTCAATACCATACAACCAATCACCATTATGTGTGCAGGATACAGTCAGAGAGAACTCCAAGAAGAGGAAGCTTTGCAGGCAGAATTGAAGAGCTAATACAGTAGCAACATGAGAGCACTTCACAGGCTCTTACATAAAAGAAATCAAAACTGGCGTCTGACCTGTTTATATGCTCTATCAAAACCCCTGGGGCATAACGCACTCCTGCTGTGTCTCATGCTCAGACAGGAGACTGCAGCTTTTCAGCCACTCAGGGTAAAGCAATATAATCCAATCACTGCATAAAAGTCTGCTACCAGGACAGCAGAGACAGGCCTCATCAAGAGTTGGGTGGTAGTCCTTAAATGCGGCAGTAACACTATTAAGGGCTGGCCCTATTATGAGTTGGCCCGACAGTTTGGAGTTTTACCTCCAGCTTTTGCTGGAGGTAGAAATACAGCTTTCTGCCCATTTTTGGCAGTTTTCGGTACTATTACCAGCAACACTAATGGGAAATAACTGTTAGCCCGCTACTAGTGATCCAGTGTTAAAAGCTCCGGACTGAGTAGCAGTAACAGTATTTGCACTGATGGTATGCCAGCTCTATTACCACCGGGATACCGCCAGACTCGTGATGAGTGTGTTTTAGAGCGCAGAGCTGAGTTCTAATAATAGAGAAAATGAGAACTGTTGGAGGAAGGGACTTTTAGAACTGTACAGAGGAAGATGATACTTAGATATGAAGGGTGCAAGAAGGTAGAGTGAAAGAGGAAACCTCAAAAAGTGGGGGATGGGGAAGTGAAAGAAAAATACTGTAAAATGGTGGTAGTTGCATTGAAAGAGAAAACCTGGAGAGGAGACAAAGAAAAGGAAAAAATGAAAGAGGAGAAGTGTGCAAGCAGGGCAGCTTACCACAAATGGAGAAATAGATGAACCATGCAGCTTATCCCAGAGTAGAAAGAGAGAGGATATGGCCCATGAGCAGGCAGAGATGGTAGCCTGTGAAAAGGCAGTAAATGTAAAAACAGAGGCAGCACCCAAAGGCAAAGGAAACATGGCTGAGACCCAAGTTAAACAAAGAGGGAAAGAAGAAAAGTAATAAAACCTATCCAAAGACAAAGTGTGGTTTGTCGAATCAAGTTCCGACTTACCAGTCGTCAAGGGGTGAATATGGGTTTCTATGATATCCCTAAGCCTCACACCTCTAATACACCAGAAGTGATTGGAATAACAAGACAATTATAAACCTCCTTGTCCAACTCCAGTAACATGGACGGAACGGCAGATTTATCTCCGAAAAGGTTATGGATTGGTGGTGTGTAGCAACACAGTGAGAAAACAATTATTACCCAATGATACAAGGGACTGTCCAGTCAAGATTGTACCAAAAATATCTACTTTATTTATATCACAATAGACTGTTCTAGCAACACTACAAAATACAACCCACCCTGTAAAGAAATGCAGAGGACAGTTTCAAAGAAGGAAAAGGGATGCCCTCTGGATACTGACATGAGGGTAGTCGGTGTAGTAAATAATCGCAACAGTTAAAGGATACTTGGTTTAAGCACAAAGGGATCAATGGGTCTTAAAATGTCCTTATGGGCCTTCAGAGAAGGACCACGGGGACAGAACCACAGTGCACCTTGTGCTGTAGGTGTTCATGGTGCGTGACAAGATTGAGTCAGTTTCAGGGCACTTTGCAGGTTTTTATGACATAGTTCAAGATGGGAGTCAGCTGTGAGTATCAAGTGGCAAGAAGGTTCGGGGAGCAAAGCTGGCCGCACTGCTGCAGGATGGCATACACAGTGGCTCGGTGTTAGGAATCATCTCAGTGCTTTTCTGCGGTTCTGAAGCACTGGTCGAGATGTCTCGGATGACTTTAAGCAAATGTGGCTTGATAACGGTCAGCATTGCAGTCGGTTGCAGCTCAAGGAACTCGACTGGCTCGGAATTGTCCTTTTAGGCAGACATCGGTAGATTCTCGTCAAGGCTCTTCTCTCATCTTTCTCAATGGGCTTCTGCTGTCCTTTAAGAAGATTGCCCACAGATGTGAAGTGTATTTCAGGCAGCTGCCTTGATCTTGTTTGTATGTTCAGAGATATTCTGGCACTTCCTACCTAGGAGGCTTGCTCCAGAGACTAGCAGAGTGCGATATGCGCTGGCTGGATACCTGTTCTGGAGTGACTGGAGAGTCCTCTGAGTTCTGTATCTCCCTCTGTTCATGAGAGATGTTTAGGGGAGGGATCTTGCTTCCCCCTTTGGAAATCCTGACCTTCCTTCACTGGCAGAACATGTAAGGGATACTGTAGCTTAAGCCATTGCCCAAGGATGATAATAATAATAATAATAATAATAATAATAATAATAATAATAATAATAATAATAATACAAATAATAAATAATAATAATAATAATAATAATAATAATAATAATAATAATAATAATTAGGATAGTTTCTTATTTCTGCTACTGGTGAAGCCTTCAGATTTACTTAAAGAAGGACTCTGGCCCACTTTTAAAGCCAAGTGAGCCACAGTGATTGGTGTAGGCTAAGCCTACCTTAATGGACAAATCCTGGGGTCCCTACCAACAATCTCCTGTATGCATGGGGTCATAAACAGAGTGCTTTGCAACAGTAAAGGTAAAGAGGTTGAAAACAGAAACCAGGTGTGCCCCTAGATATAAAATGGCAGTAGCCTTCTTGCAACAAAAAGCTCTGGCCACACTAAATCCCACCCATCTTCCTGTCTATTATATTCAAATAGCCTCTATGGTAAATGGTCCTCTCTATGTGGTCCCTGTTAAAGCGGCAGGTCTCCCTTGATTCTGTGGCAAGACAGGACTCTTCGGCTCCTGCAAATTACATACTCGTACTTTATGGAAGTGGTGCCCCTAGTGGGGTAACTTGCTGTAAATAGCAGTCCGATACATTACAGCTCAATGCCATTGATAGTGAGGGTGGGAGCTGTCTTCAGGTTTACACAGTTAAATATGAAAGGTTTTTGGGTTTCCTGTCTCCTTTGTTATTCTCTGAAGCCAGGCTCCATGTGGATCTGTTTGAAGTACCCTATATTGGTATGTTAATCGCTGCCACCACCTGCAGAGCCCAAACAAAGACCATTGAAGATCCATGGAACCTTTGTTGTTTTATCAGGCTGACCGTGGCAGGGGTAAAGTGTGGCTGGCCCTCTTCCTGGTGATGGTATAGTGCACTCCTGGCTGTCACATTCAAAATAAATAAGACAGGGCGACTGTGCCTGTAGTCTATGTACACCCAGAGTACACAGGTCTATGAGTTTGTCATGGTGTGCACACAGGAAAATGTGTGTGGATTAGCCCCACACATTTTCCTGAGGTTGGTCTACCTTTATTCCATTAAATTAAACATTTCAAAAAGTCCAGGCATATGCATGCTCATCATGCAGAAGTTTGAATTTCTGACATGTGGAGTGAAAAGTCCAAAGCTCAGGCTTAGGAAAAGACACAGGAGATAAAAGACAAGGCTATGGCCACTGAAAAGGTGGGATAAGGATCGGTGTAGGCTGTGATCAATGAAAAGGCGGAGGAAGCAAAGGCAGATGCCACAATGAAGGGAAAAAGAGAGAAAAGGCAAAATAGTGGTCTTGGCACTAACCCATGGAGACAAGTTAGAATAGTGGACTGGGCACAAACCCACAGAGTATGTAATCCTGAAGAGTGGCTGGCCACTAACCCAGGGACAAGACAAGCTGGAAAAATATGGGATGAGCACTATCTCTAGATGAGTGCAAACAATTATTCCAAGCTATTTTACAGTGTAGGGGACACATACCAAATGACAACCATCCTGACAAAGCAAACAAAACACGTTACAATGTGTACAGACACACAGATGGGAGTACACACATCCATATACTACTGTGAACTTTCACACAGCCCCATGCCCTAACATACACAAATACACACACACATGCACAGTAGTGGAGACGGCTTTTGTTGCCAGGCGGGCAGCTACTAGGGCGGGAAGCTGGGGTATGCACTTGGCACCAGGATGGAGCCAGTGGATCGGCCACCCCTTACCCCCCTAACTCTGCCACTGCGCGACACACACGCGCACACCCACACGTGCAAGCTGCTCCAGTGCTTCAGTGCTGTGAGGAGCGTTCCCCTTCCAATCCGTTCACAGACACAATTGCCCTTGGTGAGATGGTGGGTGGGAATGCAGGCCCCTTTACTCCCAGTCTTATGCCTACGTCCTTGCTCTGCACACTAAGCAATGAATATTAAGGGTGAGAGAGGGAGCATGGGAAGCATGCAGGACTGGAACCAAGGGTGGAGGTCATGGGAAATCTTTCATCATGAGTCTCTGGCTATACTTCAACTTTCCCTTGATTATGAGAGTCCCCTCATTCAGACACAACTTTTTCACTAGGTCTCTGCTAATAAATGGTACTATGCTAGTTCACCTAACACTGAAGCTTTCTTCCACTTCCCTTGTGCACCCCCCAGGATCTCCTCTCGGTGGCTGCACCTCTACACAATTCAGTTTGTATAGCAAATGTAAGATGCAATCCTACCTATCACCAGACG
The DNA here is from genome assembly GCF_040938575.1 of Ambystoma mexicanum. NCBI lineage: Eukaryota > Metazoa > Chordata > Amphibia > Caudata > Ambystomatidae > Ambystoma > Ambystoma mexicanum. Next base: position 458,412,074 of record NC_090938.1, on the reverse strand, counting down.
TGAACTCACACACCTTCACACTTCCTGAAACAGCCACCAGCAAATACTCGCCTGGTTCCAAAAGACCCCACGACATTATCCATCAGCAGATCGACAAAGACCCTGAGTTCACCCAATAAGATATGTACACCAGCTATTGACATTCATACATTTCCCAGCAGAACCTTGCAGAACTCCATACAAACCATCGCACCGCCAAGATTAATAATTTATGTGGGTGTTTATTTATTTATTTATTAATTCACTGATTGATTATTTGTGAAGGGTGGAGAAATGAGAGGAAAGATGCTTTATGTTAAGTTATTTTCCATGTTTGTTCGTCTGGCCTGTGTGAAATGGATGGATTTCTCCAGGAAATGAATGGAAGGCAGAATACCCTCCTTGCAGCCATTGAGCTGTCTCAAGTCAAAGGCTGTTGGTTGGAAAAACATACCACATATGGTTTATTTGCTGTGCTGCAGACACCAAGGGTCTGATTCATGGCCACGCACTGAGAAGGACACTGCGCACAGAATCAAAAAATGCACACTCTGCAAGGTCATGGAATTTACTGCGCAAAGTAACCGTAATCGCAAGTTGCCGCCGGAATGCCCCGACAGGCCCACATGCGAAGCAGAAACAGCCAGAGTAGCTACCTTTGTGCGCTCCCCCAGGCGCAAATACATAAACCCTTCAAACAGTGTGTGGGGTCCCCCACAAGCAGGTCTGCATCTCGGGGACCCTGTGTATGGTCCCCCATAACTGTTGCCGGCATCCTGACAACATGAGTATGAAAAATTGTAACTCATAACAGAAAATCTGTGTGCGAACCCCTGTAAAACGTTCCTACACCCTGCTACACTGCTCATGGGCATCCCTAAGTGAGATCGGAAACCTAAAACTGACGTGCAGACCCACCTCCGTGCTGCAAATCTTATGCGCAAGTGTACTTACCCCTGCCTTTGGGTGACATAGTGATCGAGGGATTTGCGTGGCCATATCTCTGCCAAGAGGCTGCATGGGTGAGTCCGTGAATATGTGCCATATGGCAATAATGTGGGTGTGCGAGGGACTGCTTGTGGGCCGTCGCTCGTAACGCCCACTTTTTCACATGTCCTTCTGCATTTTCTGTGTTCTGCCCCTTTCCCAGCCCTATGCGCAAGCCACACCCACGCTCGGCATGATGTCTCACGGTTTCACGTTTACACAGACATTTCAGGCTTGTGTGAACTCCACGCAAGTCCCAAGAAAGTCCTGTGCAGATTTGCACACAGTTTTGGCGGGCAGGTCCCCTATTTCCTGTGCAAATAATTCCATGAATCGGGCCCCAAATGCCTAATTCATAGAATGTTTATCTCATTGTAATGTGACTTTGCACTGCCAACAAACACGTAGAACCATGTCTAATTCTCAGAGTGGAGCAAAGTCACTTTGCACTGCAAAAGTACTCTTTGCACAGTACTAAATCTGTCCATCCTGCTCACTCTCCTCTATGATCCCATTTTTTCTGCAGAGGTTTGTGGCCAGAGATGATCCCAGAACTTTCTTCTGAAATGCTGAGAGGATTGTGGAGTCTGCCTATTGGACAAGATATTCTGCCCCCAGGAGGTATCTCAACTCATTCATTACCAGGGAATGAGAGACTGCTAGCAAGTCATGAATCTCAAAGGGCCGACCCAGTAGGAGACTGTGCAGGACAGAATTTTTGAGTGATTGGGTGTGTGATTCTGAGGATCAATGTAAGAGATAGAGGTGGGAATATACTCCTTTGTATGTTTACTAGTGAGTCCCCGCAAATGTAAAAATATACATTTGTGAAAGAGATTCAGAAACAAGTGTTAGGAAAGAGTGACTTTTTTGTCAAATTGAATTATTCAGCCATGTTCACTTTCTAGTACTGGAAAACCCTGTGGTGTCATAACTGAGACATTGAGTGGCCATACAAGATTTTGTTTGAATTGAGGTATGGTGACTGATCACAGCGGTCAATATTTTTCGGGTCAGTTGATAATGATATTGTAGATAGTTTTAAATTTGGACAGGATTTCAGAAGCTTTGACCAAGGGGTCATCCCTGAAACATGCCTTGTCCAGAACATTGAGAATACATTTCAACCATTAAGTGAATAAACTGCGTGGCATGACCAAGATATATGAATCATTATTATTAAGATGACAAGAATGATACAAATGCATTTATGAAAATCAATATCATGACTCATCGGTATGAAGTGTGCTTGAGGAGTAGGAATGGATTATCCCACACATGCAGTAGTATTTTATCCAACTCTTTGGATTGTGCCAAGTACCAAGTGATTTTCAGCGTTGCCAGATATTTATAATACTTGGCACCCATTTCAGAGCATTGCTAGTGAGCAAGACCATGGCAATTGTGGAGTTTAGGCCGCTAATCCCTGGTAGTGCCCAGGGTTTATCTGTCCGGTGTCCTGTCACTCACTATGCCTGTACTATCAGCTAAGTCCTATCCCTAGAGTCGCACCCCATTCAGACTCTGGCTCCCAAGCATCGCTACATATCTCTCTCACTTGGCCTCCTCGCGTTGACAACATGCCCCGCTGCTTGCCTCTCCCAGCGTCCTTCCTCGGTGTCTAGGCCACTGCTGGTCCCTTGACCTTGTGCATTTCTCCCTGTGCACCATATCACTCAAGCAACACACCTCGCAGGAGAAGCCAGATCTTCTCATTTTAGCTTTTATCTTTTTGTTTTACTACAAATTGCACCTCATGAGACATTATTAAAAGACTTGGCATCACAAAGGGCAATGACAGGCATTAGCTGCCTTTCGCCCACCTGGTTTATCTTTGGACTTTTATGCTTGATTATGCCATGGTCAACTTAACACCCACAATCATTCAAGGCATAACATCATCATGGATGGTCTGGGCTGTAAAGCCACCAATGTCCAAGATAGGACTTGATCACAGATGACCAAAGCATGCATTTTTAGGAAATATCGACATTTGCGACTGGAGAAAAATAGAAATAAAATCACATCTGCTTTTTCGCTGAGAGAAATCCTTCTGGAAGAAAAGTGTGATTTGAAAATATGCAGTAATCGAAGTGAACGGGAATGGTCGGGAGAAGGGTTCAACTACTTTTCTTTTTTTCTGTCACTTTAGACTATTGCAATGCCCTGGCATTAACACATTGTCACATGTTGCACTTTGCTTCTGCTGTGAGTTTTTTGACCATCTGCACAAGGAGTGTGTGCTCGCCTGGGCTTTTGTGAAGTTTTGTAATGAAAATGAACGATGAACCTCAGAAAATGTGTAGGGCTAATCCGCACACATTTTCCTCTGCTCATCGCACAACAAACACATATTCAAGTGTACTCTGGGGGGTGAATAGCCTACAGGAGCAGTCCTCGCTGTGACATTTAGCTGGAATGTGACAGCCACTATTGTCTAAGTTCTGCTGGTGGTGGCGCATACTGATGAGAGTTAATTGAAAGAGGCATGAGCGCAGAACTGAGAGAAGGGGGCAGGACACTAACACCTCTTTAATATGCAATGTGTCAACTTGAAGCTAGCTCCCATCCCTCTGTATGAAGGGGAGTAAATGGCATGTCTGGGACATTTGTTTACTGCAGGGAACCACTTTCAGAGGGAAGAAGTAGGTGATTTACTGGAGACAGAAGTCTGTTCTTGCCACAAACATCAGGGACACCTCCGCTTTGATCAAGAGTCACAGAGAGCTCAATGAACCAGAGAGACACTTTGATTCACAACAGACAGTAAGCTGGGTGGGACTTAGTAGTACATACTATCAACCCTTTCCTTTCCTGTTGCAAAGCATTCTGGTTATGACCTCATGCATAACAGAAGATTGTTGGTGGGCACCCATGATTGGTTCCTTAAGGTAGGCTTAGCCTGCACAAATCACTGGGGCCCATTTGGCTTTAAAATGGGGATGAGTCCCTCACTTAGCAGATCATCTGATGACTTTGAAAGGGGTAAAAAGAAGGACTCATTTGGACCCTGGCTGAAGGTACAGTCTGTATGACATCTTCCGCCAGTGAAGGAAGGGCAGGATTTCCAAGAGAGAAGCAATATCCCTCCCCTAAACATCTCCCACGGAACAGAGGGAGATACCGGACTCAAAGGACCCATCCAGCAGCTCCATAACTGGTACCCAACTAGCATACAGCGTGCCATGCTAGGATCTGCCAGCAAAATTTCTAGGTGGGAAGTGCCAGAGAGTCTCTTAACAAAGGACAAGGCTGTTGTCTGCAAACACTCTCCTCAGCTTTGGGCCGTCCGCCTTAAAGGATGACACAAGCCCTGCAAAGAAGCTAGGAGGAGTACCACAACAGTCATCAACCAGTGTCAATCTATTAAGGAGATTTTCGAGGCAGTCGAGGCCTCAAACCGCGACCAGCTGCACCACTGACTGTTGTAACGCTGCAGTTACTAAAGCCGTATGAGATGCCTCGACCAGCATTCCAGATCTGCCAACCAGCACAGAGGCAATGATTCTTGACCCTGAGCCACTGTGTAGGCCAGCCTGTAGCTGTCCATTCAGCCTTGCTTAGCAAACTGCCTGCAGACTGATACCCACAGCTGTCTCCCATCTTGAACTTTGTTGCAGGAGCTGAAAAGCATCCTGGAACTGACTTGACACATCAAGATCATCCCAAGCACCAGGTACATTGCGGTTCTTTCCCCTGGCCCTTCTCTGAAGGCCCCTAGTGACATTTACAACCCCTTGCTCCCTTGGTGCTGAAACCACATAACCTTAAACAGTTAAGACAGATTACTTTTCCAACAACCTCTTCTCAATATCCAGAGGGCATCCCTTTCCCTCATGAAACTGTCTTTTGTCTCTGTTCCTTTACAGGGTGGGTTGTATTTTGTATTGACTAGAACTGTCTGTTGTAATAATTATAATGTATATATGTTTACACAACCTTGACTGGACAGTCCCTTTTAAAATTGGGTAATAATTTTATCTTCGCTATGTTGCAACTAACCAACGATCCACGACCTTGCAGAGATAACCCTGCCGTTCTGTCCATGTTACCAAAATTGGACAAGGAGGTTTATAAGTTACTTATATTTCCAATCAGTTAAGATCCCTTCTGGTGTACTAGAGGTGTGGGGCTGATTGATTGTTTTAGAAACCAATATTCATCCCCTGACCACTGGTACCCCAGAAGTTGATGTGTCACATCTGCTTACCCTCTCCCCTGCCGAGACCACAGTTCCACTACTTTTTTCAGTACATTTCTATTACTGAAAATATGGAGGTCTTTAACTAAGGTCAAAGGATTGTTTAAGGGTGCTTTGAAATAGACTCCTTCCATGGCTCGCATGTTCAGGAAAAGCTGCTGTGTGAACACAATACACAAGTGCAGGAGTATAGACCCATGTGGAGGTTTGCAGTATCTGGGAACGCTGGAGAATTCAAGTTATGGAAGATCCCACATTCTGTCAGGTGGTGATTTTGGACTCCAAACAGAGAGATTTAACCCTGGTGCACTGACACCAGATATGCCCGTATTTACCAGATCTTCAGTGAGGGCAGATGTGGCCTGAGTGTGGTCACTTTTGCTGCACAAAGGTACGACCATCTTCTCCAAAATTGGGAGATATTGCTGATTGTTGCATGTGGGCAGTGCAGTGTATGCTTCTATGCCCTCTATTGTGCAGTTTCTAGTGCCATGGGCTCTGTGTTGGTTGTGCTTTTCCAGATGTTGGTTTGCCTACTACCGTAGAATCATTAATAGATGTTAGAACAGGTTAATATCTCAGCTGTGTTTTACAAGTGGACCCTGTCTTGGTTAATCTCTGCAAATTGAGTTTACATTCTCTTACCTCATTATTGCTAAATAAAGCCAGTCGAAAAACATGTCTACCTTGCTAGAAACTTTGAGATCCGTTTTGCATAGCACAGTGCCCAGAGTGGACTTAAACCACAGAAAATATTATGGGGGTAATTCATAGAATTCAGCGCACAAGTGGCGCACGTGGCTGGTGCACAGTGTGCGCGTGCGACAGTCTGCGCCAGCCGCATTCGCCAAAATCCATTTCCGCGCACAGCGTATTTATGGATTTTAACATCCATTACCAGCCGTGGCGCAGAGTGGCGCAGCGACCCTGCAGCAGCGCCAGTTACACCCCCAACCCCTCCCTGTGCGCCATGTACAGCGCACAAATCCCGTACATGGCGCACAGGCCAGTGGACCAGCATACAGGCCCCCAACAACGAAAATGCCTGTAAAACTCCCCACGCACCCCTCTGAATACACATACCCCGCTGCGCATGGAGAATCACACGCGATTGGCCCTGTGCGAGTGGGGTACATGTATTACTGGGGATTGCGGGGAGTTTCACACGCGATTGGCCCTGTGCGAGCAGGGTACATGTATTTCGGGGGTTCGTGGGGAGTTTCACACGAGATTGGCCCTGTGCGAGTGGGGTACGTGTATTTCGGGGGTGCGCGGGAAGTTTCACACGCGATTGGCCCTGTGCGAGCGGAGTACATGTATTACTGGGGTTCGCGGGGAGTTTCACACGCGATTGGCCCTGTGCAGGCAGGGTCGTGTAGTTCGGGGGTGCGCAGGAAGTTTCACATGCGATTGGCCCTGTGCGAGCGGGGTCTGTGTATTACTGGGGTTCGCAGGGAGTTTCACACGCGATTGGCCCTGTGCGAGTGGGGTACGTGTATTTCCAGAGTTCGCAGGCAGTTTCACACGCGATTTTGCTGTCAGAGCGGATTACGTGTATCCAGTGGGGTGCGCGGGAAGTTTCACACGGGATTGGCCCTGTGCGAGCGGGGTACGAGTATTACTGGGGTTCGCAGGGAGTTTCACACGTGATTGGCCCTGTGTGAGCGGGGTACGTGTATTTCAGGGGTTCGCAGGGAGTTTCACACGCGATTCGCCCTGTGCGAACGGGGTACGTGTATTTCGGGGGTGCGCAGGAAGTTTCACACCCGATTGGCCCTGTGCAAGCAGGGTATGTGTATTGCTGGGGTTCGTGGGCAGTTTCACACGCGATTTCGCTGTCAGAGCGGGGTACGTGTATCCAGTGGGGTGGCAGGGAGTCCCACACATGAATTGGCAGTGTGGGTCCTCCCAGGTGTGCCCCCTACCCCCTTCACGGCCCCTGCAGGCAGCCCACACCACAGGGGACTACTCAGCACCCCTGGTCATGTCCCGCAGGCAGCCCATCCACCATGGGCATGCCCCCCAGCCAGCCCACATGTCACCTTGCCCTAGTGATCACCAACTCATGTCCCTCAGCACCCCCACCCACCCGGCAGTGAGGGGCACCTGCCAGCAGGCCCCGACTCATGTCCCCCAGAACCCCCACCCACCCGGCAGTGAGAGGCACCACCAGCAGGCCCCAACTCATGTCCCCCAGCACCCCCACCCACCCGGCAGTGAGCCTCAGGCCCTGACTCATGTCCCCCAGTACCACCACCCACCCAGCATTGACGGGCACCTGCCAGCAGGCCCCGACTCATGTCCCACCTACATGTCATAAAGATGCACAATCATGGCCCATGTCTCCACCAAAATACCACAGTACGCCACCCCAGTCTTGAGACGCAATGATTTCCCAATCCACCCCACACTGAAATGCCTATCTCAAGACACAAACCAAAAGTCAACTATGTACATCAACACATGTCCATCACACACACACACTGGTTGGCATTGATTGTGTAAATCCACATTTTCACATGCATGAACTCAATGAGTAAATTACACACATGGAAGTTAAATATCAAAATGTATTATGGACAAAAATAAAGCAATGAAAGGAAAGCATAAAAAAATTGCCATCATGAAATGAAAAGCATGTCCAAAAGATGAGTACATGAAAAGTATAACCAATCCAAAGAAATCCAAAAGAAAAATAGTCCAAATTATCCCTCCACCAAAGCAAATCCAAAGGAAACGTAAAAAATAAAATCCATTAATCCATGGTGAAAAAGTCCATTGTCCAACTATGTACAGTCAATTGTCAAGGGTCTATTAGCCCAACGAAAGAACAGAAACCTATGAAAAAAACTACCTAATAAAAAAACTATATACAAATGTGTGGGGCAAAGTGCAAACACCCCAAAATAAAGGAAAACGAAAATGAAACCTAACACTAAAAACTATATACAATGGCGACGGGCTAGTCCAACGGCTCACTTTCCGATTACCAGGGCCAGAGCATCATCGAACTCCTGCTCAATATCCTGGAGGCGGTCCTCTTCCATGGCCCCGAGGGATCGCAGGGACAATGCCATGTTGACCTCCAACTCCCTGCAAATTGCCTCGAGGCACTCAGCCTACCTCAGTGCCCTCCGCATGGAGTTCTCCGCCCTGACCATTGTGAGCCGTGCCTCTTCCGCCCGCCGCCGCTCCGCATCTATGGCCTGACCCAACCACTGCCACACGGAAGACACTTCCAATCCTGGGTCCTCCTGCCCTCTGGCCGATGCCTGCCCCTCAGATGTTGAAGGCCCCTTGCTGCTGCTGCTGCTGTGCCTGTGCCTGTGCTCTGGCTCTTGCTGCCTACACGTCCTCCTCCGGCTGGGGTGCAGTTGTTGAGGTAGCCACCCCTGCTGTACCTCCGACTCCCAACTGTGGCAGGGATGTGTCCTCCACCAGCCTGGCCGCAGGGTCAGAGGCAGCTCCACAGGGTACCCAGGTGATACATGGGTGGGAAGATGGCATGGAGGACGACTGGCGCATAGGGGGTTCAGGTGAGGAGGGGGTCAGAATAAGGTCCAGCATACGGAGGAATCCAGCCCTTGTGACCCGCCCCAGTAGGTCAACGCAGTCAATGAGGCATCGAGATGACGTGCAGTGTCTTCACGAAAACACTGCAGGTCACCTCGCATTCCCCGTTGACGCACGCCATCCCAGACAGGACAGGCTCAACCCGGTCCCGGATTGCCACGTCCGCAGGGAGAGGAAGGCCCGTTGTTGTGCGCTCATCCCCTCCCTGAAAATGGGACTGGACGTAGGCATCCCTGCTGGTGCAGGATGATGCAGTCACAGGATCGGGGACAGGATTACACACAGGCACCTCTGCGCCGGCCTGTGCTGCCTCATGTCCCTGCCCCTGCACCGCACCACTAGCACCAGTGGAATCCCCACCTCCAGAACCCGTGTGTGTCCCTTCCACAGCCTCCTCCTCCACCAAACCCCCCACCAACCTGGATGACTCCATGCCATCTTCCTCCGTCGGACCCTGTGTGGTCTCAGCTGCCCCTTCTGCTGCCGAGGAGTCCACCTCCGACCTCCGCCTCTTGGACATACCCTCGGCAGCTGCGGCCTGGGATGTGGCACCAGACTCCTCACTCCCCGACGAGATGACAACCTGGGAGGGGAGCCGTGCCTTGCGTCTCCGGCTGGTGGTGCGATCCCTGCCGCTTTGCTCCACAGCACCCTCTCCGCCCTCTTCATCAGTTGACACTGCAGACAGGGAAAGATAGAACACAGGCATCAGGGCACTGTACAATGGACTGATACACACATGACAGTTGCACATGAGTGACAGTGTAAAACTACAGACATGGCATCACACTCCCCAACACACATGTCATTTCAACTCACACACATGAGCAAATCAACAGGAATCTTGCACCAGGCAGCACCGTCCATACACAAACAACAGCACGAGCAGCCAAAGGTGAGCCTGACGTCACATGAAACACAGGGAGTGCACAACACATGCACACACACCACCAGACTGACATGCATCTGTACATCTCCACCACTGCAGTGATAATGTCACCATCCATGTCACATCTGGCAATCAGCCTCCTACATGTCAGTGTCAAATGCATCCATGTTGCATCACAGTTGCACACTTGTCACACACACACACATGCACATGTACACAGTGCAGATACATGCAGCAGGAACCCCCATCCATGTGTGACACCACAACCATGCCACAGTACATACACATAATTTTCACATGTGTGCACCCGCACATGCATTTGGCCAGCATGCTTGCCAACACATACACCATCAATGTGTCTCACACATGAGAGGAATGACATGTGGCTGGTTCACGTCCTATACATACGCATCCATACATTGCCCTACAAAGACATATGTTGGACCTGCACACTCCTGGCACACCACAACACGCACAGCGTCCAATCAGTAGGCATGTACACTTACCGCTCGACTCCAGACGGGTCTGCCTCTCAAGGACCTGGACTTGGAGTGCTGGGCGTATGCGTTCTAGGACCCTCATTTGGTGGTCGTACAGGTGACCCCGGCACCCCTTGGCATCCGCTTCCTTCAAGAGGTGCCAGGCCTTGTCGAGGGTCCTGGACCTGACGTCCTCCCAGCGCTTCCGGACGTGTTGAATGTTGCGGACTGCCACCTCCTCCGTGTTGATGGCAGTCATACTGCCCCAGGACATGCTCCATCAGGACACCAACTTCACTGGCACTGAAGCTGGTGGCCCTCTGCCTCTCTGGCTGGGAGCTGCCAGTGGTGCCAGGTGGTGTAGACATGGCAACCCCAGAGGCAGGTGTGGGTGGGCAACTGGGTCCTGGGGCTGGGCTGTGGAGCGATGGTATCCCAGTTGGGAGTCTTCCGTTCCAGCAGGGGTGGTCACAGCAACTGCACCCCTGGCTGATGTGCAGGCACCAAATAGCAGGCCACGTGGGCAGCAGGCAGGCAGACAGGCAGCAGCAGATGGCAGGTGGGAGTGTGCTCTGGGGGCAGGAATATGGCCTTCTGGGCAGGAGCATGGTCTTCCGTGTGTTATGTTGTTGCGTGGCCAGCTTGATACAGAGTTATTTGGCACATGAAAAAAGTGCACGTCAGCGTGAAATCTGAGGAAAGGCCCTAAGCGCGTAAGTGCGTAAGTGACGTTATGCGCATGGCCGTTCCCTACCACACGGGTGCATAGTGAATCAGCATGTGAGAAAACTGCACATCACCGTGCTATTGGAGGAAAGGGCCTTAGAGCGTAAGCGCGTAAGTGACGTTGCATGTGTGGGCTGGCTCAAAAGGTACCAGTATCACGCTATTTTCTTGTACATGCTTTTTGTGGAGAGCGAGCGGGTGATTCTTGTACTTCTTGTCGGTTTACACGCGATTACTTCACAATCTTTCCAGTTCGTACTCCATGTTTCCTCAGACTGCGTTCTTTTCTTCTTTTGGCGGGGGTGTTGCCAACGCACACACGCGCATCTTTTTCATGTTCTTTTTCAAGGCAGACGGTGAGTCACGCACGTATTTTCCAACTGTGGTTGCCCCCGTGTGTCGCGTATGCCTTCAGAGGTCATTGTAGGCTGCGTGTAACATGCATATGCTTATTTTGATGTTTCTGGGTGCCACAGCGTAGTGCGGGTTCATTTTTCCACGCACGTGGTCTACTAGGGGTTGCGTGCATGTGTACTTTTGTTTTTGGGGTGCCTGTGCGCTGGGTGACCCATCATCTTCCCGCAGGGGTCACAGACAGCCTTGCTAGAGGACTAGGGTACGAATTCCATCTAGTACCCTACCCCTTTCAACCCAATTGCCCAGGACAATTGTTTACTGCAACTCCCATATGCACAACAACATCAGTGCCATGGTTGGGAGGCAACCAAGCAGTAAGGGAGGCAAAGGTGGCTGATCTCAAAGTGGTGGGCGTGGTGGGCACGGTAGGGGACGTGGCCAGGATTTGCAGGGTGCCCCTAGAGCCCCGTGTGTGGAGGACCTATCGGGGCCACCTATGCCCCCCCAATGATTGTGGGAAACGTAGCTGACACCATCCCAGCTCAGCCCTTGATGGATGGGCCCATTTTGTCAACTAAACCGGCACAGGTTAACTCCCAGGCTGACTTCCAGGTCACCAAGTCTAAGCCACGTGTAGCGGTGAAAGTTGCTGTCACCAGGCCACGTGGATCTGGGGCAGCAATGTCATATGCTGCCCCAAGTAGCCAGGAGGGGAGGCTACAGGGGCAGCTGCAGCTCAATCCAACCCAGCTCCGAGTCTCCCAGCCAGGACAGTGTTGGTAAAGGTCCATCACACCGACGTTTGCACTGCCAACATTACCCTGCAGCCAATGCCTGCACCAAGACCTTTGGTCATTGTGCCTTTACAGGCTTCAAGTACCCAGTCCACCTCCGCTTCTGCCCCTGCTGTCCGGAGCGGCGTAAGCCACTCAGGATCCGCACCACCTTCCAAGAAGAAGAAGGGTGCTGTAGCACTACAGGCTGAGACCCCAGACACGGCTACACACTCCGGCACGTCAAGGAAGCCTAGCTTTAATGACGCTGAACTTGATGCACTTGTGGCCTATGTGTCGGCACATAGCCACGAAATGGTGGTGACTGCAGGTTGCAAGACTCCGCCTGGTCAACGTATGGCCCACTGGCAGACCATCGCGGACCACATTAGTGCCCTTGGATTTGTGAGGTGCACAGCTGATGATTGCTACAAGCGGTGGAATGACCTGAAACACAGAGCAAAGAACAAGCTGGCTTCAAATCATGCCTCTACTCTGGTGACTGGCGGTGGGTATTCACCAGAGGACGACCAACTCACTGAACACGAGTCTGTTGCTGGAACCTTGATCACAGAGGAACAGATCCAAGGCGTGGGAGACCTACCAGATTACGAAGCATTGTCCGGTGAGTGCCCATGCATGTGTGTGTAATCCATGTGTATGTTGCTTGGGTGACATGTTCTAATTGAGTGCCAGGTTAGGGTGTGTAGTCCTGAGTGGTATGGGTTACCCATGTGCTTCCTCCAAACCATTCACCGCCCTTGGATTTGGGTATGACAGTATCCCTTCTGATCACAGTAGCCAATTAGCACCATATTACTGCAGTTGGCCTTGAACTGTCATCTTGTAACAACATTGTTCAGAATTTTCAGTGTTCATTCAGCCTGAGTGTTTCAATCCTCCCATTTTTTGAAACACATTTTTCAGCCCTAATGCCACATATGTGACATGCTTCTGTCATATATTACACCCCACAATGGGCGAGATTTATTACCTTGTTATGGGAATGATTTGACCTTTCAGGCTGATTAAGGGCCTGCTCACATTGATTTTTGAGGCCTGTTTGAATGTGGAACATGATTGTCGTTTCCTGTCATGTTGAAGTGACCAGCCATTGATGTATCCATCTGCCTGCCATCACTGTATAATTGTACACTGGATGTGTTGCAGTGTGTGGCACATGCGTATTTTGTCACACAATTTTGCTTTTTTCATCTTATCATGTCCATCTCACATGGCTGGGTGACAGTACACATTCAGTAACATATGGCTGTACTTGTCAAATGTACCATGGCTATGCTACGTGCCATCTGTGTGCTGGCATGTGTCATGTATGTGGATTTCCCATGCCACTCACAGGCTAATGTGTGCTGCCAGTTCACTCCAGCATGCAGCACATGTGTTGCTTTTCCATCTTGGAGACCTCAGTGTCTGATTTTTGCCTCCCCTTCCAACTCATTGACAGTGCATGCATGCCAGGGTTATAGTCATGTGGGACATGTGTAATTCATGTACTGGATATCTGGCTTGTCAGGCCTATGTATGTGCTATGGTGCTCATGCCTGTTTACATTTGTTGTCTTTCATGTTTTTGCAGGTGATGACACACTTGATGCTGTTGAGGTGGAGGAGATGGTGCAGACCCAGGAGGAATTTCAGCCACGACCGGGCACCAGTGGAGGACGTGGGGTGGTAGTGGGTGAAAACCCAATCCTCCTGCAGACCATACTATCCAGGGGTGTCTCTGGGTGCACCTCCCCAGACCTCTATGATTCAGGTGCTGAATCGGACAATGAGACTTATATGCTGTCGAAGGTGAATGTTTCTGGCAGGGATGCTGTTCTGTCCAACCCACCTGCACCGGCGGTAGACCTCTCTATGGGGATGTCAGTGTTGGTAACTCTGCCTTTGGCGGTTATGGATGCAGGGTCACACTCCACAACATCTGATCCTGTTCCTGGGCCAGCAGATCAGAGGGGGAATGCATTCCTGCAGCCTCAGGCAGTGCCAGCACAGCAAGGTGCAGATCGCCTTGCCCCAAACAGGTGTGGTGCCCGCCGACGCGGTAGCCGTGCGCCACCAGGCAATACTGTATGGGAAAACTCCATGTACAGTATAGCAGCACAACAGGGAGCGTCGGTTGAAATGATGGCTCAGGCAATGGATATGGTGGCCACTTCCATTCTTCCCCCTGAAAGCCAGATGGAGCTCCAACAGCAGGCGACAGAGTCCATTTGACAATCACACAGGGAGGACATGTTGGTGTCCAACAGGGACCGACGGACGGCACTGGAGTCTCTGCGCGAAGCCACATCTGTAGAGTCCGAGGGCAACAGGGAAGCCCTGAGGTTAGAACTCCATTTCCTCAGGGAGAATCTGGTTGAACTTGAGGCTTCCCAAAATTTTAGGGCAGAACAGCAGCTGGAGCAGCTCACCAGTTCGCTCTCAGCTGAGCTCCAGGCAACACATGAGGAGATCCTGGCATCACGCGAGGCCATGAATGCAGAAATGCAGGCAACCCGTGAGGTGCTGCATGGGGATCTCCATACTATCATCCTCCAGAACCAGTCCTTCCACACCTGCATGCTTGCTGCCATGGAGGACTATACCGGGGCTTTGTGCGGGCTGCCTCCCATAGCACCGGCACCTCCTGATGTAGCAGCAGAGGGTGAAGAGAGCGACAGCAGTTCTCCCATATTAGCATAGCTGTGCAGGCCATGAGCCCATGGTGGTATTTTTTTTTTCTGCAACATCCACACAGGTGGGTGTTGGGGTGCATCCTGTCCTTGAACCTCCTGGGTGCCCCCCCACCCCCATGGTCCACACATGGCCATTTTTGATTTTTGTATTTTTTTTTTTACAGTGTGTTGCCTTGTGTGGCTTCCTTGAGCATCCACTGTGTATTCCAGCTGGGCACATACATGCTTGTCCTGTCTTTGAGTTAGATGCTTGGATTCCTGACACACACACCCCTCCTGCTTCCCCTTTCCATGGGTTTGCAAAGGGTGTGACCAAGTGACAGTAACTTACACAGTGACATTGGGCTCCCATGAGCTGTGTGGGCAGTCTGTAGTCAAAACTGTGTGTACATCCCTAGTGGGGATTGTTGTTGGATTGAACACTGAATGGTGTATTGATATGTGCTTGTGCATCCATGTATTTCTCCTTATTCACATGTACCTTCTTTGTGTCTTTACAAGGCTGTCTCCTTTGCAGATGCAGTTCATGTTGTATGCAGTACACTGACACATTTGCCGGACAGCAACACTCTGCAGTTGGAAGGGGTCGATGTTCTGGCTTAGTCAGGTTGTGAGACTTGCACTACTTTGATTTTGTGCTGTCGTATTTTGACACTATTTCATCCTGTGTTTCTTTTTCTATGTTGCTGGTAAGTATTTGTTCATGTGTGCTGTTTCTTTTTGATTACTGGGAGCATATTGTCTGTGGGCTGTTTCCATTTCGAACAGTGCACTTTGTGAAACTTGTGTCATGTGTTGTGCATTCATTTTGTAGCTTTCACATTGCATGACATGCCATGGTGTGTTGGGTAGCTGAGATGGGGAGGGGTTGGGTGACATGGAACTATTTTCATGGTGTATTTTTCAAGGGGGTAGTAATTCATGCAGCATGAATGTGTGTCTTTTTTTCACATGTGACCAATCTCAGGCGTGTATGGTTGTGACAGTCGACTGTCCCTTATGTCATCATCATTGATTGTCAGCTGGTATGTGCCAGGGCTGTGTGCACTCCACATGGGTAGTATTTTAGGTGAAGTAATTAGCCACCATCTGTGTACGGGCTGCCTCACCACGTGCCCTTTCACCTCCCATACGCAGCGGCCGTGCATGTGGTTGGGGATGTGGGGGCACCACCATGTCCACCCGCAGGCCCACGCGGGTTGCAACGTTGTTCAGGACACATGCTGCCACTATGATCCTGCCCACTACTGGAGGCACGTATAGCAGCTGCCTACCAGAGTGGTCAAGGGAGCGAAAGCGTGACTTGAGCATTCCAAATGTGCGCTCCACTATGCCCCGGGTTGCAATATGGGCTGTATTGTATCTTACCTTAGGGGCTGTGGTGGGGTTCCGAATTGGCATCATCATGTGGGTGGTCAGAGGGTAGACACTGTCCCCTGGGGAGGTGATGATGAGTGTCATTAGTGGGGTTGTGACATTACTCAGTATCTGCCATGCATGCATGTGCAGAGGCAATTATACTCACCAAGCAGCCATGTATCGTCATGCCGCCCAACTTCTAGGTCCCGGTTTAGGGGTGACATTCTGAAAATGAAACTATAATGGTTGGAGCCTGGATAGTTGGCATATACTGAGGTGATGATTCCCTTGGCATCACATACTACCTGCACGTTGATGAAATGCCAGTGCTTGCGGTTTCTATAGATGTGCTCAGTTGCCCTGGGTGGACGTAGAGCCACAAGGGTGCAGTCAATGGCACCTAGCACTTTGGGGAAGTGTGCCACCCCGTAAAAGTCCTGGACGGCAGCCTGCCTTTCTGCAGGTGTTCTGGGCATGTATATGTTCCTGCGGACTGAGGGGCGTGCAGTCATGATGGCCAACATCTGGTGTAGGCAGCGTGACTGCGTGGCCTGTGAGACCCCCCCACTATGGCACTTGTCCGCTGAAATGAACCAGTGGCCAAGAAGTGCAGTGCATTGAGCACCTTTTACAAGGGGTACAGTGCTTGGGAGCACAGGGTGGGTGATGAGTGGTCATCCTCCGACTCACTCACCAGGTCGAGTATTATGTGTGGTGGAAACCTGTACCTCCCATACACCTGGTCATTAGGCATCCCAAAAAGGCTGGTCCTGGGTGTAAAAATGCGGGGCCCGGCTATCCTCCTCCGCTTCCTGCTGGCGTACGTGTTTCCAGATTTCCATATTAGCACGTCTTTTTTGGCGCACTCGTTTCCCCTGTTCGATTCCATGAATACGTGTTGTAGTCGCGCGTGTGGGCGTTCTGCACATTTGCCTCCTGTACTTCCCCCATAACGCCCTCATTTTCACGCGTTGTTCCCCATTCCGTGTGTTACGCCCCATGTTCCGCCCACTTTTGTTTTGTGCGCCGCGCTATGTGCGCTTTCGCTGTGCGCATAGGGCACATCGTTTGATGACGTGTGCGCCCGCGTGTGCCACGCACGATTTTAGCGCATGTCCCAGGATTTACACGCGCACAGACTTCCATAAATGGATGTGCGTGGCTTTCGCATGCTTACGCTGCGATTTTCGCGCTTGCGCTGCGCTTCGCATGCTTGCGCTACGATTTCTGGCGCACATTAATTCCATGAATCGGCCTGACAATGTTGCCAGCAATATGAGAACAATTTACGGAAGAGGGGATATGCAACCGGTGCTTGCCATCTGCAACCTGCATGTTTTCTTTTATTTATCCATGCATTTATTTCAGAAATTGTATAAAAGTCCAACAGGTTGCCATGTGACCACTTCAAAGTGTTTTTTACAGATATAATTAAACAGACAATTGGTACTATGTGCTTTAAACCTAGTTAATAAAGCTGTATTTGTGGCTGGGCCCATAAACCTACAAAACAGTACACTGATTTGAGTTTTTAGAATAATAAATAAACAAAAATTGTCTCCAATTCAATTCATGTTATGTACCATCGGGTAGATTGGTTTGTGGATTAAGTATTTTTAAACCTGCACTTTTCAAGTCTGAATCATAGACAGAGGCATCTCACCACATCATCCTTCCAAGGACTATAAACTGGGCCTCATTATGAGTCACCCGGTATGGAAATAACGGTGGCGGTAAACCCGCCGCCACTGTTGTTTCCATACTAGGTGACCTCGAGTCCTGCAGGCCGAGGTGCCATTCCCGCCAGGTCTAACTAGCGGGTTTAACACCGCCCGCCTGCAGGCGGACGTGGAAACACCAGCACCATCACAAGATGGTGCCGGTGTTTCTATGGTCCCCATTCCCATTGAGTCCTATGGGACTCAATGGGAATGGGGATTTACCGAATTCTGCCTCCGGAATTCCCGGGTCACCTGGGTTGTAATGCCCCAGTAATTCCGGGAATCACGGAGGCAGAATGGTAATACGAGTCCAGCGGTAACCGAGCCGGAAAAACCGGCAGGTTACTGCACTGCCGTACTCGTAATGAGGCCCATTGTGTTCCATTAAATTGAGACATAATAACAGCTAATATTACAGTGCTTTGAAGAGGGGGGATCCATCATGAGGTGCTATACAAAATGTATTATTATTATTATTATTATTATTATTATTATTATTATTATTATTATTATTATTATTATTGTTATGTTGCATTGTCCTGATAAGAAAGGCTCTTTGGGTGTTTCCTATTGGAAGGCTGCTGAGCCCGCCATAAGTATTTCAGTTTCTTGGAGGATAGGGTAATTAGGAAGATGATGCTTCACTGGCTGAAGGCAGTAAAACTCCAGCCAACACATGTAGGTAGCCCTCCTTGCCTTCCTCGATGACTACACCCCCTAGGATCTGTCGGAGGATGAGTCCTGGTTCATGGTGGCTGCAACTCGGTCAGGATAGGCAGCTAAGTCACTTTCTGCGGCAGGAACCTGATCCGAGGGCAAACAAGCACCGTTCAGAAAATACTTCACAGTTGTTAATGTGTGGTTTAAAAAAATATACTTTTTCACTTTCTGAAATTAAATTCAATTTGAACCTTTCACCACATTTTGGGGCTGGATATTTCACCACATTAACATGTGGTTAAGGGGATGGTTACAGGGTAAAATATAGGGTTGGTGTGAGGAATGGGCATCTGGCTACGTTCAAAAGCCTTTTAATTTTTTTATTTTTAGTACATAAAATGATGGGTCTGATTCCTTCTCCAAAGGGGTAATCTGCTACCTAGATCCACTTTGTTGCAGCTCCATTGCAAAAGCATAGTGCCCGTGTACCCTGCTGCATCAATAGCCTGATCTGCAGCACCACAATGCTCATAGCTCAGAGCAGGTTCAAAGGTCACAGGGTGTACCTTCCACTGCCAGAGAGACATCAAGGTCACTGCAGAACAGAGGCAATATTTAAGATATGCCCCCTGTATCCAAACTATGATGATCATGAGTACCATAGGCTGGTGGCAGGGTAATATATAAGAATAAGCTATCCCTGAGTTGTTTGCATAATGCAGGCCAATACTTATGATCATGGCCACCACAAACCAATTGATATTGCACATGTGTCAGAACCTCTGCTATGGAAGGTAATGTGTGCTTGTATCTGATGGGTCAATGCTGTCATCCGGCAGAACAGAAACCCAGAGGAACCAGCCTCTCATCAATTCTCTATCGGAGGGCCGCTAAACCCCTCCCCCAGAGACAGCCACACAGCAGACAGATGTCCTGAAGACAGGTATCAAAGGAGCAACCCTATTCAGGATGCGTAGTCTCACACCAGGGTTCTGTATATCCAAATTTTGTTGTTTCCAGTAGGAGGGAAGAAGGCTGAAGTAGGATAGCCAGGAGTGCTCTGGACACTGGAAGAAGCCTTCCACCATCTTGTTTCGCACAATATATTTTTCAGTTTCCTGTCTCCTCCAATTCCTCAGGAGAAAACACTTTGGGTGCAAGATCAAGGGGGCGAAGTCCACTCCCGCTAGTAGCAGGGATAGATTCCCTAAGTCAGGCTAGCTTAAGACCACTTACCTGAGGACTTGTGCCCTTAAGGAGTCTCACAACCCTTCAGCAGAATTCCCTAATTTCCTCAAAGATCCTTTAAGCCTGAGGAGACTTTCTGTAGATTCTCAGTTGGACTTCCTTTGGGACAGTTGCACTGTCCAAAGCCCTCCACCGGAGGTGAAGAAAGAGCCGTCCAAGACAGAAGATATGTGCCCTAACCAGTCCCAGGGAACATTGGGGGTGACCAGTGCTGTGGACCAAGACCAAATGATCTGCAACAGATCTTCTGTGCCAGAAGAGCAGACCCTGAACTCGACTATCCTGTCCACAAGTCTTTTGCGAAGGCCTCACAGCAGCCTGGAGGGGCAGGCCAGCCGAAGCTCCCTTTTCTTCAGCACCAAGATGGCTACTCTGTGTTCCCCACATCCTGAACAACAAGGAAGGCACTGGTACTGCTATCTACAGTCCTCTAACTAGCCAAAATATTGCACTGCATCTAAACCAGCTCAACGCTGCATCATGAACTAGCAAAGCATGACGCCTGTTTGGCCAGAAGCGTCTGCTCAATGACAGAACCTGAACTGAATCTCTGGAGGGTAAATTGCTGACTCTAGCCAGGGGTTAAAACCATGGATCAGCTCGGTCCAGCTAGCCCAAGAACTGCTGTCTCATTGATTGCACATATCACACCCTTAATCACCACTTCAACTCCCGTCATCCGCCGACTCAGACCTCTGCAGCGTCACTCACCAGCCTCTTCCAGCGGCCAAAGCCCAAATCTACCTGGACAACTGTGAAGTGTTCATGGGACTACCTCGACCTGCATCACTTGAATCTCCCCTATTCGACTGCACAGAGCCCGCAATGCCCGCTTGCTGCCAGAGCCGCCACAATCCTATGTGCCCAACTGAGCCTGATCCACTTGCATTAATGTTCAAAACCAAGTCTGATGCATCAGCCTAACCAAGAACTCCAGATACTGTGACATTGAGCTGCCCCCGCTGTCCACTTGTCCCTAGAGACTGCTGGTTAGATCATGACGGTGTCTGTTTTCAACTCAATATCCTTGTTATGGTAGTACGTTACCTGCCACCCCTGGAAATAGGCACATAATGTTTTTGTATAGCAATCGCCTTTCATTCTACTCGCAAATGGTGTGTTTTATTATAGTGTGTTATATTTGTATAGATCCTTGATTGGACATTCCCTTTACTTTGGCCTGTGATACTGTGTTGTTTGTGTCACTACTGGTTCACCTTCAATCCCTCTTAAGAGAATAGCCTCGCCCCGGCCCTCATTACCACAAAAGGTGAAGGAGACATATCTCTTGATTGTCCCTGTTTTACCTTTATGATTGCGTTGTGCTTTGGTTTGTAGAAGTGTGAGGGCTGAGTGGCCCACATTACCCCGGCTCATCCTTGTACTCCTGGGAGGCAGCATCCAATTCATCACAGTTGGCTGTTGAGATTTTGGAGAGTGGGTTTTGGGGGCTCACCCCATGAGTACAGGTGCTGCAATCATCTGGTGAGATGACTTTGATGGGATCTCTCTAAGATCTGTGCCCGGACTCATAGAATTATGTGCGTGTAAAACCAGGATGTGCGTGCCATTCTGCCCGCAAATCCCTGTTTGACGAATAGGGATTTGCAGGCAGAATGGCACGCAAATCACCGCTTTCCACGCAAATAATTCCATAAATTGGGCCATAGTCTGCAGAAGAGGCCAATGGGAAGGCATAGGGCAAAGTGGCCCTGTGGGTTGAGAGGTGTAGATGTTCTCCATTAATAATAATTCACCCTCCAGAACACACCTACATAGCACACTGAATACATTCAATCACCTCTAGTCATTTTATAACAAGTTTTAATTTTGCAACTTAGTGGTGTCCATTTTATCAACTTGGAAAGGATGAGAGGCTGAGTTCACCCCGTAGCTTTAAATCATCCGACCTTGATGAAACACATAGGGCCTGGTTTCCAAAACCGTTTTACAATGGTACAATCCTAATGAGAAAAAAAACACTTAGTGAATCGGGCCCACAATTCTGCATGTGCATAAGTCGACAGAGCCATTATACCACAGTGCATGACCTCCTCCTCTCACTAGTAAAAAAAAAAAAACCTTTTTGCGGTGAATTATCATTTTCATATTTTTTATTTTTTTTACAGTGTGCACGTCGTCGGCAAAAACCTTACCAAATACTATTTTACTCTTAAAACAGTTTCTCTGTTTCTCATCCGAACGAGGGTATTTAGGAATGAAATGTGCATTCGAGTCCTGCGTCTGCTTCCATGTGGCCGTGCATTTGAAGGCTCGCCTAGCGGGCACGCGCGAGGACAGGTTTGGACTATGGAAGTAATGACATTGAAAACGCTGGGGGTGGGAGGCGCGCGGGGAGCATGACTGCAAAGCAAGCAGCCAGGGTGCACTGTGCCAGAAGACGAGAACGACAAAGCAGCGAGCTCGGTAAACTCCCTACGGGCAGGTTCTGACAAGCAGCACTGGGAATAGCACGAGCCCCAGCCGCCGGGATTGCAGTCATTTCTACTACTGTTTTAGCAATGATCCCATGCTGTGTTTGTTTTCCACTGCATCCATTCTGTTCATTCCAAAGAGGCGCAGACGTTATATCAGGCGTTGACACTAGGTGGCAGCACCTGCGTATTCAAAGTCTGAGCGCCACAGTCTCCTCCCTGCCACCTTATCTCGTTCCATCTGCTATTAGTGGTGCCCAGGTGTCTAATTAGAACACAGCCAAGAGAGGCAGACGGTTCCGCCTGCGTAGCCAGGGGGACTGGAAGGAGGAACAGCCTTTCCGAAAATCTATCTGAAGAGTAACAAGCACTGCTGATTCAATCAGGAGCTACCATGTTGCCGTGTTCCCTCTTGATAACCACTGAACGATGGCGTGGAATGGGTGGCTGCAGAGGCATCGTTCAAAATCATGAACACCTGCAATGGTGCTGCCAAGTTGCTGCCTATCATGTGTGACCCGTTCCCGCACCCCTGGCTTTTTATACAGACATTGCGTTGGTCGCAGCCTCGGTAAACCCAGGACAGTAAAGGAGGGGCACAAACATGTAGCCCAGAATGCAAAATGTTCTTAGTTGAAAATATGACCTTAGCTCAATTAGTATGGCTAGCACGGCATCAGGGCGGCGCCTTGGCGCTAGCGCACCACAGTGAGGGAAAACCACTTAGTACAGCGGGGAAGTCAGGTAATTGTAGCTCTTTAAAAAGTCATGTGAACCCCATTCTCTATGACTCTCTGAGCCAACCTATTTATTTATTTATTTATTTATTTATGTATTTATGTATTGTTTACTTGTTAGGTGCTTATACAGGAAGCACATACTGTTTCAAGCGCCCACCCCACGCTCACACAGGCCGAGCTGAGAAAGACAGGCCCCCCAGTCTGGTATTTTGTAGAGTCATATCAGGAGGCCATTTGCCAGCTCAACATAAACTCATGGCGATTGGAAGAGAGAGTGAAGGTGCACCGACCACTGGGAACAGATTCCACACTTCTGGAGAGGGTCCAACCTGTGTTTTCGATTCCTTTCTTGCTGCAAGTCTGTTACCAGATGAGACGGATTCCGGGATAGCAACAATGTGGGGGCTTCGGGACCTCATTTAACAGCTGGCTGCGGTTGCAACATTTTGCAAGATCATGCATGCCTGGCTGCCTCCTGTAGGTTTCGAAGGCTGCGTTCACAAACAATTGTAATGCAGGGCCCGGTATGCTTTCCAGTACTGCGGTGAGTGTGATACAAGATGTGCATTGTTTCATGTTTCCAGCACTTCAGATCCTTCATGCATTCAACACATCAATGTGGAATATTCCTCTGCTGATGAGGGCACCAAGCACTGAAGGAGGTCAGGGTATGACTATGTATTACAAGGAACTCAAATCAATCGAAATTTGGGAAGTTAAAATTAATTTGTCAAGAAAGAGGGCCTCATTACAAGTTGGATGGTATTCCGGCGGTAAATCTGCTGGAATACCATCCAACAGAATTACCTTTACTGTCACTTGGTCCAGTGGAATTACCGCCAGACGACAAGTGGTGGTGGAAGAGTAAATCTCCCTTTTTCAGAGTCCATTGGACTCTATGGGGCTTTTTTGGTGGAATTACTGCTGGTGCAATTACCGGTGCAGTAAATCTGCCTATTTTGTGGTGGACAGTAGGAGGATTAACCGCCAGCAAGTTGCTGGAGCTAAATCCCCCACTCCAGTGCCATACTCTTTGTGAAGGCATGAAACAACCTCAGCCGGAGACGGACACACAGCAGGTCACTGTCCTGGGCCCGGGTATCAAGAGAGCATACTGATTCAAAAGGAGTGGCCACACACCACAGTGCTGTCTCTCTGAAGGCCTTTGTTCTCAATGAGAAGGGAAGGGCGGCATTTGGATAGTCAGGAGGGCACTGGTCAAAGAAAGGACACTTCCACCATATTGATTCTCACTACCACTCTCTCTCTCTCTTTCCTGTCCTCTCTACTTCCTCTGGAGCAAAGCACTTTGGGTGTGGCGTCAGCAGGGCAAAGTCCATTCCGTTCCAGAGCAAGGATTGTGCCACTAAGGTAGGCTACCTTTAGCCCAATCACGTGAAGACGTTTGCCCTTATAAGAAGGGGGCTTTCACCCCTTCATCAGATTAGCTCAGTTCCTCTTAGATCCTTTAAGGCCACAGATTTGTTCTGATGATCTCACTGGACTTTCTTTGGGGGAGTTCTACTCACCAAAGCCCTCAGTCTGAGGTGCAGAAGGAATCATCCAATACAAGTAAGGTCTGTCCCCTAACACTCCCAGGGCATATCAGGAGTAACCTCTGTGTGGTTCAGGATCTACCACTCTGCAATCGGAATCTCCTGAGCTTGGTGAGCAGACCCTGATAGCAACCATACTTTCCTTGGGTCCCCCTGAGTGGGCCTCATAGCAACCTGAGGGCCAGACCATCCAAAGATCCCTGTTCTGCCACACCAAACCGGTCGATCCATGTTCACTGCACCTGGAACAAGAAGAAAGTCACCAGCGCTGGTAGCGGCACTCGTCCACCACATTGAATATTGCTTGCACCTTCCACCAGCTCAACACTGCATTGTGTCAAGCCAAAGCTCATCACCTGTAGGCCTGAAGCGACTGCTCAATTCCAGGACCTGAATCAAATCATAGTAGAGTCACATACTGATTCTAACCAGGGTTTAGAACCACAACTCAAACAAGTGAGCCCTTGAATGGCTGCCTCCTTGATTGCACATCGATGCACCCAAGATCACACCTTCGATGACCATCCACCACCAACTCAAACCAATCGAGCATCACTCATTGAGCCCTCCTGGTGGTTAAAGCCTGACTCAGCCAGGCCAACTTTGAAACATTGCTGGCACCTGCCCGGCCTGACACGTTGAGAGCCACCCTTCTACCGCACAGATCTTCCACATTTGCCTCTACTACATGCTTGCTTGCTGCCAGGTCCCTCCAATATCCTATGTGACCAAACTGAGCCTGATCAGCATGTGTCTATGTTTGACTCTGGGTCTGATTGCTTCAGTGCATAAAGAACTAAATCCAGGTATTTTTGACCCTGAACTGCCCCCTTGGTCAACTGGGACCTTAGAGACTGGTTAGGTCATGAACGCTCCTGGTTTCATCCACAATATCTTTTTTGTGGTTAGTACTTTACCTACCACCACCCCTAGAGCAAC
This sequence comes from Ambystoma mexicanum, assembly GCF_040938575.1. Lineage (NCBI taxonomy): Eukaryota > Metazoa > Chordata > Amphibia > Caudata > Ambystomatidae > Ambystoma > Ambystoma mexicanum. The sequence goes on along the minus strand of NC_090938.1, from coordinate 458,386,754 downwards.
GCTCATAGTGCCACTTTCTCCTGCCTCTCCCATCTTCTCTGTTCATCTGCTGGAGTGAGTTTTTCTACAATATGTGTTCAACTTGCAGATGGTGTGTTTGAATAACGTGTGTAAATATTGTGGGATGTTTTCATCCACGCATCGAAGCCCTACCACATCATTGTGCATTACTGACATGGGAAACATCATAATGGCCGCCGGAAAGCATGCTGCTCGCCAGAGATCATCCAACAATGCGCAGTGAAAACCTGACAGATAGGCCACCATCTACTTTTGCCTCTGTCAGTGTTAATACAGGAGACCATTGCCAGACCCTATCCTTTGGCTGCACACAGAGCAAAATCAGTGCAAAGGAATATAGTGCTGGTCAAAATCCGTTTTAATTGATGTCAAAAATTGCTAAAATCATGGCTCACAGAACCACTAAAAAGGTCCCACCTCCTTGTTGGGGGGTCAACATCATTCTCCCGCAAGAATCTACATGAATCTGAGGTCCATAGAAGTGCATCTATATTTGAACAAAGTATAATTTGAGGATTCCATACTGGTAAGACAGTTGTCAAAAATGGCTGCAATACCGGTGCTTGACACTAACCGGCGCTAGCAATCTAAATTCTGACAGGAGACCTGTATTTCAGAAGCTAAACAGCATCCTAAGTTAGCTGAGACTTCAAAAGGCCTGCTGGTCAATGAGAATTCTTAACACCTACTCTTCCCAGGCCCTACACCAACAGCACAGGATATCACAGGGTCCTGTTGATTAAAAAGGGAGGAGAGTTTCCCTGCAGCCTGGAGGAAAGAGACAATGGATGCCTTCAGTTGAATAGAATATGCTGATTTTGGGTGTGAACTGTCAACAATTCTCTGGGGAAGGCAAGACACATGATCTCTGAGTCAAGCCAAGATTCCGGGGGCGGGGGCAAACAAATGGGTGCACTGAATTGAGAGCAAATGTATGTTTTAATAAATTGCTTATAAAATATTGTATCAAGCTGACAGAAATGTACAATGTGGGGATTCTTAATATGAAAAATTAACTCACAGTTGAAGACGAAGTTGGACGTTGTGGGATGTTCTGAGGCAAAACCCTGGATTTATTCATATTGTAGACACTGTGTTTATGCTAGGACAATGCAAACTTACAGTAATATGTGCAGAGAGGGGGTCTACCTCTGTGGAAGATTTGTTGAAAAACCAATATGGCAAAACCCACTAAAAGCGAAAACAATGTTGTCGTTTCTGAACCCAAGCTCGTACAAACATGTGCCTCGAACCAAACTGTACCTTCAGCAATCTGTGATGTGTACATATAATTTCAACAACTTGTGTATCTGGGAAATATGTGTTTTGGGTAAAATTGATTTTCTATAAGAAACCAAAGGGGAGTGTTCTTTCCTTAAAGCCATAAAAATGATACCTGATGACACAGGATGACTCACTACTCCGTTCTCGAGTCAGAGGACAGTAAATCCGTAAACCTATCAGAACCCTTAGTGGGTTGGGCATAGAAAGTCAGCCTTCCCACCCACTTTCAAAAGACATAAAAAGAACCACTGAAAGCCAGATAGGGACTGCTCTTTCCACTTTCTTGTGCAGCGCTTTGCCGGACCAGACAATATCCAGAAGGACCATAGACTCCAGACAGACTCCAGAACGTGAAGCAGAGAGGCCTGAACCAAAAGCTGAATCCTTCTCAGCAGGCCCCAGAATCCAGCCACCTAACCAAACTATTCAACAGCCGGGCAAGCTGTTTGATTCTGGCTAGAACCCTGTGCCAGAACCATACCCAGACCAGACCGATGTGCAGTGCCGGTAGCAGACCCAGGCCAGACTGCTGTGCAGTGCCGGTAGTAGACCCAGACCAGACCGCTATGCAGTGCCGATAGCAGACCCAGACCAGACGCTGTGAGCAGAACCAGTGGCAGAGACCGTCCCGTGGAGAGAGTGCAGTCCAAGGCCCCTTCCGGTCCAAAAACTAGGAGTGAGTATCCAGCCAGATCTGTACAGAACCAATATCTTAGTTTAAAATAATCTTATCCCATCCATTTCAACCTGTCTCGAACTGCATAGAAATTGTGTGTCCATTCTGTGATTTCCAACCTGTCAAAGCACAATTGTCATTCTGAAATCTTGACTTCATTCTGAAAATCTACCTCCACAAAAACATCTGTATCTTTTGAACCGGATGTCAAGCGAAGAAGAAGCAAGATTTAATTTTCATTTTAAAGCTAAGAATCTAAGCTTTCCAACGAACCCAGAACGACATCCCAACTCCTTATAGTTTTTCCGTAATCGCGATCGACGCACTCAGAAAAAGTGCCGCGAATTGCAAACTAGCTCAATTTCACCACATGTTAAAAATAGCTGTCTCTTGTTTGCACTGCTGAAATTCATTTTTCAACCTGATAATCATTCCTGAATCATTGCTAGTGTTGACCTGAACTGATTCAAAGTAACTGTCACCTACCACGAATCTCCCATAGGAAATTAAAATCATTTTTAGCATATTTTTCACTTCATTGCAAATCACATGTAAAAGTATTTTTGACTGTTTAAAAGCATACCGGTTGCTCTAAGCTTTCTAGGGGGGAACTGAACTGCTTTTGATTGTATTCCTGAAAACCTGTGTGCCCTCATTTCCATCTCTTCATATTGCATAGGGGGGGAGTGAGTTGTCATAAAGGAAAAAGTGATCATCTTATCTATTGGTGAAACCATATCCAGTTTATTTCTGTGCTGCATTCTTTCCATCATTGCTTTTCCTTGAAACCATACAAAGTATTCTCTGCTACCTTATCCTTTCTATACCAACTCCTAAGTAATTAAAGAAGTGTACTAGTGTAATATTATCCATTGTTGATCACTGTTATCTTCTGTGTGCTATCAAATATTAATTTATTCATAAAAGTGTGATATATATATTGTTTAATTTTTCAAATAAATATTTTAATTTGCAAAACAAACCTACTTCTTGGCTCAGTGAGGTCAGGGTGATTCAAAGAGAGGGGCGTTATATTAGGGTTCATCATCTAGATTTATGAACTTGTCATAAAAATATATAAAGAAGGGCTTCCATTGGGCATCCCAGACTAGGCATTGACTTAGTTGGAGTGCTGAATTGAAGTCACTAACAATATATATATATATATATATATAACCTTGATTGGACATTCTCTTTATTTTGAACTGTGTTGTTTAAGACACTCCTTGTTCACGTTCACACACCTTCGGCCCAGGTTACCACAAACGTCAAAGGAGGCATATCTCTTAACTGTCCCTATTTTACCTTTATATTTGTGTTATGTTTTGGTTTAAAGAAGTGTGTGAGTGGAGTGTGCCTTTTTCACCCTTACTCCTCCTTGTACTCCTGCGGATCAGAATCCAATTTGTCACACCCTCTACAACTACATGCACCCACATATCATCCCAACACCACCCTGTACTGAACTTACCTGCTGGTGCCTTCCACTCTCAACCCACGCTCCCTCCTGTTGCAGCCGCAATAGAACTAGAAATAGGAATTGATCCAATCTATATGTTCTATGGATGCAGCCATCTTGTTTTTAAATGTTTATGGGTGATTGGGCTTGCGCAATACTCCCCATTGTCGTGGTGCTTTCAGAGTTGGTAAATGCCCTGAACCCTCAATGATTGGCTGGCGGGCCATTACAAATCCTGTGCACCCCCCAACATGGGGGTGATAGCCATATTAGAGATTACTTATGATTATCCATATGTACATTTACATAATATAGAATGTTTGTTAAAAAACAAGGAGTGAATATACAAACAAATTTCTGATGTCAAAATATTTTTTCAAACAAGTTCATGAAATTTCATAAAAAATGTACTGAAGGACTGGGATGCACTTTGTTATATGTTTAGATTGTTCTGTTTTATCATTTGAAAATATTGAAATAGCTACTTTAGAATGTAAATGATGACACTATATGCAAAGGTTTTCTTCTTGTATATTTGAGAAATTAATAAAATGTTATTCGAATTTAAAATGCATACTTTTTTTAAGAAAATGGAAATTCAGTGTATAGTATAGCTTTGGGATATGTTGGTTATAATCTGAGACTGCAGTTCATCTGTGCAAATGCTATGGTCATTTATCACAATGCTTAGCATTAAATGTGCTCTCCGCAAATGGTGTTAATAGTGTAATTGTCCTATGTGGTAGCACATTTCAACATTTGCACTCAGAACTGTGATCAACATATATTGGATAAAGTACCGCCTCCCATACATTATAAGTGTTTTGTAACTTAACAACCACTTTTGTGACCAAATAGATAATATTTATGAACAACAGGGAAAAATGCATCCCTTAAATACATTGCCATACACTCTTGTACCCTTTAATAACTAGCTGCTTCCTTAATGTAACAGGAGCGATCTTACAAAAGGTTTACAATTAAAATTTCATGAGCAGGACCTAAACAACTCCAGGGTATTGGGCATCACCCAATATATAGAAACCACCTTGCAGGAGCTACGAGTACATGCGTTTTGCACTGCAATTCTAGCTTCAACACATGGTGCAAGCATTAATTATTTGTCTGCTATGTATGAACCATTATGCTTTAAATGCCTTCTATGTGTGTGTTAATGATGCCTTATACACATTCCCAAACACACAAAGTTAATGCCCCGTAGAAATACTTGCATAATGCCAATTGGTCTTGAGGGATACAAGAAACTCATGGCACCTGCTAGTGTCATGCCAACCAGGATCCCCTATGCTTGAGACAAGAGCTACATACCTTACAGCTCCCAACAATTCCAAACCCTGTTCCATTTGCTGAAATCTAAAATCAATCTGAATTTGTTTTAATTTCTGAAGAAAGGGTAATATGCAATGTAATTATTTACAGTCTTGTCTACAGGTATTGCAGGTTGCCCTGTATTATGTGTAACGTGTGATAGCAGAAGAAGTGCTAATTGCACTAGCAAATGTTCCTTATTTGCTAAGTAACTTTTATTTCAAGTTTAAAGAGACTGTTGTACTGGATTTCACAGATCATGATTTGGAAGATATTAATTTTGCATACCGTAAACAAGTACAGTGCTAGTATATTGTATAAGTGTACGTGTATCTACTATCTGCTGTATTATTTTAACATACATGATAAATCTTCAGCATAGATTAACATACCTAATATAAACACACCTGCAGAATATCTTCTTAGATGTGGTGATGGCTGTAGATTTTGGAGAGGCTTGGAAAGGCAGCTTGGGATACAGCAGGCTCTGATTCGCATCACAAATACACGCTCAGAGTTAAACATACATCTGAGAAGGTTAGATTGAGTATTTGGGGATCTGAAACCGCGTGAATGCAGCCAATCACAGTCAGGTGGAGATATATGGGTAGACATTGAAGAAAGGGTCATGTGTGTCCCTCACCAAATGTCCACGGACATTTGGGGTTAATGGGTGGGCGGATCACACGTGCCATTTGGGCAGTATACCATGCCTTTTTTGTACAATGCAGTGAAAGTGGTCTCTCTAAGCTTGCCGACATTTGCCATTCACATGTCTGTAAGGGCCACAACACGTGTTCTGTTTCTGGAGCCGCTTGGTACTATAGATGGCCTTGGTATTATTAATTAGGTGGTGCTGTGGTATGTCGTTTTTGATATGACCTGAAATAAGGTATGTGTCAGTGCTTGGTAAATTACAAACACCCACAGATGACGATTAGTTATTGTGAAAGTAAGAGTGTATGTATGATATGTCCCTCTATATCTGTGCAATTTGCTATGAAACATACATTGGAAGCTCTGGTGCCTCCTTTTTTACAAGCCACATTTATCTTTTCCAGAATTACTCAAACACAAATATAGAAAAGATCACATCAATGTGTTCACAATCTGAACAATACAGGCAGACTGTGAACAAAGCTGTCTCTGCATTTCCTTGTGACTGCATGGCATTTTCCTTTTAAAGAGTGAGCCCTAAAACCAATACCTTCAGGCATGTGCTCTTAATAAGTGAAAGTTAACGCTGAACATAGAACTTTAACATATAAAATACACACACACATCAGTGCAGGGCCATTCCCATATAAGACTAGAACCATTCCTATTCTGTGCCTGGCCTATTTTTCAACTGTTCGTACAAAGTCAACATTTTATCAACAGCATCGGGGGAGAAAAGGCCCGCAGCACAAGGACTGGCTTGTGCCACACCCTATGCCATCAAATACTCACAAACACCAATGATTGCATCATCGTGCATAACGCGTGAACCCCTCCACCCAAAAACATCATACATGTGCGCTTAATCAATGCCAGGTAACACCTTATACAGTGCCTGGCCTCTGCGGGGCCCCAGGACTACTTATGAAATGTTGATTCACAGAACGCATTGCATGAAGAGTGCCAGGGAAATGAGGGCCGGGGACTTCTTTTCCTTGGCCCTAATGATAGCAAAGCCCACTGCATAAACATTATCTGGGAAACGTTCAATATTATGTTTTGCAAATCCCCATACATGTCTGTGCCAGAAACTCCAACAACAATCAGCAAATAAATCACATTAATTCTGTAACTTAATGACCAAGGATCAGTCTACTTGCCAGCTTGTACTTGCTCATTTATGGTTTGAACTCCCCTGTTGGCTGCTGGTTCAGTGATAATCTGTAGATTTTAACGCCCTCCACGGATGGCACTTATTCCCTAGAGAGACACTAGTCTACTTAAACAAAGAGCAAAGTCACTACAGCTGTGCTTTGATGACCAAAGACAGACCTCAAGGTATTAACTAACACGTTCAGCTGGGCCTGGAATCACCCACTACTTGATGGTTTGTATAAAATCATAGAGCACATTGGAATGTAACACAATAACCATGTTTTGTTTATATATGACCTATCTCTGACAGTGTTTCAACCCTGCAACACTTCTGTGCACATACATGAATAAAGCACAGAGGCCACAGTGCATCATGGTAATAACATTCCAGTAAATTGGCTGTGACCTACAAGTCATATATGAAATTTGGAAGAGTTATCCTTTGGAGGTTGGGCACTGGCAGACAGCCTTTCTACACTACACTCCCATGAGTGCCCTCAACTAAAGTAGTGCAGGTTCCTACTCATTGTGGAATGCAGGATCAGGAGCACCCCATCCCAAGCGTCTGGGGGAACCTAAAAGCCAGGAGTGCTTTCATATGTAAGGCAAGTGGTATGTGTATTCCATGATAAACCCAGCATGTTTGTTACTGCGGGCAGCCTAACATCTCTCCAAGCATGTGTGTCTGTTACGTCGTAAAATGAAACACTTTTCTTTGCCCTTTATTACACATATATACTACACCATCCGCACATCCCATCAGCTCCCCAGTCAGTATTTCAAATGTAAAACCAGTGGAATGTAGTATTATGCAAGGGCCCGCACATTTCTGCAAACAAGCCCCTCCTCCGCCAAGCCCCATGTCATCAAACATGTTTCTGTCAGCAAATATCACAGCGATGTCCCCAAACACCTGAGATGTTTGCAAGCATCAGACAAGAACCAACACTAGTGGTTTTGCCTCTTTTTAGATTTATTCCACCTCATCCTCACCGCCCCTCACCTAGCTAGAGGTTGCTTCATATTTATGACAATCCTATCTTGTATTTTTATTTTATTTTATGTTATCACTGCAATGTTTGCAGTTCTTAGCCACCGTTTATGAATCCAACATGGTGTCAATTTCAAAATGTGTTGACATATTCCTCAAATGACCGATAAACTCCTTTTTGCGCTACCCGCTAATTGTACACGGCTCGCTGATTGGTCCGGACCCTGAATCAGGAAATGAACCTCTCTGAAAGGAACGGGATATAATTCATTTTTTTTAGATACTTAAAGGCCATTTAAAAAAATAAAAAAATCTGCTGTATGGATTAAAACCAAATTTGTAAAAACACTCTTTCAGGGCCAGTCCAGCTGTAGCTCTGACAGAAAAGTGTTTCTCATTTAAGTCAATCCGGATTTCTAAAATGGTGACACTCCCGCTTATACGTTTGCCCCACCGTGATGGAAACGTACATTTAAACAGAACGAACATTAGTAACTACCTAAAAAGTGTTCTTCTATGTAACCATAACAACAGGGATGCTATCATTCACCCTGCATTATATGTAGGGGGATCAGCTCTCTTGTGCAGAGCACTTGCAAAGTGGGTTGAATCTAGGCAGACAGATCTGAGCGCACGGCCAACCAGGTTTTGTGAATCCTTGGAAGGTTCATGCAGGCTAAATTATGCTGTATGGAAGAATCATTATGCGGGTCACTGAGGAAGACTGTGACCTTATAGAGGATCAGACTCCTCTATAAGGTCACAGAACTCCCACGTGACCTGCAATGTCTGTGTAGTGTACAGTAGGGGGTACTGTATCCCATCTATCACAGTAATACACCCATTACAGCATGGTTGTGGAAGCTCCACTCCTCTGTAAGGAGGCATATACAGCAGTCTAATAATGTAGTGAACTGCTGGAGATTAAAATGGGAGCGCTATTCACACTGTTGATGATTTTTTAAACCACAAAACAGCCTTTAAAAGCCTTTTAATACATGGGCTTACACTACTTCTCTGTAAAGGGGCCATTCGCTTTTTGAGCACAGACGGCTAGAGCAAAAAGTCTGTGATCAACTTAACTAATCAGAAAATTCAAGTCTATTAAGTCTATTAAGTTTGTGGCTGCTTGCCAACCAACAGTGCATTACAGACATTGGGCCTCATTGTAAGGCTGGAGGTAGCCTTGCTGGTAAAACTACCTCCAAACCGGCATGAAAATCCGGCACCCGCGAATTGACAATTACTGGGTTTTCTGGCCCCGCCGGACCCGGTAATTGCCATTTTGCGGGTGCCAGTACTGGTATATCCTCATTCCCATTTAAGCCCCATAGGGCTCAATGGGAATGGGGATGCTTGTAGCACCGGCACGTTCATGACGGTGCCTGTGCTACAGGCATGCTGTGCTCGCAGGTGCCTTCCATTCCAACAGGGCAGACCTGGCAGAATGAAAGGCACCCGCAAGCACACCTCTGGGTTTGCCGGTCTGGATACAACGGTACCAGTAAGTTTACTGGTACTGTTGTTTCCGAACCGGCAACCTTGTAATGAGGCCCATTGCCTTGTGCGCGTAGGAAATATGTACATTTCTAGTCTAAAGCTTACCTGCTAAACACGTACGGTTTGTTAAAGATTGTCTGGGTCTGATGTGGATGGTTGATTACTCCAAAAGAACAACACAATACACGAGAAAAGGTCTGAGCTGCTTCAGACCTTCAGAGCTTGTTTTTGCATTGTGCTAACAGAGCTCTGCATACAATTCTCACGTGCTGAAAATAATTACTCTTCACCCACTTTGGGGTAAAGGTCAATTTAGATCTGGGTGACAACTCTCATAGAAATAGGGACTATATTTATTCGTAAGCCACAGACCCTGCATTTAAATACAGAGGATGACATGTTCTTTGGCATTCAGTCTTGATAGACAAGCTTCGGCAAAGACAAATGGCTTAACCTTCCCCTTAAATCACGGAACCTTGAGAATCTCGCCCCGATGGCTGATGGTAATTATGCAGGCCGGGTTTCTAATATCGGCTTTATAGTGGATGTTTGAGGCTTTTATGACTCATCCCATGGCCTTTGCAAGATTGCTTCAATTTTCCTGAAAAAGGGCCACCTTTGCAAATGACTCGGAAAGGAATAAAGAGCTTTCAAATTAAAATGAGATGTTTCCCTGAAGGTGTGGACATGATTTTCAATAGGTACATGATTACCCAAAGGGCTGTGCCTTACTGATAACGTCAGGTTGGGGTCCTCGGCAAATAACGTCAGATGTCTCTCTGCTCCTGCTCATAGATTTAAATAATGTGTATGTGTTAAATGAAGCAGTTCTTCAAAACGAAGAAGGAAACCCTCTCTTCTATCAACACTGTATGGGATCTCTTAACTTGTTTGGGGTCATACGGAAACCCCCACAGATGCCTTCTACACCCTACCTCGACAGAATGAGCCCCATGGGAGGTTCAGATGCACTTGTAAAACTTAATTTGGGAGAAGTGTGCGCTAAGACCTGCAATTGATTGTCATTTTGTAATTCAAGTGCATTTTCTTAAATTACATGTGTATGTCGCACATGGTGTAAATTGCGCATGAGGCCTACTGCACTGGCAACACCTTCAAGCACACAGCACGTTCAGGATGACGTGCATCACTTACTGTGACAACCAAAACACCACTCTACTCTGCAGGGAATCTCAGCATCTCCGGAGGGCAGCATTCCTCCAGAAGCCACTGCAGGCAAGAAACAAATAACCAACAGGGTGCTTCCCTTGCTCTGATGCTCCCGGCTAGTCATGTGCTTTATACATCATGTGTATACATACATACATACATACATACATACTTACATACATAAATACATACATGCATACATACAATGTGTCCAGACATTTTCCTGGAAATTATTGTGTGTACTGAGGGGCAGGAGACTAGTGCCCTGTGATGGAGGGAAGGCTTTTGCTATCCACCGCAGGGCCCTACCACATGAGCCAATGCCCTATTGGTTCCTGAGAGGCCCTACATGGCATTGTGTAATGATACATTTGTATAAACTTATAAAGACGTGAACATGTGGGCAGAGTGGGGTGAGAGGTGCTGGTTTGCACTACCAAAAGATGTTTGGTAAATATCACTGGTCACCAAACCTTTGGACAGAGCTTCACAAAACTGTGGAGGTCACTGTGTGAGAGTGTGTATACCCCAACTCATGAATATGCCAGTGGTTCACAGAAGCAATGCCTGGTTTAGGTACACCAAGGGCAGGGAACTTGCACATGCCAATATTCATAATGAAACACGTGTTCATTATTATTGAATTGAGAACAGCGGGTTTTTAAAAAGAAAAAAAATGGATGGGAGACCTGCTAACATGGATGATATCCCAGAATTTTTGTTGGTTTGTGTAAAATACACATATTTGCGAAGGAAGTAGTTGAGTCCAATGCTCCTGAAGTATGACTTGAATTCTTGGTCATGGGTGTGCAAAGTAATGGGTCAAAATCAGTGACCTGGTTTCGAGGCAAATGTCTATACATCCAATCAGATAAAAGATCTGTGCCTATGATAACAGTTATTTCCCATGATTTTGATATAGGCGATGATGAGATATTTCACTAATTATAGGAGTAAGGTAGGATAAGCATGCAATTTATTTTGGGATAATAGTTATCTATTGTTTGAGTGTACAATTTTATTTTTTTTTAAATTGAACATTCTATGTGATATGATGTTCTCCGACATGAGGCAGTGTGATGCTGTTGGAGTTGTGAGTACATAACAGCAGGGGCTTACAATTATAACGTCACTCCTCTTATGCAATTTATTAGAGCATGTAATTGGAAGAGGCTCAGGTAATTTGCATGGATGCTTAAAATTTCAAACTACATTATACCAAAATAGGTGCTTAATATAATAATATTAGAATTTGCTCATGGAAATATGGCTACCATACCGCGATAAGACACAATCCATCAGATGCGTTAATGGTGCCAATTAATTGGGGAATGACACAAAACAAGTTATAAATGCGGTTAGAACACAGAAATTAGATGTAACCCATTACATAATGTAATAGTGTCAATAAAGGGGGAATGGTACCGGTAGCGAGATTAGATCCAATTATTACAATATGTTGAGTCACAACTCCTAAGAAAAGTAATATAGGGACATGGCGCTGGTCATCAGGGAGAAGTAGCTCAGGATCAACAAAAGTCCCTTTTTAGTGTTTATGGACAGTTTAACCAGACAAAGTGGACACGTTCGCTAACACGCCTATCACACCACCACGTTCAGCACCTTGCAGGGACACTTCTATTTCAGAAGAAGCATCTACATGGGTCAGTTGTACGTGAGGAAATTACACAGAGATAGAATTGAGCAGTGTTATACCCATACTGGACGGTGCACTAATTGTGACACCGTCTTTTCATTTTCAGGATGACACATGATAGGCTGTAGTCTATTAGTACAGCGAACTGCACGAGGGCACTGCGTATTGCACCCTGAGAAATCTCCTTCTTTCTCAGACCTGGAAACCGAACGGGAGAGTACAGAACTAATACATTAGAATCCACAGACGCTAGTGTAAGCACACAAACAAACACATGTATCGATGTACGGTGTACTAATCAAGAGACATTTTTTTTTTGGTTTTTTTTTATTTCCCCATCAGAACTGTGCATCAGTTGAGCTGCCTTCTTCCATCTAAACCCGTTCAGCCAAACCTGTTCATTAATTGAACTATCATGAAAACTCATCAAGGTACTGTTACTATAACTTCACAATATGCATCTTGTGGTTATTTTTTAGGAAATTGCTTTTTTTGCTTGCAGCATTGAAATGTGTCCAAGAGACAAAGCTGCTTGAGGACTATAAGTTTACTATCAAACATAACCGAGCACCCTATATTTGACAACAGTTGGTTCACAAACAACAACTATTTGCACATTTTGTTGAACACAGGGTCAGTGAAGAATACAAATTTAGGTATGACTGAGTAAAATAATAGTCAACCTTCACATTCTTTCTTTTTTATGGCACGCTTCACGAATTTGCGTGTCATCCTTGTGCAGGGGCCATGCTAACCTTCTCTGTATCGTTCTAATGTTAGTACAGGTGCTGCCGAGGCAGCCCAACCTTCACATGTTGAAAGATCGTGTACCACCAGGGCACGGTTGTAAGGTCAGGGGTGAATGTTTTAGAGATCTCTTTAATTTGGTTTGCTGGGTAACTTGCAATGACCTGCCCAGCTGCACGGCACCAACCCCATGGCACATAAACACAGATAACAATACAATCTTACAATTCACTGCAAATATAGTGAAATATTCTGTCAAGTTATTTTCGTGCACTTTTTATTTGTTAATGTTGTCTGAGTTATAGTTAATGTCAGTAGATAGTGCATGCACTAGTGTGAGTTCATATGTTCTCTTTATTTTCTTATATGTTGTTTGTTTTTCCACTGACTGTGTATCATGTACATATCATGCGAATACTGTGCTATGCACTTTCTACTCATCGAACCCGAAGGAACAGATCTTGTAATTGTCAGTATCAACTCTGAGGAAGGGCATCACCTGAAACGTGTTGGCTGATTACTTATTTTCTTGAAAAAATTATGCGACATAGAGCATATGAGCTTTGAAGCGATTGATTATGTGTTTATTGTGATAGATTCACTGTTATAATTGTATGTGATTTCAAATGCATGATATAGGCTGATTACCGCGTGTTTGATCAATGTGGAAATTAGTACATGGCTTGGAAAATTTTTTTGGAGGCACATCTTGAGACCTCTTGTATTTTCAGCTCTATTTTAATTCTTGATCACATGCTTTAGTTATTGTTAAAAGCAGAACATATTGAAGCACTTTATGCAAACGTCACTTTTACAAAAGCTATGCTTTCATGTGGTCAGATTGTTAAGCGGCTTCACTTCAACACTACAGCTAAGTCAATGCCTAGTCTGGGATGCTGAGGGAAACCCTTATTGATATATTATTAGGTCCAGTTCATGTACTCTGGATGACAACCCTTATATAACACCCCCCTCTTAGAATCCCCCTGACCCCACTGAGCCAAGAAGTAGGTTTGTTTTGCAAATTAAAAATTTTATTTGGAAAATTAAACAATATATATATATATATATATATATCACACTTTTATAATAAATTAATATCTGATAGTACACTGAGACATATGATGTGGATCCACAATGGGTAATGTTACAGTGGTACACTTGATTACTTAGGAGTAGTATAGAGGATGAGGTAGCTGAAAATGCTTGATGGTTTCAAGGAAATGCAAGGTGAAATAAGTGCAGTACATCAAATAAACTTGATATGATTTCAGCCAACAACAATGTAACCACTTTTTCTCTGGCAATTCACCCCCCCCCCTATGCAATGTAAGAAATGGAAGGAGATGGAAAGAGGAGCACACAGTTCTCAGGAATGCAATCAAATACAATACGAAATTCAGTTCCCCCCCAGCAAGCTTAGAGGAAACAGGTAGAAGTTTGAAACACAAGCCCAAAATGCTTTTAAATGTGATGGCAACGGATGGGAAAATATGCTAACTGATTTTAATTCCCTCTAGAGATTCAGGGTGAGTGAGAGATGCTTGTTGGTATTAGTTCAGGCTCACTTTAGCAATGCTCTATGAGTTATTACCAGGTTGCAAATGGATTTTTTAACAAAGGAAAGAATGGAGCAGCTATTTTGACAAGTGGAGAAATTGAGCCAAAATCGCAAATCGCTGTAAATTTCGTGAGTGCGTAAATCGCGATTGCGGAAAAAGTATAGGGAGTAGGAAGTCGCTTCTAGGTTCGTTGGAAATTTCGTTCCTAGCCCAAACGGTTCCAGAGATACGGACGATTTAATAAAGGTAGATTTTCGGATTTAAAGTAAAACTCAAAATGACAGGTGACAGTTGTGCAGCTTTAAAAATGACAGATGACACGATTTCTAGGAGGCAGTTCTACTTAGGTTAAAATAGCTTGAATTAGATTATTTTAACTAAGAGATTGGTTCTGCATAGTTCTGCTAGGTACTCACAATATAAATTTGAACTAGGCCTTGTCACGGATCTGGTCAACACATCCGGCGGCAGTTCTGTCTGCTCGGCGGGTCAATCAGGCACCGGTTCTGCTCACAGCGATCCGGATCTCTGGTTCTGCTCACAGCGGTCTGGGTCAGCTCTGCTCTGCCGGTCTAGCCTCTCTGGATACAGCGACCTCTGGTTCTGGATACTTCTCTGCTTTCCGGTCCCGATCAAGTGGATTCTGGATGTAACACTGCTTTCTGGGTACTGGCAAAAGTTCTTGGCAAAAGAATTTAGACAGCTCGCCCGGCTGTGGAATAGTTTGCAAATGATTTTAAGGATGCTGAGGCCTGCTGAGAAGATTTCTCAGTTTGTGGGTTTAGGCCCCTGCTTTAAGTTCTGAAGTAAATTTCTGGTCTCTGAAGATTGATGGATGTGAAGTCTGGAGTCTCCCGGCAGAGCGTCCCACAGAAAATGGAATTGAATGTCTCTACCTGTCCCAGCAGTCTCTTTTTTATGTGTTTTGGAAGTGGGTGTGTGCGTGGCATAGCTGAGCCTGCCCCTCTCTACTTGTCATTGGCCCAATTCTCCCATCTCCCATGATTGGGGGAAGGAAATGGATTGTCATCATGATGAGGTCTGTTTATGGGTCAGAGGATCCTCCCCTGGTCAATTTGCCTACAAATCTATATTTGATTCAAATACATATTTCCCAGATACACAATTTTTTGAAATTACATGTACACATTATATATTCCTTATGGTCCATGCTTGTCCGCCTCTGATCTTCCCGGGGGTTTGCATTCAAAAATGACAACATTTTGCGCTTTTTGACTGGTTTACCAATATCGGACATTTACCAAAAATTACACACATGTGCGCAAGGAGTATGGACATTAATTGATGAAGTGTCAGATTTTTAACATGCAGACATTTGGAGTGAGACCCTATTTTCTGCTAGCAACCCCCCAGAATACACCACAGGGTCCTAACGCCTCTTAAAACATGCACAGAAAAATCACAAGAATAATGATATTACTTATATAATTTTGACCAGTCCGCACTATGAGTTATCTATCTTTTTAACTTATGCCCTGGTCAAAAAGGGGTGTGTCTTCCCACATCACATGGTGGAAGAACTGGTTTATCCACTTCCCCCAAGCTCAGCTGGCTCTCACAGGCACTTCCCCTCCCACTTCTCCAAAGAGGAAGCCACTTTACAGCCCCCCCAATATAACATTTGCCTGAGTCCATTGTTCAGTTTCCTGCAGTCCCCAGGTAATTCAATCAGAGAGGTGTCACCTCCTTTTTGTGGGGGCAGCAGAATGCAGCCAGTCCTGGGAACACAGCTGTTGATCCAGTTTCACCTCCTGTCGGGGGTAGTTGTCAGGCAGAATACAGTTTCATTAAGCCAGGTTTCAGCTAAATGTCACTTTTTCTTCCCAGTTTTCTACATTCAAACCAAACTGACAATTTTTACACATGCAGCTAGAATGCTGATTCTAAGTTCAAAACTATGACATTTCAACAGTTACAAACTATGTGACACTCAAAAGTAGGTCCCTCATTTAATTTAAACATTTTGATTTTAGTGGTTTTCAGTTCAGTTTAACTTAAGCTGCTGACCTCCACAGCTCAGCCAGTTTTGTTATGAACATTGTTTTGGGCTCTTTTTCTTTCCAGATTTTGTATGCACACAAAACTTCATTCTGCCAAATGTCTGCTGGTGTTCTGTGAGATTTTTGAATATCCTGCAATGTTTGACATAGGCATTTTTAGCTTGCATTCAGAGAAACCAAGGTGATTTCAAAGGGCTTTTTAAGCTAACAGGCACTGCTGTTTTTCCTTTGGCACACATTCCACTCATGGCACCCCTGGCCCATCACGCTCGCACTAGTCGGTGGAAGGTTAGGCGACCATTTTGGTGTGCGCACAAACTGCGCGGTTCTCCTGGATTCTGGCGCACATGTGGGCTTTTTGGCCATCTTGGATTTTCTAAGCCCACAGCACCAAATGTTGCAGCTTAATGAATCAAACGTGGGTCAATACACCTGACAAGTTCAACTCCTTCTACATTTAGACGTTTTGTCCAGATAGTTATGCATTTTAATGTTTGTATGAAATATATTTTCTTGCCACATTTAATAGAGAAATCAGAAATAAATCATTATAAAACAGAAAGACAGAAGTTCTTGTACATATTCAAATGATCAAATAAAATCAATTTTTTCCTTCAAATTTGTCAAGATATAAAGCTTGCATTATGCAGGATTGAAGCAGGAATACAAGTATAAATGGAGAATATATTATGCTGCCATGTTGTGAGCCATGCATTCTTCATTAGACGTTGCTCTGTTTTTTGATGGGCCCATTCCTTTTTATTATCACCTGGGACAAATTCAGCTTCCTATCATGTTGCTCAGATTGTGGGCTGAATCTCACGATGAAGCCTGCACTCCAAGCAACCACCTGCCATCTTCCCTCTCTCTCCCCTACCCCCTGCTGCTTCCCAACCCTGCCCTCTGCTCCCTGACTACCACATATCATTCATAATGTCAGCAGTACCACCAATCCACCCCTCAATTGCCCTCGGCCACCATGGAAATGGAAGAGCGGCTCTATATTCCATGGTGGCTATGTTGAGTGAGTATTTGCTTGAGGCAAAACGTAATCATTGCTATCAGAACCACAGGCCATACACCTGGGGTTCTAACAGCAATAAAGTCCTAACCACATGGTACACCTAGGGGAGCTGGATATTATTAATTATTTACAAGGCATTTCCAAAGCTGTGGACATTCTCTTCAGTGCAGCCACTGAGTTGTATTATGATACACGCCAAACAATGTACATTGTATACACAATTTAAACTCAGCCATTTCATTTTCATGTTTTCATGTTTAGCTTTCTTTTGCCAAGCAAACATATTTGACTCATGCATAAATAATGTGTTAAATTATACACTTTTTGCAAAAAGCTTCATTTTGGAGAATAAGATACTAGGGGCTCTCATAATTTCGTTAGTGCCTAAATATCTCTAATGGTAGACATCAAATGAGAGAGAGGACATGGTGGCCAAATTCCTGCTAAAAGGGATCTATGTTACTATGACAAAGTTTACATTGACGTAACAAAATGTAATTTGACAAAATTAAAAACAAACAAATGTATCCTATAACAGTAATTTAACGTGAAAAATAAAATTATTTATTTTAAGAAAAACATAACATTTTAAGAACAATTACAGTATTTCATACAATGGGGGAAGATTCTTATTCTGTCTTTTACAAAGTTTCCCACTTCATCCACATTCCCATTCTTTCTAATCCTGCTATGTTTTCCTAATCCCTGGTCACCCCGGCACCTATCTTCCTCCATCTATCCCTTTCTCCATATTGAACTTAACTTTTTTGTTAATAAATTGACTCTAAACCACTCCTTCATGTCTTTACTTTTTCAAAAGAATTGTAGTTACATTTCTTTAATATTTGTATATAATTTTATGACAGTTGGATTTGTGTTCTTTTTAAAAATACTTTTCTTTTTTATGTTATACTAACCTAATTACCCGGGTTCACCCAGAATCTCCATTCTTAGATTTTTAAATCTCTGATCGGTAAGTCTCAGTCAGTTTCTTCAGCAGTTTCATTGCTTCGTTTTTTAGCAGCACAAATTCTCAGATGTGTAAATCTTGCTTGAGTTTCTTCAGCAGTTTCATTCATTCGTTGTTCAGCAGCACCAATTCTCATAACAGCAAGTCATGTTTCAGTTTCTCCAGCGGTTTTGTTGCTTTGTTTTTAGCTGCACAAATTCTCTGATTGTTAAGTCTTGCTTCAGGTTCTTCAACACTTTCATTGTTATGTCTAAAAGCATGTTGAATTCTATGAGCTTTATGGTCTTGAGATCTTCCTTCTTCAGAATGTTGATTAGGTTTCAGCTTTTGATGTTTTGTTTTGATTCGGTTGGGATTAAATACTGCTCTCTATTTTCGTGTCATTTCTGTAAAAATATATTTGTGGGATCAAAGCATTAATGAAAGGAGAGCATACAGAAGAAAGAAGTCTTTTTGTTAAATATGGAACTTGATTCAAATCAACTGATTCAACTATGTCATCTTGAAATTGTAGCAAAATTCCATTTGATGTCATGAGGGTGAAGTACTTGAGGGTGAAATCTTTGTAAAAATGTTACGATAAAAGTTAATCAGGTGTTGATCATGTTTCAGCTTCAATGCATGAACACTTTCTACAAATGACCAGTAGATGGTGGTGTAACACCACAAAACATAATGCCGAAAAACAAAGCCAAACAAAAAAAAAAAGATGAATGATTTTGGGAACGGGATGACCTATCGAGCCGAAAATAGTTGCATTACTTCGGCAATGAAATAAAGAATATTCCATGCAAAATTCATGACACCAGACCTCACCATCAATGAGTAGTTACTTCCCCAAGAATGCCACAAACAAACCCACAAACTCACAAACACAACCTTTTTTAAATGTATATAGACCATTTGATAAATGGTCATTATTAGTCTTGGAATTTAACTTTTCTCCATTTTCAATTTTCACAAAGGTATTATTGATCAAGTGTTTGTTTTCCAAGATGCCATTATTTACTTTTACTGATAAGGATGTATCACCATGCAAGTATGCAGAAATCATTATTATATGCAACACACACACCAAGGCACGTATTAACCATGTATTAAGATTTCAAACATGTTAGTACTTAACTAATTTGGAGCAAGACACTCAGCATTGGTGTATTGTCAAAAATAGCCACTTGCCAATTTGCAGCCCTTCCAAATAAATGTAAGGGTGATCTGAAAATATCTACAGTGAGCTCAAGAGTCCTGAATCCCACCACAAACTTGCATTGGAATTTGCATGCCACCACTGCTGGAAATCAAAATACTATATAATGTACTTAATTGTATTTATTTGTTTGTTAACACACCATTTTTCTTCAATTGTTATGAAGATTAATATATATAGATAATGAAAGTAAACTTTAACCGCAATCTCATCATGCAAATTATAGTCTTACACATTAAACAGGGAATTGAACGACTGGAAAAGACTACAAGGAAAGCAAGAAAAGTAAAAACATTCATTATAGAGAGTTCCAACATTGCACCAAGCATGCAATCAGTTAGTGATCACAACACAAGTATTCAAAGTAAAGCCTTTCCAGCAGTTATCAAACACATCACACCTATCTTTTAACATGCAAGATACCTGAATTTTAGTAGCCAATACATAGTAATCTGTTAGCTGATGGTCTATACTTATTCTCATCAAGGTTTTTAAGATGTGTATCTTTCCTTCTATTAGCACCCAGATGATGCAAACGTGTTCTGAGAAATATTTTGGGGAAACTCTCAAAAAACACTCACCACAAAACTATGTTTTTCAGGCACAAATCATACATCAAGAAAATAGCCTTATTTTTGTAACAATTTTCTCTGACTGTATTTTTAACCATAGACGGTTCCAAAATCCACCATATCAGACCTACATGTTTATAAAGAGAAAACCCAGTTAAACCTCTAATTAGAAATGTTTTGCAATTGTCATCAAAGTCTTCAGTGGTAGCAGTAGTTCATCATATTATATTGGAAACAAAAACAACCAAAAGATTCAGACGAGCCAGCAGAGAAGTAAAGCCAAATGTAGCCACATTATTTAGGATTTTTTGACTAAATAGCCATACCATTTCCCCTTTTCAAATGTATTTTTCAGTCACTTTGATTTTTATCTACAGGAAAACACTGTTTATTTTGTAGTTCATAGGCCACCTCAGTAAACATGGCAACCACAATATCTGTTACGAGGATTCCATGTTCATCTCTAAATAGAGGCATGACATTTGGATTTTTAAAAGTCCAAATTATATATTTAGGTTCTGTGTTGAGCTGTCTGAACTTTCCATCCTTGCATTTGGGGAAGTGAGGGCCAGGAACTGGGCTAGCACAGCTGATACCTGGTATGCCTCCCAGAATGTGGTTGAACCAGGATCCCACCCACTCGCCATACCGCCAGTGATGCAGTATATTATATTTCAGACAGCACTCTAGCATACTGATTGCCAGAGGTTCTACTGCCAGAATTACCTGCAGGTAACCACACTGGACAGAGGGCTGGATTTCAAGCATGCAACAACCAAATCATCATTATGAGTGACCCTGCAATGTTCTTGATCCCATGGGAAAGACTTCACCTTTTACTGTCTGAAGGCCAGGAAATATTATGATTGCAGGCTTCATGCTCCAACACGTATAACTTGGGTCGCTGGAAATCAATAGGGAGAGTGCAGATGAGGGACCTCTTGGGGATCCTGATAAAGCTACTATCTAGGATGGACCTGTTATGAGTACTGATAAAAACAAAGGTCCACGTGGTACATAATGTGAATTCTGAGAAAGGTAAAGGTCTAAAGGGGCCTGTTATGACCCTGATAAAGCTAATATCTAGGGGAAACCAGATTTCAATCATGATAAAGCCAAGGACCAGGAGGGGCCTACTGTGAATTGAGAGAGAATGCTAAGGTCTAGAATGGATCTGTTAGGAATCCCGAGAGAAAGCCAATGTCCAGGAAGGACGTATTGTGAATCCTCAAGAGATCAAAGGTCCAGGACTTGTTAAGGATAGATATTGGCCATTTACATTGGCCATCCATTTAGACACTTTACTTGGCAGCATACAACATCTGAAAGGCGTGACAAGGACTTAGACGAATAGGTAAAGAATCGTATTACTTGATACTGAATCCTTAGGTGTTATGCTTTCATATTGCTCCAAATCACCACTGCAGTAGTATTAATCTCACCTAGGCTTGTCTGAGTGGTGGCACACATTGGGCCCATTACACGGATGGCGCTAAGGGATTACCGGCACCGGTAAGGGCACCGGTGCCGGTAATCCCTTAGCGCCATACTACGACGTCCCTCAGTGGGTCCCGTCCTTAACGTGTGGCCAGACCACACGTTAAGGAAGGGACCCGCTGAGGGACTTCAGGGCAAATAACGGTACCTCTAGTAGCGGTACCGTTATTTGCTCCTTCCCCATTCCCATTGAGCCCTATAGGGGCTCAAATGGGAATGGGGAAGGGCCTTGGTGAATGGGGAATTACCGCCCCGCCAACCTTGGAATGGGGCGGTAATTCCCCCATTCACCAAGGCGGAATCGGTAAAATACCGGCGGCAACCATGGCGCTAATAGCGCCATGGTTACCGCTGTCTGTGTGATGAGGCCCATTGTCTCCACCAGCAGTATCCGGACTTTGGGCCTCATCACGAGTTGGGTGGTAATGCCGCTGGTATTACCGCCGGCGCTAATAGCCCTACCGCCAAACCACCCGGTGCTATTAGCGCCAGATCACGGGGTTGGCAGAACGGTTAGTGCCATTCCCCATTGGGCCCATTTGGAAATTCCTCATTCCCCATTGGGCCCAATGGGGAAAATTTGTGCTATTACTGCCAGCAGATTTCCCGCCGGCGATAACAGCACCAAAAATTGGCAATTTTGCCACAGAGTTCCCCCCAGCTCAGAGCTGGGGGAAATCCGCCAAGGCCATGATCTGGCGGACCCTTAAATGCAGCAGTAATAGTGCTACCACCGCATTTAAGGGTTACCACCAAACTCGTGAGGAGGCCCTTTATATAGGATGTTAGGAGATATTTGTATGAGTGTGTTAATGTATTAATGTGCTGTTATTGTATTTAGTTGAAGTCACTTCTCACCAGTCAGGACAATTATAAACACTTGAGTATTTATCTTTAGGATTAAACAACAAAGATTATATGAGGTAAATCCTAGTTGTCCCTTGTAATTTTGCTGGAATTGTCATAATTGTTGTCATAATTTTGCAGAGTTGTCATAATTATTTCAAGCCATGTTGTATTTTAAAGTGGTATTTAGTAATATCACTATTTTTGTCACCAGAAACAGAGAATAAATAACATCCAACCACTTTTGTGCTTCCAAAATATCCCATATACATTACCAATACTGTCTTATGAGACATTTTCTATCGTTTCCCTATTAGGTATCTCCTTGTCATTAAAATGTTTGAAGCACGCGCACATACACATCCTCATCACAAGGAGGGCAGGCACAGTCTTATGAGGCTGTGGACATTCTGATGCATGTCATATGCAGATTGTGGCTGGTTTAAAGTTTAAAAGACTTGCTGAGGAGGAAGAGAGCAGACAATAGCGATCTGCTTCAGCCACATGTCCTCCATGTTGTATTCACGATGATTAATTTTAGTATGCACTTAGCTATTTCAGCTTTAGCAGAATTAGCACTCTGCTTAAAGCCTTAGTTAAAGCCACACATGTATCTTTCATCGCCTGATGTTTAATGGGGCCACTCTATCAGCCAGTAACTGTATTTCTCTGTGATAAGGTAGGCCCTTATGCACACATAAGTGGATGATGCTGCAATGTGGCTAGCCAGTGCTAATCTCCCACACAAGTACTGCAGCATGTCTAAGTTTTAAATGCTCCCCAACTGCATAAGCGGGGGAATGAAGACTCGGATCAAATCAATGTAACACAATGTGCAACGTCAACCTCAAGAAAGTCCTTACTGTTATAAATAAAACAAAAACAAAAATCCATAGCATACTGTCACCAAAAAAATAAATAAAAAATAAACAAGGCCAAGTGTGCCTGGTAGAAATAATTTTAGAAATACAGGTATTTAACAATATATTCCTTTGCTACTGGCTGCTATATAAAACCTTTGCTGATCTTTTGATTGTATTCCTGTTTTTACCTCCACCACATTATTTCCGGTGCTCGGGATGCCCGCCTACGCCTTCAAGGTTTCTCCATTTGCTTTAGAGGCGAGGCAGATATTCAACATCATTGCCAATTATACCATTCTCTGGTCAGAACGATTAAGGTATCTTTGCTTTTGCATCTGTGGTTGGTGGCTTGGCCATCCTAACATAAGAGGGATTCAGGCACATTAGCTCTCAGGAGCAAATCGCTGCCAGAACTGTGCCAAACACAAAGGTAGAACCCTTGACTGGCATCCCCCCAGGGGCCGTGGATTTGATCTACTCCACAAAATATTGTTAATTTCTCAGAACAGGCACACTCTTGTACACATTCATAATAGTTTTTTTTTGTATTTGTTTTTATGTCTTTTGTATGCTCTGCTGTTTTTGTTCTCAGGCAATGTGTTTACAAACAGTGGCACACATTTGAACCAAGCAGTGTGTTTTGAATGGAAGTCCTATTAGGCCATTTGTACTCAAAGTTCACAAAGAAAAAGAAGAATGGATGGAAACAGGGCTCAAGTCGAGGGTACACGCGGGGGGAGACAAAGTCCACCCACTTTTTTCAGAGGGTGGACTCAGTCCCCCACAGCTAAAATGAGAAACATTGAATGTCCTCTTTGAATGTATGCATTAAAGCCGACGACGACGGGGATTGAACTACAGTCATCAGGTTTGTAGGCCAGACACTTCACCACCGCACTATATAACCTAATGCAAAAAGTAACAAACAACTAAAGGTGAAATGTCTAATTTAGGTACTGCAAGTCCCAGGGAAAACATTTCTATTGGTTCTTGGAGTTTAAAACATGCACATCTTTTAACGTTTTCAAAAACACTATTAGAAGAAAAAATCCTCTCTAGGTTTGTGTGTGTGTTGATTTTCTGAAAGGAAAATGCCATTCGCCCTGTGCAATTTGAGTGGTTATGCAAAGCCAATTTATTGAAATGTGCATATTTCACATTGACCTGCTAATTTCTGCCAACGTCACATTCCCTTGCATTTGTTGATGAGTCCCCCCACTTTATTTTTTAGGACTTGAAACCTGGATGGAAAGATCCAAACTCTGTTTCCATGACTACTCCCTTTTACAAACCATGTGTTCAATTCTCTACACTATCAATTTTGTGATTATGAAAGTTGTAAAAGCATGTCTAATCATAAGCTCAGAACAGTACTTGCCACTATCTTGGGTATGGCATGGTGTGCTTACTCTGCAGGCCAGTGTGTGATGGGTTATTTTGAGTATGGCTAACTAAACCTTGGATATGGACAAGGAGGTTTGCACATAGTGCCAGAGCATGTGGGGAAGTATATATTCGCACTCACATATATATTGGATTCACATACACAGCAGTTCTAAGCAGAACATCAACATAGATGCAGACCATTATCACACCCTGTGTAACCATACTAATCCCCCCAACTCGCACCCCTTTTTAGCATCGAAATACATTTTTTGTTATTTGTAATAATATTGGTGGTTCAAAACCATTTTACAAAACAAACACATTTTAGACAAATTCATTCAGACATTTGTGTGCCTAGGGGTCAGTACGATGTGACTTCATCAGTTGTGACACACCATATCTACAATACAAGTTTGACGTGTTTCATGGAAGTCAACAAGGAACAAAGAGAAGTACAGAGTCTAGTCTATGTTCCCACCTTTGAACATAGGAAACCATGTTGACCTAATCAAAACTTTTACCTAAGCTTTTTCAAAAGACATACAGTTATTATGGTACTTCAGACAGCAATATTCATGTGTCCTTTATGGATAAAATGGTCATCCAGTCACTCAAGACGTGTTCTTGTTGACACGTGTTTCAGCCACTATGCCTGATAAACTTTTCCAAATGCTCTTGGTCAGTTGTTTAATGGGCCCTCATCAGGGCGGCACTTTTATTTGATATTTGATATACTTTTAGTGCTCATCGTACCTTCCTGCCGCGAAACTGGTCCCCCGTAAACAAAAAATTGGGAACACAAGAAGTATACTGCCCTACAATGCTATTGCAAACATATCATGCATGCCAGACATCCCACACAGATTACACTTAAAAAAACCCGCACAAAAAGACATCCCAACTTCACTCAACTTCACTCAACCATGGAGACCATCCTAACACGAACTAACATTACCAGCAAAACACTCCGCAAACACATACATCACAGTTACTGAATTATAGCCCAAACTGTAATATCACCAAATGGGTTACCTAATTATCGAGAATGCTCCCTGCACTCTATTCAACCACAGTTCACCTACAATCACACATACCCAATTTGAAATTGCAATATGAAAAACTACTCATTGGGAATTTACTGCACTTAATGTCAAATTCCACCTAAAACACCCGCAGGGTCAGTCGCTCCTCAAAGCAACAAGTTGGTGGTAGATCTATTTCTTTAGTTGAGGCCTGCTTCTGGAACAGCCTCTCTGCCTCTCTGAAGCTTGAGGAGAACCATCTCTGGCCCCAGAAGAACCTCAAAACCTTCCATTTTGCTTCTGCCTTCTCTCTTCCTCTCCCCTGCTGATTTCCTGTCTGATACTGCACTGGTCACCTGGCTACCCTCGGATTTCGGGCCCAGGTCCCTGTTTACCCAGTTGCACACCAGCACTGCCTACCGGCAACCCTTGCACTTGGGTCTATATCTGTAACTCTACAGTCCCCCTACCTGCACTTTTGGACACCTGCTGTCTGCACTTACCCTTGTACTTGCCACCTGCTGGCCACACTTTTTGTTATTGTTTTGATCCCATGTAGAGCACTGTCACCTCCCTTTTGTTATTGTTTTGATCCCATGTAGAGTACTGTCACCTCCCTTTTCCCTTGGCACTTGTGTATAGGTGAGTTATAAATGTCATATCAAATGTTGAAACACAAAAATACGTTAAATGCTCCTACAGCACAAAAAAAAGACAGCACTGATCATTCTGATGGGAAAACAACAAGCAAATAATACAGCATATATATTAAGTGTCATTTATATATTAACAGAAAGACCATTTTCATTGCACCAATAAAAGAAAAAAATGTGTATGTACCAGAGAAAAGAACCGCCGGCCAAACCCGGTCCCCACACTTACATCAGTAAAAGTGGTACAAACACAGTCACTTGTGCTGCAAATAGCACCAGCAAGGTTCTCAATTACAAACACCAGCAGCATAATGAATAACAACATCTGCTAAAATGCTGAATTTGTTTTCCAGAGGTCGAACACCTTCAAATGACACACACCACTCAAATATACAAAATTAGCAAAACATTAACTACAGCCCATTCCTGCATGTATCCAGGGATAATGATATCTTTAAACACTGTTAGCAAACAAAAGGTCCCCTCCAGCAATTGCACAACCTCTTTTGATGCTAAAGGATTAGTCCCTGGAACATTACACCAACTACAATGAGACAATTAAAGCTACAGTCAAAATGTGAAAAACATGCACCTGTCTCAAGTAGTTTACTATCTCAGTGGCAATGTCAAACAGAGAAGTGTCTTAAATGTACAAGTGACAGCAATCAATGTATTGCTGGCTCTGCTACTTAATGTCCCATTGAAGTCCAGTTATCCAGCCAATTTTAGAATAGCTAACACGTACAATACATTCGGCCAGGAGCACTGCACCTGAAAAGAAAACATAAAAAAGCTAATGAATACCAAATGCATACAGTGAAATATACTGTTTAATTTAAAAAAAAAAAAAAACAAAATGAAAGGGTTATCATGATAGACTATGGCTCCTTAGTCCAACCATCTTGTAATGAAACATCTACGGAAAGCATATTTACTTTTATTAATGGTTCCGTTGTTATGGACAAATGGAACGGATCTGATGCCGCCTACTGCAATGATTGCGTTCTTTGGGAATTATTCTATATTTAACATTTATTTCTTTATTTTTTATTTTAGTTTAGTCATCTATAAAAGCGCGCCAAGGCCAAAAGCAATTCACTTTAATACAGGTGGATTCATACAGGCAAGAGATTCGGGGAGGCACTACATTCTATGAAACTAACCAAGGGAATTATTTTACTGAATTTTGAGAGATACATTCCCCGGCCTTTTCAGAGGTCTATTTATATGGAAATGTTTATTTAAATGCTAGTCTTTAAGCAAATTCCACGGTATTTTCACAGGGAGTCAATGAAGCTGCCTCTAATGCATGGTATATTGTTCCTACGTTATGCCAATTGTTGTCTTCTCCTAATGCATTTTAGTTAGTAATATTGTTTTCATGTCATTGTTCATTATGACTGATTGCTTAGTTTGGACAGTACTTCTAGGAGCCTTACTACTAGAGTCTTACTTTTTGGCCCTCATCAATTGACCAATGTTCTTTGTCACACCAACTGAGATATCTTTGTTCTGCTTTCTTGACTGTGTGGGGGTGTCTTTGCTCATACATTTTGCTACTTAATAAGAACATACTTGTATCATCTTGGGAGTAATTCTGTTAAATGTAATTACTGTTGGTATTGCCCTGGGAAACTGATCATGGATTCCGATGAGCTTTCTCTGGTGAAATATTATATCTGTGGCTATGCATTGGCTTAGAACCAAGGTACCAGGGACTAATGTAAGCCTTCGGCTTTGCTGTATCATTTTTTTGAATGCCAGTTAGAAGACTATTCATTTGGCTTTGAAAACAGGGTTTTCTCAGCCAGCTCGTATCTTTAACTGCTGGGGAATAGATATTTTCTCCCCTCTATCTAATGCAAATATATGGGTACTCTTCACCTCAGCTACCTTGATAGGGCTCATGCAGGTGTCTGCCTGGGGTTCTTTTCTTGGTTTATTAGAGTTTTGGAGTTTTGCATCTGTTGCCTGAGTGATAATCCACTCCAACTGTCTTCACAACATGTTTCTGAAAGACATTGAAGAGAGTAGGTTGAATGCCACAATTTTCAGTATCAGCATGTCAAGAGAGTTGGGCAAATGCACACTTCACTTCTTGACAAAACTACCTTGTAGATTGATCCTTGGCAAACATTAGGTTATTGACTGCTTTGCGGGCTTGCTGTAGATTTGTTTGTGTTGAAGCATATGTTTGAATAGACACTTTTTAAGAAGACCATTTGTAGTGATGTTGGTCTTTCAGTTCAGCAAAGAAACTGGAAAACTCTGGGAGAAAAGTCAATTGTATATACTCAATATACTTTTGCTAATTTTTCAATCCAAATGATTCAATCATCTGATTGTGATATTACAAATGTTCCCAAGCAGGGTATTTCATATTTACACGTTAGGGAGTCATACAACTTTGTATGGTCTTGAGATGATTAATTGGGTCTTCCACATAGGGGATCATTTATTCCATCTGTACACCGTTACTGGAGCCTTAAGGAAGCCAGCATTAACATATAACCCTAAAAGGTGTAAGTTGGCTCTGTCAGGAGTTAAGTACCTAGGGCTCTTTGCAGGTAATGGCAAGTCCAACCTCAACATGAAAAAGTCTGGGCAGTCCTTGAAGCTCCCGTACCCAAGACCAAGAAAGATCAGAGAGCCTTTTTGGGGTTGACATGCTACTATAGGCGGTTCATCCTAAATGTTTCTAGTAAGACAGTCCAATTGACTGATACATTGAAAAATGCTGAGTCTCAGAAGATTAATCAGGTTTCAGAAGATTACATCTTTTATGATCTTTTGAATGAAACATAATGCTGAATTTCCATCCCTAAGGTATCAGACTTCTATAAAGAATTAATTCATCAAACAGTTGACCCACTAACAGGATTTGGTGCAGTACTATCTCATGATCATAATGGTTTGAAACATCCAATATTGTGTAGTAGTCGGACGCTGTTCCCTAGAGAAAAAAATGATTCAGTTATCGAATTAGAAGTGTTAGTTATAAAGTGGGCATCTTCCATTGTAAATATTATCTACTGGGCTGAAAATTCAGATTAATTACAGACCATTCTCCATTAGTCTGGATCAGTCAGAGAAAATAATCAAACCCTAGTGTCATGCAATCGTTCTTGGAACCCCAGCCCTATTGCTTCTCAGTATAACATTGAAGAGTTTGAGAGCAAGGTAATGCTGACTACCTTTTGAGATTCCCCTGTGAAACTCCTGGGTCAACCACGCATTGGGGAAGGGTATGTGAGAATCCTGAAGCTTTTGTCACATGTACTCCCCAGGGATCTTCTATTCAGGTGGCCAGGGAAAGGCCATAACTTTTGTATCCCATCCCTGGGGTTGGACAAGCGAGGGAGGATCACCTGAGTGGAGGGTCCTTGGGAATTGGAGAGAGGAAACCTCAAGGAGAGACATGGTATCCCCCTTTTTCTAATAATGACCTACCATCCCCTTCCTTAGACTTTATGGGCTATTATCACTCTCATTCTATCATTACCAGTAATATTCCTTTACATACTTAGAAGAAAAAGAGACAACTAAGAGAAGTGCAGATTTCCTACTGCCGACACCACTCTGGTACTGTGACGAAGAAGAGGGGTCAGGCATGTCACAATAATTGGTTTAACCAAGGTCAGTAAATTGATAGTACCTTGTTTCACCTGCAGCCCATTATGAATGAATGACAGTATACAATGTGAATGTCAGAGAGGCAGGAGAAGAGTGACAGATGAAGGTGGTACTCGGTATCCTGAGACTTTTCCTCTTCAAACTAATACCATCCAACAGATTTGGAAACATCTAAAGCACTTCTTTTGCCAAGTGGGTTTTCCTAAGGAAATACTGTGTGTGTGATTTCAATCCGGCACACACCCAAGTCAAAGCTCAGCATGTAGTGCACAACTAAAATCCTTATTTATTTTTGTCTAAAAGTTCAATATTCTGAACAATATACCACTCATATCACAACCTTCTCCTGGAACCCCCCCATCCCCCAGTCACACTGAACCAGAAATCAGGCTGGTTTGCAAAGGTAAATATTTATTTATGTATTTAAGATTTGATCACGATATATTTTAATAGGTAAACAACAATCAAAAGCAAAACAAAGGCAGCACAGAAAACAATACTTTTGTGTTGGTTCAGATCAAATAGCACTGTGGTTAGCAGTTCCCCCTGAAACACCCCTCAACCCCCAATAAGCAATGTAAAAAGATGGGAGGAGAAAGCACGTATTCAGGAATGGCACAAATCAAACAGAATATCAGTCACACTTTCCCCCCAGCAAACACAAGAGAAAAACGGAATTGACTTTTCAGCTGTCAGACTGGCTTTCAAGATTGTCCTTAGAATAGACTGGGCAAAAACACCAAATATGGTCAAAAATACTAAAATGGTTATAAATTCCTATGGGAGCCGCTTTGAACAGTTGCACACACGTACAAGCAATGATGTGGTCAGCAGAAAACAATTGAAATCTTAAGGTCCAAGTCGGAAGCAGTTAAAAGCTATTTCACACGTGTAACCCTTTCAGATTTTTAAAACCGCTGCAAACCTTTCATTGTGCAATATTCACGATAACGGAAGAATCACACTGATTTGCAGTGCGGTTTTGGGTTCAATGGATAGCTATGGATGTTGGGTATAAGTAGGAGTTGATTTTTTTTTCATTTCTATCACAAAAACTGAGAGAGTCACAGAGGTTTTAGTAAAGGTCGTTTTTGTAAAATAGGCACAAGAATTGAAAACAGAAATGCACTTTTAAAAATGACAATTGGGTTGGCTTACTAGAGGATGACTATGACGAAGTGAATACCACACAGGGATATTACAGTCACTGGATGAGGGTGACCCACCTGATAAGGAAACTCGACTTCTTCAGATGAGAGAAGGGTCAGCGCAAAGATAGTTCTAACAATAAAGGTTCTGAATGAAAGATAGGATGGGTCTGAGATGGGGATAAGACTATGCAAAGTACATATGCTATGGGCCACAGTTCTTCCTATTCATACTCACCAGATAAGTTTTTAAATGAGACCGTCAGTTCTGGTCATGGATTGGGTCTGGTCAAGGAAAGCCAGCACATCAGGCACGGGACTGGATCCTCTAGACACAGGATCTGCTCTCCTAGTCTGTGAGTATTTGGATCAGCTAGATGGCGAGTTCTTCAGGCAAGCCTAATGGTGGCAAGTCTGAGAATTTCTGGATACTGGTTCAAAAGATCTTCTCACGCCACACAGCACTTTACTGAGTGGAGAGAATACATTTGTGGATTTGGGGCCTTGCTTAAATTAATAGCCTCTATTGCTGGAAAGAGATTTGGCATCTGGATCTGGAAGAATATTTAAAGCTGGATGTAGAAAGCTGGATCAGAGTACTTCGCCGGAATCAGGAAAGTGGCTGGATCTGTCAGTCCCTATGTGTTGTCAGCTGTCTCTATTTATGCTATAGAATGACATCACCAAGGGGGTGTGTGCCGGCTTAGCTAAGCTTGCCCCTGTGAGCTGGGATTGGACCAAACTTCATCTCCGCCTTGCAATTTGAGTGATTGGATCAAGGCTGGGTGATGTCACGTTTTATGATTTGCTTTACAGTCCTCAGAAACCTCCCTTTAGCCACTGGTCTTCAAATCTCATTTTATATTAAATGTACATTTCTACATCGTTCACCTTTATACAAATCACACAAAAAGATGCCGTATTTTACATAGCAGCTATTCCTCAAAACCCTGCAGTGGTGGGATCTTGTCTCCACTTTCTGCAGAATTTTGCCCTTTTCGCTATGAACACAATTTCCAATTTTTCTGCAAATTTCCACAAGTGTGCGTGTTTAACATAGGGATATGCGGTAGTAATACATTTTGCATAAAACCACATATCCTGCCATTCATGCCCATGACATGTCACACATTTCTACCACCTCTTCACACGTGCAGCCAGAAATTAAATTACCAACTCTGTTCTTTTTATATTTTACACCATTTTGAATGACAAGTTATGAGTCGTTTAAGAAAGTGTTCTTTGTTCAGGTTTAGCAACAGATGATCCCTTGGCTCCGCCTCTTTTTGTCTCCCTGCAGTCCAGGGCATCCCGCTCCTTGCTTGTTCCTTCCAGAAGCCATTTACGACCACTTTCACACTTCCAATTTCCTGGGCTGCAGCTTTGTCATTGTTCCTTTGCTTTCTGTAGACAAGATTCTGTTCTAACCTGCAATTAACACTCCCGAGTGAGTTTCTGCTGAGGGGAAGGCCCTCCTTCTGGGAGAAAAACCTGCTTTTCCAGTTCGTTGCTGCTTCAGCCAAGCTAATTAACGTTTAAACCTAGCAAAAACCACATTTGTTGAATCACATACGAATACATTTCTCGCTTTGCCTTAAAATCTGTGGAATCAAAAACACAACTATAATCTGTATTCCTTTTTGGCAACAATCCTGTTTATGTTTGCTAATTCAGCAGACTTTTTAGTTTTAGGTCATTTTAAAGCTTCCTCAGTACTCCTCTGATAGCTGTCATTCAGGCAGTCCTGGGTATTGCACCCAGCTTTTTGCATAGAAGCTTTCCGTTTTCAGACTTTGTATGTTTCACAATGTTTCATTTGATACATGGATTTTAGCCCCAGGCAAGATTGTGAATGTTGAAAAGTAGTTTGTTATGGGCATTTTGGAGTTTTTGGCAACAAAGCAAACCATTTTTGGGTTTAATTTGCAAAGTGCTGCTTCTCTCTCTGCACTCTGTTTGCTGGTTATGGAGCCCAATGGCACATTTCTGCAGGATGTGCTCTATTCCACTGCACATGCACCATGGGTGGCTGGTTGTGCATCCCT
Source organism: Ambystoma mexicanum (assembly GCF_040938575.1). Taxonomy (NCBI): domain Eukaryota; kingdom Metazoa; phylum Chordata; class Amphibia; order Caudata; family Ambystomatidae; genus Ambystoma; species Ambystoma mexicanum. Next base: position 458,353,659 of record NC_090938.1, on the reverse strand, counting down.
TTTTTGTGTGCTGAAGCACATGGTTTTTGTAGGTTTTTGTAGGTTTTTGGACTGCACAAGGGTTTTGCAGCCATTGTTGCTGTTTCTTTCCCCATAACTGGCAGGGTGATGCTGCATAGCCTAGCAGAGTGGGTCAATACATCCCACAACTAACAGATCAAGGCTCTAACTTTATAAGCTAACTTATGGGGGCAGTTAAGGAGTTGTTACACATCACCCCACTGTGAAACTCTGTGAATCATCCTCAGATGGATGGTCTTGTGGAAAGGTTTAATAAAACTCTGAAAACCATATTGAGGAAGTTGGTAGATCAGGGTGGGGAAAACTGTGACCAAATGGAAACTGACTGTTGAGCCTGTAGAAGTACATTTTGCAAATATCAAATACTGCATTTCATGAAAGGAGCTGCTGAGCATGTACAGGTACAATTTGCTTCTATTAAATATTTAATTGTTTGAAGGACATTATTCGAGCTCACACAATGTAATGTTATAAATCTTGAATATTGAATAACAGGAAAGCATGGTTAGAGTGAAACTAAGTGAATGCTGTAATGCTGTAAATATTAATTGACAAGAAAGTTGCTATTTGAATAAAATTACAAGGTGTTAACAACTATAAGAACAGTCTGGGGAAATCATGTGTCCCATGGTTAGAAAACTCTTTGAAAGACATGAAAATCCAACAAAGAAATGAAAGCCTTGCCTTGTGAGCTTGCATCAGCTTTGGGAAACATATGGTTGTGTTACTTGTGATGGTTGGACCATGTGGTCTGACAACTGCTCCCAGACCAGAACATTTCCAACATCAAAGACTCAAAGCATGTGTGGCTGCTGGTTGTGTGACCTGTGGGTTCTATGTGATATCACTGCATTGAAAACAATCACACAGAAACACAGACACACACACACACACACACACACACACACACACACTCTCACCTGACAGCCTGTCAACCCCTGTGTGCACTTGTGTACGTCAGGGGCTGACAGATCAATTTAGAATGACTGTTCTGCGCGCACACAGAGCATTCATTCTAAATCAATCGTTTTCTATTTCAGTCCAGTGAAAACTATGTTTACGCTTAGCACCGACCTATGTTGGTTGGACCGTGTGGTCTGACAACTGTGCCTAGAAAACCCCCCACAAAAGGTGGAAAAGCAGCAAACACATTTATCATTGGTGAAGTTAACCATCAGAAGCGTCACGTAGATCCCATGAGCTTTTTGTGAACTGATAAGTGGAAGAAACAAGTGGACTATTGACAGTAAATCTTATGGAATGGAACCCTGAGAACACAACTTGGATAATATTAATCTTGGGGAAAGGAATACCAAGATCACAGTGTTGTGTGAACTGTTACCTTTGGAACTTGGGAAAGGGAAACACAAGACCAGCAAGTGATGTGAACTGTGACAGAAAACTTTAGAAGAACTTAAATTGAAAATAATTTAAAATTTACTTTGGAACCCTTATATTTGGTTGAGAACATTTCCCCATTAATTTTGCTGTAGTTGTGAGAACAAGCATAGGTTTTGGCAAAGACAGACTTTTGGTTTCGATTTACAGACACAGACTTTCCTTAGATTTCTTTAGGCAGGGAAATCCCGCCATAGCCTAGGGTTAGTTAGGCATTATACCACCCTGATTATTAATAAAGCTTTGTTTGAATATATCTCTGTTGTCTGTGTCATCTCTCTCGATACCATGCAAGTCTCACAATAGTGAGAGCCGGAGCATTTCTCTGAACTTGGCAGATAACACCCCACCCCCTGCAAGGTTCCCACCTCCACTCACAGATGCAGTCACAATTGGCTTGCTCCCTCAGGCTTCCTTTTGGTGGTGCTGCTAGTCCTTCAGGGAATTCATTGTCTGACCCTGTAATGGCAGCCAATTCGCCCCCGCGACACCTTTCCGTGTCCAATTGAAGGGAGATCTGTGATGGCAGAACTAGCCCCAGAATAACGATGGGGAGACCCACTCATGGGTCCTGCCATTGCCTTCACTCTTCCAGTCTTGCATCCAGTCCCAACACATCTAATGGCATCAGACCCTCCAGTGGAGCTCTCGAGGTTACATCTAACCTCCACAGGTGCCATCCTGAGTTTGACACTACTTATTGTTGGGAGAGAAATGCCCTCAACCTTTTTTAGAGACCCAGGGAAAATATATTTAACAGAGGGTATTTTACACTAATATTTTTAGAAATTATATTCAATCTCATAGACAGGAATGGATCTCTGGGGTATCACAAGTACTGTCTTTGGTTTGTGATGTGCATTGGATGAAAATGAGATGGTACTAGGCATCACCATTTTCCGATTCTCCATTTTTTGATTTTTCTCATCCACCTTAGATACAAATAGGAAAGTGCTCCTTGCTAAGGTCCCCTTCTGGCCTGGTTAGAAAACCTTCCTTGGGACCAGTTCTCACTCCCTTCTGCAAAGTTTGGTGCAAGTACCTTCAGTGAAAATAGTTGTATTTCAGAAAGCAGTGAGAACAAAATCATATACCTACCTGCCCTTTTTTGTCTCTCTGGAAACATTCCTTTTTATATTAAAGTAAACCCCACTATACAGCATCATTTGACATAACAGTTTGGATTGGACAGGCCCTGTGATTCGTTCCCTTCATTTTCTCACAACTACCAAGTCCTTCCATCTTGCTTCTATTAGTCCATTGAATTTGATGTGTCATAAGGGGAAGTGTCAGCTATGGAGTGAAAGCTAATTTAGATCTGAAATATTGAATTAGATGAATACATCTTTACAATGACACGTGATATTGGTGAAAATAACTTTGACATTATTGACTTCTGCACTGCAGGAGTACAAGGATGCGTATAGGGGAATCTGAGCAGCAATTAATAAATAAACCTAAAAATCAGGGCGTTCACACCCTTGCCAGATATAAAATTCATCACATGCCCTATCATGCTGCGGTCTAGGATTAGGTAGCATGCCCATTTTAACTCTCTGTAGACATATGTCCCAATGCTCGAGCTCTGAACTCTTCTCAATAATGGTCTAGTCTTTCTCTAATCCGATCAGCCACCAGTGAAGGCTGGAAATTGTCTGAGCAGCAACATTTAGGCTCATTCAAACAAGAAACCAGTTGAAAAACCCAAACCGATCAATGCGCTAGGATTTTTAAATAGTATCTAACAGTGTTGCATGGGATTAAATCATGGTATGGAGTGCCTTCCTAGCATTCCACATACATAGAATCAATCTGAAATAAATCTAGTCTCTAATGCACCACTTGAAGGTACAAATCACACAAATACAATCTTATTGAAACCAATTTAATTTGGTGAACAGAATTGGCAAGTTAAGCCAAGAAATCAGGTGAACTGTAAGAGCCCACACGTGTTTCAAAAATATGATTCTCTTCCTAGGGGCTCACGTTATCAAAATGCTAAAATGCTTTTTTTTTTGTTGAACATTTCCCAAACAATCACAATAAAAGTTTTGAACATAAATTCAATTGTGTGATGTTAGTATTGTGATGCAATTATCCATCCACAATCTCAAGATAAGCATCACCCAATCGTATCCTGAAAGGTTAACAATCTGTATTGTAGTGAATGTTCCTCATGTGAAAATGCAGCTGCTGGGAAGTGGGACCTGGGCAGATGCTGTTCACATGAGTCTGTGAAGTCGAGCATTTGATCGGCCCTTTACTGTGATGGAGATGCCATGTGTATCCAATATTTGTGGTCAGACTGATTCCAAAACTATATGTTGGGTCATTGATAAAGATTGTGCTCTACTGCCTGATAACGTAGGGCCATTGATTGAGCGGTCTGGGTATTCCCTGTTCATTTAGGCTCAGCTGCACTGAGTTTGCTCTAATTCCAGGGTTACAGATGGCTGCCTTATTTCCTCGCCCATAGTCTGGTAGTTCTAGAACTGGGTCCCTGCTCAAGACAGATTGCCAGTGATGGAAAGTGGTTTGGCAGGCAGATGCCTGCTGAGAAATCGGTGGTGTCTGCACGGTGACAGAGATGACATGGAGTCCCCTCCTAGTAGCACATATTGGTTCTTCCCACTTGAGATAATTTACCTATCCTCTCAGAAGTCCACCCAACCAGAGGTAGTGGTTTGAATGAGTCTGGAGTGAGCCCCCTGTCCTGTCAGTACCTCAGTAGGACTGTACTGAGGGCACAGTTTCCATCTCTGAATTCACACTGGGATTACAGAAATGACCGGACAAGCTGTCAAATGCCCCATTCCCATCTAAGTGGCCAGCAGGTTTGTCCAGTACCAAGTCTGGTAGGAATCTCCTGGTACCTTGGTGAACAACCAACTCCTGGCCATGCCCTGACCTGGAATTCTTTGGCTCCTTGTCTTTGAACTGGCTAGGGATTGGACCTTGCACCAGCAGTTGGTTTTGGAATAGGCCAGGGTTTTTGCTCTTCGCCTGTTCCCCTTTAAGGAGTGGTTCAGGACCTCAGCCCTGTACCCGCTCTTCTCTCTCCCTCAACAGACATGCCAGAGTGGGACAGTCCCTCTGTTCCTGGCAAAAGTCAAGCGGACCTGGGCCGCCAGCTGAATACAATTCTCTAGCTCTAGCAGGCCCTTCAGGTCTAAAATATTCCTGTCCGCCATCTTAGGTATTGCCTTTGTTCCATAGACAACCTTTAGCTCACTGAATCCGGTGCTAACTCCATAGTCACCTCAGTGACCACTGTGTCCACTCTCCCAAGAGTAAGATCCTCAGGGGGACATCAGGCCTGGACTGGAACTACCCATGACATCATCACATACACTCTTTGGTTGAGAAAACCTCAGGACTTCAGTCTTCAAGTGCTTCCTCTTGCGCTCCTCTTCAAGTTTGCACTCTAAGTAGTGCCTCATCTATGTCTTGGTCAGAGAGGTCATTTCCTAAGAAACCCCTTACTGGAATGGAGTTCTTGACTGCAACACTGTGCACAGAGGCGGTAGACCTCCAACTAAGCTCTATCATTGCCAAGGAACAGTAAGTCAGACCATCAAACCCTTTTACCAGTTGGTCTGGTCCTGGAATATACTGTCCTAATTTCACCCATTGTCCCCAGACAGCTGAGATACTTTCAGCAGTAGCACACAAGTGGAGATGCTTTCCCATTTATGGACACACTGTCCAAAAATATCTGAGTACTGGTGGGAACTGGAGCCTCCTCAAAGGACATGGAACCCTTCCCGCTCAGAAAGAGTGAACTTTCAGCCTCTCCATGGGTTAGTGGGATTTCATCTGATAAGAATTTAACATTAACTATAGCCTCTGCTTCCAGGAGTCCAACAGTTACCAATGCTTGCTTGGGTCTCCCCTTGCAAGCCAGATCTCCCTTTATATGTTTCATATCCCCACATAGAAAACAACCTCTTCTTTTGAGGGTGTTGGCACCCTAACTGTTGGAGGGGCCCTCACCCTTCTTTTCTGTGGAGGCTGACCAGGCACGGAACTGGGATTTACCTTCTTTTTTTGGGGGGCATTTCTTTGAGGAAGGGTCATAACCTCTGCCCTTTTCCTCCTTGTGTTTGTAACATGTTCCTTGTCATCTTACTTAGATGTATTAGCCTGAGCCCTTTGTGGACTTGAATATTCACATACCTATCAACATTGAGGGCAAGCACCCTAAGGTCTCTGATATGCCTGCCTTCTAAATGCTTGTGTAACTCCATCTCACATTGTTCAAGGCTTATCTTACATGCTATTAAAGCAAAACATGACCTCAAATATGTTAACTTTGTTACTTGCTTGCCATACGTTCAGATATTGTAGAAAATATTACTTGGCAGTGAAAAACATGTTTATTGTACAATTATCTTTGCCACAGAAATTTGCAGGAATGCAAAAAGTTAACAGTTTTAATGTAATTTTGTGAGTTTTAATTTAAGACATTGTAGCCTTCACTGCCACCTTGGGAACAGAAATGTCAGAGAATTGGGTATTCCACGGAAAGTGTACTCGATGCCAATGTGAAAAAGCAATACTCATATGCCTAACAATAATCCATACACCTGTATAAAGTTATAGCATCTTCGGCTGAATATTTCACAGTAAAAAATTCTAAAAATGATGAGAAGGGCAAGATAATGTCTTACAACCTGTAGAGTTGGACTGGTATGCTCTGCAGAACATATGTAACCTATTTATGTAATTGGTTAAGAGGCCCCAACTTTACAAATGGACCATTTATGGCAAAACTGGATTTTAGCTAAAGTAACCGTGGCAGGATCTAGACATTGTAAAATTCACATCATAAATCTGACATCATGACCTTGAAACCCAACCAGCTGAGAGGTAGGCAGTCACTATCACCCCTGACCAATCCAATTGTTTAGAGGCGTGCTTAGCTAAGCCTGCCCTACCAAATAATTCTATGATGTCACCATGCTCTATAAAAAGGGTGGCTGACAGATCGCTGAACAGACACTCTCTCCTGAATTTCCTGTGCCTGTGTTCCTGATCTTCTACATTAATCTTGCCAGATTTCAGATCCCACTGCAAAGCCAAAGCATAGCTGATTCCAGATTTCACTGTAAAGCTAAAGCATAGCTGATCCCAGATCCCACTGCAAGGCCATAGCATTGCTAACCATGCCAACAAGTCCTCAATCCAGAAATCCCACTAACAATCCCAATAACCAAAGGGAAAAGCTGTGGTATTGTGTTGGGAAGCATCCTGAGGCCAGCTTTACCTTTTGCCCACTAACTGCATGCCCGCTGCAACCCTGCCATCCTGCTGTCCTGAATATCCAGTGACCAGATGGGCCAGCTGCTGTTCTGCTAGGAGAGTCTTCCGCTACCTGGTGACCCGATCCCTGGAGTCCAGGACCTGGTTGACTGTTCCTAATCCCAAATTTAAGAGTGGACTGTGAGTATTCCCCATCCCATAATAAATAGTATACCCTATCTTGACTATTGCATTTGTTTCACTCTCTAAGCAACCATATCCATACCCTAATAACTTGTATAGACTGTTCCAATTTTCTGTGCACCTTGTCCTGTTTTTTTGTTTGCTATTGTTAGCGCAATTCTTTCATTCACCTCATCTTGTAACTCATTAGTAATATTTGGAGTAATTTAAATTAATTCCCACACAGATCAGAACCCGGCGGGAAAAGGTTGATGTCGCAAATCAATTTTTGAACGTACCATGGCTTTCTTTTAACAATATAGTCTAAATCATTTAGTTTAAGTAAAATTTGCCTTTCATTTTAAAACCGATTTTCTCTTTTGAACTGCTCTATTTTCCTAAAAACAAACCTCATTCTACCTTCCAATCCCTCTCAATTCACCAGCTATAGCTCTCCGTTCACTTCTGTATCGTCCCTCTGCTGTGCATCTCTCACCCCGCCAAAAAAACACATTGCGATTCTGTGTTTTTCACCCGTTTTTTGAAAAAAAAAACGTTTTGGCATTTAAAACTGCAAACTAGAAAGAAATGCAACTTTTCCAATTTTAACTTGCTTTGTGAACTGTATGCTTTTGTGATACTTTGCCCGATGGTTGTTAGTAGGGCTGTACCAAATAGCAGATTTAGTATTCGGCCAAATGCCGAATAGTTTGTCAACTATTTGGCCGAAGCTGAATATGAAGCCGAATAGTTGCTTTATTTAATAAATCGTGTTCTAAAATTCAAAAAACACTTTTATTAAAACAAGTAATAAAGCACAATTTTAAATGCATACTATACTTGTATTTCTCTTGAGTGTAATTAATGTAGCATCTTCATTTAAAGTATAAAATCCAGAAATAAAGAAGATTTAACCAAAATGAAGGGGCCAAATGTACAGACGATTGTTGCATATTCAGTGCCAGTTAAAGTAGGAGGCTTCACAAATGCAAAAGACCCCTTCTTTTCAAGGTAAAAGCCCAATCAACACCAACCACGGCCTCATGCAGGGGTGTGTGATGGCCTCAATTCTCTACATTCGTTATGGGGCTGACATGGACAAAGCACTCAAAAACTGTCACAACTTCCCTCCTAAATTAGTTACGGAGACTGTATTGTGGCTTTCTCACGGTGATGATACCGTGATTTTAAGCCATACTCAATTGGATTGTAGAGATCCGTTGATGCCATATATACTTTTGCGATTGTGAACAATTTCAAAATCTATTTCTTTTTTAAAAAAACGCATGATTAAAGGTAGGAAAAGAGGCTGAAAAATCGGTTACGACTGGGTAATGAATGGAGTGGTGCACTCTTAGGTGTACTTGGGCATACCTATAAAGCACCATCTTGTGAGAACCTTTTTATGGAGATTTACTTTCTACCAAAACATTGAAGAAATGGTTGGTTATTAAAGACTTTTTAGCCAGAAAGTTTGGCCACTGAATAGAGGGTTACTTAGATGTCTATCAGTCTACTGTGATAAATGGCATATTATATGGCTTAGTGGTACTCTCTGAGAAATATGCTCACTGGCTGGAGAAGATTGAGGGAAAGTTATGGCAGATGACATTGAGACTCCCCAGGGCACTTTCAGTGGAATCATTAGGATGGGAACAGAGAGTATTCTCACCATTGACGTTATGTAAAGTCCAACACTGTAAATGATATTTTAAGGTAGTCTTAATTGAGGAAAGTGGGGACTCTCTTTTAGGCTTGATAATGGCTAGCTGTCACATGAATATTACTTACCAAGTATACTTAGAATTGCAAAACACAACCATGGAACTACTTGAGGCAGTTAATCTTGAGCCACCTACAGAGGCGAGTATGGTGGATTTCTTCACAAAATAAAAATGAAAGCTGCGGATTGGGGCAGGTGTAATAATCTGATGATATTTTCTCTTAAAAATAGATATGATGAATAAATTAGTCAAAGCTTCATTCCAGATCAACCATGCAGTTATCTGTTGAAATACCGTAGTGCTGACCTTCGACAGTATATTACGTATCTACGCCGCAGTGTTCTTCCCACTTTTGAGTACACTGGGGATTGGCTAGGCATCCCATATGAAGAACAAACATGACACGTATGTAAGAACTGTGCAGAAACAGCCAGACATATTCTAACAGATTGTTCTCATTGATATGTTCAATATCCAAAAGCCCGGTCAAGTGGCACAGCGAGTAGAGCGCATCAGATCCTGCTAACGCAGGTTCGAATCCCGGCAAGGCCAAACTCAGCCTTTCATCCTTCCGAGGTCGATAAATGAGCACCACACACCGTGGGTAATAATAAGCAGCGCTCAGTTACCTGAGGGTTCATATCTCTATATAAATGCGAAATTATAATTAATATTATTATTTATATACGAGATTTGTCCACTTGTTATCAGGAATTGTAACTGATCGATGTTGGGCTTGTTATATCCGGCGGAGTCATTGGTTATTACGGGAGCTTCCTTTCATTTTTGGAAAGTTGATGTGGTTCTCCTAAGTAGGAAGAATTGATCTTGATGAAAAGAAATATTTTATTTGAAATATTGATCATTCAGGTCATTAAATCAAGGGATTTTAATAATATTGTATATAACTGTGATAATTAATGATGATGTTTTGATCCGGCACAAACCTATGCTTAGTATTTTAGATATTTGAGATATGACTTATGTGTATGTACTTTGTTATGAGTAAATATGTGTAAATATATTGGTCTGTAACATTGTAAAGGTTTTTTTTATCACTATTGCACTAATAAAAACACATTTGAAAAAATTGAGCTTTATGCCGGGTCATGATTTAATGCAGCCTTTTAGCTAGAAACGGAAGATACTATGTAAAGATCTTTCTCACCCTTTTTTCTATATGTGGTGACTTGTTGACTGATCTGTAGAACACCTTAAGTACTTATTGACAAATGTTAATGAATGAAAGAGAGGGAAGTTTCAATAAATCAGTGCTCAGAGGGGAGTCACAAGCAAAACCAATATCAGAAGAGAAAAAAAAGTGATTGCTGGCTTTGAATCTGTTGTTTTTGGGGTGCTCTGTGAGCATAGGTGGTGCTAGAGCCTTTCAACTATTTTGAGTGGCATGGGCCCAAAGCCACATGGGGAAGGGCTGCAACAGAAGCACGCTTTTAGCTGCCCACACAAACAGCTTCTTTAAATCAGAGTATTAATTGTGCTCTTTCCAACTCCCATTATAAATTTCCTTTGCCTGCACCTTCAGTTTGTAACATTCCTCTGCACAGGAGGCCGTCCCCAGTAGACGAGGCACAAATGCACGTTTGTTTAAAGAGTGCATCTGGAAGTCATCCTTTACTCAACAGCCCAAACTTAAGAAATGAAACTGTCCAAAGCTGCACATCTGTCCCATGCTTTGTGCACATTTCACTGTCAGGGTGACTATTCTGACAGAGGAAATGAGCACCATAGCAAGTGTGCATTGCATGCTCAGAAGGAATGAACATTTGAATTACTAGCACAGACATGTTTGATAAATTGGTGGTCATTCTTAGGTTCCCAAAGGCTATGGGCCTCATTACGGCTTTGGCGGTAGCCATGCCCTTAATAAGGGCATGGCTGCCACCAATACCGGGTCCGGGTTCCCTGAATGGGAAATTACCGGGCCATTCCGATTTTCGGATCTTCCCCATTCCCATTTGAGCCCCCATAGGGCTCAATGGGAATGGTTGCAGGGGGCCAACAGGCCGATTACGACCGGCCCATTGTTAGCTCTCTGGTCCCCTCGCGGGACCCGGTAAGGAAGGACGTCTGGTAAAACCAGACATCCACATCATTCCGCGAGGGAACCTCCTAATGTGGTGGAATGGGTTTAACGGGTCCGCCACGATTAGGGGCACCCATTAACCCATTCCGCTAGGGTCGTAATGAGGCCCAATGTGTTTGTATGCAAAGCAGTCAGCATCCTGCCATCAGGGCATGCACATCATTAGCTCCACCCCCCCCAGTCTGCCTACACCACTGACTATCCAGCCCCAGACCTGCCCACACCACTGACAATCCCCTTAATTGCACGTCCTTGAGTGGGAGATTCCCCAGTAAATGTCCATTTCCAGCACTGACTCTACCTATCACAGCAGCCAGCCAGTACTGTTATCCCCTTGTTGCCTTTGTTCTCCGGTTTTGTGTGCTATCAGTCATCAAGGTGCTAAATGACTTTTCAGTGCACTTTTAGTGTTTCAGCTCCACCAGGCTACCTGCCCCAGCCTAATATGTCCCTGTTAACCCTGTGCTGCTTTCTTCTGTTTGCATTATAATATAATTTCCCAACGGTTGCCACCAGGCTACTTTTCCCAGCTGTAGTCAGGGGGGCTCAGACATCATGTTGAAAAGGGGCCACCACCAGCCCTCACACACATGCATCCGGCCTGATCTGTGTGAGTTTATTTTATTTTTTTATTTATTTTATTGAGCATTTGTTAGGCGCCTATACACCAGAATTGTGGTTCAACGCAGAGTTGTGCTTCATGGTGTGATGTGGCGTGAGGTGACGTGGGAGACATGTGATGTGCGTGCATCGTGTATACACTATGGTATGCATACCCTAAGGGGTAGGTGCTGTGTGACTGTGTTGTGTGTTATGTATAAGGTGCATTTGGAGTGTCTGTGTGTGTGCTGTGGAGTGAGCGATTTGACCCATGCAGTTTGTTTGTTGGGTTATGCGTGCCGTGGTGTGTTTTGCATGCGCTGTACACCTGACATCATTTGTATATAGTGTCAGTGTGGTATGTACCATGTGTGTGGGTTTCGTCTTTGTGGGATGGATGACCCTGCTGTGTGGTGTGGCATGTGTCGCGTGTGTCCCGTGGAGCGTGCACTTGGATGCGACAGGATGCAGCCTACCTTCGCGGCCCACACCACTCACAGCGTCGCCAGCACCCTGATGTTGGACTTAAAGGAAACATAGGCAGATCTGTTGGCAGGGCTGTCAGGCTGCTGGAGTGGGGGATGAAGTGAAGTTCACCGCAGGCGTCGTGCCTCTCGTCTGGGCTGTTTGCTGTAGCTGCTGCAGTCTGTGTGCTGCCAGAGCCTGTCTGCCGCCGCCACCGCCTCTCGCAATCCTGTTCATGCTCGGATGGATGAATGAAGCAGGGGCAGGAGGGGAGGGGGGCGACTGGCCGGAGCATCCCCCACCCCCGTGTCTGAGGAGGAGAGCACCTGCAGCCCTCCATCCTCACAGAGCGCATCCCGAGCTGCGTCCTGCGTTGCATTTTTTTTGTTGTTGCACAGAGCTCTTGACTGGGAGAGCGCTGCCTCTAGTGCCACGGGAGTGCGCTGCGTACATCTTGCACGAGCATTTGGAGATGTGTGCGTTCGCAGACAGACGGAGCGCTTTCGTCCGGTGGAGTGCGGGCTGTGCCAGCACCAGGCGGGTGTCTAGCAGCGGGAAGGGTGTGTGACTGCAGCAGAGAATAGAGAGAGCTCTTTGCGTAGCCGAGGCTGGTGCGGGGAAGCAGCTGCGCCGAGAGAAAACAGAGGCGCTGGGGGACTACATCAACCGGGCACCGTTCCCCACTAACTGCCGGGGGAGCAGAAAGGCAGCCGGCGGGAACCTTGCCTTCGTTCCGGCAGTTTAGTATTTTTTCTCGGTGTTTGCCTCTGCCGGTGTATGTACTGCTACTTCGGAGTTTTTTTTTTCTTCTTTTTTTGCGAGGAGCGCCTCCCGAGAGTCTGCAGTGGGAGAGGACTAGTGATTGAGGGAGAGGAGGAGAGGTCCGCCCGGTGAAATGCGTGCAAATCGGGCTTCTTTTGACATTCTCGCATAGGGCCGGGTGAGCATAGCACCCAAGGAAGACATTAGGGCCCACTGGCGGCCGTCCCAAGTAGCTAGGGAGCCCCTCTCACGGAAGCCCATCCACGGAGAAGAGCCGCTTGGGTGAGTCTGGTGGGGGATGCGCTCCTCTCGAGACTTCACGTGAAGGCAGAGCCCCTCACCCTCACGAAATCCGTGCAAAGAGAAGCCAATCGCGAGGGAGTCACTCTCACCCTGAGGGAGTATGCGGGGAGAGGAGCTGCTACCGAGAGATGCAGTGGAGGGAGCAGAGCACATCCTAAGGGAGACGGGAGGATACAAAACTCCCTGAGGCAGTGGCAGGGGAGGGTTGGACGAACATCCGAGGAGTGTCTACAGAGGACGAGACCTTGCAGAGTGATTTTGGCGCGGAAGAAACCCCCCACCTTAGGTAGTTGCTGAAGGGAGCACCAGGGAGTCTGTGGTGGCAGTGCATGTCCCCTGAGGGAGTTTGTGTAAGCATCAAGTCATGCACTAGGAAGTATGTGGAGGAAGCAGAGCACCGAATGAGGGTGTTTGTGGCGGGATCACTCTCAAAATCTGCGGTGGCATTTGGAGGGAGCAGTAACATATGACAGCAGACCCTTTCCACTGGAGTGGTATGTGCCAACGGGCACTATGGGGTTGTCTGCAGAGGTTGGATTTATTGTGGTTGAGTGAAAGGATTTTGTTTTTCTTTTTAAATTATACCGTGGCCTACTGTGAAGAGGTGGCAGTGGTAACAATTCCCCAGCTTGCCGTGCTTTTAGCCGGACTGAATGAGGGGGCAGCGGACCAGAGTTGGATTGCTGATGCCCACACAGCCATGCTGTTGCCCTACTGCCTGCACTGAGAGCTATGGTCAGCGAGGAGGAGGCAGAGAAAAGCGGCAGAAGCCGGGCGGACAGTGCTGGCTCCCACAGGCGAGCCGAGTGGGCAGGTGGGGCATTGGGAGGGGCCAGCACCAGCCTACCACGGAAAACTACAGTTGGCGTAGGCACTGCACAGCGCGGGAAAAGTGGACGACAAGCACCAAACACACTCTCGCGCAGTGCACGCTCTCCATGTGGCCGTGCACACAGTTCATCAACAGTTCGACGTCGCACACCAACACCTTCCAGCCACGTGCCTCCCGCCACTTCCCGACGCAAGCCTCCCGCACTTTCCCGCCAAACAAAACTGCATGGTCTGAAGCACTTCTCGTCAGCGAGACGTTCTTTCCAGCGGCGTGCCTTCTGGTTCTTGGCCTTCTGCACCTCACTGGGATTTTTGCTGTCCTGGTCCTCAAACCGTTTGTTGTACTGGCTCTCTTTCCCCTCACACACCAAAGTGCACCTGGAATGGAGCAAAGAACTGGCGTTCCCCGCAGTTACCCTGTGCAACAACAACCCAGTGCGATTTCCACGTCTCAGCAAAAGCGACTTATACTATGCCGGACATTGGCTGGGGTTGCTGCTTGCCAACCGGACTGCCCGGCCGCTGGTTCTCGAGCTGCTGCAGGGCGAGGAACGCTACAGCTGGTTCCGCAAGCTGGCTGACTTCAGGCTATTTTTGCCACCCCGGCACTTCGATGGCATCAGTGACGAGTTCATGGACCGACTGGGCCACCAACTGGACGACATGCTGCTCTCCTGCAAGTACCGAGGCGAGGCCTGCGGTGCCCACAACTTCTCCTCAGTGAGTGGCTTGCTTTAAATTGTTGCTCTACACTTCCCTGATTGTGCTGTGCCACGGTCCTACCCAATCCGCCTCAATATCGTAATATTTCAGATTTTACAGCATTGTAGCAATCTTTGTGAGGAGTGTGTCGTTGAAGGCACTGCATTCTGTAGATTGTGAGAAAAGAACGCTTCTCTGGGGAAATCAACAAGGGTGTCATCGACAAGATAATATTGTGTGTTATTGACCATTAGTGACCATGATATCTGTGGTTGACATTGACCAGTTAGCCATGTTCTTCTCATCTCTGACTTGACATCAACACGTGAGTGATAATGGTATTTTGCAATTGGTGATGGCCTGATGAATGAGGTGTGAATGCAGGGTGTGCTTGTATCGTTTTTAATATGTTGGTGAGTTACCTGTGCTCTATTGTTGAAAAATGCATACGATTTCCGGCCTATATTCCTGATCCAACTGTTAGTTGATTCTGACATGAAAATGTGCACAAAATGTTTGCCACGTCACAAGCAAGTTCACATATGTGGTGTCACAGCTGTAGAAAGTAACTGTTTGCCATCCAGGATTGTTGCTGTGACGTGACAGCATGCACATTCATTGTATTATGACAGATGAGCGCACTGCGCGACACAGTACAGTTATTGATGTCTCCGTCGGGGCGCTGACAGGGCATCATCTCTATGATGTGACATGGACGGGCGGATGCGCGTCCAAGTTCTCTTTGGTGTATGTGTCAGTGAAAGAGCATTCTGCCCTGCGATGCCCGTGAGGGCATGCAGTCTGTGGTGTGGAAGTGAGGACCCCACGGTGTGTGTATATATATATATATATATATATATATATATATATATATATATATATATATATATATTGAAGCTGGAATATCTGCATAATATGTGTGCTGGCATCAAATCAATGCATGCTTATCTGTGGTATGGGATTGAGTGCATGACACCTGCGGTGGAGCACATAGCAGTGCACAATTTGTGATTGGCGGCTTTGCCATCAGCACGGCGCCTCCGGGGTGACCTGTGGAGGTGAAACTATGAAAGAAAGCTACGGTGCCTTGACGAGCACCTCCTGACGTCAGAAGTGTCCCAGGTCACAGTATAAATCACAGAACTGAAATAACACAGCAGCATGTATTTTTTTTAACCATTAAGTGCCACGATATTATGCAAGTCTATGCAAAAAGGACGAGCATACCCGTCCTTGGCAATTAAACTGTTTCCTTTCAAAAACTGCACACACAGTGGCAGATGAGCTCAGACATGCGAAGCGCCGTGAACCCCCACGCAGTCTATGTGCAGAGGGAGTGCGCAGTCCACATTCAGCGGTGATTGACGGAGCCCTGGTATGGTTTGGTTGCGCTTAAGTGATGCATGGCTGGCCTGAGGGATTATGCCTCCAGCATACCATCATGCCCGTTTCCTCTTCAATGGCAGAAGGAACGCTGCTGTTGTGCAGTACCACAGTCGTTTGCCAATGTTTTGCACAAGAGAGTACTGTGCACACACATGTCTCCTTCCAATACCTATGTTCTTGGTGTGGACTGCAGAACGATTCTTGTGGAAGGCCAGAGAAGGCTTGGAAAACCACAGAGCCGTGGCAATGCGGGACAGTGGGCATTTCTGTGGCAGGGAAAGCAGGAAAACTGTGGCAGTTGAACTTGCGAGGCCCAGAACTTTCCGGAGACACCTCGCCACCAGTTGCCCTCTGCATACATCCCAACAGGCCACATTCCATTTAGGGCATGCTAGTCTGCTCCTTTTATCTTTGCATTCTGGGACTTGCAGTCCTGGAATTCCCCATCATAAATCCAGCAGTGAAAAGGAACCTGCTCCTGAACGGATGGGGGTGTTGTATGGAATGCTCCGGATACGACAGTACTTATCCTGCTTCGTACTCACCCACCTCCCTTCTCTCTCCTTGTCCTTGTCTCGCTTTACTTATTCCTTTCTTTCTCCCTCGCTACATACATCCCGTGCACACTTAGTTTAGATACAGGTGGAGGAAAAGTAACTCTTTAATACGGTGGTAACCCCCAACAACTATTCTAGGAAAGTATTTAAATTTGAGTAAAGAGCAGGGGTCTGCAACTCTCCAGATGTTTCGAACTATGACTTCCATGCTCCCTCATTAATGACTCTGGCAGGTAGGGCGGATGGGGGCTGAAGTCCTAAACATTTGGAGAGTCAAAGGTTGTAGAAACCCACTCTTCAGTCTTTAGGAACCCTGCAAAAAGGGGAGCAATTGCCTGAAGTTTACTGCTGACATTGTGGGGACTTTAACAAAATGAACGTCTGAGCCACCGCCCCTGTTTTTCAAGTCTTAGACCTGAAGATTTACAAATCACTGCTAAATTGACACATAGGGCCTCATTACACGGATGGCGGAGAACCATGGCGCTATTAGCGCCATGGTTCATGCTGGTAAAATACTGGCACCGCCTTGGTGGAAAGAGGAATTACCGCCCCATTCCAAGGTTGGCGGGGCGGTAATTCCCCCTTCCACCATTGCCCTTCCCCATTCCCATTTTTGCCCCATAGGGCATAATGGGAATGGGGAAGGCGCTAATTACGGTACCGCAAATTGCGGTACCGTAATTAGCTCCCTGGGTCCCTTTGCGGGTTGGTTTTTAACGCCTGCAAAAAGCAGGCATTAAATTCCCCAACCCGCAAAGGGACCTCGTAGTAAGGCGGTAAGGATTTACCAGTACCGGTAAAATACCGGTACCGGTAAACCCTTACCGCCATCCGTTTAATGAGGCCCATAATGTACACGCAGATCTACTTAACAGATCCCCCTCCCACGCCTCCCGCTCCCCACACGATCTACCTCACCAATAGTGAATCAGACCATAACTTCCCAGGGCTGGGCAGCAGTGCATCTACTTTGCATCAAATATAGACATTTCGGCCATAGTGTGGTTTAACTATGGAGACCATATAGAGCATGCAGGACTTGCAAAATGTGGGAAGATGGTAGGCTGCATGAAATTGATATTCATATGCTGCCCTTCTAACTCCCCCAACCACTCCCCCAGGGAATCTGTGGGCAATGAGGCTGCTTCTGGGCAGTTTTGCTGGTTTAAAATCGTGCTTTTTGGTCTTTTTGGTTTCTGTAGATTTTAGGGACATTAATGGACTGGTTTTAATGCCTCAATATTTCTGGTAAATTCAGGTACGTCATGAAACATGCAGAATGTATACGGGAATCGTGGGTAGCAAAGAAAAGCTATACAAATGTCCCCACAGCTGTGTCAGGCTATCAAGAGCCAAGGTAAACCTGGGCACTATGTAAAGCCTCCAGGTGGCCTTGAAGCATGTGGGGAAATAGAAGGCTGCATGAACCTGGTGTTAATATTCTGCCTCCACACCTGCAAATCGGTGCACAGTGGGAGTGGGCATGGGTAATTCTGCTGGTTTAATATTAGGACAGTTTTCTGAAGTCCAACTAAGGGCTCAGCAAAAACATTTAACTGAGGCAGTACAAGACTCCACTATTAGTATAAGGCTGTACCACCTGAGTACCTGGTAGCGCAGGCAGAGCAGCCAGGCTTTTCTTGGTAGGGAGAGAGGGCTGTATAATCAGTACATATGACATTTTAATACATATGGTCCAAAGAAACACTGAAACACTATTTATGTAAAAAATAAATGATGTATTTAGATACAAGTAGGCCCAGATAAATCTAGGGAGTAAGTAAGTACTAACACATTATATGAAATCACAATATAAAAACACCACACTATGCTTGAAGGTACACAGACCAAATAATAAACCTTATTTGGTACCCCTGAAAGTAGTTTTAGAGAAGTCAAAGCCTTTTCATACACATTAAGTATAGGTTACACCTATTCTTGGGCAATAAAAAACAATGGTTACTTTTTACAATTACATTCAGTAATGCAAGGGCGGTAGACCCGTCCAGTTATACAGTGGCTCTCAGTACAAATCACATAATCTGTCAACTGGACAATATACTTTTGGTGAATAGTTGAACACTTATTCCAGGTACAGTATCAACCTATATCTACTTTTGTGATAACACACAGTTATACTAGGTGAGTAAAACCCAAGGATGTAATATACAATTACAGGTGCTTCTGAGATCAGTGAAACACAGATATATATAAGCAGTAACTCTTGTAACTTATTTTTGGATGGCACACAGATAGCACAAGGTAAGTAAAACCGATACAATTTTTATATCTCACAAGCAGTCCAGGTTAGATCTTTCCCAACTATAATGATAACTCAAGTATGACTTATCGGGGACAGTTAGAACCACAGACTCTAGGTTAGATCGCACAGGAAAGTAAACCCTAATGTTACACTTTTACTGAATGACTCCAAATTACTCTAGGTAGGCAACAGCCAAAGGTAGACTTATTCTGGACAGTCTAGCAGCAAGTCATGGGAAGCAAGACCCATATGGGGAACATTCATACAATTATCCTCAAAAGACTAATCTGGTGATACCAACAGTTGGAGGACACTCATACATTTATAATCTGGTGAAACTAACACTTTACTTTTGGGAAGTTGCACAACCTAATCACAGGAGAGTAAAATACCTTCACATCTACTTTCTATTAAACTGGCAAAACAGTTGCTAAAGAAGAACATATGTTAACCATACTTTTAAGAATAGTGCATCACACATTCAAGATAAGAAATAACTTTTGTAACTGTTCACACTTAGAGCTACAGTTACCAACCAACTCTTTACAAGTAAGTTACTTTTAAACACTTATTCTGCTTTCTAGGCAGAAGTCCCATTCCCTTAAAGGTATTTCGCTTTTTCTTGGAGCATGAGTGTTCTCAGTGGCAGAAGGGTGGTTACTAGAACTAGTGACCAACAGGCAGTGTCAGGATAGGTTCTTTAGTAGCAAAAGTCAGAGTTCCTTAGGAAAACTGGGTAAACGGGTGAGCACTTTACTTCTAGGGTTAGAAGAGGGTCCAGGGGCTTTGCAGAAGTCACCCGAGCAGGATTCTAGCAGTGGGGCTGGGGGCACTGGATGAGAGGCCTCCCCATCATACAAGACAACCCACAGCTACACATAAATCCTAATAGGCTTAAGGTAAGTACATACCAAAGCCAACACAGTACCTCAGCATTGAAGAAGATTTTGCAGAAGGAAGACTTCAGGATCTGCAGCACTATACCCGGTCAGTGGATTCCTTGTCGTGGTGACTGAAAACAAGACCTCAGAAGGAACTTTGCAGCAGAGATCGAGGAAGAAGGCTCTAGGCAAGGTTTCCCTCATTGCTGAATGTGGTTCAGCTGATTTGGCGCCTTTTCAAGGAGCACAGAAGAAGACAGAAAATCGCTGTTGAATTCTTGCTGTTACAAAGGTCCAGCACAGTGCTAAGGGGACTTTCTGGACTAGATTTGTTTCTCTGGAAATCCACCAGGTTGCCCATGAAGTAAGATTCGGAATTCAGAAGACAGTGCACTGCACAGTGGCTCGAGGTCCCGGGGTATTGGGTATTTCAACAACGCAAGGTCGCAGCATTGCGTGGGATGGCTCAAAATGCAGGCATTCTAGAGTCTAGTGGGTCTCACCAGGCTCTGGGATGGAGTTGTTGTTTTCAGAGGCCCCAGGATGATTGAAAGGAAGGTCTACAGCAGGCTCCGGTTACACAGCAGGCTCTCCGGTCACAGGGAAATCATGTCTGACACTTTTCCTTCATCATCCTCTTTGATTTCAGTTCCAGTGGTCGATTAGTCTTCAGCTTCCAGGTTCGTAGTATTTATCAGGAACTACAGCACAACCTCTGCATCCTCTCCCTGCATTTTACAAGAAGGGGTGGTATGGTTGTCCAATCAGGACAGTCTGCCCCCCACTGGGATTTGTCTCCATTCAGGCAAGGCGTAAGACAAAGGACTGTGGAGTTTTGGACTCCTCCCTCTCTTGCTCCCCACAAAGACAGACTGGAGCCGGGGCAGGGAGTCAAGGGAACTCCCGCCGAAGATAACATTCACACAAAGGAAATTCTCACCCTGGATGTCAGGGGAAGTACCAAGAAATGACAAGAAACCCTACAATGGTGAAAAAAGAAGACAGGGGCCATGTTGGTAAAATGAAAACTCTTATGGGCCTTTAACTGCAGCAGTAAAATGTAAAAGGGATCCAAATATCCTTTCTACCCTTGGGAACCATAGTTGCCTCAAAGTTTGCAAAAGAAAGGTAAAAGGGGAGCCCATAGGGCAACCCAGCAACAACAGGCACTTATTGCCAATACGCTGTTAAAGAGGATAACTTTAAAAAGACACTTTTGGAGAGTCTTGAAAATGACACCCATAAAAAGAGTCAAAGGGCCTCATTACGACCCTGGCGCTAAGTGACAAACGATGGCGGTAAATGCTTACCGCCATCGTTTTCCGCCAGGTCCGATCATGACTCCTGACCGTAAACTACGATGCCAATAGCGGCATCGTAGTTAACGCTGCCGCTAACTGCGCTAAGGGTGCGCGCACGCGACCGCCCACACCGTACTTAGCGCCATGGCGGAAAGGCACGCAAATGCCGACCCAAGCGGACATGCACCTAACGCCATCACCGAGGCCGCAAAGTACCTTACCGCCATGGTGCAAATAACGCCATCGCGAACCAACCGTAAAGGGCCAATTCAAGTGAATGCAGCTGCCACAGGTGCACAGAAACAGCACAGGTGAAGGCAATACAGACTCAGGGGAGTACAAAAAGAGCACACCCCACCCCTACCCACACCCAGTCACACTCCACAATGATGCCAATACGACTAGCAATGTTGGGGCTGGAGGACCTGATAGCAATGCATGTGCTACTACAACAGCAACAACAACAACAACAACAGGCAGCACAGAGGAGACGCAGGAGGAGAAGGAGGGCAAGGCAGGCCCAGCAAGCCCCACCAGCACAGCCAGTGCCACCACGCAGGCAGCCCCCAATCCCACGCATCAGAGCCAATCCAAACAACCTCACAGCTGAGCAGATCCACACCCTGTACCGTTTGGACCGGGACACCATCACCGCCATCGTAGACATGATACACGACGACATCGTCAGCATGATAGAAAGTCCAACCGCCATCCCCCCCCTACTGAAGGTAGTGGCTGTACTCCACTTCCTGGCCACAGGCACCTACCAGCACACAGTGGGGCACCTGCATGGCATTTCACAACCATTATTCTCACAAACACTCATCCAAGTGCTCGATGCCCTCCTCAAGCACACAGACGACCACATCTCATTACCACGGACTGCCCAGGAGATTGCAAACACCAAAGTGGGTTTCCATGCACTAGCCAGCATACCCGGTTGCATTGGTGCCATCGACTGCACCCATGTGGAATTGGTGGTTCCACGTGCCATGGAGGTACCGTACCGCAACCGGAAACAGTTCCACTCTATCAACGTGCAAATGGTCTGTGACTCCAACAAGATCATCACACATTGTTGTGCCCGATTCCCCGGATCAACCCATGATTCCATGATCCTGAGGAACTCCACAATACCACGCTACATGGAGCGACATGCAGGCCCAAGATCCTGGCTACTCGGTGAGTGCTATGTCATGGAAGTGGGCATGGGAATGACGTACCAGTGCATACTCCACCTGGCAGAAAGGGGGGGGGGATGATGCATACTCCACCTGGCAGAAAGGGGGGGGGATGATGCATACTCCACCTGGCAGAAAGGGGGGGGGGATTGATGCATACTCCACCTGGCAGAAAGGGGGGGGGATGATGCATACTCCACCTGGCAGAAAGGGGGGGGGGATGATGCATACTCCACTGGCCTGTGAGTAACACAGAGAACGGATACAGAGGAAGGGCACTCACAATGCACAAAACCCCTCTGCATACATAGGGTGATGGCATGCAAAACAGGCCATGGCAGCAATGAGCATATACTGGTTGCATAGTGTGAATCAATTAGTGCATGTAGAAGTGAGCCAAGGTAACAGTTCCATGCCAGCCATGGTGGAACATCATGTTCCTGATCAGACAACATGACTGACACATACATTCTCGCCTACATACAGGTGATGCAGCCTACCCCCTGAAGAGGTGGCTCCTCACGCCAGTCCGGAACCCGCAGAACCAGCACGAGGAGGACTTCAACCGTGCACATACACGTACTCGTGTGGTCATAGAGCAGACATTCGGCCTCCTGAAGGCACGGTTCCGAAGCCTCAGCAGGTCTGGTGGGGCACTCCTGTATGGCCATGAGAAGGTTGCAAAGATTGTCATGGCATGTGTCATGCTGCACAATATGTGCGTCAGACGGAATGTGCCCCTGCCCCCTGACGCAGAACTGCAACCACCTGACGATGAGGATGAGGATGAGGAGGGTGCAGATGGGGCGCCACCACATGGAGGAGGCGATGTACAGGAGGGGCGTGCCATGCGCCAAAGTATCATCAACCACTGCTTCTAGCACACACGGCTGGTGTTCATCGCATGGAGACTGCACTTGGGGCACTGTGTGTCTCTGGGGCATGCACACTGTGGACTGTACACCAATAAAGCACACATACGCAATGAAAATGTCCACACATTTCCTTTTTTTGAAAGAAAAAAGTGTATTGGAACCATGAACTGTCGTGTCACACCCCCTCCCCCCTCCCCCCTGCACACCCCAACACACCCCCTCCCACCTCCCACCTCCCCCCTGCACACCCCAACACACCCCCTCCCACCTCCCACCTCCCCCCTGCACACCCCAACACACCCCCTCCCACCTCCCACCTCCCCCCTGCACACCCCAACACACCCCCTCCCACCTCCCCCCTCCCCCCTGCACACCCCAACACACCCCAAGTAGCTGTCAACAGATGCCTGTGACAGTGTCCACAGGCCGTCACAAGCCCCCTCTCCCGGCACCCGGGGCACCCCTGGCTGTGGAGCGCAGGTTGCGTCCGGAACGGCGCACGGGGCTGCTCTGCGCAGAACTGGCAGTGGAGGATGTCCCTGACTGCTCCTGTGCATGCACGTCCTGTCGTGTGTGGGTGAGGCCAATGACCGCACGACGCAAGGCCGCAAGTTCTGCACAGATGTCCCTGGACATGGCCTGCATGGCATCCCTGAGGGTGGCTGTGCTCTGCGCCACTTCCGCCCTTAGTGTCTCTGTGGCCTGTTCAATGCTACACCTAGCCCCCACACATTCCGCTGCATGCTCATCCAGCATTGCGGACAGTTGATGCTGCCGTTGAGTGATGTCCTCGAGGGACGGCTGGCCGTGCTGGCCCATGGCCAGTGCAGGTGGAGTGATGGAGGGGCTGGTCCCCTCCTGTGGAGTGTGGACAGGGCATGGGGTGGAAGGCCACTCCTCTGCCTCAGTGTGCCCCTGTGTGTCGCCCTCATGGGGGCTGGCGTCTGAGAAGCAGGGGGAATGTAGTTGGTCAGTGGGGCTTCTGACCTCCTGCTCCATGTCCGAGTCAGAACATGCAGCTGTTGCAGCTGTCTCCCCGATGTTGCTGCTGGCCGCTGACCCCCTGCCTTCTGTGGCAGGCAATGTCGGTGGAGGTGGAGCACCAGCTGCTGGCCTGCTGCCAACAGGGGTGCTTGCCGGTGGGACCTCCGGTATGCCTGCAGTGGGACCTGCTTGTCGTGGGGTCTGCCTCACTGCAGCTGAGGTTGAGGGTGCAGGGAGGTTGTTGGTGGACTTCGCCCTCTTCGGCGCAGGGGTCTCCTGGTCCTCTGGGTGTGATTCTGTGCCTGTGGTGGAGCAAAGGTGGGAGGGCGTTATTGATGGGTATACGGACTTTTGAATGACAATGGTTGACATTATTTTGGCCAGTGGATGAGGCAGATTTCAGGCAGTGCCATGCAGGTTGTCTCCTTTTGGTGTGGCATGTGGATGCAGGTATGCGGGTGCCAGCAGTGTATGCAGGGTGCTGCTCGCATGTGGCTATGGGCAGTATTGATTTGTGTTGCATTTACACTCTAGGGCAACCTTGTGCTACACATGATTGGACTGCTGTGTCTTGTATGAGGCACCTACCTTCATCGCCTGATGTCGGGGCTCCCCTTTCCATCCCTCCAACGCCTTCGATGGATTCCATGCCGATGGTGGCAGCACAGATCTCCTCCCACGGTTGGAGTTTCAGGGGGGATTCTGACCCTCCACCGGTTCCCTGGGCAAGGTTGCGGTTTGCCGAGATGACGGCTCTGACCCGTATGCGCAGGTCATCCCAGCGTTTCCGGCACTGCTGTGGGGTGCGGGGTACGGTCCCCACCGCGCTGACGCGCTCAGCCACCAGGGCCCAGATGGCCTTCTTCTTCCCGATTGCTGTCCGGCTCATTTCAGGGGAGAAAACAACACCTGCGTTGTCCTGCAGGGTCTCCGCTAGCATGCAGAGTTCCTCCCTGCTGAATCGCTCCTGGCGCAGGCGGTCACAGGCCTTTTTCACGCATTTCGGCATTTTCGGGAACTTGGGTGGGTGGGTGTTTTGTCGGGACAGGTGTCAGGGTTGGGTCTGGTGTTGTTTGGTAGGATGGCGATGGATTGTGTTTTTAAAGATGGCCGACAGGCTGCTTCCCGTTCCGGCGCGATGACGCTATTTCCGGTTTGGCCTTTTACGGCCACCGTAAATTACGGTGGCCGTAAATTACGCTGGCCGTAAATTACGGTGGCCGCTACTTTCGCTGGCGGATGGGCACCTTGCTCGCTTAGCGATGGCGGTAGGGGCCTTTTCCGCCATGGCGTTATTTGCATTACCGCCATGGCGTAATGCTCGTGCGCGATGGGTCGTGATGTGGCGCTCTTTACGCCATCGTCCCACGGCGTAAACGCTCATTACGCCATGGCGTTAATGACGGGCGCTTACCGCCAGGGTCGTAATGAGGCCCAAAGATTATGTGAGTGTGGAAAAAGGTTCCCACTCACTGAGGTATTAAAGGAAAAATATCCCACTAGTAAAGCAAAAAGTTATGGGGTTGACCCAGGTCAGGAAGATTTACCAGTTCTGTTCAAATGTTACCTAACAAAATTGATATTCATTTGCTTCCCCCTATACCCCCCCCCACCCTCTAACTCCACCAACCCTTCCCCAGGGAATATTTGGACAATTAGACTGCTTCTGGGCAGTTCTGCTGGTTGAAAATCTTGCTTTTTGGTCTTTTTGGTTTCTGTAGAATTTAGGGACATTTATGGACTGGGTTTAATGCCTCAATAATTCTGGTAATTTCAGGTACGTCATATAACATTCAGAATATATACGGGAATTGTTTGTAGCAAAGAAAAGCTTTAAAAATGTACCCACAGCTGTGTCGGGTTATCAAGGGCCAGGGTAAAGCTGGGCACTATGTAAAGCCTACAGGTGGCCTTGTCGCATGTGGGGAGATAGTATGCTGCCTGAACCTGGTGTTAATATTCTGCCTCCACACCTGCAAATTGGTGCACAGTGGTAGTGGGCATGGGTAATTTTGCTGGTTTAATAGTCTACTTCATGGATCCTGTACATTTTAAGACCATTTCTGTACTGGTTTGAGTGCCTGATTATTTCTGATAATTTCAGGAAAGACTCCCATCCTCCACCACTATCCCCAACCCTCTTTGTCCCTCAGCTCCGCTTAACCACTGACAGGACATTCCTAACAGAACAGCGACTGGGGGGAAGAAAGTGGCAAAGAAGCTGGGTGACTTACTGGGGACTGTGGAGATGGAGGCAGTAAATCAAAGGTTTGGAGAATGGTTTCAAAAGATTGGATGTTTTCAGAAGAGACCAGGGACTGGATGGTCTATGGAGAAAGGGTGGTATTTACTGGAAGGGGCTGGAAAACTGACCCTCTTTGCGTTTACTTTCAGATTCCAATGCGGCCTAACCTCACCCCTCTGCTCCCACCACAAAGCAGTGGAATGGTTTTGACCGGTGCCTCATGAGGAGACTTTTAACCCTTTTGGCACCAACACCTGACTCTGCCACTGGCTAAAGCTCTGTGGCTGCTAGGGCCGAGGCGCCACCAGGCAATGGACTCTCCACTGCACTCTTGCAAGGTCAAAACAATGAGCAGCACTGACTTCTGTGATGCCAGAATGAGGAGATTTCCTAACAGACTGGCGACTTAGAAAGTCAGTGTGATTGGGTGACACACGACCCCGGTTGGCACCCACGTTCTCATGCAGGACCGTGAGAGGTTCTGGGGCAAAGCATGCTTGGAATGGAATGTGACAAATGAACCCTTGGTATCTGTCTGCCTGTAAGCCACATTGCAGCCTTACTTTTAAGTGATCCAAGACTTTAAATTGTAGTACAATTCCAAGAAAACATAAAATGCGTATGAAGACCATATAGGGAAATCGTGTAGGTACACGGGGCCAGTATGAACCCTGTAAAGGCATGTCCTTCATTTTCTTATTGGAAGAGAGTTATGTCATCACTTTTACTTTACTCAGTTACATGGGAGCGATAAACCAGCCCAATGACGACTCTAACTGTGCCATTTTGGGGGACTTGAAGTCTATTGATAGTTGCTTTACTGACTCCTGCCAGGAGATTGCAACAATAGTCAATTTTGGCCCCTATTATTGCCTGCACAATCGCTTCAGCATTGTCTTGGGAGATGTACGGTCTGAAATAGGCTAAAAGTTCGATAGAATAAATTGCTAATGAGACCATACTCCCACATAGAATTTCATGTTCAACAGTTGGTCAAGAATGACCCACAGAATGTTGACCTTGGTTAGAGGAGAAATATTCACATCCCTTAACTCGAAGTGCTTCTGGCCAGATTCAGCTTAGCGAGTGTCCCTCGAGATCCCACAATCATAAGCTCTGTTTTTCCTCTGTTAAGTGCTAGGTTATTTTGCATCATCCAGAGTTCAATGATAGTAAATATTCTATTCAGTTCGATTTCATCTTGCAAGTGAGAGCCTGTGAGAGGAATTACACATTCAGTATCGTCCGCGTAATTGGAGAATAGAACCCCTTCCTGTCCCCACCCTTTCTATTATAAAGAAAACCACATACTGGTAACCTAAAGGGAGTCAAGACATGTGGCAACACAATGTTCAATGACATTGGCACCAGCCCCCACCACCTGGTTGATTGCGAGATGGTGCTAGGCTGGGGAGAAATTAATTTTCACTAGTGTGTTTCTTTGAAGCAAGGGACTAAAGA
The DNA here is from genome assembly GCF_040938575.1 of Ambystoma mexicanum. Lineage (NCBI taxonomy): Eukaryota > Metazoa > Chordata > Amphibia > Caudata > Ambystomatidae > Ambystoma > Ambystoma mexicanum. Next base: position 458,326,188 of record NC_090938.1, on the reverse strand, counting down.
CTTAATCTAACAATTGTTAACAAAAGGCTAGAGAGGGAGAACACAGCTAGAAAAACAGGACAGAAAATGGGAGGTAGGAAAAGGAATAGAAAACAGAGCTGAAGTGCATTAACAGGTATATGTAGTGAAAGATGAAGAAAGGAAATGAACAGCCAAGAAATGTCCACCAGAAAAAGAGAAAAGGAACAGGAAGAGCGAGAAAATTAGAACGTTTGAATGAATAAAGAAAGCAGCAGAAAAAAAAGGAAAAAGAACATTGTCAAAAGGCATGCATTATGGGGCTGACACATGCGTATTAGGACGATCCAAGTATCAACAAATACTTATAACACATGCATTGCTAGCCATCTTGTACCAGCCTGAGATTATAGCTACCCTCAGCTGTCAGCCTCTTCCCCTCTATGGTCACAGAACTCTAGGTTCACTTGCAATATCCCTATAACCTGCTGTCAAAGGGTGCTTTAAGCCTTAAGAAAGTTTTAAGCCAGCCAATTATACTATCAGCTTAATCTAATGTCTGGATAATTCACACAAAACTCTATTGCACCACTTTCCCCAGCCATAGGTAACCTTCCCAAGTATTCCTTGTATATCTGTCTCCACTCCTCAAATGAGAACCAATCCCATTCCTCATCTAAGATGCTACTTGTCTATGACCCATCACTGCTTCTCACCGAAATCCCATTCTCACTCCTCACTTGAAGCCCACCTGTGCTCCTCACCCAAGACCCATCTCTATTCCAGATCCTCACCCATGGTCCATCCCTGTTCTTCACCCAAGACCCATCTCTACACCTGATCTGAGACACGTTGCAGATCTTCACCAACGCTCAATTCCTGTTCCTCTCCCAAGACCCATCTCTACCCCTGATCTAAGATACATTCCAGATATTCACTGATAGTCCATTCCTGCACTTCACCCAAGACCCATCTCTACCTCTGATCTGAGATAAATTGCAGATCTTCACCCATAGTCCATTCCGGCACCTCACCCACGGCCCATCTCTATTCCAGATACTCAGCCACGGTCCATCCCTGTTCCTCACCCAAGACCCATCTCTACACCTGATCTGAGATACATTCCAGATCTTCACCCATAGTCCATTCCTGCACCTCACCCAAGACCCATCTCTACCTCTGATCTGAGATAAATTGCAGATCTTCACCCATATTCCATTTGTGCACCTCACCCAAGACCCATCTCTAATCCCTGATCTGAGACACATTCCAGATCCTTACCCACAGTCCATTCATGCACCTCACTCAAGACCCATCTCTAAACCCTGATCTGAGACACATTCCAGATCCTCACCCATAGTCCATCCCTTCACCTCACCCAAGACCCATCTGTACCCTTGATGAGGGATGCATTCCAGATCCTCACCGATAGTCCATCTCTGCACCTCACCCAAGACCCATCTCTACCCCTGATCTGAGACACATTCCCGATCCTCAACCAAAGCCAAACCCTGTTCCTCATCCAAGACCAATCTTTACACCTGAACTGAGACGCATTGCAGATCCTCACCCAAAGCCCATCCCTGCATCTCACCCAAGACCCATCTCTACTCCCTGAGACACATTTCAGATCCTCACCCACGGCCAATCCCTGTTCCTCACCCAAGACCCATCTCTACACCTGATCTGAGACACATTCCAGATCCTCACCCATTGCCCATCCCTTCTCCTCACCGTAGGTCTGTCCCTGCTGCTCACCTCCATCATGCTCCGGGGTCCTTACAAAATGCCTGCGAGGCTTCTCAAAGGGCGAAGAACCTGCAAACCATATGAAATGGTAGTGCATTTAATATTTTGAGGTGAAACCTTTTTTGTCAAACAGTTGTATTGGCACAGGCATCTGATCATTACAAAAAATCAATTTGCATTCATCATTCAGAGTTAGCATTGAACCCAGTGCACATCAGAGGAATTCAATAGCAGTCATTTGCATGCTTATTGTTATCCGAATACAATGATTAACCAATGCAGGATATCCCGCAACCACAGTCATGATTTATGTTGAGCATGAGTTTCCCAAAATATCGATCCAAATAGAGAGCCACCATCTCTAAGAGCAGTGTGACTGTGCCCAGCGCCTCCAAGGCGAATGTAACTGGCAGTAGTAGATACACAAATCGTTGTCAGCAATGACTTGTCTATACTGATGCCTGCGGGCTCTGGTGCATTATAAACCAATAAATAAACAATACTCACACGTTCAGTAAATTCTACAATACAATATGCCAGAACACAGGCAAATTAAAATATAGAACACTTGGAACACAATGGGCCTCGTTACAAGGCTGGTGGTAGCCTTGCTGGTAAAACCGGCAAGGCTACCTCCAAACCGGCAAGAAAATCCAGCACCCGTGAATGGGCAATTAGCAGGGTATTCTGGCCCCACCGGACCCTGTAATTGCCCTTTCGCGAGTGCCGAAGCCCGTATATCCCCATTCCCATTTGAACCCCATAGGTCTCAACGGGAATGGGGATGCCTGTAGCACCGGCACGGTTCATTACTGTGCCGGTGCTGCAGGCTTGCTGTGCTCGCGGGGGACTTTCATTCCGCCCGGTCAGACCTGGCGGAATGAAAGGCACCCGTGGCACAACTCAGAGCTTGCCGGTCCGGATACAATGGTACCGGTAAGCGTACCGGTACTGTTGTATCTTCAACTAGGACCTAAGAGGGGTCTGCATCAACAGTCAAACCATCGACAACTAAGTATAGCTAAATGGTTACATAACATACCAGCAAACTGAATTTTGATCCCCGTTTGTTTTGTATTATATAGATCAAAGCACCGCCTTCAAGTGATTGACACGGATGTTAAAGGGCACTTTGGAGTTCACACCTTTGTATGGTACAAATCTCCGTTGGTACTTTTACTTCCCTTACATTGCACTTTACTATTGTTGGGGTTGGTACACTATAGTGCTTAAAGGCCATTTGAAGCACATTACAATCAGAAATAATCGCTTGCCACTTTCACTTATCTCCTTGTTCTCAGCCATAAAGCGATAAAAGACTGTGTTGGTCCTGACTAAATCCATAACCTGAAAGTTACACACACATTACTACAGTGCACTGTTTATCACAGCAGCACAAAAGGAATTCATGACAACTAATGTAACATGCAGGAGCTGCTTTTGAAAGATGGCATCTCAAGCAGCCCGTCAGCCTTACACCTCAGGGTCAAATGACGTCTGTGCACGCACATATGATTCCTAATTTACAAACGTATGTTAAAATGGTGCAACCCCATTGAACATGCGTTATACATCAAACGCATTGATTTTTTACTAGCGCAATCAAATTGGCTGTACACACATGGCTTCTATGTGTACTTGCATGTATCCAATTACGCATGCTTGGATGCTGTTTGCGCATGCACAAAACACTTGCATGCCGCTGCGTATTTCAGGTGTTTAGGCTCGTTTTGTAGTATGTGTTTACCTGACATTTTATTTTAAAGTCTGAAATTAAATCTGCGCTGTGCACGAATGCATAGCGATTCATTATTTATGAAAAACAGGACTATAATAACCTTCTTTAAATTGCGCACTTAGGAATTTAAACGATGCAAGTTACAGCGTGTGCTGCTTAGACATAATTGGATGAAACACATTCTATACCCACAATATCTGTTTCACAAACGCTTCATGGACGTCCGCTATGTACACATTTAATGAGTGCCCGCGAACACACACACACACACAGAAATACTCATCACGTTTACAATAGCCAAATGTATACGAAAAACATTAACAAATACTGCACATACACTAGCCCACACAAACTAAGTAGGTGTACATATATCACAAAGCACACATATACACCACTTGCACATATCTAAAGAGCATACACATGACATCAGCGTTCAAACAGGTAACACAAACAAGTACACACACACACATACACAGCACACACACACATACATAAAACACACACACACACAAATACAGTCTACGTAGAAGTTAACACACGCACACATGTTACATCAAGTACAAACCGCTACTATACAGTTTTACAAACACAACCACAGTACACTCAAACGCAACGTGCGCATCCAGTCCATTACATAAACGGATATCAAATGCACACACTCTAAACACACACACACACACACTCTTCCTCTCTCTCCCTTTCTTTCTCTTCGCTGTATCTATCTCTCGCTCTCTCTCCCTCCTCGCTGAACGTTAGATACCGGATAATAGCTCTCGTGCAATCCGGTCAGAGGACAGCCATTCAGAAAAGGCTGTTGCACAATGTGCAGTCACTTGAGCGCTTTCACTTGTTAAGCTGTTGGTATCTGTTGCACAAATCATCCATGCCACATCTCAGAAAAACCTTCAAGCCTCAGAAAAAACAGTATATGGTTGATGTTTGTATTTAGATGTGTTTGTATTAGTAAAAATGGAAAGTCCATCGAAAAGAAGCCCCTGGAAAGGTCTTTTCAGCGGCGGAAACATTCCCATTGGTGCGTGCTTAACAAACTTGTACTAAGCCATGGCGTTGCAGTTAACATTTAAAACCTACTACCCGTGGAGAGAGCACTGGAAATGGGAAATGGGGTCACAGAAGACAGACTTTAAACACATTATTAGTATCTATACGTATGTCACGTGGCACAAACAAAACACACAACAACACAAACATAGAAATCAAACTCCATCAGTCATTTACACTCAAACAACTACTTACATGCGCATGCATTTTCCTCAAGTATCATTCCACACCTGCACACACCCACAAAGTCAATGACTTCGTCACCACATACACACACCAAAGGCATGCTTTTTTATCAGAGGGACCCCAGCACACACCGTCGATCACACTACCTCATGGAACACTGAGACCAACACACACAGTGTGTGCCTTGCCATCATTTACAAAGACTAGCTCATAGTTAGTGCCCCACTCTCCCACCAAACACATCCGTGGATGCACCTCTCTCACTTTCTCCTCCCCGTTAAACTGACACCGCATATTCACCCGCCCCATTTACTGCCCCCACACACAATTTCAAATTCCAAAATGAATGGTCTGATTTTGCCATCAACGATTACCATTCAGATGTGAACCCTTTACTTACAAGTATTCAACCTCAACGCAGCCCCTAGGACTTCACCCAACACGTCACCTAACCCACGCACATAGCTGGCAACACTCTTCAACTTCTTATTGTAAGCACAAATCACATCTCTTTGCAAAATCCAATCTGGGTATTGTGGTGTCAACAATCAGCAACCCCCCTCACAAGCATTAAGCCACACAATAGTCCCCCACCTGCCACACATCCCCCCACCCTTCAGGGAGACAAATAAAACAAATTACAAACACTATTCCAGCACCACTCACATCAACCGCCACTTCCCCTCACAGACTCCTCCATACTCCTCAATAATTAGAAAACCTCTGTCAGCCAGTCATTCAATAAAATATCTCTCCCCTTAAAACACAAAAGTCTCACAGCCACCACCACAAACCATGGCTCAACAAATACCCTCTTCTCCATTAAACAGAAAGTCAAACACCTTGAAAGAGACTTGCAATGGAAACCACCTCGTCAAACAGGACATCCCTCAAGCAATGCTGTAACATCCATGACATCCACAGGCAATGCTAAAGACAGTAACTACCTTCCATAACTTTAATCCACTACGAATCACACACAGACACCTTTCAACATTGTCAAGCCACTCTCCAAATAACCATCCAGCCCTACCATGCCCAGATCCACCACAGTATGCAACTCAACGAAGGGCTTCTTCAGCTCTAAAATACACAACAACAGACGAGCCCTTTTTTCTGCAGTCCCACTTCCACCCCCACCCCCAAACCTTCCAACATATGGGAAACATTCATCCAAATCAACTGAGAAACGCTTGTCACTCCAACAGCCAAAACAAAACCAGTACACTTCCTGGATGATGCCTGCCCACCTCCATCTGCATCAAACTGCATTGCCACCTGGCTCCACACTGGGGTTAACATCATCATCATCTTCTGTATTTCACATGGTACTATCCCTGTGAAGACTCAACACATTGCTAATCTACCCACACCCTTCAGGAATGCATCCCTTGGACCTGCACTCCCAGAAAACTACAGTCCCATCGCCATCCTGGCACATCTCACAAGAATTATGGAACACTTTGCCACAATGCACCTCCAACACAGAAATACAATAAACAACCCCCCCTAAACCCTTTGAATTAGATTTTCTCCATAACATCACTGCCACCCATTCAACCCTCTATGGTGAAGATGAGAGACCGAAACAACAAAAGCAAATCGGTAAAAGTGCACACAAGCACCCTCATTTTATGCAGGAAACCTGCAGTGCGTTACATGTCCAACAGCCCATGCACACCTGTAGTATGCAGCTCAACCGGGCAGGCAAGCACATTGGGAATGTTAGCAGAGTGGGAACACTCCTCTGTTTTCTCTTTGCACCTTGCACTAATGAAGCATTGGAGGTATTACATTTTCAGAACCCATGGCATGTGTAATATGCCCATGCCCCTAGATTGGAAGGTCTAGGCTCGGAGAACATCATGTTTCCTGCTGCAGGATCTCAAGTTGCAGGTAGACGGCGGAGCTCGGGGAACAGTCTGGTAACTGAGGAACCATACCTGCTCTCCAACTTTGATTCCAACACCCCCTGTGTCTTCATCTTACTTGATCTCTCTTCTGCCTTTGACATGGTCAACCATGCCATCCTGCTCAAACTTCTCCGCGATAAACTGGGTATCACCGATCAGGCCCTGGTTTGGCTGACCTCTTTCCTCTCCGATCAATCCTCCCAGGTCCAACTTGGGTCCTTCCTCTCCTCTATCTTTATTTCTACCTGAGATGTTCCCCAGGGGTCTAACCTCTCTCTCTGGCTGTTTAACCATTACCTGGCACTTCTTGCCCACTGCATTGCAGCTCTCTGCCCCAACTTTCACCGCTATGCGGATGACACTGAGCTCATTTTCAGGCTCCCTTCTGCCACATCTTCTTCTACTTCTCTCATCTCTGACTGCCTGTCCGCTATCCAGAAGTAGTGTGCTGCCAATGATCTCTGCTTTAATGCTAGTAAGACTGAGATTCTCCTCATCGGCACAATTGCTCCCTTCTTCCCTGTCACTCTCTCGCTGGCCTCTCTCGGCCCTCTTCCTTCTCCCACCTCTGAGGCCAAAATCCTCGGGGTCATCTTCTACTCCACTCTCTTCTTCTCCCCTCACATCTCTGACATCTCTAAGAAGTCACACTACCAGCTGCACCTCCTCAGAGTTATTCTTCCTTTCCTCTCCTTCCCTCAGAAGCTCACTGTCTCCGGAACTCTGGTTCTCTCTAGGCTGGACTACTGCAACAGCCTCTTTCTAAATCTGCCAGCTTCTACTCTCCGCTCTCTGCAACTCATCCAGAACAGGACTGTGAGACCTGTCCTTGTCCTCAAGCCCAGGGATTGTATCTCTGCAGGACTGAAATCTCTGCACTGGCTCTCAGTGGCTGCAAGGATAAAGTTCAAAACCCTATCCATTGTCCACAAAGCCTTCTGGGGCCTGGGTCCTCAATACCTCCAACTCTCTCTTCCTAAATATCTTCCTTCTCGAGCTCTTCGCTCATCCGCCTCCAACTCCCTCAGGGTCAGTCGCTTCTTCAAGCAACAAGTTGGTGGTAGATCTCTTTCTTTGGCTAGGGCCTTCCTCTGGAACAACCTCTCTGTGTCCCTGAAACTTGAGGAGAACCATCTCCGGTTCCAGAAGCTCCTGACTGAAACTGCACTGGTCACCTGGCTACCCTCTGATCTCAGGCCCAGGTCCCTTCCCCCACCAGCTGCACACCTGCACTGCCTCCCGGGCAGTCCCTGCACTTGGGGGCTGTTTCGGTATCCGCACAGTCCCCACCAGCTCTTGACACTTTATGTCTGCATTTACTCCTGCACTTGCCACTAGTTGGCCACACTTTTACCTACTTTTTTATTTATTTTATTTGTTCTTTACTGTTGATCCTATGTATTGCACTACCCCCCTCCCTCCCCTTGCACGTACCCTCTCCCTCCTCCCCTGCACTTGAGCAATCTCAATGTCACCTGGCATAGTAAGATCGTCGTCTTTGTCTTCCCTCTGTTCCCCATCCCTTGCCTCATCGTGCCATGAAACACTTGTGTATAGGCATGGTATAAATGCACATCATATCATATCATACAAGCAAATAAATAAAAATACTGATGTGAGTGGACATCTGTGAGAGTGAGCATGCTTGTATGTGAATGTATGAGTTTATGTGCACACTTGCATGTGACTAGGGCAAAGCAGAATTACTGATGTGTTCCATTCAGCCTGAAAACATCTTTTATTAGAGCAATGTCAGCATACATTGTGGGCATGGGCATCATTAAAATGATTATGATTCTCTAAAGTAGGAAAATGCATCATAAACATGTTTCTCACCAATGTCGGATATGTTTTAGTCACCGGAATGAAACAAAATATGTTATAGCAACAATGCAGTGTACACCTCGTTTACAGGCATCTATATGTGTGTTTTACTGTGGCAACAATGGCATATATTGTGGGCATAGGCATCATGAAAATGTGTTTTGTGGGGGCAATGTTTGCATATATTGTATGGAGAGTCATCATGGCAACGTGCATTCTGGTCAGCGTCGGCATATATTGTGGGCAACTGCATCTCTGTTACAGTGGCAAATCTGGCAATGCTGTTGGTTTATGCATCATTAACATGTGCTCTCCTTGTTGACATATCGTAGGCACAAACATCTGGAAAATGCCATTTACACTGGAAACACTGAAATAGATTGTGGCACAGGAATCATAAACATATACTTTACATTGGAAAAGGGTTTGTATTATGTTATGTTATGTTGTACCATGCACTGCTGCCATTTGCAACATCACAATGTGTTCTAGTGGGTCTGAAAGTAAGTTGGTGGGTTTCATTAGTGTTCAGGTTGCGTATTGGAAGTATTCTGAGCTCTGAATACTTGTTATGTTTTCTAGATGTGAAGTGCAGGAGGTACTGAGGGATTTGTCTCCAAAGGGGCAGCCTCACACTTGAAGTGTCATGGTGCTGTTTCCAGGGGCTGAGTATGTAAGTTGGAGTTACAGTGTTAGAAATGGTGATGGCCATATTATGGTAAAAGCCAAGTTACGTGTGAGTGTCTTGTTTGTGTATTGTGTGGTGAGTAAGGTAAAGATAATATAAAGGGTTAAATGAAGAGGTAGGGGTATTTTTGTGGGTGTGTGTAGAGTATTCAAATGATTGGTCATGCTGTCAGTTTTCCTGTGATGAGAAACATTATTCCTTTTGTAGTTAATGTGCAAAGATAGCATGCTGTTCTGCTTTATATATATTCCAGCGGACAGTGTAGGCATTCCCTTTAGGTTCTGGCAGTGTTGTCTTGATGTGTTGTCTTCTAGTCATTATAGCTTCCCGAGGTCCAGTGCATTATGGCAGACATCCAGGAGCTGGCATTGTGTTGTCATGGGTTGCCTCCTCATATGAAATTGATCTAATTAGAGAATGAGTAGTGTTGTGTATTTTGTTTTTTGTACTTTGTTTATTGTGTTTTCAAAATAAAAAATCATTACAACTTATCGTTTTGCGAATACAGAAGTCGTTCTGGAATTAACTGTTAGACATTAACAGCCTGTTTGACATCATTACCACACATTGCCTCATTATTACACCCACTCCCATTCACACTCTTGGTTAGACAATAGATGTTGCACATAGAGGCCCCAAATGTCTGGGGATCTGGCATACAGAGGCATGATGCAAATGTATGCCGTTTCCATATCATAGTCATAAGAAGAAGCTGATCCTGCTGGACTTATCTGCTGCCTTCGACACAGTCAACTATGGTATCCTCTTGGAACAGTTGTCCGCAGCGGGGGTTTCGGGTTTAGCCTTGGACTGGTTTGTATCTTTTCTAACTGGCAATTCTCAGTCCCTCTCTCTTCTTCCGATTGTCCAGATGGCTAAACCCCTCATGTGCCGGGTGCCTCAGGGCTCTGCTCGCTCGCCTCTTCTTTTCAATCTTTATATTCAACCAGTTGTTAAATTGATCCACTCTTTTGGTTTTTGGTGTTTCTCTTATGCCAATGACACACAGATCCTGGTGAGACTTCCCATCCTGCCTCAGCTGAACGTTGTTGCTCCTGTCTGTTGGCTATTCATCTCTGGAGTGGTCAAAACTGGCATTGCCTCAATGGCGGAAAGGCAGAGGTTTTAGTTGTAGGCCTATCTACTGTTTCCGTGGGTTGGTCTTCGGCTTTCTGGCCATCTGAACTCAGTCCTCTGCCCACACCCTCTGTGGTGGCGAAGAACCTGTGAGCTAAGCTCTCTGAGTCTCTTTATATGCAGTGCCGGGTCAGTGATGTCTGACAGTCAGTTCACTTCAAACTTTGCAGTCTTCGGAAGGTGCGTCCTTATCTTTCCTCTCATCTTCGGCCTATGGCTGTATCCAATCTTACAGCTGGCTCTCTAGATTATTGTAATGCTCTTTACCTTGCTCAGCCAGAAGACCTTCTTAAGCGGCTGCAGGTGCTGCAGAATTTGGCAGCCCGACTGGCAGTTGGTGCCCCCCGATACAGCTCTACCACACCGATCCTGAGGAAATTGCATTGGCGCCCGGTGGCAAAATGCATTAAATTTAAGGCTTTGTGAGTGGTTCACTGAGCTTTCCATGGGCAAGGCCCCGACTTTCTACAGGTGAAATTCCCTGGTTTAGGCTGGCTCTTGTGAGCAGCAGTTCTTTCTCTGTGGCGGATACTGCTCTGTGAAACTGTAACCCCCTGTGTCTGCGAGCACTTGGGGATCACCTCTCTTTCCTTCGGGCCCTGAAGACATATAATTTGCAGCCTAACTGTTGTCTCACTGATCGGTCCCAAAACTCTCAACGCCATGATGCCCCTGTTGGTGATGGTGTGCTTTATAAATTTGCTTCAAATTACATTAAATTGCATTATATTACATTACAAGAGGCGTAGACAGGGTAGGGCCTCAGGGGGCAAGGCCCACCCAAAATCTGTAAATGCCCACTCAGTAGCACTGTGTGGGCATTTTCAGAAGTTAATGCCACTGTGGTGGGCCCAACTACATTAGCTGTAGGCCCCACTTGTTAGAAAATCGTGGTGACGCCTCGGGTCGTAAGCCACATCCTCCAACCATGACGCTGCTCTGGACGTGGGGCCTTTCCCCCAGGCAAAGGCCATCCTTATATGGGCCAATACCACAGAAGACTGTCCAACCTACGGACATGCCTTGGCATAGATCGTGTGCAACCCAGTAACAGAGGCAGCGGCTCTCCTCCAACCTGCTCCCCAAAAATGTGCAAGATCTTAGACCCTACCGACCCTCAAATAAAGCTGACGTCTGCGGCTGGTCCAGTAATGTGGGGGACCGTGTTTCCAGGCATTTCTGGTTTTGAAGTATCCTTTGTCTTTTATCAGTCCTGCAAGGGGCCTCCCGCTGGCCTGCTTCAATTAACTTTTCATCAGTATGACCTGCCACCAGCAGGCAGACAAAGAAAAGAGTGGATCTATGAAGCCTTTATAAGTTAATGGGGCTGGCCATGACAGGGGGAAGTTTTTGCCTTCCCCCTTCTTGAGATGTTTTGATGTTCTCCTGGGTGTTACATCCCAACTAAATGTGACAAAGAGGACTGTGCCTGTAGGACGTGTGCCCCCAGAGTACACAGATCTATGTTTTTGTTGTGGAGTTAGCATAGGAAATTGTTTGCGGTTTAGCCCCACACATTTTCCGAGGTTGATCTCCCATCTTTCAATTTCTTTAAAACATATTTAAAAAGCTCCGGTGAGTGCACACCAGCCGTGCAGATGGTGAAATTCCTCACAGGCGCACGGCTAAAACCTGCATGTATGCTTTATAACATTCACCAGTTATCTTATCTTGGCCTGGGGCTTTGGCTACCGGGAAGGACCTGATGACAGTCAGAATCTCCTCAAAAGTTATTTCCTGGTTGAGTGACTCTCTAAGTGTGGGAACCATCCAGTAGAGTTTTACACCCTCCAGATACCGCTGTATAATTGAGGCCCTTTGTCTGTTTCTAGCCACATATAGATGACCATAACAAGTGCAGAAGTCCTGCGCAACATCTGCCGGGCCATAAAGGAACCCCCGCTCCCGGAGAAGCTTTTTTCCTGCTATTAAGAGGATTGCTAGACAAGCACCTGGTTTCTGCCCTTCTCTCTATTGCCACACCTGGTGTCCGCTGGTCAGGGGTTTAACCTCCTGTGACCTGCAGTTACAGAAGCAATTCATGCTTAATCTCAGCCAATATTATGTTATCTTTAGAGGACTTGTATGCTAGTTGTAGCGTTTTCAGTTTGCTCTTACTGTCGATAAAGTTATTACTGATCAGTTTTAGGACCCCTGCCTCCTTGACCATAAAATTCCCTTGGATGAAACATTTGAGGCTCTCCCATAGAACCCCATGAGATGCTACCAAACCCACGTTACTGGTAAGGAAAACGAGTATCCCGACATTTACCTCCTCTCCAAGCATCAGACTTAAAGCACCAGGTTTTCGCACCAATGTGCCTTCCCATCACCTGATATCCTAGCGAGACCAGGGAGTGGTCGGATACAGTCAGTTGATGAATTTGACCTGACCCATTCCGATCCCCGCTCCCGAGAAACCTGCAGGTAATTTAGCTGGTATGCCGACCCACGTATCCATGAGTGAAAGGTTTAATCTCTCTTCCCTGTGTGATGTAGACTCCCAACATCTACTAGGCTGTATGTAGTGCCAATGTCTGCCATCTTTTTGCTAGCCCTGCATTGTATTGCCATGTTCTTGATGGATTTGTCCAGGACAATGTTGAGGTCAACCACTCGCCCAAACAAACTGGCATTTGCACATGTGGCTAAGTGGATCAATACCCTGTCAAAGAAGCAGGGTTCATCCACATTAGGAATGTACCTGTGGCAGCCCCACTGCATGGCCCACTGTGCCTCTGTGACAGGTGTAAGATGCGCCTCCTGAATGAAGGTCAAAGAGATGCTGTGTATGCTGCTTGATGGGTCTAGATCACACATTCCACCTATTATACATTGAAGAGACAGGCCTTTAGAGTCTTCTGATTTTTAGGTGGTCTTGTAGGGTGCAAGTTTGCCTCGTGAGCATGTTCCAGTGTTTGCCCACTATATTGGAAAAGACAAAACCTCCATGTCTTCCTCTACAGTATCTTCTGGTTTCTAATAGCATTTCTCTATCCTAGGACTCTGATCGGTTGGTAGAATGTGATTTTATTTTAAAGACATTCTTCTCCTTGTATTTCAAGGGCTCTATGGGTGATGCAGGCCGGGCCTTGAAGTGGAAACGTTTTGTTGCTTGGTAGCCAGTGAAGAGGCCTGTGGGGCGGTGTTTTGTGTTCCCTCCTGGTGAGTCTTAGTAGTCTAGCTGCTGTGTTTTGGTTTAGTTCAAGACTGTTTATGAGGTAGTCGAGCATGCCTAGGTATTGATGTTTACATTGTTGATATTTGAAAGACTCAGAAGGGTTGTGTGTGCAAAAGGGTGGCAGGGCATCATCCGTCAGATGCAACACAGATGGTAGAAGGACTTGTGCACTCTTTCGTTGACCTGGGGATCCAGCATGAGTCAATATGCCTAGGTTCTTGATCACTTTACATGGTTGCCCACGGCAGAGGAGTTTCCAGGACGGCGTGAGGTGAGACTACCATTATTTCCATCTTGTGTGGTTTGGGCATATGCATCACGGAAATGGTTGGAAAATACTCTGTATTGTTGGTAATCTGGCATCATTTTGATTGTTTCCATGTTATTCCCTTCAGAACTGATTTGAGCTGCTATGACTTTCTACCCAATTTTCTGATTTTATTTTTGTAACAAAACACACCATTTCCGTCCATTATTTTCACAGGTAACGAACACGTTGAATCCTCGATCGGTTGCTTTGCGTGTGCTCATTAGGGCCCCTCCCTCATTCTAATTCCGAGTAGATATTGCTGCCCCGCCAATGCGTGTATCTCATAGTCTCTTACATACATTTGCAGCAGGCTCATTAACCAACTGAGCTGCACTTCTGGTCTGTCTTGCTGAAGACTCTACCTGGGTAGTCAAAGGCCTACGCTCTGTGATGGTGGATATATTGTTGTCTGTGGTTCAAGACATGCTAAGTTTCATTCCTGGATTGGTCACATCCCGGGAGTCACATTGTGTGATCCTGACCTTCTCACCCTTATTTTTGTTTTATAGTGGGAAAGATTGGGTGAGCGCTGGAATATACTAAATGCAGACATGACATGATACCGAGAGGTTTCTAAGCGCGGACCCAGGGATCGAACCTGTGTTGCTCTGCGTCGTCTTGCTTAAAAGGCGAGCACGTTGCCGCAGAGCTATCCTCCTGAGACCAATGGAAGTGCTAGATAAATAGCTGTATATTTTACCTTTCATACATGTTCTGCAATGAAGGCCAGTGTCGGTTTCTCTATGCGTCATCACCAGTGAAAGGGACCTGTTCATTGCAGTGCAACCGTGTTTGGACCTGGAGACATTGGTTACCACAGAGAATTCAAGCTCGTGCATTCGAGTGGCGTCGTCCATGTCTATGTAACTATCACGATGCCAACACACGTTTGCTGTCGTTCACTGAACAGAAGTACAGAGACTGTCCTTCACCGTTCTGTTAATTGAAAACGTGAAACCAAAAGTGTGTTTGAGGGGGAGGCGGGGGTCTGCGAGGTGTGAGAACAACATCGCCATAGATCCTTCCAACAGCAGGAAAACCTTCACCCTGCTTACTGATCCAGTTGCCGCAATTACGCCTTCATGAGTGATTAAAGACAGTGGCACTATTCTGCAATGCGCCACCGTAAAACGGCGCAAGCCTCATTGTCGTGTGGACAATGATTGATAAAAGAAAAAGGCTCACCGACAGTTGTGCCGTCCTCAAACAATAAACACGCGATACGGGCATCGTTAAAGGGCAGCACACTGTAGATCCTAATAAATATTTAATGCCTAAGAGATTCACTGATGTTTCTTGGAATCCTTGGTGTTGAAAAGAGGCGCGAACACATACCACTGCTTATGAGTATAAGGGCCAGATTCATGGAATCTTCTGCGCAGTAAATAGGGACTTTGTGCGTCAAACCGTGCATGCAATCCCGTTTGTTGATTCATGGAATCGACTGCGTGGGACTTTTTCCTACTCTCCTTAGACTTTGCGCAGGCTTGGCACGTCTCGGCAAGAGGCCAAGTGCCTTGTGCGAGACACCTTGCAGAGGGTGGGCGTGGCCTGCGCATAGACTGGAATAGGGGTTGAACTTGCAAAATGGGGAAGCGCAATTAAAAATGTCGGCATTCCGATGGACGGCCCGCACGTGGCGATCGCACGCCCACAACTGCGCAGGTAAAATCATATTCATGGATCTGACCACGCAATCAGGGAAATAACCATGCAAAATTCTCGATGTAACCCCAGGCGTACAGACACTTCTGCATAGGAATCACAGTGCACAGGTAAGATCGCAAGGTGGATTTAGGGATGCATGCACGCAGCCAGGGTTATAATAGAAGTTAGGGGTGTGCTTAAGAAGTGTAGCGGGGTGCAGGAATGGTTTATGGTTTTTTTATACACAGATTTTCCAGAGTTACGGAAATGTGTACGCATGCTGTCGGGATGCTGAAAGTAGTTATGGGGGACCCCGTGTTGTGTCCCTGAGGTGCAGAACTGGTTGAGGGGGACCCCATGCACTGTTTCAAGGGTGCATGTGTTCGAGCCCGAGGAGTACTCAAAGCTTGGAGTATCTGGCTTGTTTTACTTTGCGTGGGGGCCTGTCTTTGTAGTAGTGGCTTTGCCTGAACAATTCCATATGATATGATATATGATATGATATGATAGGTTATTTATAACGCGCTTAATACCCAGAGGTTTCTAAGCGCGGACCCGGGGATCAAACCTGTGTTGCTCTGTGTCGTTTTGCTTCCAAGGCGAGCACGTTGCAGCTGAGCTATCCTTCCGAGACAAGGGAGGATATGGGGAGCGTGCAAAATAACTTCTCTGCGCAGGCTCATGCAAAGACATTCTTGGCGCACAGCCTTTGCAGGATCTCTTCACACTTTTCCATGAATGGGGCCCTTACGGTTCCAACCTGTGATTAAAGTTAGACGGGCAATGTCTTTGTGTTATGTACTTGATAATGAACCATGTATTCCCTCGGTTGCTGAGAAATGCTTGACATTGAAACATTTCTAGGGATACCTAAAAGCCTTTTTGTGCATTTAGTTGCACCTGGGAGAGAGTGACTGGCCAATCACGGGTCCGGGAGCATGGGTGGAATCCAGCAGTAACTGCTTTTATTATTGTGGCCACGGGAGAACCTCTCGCGGGTATCCGCCGTTTTCTTTATCGTGCCCCTATCGGCCACCTCCTCTCCAGCTCTATTTCTCAGGCCCTCAAGTCGCGAATAACAATGTTGTACAGAAACAGTAATGGCCCCGAACCCTCGTTGAGGCGCTCGCTTTGCACAGGGCTACTTTATGACCCGTCTGTGTATGCCTCCGAGCATGGGGGTGATCAATACATTCATGGGCAACCAGGTGGTCAATTGTCCAGGGCCTCGTTTGGGAACATACATGGGACGTTATTACAGAAGACTGCAACCAGCACAATGCAAAGGAAATGCATCACCAGCACTGATGCAAAAGGTTATTTAATGCAAGCATGCACTACAGAATAATCAAAGTGCTAGTGGATCAGTACAGAAGGCAGCTCCGAAAGCTTTCACACATGCACAATTGTGTGCCCCAAAAAAACTAATGGAAATGTGAACTATGCACTTTTGCTCTACACTACACGCACATTGGGCCTCATTACAAGTATTGCGGAATGGTTTAACGGGTGCCGCTTATGGTGGCGATGCCGTTAAACCCATTCCGCAATATTACGAGGCCCCCTGCGGGACCCGCTCTGGATGTCTGGTTTTACCAGATGTCCAGAGCGGGTCCCGCGAAGGGACCAGGGATCTAACAACGGGCCGGTCGTAATCGGCCCGTTGTTAGCTCCTGCACCCATTCCCATTGAACCCTATGGAGCTCAAATGGGTGTGGAGAAGGTCCGGGCCGGGGTTCCCTGAAGGAGGAATGACCGGGCCCTCCAAACTCGGAATGGCCCGGTAATAACCCATTCAGGCAACCCGGACCGGGACACGGTTTTGGAGGCAGCCATGCCCTTATTAAGGGCATGGCTATCACCAAAGTCGTAATGAGGCCCATTATGTTGAGATTCCGGGGCTGTAATAAATCGTTAAAGCATGGCTGCCAAGGAAGCTTTTGCAGCTGGCGTGGTGTCAGAAAATGCGCTCTTTGCATCTGCCGCAGATCATGCTGTAAAACTGTCTAGGGTTGGTTGCAGATCCTCTCCTTATGTCTCGGGATTGGATCTCTTTGGAAGCGGGAAAATGTCATATTCACACATGAAAATAAAACCGTAGATGGGTTGCTATCCCCAATGGGAATGTTTTCCACGAGAGGTCCTCAGCGACGACATACTAATTCAGAGCGAGGCTCCTTTGCATTATTGTTCATTATCATTTTACATTGTGTACTGATGTGTGTTGTTTTCAACTTTACAACCTCGTTGGTTAATGCGGCGGGGCTGCGTAGACCTACTACTATTGGCAATGATACTACTTGTACCAGTGGTACTTATACTATTCTTCCTAAGCTGCCATCTCAACTACTACAACATGTACACACACTATTAGTATTGTTACTGCTACTACTGCTACTACTGCTACTACGATTACTACTACTATTGGCACTGTTACTACTAATGGCAATTATACTGCTTATACTGCTAGTACTTACACTACAGCAGCATTTACATATATTACTTGCATTGCAACTGCTACTACTGATTCTACTAGTATGGTAAATACTACTATTGGACTGCTCCTACTATTACTACTACTATTGACACAGCTGCTACTTTTACCACTGGTACTTACATTAGTATTCCTACTCTGCCATTACAACTAATGCAGTATGTGCACATACTACTAGTATTGCTAGTGCCACTACTAATACTAATGCTACTACTTTTAATAAATGAAGCAACTGCTAGAACTACTACTACTTATTCTACTATCACTGTTACTACTACTGTTGGACTGCTCCTAATATTACTTCTACTATTGACAGAGATGCTACTTATACCACTGGTACTTATATTAGTAATCCTACTCTGCCATTACAACTAATGTAAAATGTACACATACTACTAGTATTGCTAGTGCTACTACTAATACTAATGCTACTACTTTGTATATTGCAACTGTTGGCACTGCTACTACTTTGTGACTGCTACTTATAACTGATCTGCCTATACAACTACTGCAATGTATACCCATACTACTAGTATTAATACAGCACTACTGCTATTACTATTACTACTGCTACTATTGGTATTGCTACTACTTATACTACGGGTACATATTCTACTATTCCCCCTCTGCCAGCATATCTTCTGGAATGTATACACATATCAGTAGTATTATTGATGCCATTATTACTACTGCTACTATTGTTGGTACGGCTGCCACTTGTACTTCGGCTGCTGTTACTACTACTGTTTCTGTTGCTGCTCTTACTACATAGGAGGCAGTGGTGGGAAGTCATTTCCGAAGCTGTGCTGTCAGAGAGGTATGTCTGGGGTTCAGATTTCTTTACATCAATACTCTACATGGGAGACCACATACAACAAGTTGTGTCACCCCCTTTGAAAACATCCTATAGTCTCCCACACATATGGACACCTCTCGTGGACTAAAAGTGTGACACCTGTTTGTTTCATTAGCAACACCTGCAAAGCAATGCCACAGAAGGCAGTTGAAATGAATGGGAAGTACATGGATTGTGTTGCTGCTGAGCCTGGGTAAGTGTATTCGGGTTCGTGTGCGCCTCATTCTGAACACTGAGAAGTAAAGTGTAGTGTCATTGTTGGATGGGGGATTTGATCGACTCATGCTAGTGCCAGAGAAAACACACATGATTGGACCTAGGGAAACTGATGAGAGCATGGGAACCAGTCTTTGGATACATAGGAAGCCAGTCTGTGTAACGTCGTCCCACTTCTCACTCTGCAAGGTCCATGTAAAATAGTTTCCTATATAGTACTACACTTCCCGGCAGGGTGGCCGGGAAGTGTAGTACTATAGGAGGCAGTCTCAGTTATTTACACAATGCCCCTTTGTCCCAACAAGCTTCTGCAAAAGGCTGACATTTCTTTTTTGCTGGATCTTAATCAGGTCACTTCTCCGCTAAAGGGGTGTGTCCATGTCAGGCTTCAGCTGTAGGGAAAGCCCCCTGTGAGAGAAAGAAAGTGTGACATAAGCAGCTCTTCATACTGCCGATTGGACATAAAGTTCAGATACAACAACACATAAACCACATAAGAGATGAAAGACAGTGTGGACAAGTCATGGGATAAAAGCGAGCATATGTTACTGTGCGATGGAAAGCCAACAGAGCACAAGGGAATACTCGAAGAGTGAGTTCAGGGAGGTGGCGGTAGATATAAAACACGTACGCCCACTACTACAACATCAGTCATCTCGGGAGGATAGGTCAGGGGCAAACACGCTCGTCTTGGAAGACGACGCAGAGCAACGCAGGTTTGATCCCTGGGTCCGCTCATAGAAACATCTGGATATTAAGCGCATCATAAATAACTAATCACACACTCCAGCTCTCTATAGAGAAATACCTGCAAATCTACCTGAAAAGGTTTCAACTATGAGACATACTCCAATAATGACCCAAACATGACTCAAAAAGAAGCCAAAGATACCTCAACACTTGATGAAATGCTGATAACTTTGGCAAACCCTTCGTTGTGTGGTCTTAGACATTCTTATCAGCTTTATGTTGGGGCTTCACCTTTGAAGTTCTTTACTGGTTTTTGGCTTGGAAAAGCTGCCCACTCTATTTCGAGGGCATGGATCTTTGTCACATTTGTTGCCATTTCCAGATGAAATAAAATGATGCACTGTATCCAACCTCTGGTGGTTACACTCCATCATGCTCCGATGTTGTGCCCATCTACAAAGACCATGGCTCCCATTTCCCCTGCATTGCCTCAATCTCACACATTGCTGTGATTTACAAGCTTTATTTCAACATCACAAAAAAAACAAACGTCAGAAGTGAGCAATATATTGCCACGTGTGCTACTCTCAAGAAGTTTACATCTGTATTGTGTGTGCTCTGGTTCAGCTGTCTTCCTAATTAACAGTTTAACATGCGTAATCAATCTCTGACCACTAGCCAATCAGATGGGATCTCTCTGATCTAGATCCAAGCAGCTTACACGGCACAGCACATTCTGCAGTCAGTGTAAGGGGCCTTTTGGAAGGCCATGATTGTTGATGCTTAAAGAGATTTGATCTGATAACAAGCTTGAACCTCTGTTGGAAAGATGTGACATGGTCGCACTGTCAGGCTGAGTTTCATAACCGTTTATTTGATTTTCATTAGACGGCTACTTTGTGGGAGTTACAACCTGAGCATAATTGTCTGGGTCTTAGCTTAACACATGACCATTTAACTACCTCTTGCTCTTCACGCATTGCATCATCCAACCTCTCACTGGCTCCGCGCAGCATTTCAAACCCTCACACAAGACACAGATGCCACAGATTTACTTTTGCACAGTAGAACAAAAACCCACACATAGTTTATGCCTGTATCCCAGGGTTGTCCATGTCGGGTTTTCACGATATCCCTCATTAATTTTCATGAGATAAATTTGCATTCAATCATTCTAAATCTATTGACCTTTTTTCTCATGAATATTAATGGGGATATCCTGAAAACCCATCAGGATCCCGGCCCTCAAATTTAAAATGTGCTAAAATTACTGCTAAAATTACTGGACAACCTTAGGGCTTACTTTTACTCAGGGGTGTTGCTAGGTCTGGAAAAGATCTGGAGCTGCGCTAATGTTGGAACTCTCAGGATTCAGGGCTTGCTAGCCTGTTGGTTGTAGCCCCTGAGCATCTATACAGGGCTACAACCAAGAGACCTGCAGCTATAACCCCCTCATCCGCCTTCTAGCAACACCTCTGCTTTTAATGTATTTTGTTTTGCCACTATGCGGGCAAAGTATGCTATGGTTCAGACTGCTGTCTCCTGGAAAACCCCGTCAGGGGTAGCAATGCACGTCTGCATAGTTACTGAGCACGTTGTGCACTAATCAGTGGCAGCTTTACACTAAACACAAAACAGCATAAACTAAGTGGTAAGAGATTAACGTGGGATGCATGCATACGATCAGGGAAGTGGCATGACACTTTTGGAAACTTTGACCATAAACAGCAAATTCGCACAGTGTATGTATATGCGCAAGTATGGAGCATCACTTGGGCTAGCAGGTCCCATGCAGGGCACACAGAAGCCTACATTGGATAATCAGCATCTACATATTGGCCCATGGCTGATGGATATATTTCTGCATATGGCAAAGAAAGGGACACACTCCTTGTGTTTTGCAATGCGTCAGAATGATAGCATACGTTTCAATCCAGCATGCTGCAGTCTGGACCTGTGTCACAATGCCTGGTTTGTACATGGCAATTTTCAAGATATATTTGGTCCTTGGACTCCAGTCTTGACCCAATTGGTTACTTATAACTTCGGCAACAATAACCACATTAAACGGCAGAAGCTTCCAATGGTCAAAAGGGGCATTAATGCAGTACAGATGAGTGGTGCCCTTCTCTGTGGGAAGCAAGCCACGCCACCTAACAGCCGCTGCCATATGCTGTTTGTATTCTGGCTGTGGAATTAAATGTCCCCGGCGCTTCAATAGTGGAAAGGTAAGAGTGGCGTTCACTCAGGTAAAACAGGAAGCGATGCAGCGGAACTGTGGACTCCTTTTGCTCACACTGAGCTGGTGACTGCAGCAAGCTAGGAGATGGGAGTCAGGAGCCACATCACTTCTCTTCCAGGCTGAAGGTTTGCTAGCACATTTAGATGGCCTTGAATTTAAGCAGTGGCGTCGCTAGGGGGGGCTGGAGGGGGCCCGGGCCCCTCCTCTGAAATCCTGGGCCCCCCTTTTTGCCTCCCTACCTCAGCTTGGCTACCTTCTCTGCACTGCTTGCCACAGCACACACACAGGGCCACAATCAATGCTGCCCCACAACAATGAAGAGCTGTTAAGTTCCCCCATGCACCCAACAGCAGCCCCTCCAATCAGAATGTAGAGCATGAAGGTGCGAATGATGGGTCATTAGTGACGTAATGGTTTAGTCCCTTTATTCTGTTGTGAGGAGAGGTGCAGTGGGGTGTGGTAGTTTGTGTTCACAAAAGATTATCTGCAGGAGTGCTTCTGATGTCACAAATTGCCCTTTTATAGGCACCCCCTCACCCCACACACACACACTTTTGTCTGTGGTTCTCTCTGTGCCCCTCCTAAAGTTAATTCCTGGGGACGCCACTGAATTTAAGCAGTCCGCCAAATTAGGGAGCATTTTGCCCTTTAGTAGCGCAGAAATGGTTGCAGGAGCAATGTAACCCCTCAGGTAATAACAGATTTGAGGCCTGATTTACAAGGCCTGTTTTCAATGGGATTGCAGCATTCTAAAACGCTTCTGTAAATCAGGGCCTTGGACTTATCCAAGAAGGAAATCTTTGAAATCCCTCAATTAACAGTGCGGACCAAATGGCTCTGGAAACGGTGGGCACGTTGACATGTCTCTGCGAGTGTTAAATCGACGTTGCTAAGGAGACACGCATTGGTGTCATTTGTTTCAGGTACCTGGACAGTCATTTCCCTCCCACCAGGCTGCAAGATGCAAGGCGTTGTGAGGAAAGAGGGCCATTACATGTTCGCTAATTGACCTCTCGTCAGGGTCACCTGGGTCAAACCTTGCACGAACACATGTTATTGCTTTTAGAATAAGTGATGACATGTCATGTTCTTAATTTTTGATTAAAGTCGATTTTCCATTCAAAGTAAAGTTTGTGGCACAAGGTGAACCTATTTTGCACTTTCCATAAACATGTTTCATTTGATTATTTGTGTTTCTACTGCACACGTTTTCCCCAGAGATTGTTGTACTGTAATTCTTTGCTGCAAAATGAGAGGTGGGCTGGGAAGTGCTCTTTGATCCTCCAACACACCCCCAAACTCTCCCCAGTGATCCATATCGCATGATGCCATACGCCCAGGGAGGATAGCTCAGGGGCAATGCGCTTGCCTTGGAAGCTAGACGACGCACAGCAACATGGGTTCGATCCCTGAGTCCGCGCTTGGAAACCTCTGGGTACTACGCGCGTTATAAATGACCAATTGTATTTACCCAAACCTACCTCTTGCATTCGGCCTTCAGGACTGCTCTGTGTGAATCATTAATACTAAACGCAGGCTTTTGATGTCATAAATAAGTGTGTCTCATCCAGCACGTGTCCAAGCAATATTTTCCCACGTGAATGCCTTCATCACTCAGCTAACCTCGTTCAATCCAACGTTGCTTTTTGACAAAGTAGCAAAGTGCTTCACCACTCTGCGTTATTGCCTATGGTGGAAGACACTTCTCTTCAAAATGGCCCCCTTATTCTTCAATAAATTCAAATCATTTGCGGGTAGCGCATTTCATAGCCCTACATTAACAAGCACATCCGCCCCCAGCGTTCCTATTCCCTCCACACATGGTGTCACCCATGCAAACTGGCCAGCTTCTGTAATCTTCTCATAATCAAAACATAGATTTTGAAATAGGGTTGGGTTCATTAACCGACTAATCAATAAAACCCTGTGTGACCTTTACAATGTATAAAACCACTTCGGAAATGTTTCTTATTGGAATGCATTATATGTAAATGAATTTCATACCTTGAAAACATGATTGGTTTTTACTATGTCTGGAAGTGGCGAGCCCAGCATTGCCAGCTCAGGTGGTTGCTGCTCCTACAAAATGGGTTAAACCTGTATTTTAACAAGTGCCTTAACTCTATCTTGCACTTTAACAAGTGCCTTTACTCTTATTGACCACAAACTGCCATTTGTTGTCTGCGTGCGCAAAACCTATAGCTCTCCAGCTGCTTTTCACTATGGTACCCATGATCCATCACTATTGACTCGGCTGGCTAGGGCTGATGGGATTTGTAGTTGAAAACATCTGAAGAGTCAAAGTTTGCATACACCTTCAATAGGGTAATTCCTAAAGGGCAACATGCCTGGCCAATGAGGGCATGTTTAATGATTCATTGCACTCTAAAGCTTGTAATCGTGGTCAACGTTGTCGGACCAATGTGCTTTAAAATGTAGCGCTTGGCACTACTTTTCCAAAAATGGTTCCCTTTAGTGCAACTAAAGAAATACAGATATTGATCGGAACCCTATTTTCCTTTCTCATTATTGTGCCTAAGCCTATGTTGTCATCCAATCCTACCATGAAAGAAAACGTAAAACAGTTCAGAAAAGCCTGTTTCTTTTTTTTTGTATTCAGTTCTTTATTATCATTAAAACATTCAATATTAATTACTTATATCCATGTTCTCACCAACCTTATTCACCCCTTCTCTCTGACAGACCATAACATAATATTCACACAGATCATAATAGCTCTGTGAATCTTCCACAGATATCTTCAAATGACTTGTTTCTTTTGTTGTCTTAAAATGAGTCTCTTATTCAAAGACATCTTAAGATGTTCTTGAGACCAGTCTTGTATTGTTGGAGCTGTATCTGATTTCCATTCTCGTTGTGTACATTTTTTGGCTACTTGTGTACATCCAAAGCCCCAACATTTTGGGGGAAATGGAAGATCATCCAGTAGGATATCATCTCCTAAAATCAATGTCTCAAAATCAAAGTCCATGTTTCTCTCTATGAATTTCTCTGGCGACTTCACCCCTAACAGATGTAATGTTGCTACATTCCCACAACATGTTTTCTAAAGAGCCCATTCTATGTCTACATCCCCAGAAGGCCTCTGAGTTTATCATACCTCGCCTACATAGCCTTTTCTGGTGTTCATTGTACTCTATTAAGGATCTTGATTTGTCTAAACCTTTCACCAAAGTTCATGGAAGTCAAAGCAATATTCCGGCAAATGTTGCCCGATCTAATACCCATCATTTCAGAGTTCAGATTGTTGGACCAGATAGTTCGAGACCTTTACAATTTGTCAGAGTGTTGTACAAGGTCGATGGCAGGTGTATATTTGTACTGAGTTCAGAGATGTGCCCATAGATCCCTTTGCACAAAGGATTTTTGGAGACATACCAAAATGCCTGTTTCAAGGTCTACTTCTCCCCGGTAGATATAGTAAATGGTGACATTAATTGAACAGTTTTAAAGGGATAACACCTTATCCACAGTCTCACCAGATGCACGTGCTGCTTTTTGAATGGACTTTGGAGTCTTGTTTTCACCTAAAGTTTTCATATTTGTTTGAACAAAAATTCAAAATACTGTATTGCATAATGTGAAAGGATGAATATATGTGTCTTTCTTTATTTTAGTTTATCTTTGACTCAATGTTTATTTTGTTTTCCTGTTAAATATTCAGCTAATCATTTTAAAGAAAGTATGTTCCACAGTAATGAAACATAATGTTTTTAGTTCTTTCATCTGATAAGATATGATTGGTTATTTATAACATGCTTAATACTCAGACGTTTCTAAGCGCGGACCCGGGGATCAAACCTCTGTTGCTCCATGTTGTCTTGCTTCCAAGACAAGCATGTTGCTCCTGAGCTGTCCTCTTGGGACAAACTATCAGAAAACGTGCCCCTGAGCTTTCCTCCCGAGACAAACTATCTGAAAGCTATCTGACATGAATTCTAGTCAGCAAGGCGAGGGAGCTGTCTAGTTTGTATAGTGGGATCCCCCCTTGCCTTTTTGGTGTCAAGGTAGATTTGAAGACCAGATGTGTCAATGAATTTCTCAACAATCCTGCTCAGAAGAGATCAACATAGATTGTTAGGGAGCCCCCACACGCGCACTTGGGAAGCCTTCCTCTCCTTTCTGCAGCCTAATCAATTCTGGATTTGCATGCATAGGTGCACTCATCCACAATGGAACCTGATGGTTTCCCGACTACTCGTGCATCTGAAAAGGCAATAGACTAAAGACAGAGTCAGCACATGTTGCAACTGGAGCACCTTACACTTTGTTTAATAGGGTTCCATTCGCTGGCACACCTTCGCCGCGGGCCAATAAACTGCTTTCTCTAGCATTTCAGGTGATGCAGTTGTGCCAGGGTGCACCTTAACAAGAATGCACACCTCTGCCAGGTTCATGCTTATATTCGTGCTTGATTATAATGTTGCTTAAGGCGAGCAACGCTGGCAGTGAAGTGAACCAGAATGCACAGGCTGGCGATGTTGGCACGGTTAATTGTTTTAAAGAAAGGCTTCACAGTATTAAAGAAGCAGGCATACCTGCCAACCCTACAGATTGAGGCAGTAGGCTACTTCTTTTGAAGCAGTCCTACCGCCTACAGATTTCAGTGACAGAAATTACTGCTTTTTACAGTGGCAAGTAATTTGTGTGGCTCTAAGGCGGGCTGCAGGACGAAGCACGCAACACATCAATTTGTCTGTGCAGTGGGCTAGTAAGTGATTACTTTGATGGGGCTCAGACCAATCCACTGACCTGACAGCTGCATGACTCTGTCCTGCACACTTACTGGGACAACCCTTAGGTGAACCAGCAGTGAAAGGAAGTGGCAGAGCTTAACACCATCACACAGCATCTGCTGACAATTTGGTGTTAGCGTTCAGAATTATACATTTTTAACATTTCAACATCTTTCTATGTTGTGCTGTTTGTGTGTTTTGTATTTTCCTGTGATGTCATTGTTATGTGAAAGATACTTTTCCAAACTTGAAAAATCCTACATCTTTTTGGTCACAGAATGTTGGCAAGTATGAGGCAGGTATGTGGGCAACCATGGTATCAATAATTGCTAATTCCTGCTCCGGGATTCTCGCTCCTCAGGCATTGTTTTGATCATCTGATATTTATTTTTTTCATTTGTTTTGTACATGTCAGAACAGAAGTACGTATAGATAGTTTTTTAAGTCACTGCCTGGCGTGGAATCAGTGAAACCCCTTTCACCTGTTTCCCCACCCTATGAACCATAGATCTGCGTTGTAGGCAGAGGTGATGTTAGGGTGGGGATCTGAGGGGGTGCTAAGGGTGTGTAGTATAAGCAAGTCAGCCAAAAGACTGCAGAGCTCGTGACCAGGCAAGCACGAGAGGTGATCCTTTGAAGCACGTCATAGTGCAGAGGACGCTTCGAGTGTGAGCGAGCGGACGAAGTTTGAATGGCCAACTGAAGAGGTCTTCAGCCGGTGGGGCCTGATGGTACATACTTACTGATCTCCTTCCTAAGATGTAAAATATTCCACCTGTAGGCTTACAGTTCCACCTGTAAGCCTACGTCAGAAGATCATTGAGTTAGGTCATGAAGGTCACCAGGGAATTGTAAAGACGAAGAGAAGAATACGAGATGAATTTTGGTGGCCAGGATGTGATTTACAAGCTGAGAGAGTCATACGTGACTGTATCCTTTGCAAAGAGAGTGATAGAGGTTGTGTGAGTGAGAAATACCCCATGGTAATTACTGATCTTCCAGGTAACATATGGGAAGATTTAGGTGTGGACATAATAGGCCCAATTTACAGTGAGGGGAAACAACAGTATTGTATAGTGATTATTGATCTTTTGACTAGATGGGTTGAAGTCATGATTAAACCATGCATGACTGCAAAAATAGTAGTTGATTTCTTGAAAGAAGTATGTGGAAGGGAAGGTTTACCCAAAAGCATACTAACGGACAATGGGGTTCAATTCCGTTCAAGGGAAATGGAGAAATATTGTGTGGAAAACTCCATTGTACATAAAAGAAGTGCCATATATCACCCACAGACTAATGGGGTGGTTGAGCGCTTCAACAGAGTGCTTAAAGATGCTGTGAGATGGGCTTGGGCAAACGGTGTGAAATGGGAAGAAGCCGTTAAACAAAAGATTAATGCACACCGTTTCACAACACACTGTACGACTGGTCTGTCGCCATTTGAAATGAGTAGAGGTAGGAAGGCTAACACCAAATTAACACCATCCTGGTTAAAAAGGGTGACTGTGATAAAGAACGATTTCGGAGATGCATGTCAGAACATCAGAACTATGCAGTTAAGAAACAAAAGAAATCATGATGTGTCTGTAAGTTCTAAAAAAAAGGGAGTCCAATGTTAGTAGTTGGAGGACGAGTGAGAATCAAACTTCCACCTGTATTGAGAAATGGTCCATGTAAATGGTCCAAGCCAGTTGGAGTCATTGAAGTTTTCAAACATGCAGTAAGGGTTGAAGATGGAAGAGTCTGGAATATGAAGAGAGTGTGTGTGTGGGATACCCCTGTAGAGAATGCACCAATGCTTAGTAGTCTAGAAAAGTCAAGAGTGGGTATGAATGCAAATGGTACTAGTGATGTTGAGAGATGTCAGAGGGATGTAACACAGGAGAAAGATCCATCAATGATTTCCTTGCCAAAACCAAGAACAGATATCGCACGCACATCAAGAAGAGGGAGAACCATTCATCATCCCTGCAGATTGAAAGACTTCGTATGTGAACAATGAGCCCAATACAATTTGTAAAGAGACAGTTTTGTTTTGTTTTCGAATATTAAAAGGGGGAGATGTGTAGTATAAGCAAGTCAGCCAAAAGACTGCAGAGCTCGTGACCAGGCAAGCACGAGAGGTGATCCTTTGAAGCACGTCATAGTGCAGAGGACGCTTCGAGTGTGAGCGAGCGGACGAAGTTTGAATGGCCAACTGAAGAGGTCGTCAGCCGGTGGGGCCTGATGCTACATACTTACTGATCTCCTTCCTAAGATGTAAAATATATAATAAACACATAAGTTACCGTAATACGCCTCCGCGTCGATAATACTTCAAGGGGCTATAGCCCAGGGTCTGTTGGTTGTAGACCCGGATAGAAGGTCAAGAGCTACAACCAAAAGGCTATAGCTAGCCCTGAATCCCACAAGTCCCGACATTAGCTTAGCCCCTGATCTTTTCCTGAACTAGCATCACCCCTGATCTAGGTGACAATTCCTTTGGGAATTGAGCTCAACCCTTACCACAGATCCTCACAGCACACCCCAAAAAAGACTAATTTATCCACCACAAGCCACCCAGATTTGTGTTATAGGTGTCCACAGCTGGACTGATGTAGGTCTTGTATTGTAGCCAATTTTAAGCTGGGACAATTGGAGGTTCCTTTATAATCATAGGGCTGCATTCTCACACAGTAACGTGTGCAAATTAAACATCTGCAGAGGGGGTGCTGCTTTATTTGTGCTAGTTTGATACATTCTCAGGTTACCCAATTCTCAAAGGTGACCTCGCATTTGCTGGGGTCCAGAAAATAGATGGTCCTCCATGGAAACATTAGTGCCAGGTTTGTGCTCTCGCTATTAATATTTGCCAGGCTCCCAGCATAGGGGTTCTGCAATGCATTGCACAGTAACAGGAACGTAAAGGGTCTGTCTGTGAAATGCAAAAAAAAACAAACAAATACATACAATAATGTCCATCCCTGTTTGAGGCACCGACGGGCAAGCGGAACTGCGGTGGTGCACAGTGTTACTCTTCCGCTTAAGGTCATGAATGACCCTGTCATGCAGTGTGTGGTTCCTTGCTTCTGTTCTCAGCAGGCGCAGGGGACTGCGTTACATTGCTGTTCATTTCAAAGCACATCCCGTTTCAGATTCCATGATGGACTTTGACATGCACAGAAATGCCCACTTTTTTGCACAAAAGTGGAAAAGGTATGGCGATCCGCATATGAGATGCCCCAACTCATCTCGATATTTGCACCAACAAACGTTTGGAGAATTTGGCGATAGTATTTACCCGACACCGAGGATGTGTGAATTGATTGACACCTGATTATCATGCTTCACTTAATTGTCTACTGACCTGGGAAATAGTATGCTATGGGCCTGATTCACAGGAGCATTGTAGAATGGGGCAATCACATTAGAATACGCTCTGGGAATCAGGCCCTATATCACATATTATTTTTGTTGTTGTTCTACATCCTGCATTATTAATTGGGCAGGGCAGTTGTATGTGTTGTAATCGATATTGCCTCAGCGTGTTCTTTCAAAGACCAAGGTGCACAAAATTGCATTGTCCAATGAGTATACAGTATCCACAGGATATGATGTTTATAAACACGGAGCCGGGGATTAAACCTGTGTTGCTCTGTGTCGTCTTCCACAGCGAGCACTTTGCCGTTGAGCTATCCTCTCGAGATCCACATGGCTGGGTATCAGAGTCTTGACGACATCCAGATCATGTTGGAAATCTACAAAAGGGAAGATTGTCTGTTTTCGCGTTTTGTGCATTTTGAAGGGGGGTGATGGGCTTTTCTTATGCAGCAATCCGATTGGTCAGAAAGAAAGGTTGTTCAAAAGGTGTGTAGATGATGCCTGCGTAGCATGCCATTGTTGCGCATGGCTGATAGCGGGGGCCACTAGCACGCACTCATGAGGCTAAATGAATCAGTCTCCCACCATGACATAAAGACGGTGTAATGTCAAATTCGTGATCCACTCGTGTGACTCTACAGCAGAAGAATGAATACCTGTCTGACACACTGGGGCCCCCAGTGATGTAGTGAGGTTGGGAGGGTCATAATAAAGGAAGCTGGTTTGAGGGTGCCAGAGTATCATGTGTTCTTTTGGCACATTCCCCCCATGTCCACCCTCCCCCTCCAGTCCCCCCCCCCCCACCCCAGGCAGTGCTGGTTCATTAAGTCATGTAATGACTTTCATCTATCGATTATATCACAGTTTTTGAGATTAGTTTTATGAAAACCGTCCCCTGATGTAACACGACCACTCGATGATTCTACCCCCAAATTGTGGGACAAGGAACACGTCCTCAATCTGGATATTTTAATTGATTTAAAATAATACATCAAAATTAAAGGTGATCCCCTAAACTTAAATGCTGGAGAAGTCTCACACAATATTCCACACCAATACAGGCAGCGTGCCTGCGTACAAAAAAAACACAACCCTCCGGCTACTAACTCACTAATGATTTACATACACATCCATTCTAATAAAAGCAACTCTGAAAAACTATTTTTGACAAGATCTATAATATTTTCCAATAAGGACATGTGAACATTCAAATTATCATCAAATGTCAGCATCACATTTCAAAGCACGCCCAACACATTTTAATAACTTTCAATATATAATTCAAATAATGTTCTCTGACACCATCTACAAGTGTTGACATCAGAGAAAAAACAATGGATTCACATGCAACTTTTTATCAGGCGGATTCCACTCTAAATGTTGGGCATTGTTTGTTTCCAGTTAGAGCGTTGGTACAAGAATACTGTGCATGGTATGTTTGGCAACATTGCCTATAGGTTTGGGTTTAGCATAGAAGCGTTCATATTGGAGAGCAACATACCTTGATTTACCTAAAGAGTCATGCACGAAGGAGAGTATACATTTCAGATAAAAAAAGTCACTTTAATTGGCATTAAGGGTCCACTTAATGCAGAGACCTTTCCTTTCTGTGCAATGTTATTTGGAACAATTAATATTGCTTATTTAAATTGGTGGCATTTTCTTGGGAATAAAACAAGCAAACTAGCCTCTTTCTTATTCGGATTTTAGGGATGTACTACCCTATACAAGATTTCTATTATTGTAAACTCGGGTTTTCACTGATCATTACGTCAAAATCCAGATATAAACTCTCACTGTGAAACTTCAGGGTATGATTAGTGTTTGGCTACTGCCAGTGAATAATATGCCCTGCACAATCATACATTCCAGGGAATTCTATTTTTCTACAAAGTTTCCCTCATAACCCCAGTCCTCATTCCCATGTAGTGGCATAGCTGGCATAGCTTGTATAGGATTACCCATTTGACCTTTAATTGCTATCAGGGGCCAGATTACAGAAACTTTGCACCGGTGCAAGTGCAAAGTTTGCATGGTATTAGCACTAGGGCAAAGTTTGCCCTATTTTTAAAAACACTGGGACACATTAAAAAACCAGTGGACCTCGAACGTACAGGTTGGCATATTAAAAACACCACTGCTAAAAGTGCCCTTGTGCTAAAAAGATACATCAAATGCATCTTTTTTGCACTAGGGCAATTTTAGCCATGGTGCTTTCAATATGCCAAACTGCACTTGTCGAGGTGCAGTGGTTTTTTAAGGTGTCCCAGTGTTTTTAAAAATAGGGCCAACGTTGCCCTAGTGCTAATACAGTGCAAACTTTGCACTTGGACTGGTGCAAAGATTCTGTAATCTGGACCAAGGTATTTAAATATATATGCAGCAACGTGCAATCCAGCAATTCATTTCATCCTCATAAACAAAACAGTCATGTAATTTAAACACAGGTCATTATATGCAATATATACATTAGATCTAGCTCTATACTTATTTTGCACACACACAAAGCACTTTATGTGAGTATCTATTTGATCGTGCAATGGCACTTGATTTGGAAGTGTGTCTATACAGCAAGCACTGCTACAATTAGAAGAGTAGTGCTTTTAAACCATTTGGGCTATATTTGATCTCCTCTTATTTGTGCCGTCTAAAATCTGTCTGTGTGATCTTTGTTGCACTTAATGTGAGTTTGAACTCATTTTGTTTATAGCTCTGTGCACTTTATGACAATATATATTGAATTGCGTATGGCACTTTGATTGAAGTTGTTAATGCACAAGCAGCACTATTGCTATTAGAGAGCAGTGCCTGTGGCCCACGAGGTCTGGACTTCAATTTCATCTGTGTGCGCTATATAATCCCCTGTTTGAGCTCTCCTGCTTGGCCACTGGGTGCTTTACAAGTGTGTGTCAATGGCACTTCTCAGTTATTATTGATGAATGTATTTCATGTTTTGCACTTTGCACTTTATGTGTGGTGAGATTATTATTGCACATGACACTTTTTGTTGGGGTGGCACACAGTTAGCACTGTTGTTATTTAACAGCAGTAATTGGGCTGTATCTTGTTGTGGATATGTGTCGTATGAACCGGGATTCTATAAGCTGTTTTGCCAATCGTGGCTGGACTGTCTCCCTTTTCATGGTCACCTTTGCACATCACTACTGTTGCCACTTTTCAAATTGCATTCTATACCCGTGATGTGTTTTTGCCATAAACTTGAATTGATTTTAATTTATATTACAATTGTAGTCAATGTATTTTCATTTTAATAAACAATGCTACTTATTGAAATGATTATAGCAGAGGTAAACCCTAGATTTTAAAGGGTTGACATAAAGGGCCTGATTCGCAGAAGTGTTGTTTAATGGTGCAATCCAATTGGAAAGCATGCTGTGCACCAGGGCCATAATGTGAATTAGTGCTACTTTGTACTATATTTCTATTTACCTAACCATAATTCGAATATGAACAGCCTTTTTACTAGTCCAAAATGGTGCTCTTATTTGACGATTAGGTCGTACTACTGCTGAATGTAGTCTCCTGATTCATTTGTCACGTTACATGTTGTTGGGTGCTGGCCTTTGTGTTTTAAATTAGGAGCCAAGCAATTGAAAAACACATTTTGCTGAGGAAGTCCCTTGTGAGGATGGAATGTGTCGCAGTTTCCTAGGTGGTCACACTCAACTCAGGGAGTTCCTTCCACCCCAAGCAAGGTGGTGCACACCCAAAGCACTCATACAGATTCACTTTGGTGATGCCTCCAAACCGTCTCGAACCCACCTCAACAAATACCCTATGTCGCCAATGCAATAGTGACCAGGCCAGTGTATTGTAAGAATATATATTTATTTATTTAAGGTTTGACAAAGAAGACTATCAACCAACATCAACAACCAATGATTTGGCACTCCACAATACCACAACTCCAAATTACTTTCCGTTATTAAAACAACACAGGTAACATTTTGAAATATTCAGTCACAATTTACATCAGATTTAATTGCAAATGAACCAATAGAAAACATTCATATTAGAATGAAAACATTGTTTTTCAACACACTTTCAGAGGACAGGGAGTGCTTTGGGATTCTGGTTTGGGATGTAAGGGAATAAAAGGAATATTAAATTTTGCAACACACATAAACATGAGATGTAGGTCTTTGTAATTCTGACTTTGAAATCACTGGGAATAAATGGGAAATGTTGTTTTGCACCACACATACACAGGACAGGCAGTACTTTGGGATTCTGGTTTGGGTGGGAAATTAATAATTGGGACATTTCTTTTTTAACCCTCTACATTCACTTGAATAGCAGTGTTTAGGATAACTTATTTTGGGATTCAGGACCCCCCTTTCTGGACAGAAGTCAGGGGTTTCAGAAGGACAGTCACCCAAGTCTTTAATGTCTATACCAGCTCTAAAACATTGGGTGTGAACTTTGTTAGTTTAAAATTACAATGACACTCATCGAGTGATGATTTTCTATAGGGGAATTAATTGATTTTACTTCAATTCAATGTGCTAAGGATCTACACAGCTTGCCGCCTCCCCACAATATAATGGAAAGGATTAAGGCATGCTGTTCTCACCACAGTTCAATTTAAATGGATAGGGTGATTTTCTATAATGCAAATAATTTGAATTGGATTTAATACAATGTGCAAAGGGCCTTCCCATTACCACCACCCTAACCACTATATGAGATGGAGTTTAAGGCTGGCAGTTTCCCCATCACACCTTTGATGGCATTTAGGATAACTCTACTTTCATGGGAAGCTTTGTTGAGGGAAAAACAGCAAGGCTTCTCTGAGGACAGCACTGATCTAGGGCAACAATTTTCAGTCAAGGATGTTTTTCTGCAACCAGACTACCTCTGGCTCCTCTGATTGGGTCCCAGTTAGCTTCTAGATTTCCCTGTTACTGTCTCTAATGCAAGGATGAGACCTCTGTGCTAGTTGTTCCTTGCAAGAGTCCGACAGCAGGCTATCTCCAGAAATAAGTGAATAAAGCGCTGTTCAGATGCAAAACTGACCTCTTATTGGGCTGATGATGCTCCTACATTATCATAATTCCCACAGTAAGGATTGGCTAGCACTCTCCCTTCACCTCCCACCAAGATGCCCCATGGCTGCTCACAGGACCAGAAGTTGGGAGATATGTATGATGTAGGCTGAGGGAGGAGAACGATTTTTCATCTCAAAAAGAAATGTGGGATTTACCTTTTTTGGGTTCAGAAAATCTAACAACATTCCACCTATGCACATTTTTAAGATAACTATATAAATCTATATATTTTTGGATTCTATATTTTATGGCAAATCGGAAAATACTCATTTTATTATGGCATGCCCTTCCTGGGCAGAGCCACCACTTTTCACACTTTGCTGCAGAGCCAAAATAGTTACAACTCTGACACTACAAACTTCCAACATTAATTTTACCATCTGTTAATCTATCAATATTTCCAATTCCACAGATTTATGAAAATGCCAGAATCATAATTTTGATCATATCTTAAGTTATGTAAATCACATACATTTTGTTTTTACATGGTCCCAACTAGCTTTTTTATCCCCTTTAAAATGAACCTGAGATGGGCTTGATGGAACACTGATGCACTTTTTATTCGAGAACATGTATTCAATGCTTAATTCATGGCACTGCATAATAGGTGCTCCCAGTTTCAGATGGACACCTCCAATTCTTAGGTTTCTATTTTTCCTTAAGCATGTGACCAGACACCTGCTCGGGCCAATGTTTATTCAACCCTCTCCTCCTGAGCTTTAAAAGGTCTTTGTTCAGAGCTAAAGAACCATTAATGGCAAACCTGACCTTAAAGTTCATTTCTGTTGGTTGTGTTATCTGTAAATCCCATAATATCAATCTACTTCTTTGTATATCTTAGCATTTAAATAGACAACCAGACCTTCTTCTCGTAGGGGTCCTCAGCAACAGGTCTTGAGTTCAAATGCTCAAAGGCACAGCCCTTTCAGTTTAGTGGTAAAAACACCAGCTGTGCCCAGCCTTCAGAAAATACAGCTTTATATCAACAAAATGTGTTTACAAGTAACATTTTAGCATAATATCTAGGCCTGCTGCTCATAAATACAACATTTATTTTCTACTACATTAGAATAGAGGTAGATTCACCATTAATCTGGTGCACACAGATAGGCCACAGTTACATAAGCACCAGTCTTCATTGCTACAAAAATGAGATCGTCCTTTCCCTATAAATGTTGTCATTTTATATGCTGAAATTAAGTCTCTTTATTCCTGAAAACACAGTCTATCATTCGACTTTATTCTACAAATGTAAGGCATCGTTCCTCCGTTTTAGCTTCCGAATGCACAGTAATTCAAACAGATTTATTTCCTTCCATATGAACTTTACACAAAGTCAGCATCTGCAATGCCACATGTCCTTGGAATCTGTTGGACGCAGTTAACAATATTCCAGTTCTAAGTATCACTTTCCATTGACTGATTGCCTTTACTTTCGAACAGAATGGAGGGAGGCCCATTCTCGCTCAGTCACTAGGCCTCATGTTGAAACTACTGTTTTGTACTGGATTTTATATTTCAATGGAACTCCTCACTTAGCTAGCTTCAACCTCACAACGGGTCCTAGCATGACCTCTCCATCTCTGTCGCTTTGGGGCTATATTTTTACCCCACAAATACATGGCTGGGTAAATCCTGTATCACAAGTCATTTAATCGTTCAGCCATCAATACTGATTGTCCTGTTTTTATTTTGACTGACATGTTGCTGTATTTAAATAAATGTGAATGTTTCAGTACTTTACAGAATTCAGGGCAAAAACTTTGGTAAATGACTTTACAGTTACAAGTAAAACCGAAAAACCTAATACATTTGGCAGTTATGTTAAGCTATGCAACCATAACTCATATATAAAAAAAAAAACACAACATTGCACTTGTCAAACTAATAAAACAATCTGGCCCTGAAAAGCTAAGAAATCATGTGCATGTTCATCTCCGATGTTCGGGGATATCATGCATATTTCTGCATTATAGGGTTGGTGAAAAGCAGTTTTTGGATGGCTGATGAGAGGGGTCAAAACTAGAGGGGGGCCCGAAATGTTTGAAAGGCTGATAAATTTGGTACCATCTTGTCAAATACACACAAAGGTTTCCTTTAACCATTTTGACCCTTGAACAAAATGTTTCACTGAATTTCATAGGTTTTTATTAGTGCAATTTAACCTTAACGTCTCTTTAACAATGTTTTTTCACTGAATTTAATAGGTTTTTACCAGTGCGCACTAATTTACTACA
Source organism: Ambystoma mexicanum (assembly GCF_040938575.1). Classification (NCBI taxonomy): domain Eukaryota; kingdom Metazoa; phylum Chordata; class Amphibia; order Caudata; family Ambystomatidae; genus Ambystoma; species Ambystoma mexicanum. The sequence continues at coordinate 458,288,871 of NC_090938.1, read as the reverse complement.
ACTTCCTAATATCATACTCACCCCCTATATATCAGCATCTTCATCCTATCCAGAAAGTTTCAAGTTAAAACTGTGCTATTCCCCACCTCCCAGCAACATTTTTAACACTTCTCTCAACTTTCTACAACTTTTTACACCGTGTTTTGCTTGCCGACATTCGTGTACGTCTGACGTCACTGCAGTCTTCCCGAGCAGTGCCACATGACCCTGCACACACACGTGGCATGAAGACGTGTCCGCAAACAGGTCAGTGCATTTCAAACTATTCGCATTTTGAGCCCATCTAGGAAGTCTCAAGCTGAAGGTTTACCCTTTCACAGCTCCCAGACCCATTCTTATACATTTTCCAACTGCAATACAGGAGAGAACACCTGCTTTGAAGAGTATTGGCACACATGCTATTTAACTTCTGAAATGGCATCAGCCATGGACATCCCTCCTCTCCTGGGGGCCACCACCGCCAACACCACCAACACCGCTAGCTGGAGGGCCTGGACAAAGGAAAAGGCACAATGATACAGAGGAGTTTCAAGAGGTCCAGGAAGATGAGATAGAGGATATGCCTACCTCCAGCACCCACAGAGAATCATGGGTGTGTGGGTTATTTAAGACCGTACAAGGGGTACCAAAATCTCAGGCTACCCATGTTGAATGCATTGAGTCTGAAATCATACACAGTCACGGACAACTTGGGCAGTACTTTTTTGGTACCACATCTATATGCCACCACATCCGCTCATACCATCCAGGTACTTAGACTGTTCCTTTCTCAGGAAGTAGTAGGCTGTCTTCATCTACCTCTATTTCATCTTCCTCAACTGCTACTGCCACCACACAGGCTATTACTGTTGGACACACAATCCCACCAACTACCTTGAACGCCATAAAACAGGCTGTTGATCCATATTGTTCCAAGACAACAGTACTCTTTATATACTGCAACACACCACTGCGCAGAGAGGAACATTTTCAAATTGCTTTTGAGGCTGTAATCAAGGAGCATGAGAAACACTATCTCATACTTTAGATTTAACACAAGCCCAACATCGTCCCCTCTCCTCCTGGCCACCATATCTATGGTTAGTGCCACGTCCCACATTTCCCTTCCCAAACTTACTTCCTGGCCTCTTCAGCAAAAAAAAAAAAAACAGAAAAGAAATACAATATCAAAAACCACCAAAGCAAGAGGTTACCTTTCACAGTTAAAAATAGAACTAAAAAAAATAATCTTAAAGACTCCATCTACTTTACATTTTTCAGTAAAGTAGTTAGACTAAATAAGTTTCATCAACATTTCCATGAGCATTTTGTAGTATGCTAATGGATATAATGGACAATTGTATACTAGAGAAAAAATTAAAGAACAGAAACAATTTTCTGTCCCATGTACATTTCTCTAGCATGCAATAAGGACCATAATCCATGTACCTTCATTACTATCCGCGGTTTTCTCAGTCCCCTTTCCAGGCCATGCATCATTAAAAGACCCGAATGGCACCCCGTCGCAAAGGACATCCCTTCTACCCTTTTTAATGTTATATTTGTAGCACTCCCTCAATGCCTGCTTTCAAACAGTCACACATCCATCCACCAATCACTTCCAAAAACTGTACATAGAAACCTATAACTACATTAAGTTTCCACACACCAACTGCCACTTAACAATCTTCCACAACTCTTTTGCATCTGCATTTCCTTTACTTATACTAAACAATTGTACACAGTGCTCCTATAAATGCACATATGCATTGTGCAGTGTGAGAAGTACATACATAGACAGGGCAGTATGGAAGGGCAAGTGCTTATGAGCATGCATGAGGTAAATGCAATTTTTTTAAGCACAAATTCATGTTTATCGTTATCAGCAGTGCATGCTGGGGATACAAATCATCATTCAATTGCCTATGTCATAAGGCTCCACCATGCCCCCAGCCCAACCAAACCACCCTTATTTTTCACTGCACCTACCCTGCATCCTAGCTGAATATCCACTCTACCCTATGACTGTAACCAATGGCCAGTACTCATGGCATGCAGCCATGGCCATTCTCAAAATCCATGGATTCCCAATAATCAAATCAGAGTACATATTTGTGTTTGCTGAGGGCCAGGCCCACTACCCAGACACCAAATGTATATTACTAGTTTTTCTACTCACATTCTTACACTTTGGGGGGAAAAAAACACGAGACATATTTCTAAAAACATGCTTTCAGGTCCTTGCTGATGCTCGTCGCGGAAGTTTGCTGTAATCTAGTCCACCATTTCAGGCTGTTACCATAAGCAGAATATTTTTTCTCATTCAAACCTAACGCCTAGTCGCATGCCCCAATAAGGAAATTACAGAACACATTTCTCCTTGCTGACGGCCAGGTCCATTTCCCAGACACCAATGTTAGATCATGTGTTGTGTATTTACATTTTAACACTTAAAAAAACAACACTGGACATATTTGCAAAACCATGCTTTGAAGTTCTTTGCTGACCCTCCTCATGCATGCTTGCTGCAATCCAATCCAACACTTCAACCTGTGCCCACGAGCAGATTGTTTTTCTCCCATTCAAACCTGTGCCAATTTCAATAGTTGGTCCCTGGTGGCCATGCCCACTTTAACCCCATTGCGGGTCGCTCGTGGTCATGGCCAGTAGCCAGATTTTCTGGGTCATGGCCTTAGGCCGGACTGAGTCGGAATATCAGGCCAATGCCCATGGCCACACGCTATACCTCATTCACAAAAGGAATATCATAATTGTTTGTACCTACATTATGACCTTTCAAAGCATAAAACACGGACACATTTGGAAAACTATGCTTTCAGGTCCTTGCCATGGCTCCTTACATTAGTTTGCTGCAAATTCGGCATATTTTATTTTTTGAAGTGTCAAAATGTGCGTACATCGAATAGTCATATAACGTGACAAAATCCATTCAGACTTTGCCCAAAGATTCAAGGTCGGGTCTATAATCTTTCTAAACACTTTTGTCCACATTCATCAAATGGTAACAAAGTTATAAGCCATCTAAAAATGATGCAACCCACCTCTAATGTTGCCCCCTGTTGACAAAATCCCACCAAACTTTGCAAAAACATTAATATCTATGTCTAAAATCGGTTTGCATACTTTTTGTGCCGATTTGTCGAATGGCACCACATTTAAAAGCCTTTAAAATATTCTTGGACCACCCCTCTAATTGTGTTCCCTCTTGACAAACCAGCAACACACTTTGCAGAACCGTTCAGACTCAGATCTATAATGCAATTTCCAAATTTCATGCAGTTTCAGTGAGTGGCGCCAAAGTTATGAGCCATCCAAAAACTGCTTTTCACCAACCCTGTAATACAGAAATAGGCATAGATGTCCCCAAACTTCTCAGATGTTCGCAAATATTACAGGGATATCCCAGGCATCTGGACTGTTTGTGGACATCAGAGTTGGGTTTCTTAAGGCCATTATCCTATCCCAGCCTCATCACCCCTCACCGCCCCAATTTTTCTTTCATTAGTTTGACATTGTTTTGTTTTGTAATATTTTTTTTACCATGATTTTCGCGGACAATGGAGGCTGTCTGCGAATCCAACATGGCGGTGTTTCCCATAAATATGAAGCACCTCACGCTTTTCACATACAATCAGCATGCCCTGGACCAATTGGAGGCCCGCTGGGGACCGAACAGGGAACTAAGTTCGCAGACCGAACCCAGGTATCACTAATCTTGTCAGCGTGAGCTACTTTTTTTCCAATTGCATCTATGGGAAAACCCACACCTTTTCGGAACCCCCTATAACTCCCCCCTGCACCCCCTGGACAAAACATCACCAAACTTTGCAGAATCAATCTGACAAGGGCATATACTTGTTTTGCAAGGTTTCATGAGGATTTGTCTGGGGGGGAGGCAAAGTTGTAGGCCACCCAAAAAGTGCTCTTCCAATGGGTTGAGCAACTTAACCATAACTACAAGGCCGCTACCGCAGGTCTTGAAATATAGATATAGATATTGATATTATACATATGCACATAGGGTTTTGTACTCACTTTTGGTTTGTCTTTCAAAGGCCCAGGACACGGCCCTGAACAGCTCCAGGCAGCTCAGTCAAGAAATATTTGCCTCCAGCCTGTGCCCTGCTTTCAAAGGCCCTGGCAGGCAATGTAGTTATGTCTTAGGAAGAGTTTCTGCATTTTGCTGCCATGGGACAGGGCCTTTCCTGAGGAGGATTTCCATCAGGTATATCCAGTTATAACCCAAATCAGCACTTCTCCTGTTCGGACATGTTTGATGCCCCACAGTTTCCTCCAAGAACACTCCCAATTTCCAGTGTGTTTCCCCTTAAGTAGGTGATCAATTCTACCCATGCGACATTGTTTCAGGCAATATGTTCCAATTGGATACGGGCAAGGATAAGTTCTCTTCATATACTGACAATCTCATTATCATGCCTTTTATTTGGATTGGTCCAATGTATTTTACCATGTATAACGGATGGTTTCCTCTCCATCGCTCCAGAGTTGCGATCAAATTGTATCTGTTGTATTATTGAGTCCTACATATTTGAAATTAAAATAAATAAAAATAAATCAGAAGTCATAGATATTTTTCATGTTCCAGTAGCTGGTAAAATGACAAAGTCATCAAAATATAAAGATTTATTAATAAGGCCAACATATTGAACTATTGTGTTTAACGCCCTTTGATGCAGAGTGCTTTGCTAAATTCCAATCTATTTTTTTAAATGTACAAAGGGTTCCAAAGATATAGTTGATATCATAATTCATAATTTATTATTTGATGCTTTCTAAATTGAACCCATTTACTTCTTTTCAAAAAGCTGTGTATTGCATGTCTATGGGAGTTTGTTAATGACTGAAATGTGTGCTGAATGTATGTTCTGAGATCCCAGGCCAAGAAGCAGGCTGACCAAAGATATGCTATTCCTGTGCCTAGGCCTGCAATGTGAGAGTTTTATGGAAATGTTGTTTTTTGAAGCACTATTTTACTTAAGCAGCAGGCCCATGACATTTTGAATAGGTGTCACTCAGAAACGTTGAAGCTCGACAAAAATGTGGTGTTCAGAATGTAAGGACCTTGATTTCTTATTTTTAGAAGATTGAAACATATGCCCTGAAAATCCAAAAATCTGTCAATTCAGCTCAGCTAATTGATTAGTTACTGATTAATGGTGTTTCTGTTTTACCACAGAGAATACCACTGCATCTTCTCTCTTGAGAACAGAGCTCTGGTAAGCACAGGCCTGATATTCAAGATTCCAGCTTCATTGACTATGTAAAAGTGACATACAAGTAGATAATAATGGACATGTAATGATATTCACTTATTAGAAACATAATGACATATCCCTTATCCATAAATGCAATCCAATGTTTGCAATGATTCACTTTAGGCGTCAGGTAATAATATCGCCACATATATGGTCGCCGTAAATAATATCACAGGGAAAATGTTGTGGCAATATTATTTGGGTGACCATATATATGGCAACAGGGGCAAAAAAAATAAAAAAAATAAAAAAAATGTGGGGGTTGCGGGGGTGTCCCCTGCATGTTCCATGCAATAATGTCACCACAAAAACGACCATTTTTCGGCGATATTTTTGCATGGCGAACTTTTTGTGGCGACATTATTACATGGAACCTCACTTTATGAGTCAGAACATGTCTGAACAAATAAACGTTGTTTGCACTGGACATTTGCTGTGAACTTTTTTCTTTTGTGACCTTTGGGTTCATGGGGATGAAAAGTCACGCACAGTGCACCTTTTTAACAACATGCATTATACTTGTATTAAATACACCTAACAGACAGTGCTGGGGGTGGGAATGCAATACTGAGGGTGAAATTTGTAAATGGCAAGCTGACAACAGCAATGTCAATTTCACATGGTGGCTCCAAGTTATGTTATAGTGAGCTCTAGCTTTGCGTTAATTATCTCTATAATAAGTCAATCAGAACCCTTTGAAATATATTTTTATTGCTGATAGTTGGCGAGTCTACTCAACACTTCAGACCTTCTAAGGACAATAAAACGAGTGCCATTCAGTTGTTTTTCAATACACATCTGTAATAGTGTCAATGGACCCTCACTGGAGATGAGCACATACACTACAAATACACCAGAGAGTTATGTTATAATGTGTAAGCGGTACACTCGAGATGATATAATGCAAAGCAGGTGGAGATGTAACTGGGTCAGTATTAGACAGGGTTACACTTTAAGGTACCAAATACAAAGAAATGTGCCCAGTCACATTACTTCTAGTGGAGCCGAAGCAGACTCCAAAGTCAATAACTGAACTACAATATTTGACCTTGATACAATTGCAAATATTATGAAGAAAGAAGACACTTACCCAAAAATCTCTTATGAAAATGTCCAGGAGACACAATCAAAAGTTGTATTTCCCATGACATTTAACAGGAGATGCTTGGGTTTACAAACCAGCTCTACTGAACCTCGTAATATCAGTCCACCTTTACCCCCCTCACCTCCCGGCTGATCCCTATGGCCTCCCTCACCCCGAACACCACTAAATAATAGATATTATGTTGTATTTCCAGCACAAGATTGCCGGAAAAAATGCAAGAACAACTTTGACATGCAACACTACCCTGTGGGGGCATGCAGTAGGGCTTTTGGGGGGATGCCAGCAGTCTGCTTCTCTTGCAGGGCCTTCATTTGAAAACATTGGTGACCTTAAACATAAGTGACAGAGTCTTGGGAAAAACCTTTGGCATTTTGTTGCAACAAAATCATTCACAATACAATTGATTAGCCAATCACATTGGTCTCAGGAAGATAGCTCAGCGGCAACGTGCTCGCCTTGGAAGCAAGACGACACGGAGCAACTCAGGTTCGATCCCAGTGTCCGAACTTAGAAACCTCTGGGTATTAAGCGCATTATAAATAACCTATCATAACCTATCGTATCGAACATTTCCGACCAGCACTACTTATGAAGAAAGAAAAATGGGCCTCTATCGATGATAATGTAGAATGCAGTGCACTAATAAAAGGCTGCATTTCCCAGACAGAGATGGTCACTTTACAGGCTGGAAAAGGAGGGAGTTATGGTAAACAGTGAAGGAACGTATTCCTAATGTTAAAGAAAAAGAAACTCTATAGCAGCAGATCAAACCAAGAGCCCTAGAGAAGATGCATTAGTCCATTCGGTCCCAACCCCTGCTGATGTATACTTTACTGTATACAGCCCTTTAGGTTCAATATGCTTATGTAACATTGCATTATCACTGTGAACTACTCTGCTGCTCCTTGGGAATTGTTCCATGCTGTATCAAATGATTCATGTCTTCTCTTTATAAAATATGTTTAATCTGCTTTGAGAAATGAACCCCAAAAAAATGATTTTATTTGCTAATGGTCAACACAATGTGGTATTTATATAGCACTTTGGTAAAGCACTTCAAAGAGAACATAGTTACACACAATAACCCCTAACCTAATTGACGGATGAAAGGATGAGTTGGCCTTGCCGGGATTCGAACCAGATACCTGCAGATCACAGAGAAATCACAAACGTGAGTGCTCAACCCACAAAGGCTATGGAAGCGGTTCTCTTAAGGGATGGCATTTAAGATCACATTCATTGTTTTTCATTGGCCTTTCAATGCACATTGAAAGGTGCTTAGCACTTCTGGACAGAGGTGGTTTCAGACTTGTCAAGTCCACTATGTATTTTGCAAATTCACTGGTGCATGCGGGTCGAGACAGACAGGCAGCACAATCTCTTCCTCCCACTGTAGTGTGGGAGGCACTGGCATGTGTATGGCATGCACACTTTCTACCCGAGGCCTAGCCCTCGCAGTTTGGGGCTAGTGCCTTTTCTATAAAGCTTCTTCCGTGAATTCTTTCCATCGTCCTCGATGTACCCAATCATTGTTTTCCTTTTTCCTCCTTTGGCGCACGATTTGAGAGTCCGCGCAGACGCTTTTCTCGCTTGCCTTCTGGTTCACCAGGAAGTCACTGAACTGCCTCTAGCAATTAGACTCAATATGAACTTGTTCGACCTTGTCTTTTGCAAGAATGTTGTCTATGCTGCTTATGCAGCTGGGCTTCCGACACCACATCACATTGAGCCACTTGTTCTCACTTGGGGGCAAAAGATTCTTACCAAACCTCTCCTCAAGTGAAGGCACGGAAGAGGAGTGGAACTGTGAACACAGTATATATGTGTTTCTTTTGCATTGCTTTCTCTTTACTGCACAAAGAGGGTTTCCTCCAATACAGTTACTATAATACTGACCTGTGGCCTGCCTTGGGAACTTGTCCGCTCAGACTCGGTGAATCGAAATGAATTTATATTTTCTGCAAATTAAAAAAGATCTACCAAACAATTATATCTCAATTGCATAAAAAAACTAAACAGCTGCCGTTTCCATAGGTGAACAACATGTGCTGTGTTCTCTTTGGCTGGTTTTCTGTCTGAGGGCAAAAGATGGGGGGCACTCTACCCAAACGCCACCCCAGATCAGGTAAAGCGGTGGTAGAGATCAGTTAAGGTAACCTGCAGTAGAAATATGACCAGGGTGTTAACTATAGTGGGCCACCAACATGGGTCCAACGCCTGATAAGTGGGCTTCTTGGGATCCCCCTCAAAAGGTTAACGAATTAAGTATCAACTGATCGACTGATTGCACAGTCCACACCACCCAGAATTGCAGTTCTCACAAACAGCCTTTATGGTTTGCTTTCTTTCTTGTTTTGTGGTATTGACGCACATGTACTACCGCTCGCCACCTCAGATCCAGGGATGTCATTTAGGGGTTGCCAGAGGTCGCAACTGCAATCCCTGAGGTCTCCCTTGCTATGTCTAAACAAAGGAAAAATAAAAGTGTTTTTATTTTCTTTTTTTTTAAATGCAAGCTCCTGGGCAGTGGTCAGCACCATGTGGCTCTTTCCTTCTGAAGTGGCTGCCACACATGTTCAGGCCTCTTAAAAAAAAAAACACAAAGACAAAAAAAGAACGTTGGTTCCACAAGTTTAACATTTTCAGCAGTGACCCTAAATAAGAAAGAATAGGAATACTAAATAATTTGTCTTTCTGGAATTTTATACAATAATTGCTAGACTCGTTAAAGGTTTATTTCAGGAACACTTCAGGGGGTGATTCACTGATTTAGTCTGTTCTTAAAACACCTCAACTCAGCCCTTCATCCTTCTGAGGTCGATAAATGAGTACCAACAGAGGTTGGGTGATAGTGTACGTATTCTATATAAAGCACTTAAGCGTAAGTGCTATATAATAACACATCATTGTCATTTGGCCATGAACGTCTGCTTGCATTCACAGTTATTAGGTAATATGGTCCTGTACACACTGATCTTAACAATACATATGGTGTTCCATTCTTGTATGAAATGTATATCACATTGTAGTTTGTTTGTTTGTTTATTTTATTTATATCGTGCACCTGACCCGGAGGTAATTGGGCGCTAAGGATAGTACTGGTTACAAGGCATAGGTTGACAATTATATGCATTAAAAAGTTTGAACATACATAGTAAGGTTACAATGGTAAATATATACAAATTGCACATTATACATACATGTTATACATTTGGTCAGAGCAGTCGTATGAGCCGATCACCTAATAGTTAGTGGTATCAGGAACTGTTATTTTATGTTTTATTTAGTATCCAGGTAATAGCCTGACTTCTGAAATTGTTGAAGGTCTGAATGGTTTGAATATTCTGTGGGAGAGAGTTCCAGAGCTGGGCAGCTAATACTGGGAAGCTGGAACCTCCGGCTCTTTTTAGATTAAATCTGGGCACCACCAGACATGGTGTGTTGGAAGATCTGGTGGTTCTATTGGATACCTTCCATGTGAATTTATCTGTGAGGTGGGGGGGGCTTGGTGGTTAAGAGCTTTATGAGTGAGGCACATAGTTTTTAGGGCAATTTTGTCCTGTATAGAGAGCCACCTGTGGTACTTTCTCATTTCTGATATGTGCTCTCTTTTAGGAATATTCAGTGCGGCTCTGAGTGCGTTATTTTGCATAATCTGTAGTTTGTTTAAGATAGTTTTGTTCGCTCCTAGATAAAGACTGTTGCAATAATAAAGTTTGTATTGTATGAGCGCTCTCGCCAGCGTAAGGCAGCTAGTGGGGGATAGTAGAGGTCTACAGGCACTGATCAACTTGCCAGTGTAAGCTGTGGCCGATGATGTCATGTTGATGTGCTTAGTTAGGTTAGACTGGGCATCGAAGTAGAAACCTAAAGTTTTTACATGTTTGGCAATGGGTATACTGTTCCCATCGATGACTATATTTGTGTAGTGAGGACTTAGTTTAAGGATGTTGTTAGGTGATCCGACTAGGAGTAATTCGGTCTTATCATCATTCAGGCAGAGGCCGTGTGTGGCCATCCATGCCTGAATGATGATGAAGACTTCGTTAATCAGCGCAACGTCTATGTCATAGATTCCTGAGAGGGGTAGGAGTATCTGGGTGTCATCTGCATAATTTGTGTAGGTGACACCCAGACGGTCCAATTTGTCAAATAATGGCTTTGTAAAAATTTTGTACAAAGTGGGTGAAACGCAGGATCCTTGAGGGACTCCGCAGGTGATGGGGATAGGGTCAGCAGCTGCTGAAGGTGAAAACACACGCATGGTTCTATTTGCGAGGAAAGATTGGATCCAGGCAACAGCAGAACTGGAGAAATGGGCCGCTGAGGAGAGGTGGTAACAAAGTATGGAGTGATCCACCAGATCGAAAGCTGCAGTGATATTGTAATCATATTTTTCGTACTGTACTCAAGGGCAATGCCATGTGATACCACTTCCTGTTTTGTCAAGGGGTGAAAGGTCGTGTTCCATGCTTCCCATGATATCCCTTCGGTGTGGGGTCAAATGACATCTCTTTCTGTGATATCATCCGAGTTCATAGGTCATATGATGTCACCTCCGCTACCCCTGGCCTTTTGGTGAAATGACATCACTGCTCAGATCGCTTACGTCCCAACAAAGAATTCTTCAGGTTCCATATAATGCCCTGCGCCCTAAACACCTTAGAGCCCAATCCTTAGAGGCCAATGGCTAGTGCTTTGCAGCAGCATGCCCTTCCAGTTAGAGAGTGATCTCTAACCCTCAGAGATAAATTGCACAACCGGAAACTAAAGGATGCTGCAGACAGCCACAGCACCTCTATCTATGACACATGTCTTTCGTTTAGGGCTCCATGTATGGTATAGTGTACCTTTAGCACGTCATTGGCCCACACACCACCCACCACACCTTCCCATGTTTGTCCTCAAAGTTGCTGTCACACGCTGGCTTGGCCTGCGGGGATGGGGTGGAGGAGCGTGAGAATGGACCTCTGATGGTGTTTAGTTTATTGTGAGACAGCCAACCCACCACGATTCCACAGACATCAAGCAGTCACCACACGTCGAACCAACTGGAATCCACAGGCGGGTTCGGCCCATATGTTCTAGTATCTAGTGAGCGGATGGTCTGCGGCAAGCTCTCCTTTATATTTGCTTGGCAGGTCAGGTCCAACATGGAGTGTCTCATACCACTCCTTCTGAGCCGGTTCTGCAAGGACACAGAGTGTCCGGCTGTCCATCTCCCACAGTTCTACTTGTCTTTGTGCAGCCTGCTTGCTTCTACCACCTCCTTAACTTGGGACTACAGGGTTGACTCCTCCTTAACTCTGGGAGCAGTGTGGATGATTGACAGTAAGCTGAAGCCTAGGACATCCAGGGCCAACCCCCGGCACCCTGTGGCAGCAGGGCTAAGATATCACACCTCTCTGTTCATACATCCTCTTTCCATTTCTTTCTTCCCAAACTATGCTTTTTCATAATTATAATTGTTGTTTTATAACGCACCGAAGACTGGTTTCTAAGCGCGAGACCAGGATTAAAACCTGTGCCGCTATGAGTTGTCCTGCTTCCAAGACAAATGAGTTGCCCCTGAGCTATCCTTCCAGCCAGGTCAGTACCAATCACTGTGGTTGTGACCCGGCTGTGACCCAGCTATTGTTTGCTTCCCACATCATTCCAAAAGCTCCTCTCTCTGTGGAACACTGCCCAATCAAAAGTACATTCAAGCACATATATTTAATTTTAATATTAATAATCTTTATTGTGGTTCCACACTCAAATTGAACTTGGCACAAATAAAACCCTATGCACAAACATTATTCCATATATTAGACAAACATTAAACACACAAAACATGATACATAAAACATAACCTTATAAAACCTAAAACATGTTTTAAAAGAGCAGTTGAAACATGAATAGACTATCCGATCGTCATAAAACCTTTAATGCAATGTCCCGTCATTTAAGGAGCTCAATGTTCGTAACTTAAAGGGAACATAAGCTTCCTTACACACACAAACTAAAACTAACCCAAGTCGTTTTTAATTTGCAGTATAAGGCTATCTGAGAAGAAACAGAATCAGTATAAGGCAATAATCCCAGAAGGCTTTTGTTCTAATTGCCTCATAGTTATAGACTGGACCACCCACGATACACCATGTTTGGCACACTCTGTAAAATCATGTCTCGCTGTTTCTATCTTTTGCGGGATTCTTCAAATACGACAGAACCGAGCTTCAGGTGCTAGGTTTGACTGAGGACCACAGGCAGCTGACAGGGAAGTCCTTTAGACAGATTGTAGCAAGGTGTTTCATAACCCTCACCTTTTCCTGTTTTCAATATTCTTTTCATATTTCCATCTTTTTATTTCTCAACTTGTTTCCCTCTAAACCTTTCTATGTATGGTGATAAGTACCATTTGTCATAGAAAGTTTTCAACAAAACGACTGTCCTTTTTTGCTTCATTAAAATGACAGAACACTGGCCCTCATTACAATACTGGCGGTAACCCATGGCGCTATTAGCACCATGGTTGCTGCCGGTGTTGTAACGAGTCCGCCAATGTTCAATCGGGAATTACCACCCCATTCCGAGGTTGGCAGGCGGTAATTCCCCATTGAACATTGGCCCTTCCCCATTCCCATTTTTGCTCCATATGGCTCAATGGCACTGGGGAAGGCGATAATTTCGGTACCGCAAATTGCGGTACCGTAATTACCTCGAAGGTCCCTTTGTGGGTCCCTACATTAACGGCTGGTCCAGACCAGCCGTTCAGGTCGGGTCCCGCAAAGGGACCTCGTAATTAGGTGCTAAGGGGTTAACGGCACTGCAGCCTTTTACGGCGCCGTTAACCCCTTAGCGCCAGGGTCGTAATGACCCCCACTGTGTTGGTCGTCTGACCTGAACCTATATTGCACAATGGATACTGTGACACTTATATGTTATTTTTTCTTTAGCAATCTCCAGAAAATAAACCGTGGCTTGGCATTAGAGTATGTTATCACTGCTCAACTAAATCGTACTCGTTGTATCGCTCTAAGAAGTGTGATATGTTGCATCACTCAAACTGGGATGCAAACCTGGGAACTCTGGGTTACACAGACTTAGCTGTAGGATATGCTGCCCCTGCTGAGGTATTTAACCTGCTGGGTAACAAGCTTTTCATATCGGGCCTGGTGCCCAGGAATTATGCCCTTTGCTTCGAGAGGGCATATTGTAATTTTTAGTGTGGGCTATTAGGTGTCGCTTGCAGTACAGATAGGGAGGAATGACATATGAGGAGGGATACAAAGTGTGTAGGTGTTGTTTGGTATGTGCCCAACCATTACCTGCCCATGGCCATGCTAATCCCTATGGGCATTCCCACCTATTCCTGCCTCTGCCCGCCCAAAACACCCATTCAAGGGAACTCTTCCAGCCAACTTTAATCAAGCCTTAACATCAGCCTTTGCATTCAAGGTGCATGCCTGTGTTTGTTCAAAGCTGTCTTCTGAGAGTTAATGGCTTAATTGGAGCTGTAAATACGCTACTGGTGTAATAAAAATGCCTTGACATGCCTGCCTTCAGCCACTTTATTTATAAGCATTCTCTGCATGTCCTTCACTGAAGTCTGTTAAAAACAAGTATTGGCAAAGCCACTAAAGTCCTGCTTAAAACAAGCATAGGCAAAGCCAACATTTTTGGCTTGTGCATACGTTTTAATCTTATGCCAGGGGCAGCTATTCGATGCCCAGGTACTTGCACCATTTTTCACCTGCTACCACCAATTCACTATGGCTGTGCCTGGCAAGTGCCTATCCCATGCCTACACAAAACCCCAAACTGTTGGCATTACCAATGCCTGTTTTTTTTTAATCTTTGAACTGCGGGTTACATAGACTTATTCGAAGGATTTGACACCCCAAATGAGTCTTCTTACCTACAGCCTTACTGACTCTTTAGATCTAACCCGGTGCAGAGGAATTATGTTCACCACTCTCAGTGGCCTCTAGGGGGCAGCCTATACTTTTAAAAGTTTGATGAAACTGGTAACAAAAAATGTGACACCCTTCTATGTAGTTATTGGAGGGAGGATGAATGCAAGCAAAATACCAGTGTTGTGATAACGTGATGTACTGTAAGTGGCTTATTAAACACATATAAACCTTTAACCCTGCAGCGCACACTTGACTGCCTATGGAGCATCCGTCTGGCGACATGACTTGATGTGAGTCATCATTGGGTGCATCCATCACGTTATCTACTGGATATGGACTGAAGTCAAGCAGTGACCCCAAGACACGAATCCCGTGTCATTCTGCTTTTACTCCTGGGCTTGCAATCTGCCATTCGCTCATTCAAGACGCAATTGATTTCAAACTCATTTAAGAGATCCATAACCATAATGTATTCGTGCTGAGTGTTCAGCAGCCATAGACACGTGGACCAGGGCAAAACAAAGCCCTCCGAGATATTGATCGCCTCCTGCTGTGCATAGAGATGCACTTTAAATGACCGCTTCTATTGAGCAGTAAATCAGTCTTGCAGCATGACATGTGCTTCCACGTCCATCATTGGAAGCGGTGTGCTCCGGAAGCAGTAGCGGTTCTGTTGTCCTGTAACACAGTGGAAAGCCAGCGGGCACAGTTCTAGCTTTGGAAATGACCCTGGCTGTGGACCAGAGCAACGTATATCATCTCACTAAAATGTTCATTAATGTAGGGAATTTTGTGGGACACCACATATGGGGACATTTCAGCATGATGTGGCCACTGGCCAGGGAAAATCAGATAGGTCTGATTCATGGTTTATTAGAATCTAGCCAATACTAGTTGTGACACCTATATATCTTCCATTGCTCGGTCATCAACTCCCATGTGTGTTCTAGTCTGTGGCTCTCTCCATGATGCATCATTGAACGATTGGATACTTAACCAGTGCCTGGCATCTCTGCAAATATTGTGCCTGCTTTGAGGGCATAGGTGTCAATTTCCAGAAAAAATAGAAAGGTTTAACCGATGGCATGGATGCCTGTGTCTTGGCTAATAAATAGATAAGCATCAACAACTAATGGAATCTGTTCTGTATCCAGTGATGACGTGCTGTGAACATGGCCACCAGGTGGTGACATTTCCCTAAAAATTGACCTTCCAGACAATCACTTTCCCAAAATATTCTAGGATTTGAGGTAATATCATATAATTTTACCCCACCTAGAATATTTTGGGAAATCATTTTAGGGGTCAGGACAATATCACCTGGAACCATCTGTTCAACATCAAGCAATAGATATTGTTTTGTTTTTGAGTAAATGTGAATGAATTTAAAGTCCTTGAAAGGAATTTAAAATCAGTTGCTATTTATTTAGTTTATTTTAATTGGTTATCTATAACACACACAATACCCAGAGGTTTCTAAGCATGGACCCGGGGATTGAACCTGCACTGCTTTGCATGTCTTGCTTCCAGAGCGAGCGTGTTGCCCCAGAGGTATCCTCCCAAGACAATTCATGAGAACTCGTTATTCAAGATGCGGTTCCAGCACTGATATAATAAAGCATACATGTAGAAACAGTGTGTTATTTATTGGACATCATTAAATTCACCCCTGCACATCCACTACGGTCCAGCAAATATCTCAAATTGAATTGGAAACCTCATGTGATAAAGGAGAACACGGGCAGGGATGCCCTTAAGGTGCACATCTGTGGAACACGTTGCCAGGTTGAAATTGAGATCAAAGATAACACAAAGGTCAAGAGGGAAAATGCATTTTTCTATCTCCACCGTTTTGTTTAGAATTGGTTTCTACAGAATGGGTTGCCTACGGGCAGGAACCCTAGGTCGTGTGGGTTCTAACGATCACTGTAATCTATTAGCGCGTAATTGATTTGTGTGCCTTCATGGGCAATATTTTATATTTTTGCATTGCCTGCTCTAGGTGCTGTTGCCTCAAAGCTTCATGTGCTAGTTTTTTTTCCCCTACAAAAACAACAACAAAAAACAATAAACATGCAACCATCCTAGGACCCATTTAAAGAGCTGTATGTTATGCAATTTGTGAGATGGTTAGACGAATAGCGGGCTATATATTACAATACCGGAACGAGTTGGTCGATAAATGTGCGCTCATGTTTAAAGTGACACATTTGCAGAATAAATACCTTTGACATGTAGTTATCTCATGATTACCTACAGTCAGAGGCAGTGGGTCAAGACCAGCCCGTGGGAGGTCCAGCATGTATTCCATTTACACTTGAATGATCAGTTGACATCAACTCCCCCATCCCCCTCTTGTTCGTTACTAGGCGTACATGCCTTCTTGCCCTGTGCTTTACTCAGCCAAATAAGGGGGTGGAAGTGCTTTAGTCAAATCCACTCCTCAGATTCAGCCACAGGTTCTATGTTCACCAAGACCCCATCCCAGAAAGGAAACCAATTTGAAAGTGTGTCTGCAATCTACATGATGAGAGGGACTAGTGAGGGGTATCACCAGACCAGAGCATGAAGATGCAATCACCTGGCGCTGAAATAGAAGGAGGCCCCAAAATCTACATTAGAGGTGAACGATGCAGCAGCTCATCCGTACTGGCATCTATGAGAACAGCTTCTGCATGCTGAGTTACACACACAAGGCAGCTTGGGCATAAACACATGAACACATTATGAATGTACTCCCTCCCTCTCACGCATTCTCTCTCTCTCTCTCTCTCTCTCTCTCTCTCTCACACACACACACACACACACACACACAGACACACATGTATCTGTCTGTCTATCTCTCCTCTGTCCTGTTTATCTCTCTCTTTCTCCTTAGCACACGCACATCTATATTTATATCTCTTCCCTCTCTCTCTCTCACACCCACACACAACCACTGATAATTATATGTATATCTCTCCTCTCCATTTCCTTCACTCTCTCTCTCTCTCTTTCTCTCTCTCTCTCTAACCCTCTCTCACACAAAGTCACACGTCTCTTTCTAGATCCCCTCTCTGCCTTCTCTCTCTCACACACACACAAACACTGATATTTCTATTTCTATCTTCGTTTCCGTCTCTCTCTCCCACACACATATGTATATTTCTATCTCTCCTCTCTGTTTATGTCTCTCTCCCTCTCACACATATCTCTCTCACACACACACAAACACAAGTCGATATGTCTATCCCTACTCGCTGTTTATATGTGTCTCTCTCTCACACACACATACACAAACATTGGTATTTCTCTCTCACAGAAAGACACACATGTATCTGTCTTCCTAGTTCTCCTCTCTGTCCTCTCCCTCTCTCTCTCTCTCTCTCTCTCATACACACACATACATATCTATATTTCTAGCCCTCCTCTCCATGTTCATCGCTCTCTTTCGCTCTCTCTTTCCCTCTCACACACACATATCTGTACTCCTCTCCTGTCTGTGTCCTCTCTCTTTTTCTTTCTCTCTCTCTCATACTCGCTATCTCTCTCGCTCTCTCTTTCTTTCATACACACACAGGTAGCTATATTTGTATCTTTCCTCTCCGTTTCCTTCTCTCTCGCTCACGTGTATCTGAATTCCTCTCTTCTCTCTCTCTCTCTCACACACTTTTCTGACTTTCTAGCGCTCTGCTCTGTCTTCTCTCTCTCTCTCACACACTCTCTCCTTTTCTCTCTCTTAAATATATCTGACTTTTTAGATCTCCCCTCCATCTTCTCTCTTGATCTCTCACACACATGTATATTTCTATCCCTCGTTCCATGTCTTTCTCTTGCTTCCTCTCACAAACATATCTGTATTCCTCTCCTTTCCTCGCTCTCTCTATTTCTCTCACTCTCTCTCTCACACACAGTTATCTATATGTCTATCTATCCTCTCTGTTTCTTTCTCTCTCTTAGTCTCTCTCTCTCTCTCTCTCTCTCAAGCATTTGTATTTCTAACCTCTCTGTCTCCTTCTCTCTTGCTCTCTCGCTCTCATGCTCTCTCTCAACACATACACGCATATACCTGTCTTTCTAGCTCTACCCTTTGTCTTCTCTCTTTCTCTGTCTCTCTCTGTCACACACAAACACACACAGGTGTCTATATTTCTACCTCTCCTCTCCATCTCCTTCTCTCGCACCCCCTCTCTCACTCTCCCTCTTTCTCTCGTTCTCTCTCTCTCTCACAAACACATGTATGTATATTTCTATCTCTCGTCCCCTGTCCCTCTCTCTCTTCCTCTCACAAATACATCTGTATTTCTCTCCTGTCTATTTTTTTCTCTCTCTTCCTCTCTCTCACGCACACACGCAGGTGTCTATATTTCTATCTCTCCTCTCCCTCTCCTTCTCTTGCTCCCCCATCCCTTCTCCCCCCCCCTATCTCTCTCTCTCTCTTTCCCCTTCTCTCCGGCGCGCGTGGAAGGCGGTGAACACGAATGCATGCTGTTCATGGGGGTATTTCGCTCTGCAGACTAGTGCACACTGTGCACCTTTCTGTGAGTAACCTGAGCCGTCGCATGTTCGGTTTCTTCTGAAACAAGTGAGTAATGCCGAGATGGGCATACATGGGCCCCGTTGCCTGGAGACGAGTCCCTTCAAAGGAGATGCTATAATTGCACATAGTGTTGCTCATTACAGCATTAGAAATACCAGGATTGTGCTGGGGGCCTCGAGTGTACCCATGCATCCGGTTGGTACAGCGAGGTACCGATGGCAGTAAATTGATCCACCTGTGTAGATCGCGGCCACTCAGCTCATGCGAGCATGTTCCGTATGGACTCATTCACAGCTAAATGTGTGTCTTCATCTTATCCGCTCAGTTTCTAGTGTTCTGTGACTCATCCGCTGCTGCTTGAATGTCTCTCTCTGAGAAAGACTTGGCCACTCTACTATTTGGGGTGAGAGGATGCAGTGATGACATTTTATCAAAATGCCAGGAGTACCTGAAGTGACATCGCACACCCTGTGACATCACAGAAATTGGCCTTTGACCCTGAAACATCATAGGGAACAACACGACGTGATCTTCAGCCCTCATGACATGTCAGGGAGGACTCACATGTGTAATAATATGTGCGTAAAATACTAATTAGGGGCTAAAGCCGACAGATGAGTATTTTAGATCACAACCATATTTTCCCTAAGGTACTTTCTTTCTGTGCCATGGAAATGATATGAAAAGGGTTCACGCAGCCGAAGCAAAAAAGACAAGGGGCGGTGCTATGTACATGCTACTATAGCGTTATATATGGCCATTTCCTGCCATCTTGTACCTCTTATACCTATCAATGTCAGACATATGCTAAGTAAAGTCCAAGTTTTCCAGGTGCTGCCACTACACAGTATCCAAAGTGTGGTCTTCTATATGCAAACACTGCCATTTTAAGCCTGTTACAGCCAGAATACGTAAGGTGCAGCCTTGCATTAGCATCCTTCCTATGCCAAACACAGCCTCAAATGTCCTGTGATGTCTCTTCTTGCCTCATACTCCTGGTATAAACACCCAATGTAAGGGGAAGCCTCACATGTCTAATTGCCGACATTGTACAATATGTACATTGCAGTTCGAAATGCCCCAGAAATAACATTCACTGCCACTGAATAGCTCTTATGCATGGTGTAAGGCACTATATGTGCAATCTCATGTCAGTATACATTGTGCCATTATATGTCAAGTGCAGCCTCAAATGTTGAGCAATGCCATCTAGTGCACTTACATTTCACATGTATGTTGAAAGTCAGCAATATGTGCTTGTTTGTCTCACATATATAATTGCTGCCAAGATATACCAAATGCAGCCTCAAATAACCCAACTATGTCATTGAAGGCAAGTTAATGCCTCATATACATGGTGTAAGGCACCAAATGTAGTGCTCATCCTTGCATGTATAATTGCAGGGATATGCCAAAAGCTACTTTAAATGCCCAAATACTGCCATCCAAATCTTCCAAAAGCTTTGTATCTATTAAAAGTTACCATATGTTTTGTAAAGACTAACGTATCTAATTGCTGCTGTCCTGTGCCAGAGACAGACAAAACTAACATAATAATAATGGCATTCATTGCCGATTAATGTCTAATATAGATGGACAAGGGAAGCCTCAATGTCCTTTTGGACTCATATAAATGGTATAAGTCATCATATGTATTGTTGCACCTCAAATATCTAGCTGCTTTCATCATAAGCCAAATGCAGACTCAAATACTAATATTGGCCTTCAGTGCCAATTAATGCCTCAAATGGATGCTATAATGTGTAAATGCTGCCATCGTAATACAATCAACACATTGAAATTCCTAAAATATGCCATCCAGTGCACATAAGGCCTGACATATATGGAAAAAAGTCACCAAAAGTATCGATCCACCTTGTTGGTCTAATTGATTTAACCATATGTTAAAAGCAACTTCATATGTCCCAATGTTGCATTTTAATGAAAAGTGCCCCCTTGGTCCCTCCATCCCTACTAGCAAAACAAGGTGCATGGGAGCAGTAAGATGGCTGCCACTGTGTTCGGCATTTCGGATTGTAAGCAAAATGCTGTTTTGAGCCTGGTTCATGATTGGCTAGAATCTGCATCAAAAGAAAGAATGCCCCCTGGCCTGGAGGCGCAGCTTGCCTGGATCGAAGGCCAAGATAAAAGGCCTCATTCGGTCTCATCCGGTCTCCTCCAAGCCTGCGAACCACGAGATGCCCTGTGGCACAAGACCCAACCTGCAAACTCTGCTTTGTGGGGTACATTTACCAGCC
Source organism: Ambystoma mexicanum (assembly GCF_040938575.1). NCBI lineage: Eukaryota > Metazoa > Chordata > Amphibia > Caudata > Ambystomatidae > Ambystoma > Ambystoma mexicanum. The sequence goes on along the minus strand of NC_090938.1, from coordinate 458,267,815 downwards.
ACACCATACATTCCCTTCATCACAAAACTGTATTTCAACATTCACCCAAAAACGGCTGTGTTGTGTTCTCCTTGGCACATGGGCGGTGAGCTTTGAACACTGCCACCCAAGAGAATGGCTGCATTTGTTTTGCTTCAAATCAAGCACAAGAAAATTACCTGCATTCAAGACGGCATTGCACTTTGTTCCTCCTTTTATTTTGAACACCACAACGTTTTGCTCCACTAAACACAGGCCTGCATGAGTATTTCATCTGATTGCCATCAAGTAAGGCAATGCCTCCCAGAACGGCATTGTTTTCATTAATAAAGTCCATGAAGAGCAAAGAATTATGTTTTAGTCCGCATGGCTAGGATTTACTTTTAAAATGAACCAGCACACGCAAATTACTGCAAAGCAAAGCAATAGCGTGGCTCTCTCTCTTGCCTCATAACAATTACAAAGAAACTCGTTGCAGCATATCTTTGTGTCCAGAAACTGACCGTATCTTTGAAAGCCTTCCAGAAAGTTAATTCAAAAGTAACTGTGTGCAGCAGAAACCACATTTGTGAAATTAACATGAAAGAAAATAAACACACGTATAAATCTGCTTTTGCAAAGCAGAAAAATACCATTTGAAAACAAAAATGTTAAATAATACTGTGGCTTGCACAGAAACACAATTATATGTGGGCGGAAGGGCTGCAAAGCTATGTATTTTATGGTCTTTCCCAAAAAAAGACTAAAATCATTGAATTCCAGTCAAACCAGTTTGGCAGGAAACCTTGCTTTCCAATTTCCCACTTATACGTGGACTGATGCTGCAAGGACATGGGCTGGGATTAACAGTGTGATAATTACTGGTTCTGTCAGACTGCCAGGCAGAACTGCCCAAAAGGACAAATGAAGGGGTGAAGCCCTGTGTTTTGGCTTGGAGGTGTGACTTCCTTCTACATCCTTACCAGCACCCACTGGAGGGCTTCAAAGGGCGTCATGGAAACCCTGTGTGCAAGCTAACCCAGGAGGAAGACAATTTGGCTGTGATGATGGAAGGACCGCCCACACAAGCCCATTGATTTTAAAAACTGTTGTACATTAAAACATTTTGCCCAGAACCCTAAATTAGCAAGAATTCAATATTATTCTAGTATTTTGTGTGATTTTTAAACAAGCAAAATGAGACCATGTACATCTTTCTGGCACATGGTAGACTGGAGTGCCAGGAAAAATGAATTTCTGGGTGAAGTATAAATGGCACAGAAGTAAAACCTGGGGAAGATATGCTGAATACTAATGGGGATGTGTATAGCTATTTGCAGAATTTTAAATATTTTAGTTTTCATGAGAACAACAAAATTGGGCCAAAGGGTGATGCAACATCAGACAGAATTGGTGGCATTTGGACTGGCCAATTCCTTGTAAAATATGGGATCTGCATATCTGCTTTTTATGATGGTGATGAGTGTAAATCTGATGCTTTGATCCCTTACTCATTTTGTTAAAAAAAATAGGCTTTGTGAGACAAAGGAAGTCATAAATGCACACACCCAAAATGATGTCACTTCCCCTGAACCAATCAGCCCGGAGGGAGGAGGAAACACCAGTGGCCTGGCCTAGCCCAGCAGAGGGGTAAAGCCAGAGTTCTGTAAGTGATTTCAATCTGGCATACACGCAAGTCACGCCCAGCGTGTAGTGCACATTGAAACCCTTATTTATTTTTTATCTATAAGTTCAATATTCTGAACGATATACCACTCATATCACACCCTTCTCCTGGAAACCCCTCAGTCACAATGAACCAGGAATCAGGCTAGTTTGTAAAGGTAAATATTTATTTATGTATTTAAAATGTAATCACAATATATTTTAATAGGTAAACAACAATCACCAATGGGGTGACAGAACACTGAATAATATCTTTAATGCGCTAGGAATCAAGTAATGAGCACAAAAACAAAATGCAGCACGGAAAAGTATACTTTTGGGTTGGTTTGGAATAGATAGCACTTTGGTTATGGGTTCCCCCTGCAACACCCCTCAACCCACCAATAGGCAATGTAAAGAGATTTGAGGAGAGAGCAGGTATCCAGGAATAGCACAAATCAAACAGAATATCAGTCCCACCTTCCCCCTTCAAACACAAGAGAAAACAGAATTGACTTTTCAGCTGTCAGGATGGCTTTGAAATTGTTTTTGGAATTGACTGAGCAAAAACACCAAATGTGGTCAAAAATACTTAATGTGTTATAAATTCCTATGGGAGCCACCTTGAACAGTTGCAAACAATCACAAGCAATGATTTATTCAGAAGAAAACATTTGAAATCTTAAGTCCAAGTGGGAATTAAATTAAACCTATTTCACACGTGTAAAATTTGTCAGAATGTAAAATTGCAGTACATTTGTCCTTGTGCAATATTCACGATAGTGGGTGAATCACATTATTTTGCACTGGGTTATATGGATAGCTAGGGATGTTAGGTACAAATATGAGTTTAAATTCCATTTCTATCATAAAAACTGAAAGAGTTATAGAGCTTTTAGTAAAGGTCGTTTTTGTAAAATAGGCGCAAGAATGGAAAACTGAAATTCGGGTTTAGAAAGGACAAATAGGTTTTCATATGCTATATTAAAGACTACAAAAAGGAGAATGCCACACAGGAAGGTCATTCATGGCCGCTCATAATAGTTTATGTGTGATACTTTAGTTTCCAGTTGGTTTGGGAATTACTTTTCTTAATCAATCAATAAGAAGTTAGGGTTTAGGAACACAGATGAGAAAAGAGTCAGCCCGAAGATAGTTCTAGCAACACAATGGTTCTGAATTAGAGATAGAATGGGTTTGAGATAGGGATCAGACAATGCAGATATATTAGTGTCACATTTCTTCCTATTAATGCACACAGAATAAGTTATTAAATTGGACGTCAGTTCTGGTCATGGATTGGGCAGGTCCACCGGCAAACAGGCACCTCTGGAGGGATTTGGGTCAGTAGCGCGGTTCTGGTCAAGTTTGGACTGCACCTCAGGCTGGATTTGGAAGGGCCCCTTCTGGTGACTGGACGCGGTAGATAACCGGATACAAGTTTTCAGCGGGCAAGCCTAACGGTAGCCAGCCAAGCTGAATTAAAATTAAGTCCCTTCAGGTTTGTTTTTTTTTCAATTGGGTCAGGCTAGCAATAGTTTTGCAATACTAGGAGTCTGGATTCTGCAAGGAAATCTGGATCTCTCAAAGAATTCTGGAGTCAGCTACCAAATGAAGAGTTCTGGAATAAGGTGCTACGCGGACATCTGGATGGGTTCTTGAAGATGGGGTCTGGAAGCAGGGTGTTCTGGAAGCAATGTGTGTAGAGCCCCTATGTGTAGTCCCCTTCCTATATTTATCCATTACACATTTTATGGCATGGGCAGAACTTCAGAACACCCCCACCCCCTATCTGTGAGTGGCTACGGTGTGTGCTTCATTTTGGTTGGCAGCTTAAACAGGGCTGTCATCTTATGACAGGATTTGGGAACACCCACCTGGATTTTTACCCAAAACATAATTTTGCACAAATGTACATTCCTTCCATTAGGTACCCTCACCAAATTAGACACATATTTTTCACGTTTGATTGTCTACATTTACATCCAATTTAATTCTTTGTGAGAGCTGTATTGGTCATTTTATGGATTTTCATCAATTTTACCCAGAACAATTTGGATTCATCATCTCAAATTTGATACACATCTGGACGCTGATCAGTGGATCGTGTACCTACAATTTTAAGCTTGAAACATTAATAGATTTGCCCCAATAAGTGTTTTAGTGTATCTTTGGTTCCTTATGTAGTAAACACTCCTACCACATCTTCAACTATCTAGCATGAGTTCACGTTTATAAGTTTGCATTTTTCACTTGTCTACTTATTTTGGCTGTCATGTTAAATGTCATAAAGTTCTGAGGCAAAAACAAGTAATTTCCATTCAAAATCCAGTCCAGGTTTGTTTTTTGTTTTTTACCAATGTGAGCAGATGACCAGTCCTTTGAAGTTCAGTGGGAAACCTCCCCCACATCCTGCTACCAATTCTCAGCATGTCCTTTGTTCTTTGATCAGTCAGCAGACAAATGTCTAATGTAGCCCCTTTGAGTGGCTTGCTGGGATTATGTGTGATCCATTAACAGCCATTAGCCTTCCTGTTCTCAAGGGAGTGTTAAACGGAAATGTCAGTTTTTCCAGGCCAGGCACGTTCAGATCACAATTCACATGTGGATTGGCTTCAGACTGGGCTCTTAGACATGAAAATATTTTCAGTTCACATATAAAATATAAGTACAGAGTATAAAGGATTTAACCATTTTAAAAGAATGACCCCTTCACCAACATACTTGGAATAGTGGCATTTGCAACTTTAAAGGACAAAGAAATACATTTAAGATTAGTTGTATAGCCAATTTCTTTAGGCAGCTGTCAGGCTGTGATGTCTGTATTTCTCTGACTGCCTGAATTTTTCCATGATTCCAGCACACTCTCCTTTCAATAATTCACTGGGGAACATAACTGAATTTAACGCCAAAACAGCACTTTGAAGGTTGCCCTTGATTAGGAAACTGGATTTAGGGGCATTTTCAAATTTTAGCCATTCTGTGGGTTTGTTTCCCATGACAGATGACAGATGAAAGCAGTGATTCTTGATTTTACGCCACTTTGCCGGTGTATTTGGCAGGGCATGCAGCTCTTTTGGAAGGTTATGAACTCTGCGCAATTTTGCAGATTTAGTGTGCACAGGGGTTATTGCCTCCATTCTTGGCAATTTTCTTTCCCCATTGGCAAAGGGGTGCATTGTGGCGCAGTGGCATGTATAAAAATACTCCACAGCTCTTCCCCGCAGATTGTAAAATTCTATGATGTCACTCTGGTTATATAAGGGGGAGACAGGGAGACACAAGGGACATTCAAGATTCCAAGACTCAAAAACCGAATCCAGAGGCAGCTGATTCAGATCGAGGCAGAACCACCCCTCCAGATCCAGCCATACCTAAGCATCCAGGGAGAAAGTAGGAAGGCAGCTGATCCCATTTAGGAGAGCCTAGTAACAGACCCTTTGCCCAGATGGCCCATCCTGCCGTTCACAGTGACCAGATCTCTTGACCCTGCTGCCCAGTGACTAGATCCATGGCCCACTGTCCAGAGACCTAGCTGGCTGTCCAAATTACAAAACTCAAGCTTACTTGTAAGTATCACATCTCCTGGGTACCCAAAAAAACTGCATATCCCACTCTTTTACCTTTGTATCCTATTCAAATCCTATTCAAATCCTATAAAAAAGCCTTAGTCAGTTCACAAATTGCCAGTATTCTCTGTTTACCCTTTCCCTAGAAGAATCTGTGTTAGTCCATATCTATTATCATATTGCTTTTCTATTTCTTTCAGTTATCTGTATAAGTCAAATCAATGAATTCCCCTATAAAGAGATTCACGGTGGGCTGGTTGCAATTCAAACTCAACCACCTCATAACAAGTGCTTTTCATTAAGAATTATAGTCCTTAAAATATAGTCTCAGCAGAACTAGTCATTGTGCTAGCAAAACCGAATTTGCCCGTGTATGTTGCTTTCCCATAAAATGTGATTGGCATTTCCCATAGAAAAACCCACACTATCACCCTATTAAGAGTCATCCCTTCCCGATTTTGACGGCTAAGCCTCTTTTCTTAGCTGTTTGTCATTTTAACGTCTGTGTAAAATAAGACAATGCAATTCTGCCGCTTGTGTTTTCCTGTGCATTGTTTTCCTCCCAAAATCGATTTTCTCACCTGTTTTCACGTTGCTTTGGTGCCCTGCTCAGTAGCCTGTAAGCTTCCTTGTCTCTAAAGTGCAGCCACACAAAGTTCTGTTATAGCTATCCTAACGCAACCGTAACTGATCTATATGTAACCAGTAAAATCTGAGTATGCCTTTTTGCTCCTTTTGAGGGTGTTCATTTTCTTTTCTGTCCTCCCATTCTGTGGTGGTGCACTGAATCTTAAATCTGATTCTTCCATCTTCCTACTGGCTCCTTGCCAATGATTTCCATCCACAAAGAATTTAGCCAGCAGGTGTTTGGGGGAAGTTTTGCAGAGGGAGTGCCTAACCTGTGTGCCACCTGTAATTACAAAAAAAAAAAAAAAATGTTGCTTCTGTTAAAGGCTTATGAAGATTAGGTTAGGAAGTTGAGTTAACTGTGTTATAAGGTTTTACATTTGTATTGTCACACTGTGGCGGCTTCTGTCCTAATTTTGTTTTGCTCTGGCTTGTCACTGAATTCCAAAAATAAATAAATATTTCATTGTTACACACCGGCCTGGTTCATGGTCTATTGCAACACAGGGTATTTGCCAAGGTGGGTGTGAGTTGGGTTGGGGCCTACTCAAGCCAAGAATCCAGGAATTAAATGAAAATACAAATAAACATTTTTATTGTGCACCACCTTCAGTGTCAGTGGAAGAAGTCCCTGGCTGGAGTGTGCCATTTTGCAAAATTGCTACAGCTGCCATTAAAGTTAAGCCTGTAGACAGGCCCTTTTCTGTTAACGATACCCGTTATGTTCACAGTACCTCTATTTATGCCACTGGACAATCCCACTCAAGCCCTGCATTTAGACCCATAATCCAAATATGTCCCTCCACCTTGCCTCATAATGCTATAACCATGCATGCACTCCATAGCACTGCTGAGTGTGTAGGTGCTGCCCCTAGAGAGAATCAGATAACCACCTGCTCAAAATTTGTAACGGCAAACAGACCTGAGTATGAGTTATCATTGTGATCATCCACATCCTTTTCTCCCCTTCATGGCCTACCCAACTTGACGTACATGGCACATGTAAGGTGAAGGCTACACTCTCACCTTCACCAGAGTCCCACTCGACCTTTCCTATGCCAGACTTGTGTGGACAGAGAACGCATCCCTGTTACCGTTCCAGATAACACTGCCTATCTACTCATGCCCTCTTTCTCAATGCCTCCAGCATACACCATCTGTGAGAGTGCCCTCCGGCAACCAGCCACCAAATCTGAGAGAAATTCTAGACTCGGGTCCATGTCAACCAGGATACCCCCGCTATCCCAGCCCATTCGCTATCAGTATGAGGAATCATAAAATATGCGAGCACACTGATGCCACCGGTGCCGAGTACTGTATAAGTCACACCCCTCAACCCCCAGCAGCCTACTGCACAACCAGAGGACATAGGTGCCCAATCCACCTCAGTTCTCCCTCATCCCAGACCCCCCCCCCACAACACTACTATCAAGCACTTTGCTCCGCAGATCCAGGTCCCCACTGCTGGTAAATCACCTATCCACAAGTCCACCAAGCCTGGTCCAGCTATATCTACAGCCCCTCATACTGTCACAAGAGATGCACTGACCCTAGGCCAAGCTCACCTCATAAATAAAAGGCCTATCCCAGCACATGCACTGGATATGAATGACCTAATTCTAGCACATGACCTTGATTTGCTAGCAATAGCTGAATCTTGGCTACACGCAGCTTCAGGCCCAGCATTGTCTCTTGCCATGCCCGATGGCTACTCCATCATGAGGACAGACAGAGTGCACTCCAGAGGAGGAGGGGTTGGCCACATATTTAAAGACCCCATCCAAATCATACAAATAATACTTTAACAAAGGGAAAATGTGATGTGCTCTCTCTCAAACTATCCACATCCCAACGACTCACTTAACATCCATGTCATTTATCACCCCCCCCCCCCCAGACCCACTGGCACCCTTTGAGGAGGAGCTTTTACACACCATAGGGGATAACATCAAACCCTCCACCAGAACCATATTGCTTGGCTTGCTTGGCGATTTAAACCTAGGTCTGAATGACCCTGCTGACCTGAACCCCACCTCCTTGGCTAATGCCCTTGGTGCCATCGGCTTCAAAACCGCGTTACAACCCCAACCCCATCAAAGGCTGCACACTGGACTGGATTGCAGACCTCAGTAGCCAGGTCACTATCTTTGCTAATACACCATGTCCCTGGTCATGCCACCACATTGTGTCATTTTCCTTCCCGCCAACCAAGCAGTCTTCACCCCCCACCACTCACCTCCCACCTATTTTCTCTAGGAGCTCAGGTAAAATGACTAAGATAATAATAGGCCTCCTCTCGGACCACTCCACCCTGAATTCCTCCTAGTCTTCTAGCGAAACTCTACGTGACTTAAAAAAAAAAACTGTTGGATGACCTCAGAGACCAGGGCATACCAGCTCTGCTCCTCTTGCTTTACCTCTCAGTGGCATTAGACCTTGTCAACCATAAAACTCTTTGCCACCATCTCAAGACATACGCTAACTTCTCTCCTGAAGCCACCACCTGGGTCTCATCCTTCCTCAAAGGCAGAATTAATGAGAGTGTTCGCAGAAACCGCTTGTGCATTGCCAACCACTATATGTTTTTATGTCCCACGAGGATCCTGTGCCTCCCCGACTCGATGCAATGTCTTCACGAAGCCTGTATTGGACCTCCTCGCCATATCTTACACAAATTAATCTGATGACACTCAGATTCTTCTCCCAATATCTGGCATCTATGAGGAGGATGCCAGCTCCCTTAACAAAACCTACCTGACAATCCAGGCATGGATGGCAACCGAGCATCTCTGCCTAAATGACAACAAAATTGATATATTGCTCGTAGGCTCTCCACCCTCATTAAAAAAGCTTGATGCGCAATACACTTCATTCACCATAGATGGCCTACTCACTCCATTCTCCGCTACAGTGAAAATGTTGGGCGTCCACCTGGATGCCACCCTCTCAATCACAAGACATGTGGAGTCCATTGCTTCATTGGCCTCATGCACAATCAAGCTAATCAATTCTTCCAGACAAGCCGTCACGCCAACCAGCTGTCTTACCATCGCAAGAGCCCTAGTCAGATCCAGTCTTGACTACTGCAATGCCCTTTATGCTGGTACCTCCAAAAAAACATCAGCAAGATGCAGCTGATTCAAAACAATGCCCTCTGTTCTGCCTTGAACATTCCCAAAAGAGATTATGTTTCCTCGGCAAGAAGGGAGGCCGACTGGCTACCCATTTGGGAGAAGATCATTTTCCAAACCCTCTCCATCACACGTAAGTGCCTTTCTGAAGAGCCCCTATCTACCTGTCCCGAAGAATCGCAACAGCAAAAAACATTGAGACTGGTGAAGTCAGCCTACGCACACTGCCTGGCCGAACCGAAGTACAACTTAATCAGAGAAGGAGGATCAAGCTTCCCTACTCTGGCTGCTAATCATTGGAACTCTATCCCCCCTGCCTCAAGAGCTGAGAACTCCTACTGGGCTTTCCACAAAGCTCTGAAAGACCTTGTTGTTCGTCTCACTACCCTGAAATACTGCTTGTCTGCCTGATGAATTGAACAGTAGCAGAACTTGAGTTCTTGTATGTACATATGTCATTGAATTTCTAGTATGTACATACCCTTGTCTGCATAATGCCATGTATGTAAGTGTACTTTCCCCATTGCCCTAAAATAAGTGTAACCGGTTGCAACAGTGCCTTGATGCCTATGGGCTTGAGCACTTTACAAATGAAAACATGAATAAATAAAAAAATAAATGTTGATCATTGCCTCCTTTATGCTGTGCATAAGCTCCGTAATGTTGTTAATGTTCACTGTAGACATCATATAAAGGTGGGGGGCAGGGAACTTTTGGGGTAGAGCTCTGACAGTCAAAAGCCAGCTGAGCCGGTAAGGGAATAGCTGCGCAAATATTGAATGAAATAGTTTGCAAACCAAATAAGTGGCACCATTTAAGTTTTGAGAAGTTGATGAGATGGGACACAACCAGTCACCAATTTACATGGGGGGCTTAGGAGGCATCTTAAAACAATGTTTCAAATGATTGTGCAATGAATGACCCTTTGGAGTGCCACAAAAATTGTGAAAATATATTTCAATTCATCAGAAGACTCAAGATAGGGAGAGGCCTGCCTAAGCTAAAAGCAGAGCAGTGTTGTCCAAAACACAGTCTGCGGCTTGAACCATGACCAGACATGGGGTGGCAGAAGACAAAGTAGGAATAATGCAAGATGATACTGCACTCTTGAAACGGTACTGATAGAGAAGATAGTGCCATTTGGATGCCAGCCTGAACACCTCCATGACTTTAAACGCAAGTTGCAGTGGCGGCTGGGAAATCGTCTGATATGGTAGGTCATTCATGCTATTGCCCAATTGGTCCTAACCAGTGCAGCAAGACATCCCACCCAGATCACCTCATCTCTTCTATTTGGTGACTTATAAAGCATGTACCAGCATTATTAGGCCATTTCACATTATATGTTGCATATCAAAGCAGTGTCCCTTAGTATCGAATTTCGATTGGTCACTTTTAAACAATTATCGTACATTGCACTGTTTTGAAGCACAGCGTGCACGCTAGAGAGAGGCAATTATCAAAGGGGCGCTAAGTATGGGCAATGCTGTAGGGCCTCCCAAAGTGAGGCAGGGTAACTGCTGGTACTCTCCAGCAGGCCCAGGAGAGGGGCAACTCCTTCCCCCAAGTCTGACTCCTATCCTCCACTTACAGAGACACATAATCTCTCTCAGTACAAAGCAAGGGAAGGGTGAGGTGTGAACAATTGCCCCACCCTTACACAAAGCAACAGGGTGCTAAGCACCCAGAGGAAACCAGCAGTCAGGCAGGGAGAGCACAATGACCTGCCCCCCGCTCCATGGGGGACCAGACAGTCGGCTACAGCCAGCCTGGGGGTTGGGCCTCAGCCCCACAGACACACTTCGTTCATTCAGCGTCTTCCACTCTCTTTCTTCTTTTCCACAAAACCCTTCCACCCTAGAAAAGAAGGGAGAAGAACAATGGAAGAGATAAACAAGACAGTGTACGGTGACCACAACAGGTATGGGACAAGAAGGCGGCACGGGCCAGAGGGGGTTACCTCAGGACACGGTGCCCAAAAGTATGATATCATAAAGATATGTGATTATTGTTATTGTTTCCCTAACCATATCTGTACCAATAAAATCGTACGACCTTTTATTGCCAACACTTGTAAAAACTTTTCTCCAGGGAGGGTAAGGGTCGCCTATGGAACTTGCATGCATATGGGTCCAGCAGTTACTGGTTTGATCATTGATGAACTTAGCACCAAGTACTGGTTAGATCATTGATTAACTTAGCACCTCTACTGGCCTCACTTGCAGCACAGTGCCAGCTCAACAGGAGCCGAGCTGCATGTGGAACCTTGGGGGAAGGACTGCCAATGTTATTTTCTGTAGAAAGGGAAGGCAAAGCGAGATGGGTGGTGATGAAAGGAGGGTGAGTAAGGGACCAGAGAAAAGGCAGGCAGCACTTCTCACTCAACATAAGAGGAATGATCACAATTGTATGCACCTGCTTCCCACATTTGGATGAAGGTAAACATATCTTTATTTATTTCACATGTCTTTAAAATCAACATTCACTGTTGAAGAATACGATAATTTGTAATACTGCAGGACAAACCAATTGTTATTTTTTAAAGTTCACATGTATTAAATATGTTCAAGTATTTTATAGACTTTTGTGTCGTGTGTATTTCAGGAACCCTGTTGCACACTTGAGAAGCACAGTAGGTACCAAGGTGTATTTCTGTATGTTTACTAAATGGACAGAAACCCCCTCCTTGCCTGGATTGTGAACAAGGAACAGGGCCTGCCCGCTCACCTGGCCAATGCAGTGCATTTGTGAGTACATTTGTCATACGGAATTGGGGAAAAAAATTAATATCATTTACAGGCAGCTCTTAGTGTATGACATCTCAGCATCAGTCACTTAACCTGCTGAGCTACCATCATCCATTTTTCTTTTGAACTTGACAATACTCCCTCAAACATTTGGATCTCTAAAACAGCGCCTATGCATGTGTTTCTCTTTTGTAAATGCTTGAGACTCCAGCTTGTAGGTTGCTTTGAAACGTGCACATGACCCTTGTCTGTGGTTGTTAAGCAACTACACTCCTGTGCCCTGCTGGCAAAGGTAAGAGACATAACAGGAAGCACTGATGCAACCAGTATCAAATTATCAGTCACAGGTGCAATGCATTTGGGAAAATGTACTGTTGAAAGGACTTACGTTGCACAACAAACACACGGTGGCAGCCTCTGGCACCGACTGGCATAATGCTCAATGCTAGTTGGCCTAGAACACAATTAAATAAACCCCCTGCCCTGGTCCCTTGAGCCCCCCTCAGTGTAGATGCAAGTACAATTGGCCTGTTAACTTACACAACGATTTTACGCGTTTATTCCTATTTTCACACAGGTTTTCTGATACTTAACCTGAAAGGCCAGCCAGAAAGTCGCGCCTTGAAAGACTTGTGTATAGGCGCGTTATAAATGCCATATCATATCATATCAGTCTTGGGAATGTGTCTAACGAGCAGATTTGCGTGACCCTATCACGTTGTGTATAAACATGGAGCCCGTTTACAAGAAATGGTGTTACCTTTAAGAGCATTTACTAATGGGCACTTTCCCTGTTTACCACTGGGGTCCAGTTGTGGATCTACGTGATTTTTCTGCGACTGTTTTTGCTGCGACGGAAATGTTCACATGGGAAATGCACAAATACAAAATGTTTGTAAATTTCCCAAGCGACCATGCAGGGGTGTCCACCGCAACCCCCGCTCACTATACAGTGTTTATTTATTTATTTATCTTTCAGGATAGTTGCGGGGATGTCCCCCGCAACTTTAAAAAAAAAAATGTTCACACCGACCCCACCAAAACACCTAAACATGAAAAGTTTGAACTTTTGGTAGTTAGAACTTTTTGTGGTGTGTGTTTTAGGTCTGTTGGTGGGGGTCGGTAATTGTTTTTCAGACATTTAGTCCTATTCCACAGTTGTAGCTCAGCATAACATCGTTAGCAGGACCATGTACTTTGGGGCTTGTAGTGAAAGTTTTGCAGTTGGAAGAGTTTCAAGCACTAAGGGAGTGATGCGGACCCAAAGCAAATATTAGCTGCAGCACACCTTTTGGTAAAAGTACAAAGGACAATCTACAGACAGCCCTGTTAAAAAAAAAATACTTCAACTCCAATAAAAGAACAAAAGCAGGAGGCAACGCGGAGAGGTGTCAAGTGTTAATAAGCGTGCGATAAAAGAACACGCTCGTGTCTTGCGGCAAAATTTCCCCATGCGATGCTACAGTGATACACGGCAAACAATGTGTTTTCACTCGCAAACAAAATGGGTTTGCTACTGTGTGCTGCTATCTGATCACCAGAAAGCAATGAAGTTCGTGCACACGTAGTAAAAAAATAATTGCTATCCTTGGATAATATGGCCCCTAGTTATATTTCACACATGGTGACTACCCCAGGTATGTGATGCCATGATTGGAGCATGTGGCCAGCAATTTGAAAATGAATAGCAGCATCTGCATGGCTACACAAGGTTGTACATGCACCCACATCTGCCAATTTATGCCTAATCTGCACACACGACCACAACACGCTCAGAAAACCTCAGATTATGCATGCACATCAACCCATAATAATACAATGCCTATACACAAGCCAAAATCACTGGTTCTGTCAATGCTTGTTTTGGATAGAATACACAGTGCATTGAATTACATCTAGCGGCCACCATTTTTGGCATAGAAGTCAGAATAAGACTGCAGAATTTGACAAGGATCATACATTTTGGTTAAATAGCCAATCTTGGATTTGATCCTAGTTTTCAATTTAGGCACATTCGGTCCAAACATTTTCTAATGTTTATCTTTCAAGAGCAAAAATGCTGCTATTGTGTTTCAGAATAGACTTGAAAAGTACACAAATCAGATGATAAAGTAATCTGACAATATATCGAATATGCACACATATACACATTTCCTGGGAGGTCTATGCATTGGAGAATGATCATGTGCACAATGATCTTTATGCAAAGGCCCTGTTATCATTTTGTGTGAGGAAATTGAGCAATGCATTATGTTATGGTGTGTCAATATGCATTTATACCGTGTGAACTCACCACCATAGTAGCATCAGAGTGCCTAGCATTGTCCGTGGAGTGGCATTATTTGCCCCCGCAAGAGTTATTCAATTATCGAGACCTAAGTCTGCTGGAAGAAAGCAACTGAACGAGGGGAATGGCAAAGAGGGAAATAGCTGCTATAAAAACTGGAAGGGAGAGATACAGAGGAGGGAACATATTTTGTAATTGCCTGGGTGAATGTCAGTCCTGTTAGGTGCACAATAGTTCTGCAAAAGCGGGGACACAGATATGTCCTAACGTGATGTGAAAATTGTGTTGTGATTGCAAGGCAGATTTAGACAGTTGTAAGTTATTACACAATATAATGTTGGATGCATGAGGGGCTCAAGTGTGTGCTCGGGCAATCCTTTATTTCTCCATACCTTGTACCTAAGGTTACATTTCAGAGTGTTGTGTGATTTTCAGGTGGGAGCCAAGAGTGGCGTAGTCAAGAATAGGCTATGTATAAAGATAACATTTGCTGAGAGAAGGAAAGGGAATGGACTGGTCAATTTTAAGTGGCCTGACACCCTGATGTCAAATATGTTATTATTAAGAGTTTGTTCCATATCATGTCCTGCTAGACTTTATTTTAGTTCACAGTGAGACAGTGGGATGCCTTATTTTGAAGTTGGTTATCAAATTATAGTAATAACTAGCTATGCATAGTGAGCAAATGTTTCCTTTCCTCCCTGTGCAGTATTTGTTATTAGTCTATATGGAAGGAGAAGGTAGATGTGCGACCAAACACAGTATGTCATGAGGGTTCCATGCCTTTATAGCAGCACCCTAACTACGACACCTGAATATTGAAAAAAGTTGATTTTGTTTTTTTTTTATTTGGGGGGTCCCCCCCAGTTCCCCAATTTCTACAGCCTTTTAACCTTCCCCCAACCACCCCAACCCCTTTAAATCCCTTACCCCACCCACACCCGCATATACTTTTACTAATAAAATTGACTTTTTGTCATTATGCAGGTGTCGTTTAAAATGTGTGTCGTTATTTTCTTTTCGTTATTAACACAGCATACCTGTCGAGAGAGAAAGGCCAGATGTCAGTCCTTCTGTATGCATTGACAGACAGCTTTTTTATTTTTTTTATTTTTATGTTACAATGATTTGACTGTTACCAGAAGGCTATGGCACACTCTATATAGTGCTTTATGACACAGTAGGAATTTTGTAAATCCACGTCAAAGACTTACGCACACAAGAACATCATTTGAGATAAGGTATCCTCTTCATAGTCATTGTTTGACGAAATATGTCACTTGTTATCATGCATAACATGAAAAAGAGCTGAAGAGACACAAAGATACTTTTATGCCAATTAAGTCGACACAATGACAATACGTGGGGTTACTTTTATGACAAACGGTGGACACAACAATAACACGGGGAGAAGTGGTTCCATATCATTTCATTGTGGGATGACATTTCTGTGTATATTATAACGAAAAAAACTCATCTTTTTTTGGGGGGGTTCCCCCTCCAAGCCCCCCATCCCCTTTCGTTTTTTTATCAATTCCCGAACAGCCACACTCCACATATATATTTCCAACCCCCCCTAAAAAAATCAATGTTTTTTTTTCGTTCTAAAAATAATGGCAACACCCCCCCCCCCCCATTTCCCCACAACGAGATGTCATCCCGTGATGAAAGGACGTCCTACCCGAGAAGGGGTCTCTTGGAAAGCCAGCTATTGTACTCAAGATGAGGGCAGGGATCCTATCAATGTCCGTATCTTTTGTTCAGCTCAGTCATGCACACACACTGAGAACAGTTTATCTTCGTATCTGCAAAGCATATTCACAGACTAAATACCTCTCTTGGCAAGTACGAGTAGAAAGCACATACACTTTCAAACTGCCAGACATGTGAGAGATGTCGGACCTTAGCATATTCACAATGTAGAACTGCTAACAATGGATAGTATTCTGGGCCAATCTGTGAAATCTATACACATTGTAACGACATGATTTTAAAGAAACTAAAGCTGCGGGACAGATATAGCTGACAATCATAAATTAAATCCTCCACATTAAAGTAGATGGGCTAGAGTCTACCCAGAATACTGCTAAATTCTTATGGCAGAAAATGGAACATATTAACCAGAAATAACAATGGAGCACTGCTGCACATTACAACATGCCTCATTCACGTCAGGAGATGCTAGTCAGCCCTGGTTTTAATTTAGCATTCTGGAACTTGTAGTCTGAGGTTCATAATTGTGACGTCTGGGACTACAAGCCCCAGAGTACAAAATGAAAACCAGGACTGGACTAACATCTCCAGAATGAAATGTGACATGCTAGCATGTATGCTGCTAATCTCTGGCGCAGACCAGGCTGGAAAAGCAATGAATCTGGAAAAGCTGGAAGAGGTACTCACTGATATTCCGAGGATAGCACAACCCTAACTAAATGCAGCTGCATACAAGAACGGACCACTCCACCCGGCAAGTTGTTCTTCTGTTAGCTCCACTCCTCTCCTTCCCCTAGTGCTTGCATGCAGCTCTGCCCCGACTTAACCCTTCAGCAACTGTACATTAGAAACCATGCATTTGACTGCGGAAAATTGAAATCCCGGATCACAGGTTTAGTCTCAGTTAGTTGGCATGCCACTGTATGTTATTGTGAAAAGTCACCTAGGAAGTTGATTATGTTCAATCTGGCCACTGCCTCAAAACTCCTGATGCGCCAAACTTAGAAGCACCCTGAAGCTAATGTCCGAAATCAAATAATAAACCAGCCTGGACAATGGCTGAGGCCTGCTCATGGTGTACATTGCCAGGACAATATAGAAATGCGTTTCTGTCCATCCCCCCAGACAGCAAAGTGATTGGCTCAGGTCCTCTTTGTTGCTTGAGCCGATAGTGCCAGCCACAAAAATAGCACATAACAAGAATACAAACTCCTCTTGTGAAAGCTCAGAGCAGTTAAGGATGCTCCTTCGCTTTTGGGACCCGGTTTCGAAACCACCAAACCACACTTTTTTCTGGCTAAACCACCCACATCCCCTCCTACGTCAAACTCACCTTCACAGCATCTGGAGCTCTGGGTCTAAGTGACCCTGCCACCTTTATGCCGCTTCACCTCCCAGCTCTGGGTATCATCATGAGGATTGTGTGTCTGTTTTTCCTTGGCCACTTTCTGCATGCTGTGCAAAACAGGAATTCCCACCTCCTGTCCATCAGAACTTATTAGCAGCTTTCCCATGCTCTGGTTGGAAGCAGAAGGGGTGGGCAGTGCTGTAACACAAAATGTGGGGGCCCCCTACAAGTCATGCTGAGGGCCAACCCAAGCTTGACAACAAAGAAACAGCCACACCCCACTGTGAGCAGGCCTGGACCAACACACATGCATAATGTGCACGATAGTCATGCTGAAGCTTCTTCAGGGATATGCCGCACACTGCCCTGGGTGAAAGATGGAAGTATGTGTTTTAATCAAACCTTAAATCTTTCATCCAGCTTAGAAACAATGGGCCTCTGCCTGCCATATGTGTCCTGACACCCATATGTACTGCCAAACTCTGTGCCTGGCCACTGATATTGTGCGCATTAATGATACCTTAACAAAGCAAGTTCATTCTGGCTCTGCAAGTGTATTCCTGTATCACCATGTGTGAAGATCTCTTGTTGGCTTTGCTCTTAATGCTAGTAAAACACTCCTCTCACAAGAAGAAAACATGTAATTGCTGCTACATAAATACTTGCCCAACCACCAGAACACTATGTAAGACTACTCATGTTGGCTTTGCCCTCAATGCCAGTAAAACATGCAATGCTACAGTAAGGAAACATTTCCAGTTGTTTGGCTTCACAAATACATCCTTTCAAATGTTAAAAACATTCAACATTTTGACATTGCCTTTGACACCAGTAAAACATGCAATTCCATTGCAAGAACATGTTTACTTGCTGACTACACAAGTGCCTTCACGCTCCCCATGTAAGAACACACATCATATTCCACATCAAAATCTCCAGTCTGCCTACCCCATTGTGCTATGAACCAACACCCAAACTTTCCCCAATGCGATAACATTCATCAAGTTGGTGTTGCCCAAACATACCAGTAAAATATGTAAGAAAGCATTCATGCTACAATGCCCCTTTCCTGGGCAACAGCCTTGCACATACACATTCATACCCAATCATCCACCAGCCACTCACCCATTGGTGGCTGGTGAATATTTTAATTGTAGGGGTGTCAAAACAGGTGCCACAAATATGGCAGAGTGTGTGAGCGTAGCGTGGAAGCACAAACAAAACAAAGGTCATTTTGGGTGTGGGAGTGGTCTCGCCCTCCCTGAGAAATATTTTTAAATCATTTGTTTTAATTGGTCCATTTTACAGCACACTTTGTGTGAAATATTGGGTACCAAAGCTTGACAGTTAGCAATTGGTTTTGAAGTTCAACTGGAATCCAAACATCCAATTGATGTAATTCACCAGCAGTGCAGAGGATCATTTCCCAACGCCCTTCCATGATGACTTTGCCAACAATATATACCAATATAATAACACGTTTATGTTGGCTGTACCCATGCATGCCCTTGAGATATGCACCTAAATATGCCAGAATTACAATACAAGGAATACTCACGTTTGTTTTTTGCATAATGCCAGTAATGATAATATAAGAAAACATGTCCAGGCTGGCTTTGTCAATATATGGCAGTAACCCACGTAAAGCCATACTCCTGCTGGCACTGCCATTCAAAATGCAATGTCACAATGAGACAACATGTCCAAACTGAGTGCACCATATACCAGTCTAACCAAATAATAGCAGATACCATGCTTGGTTTATCACAGATAGCCAGTAAAAAAAATGTCATGCCACATTAAGAAATGACAAGTCTGGCTGCACCACAATGCCAGTCTAGCCACTAATAACACATGCCATGCTTTTTTTTTTTTAAATCATGTACGTCCATTGAAATTATGGTTTAGTTGCCCTGTCTGCCCTGTAACAGATCGCCCCCCCTTCCTACCCCCAGACTCCAACCCCCAAAATCAGGTCCTCAGCTCAGAATTAAACACAAACAAGCACACATTGACACACCATTTTCTTGCTCATTTACACGTGCACCGGTTCACCATACACTCACAGCTACCCATATATCATACACTGACCAATTCACACATACTCATTCATATTCATATACACACACAAACCTGCATGCACGCACAGACTAGTGCAAAAAATAAAATGTAATTTCTTACCTTTTCACGTGAATCCGTTGCTCTGACAGACTCCTCTGCAGGCAGATGGAGGCCTCCTGCTCTCCGTGTCCATGTCCTGGAGGGGGACCAGGCACGGTGGGTATGGGAGTCTCTCTGACTTCAAAAATTCAATTATTTCCATTACGGAAAAAAAGTTACAGTCATCATTTCTTTCTGAAGACAGAGTAACTTCAAAAGAAAGTATTTATTTGTAAAGTCTGGGGGGCGTGGGGCAATTTCCAAAAGTAAATAGGGCTCGCAAGATCCCTCTTTACTTTCAGTTATGCACTGCGTCTGAGATCCCTGGTCCAGGGGTCGCAGGGGCAGTGCCAGAGGTCACAAGGGAGTCAACAGGGGGTCTATGGGGTATCTGGTGGTACTCTTGCTAATCGGAGAACTGCCTAGCATCTCAGTGCTTGACTATCCTTGTGCATGGAACCAGACTGACATGTAAATGGATGTTTCTCCTCTGAAAGGTACAATGGGCTTAAACGAGATTGTAAACTGTCCTGAGTGGGAATCATCACACCAAATAGGTTAATTGGCCATGGTTATTCTGAGCAGAGCACCTTCCATAATGGTAGCAAAAGTGCATATTATGCAGGTGCAAACAGCATTTGCACAAGTACAGTTGCCTTAACGCCAGTGCAAAACACATTAACTGCATCTGCTCTGGTGCTAATGCAAGCTATTTACAAAGTGCAATTGTGCAGAAATGTATAGTAGAACGATCCCAGATCATCAGAACCACTCTTCACTTTTGATGATCTTACTTTGATGAGAAGATCAAACTACTTAGAATGAAGACACATTTTTTGAAGGGACAAGATCAAGACTGATGTGAATGTACTTA
This sequence comes from Ambystoma mexicanum, assembly GCF_040938575.1. Classification (NCBI taxonomy): domain Eukaryota; kingdom Metazoa; phylum Chordata; class Amphibia; order Caudata; family Ambystomatidae; genus Ambystoma; species Ambystoma mexicanum. Next base: position 458,247,736 of record NC_090938.1, on the reverse strand, counting down.
TTTCTCTTCTGTAATAGAACATGTTCATTAGAGACCCATGGGATTAAAGATGCCCCTAGTCACGAATAACTGGATTCCACTACTCACTTTGCGGATCAGATTGCATATGGAGCACTCACCAGCCTGCTTTCCACAGAGTGGTGATATACCTCATCACCACTTCCGGTAATAGCACCTAGCATTACTGGTGGTATTTACTATTGTTTTATGGGTGATTACCTGATAAAAATGCAATTCCCGAAGAAGGTTTTATATTTACAAAATGGTGGCCAGTAAGCCAGTGGCCGGTGAAATTGTGGGTTTCTGCAATATGCATGCTCATAAGTGCAGTGCAACCGGTTTCTTGAAGTGTCACTGCCTCTATTTGGAAGAAATTGACACATTAAAAAAACAGAATCATTCTGGGAGTGAAATTCCCTTGTCACTTCTGTGCTAGAAGTGATAGAGTCAAGAGGGTAAGAGAAGTGTTGATTAATGTGGATGCTCGGATCAAAATACGAGCAGATTGCAGTGTTCAAACCGTGCCCTGCTCTGCCTGCTATTCCACTGCTACTGTAATTACTTTTTCCAGGGCTTTTGTGAGGTAAGCGCACATATTGCTCTTTGCATAAAAATCGGTGCCTTAACTATAATGAAAAAGCTTCACAAAATGGGTGTGTACAAGATGCCAATGATTGCAGGCTCCGACTGTCCTAAAGGGCAATAGCCCCAGGGCCGAACCAAAAACAGTAAATGCCTGTGTGGACCAGTTTTTTTTATCAAAGTGGGCCACTTTTCTGGCCAATTTGGGCCAGTTTGATGAGATGATTCACTCTGCGGCTAATAGTTTTGAGCAGTGTTGCTGTGTTCTTTAAAATGCACAGTTTGCAGCAGACTTCATAAAGAAACCTCACCCTTGGTTACTATTCAAACAGTGTCACAAAAGGAATGACTTGGGGTTTGCAACTGTGGGCCACTTTTAATTGGTGCTGATATTTACTTTACAAGGAGTGCCCTGCTGACTCCATACCCGCCTGCCTGCTGTATATTTCGCCAATCCAGCAATGCGAGCGCTGCTCTTGCTGGACACATCTCGCTACCTGGAGGAGGTGGACTTTCGTTGCGGTCACGTGATGAATCACGTGACTCACAGCCCGCATTTAGTGCCGGCTCAACAACCCTCACGGCGTTAAGCCCTGGAGGCAGTAAGGGCTGGAGACGCTGTTTTGCTGTTCGGCTGTGGCCGTGTTCGGGTGCAGTGAGTACTCCAGTCTAGAGGTACTTTGTTCCGTTAGCTACAAAAGCCCTCAATTGCCATAAGGGTAAGGGGGGAGAGACGGACTCTGGCAGCTCCTTAAGCTGTCGGGCGTTCCTTACCCTGTGGCTGGATAAATTGTGAACCTTTGCTTGAATCTAGAGAACCAAGTGTCTGTTATATTCTATCTTTAAGCGTTCTACTCGAACTTTGAAAGCACCCAATCCAACCACTGTGTGTCTATTGTTGTGATACCATTGAGAAAAACTCAATTTTGTAGCTCTTCTAATTTTCAAATTTGAATTGTTGGCCATTTCTAATTTGTTTTACATGGCCTATTTATTAACTTCGGGTATGCCTCAAAATTTACGTCAGAAGGGATTGACAATACCTGCGGCACGACTCCCTTGTCTCTCTCGTAGGATTGTCCATCTTCCTTCCGTTACTATGTTAGGTAGCCCCTATTGCACAAAGATTCCATCAACACTTGATCACATTAGTGAAGTTCTTCCAGTTTTTGACACTCTGTCTCCCTATGAGCCCTTAACGAAGGAACACACTAAAAGTGACGCCATGAGTGCGGCTCTTCCACTCTCAGACAACACAATGTTGCATACACCCTTGCCATGTATGACTACGAAAAGAAGAGGCGCTAAGCACTTAGATAGACCTTTAACGTCCTCCCCATGTTTCGAGCCTGAACTCTCACTACATGCTAGACACTCTGATTTGAACAATTCGATACTGCAGGATTCTCAGAGCGTAATTAATCTTATTTCAGCCAGTTCACGTTTGGAGTGTTCACCAAGTTCCCCTTCAATTTCCTTTGTCTATCCGACTCCTCGTAGAGTCCAAATACAAGTCCCACAGGAACTTTCTTTTCAAAGTGCTGTTGGAAAACTAATTTCTCAGAATCCATCTAACACTTCATTAGCTAATCTGGTGGACAAAACAAACATGCCATCTAAGAGCCCATCTCCTGTTACAACAACATCACCAGTGCGGACTATATTACCAGTTGATTCTCATCTCCCTTTGACTACCCTCCCAATAGAAGCCAGGGTTGCTCTATCAACATCCGACATTACTTTGGCCGCTATGCAGCTAAATTTACAAAGTCTGTTTAAACTATTTGAATGTCTAGATGCCAAAGTTACTGCTCATTCAGTAGAAGCACACGAAACCTTAGTACTACTCAAGACTTTAGCTGATAATCTGTCATCAAATCCTTGCGATTCTTGTCCAACTAACAATACTCTTGATGACGATATTTCAATTGTGACCATTGGATCTACAAGTCCCATGTCCCTTAAGTTTCCTCCTCCACAGATTATACCGGCAATTGCGGATATTATTACTTCTGAAGGATGGCTGAATCCTGCCAGCACTTATGATCTGGTGAATGATGCACATACCATTCTCCCAACTGATTCTTCTACCTTAGTGCTCTCACCCCACCCAGCCCCTATGTCTTCTCCGATTACTGTTGAGAAAGGAAATGATATTCCGTCCTTACCAGCAAGAAGAAACAGAAAAAAGACCTCTAAAATTTCTCACAATACCCAGAAAAAAAAACAAGAAAAACTCTAATCTGGTTACTTTGACATTACAGAAGCAAACTATGACAACTTTCTTTCAAACTTTAATCCCGGTACCGGAGTCTTTGGTAGCACCACAAGCTCCTCAAGATCCAATACAAGCGCCAGTGTCTAAACAACTTTCACCTACGCTCGTTCCCGATTTAGTTCCTACTATTAGTAGTGCAAATTCTTGTCCTCTGACCCAAGCGACAACTGCTTCTTTGGCAAGTAAGCCAGTTCAAACTCTCGATCCTACACAATCGATAGCAATATCCTCTTCCTTAGTGCTTCCTATCTCTGGTCTGCAGAATCCTAAACCCATTTTAGGACTTCCTACTGTACCTCTGGCTAATATTGTAGCGTCTTCTCCAAACCTGATTTTAATTGCCCCACTTCCGTGTCAGAACCCTTTACAGTCCAATATTGGGTCCACTATCCCAGTGTTGCCTCCAGTGTCGATTACTACCATGGCCTCTAGCCATCCTCCCTTAGATGCTTTGATTCGTGAACTTGAGTTAGCCTCCACTTGCCAACTCCCAAACAAATGTAAAGGCCAAACAAACTCAGCTGTTAGTGACAAAATTGTGTCTTCGGCCACCAAAAAGAGCATTGACTCTTCCACCACTGTCTCGGCGGAACAAATACGTGAGGCTGTAGATGCATATTTGGCCTCATGCTCTCAGTCTATCCCTTCTAAGCTTACCCAAAAACCAAGTGGTCCAAATTCGTCGCTGAGCCAGTGGCTCTTACCAAGTTCTATGCCAACATCCATAGTAACTCAACAATCTTCTCTGCGTACTGACAATCGCCCACACGCTACTCCAGCTCCCGCTTGAGATCTACCTAAACCTAATCTAAAGGATCCTTTTTATTCTGTAACCCACAATTCCCGAAATAACATCCCAGTGGTACCCACTTTTCATCCCTTGGCACGGCGCAAATGCCATTCTTTAATTTTGAAGTGTCGAGGAGGAAACTTTGGCACCCATGATTTAAACCGCCGTAGTGTGCTTAACATCTTCTCTGAAGTGGTGGAGCTCGAAGACATAAGCTCGAGTGACATTGAGCAGATTGAATTCATCTCTGAGAATACTTGTTCGGTGGTGCGATTGTGGATACCTTCAGGTATCGTTCTAAATACCATCTGGAAATCAAAAATGCAATTATTTTCGATGGGGTTCTTATTAGCACAAGACCCAGCATTTATAAATGGGGACTCTAATGTAAAGCAACCATCTTATCAATCTAGTGCAAGCCTCCCTTTGATGCAGAAAATTGGTCGTGCTGAGTCGTATATGTCATAACAATTAGAAACATTTAAAGACCATCTCATTAATGTTGCTAGTTGGAACACTAGAGGTTATTCTCATCTACAAACCTCTATTGCTAACTTCCCAGCTGTCATGGACATAATAGCATTATAGGAAACTTGGCTCCTGCAAACACCTTTATGGAACAATTACGAGATTGTTCTGCTTCCAGCCATTGGGAGTCAAAGAGGTCGACCATCATCAGGTGTATTGACAGGAGTAAACATATCCAGTGGTTTCGCCATTGAAGCCTGGGATTCCGATTCTGCCTTTATCCAACTTGCCTTTATCCAACTTGTCAAGATTACAGGTCCAGCACACACCATTGCATTGATTAATATCTATTGCAATCCTTTAGGGTTGACTGATACTGCTTTTTATACAGGTTTGTCTAGACTTTTAGATTTGGTATTCCTTTCCCAAGATATTACGGATACCCTTATCGTAGGTGATCTTAACTTGGACTGTATTAATCCTAAAGGAAAAATCACAATGGAGAAGGTTAAGCGATGGACCTCCTTTATGTCAAATCGCCATTTTCACATGACCAATGGTGAAATTCAAGGCGATATTCCGGCTCAGCCCACATGGCATAGAGGTTCCATATCTACTACAATAGACTATATGTATACACATACCAACTTATCTGGACAAATAAGCACTTTTAAAATATTTCCAGTAGTACATAGTGATCACCACCTACTAGTGCTTACAATTAAGTGGAATTATTTACCTATCAAAAGGTCATACTATACGAATGACCTAATAGTTAATAATGCTAAAACGTGCCTTCGTTGGTCAAAGAGTAACTTGTCCTCTCTGGCTCGTTTAATCATCTTAAATGATAGCTCTATTTGTCCAAAACAGTATACTAACCTTCTCCTTACTTTTGATTCTCGTATGAAAAGTAATGAGCTTCTTCCACACAAACATACCTTCAATCCATAATCAAGGCTAAAAAGACTGAATATCATCGTGAAAAAAGAATGATTCTCAAAATGAATTTGCCTAACTCCATTCAACAGTTGCGAATCGTTAAAAGCAAATTGGATGAAACAACATCGTGCACACATTTTACAACTAGATGGTGAACATATGCTCAAATTAATAGCAAATAAGAATATGGCCGAAACTTGGGCAATTTTCAACCAATGTGCATCTCAAGGTACTTTACAGGTCTCTAGTGTTACTGAGACCCAATGGATTGAACACTATTCTAGCCTATATGCAGATTCGTCTTTTGTGCCTTTGGTCAAACTACCTAGCGACTCCGAGCATTGGTCTCTTGCTTGTTCCCTACTTATACTTGAAGAATACATCAGACATATTAGCTCTTCTCGGGCTAAAGGCCCTGATGGCCTTAGTAATCATATGTTTAAATTGAACCCTACAAAGTGGGCTGAAATATTAAATAATCTCTTCCAATCTATCATCAGGACTCGCGAGATTCCCAACTCTTGGAAAACATCTATTATAGTTCCTATTCACAAAAAGGGGGACCGCACTTTACCGTGCAATTATAGACCCACGGCCCTTCTTGATGCCCCCGAAAAGCTTTTTTCAAAACTTATTTTGAGGGACTTTAACATCTGGACCAAAGCAGCCCATTCAAAGAGACCCGTTTCAAACAGGTTTCCTTGCAGTGCTAGGCACAAACATTAACTTGTTCTGTCTTAACGCTCTTAAATCTCAAGCGCAAAATACCAAACAAGCACTTTATTTTGCTTTTGTGGATCTCCACACGGCATTTGATGCCATCTCTCGTCCGATTCTCTTTGCAAAACTTACCAGAGATAAGTGTCCGCCCACTCTACAACAAATTATTCATTTGTTGCATGGGGAAATCTCAGTGCGCATTAGACTGAACCTAGAAGGTCTTCTATCTCGAGCAATTCCAACTGCTTGTGGCCTTAAACAAGGCTGCCTTCTTGTGTCAGCAATCTTCAACTACTATATGTATGACGTGCGCAAGGTTTTCGAGGAAATAACATCGGACTCCCCCAGGATAAATAATTGCCAGATCCAAACTGTAATGTATGCCGACAACTCGGTGTTAGTTTCCAAAACTCCAGTTGGACTACAAAAACTTCTTGATGGCTTTAATAGCTATATACTGGCCAATGATTTACATGTGAATACAACCAAAACCCAGGTTGTCGTCTACAGACCACGTAATACAATAAGATCTCTTTCATCTTGGTCCATTAACCACATAAATCTGGCGATAGTATCAAGCTATGTTTACCTTGGTATGGTCTTTGATGTAATTGTCACTACTAATGCTCACCTCGATGCTATTAAGTGTAAGCTTAACTCTGCCATCTCCCACGAAAATTATAATGCATTGATATGGTGCTTTTTCGATGCAACCAGCTGTCCTCTTTTGGAAACAAAAAGCCACCCCATGTATCCTATATGGTTTAGAGTATCAATCACCATGGCTACCAAAAGTCTTTGATAAGCTTGAAGGCAAATTCTGGAAAGCCATTCTTCAGCTGCCTCAATGTATTCCGATCGTTTGGATACGGTATGAATTGGGTCTCACTTCTCTCTATGCCCAGTATCAGTGGAGAACATGTGCATTACTGCGGAAAACTCTCCTACCTCACCGTGAGCACAATCTTTTACAATTTTTATCAAATTATATTTTTCATACTGAACACTCTTTTGTCAAACAGTGGTTGCGGCCAATTTATCGCACTTTGGTAGAGGCAGATGCATCACTTAAATTGCTCTTGACCATTCCAAACAAAGTAAAACAATTAATTTACCGCAATGATTGGATTAATACTCGAAACAAATGCTTGCAATATAAGTCTGCAATTCCTGAAAAATTTCGACATAAGAGATTGGGATGTATTGAACCTTATCTCTTAAAATTTCCCTGTAAGAGAACGCGCTCAGCCATTCTCAGAATGCGCCTGAACTTATGGCACACTCGTGAACTTTTGGCCAAACGGAAGGGCAGTGAGGAGGTGGTCTCCTTTTGTAGATTTTGTGGTGATACTAAAGCCTTAGAAACCTTAGAGCATATACTTTCGCTTTGCCCCGCGCTAATTCAAAAACGCTTAAAATTTTTCTCATGGCATTGTAGCTACCTAGGGAACTTAGAATCAGTAGAAAGATGGTCCACATTATTGCTGACGACCAATGTTTCTCTTCAAATTGCCATTGTCAATTTTCTTTATGGAGTGAACTTAACCTGTTAAATAATTGTTGCTGTTTATTTGAGTTCCCTGTCATTTATCCAGGAATGGCATGTTGAATCTTCTCGTTCTCAGTATTTCTAGTTAGACGTGTCTTATATGAACTGAATTGAATAACTTCTTTTTCTCTTTTTATTGTTCATGTGAATTGTACATTATCCTAATGCATCAATTTTAACGCCTTAATCAATTATAATGAATTCTTTCTTAATTCTTAAATCTTAATCTTATGTACTTTTTAAGATCAATTGTATGTAATATTTTGTATTGAAAAGTTGATTCCTTTCAACGATATCAATAATAAATAAAAAAAATTGGTGCCAGAGACAATTTTATGGCCCAGTCAGACCCTGACTGCTTGGCGAACATTGTTTATTATTAAGCTTCATGATGAGGGTGGCAAGATCCTAGAAACTAATTCAGATTTGAGAAAACCTGCCCTGCACATCCAGCACGCCCAAACGTTCTGAGTACGAGCTTTGGTCTGTATAAGTGAACCTGCAAGTTAATGAGGAACAGAATCGTCAGAATGCATTTCACATATTTAAAGCCCTTGGTGCTCATAATCAACATTGCAAGTGTTTCTCTCAATTTTTCCTAATACTTGGCTGATGGCCAGAGAGATGTGATCTTTATTAATTTTACTGTTATCCTATGTACTGCACTGCCCCTTTCCCCCTCCCCGTCACTTGAGCGATCTGTATATCACCTGGCCTAGTAGGATCACTGTCTCTGTCTTTCCTCTGTTTCCCCCCTTGTCTTGTCGTGCCTTGAAACACTTGGGTACAGGCACGTTATAAATGCCATATCAAATCATCGTATCATATCATATAATTTGTCAAAGATCACACAATTTCAGTGACGTTGGAAGCCAGGATTAAGAGCCCAGCTCCAAATTTCACATCCTCTAGTACAACATGTCAAAAGTCAGAAAAAGGGTGAAACTAAAGGGGGAGTGAAGCTTGGTATTTATTTAAAGAGAAACAAGAAAACTATCCTGTGAAAGAAGAATGAACAGGAGTGAAATATCTAGCAAATACGACAAAGGCAAACGTATATTTCACACGTGGTAAACGCGGACAAACTCCAAACGAACCCTTGTAAATGCCACCTGCACCACGTATTCACCTGCAGAGGCATTCACATTTTTTTTAAAACCATGGGCCTCATTACGACTTTGGAAAACCGTGTCCGGGTTCCCTGAATGGGGAAATACCAGGCCATTCTGAGTATGGAGGGCCCGGTATTTCCCCATTCAGGGAACCCAGACCATGACCTTCCCCATTCCCATTCGAGCCCCCATAGGGCTCAATGGGAATGGGGAGGGAGCTAACAACGGGCCCATTACAAGAGGGTCCGTTGTTAGCTCCCTGGTCCCCTCACGGGACCCGCTATGGACGTCTGGATAAACCAGACGTCCAGAGCGGGTCCCGCGAGGGGACCTCGTAATAGTGCGGAATGCGTTTAAAGGCACCGGCACCATTACCGGCGCCGTAAAAACGCATTCAGCACAACTTGTAATGAGGCCCCAAGTGAAAAGTAAAGGAGATTTTCCTTCATTTTACTCTTCATATTCACTCAATTTATGAAGGTTACTCAAGGACACCCTTTATATTTAAAACATGCTTACAACATAACATGAACAACAGTAAAGTGGACTATGAAAACAAGCCGAATGCAGCCATCTCGCCCTCTCCTGCCCCCACCTTTTCATTTATATCTTAGCTCTTACTCTTATCATTTGTCCCTCAACCTCTGATAACAGCTTGTCTGTCTCCCCCTTCCCTCCTTGTCTTCTCCCCCATTCCCTCCCCAGCACTACCTTGAATAGTCGTTGACCTTTAAGTTAGACACTTCTTCTGTTCTTCTCCTTATCCGTCTCCCCATTCCCCCTCATCTCCCCTCCTCCCCCTCCTCTTGTCATTCATGCACTGCAACAATTGTTGTCAGGCATAGTAATGTTACTGCTAGTCGTGTGTCCTTTATTTTCCTTCCCCTCCTCTCCCTTATTGTTCTATGCACTTGTACTATCTGCTAGGATATGATAGTTATTTTCATATTCTGATATGTATCAAGGACCTGTAAGAATGTAACTGTATTCTCCCATGTTCCCTCCCTCCTTGAAGTGCTTTGAAACACATTGTGTATAGGCGCGATACAAATAAACAATCAATCAATCAATCAATCAATGCAAACATTTGTTTTAAGTAAGTGTTAGCAGTGAATCACCCAAACAAGTATGTGTTGTGTTGTCTCTTCTGTAAGGTGTGATGAGTGAGCCCGTCTCTGTGAGCACGATTGCTCCTCAACAGCCCGGGAACGAGGGTCAAACAACAACAGCACTCTTCACTGAAAAATGGGACCACACTGGGTTTTGGGGTCTTTTTTTATAGCTCTGCTTGATCTGGGGCACAGAAGGAACCAGCCATGCCAAGCTCTGCCAAAATCAATATAGTATTATTATTTATTTAGTTGATTTAATAAAATTAATGATTTTTACAAAACATAATAGAAATCAAAACGAAGGGAAGAAGGGAAGAAATCAAAAAATGTAGAACACGAAGCTGTATCATGAAAGAGAGAAGAAGAAGAGAAGAAGAGAAGAGAAGAAAAAGAAGAAGAAGAAGAAAATGGAGGAAGATGAGATGAGATATAGTATTTTTAAATATGCATTCAGTGCTTAATTATTAACACACACGGATGTCTTTTGCGATAATGAAGTAGGCACTTGGCATCACGTGTGCGACTTTACTTTTTGTTATGTTGACCATGAAAGAGCCACTATTCACATGAGCATTCGAAAATAAAGGCTTCACCACAGCCACAGATTTGGAATGGCCCTGCTTTTCTTTACCGGCCCTAGGCCTTTTCAACAAGCTTTATCAGTCTTGCAGGCAGAACTTCCTGAAATCTGACGGCCGTCTGATGGTTGCATTTGGTGAGTGACATTATCTCACGTCTTGCCCTGCTCGTGCTGTGGCCCTTTCACTCCTTAAAGGGCTACACTGGTACCATGGTCCTGGAGAAACCCTGCATCTTTTCCTCTGTGGCGTTTTGATTGGCTTTGCATGATTGAGAAGGGTAGGGGCACGGTACTGCAATCGTTCCTCCCCTCCTGGTCTTTTTCCTCTGCTCCTGTGCTTTGCGAAATGTCCAGGTTGTGGGCACACTGTCCGTGGTGGCTTCGGAGTGCTTCTATTTCTTGAGGAATGTGGCTGTTTGCTCCATCTTTGTATGTTATATCAACAGCATGTGCAGTAGAGACATTGTGCTGCGGTGGTGATGCTGCGGTATGTGGAACCCGAGTGATGCGAGCCAGATGTCAGCATTGTCTGTGATGTGTGGCAACATGTGCATTCATTATATTCTGTACCATGTACAGAGCATTGCTGTTTGCTGTAATCTACAAAATGGGCGCTGAACTAGCCATTCACTGGAAACAATATATTCCCAACAATGTAAAAGACCATACACAGAGTATGAACATGGTAAACATATCAATTCTATGGCATGGTGTCCACTCAGGAGGGACTGAAATCATGTTTTAGTTCTAGCGGGGTCATTACTAGCCAGACGGGAAATTGTTAAAAGTGGAGATAATCATAATTACGTCACTTTCACTGGACCACCGTATCATGAGTCACCTCAAATACCATCACCGGTAATACCGTTGCATGTAATACAGCACACGGGAAATCTGCCAATGGTATTACCAGAGACCATATTTGCCACACCAGTACTATCGGCAAAACGGTATTACCAGTTAATCACAAGTTGGGAACATGCTGGTAATACTGCTGAAACCACAGCAGAGATACCCCCACCTGAAAGCAGGAGGTATATGCCAACAGGCGATGGAAATGAGGCCACAGGTGCACCCAATATGTCCAGGTGCACCAAATGATCACATGAACGGAACACCCATGCCACACCTTCCCCAAACACACATCCCAACAGCACCATGCTGCCACTGGTCTCTGTGTGCATAGATATGCAGCTGCTCCAGCTCAACATTAAGCTGGAGGGGCTGGAAGACCAACACAGGGAACACAAAGCAGACGAGAGGAGGAGGAGGAAGGCGAGGAGGAGACGCCATGCACGTGAGCACCCATCCCCACATCAGGGCCCCATCATGGACCGTCACAGACAGCCGTATACTCACCCTCTACCGGGTTAACCGAGAGACAATTGCTGAACTGCTGATTCTGATCCAGGAGGTCATCAGACGCAGGATCAACATCAAGAGAGCCATAGCACTGCTGGTGTTGGTTCTGCCCTTCTTGTTGATGGGCACATTCCAACACACCATGTGCAAACTGCCTGGTATCTCCTAGCCCACATTTCTGAATGCACTCAGTCAGGTGCTGGAAGAACTCCAGCACCATCTGTCTTGGCATATCACCCTACCTACCACCCTGGCACAGGTGAATGCCACGCAGGGACAAGTGTATGCCTTGGCACACATGCCCAATGTTGTGGCAGTCCTGGACTGTGCCCATGTGGAGTTGTTGGCAGCCCAGGTATTGGAGGAGGTCTACTGCAATCAGAATCAGCACCACTCTCTCAATGTCCAGGTCACTTGTGATCCAGACCTCACAATCACACACTGCTCTGTCCGCTTACCAGGTTCCACCCATGATGCCATGGTCCTGCAGAACAGCACCCTCCCGGGATACATGTGAGGCACCAAGTCCAACAGACCTGGATATTGGGTGAGTCCAAGTTCCATCACACCAACCTTGAAACAAAATTGAGTTGGAATTTGAGGGTGTGGGGTGATTACCACACAGAAAGAGTTCATGCCCTGTCAAGGCCATGTACATTCAGGATCTGCCCGCACAGGCTGCACATGACAGACCACAACCCACTGGACTAGGGCATGAGTTATGATGCTGCGTGAAATGGGCAATTAAAATAGTCCAAACAGGCCAGCTACAAACACTGGACTTCAGGAACCGGAATGCAACATCACACATGGTAAGACATGCATGATTGGCAAAATGGGGGGCTGGTCACCATAGTGGTATCCAAATTATGTCCAGGTGTGCCTCCATAGTCAGGCAAAATGACACAGATGACTGTATACAACATATCAAAGGATGAAGGTGACTGTCAATTCACTGTAAAAGGATACAGTAGACTAATAATCATGGATAGTAGATGCACTAACAAATCACAATGCCATTAAATAGCCTGGGCCCCTACAGACATCCCTTGGGCCACCGAAGGTTGTGGGTGAAACACTAGGTGGAAGGCTCACAAACACCGCTGGGGCTCCAGGGTAGACCCGGTATGCATAGTCCCAAAGACCACTGCCATAGATTGAATGACATGCCTCTTAACTGCAACTGAGGAACTTGACACTGGCAGATCATTTGGCATGTACTCAGCTAACCATGTATGTAAATCCATTGTGCAATCGTCACAGACAACCTGCACATGTAACCTACAGACCGATCAGGACACATGCATGGGAGCAATTCACATGCCCAAACCACCACCCATGGCATGCTGCCCTGTTTGCAGGATGTACCATGACAGATAAAACGTACACCCTGAGTAGTTGACTCCACATGCAAGGACTCGAATGTGAAATCATGTTATGTTACCAAATATGTGGCATGCATGTACAGACTGTCTATCAACATGGTGTTGTTGCAAGCAACACAACCACAGATCGCCTTGAATTACACCTATGTCCTTTGTGTTATATGTGATCTTACAGACCACAAAAACAGAATAGTACACAACAGAGTGGACAAAACATCGTAACACACCCATTTCTTTTTTGTGTTTTATATTTGGGGGGTCCCCGCCCCAAGCCCCCCTTTTTTCACCCTTTAAAAGCCACCCCAAACACATCCGACCAATTTTAACCCCTTACACTACCCTTTATATATTTATTTAACGTTGCCTGTGTTTATCAGTGTTATTGTCAGCTCTGTTGTGTACCACTCTGTTTTGTTTGCAACAAAATGACTAGATACCATCCTTTGCCCTGGCATGTGACTCTGCATAACCCCATCTTCCGTGGCTTACAACTCCACAGAGGAATCCCCAGATGCCACAGAAAGTTGCATACAACCTGGCCGACGTCCAAACTAAGGTGCGTGTCGAGCACACCTTTGGCCTGTTGGAGGCTAGATTCCACTACTCACACCACTCTGGAGGGGCCTTCTTGTATAGGCCCGATAAGGTGGGTCAGATCACCCTTGCCTGTGCACAGCATCCCTTGCCCCTGTATGAGGACATACCATTCCTTGATGAGGACAACTCTGTGCCTGTGGGCGCTGTTCTGGTACACGCTGAGTGGGTATAGGCCAGGGAAGAAGGCCTAGCTCGCCAGCAATTCATTGACTATTTTTTCTGAGCACCGTTGTATTGCACTTGTCTTGCACCTTTGTAAATTGTCACTTCATTCTTTAAACACTTGCACATAATAAGAAATGTCCTGGCATTGCTTCAAGTGGAACCATGGAGAAGAGGTGGGCACCACTGGTGTTTCTGTTTGTTTAAAATCAGTTAGTATAGTGTATATAACTTCATTCATTATTGCTTATATGTGGAGCTACCAGGTTGAAAATAGCCCAGGGACAATCAGGTTATACAAAAAATTGACAACAAGAAAAATAGAGTGGGATCCACCCTGTAGAACCCAGTGCTCTTCCTTGCTCCTTGTTAGAAGCTAAATCCATTCCTCTATAAGTTACCCAAGTATTTTGCTTGTACTTAAGTTCAAATAATGTGTTTTACTTCATACTGTAGAATTCTAATGTTTCTAAATAAAGGTTGTAATGACATTTTCAACACTTCCTTGGAGTTTTTCAAAAAAAGTAATGTGTGTTTTAATCACACAATGCTTTACAGGCGAAACAGCAATTATTAAGCTTAAGGTATAAGCTGCTGCCAATGCATCTCGGTGCAAAGCACCATCTTCAGGGCTACATTCATCAAAATCAATACAGTTCCATTATAAACCCATTTAAATGAATTGTAAATGTACATACCGCCAATTACGTAAATAATGAAGGTTGCGAGAAATATCAGGTATTCTATTTAGTAGACTATTTCTATTATTTAGTTAACTCATATTATCTTCTGTTTTGTGATTGATAAAGCACTGGTGCTGCCAATCACTCTATATGGCTTCTGTAAATGTGTCCAGGGGTGTGTCGCCAAAACCACAGAAAAAATGGCAGTAATATCGTGTGACAATTACATTTGTGTTTAACCGAGAAACACTTTAAAGTATTAGTAGACAGAAGGGAACATTCACATACAAGAGGACTTAATCTTAGTAGGGACAAATCATTCTGATGGTAAAATTAGCAATTGGCAATGACAACAAGCACAGACAACAGGCTACACAAACTAGCAAAAGCTGAAGGAATTGATATCCAATTTGATTGGCTAAATCATACAGGTTACCAAGAAGTCCCAAGGCTTACAAGCGACATTCGCAGGGCTCTCAGCCAGCCCAGTGGCTGTAACAGCAGGCAGGAACACCCTTTTTACCACCCGCTGTTCCCACCATCCGGTAATGGTGGCACCAACCTGATTGTGGGGCGGGGAAACAGGGAGCCTCTCCATGCTGCATCTCCACAACCCCACCTCCAAAAACAAATCTAACCCTGCCTCCATACTCCCCCTCTCTGTCTCCCCACTTACCTGCTGGACCAGAGCGTTGTGCTTCAGTTCCCGTGCTCCTCCCACCTGTGGACACCACCATAGAAATGAAAAAGTGACAAGTCCCTTTTTCTATGGTGGCGGCCCTCAGGAGAATAGGGTCATGAAATACGTGTGGAGCCTATCTATCGAAAAAAAATGAAATAAACCATTCTCACCCCTGATGAACCCTGCTATGAATGGCTATCCCCTTGAGGGGATTGGAATAATGAACTGCAGCAGATTCTGGCAGGTGGAATTGTATCTCTCTTAACTTTCTTCTTGACACTAATTTTGGGCAAAGTTATTTAGTAATTCAGGGAAAGTCAGTCATTTATGACTAATAACTACTTGGGCCAAAAGCATCAAGGTTTACACTGATTTTTGCCACAATAAATGAATGTTTGACCTTTAGCTTGTCCCTTTATGATGGAACTCTCTAATCTTTAGGTCTCATGACCTAACCGTGCAGAGCCAACAGCCACACTATTTATATTGAATAATTCAGTTATATCCCTCTGGTTATTTCCCTCAACCTAACAGTCCTTGTTTATTTTTTTCCCAAGATGGTCTGTAAACCTGCTTGCCCCAAGTTATGGTAACCCTACTTGCCCCAAGGCATGGCTTCTAAATCAAGACCACTGCCCACTATTGACCAAAACGTATCTCCCACTACAAAAACCCTACACATGGTTTCACAGAACCTGCTGTAAGAATAGGAACCTCATTTCATAGCAATACACACTAATATGCCCAATGGATATAGTTTTCACATCATGATCCCAATCCGTCTGTTTAGCCACCACTGTTAACCCACCTGAAAAATAAGAGGGAGGTCCGTCCACACAAGGGAGCTCCAGAAAAGAGAGCCACACTTTCTCTTCCAACTGTGCTAGGGTGCCTGCTTCCTTCTCATCCACTTATTGAAAGTCATTATAGAATCACACTCCTTTGACTTGCCTTCTGAACAACTGGGCTGTTGGAGAAGAAGAAAGATGGAGGACATATACATATATTTTTCAACAAGTTGCTGTTGTGACACAGTGAGAACTGAGAAGAATATTGTCTTGCATGATCACATGGGCCTCGCCTGCCACATATCTCATGGTGTGACATGCTCTCTGGTATAAAAGGATGGATTTACAAGATGGAAAAGTTGAAATAATATTATGAAAGACAATATGTTGGGACCGTTCCCCACCACAATGCAATTAATAGGTTCTTGTACAACAATATCACTGTTATGTTGTCTGACAAAAGTTGACAGATGTATTCCATAGCACAATAGATGGACATATTGTCTGACACATATAACAAATGTGCTTTTCTTGCATTGACACTTGCTTTTTTTTCTATGAGCAATTTAACATAAAACACATAAAATTGCCCCACCGATGTTTGGAGATTGCTTTCAGTTTTACATTTACCCAGCATTGAATAATGCCCAAAACCTCTGTCAATTGTATCCGTCAATGAAGTACTTTCTCAGGAGGACGTGTTACATTTTCTGTTGATACAATGTCTTAATGTGTCTAATGGGGGTTGGTTGAGGTAAAATCATTGAGTGATTGTGTGTTTGATATTGAATGCAAGGAAATTCAGGGGCCAATTATCAAAGAAGTTACTATGAGTAAGGAGACAGCGAACTGAGTCATAAAAAAGCTATTTCCCATATAGAGTTACTCATACTCATGTACAGTAAGATGTGTATGAGTAACTCTGACTTATGAAGTCAGGATTAAATTAGAGTTTCTCAAGCTATTTATACTGTGAGTGGAATAGTCCTTTCCAGGGGAAGGTTAAGGGTATTACAAAATGACTTGTAGTAACTTCCTTAAGAACCATCCCCTATATCATTTAAATAGCTGTCATTACAAAATTAGATAATATAAGTTTGGAAATTGATTTGAGTGGTGAAGTGGGACTTATTTTGATGTGTATGTCTGTTAATGTGTAACAGGCAAGGCTCTATGTAAGAACATATATTACAGTCACATCCAGGTGGGCTTTCTTGTCAAATGATTAAGGGACTGATTCATGCAAGTTTTAGCACTGGTGCAAATTGACTTTGCACTGTCAACAAAAACCCTGATTCAAACGTCGGTGCACATTGTATTTTTGTAGTGCAAAGTGACTTTGCACTGACATTGCACTGGTTCAAAGTCACTTTGCACTTCAAAAATACGCGTTGTACTGCTCTGCAGTCATTTTGCACCAGTGCTAAAACTTCCATGAATCAGGCCCTAGTTGTCAAATCCAAAACATAATATTTTACAGGCTAGAAACATCTGAATGCCATTGCTCATTTTCTCATGTTTCACTGTTTGATTGTGTGTTTTCTTTTAGTAATATCCCTAAACATAATGCAACTACTGACATGGATATGCTTTTAGTAATGTACTCGCCTTTGTATTTGACATCGAAATAATGGTAACAATTGTTTATTGTTTATGTATATGATTGTTGCACGTGTTTCCGAAAAACCTTACCTTGACTTGAATTGAAATGAATATTTAAAATGCTTAATTATATTTGAAAAACAAGATGAGTCATGTCATTACCTAGAATCTCATTTGTAGTGTGCTAATAAGCTTCTATCTCAAAACATACCTGGGATAATGTCCGGACTGGAAACTGAGCTGTTAAATTAACTAATGTTTTATTGAAAGTAATGTAAATAGTTGAAGCAAAGACATTGTAAATGAAAGTAGCAATAGCTTATTATGTTAGTTTTGTTCTAAAACCATACGTGTTGCTCAAATATATACGTTTTGCCTCTTTCCTTTTTTTAGCGAAGTTAATTTAAGTAAGCTCTGTTTTATACATTTTGCAGAGTTATGTTGTTTGTGTTTTGCTAATATGCAAACTAAATAAAATGTGTGCACTGTCCATGTCTAGCATGGTGTCCAGCTAAGTTATTCAGGTTGTGATGTAGGTTTCGTTTGTTAGAAATTCTCCCTCAGTGGTGTGTATCGATCAATCATTAATTACTTTTTAAAGCTAAAAGAGTGTGGCACACCTTATTTGTTGCTGATGTTAGATATACTTAAACAAAGTGCAAATAACATTACAACATTTTAAAGGTCCCTTTGCCTTTTGCATTAAGGTTATGATGGTAAAAGATGTTAAACCTTGATTTGTACGATTTTGGCTTATATTCACAAAACCCATTTAATTCCTTACTGACTCATTCTGTGTATCGTGATGTTGGTTACCGTAAGACTGAAAGAAAGTTATATACATTTGGCCATTGTCCTTTGAAGAAGTTTGTGTTGTTTGGCTATCGACAACCCTCCCTGATGTAACAGACCTGGCCCCACTCAATACCCCGCCAATGTGTGTAACATGAGAACCGGTCCGCCTGTGGTGTGTGTTGCTGCTGAGTGCCTTAGGGGAACTTGTGGATCTGTGAATGCATGTGGGTCTCATTCTGATGGGTCAGTAGCAAACCACTCCAAAGCACCTGGAGACTCATTCACAAAGCATGTGCCAATAGCATTTTCCCCTTGTAAAAACACGTTGTGAATCAGGCCCTTTGTGTGTTGGTGACAATGGACCAAGTTGTACGCAAGCCAAGGTTGCCCAGGGTGCCACTGAATTCCTCTGGGGGAGGAGGGGAGGAAGATTTAGCTGGGACTCTGCAATGTATACATTTTGAGCTACTGTCACATGGAATACTTTCTATCAGTGCTTAACAGTGCTCAGTTAGGATCATGGGGACAAAGTCCTGAACTTAAGTGGAGGAACGTCTAGAACACAGCAGGTCAATGTCCATTGATAAACAGTGCTGCAACTTATAGAAAAAAAAAGAAAGGAAATAAATGTGTGACAGGCCATTGCTACAATACACTATAAGCCATTCCATAAATAAATAAATATATATATATATATATATATATATATATATATCCTGAACTCGAAAATGGGGAACTTGTGGTGGGGAATATGAATTCGACCTCGCAAACATTGGCTTAACAGAGGAAATCATGCATCCTGCCTGGGTTTGGGCACTTGAAGCCGATTTACTGAATGAAAAATGTGCGCCTGTGAAATGCATCTGCTGGATAAATAGGCACTGCATACAAACATATACCTGCATCTCATGCCAGGTATCTTCAAGTGGCATTGATCAGTGAGCCAGTAAATAGATTTAAGGAGTTATTGATGGGATCATATTTCCTGATTTTCGAAATTAAATCAACCTATCCTGTTTATGTACATTTTGAAGCCATTTTATTTGCTAGGGTTGTACGTCAGCATGCATTCAATTGCATAAACTTTACTGCCGATAACAGAAACATTGCCTGGCCGACGGTGAAGGGAAAACGGTGCTTCTCTTTCCCAATGTTTCTGAAGCATTTGCACCATTGACCGCAAAATTCATTTGCACACAGATCAAGAGTCAGATATTGAGGAAACTGTGTTAGGCAGGCTCCTCATTGATCCAATGTATCATCCTGGTCACTTTTGCTCTATGCCGTTTCCGGTTCCATAAGGAGTCCCTCAGGACCCCGCTCTATCCCCCTGTTCAACTCAATGCATAGGATCAGCCTTTGTTTAGACTCATGCATAGCTTTGCCTAAAGCATCCATATCATCCTCCGGATGGGTGAGGGCAACGGTGTGTCATTGGCCATTACCCTCTACCTTTGACTGACGGCATCTAGAAGTGGATGAACAAACAATGGCTCAAGTTGAACTCTGATTAAATGGAGGTTCTGGTTGTTGCTGCCTAAAAGGAACTCTGTGATTAATCGTCTTGGGCCGAGGCAATAGGTATTTACCCACCTCCGCCCACCTGGGTAAAAATGCTGGACTTTAAAATGATACATCCCTATACTTGGCCCCTCAGATCAACAGAATGTTCAGTGCATGATATTATTTTATTTTGTGTTGACGTTAACCTTGAATGCTATCTCATTGTCAATCTGTGGTAAAAACAGAAACCATACAGTCCAGATTAGACTGTGGAAATTCATTATATCTGCGTCTACACATGATTCTCATCAAACTCTTATAGTTTATCTAAAATGCAGTGCAAGATGTATGACTGGAATGGTCTCTCCAAAACGTTCCACAACTATAAAGGGCCTGCCTTGGCTCCAGGGACATCAACACATTTTCTTTAGGTTATTGTGTACCACCCATACAGCAATTGATCTGTTATTCCTTATAGAGCATTTGATACTCTACTTTCAAAGACATCAACTATTTTCAAGCTCTGGTCTTCTGTAGATCTCCAGGATTCACAAGGAGAATGGGAAGTATTTCTTCTCGGTTGAAGTCCTCCACCTCTGGAAGCGTTTTCACCCGGTGTTAAGCTCTTTTAAGAAGCCTGCTCATTTACAATAGTGACTTACCTCTTCCCTTGCTAGACTATCTCTGATGGTTATCTTTCCTTTAGTCTCTGGGGTTAAGAGTCCTTGACACATTTGTGCGCTCTATAAAACTGACTTAAAATCAATTCAAACAATAGAGAAATGCACACTCTAGGGATAAACAAATAAATCAAAGCAACCATCTGGTTAAAAAACGAGCCAGCAAAATGCCCAAGTTCTTAAGCACATTTTAAAGGAAAAACTAGTACCTGAAAAAAGTTTAGGAGTCCTGGGTACAATTTTCTTCTCTTTTTCCAGTTTATTGTATGATAATTTTTGATATCCCATTTGTCGTTATTTCTACCACTGAACACACTCGAAATGTGCCTAACTAGATACTATACAAAATACTATTTGGAAATGGAAGCAATTGCACAGCTTGTAACTGAGAATATGTGTCTATCATTCTGTATGTGGCTCTTAAGTGATTGCATCTAAATTACTTGTTGTACCCATTATGTTTCAGCATGTAGAGCTTACCTTTGCATGTGCCTATGGTATATGTCATATGAGGTGCTATTTCATATTGATTGGTAGCTAAACATATTTCTTTTTTGTGCTAGAACAATTGTTTCAAAGTTCAGACAAAGTTTGAAAAACGCGACCCGCATGCCTACATGGGTCATCGCTGTAGCTGTAACATGTGGACTCACTTGCAAATATGTGTAAGACACCCGGGGTTCTCACACCCCACCACAAGCCCATGATGGCATTTAGGAGCTGACAACCACTCACATGAGAAATAATGCAAAATACAATTTCTAGTTCAGACTACGTGCAGGAAATGGCGATGTGTATCTGCATCGCCACTGGTACTTTCATAATCAATAATTATACACAGTGGGTGGTAATGCATAACAAACATACAATCAAAGTTTCCACACCAGGAGTAAAATACTCTGGTACTAGATTCTACCCACTCACCAATAGTGTATCCATATACCTTGTTGAGGCCACATTTAAGGCTATAAATGTATAGATATGTGCCCTGTAATTAAAGAGAAACCTATGATCCACTGACATTCTGAACATTTTATGGCTAACATCTATTCACCCATGTGATACATCTGCAATGACATTTTCCAAATATGTTTTTCTGGCGTGGACTCTCAAAAAGTAGGTTTGGTGCAGGTTCATCCAAGGGTTTAAAAGTCATAATTATTGAAAACAATGTGATGAATCAAGGGAATTTGCCCCTTCTACCCAAGAGAGCTCCATGCCCTCTGGTGCTGGGAGGGTGAACCTGCTGCACAAAATACTCCCTGGGGGATTGGGAAAGCAGGAAGCAACTGGAGATCACTCCCCTTTAGGGGAAACAGACTCCCAGAGATGCTATTTAGAACACCTCTCGTATTACTAGTGTTCCAAATGGCTGTTGCTAAATGGGGACTGATAACGATATTGAGGACAAGGACCCCTTAAATGTGCTTGGTGGGGCTGATTACCCTTCCTGGAGCCCTGAACCTCAAGACCAATGGGATTCTCTTCCTCGCTTTACAGGGAGAGACAAAAAACAGACAAGACCCTTACCTGGAGGAAAAGATCTGGCACTGAGTAAGGAGACCACATGGGAAAGTGCCAGTAGGTGAGGGTAAGCACATAGCGGTAGCTGCCACTACAATGCAGACTGGAAGCATCCTGGAAGCAGTACCATGACGTATGCATGGTGGGCAGAGAGTGTGCGAAGCCTGTGGAATTCTGCCAATCCCAGGTGAAGCAGAAGCCCTGATTATCAAGCCCACAGGAACAGAAAGATGGAACTGGGGTGCCCAAGCCTAGCAGAAGGTGGCCTAAGAACTGAGCAGTGTGGTTCCTGGAAGGAAGGAGTGGCCTCCTCCTCTGATGGCACACAGTGCGGTACAAAAGGAAGGAAGGAGGGTGGCAGAGCTCCAACCCCATCAGGAGGAAGGTCAGAACACTAAGAAGGTGGATCAGCTATCCAAGGGGTCTTGTGGGTCAATAGAAAAACAATGACTAAGAAATATGCTGCGAGGGTGACTACAACGTCAATATCCTGAAGAGGTTTTTACGAAAACCCAGAATAAGCCACACACTAAAAGAGTGAAAGCAACAATAATAACCCAGACTGGTTACCAAATACTTATCAGAGAGGAGAACACTCCACAGGGGTGAAAGTTAGAATAATAACCTAGGAGAGGTTACCGAATATCCACAAGAGTAGAGAAAACTCCAAGGTGGTGAGAGTGAGAATAATAACCTGTGAGGGCTTACTGAATTTCCGCAAAAGAGAAAAACACTCCAAGGAGGTGAGAGTGAGGATAATAACCTGTGAGGGCTTATTGAATATCTGCAAAAGAGAAAAACACTCCAAGGGGGTGAGAGTGAGGATAATAATCTGTGAGGGCTTATTGAATATCCGCAAAAGAGAAAAACACTCCAAGGTGGTGAGAGTGAGGATAATAACCTGTGAGGGCTTATTGAATATCCGCAAAAGAAAAAAACACTCCAAGGGGGTGAGAGTGAGGATAATAATCTGTGAGGGCTTATTGAATATCCGCAAAAGAGAAAAACACTCCAAGGTGGTGAGAGTGAGGATAATAACCTGTGAGGGCTTATTGAATATCCACAAAAGAGAAAAACACTCCAAGGGGGTGAGAGTGAGGATAATAACCTGCGAGGGCTTATTGAATATCCGCAAAAGAGAAAAAATACTCCAAGGGGGTGAACATGAGAATATTAACCCGCAAGGGGTAACTGAATAGCTCTAAGAGAAAGAATACTCAGAGGGGGTGAAAGGGAGGGTAACACGCCATCACTAGTAACCAACAATTACAAGACAGCGAGGTAAAATGGAGCTCGGCTACAGGTCTTACAAAGCCAATGTGCAAACCTAAGATGAGAGCGATTTAACTTGAATGAGACTTTCTTAGATGGGGTCAGGAGTCCCCTCATGTGGAGAAAATCAAGGGACATGAAATTCTGAACTGTACAAGTAGGCCCTTGACCCAAAGCGACAACAAGGATCCCAGAGACATTTTTGGACTTTGCAAACAGGTGAAGATCATGGAGAGACACAGTGGGAGGGGGACAAGCACCAAACAGCCCAAGCCAAGAAGGGGAGGAGAAAAACCTCTTCAGGCCAACTCTTGTTTATCCTTTATTAGTGGTAGGTTGAGTTATTTTGATAGCATACCGAGTTGGGAGGTTAGCTCATGTGCAATATGCTTTGCTTGGAAGCAAGCCAATGCAGAGCAACACAGTTTCGAATCCTGGCCCCATCCTTAGAGATTGGTCTCCGTTATTTAGTGTGTAATACACGATTAATTAATTAATAGCATAGGTTTGGACAGAGGATGAGCTTACACTTTTGGAAGTCATTCTGACAAGCACCGTTTTAATACGAATAGGGAACATTCATCTTAGCAGTCTGGTTTGGAGAGGGATGCTGTCTTAAAATTAATAAAGTGAATTATTTGGAATCAGGTATAGTTGTTACACACACACACACACACACACACACACACACACACACACACACACGTGCGCGCATGCGCGCACCATTCAAAGTGTACATTTCTATTTCTTATTTTGGGTTGTGAACCTACATACTGTCACGTTCTCCGTTAACATCCATCTTGACTGCAGCGCTACCCCTCTGGTGCATCTTTACACCTCAGTGGCTATTCTCACTGTAAAGCTGAGCCATAGTGATGGGGAGACGCAACATTAAGGCTGAGCACGTTTGCAAACAGTGTACATTAGACGAACCCATATTGCGGCTGAATAGATCAGGGAGCACTTATTCCTTGTGGATTTCTTATAGGATTGGGGCATGAGAGACAGATCCATGCAAATGAGACGAGCTGTGTTGCCTGCACTCTGCACACCTTGCAGCTACAGGCAGAGATCGCTTCATTACAGAGCTGCTGGATGCCATTTAGTGAATTGTGTGGCAGGCAGAACATTATTAGGTGCATAATTGTAAGTGTCAATGTAAATGATCAGAGCTGGTTGTTAGGATAATAGTTCAGATCCCATCAGAACGTGCTGATGTGTTCAGTGAGTGGGCGGAAGCACACTTGCTTTCAAGGGCCTTTCCTGTCGGCTGAAACCAACTCTGATAGAATTCTAGAGATTGGTTTATTTAGTTTCACTTCAACTTCAATCCCCTGAAATCCATGAGCTAAGCCGCTATTGACACATATTGACAGAGTGAAATTGCATGCGCTGGATTCAAGGCCTACAGTAGCTGCCAGCTGCCCCTGTGCCAGGAGGGCGGATCAACTCTAGCTCCCGCGCTCCTGCCTTTTTAGATGACCGCTCTTTATAGTCTGGGAAATGGAGTTTCACTTTTCCCATTAAGAGTATGAGGCTGGAATTCCCAACGTGCACAGCTCTGTTGGCTACACAGATAGGTCTCGCTGAATCTGACCCTTATGACTAGTACTGGGCAAACCTATTTGGGTATTCACCAAATCACCTGAATAAACCTAGCCTGATGGTCGTACTGGGAATTATGGGCCAGGAAGACTGAGTTCAAGGCCTGAGGGCAGCAAGGACGTTAAACGAGGTCTATGAGCCCATAATTCCTGCTACGCACCAAGGACTAGGTAGATAACGCCAGGTATTTTCTTTTGAATATGCCTGGGAGCTGGATGGGTTGGATTGGAGCACAGTGGGTCTTGTTTCATACCAGGTCGGATGCCCACTGACATAGAAATGGACCAGAAGGCGGGTATGGGGTGACAGGCTGAAATCCCTGGGCTACCTCTACCAGCTGCAGCCCAGCAAATATTCAGTGCAGTTGTTTGGGTGGCGTGAAGTCATGTTACAAGGCCACATATGCCAGGAGCAACCCCAGTTTAAGTTAAGGAGCAAGTGGTGGGCCAAGGAGTTTGCAATGCCCAAGCCACATGTGATGTGTGGCCTGGGGGAGGAGGGAGTGGTGCTGCTGGAGGGAGCGCCGCCCTCTGTGTCCTGCTGGCACTCTGGCATGCTGAGGGGTGGAGCTGTCCTGGCAGCATGGCTCGCAGCAGCCCCCCCTGTTGTAATGAGAAGGAGTGCTGCACTGTGCACAATGCCCACACCATGGATTGGAAATGTGACACTGCCCCATGATTGCGCAATTTCGGGGCTACATTAGGTTTTGAACCATACCATCCCATAAAGCCCAGAAATTGACGGTTGAGGAAACAGCTTTCAGTACTCCTAGAACATAATTATGGTTGTGATCTACACCCTGGCACTGTAACCCTGTAGACCAATACAAGGGCAACAATCACAGTAAGATATAGCCATTGTTGCAATTAAACCTGTCTAATAATGTGACAGTTCCTGTTCTTAGGCAAGTATGCCACATTGCTTGTTGGGGGCATCTTAATAATAATAATTTGTTTCTTACATAGCGATACACACCCATAGGTCTCGGAGGGCTGAAATAACAGAAGACATTATTATCCCACAGAGTGGTACTCAATTTATCGACCTTGGAAGGATGAAAGGCTGAGCTGATACTGCCGGGATTTGAACCTGCCACAGCAGGCTGCACACAGATATCAGGGGTGAGTACTTAGCTCACTGTGCTCACTAGCTAGCAGACACCCACACCCAACAAGTATGCCAGTCTAAGCAGCGCCCTTGTTTCCAATGTGAGCATTGGTCAATGCTGCCTTTGAGGAAGCAGGTAGGGTGGGGTAACAGGAACGTGCAAAGCATTTACAAAGTGGACTTCGTGGGCTATTAAGTGAAGGAAGGATGCATCTAACACATACACTTTAACATGAATCGCTTTCAGTCCCTGGACATGCAACTCGACCTCTGTGGATCGAAACAGGGTGGCCTTCTCAAGTAGCGTATTCCCACCAGAGTGCTTTCCCAATTGTGTTGACATTCAAACTGAGATCTTTGATAATGACAGAGCTGGACAATTCTGGTGCAGACGTACTGAGGTGCAAATTCCCTATCAGCCTGGCTGAACTGATCACGTCACAGACTGGAAGAGATTGCAAATTCGATCTCACCTCTGACCCCAATGATTTTTGTATCAAAAATCAAAATATGAATTATTTACTCTAATATTTTAATACTTGAGCAAGCAACTGAACTTG
The DNA here is from genome assembly GCF_040938575.1 of Ambystoma mexicanum. Taxonomy (NCBI): domain Eukaryota; kingdom Metazoa; phylum Chordata; class Amphibia; order Caudata; family Ambystomatidae; genus Ambystoma; species Ambystoma mexicanum. The sequence goes on along the minus strand of NC_090938.1, from coordinate 458,221,296 downwards.
GAACTAGGGAAGAATGCATTCCCACGCAGCTAATTGTTTTGTCAATCACTCATTGCCAAGACTACTTTTAAGATGTTGAATGAAGATTTCGTTTTTTTTGCAAAAGTATTATTTATGTATTTTTGGAATTGTTAAAGAAATTGTTATTCTGTCAGACTTCTTCAGAGTGATAGCAGGGGCACATGGAAGAAAGATTTGATCTGCAGATTAATTCATCTTTTATAACATGCCTAATACTGGCGACTGGGATTCAAGCATGTGTTGTTCCCCATTGCCTTGCTAGCAAGACCAACACTTTGCCCCTGAGCTACACTCCCGGCCCAGCTTAAGTGCCAAGTCTGTAGCCTTGGAAAAACTATTTTGATTTCAGCAATATCTTGAAGATCATGAGCTCTTCCTCCACGCATATCATTGAAGGGAAAGGGTTCCAGAGCAATCCGCCCTTGACGTGTGGATATCTTCCCCACATTATTTGGATCTGGGTTCACTGGTTTCAAGCAGATTCTTTGCGGCCTACCCCAAGTGTCTGATTGGCTACTATTTATGCGTGATCAACAAACCTGAATCAAGGGTACATTGAAACTCAGTGCCTTAACACTTATTGGCAAGTTGTCATGATCCTTTCACAAACAGGGAAGTCCTTAAGAAGTGCTGGATAGGCCTCCTCAAAAGTGACACACACATTTATGTGGGACACTAGCCAAAGTGTTCGGTGGCACAATAATACTCATACATAACTTTTGGGGTACAAAGCATGCCCCCACACATCCTCAAAGCATCCCTTCTGCTCATTGCTCCCCATGGCCTCTCTAGCTTTAGCAATCTTGTGTGCAGCATTTAATGTGCCCAGCCCCAGTAGGGCACGTTATAGCGGGTTCTATGTGATGTTTGCTAATATCACTTTTCGGAGGACCGATTCTCCCCTAAAACCAATCCCCCTCCCGCCCTCACCCTTATAATCAAACCGTCCTTAACTCCCCAAACCCCTCCCCACCATTACCATTCCTAGCCAATTCTGCTCCGCTCACAGACAGGTACATGCACACTCACAAACACAAACAAACACAAACAGACTGAAACACACACACTTACCCACCCACCCTCTCCCTTCCACTCAACAAACACTTGTCCACACAAACACATTTACAATTTTCTCCCCAGCCCTCTCCCACACCACACTGCAACATTTACCCCACAACACACACATAGGCACAGAGACAAATACCCTACGCCTGCAACTTCCATCTTTCCCGGCCCGTCCCGGCCGTGCCTGCCAACCCAGGCATACACTTGTGTGCATCCCGGGGCCTGACAGTTTGATTTAGAAAGATTGTTGCGAGTGGACTCAGAGCATCCTTTCTAAATCAATCTTTTTGGTTTGAAATTAAACAGAACACATCTTGTCACTCCACACCATGTCTTCCCTTATAGGGAGCCCTGACTTTGCACCTTTGAGGGACCTCAAACTCCCCTAGATGAATCTCAGGAAAGTTTGAGAATGTTGTGGAATGTCAAATCACCAAAAATGTAGGTTATTAGTCAAAATCCATAAAGCACATTGGTCCAGGCATAATCTCAATGACCACCAATGACTATTTGGTGTAAAATAAGTGAGCAGATTTTGGTGATCTTGTGCTGCATCCTGGTGGATCTGGTGGCTGTACAGTGAATGTTTGATATCAGAACACCTGCATCACAAAACCCTCCTACCACTTTGGCACAGTTAGAAGATTGATTTGCTTACATCTAAAAGGGGAGCGTACAATAATAGATCCAAGAATCACGTTAAGCCCTCTTTTTACCTGGGCGAAGAGGGTGGAACAAAGGTGTGGGCTCTGTTATGTTATGTGGGATATATTGAGTTCCCATCCGCCATGAACATGACAAAATGGCACTGATAAACATCTCAACCATCCTGCATGTCCATGGAGGTAGTAGCCTCTGGTAGGAATGTCCTATTATTGGCTTGTGTTTTCGATGAGGTTAGGGAGCCAGGCAGGGGTACCTATAATCATTCTCTAGACCCTGACTCCCTGGGTTTGCTGAGGTGATGTGTGATTGTCTTTGCAATTCCTGTTCATTACTCGCAGGCAAGGCAGCTGGGGGCTCCCAGATGCTCCTACCTTTCTCACTGTTGAAATGTACTTGTTTGGGCTGCAAAGTCAGTTAGGTGAGGAATCATTGAAGGGGATTATCTAACTGTGGGCCAAACCCATGTCCTGCATGTCTCAATGTTGAAATATGGATACGTGGGGGTCAGTGTATTTGGTATTCTTTGCGGTAGAGGTGGGTGTGGTGATTGAATCTCTGACACTTATCTAGCATGGGCTTATCAGTGAGTACCGGCACCTGTTTCTTGCTTTACTCCAACCAGTAGGAAGGTCATGGTGCAGATCAGTAAGGTGATTAGTCATGGTGAGAGAGCCCATGAACATCTAGACCCTCGAGCATCTCTCCTACCCAGCTTTTTCGTGGTGATGTACTAGCAAAGGTGTGATTTGTGTCCAGCAGTGGTTTTTGGCACTAATAGGCCCACCACACTTTCTACCTGCAGGGCTGCACGAATAATGTGATTTATTGAAGTGATCTGAGCTATAATACCATATTTCAGAATGGAATCCATAAATTCAATGTTTGGAACGTTGTAATGCAGTAGATTTGCTTGGGAAAGAAAATATGTCCATGCTTAAAATTGTTGAGTCGTGTCTAGGAATCTTTGTGGTTTGTGTTTGATGATGTCAGGCAGGTTGTCGGAATTCACTCCTCCCATCACCCATCTATAGGGCATCAAGCTATGCCAGTATGTCTCTGGGGTAGGTATACGGCACTGATAGGTATTGGGAGAGGTCTCGTTCTTGAGTTTTCTCATTCACCGCCCCTGTTGACGATAGTTGAAGGATCAGAAGAGCACATGTTGGTCCTAAAAAGATAATGCACAGCATTCTTTCAGAAAGAGAGACATGCCAGGCCTTCTTGGTCGAAGTAGATAGATGAAATCAAGGGAGACTGTGTTTGGCCAGCGTCAAATGTAGTTCCAAGTCAGAGAGAGTGCAAGGTGCCAAATAACAAACCGTTCATTATGGTAATACACCCTATAAAGAGATCAGATTTGTAGAGTCCTTCAGAATGCTGTTTTGTCCTGCGGGGGCGCTGTTGCGCACGTTGGAAATGGCCGCCTGATCTAAGAGCTCCCGCTCCACCGAGAAATCCTGAGCTAGTTTATCCGTCCAGTACTGCCTGTTTCAGCTCGGACGATCTGGGGGGCTGCCCCGGCCGCCCGTGGGTGACCAGACGAAATCCTGAAGCTCGAGGTCCAGGGACGCCAGAGATACGGCACGATTCAGATTGACCGGTGCACGGAGGGACAGAAATCCGGAGGCGAGCTCCAGAGCAATCTACTGCAGAGCCGCGGCGCGGCTGAAACGGCTGGGCCCAAGATGGGAGGAGCTTGGTGCCGGCTCGGCCCCGACACTCTTCTGGTGACACGTTATGGCCTCTGGGCTACCGCGGCGCGGATGACTCTATGGTGCGTACCTGCCCACGGCCCGACCCAGCCCCAGTAGTGGTTGCCGCAGGTTGCTGAGCCCCAGAGAACTCCTGACAAACCCTACAGTGCCGTGCGGGGCGAGGCATCCGGTGGATTCGCAGTACGCGGCCTGAGGAACTCTGCGGCGGTAATACCCGCGCTGTCGACTGGTAAGGAGGCGAGGCTGAGCGGAGAGGGAACCTCTGCGGGGTTCCACATGGTCGGCCGGGGTAGCGGCTAAATCGGACCCGCAATCACCCTTGTTGAGGCGGTAGGCTCCAGTACCTGACGGGTGGGTTGCTGGGCCGGCGGAGCATACCCTGGGCAGGTGGCCGGGCTGGGTGTAGGCCCCGTGCTGATGGTGGCTCGGGACCCCTCCTGGAAAACTATAGAACATTTGGGATCCACGAACGAGGTGGCCGTGTCGACCAATACGTGAGTGAGACACAGTCCATTCGGAGGCTGGGCTGCGGCTGGGGTATCTATTGCTTAGTCGCCCATAACGCCTCCGGGCACCTATTCAGCTCCCATTGAGAACTGGGACACTGTTTCCACAGCAAGCCGCGACCGCATAACAAAAATTTTTGGCAGACAGTATACTGCACCACCTGGAACGCCATTCATCATGGGGGAACCACAGAGGCCAGCAAAAGGCTCCAGGACTCTGGGGAAGCTGAGGAAGGGCCCCATGGACGCCTACACGGGTGGTCATGGTCAGGCCGCGTCGGCTGACGCCCACGCGGCCGACACCGAGAACCCTGCTGCTGAATCGAGTGAGAATTTGGACAACCTAACTGCTATAGTCCAAAATGGGTTTCGCTCAATAAATACAAAATTGGATGACATAGTCTCTATCATCGGCTCCTTAAAGGTTAGAGTGGAGAAGGAAAGCCTACGCATAACGGAAACTGAAACCCGCATTAGCACTAATGAAGATACTATCTCGCACCACAGCCGTGATATCATCCAAATTAAGGAAAGCATGACGAAGCTACAGAACAAGTGCGAGGACCTAGACTCGCTCTCCAGGCCGCATAACATTTGTGTTGTGGGCGTAGCGGAATCATTTGGAAAGGGCCAAATGGAGAAACATCTTGAGAAACTGCTTAAAACCCTGTTCGGACCGGAGGCTTTCTCTGAACAATTTCTGGTGGAGCGAGCACATCGTACGCTGGCTCCTGCACCTAAAACAGTCGCGCCACCACGCACTATAATTGCTCGGCTCCTCAACTATAGAGACAGAGACACAATCCTACGAAAAGCGAGAGAGGCGGGCACCCTTCACTATAAGGAAAGTCGCATACATTTCTATCCTGATTTCTCCTCTGGAGTTCAAGCGAGCAGAAGGTCCTATGAGCCAGTTAAGAAGCTCCTAAGAGAGCGCCAGATTCCATATGCTTTAATGTTCCCGACTAAAATGAGGCTTCAACATGTGGGCAGGGCCCATTTCTTCGAGCCCCCAGCGGAGGCCATGCATTATATTGAAACTTCCATACCCCTTCCTCCCAGAGGGGGTAGACCAGCACAAAAGAACAGGCCCGGACCCGTGGAATGAGAAACACTTGTGTGTCGACCCTGGTTGGGCCTGGGGCCCAGATGGGTAACTGATTAAGGTACACCAGGCACTTTGGTTGGTGGAGTTGTTGGACCTGATCGGCGGCCATGTGAAGCAACATGGCTACCCGTGGAATGTTCCATAAATTTGATGGGGTACATCGTCAAGTTGGGGTGATGATGAGGGGGGGCGGGTGGGACAGGGTGAAGGGGCTGTTGCGTTCATTTGTTGGATGGACTTATGGTGGCATTTTGTTGAAGATTTTGGTTACCTTCCGGAGCTACCTCTAAGTGGAGGGTGGGTTGGGATGACCTGTTGGTTGAAAAGTAAAGTTTTGGTCACGTTTGGGCTGGCACTGATTGTATGGCACGAATACTGTGAACTCGTCAGATTTGACAATGGCTAATTCTCCATCGCAGGTCCCCTGTAATGGGCTAAAGGTTAAACTACTGACGTGGAATGTGAGGGGTTTGAACAATCCAGCGAAGGTTAGGAAGATCTCCAATTACGTCTCCAGGCATAATCCCCAAATACTGATGTTGCAGGAGACCCATGCAGTGGGGACGGGTAATTCTCACATTCTGCCCGGGTGGGGTCCCCTGAGGTTCCACACAGACTATTCATCTCAGTCCAGAGGGGTTCTCACCCTTATTCACCCAGGCCTTGGGTTCCGGGTTGGAGGTCACAAGGTCGATCCCCAGGGGAGATTTGTCATGGTTTGGGGGGAGGGGGCTAACCAACAGCTTCTCCTGATCAATACATACGACCCCAACATTGATGACCTGGCTTTCTACTTGGATATATATCAGATGGTTACATCACTGGATGTTTCGAGTGTCTTGTGGGCGGGGGACTTCAACTTGGCCATTGATCCGGTTCTTGATAGATCCTCTACGGTGGTGAGACCCCCAAGCAGGACAGCACTGAATCTTAGACATGTCATTGCACAGCTTTCACTGGTTGATACATGGAGGGAGGTCCACCCGGGCAGTAGAAGATACATGTTTTATTCCTCGGTGCATGATTCCGAGTCCAGGATTGATTACTGGTTGGTCTCCATGCCCATGACGCCCTCGGTTGAGCGATGTGAAATCCTGCCCCGCACTCTCTCAGATTATTCCCCAGTATTGTTGGAACTACTATTCTGGAACACCCCACGTCCCTTCAGGAGGTGGAGGATGTCTGGTGGAATGTTGTGTGACCCCGGGGTAGTGGAGTCACTCCATGCTGAAATTTCGGAGTTTCTGTCCAATAATATCGTATCGGTCGACAGATTCTCGACGGTGTGGGAATCATTCAAGGTTTGGATGAGGGTTTGTTGATGTCTAGAACTGCGGGTATGTTGAAGGCTGTGAGGTCCGAACTGTCGTCTGTTGAAGGAAAGTTAGATGCACTTGAGAAAACATATTCAAATACGCAAGACAAGACAGTACTAGCTGATATACACACACATCTCCAGGAGTTTGACGAGCTTGCACTGAGGGAGGTCCGATATGTGGCGGCCCCGATTCGGGCGCGCAGGTACAGGGAGGCCAACAAGGCTGGCAGGGCGCTCTCCAACCTAATTAAACACGATAAACAACCCACACAGATCACAAGTATACGCACACAACAGGGAAGGGTTCTTCTTGGGGATGAGGACATTAACGGGGAATTTATGGAATTTTATAAGCGGTTATATTCTAACCAAGATAAGAAAACATCCGCAGAAATCAAGACCTATCTTGAAGCTCTCTCCCTGCCGAGGCTCCCTGACGAAGTGCGCCTAGCGATGGATCAGCCGGTAACGACGGAAGAGATTGTGGAAGAAATCAAGGATCTGTCATGGCACCGGGGTCGGACGGGTTGGGCGCTGAATTTTACAAGGAGTTCCGTGAGGAACTCATGCCGATACTATTACAAGTGTGGGAGGAGGCACTCGAATCCGGCAGGTTGCCCTCAACTATGAGAGAGTCCATAATAATGGTACTCCATAAGCCCAGGCGACCACCACAGGACGTTTCGTCCTACAGGCCCTTGTCACTCATCAAAACGGATGCTAACATTTTTGCGAAGGTCCTGACGAATCGCCTTCTGCCAGCAATCCCAACCCTAGTTCATCCCGACCAGAACGGGTTTGTCCCTACTCAATCTACGGCCCTAAAGCTCAGACGACTCTTTGGTATTATGGCACAGATCGACCCCGCGAGGAGCGCAGTGGCCATATCCCTTGACGTTGAAAAAGCGTTTGATTCGGTATCGTGGGTCTATCTCCTTTCGGTGCTTGAGGCATTTGGGGTGGGTCCCACCTTCATACGATACGTAAAACTCCTATATACGGAACCTGGGGCTCGTGTCCTGACCAATAAAGCCATTTCCGAGATGTTCCTCCTGGAGAGGGGGACCAGACAGGGGTGTCCTTTTTCGCCCCTACTATTTGCATTGACCATTAAACCTATGGTGGCTTCTGTCCGTCTTAGACACTTAAACAAAGGGATCACAATGAAGGGCTCCACCCAACTAATCTCACTTTACGCGGATGACACATTGCTATATATCAGGGAGCCTGAGGTAAATATAACACCCGTCATGACAGAGATCCAGGGGTTTGCAGACTATTCTGGGTATACTATAAATATGTCCAAATCGGAAATATTCCCTCTAACACCTGCCACCCGATGCCCTACAGACAGAGGTGGACTCAAGTGGTCCGAAGACCACATTAGATTCCTGGTAATACTGGTCTCCAGGAACAAGCTTACACTCTATGCAGATAACCATGAGGGCTCCCTGCAGGCCTTAGGCGCCAAGCTTCAGATTTGGGGACGGCTCCCAATTTCCTTAGCCGGCCGTGTTGCCATTCTTAAAATGGTGGTCCTCCCTAAACTTTTATACTTATTTGTCAATATTCCTATATGGCCGGGCAGGGCCTTCTTCTCCAAGCTCAGATCCATGGTGGTAACATTTCTCTGGAATGGTAAGACAGCTAGGATTAGCTGGGAGAAAATGACAGAACCCTATTCCTCTGGAGGGATAGTGGCTCCCGATTTCAAGCTTTACTATTATGTCTCCCAAGCCCAACTTGCAAAATATTGGTATAATGACGAGAACAGTACACCCCATGCATGGATAGAGGAACATACCACACATCCCACGAATATACAATCAGTTATTTTTGATCCAAAGTATAAAGACACACGTGCATATAATCCGGTTAGCTGTACAGTCAGGGATTGGATGGCTATATTCAAGAGGCTGGGATTGGAGGTCCCCTACAATCCAGAGGTACCGCTTTGGGACTTCCCAGGTATACCCCCCATGCACGACGCTAACATACAGGAGTCCTGGGACCCTAACGGGGAAATGAAGCTGGGTGACATGTTTGTTAATGGTGTTTTTGTGGACCTGGGTCTCTTTCTGAGGGCACTGGGGGGTGGACCCCTGAAAACGTTGCAATATTACCGTATGAGATCTGCATTCCAGAAGAGGTGGCCTCTCTTCCCGGATGAACCCCCACCTCATCCATGTGTGCAGTTAGTAACATCTAAAAAAGGCCTGGGGATTTCTATGTTATATACAGCTGTTCAAGCTCATACCCCCACATTGAATCAGATAAAGGAGCAGTGGAAAGCTGATTTACAGGGGCCCATTGAAGAGAAGCAATGGGCCAGTTATTGTGTGTTATCCAAGAAGGTCTCGCTTAATGCTGGCCTGAGGGTGATCCAATTTAAAATCCTGAACATGCTACATTATACACCGGCCAAAATCGCAAGGTTTGCACCAGACACCTCTGACGTTTGTCCTAAATGTAATGCTCCTCAGGCTGGATCCTTTCACATGTACTGGGACTGTCCAGGATTGAGGGGATTCTGGAGGGCGGTGGCTGAGCTGCTAGAAGAAATCACTGAGGTGCCCCCCGATTTGACTCCTCAGAAGTACTTTTTTGGGGACGTTGGCAAGCAGTCAGAAAAAATGTGAAGATTATTTAACATTTCATGCGCTATTGCCAAAAAATGTATTTTACAGAAATGGAAAAGTTCTCTTCCGCCCACCATGAACCAATTCCTATAAGAATTGACACATGTCAATGAATCAGACGAACAGTTTGTTTTGACCCGACCCTCGGCATGCAGACCTAAGGACATTTGAGGCCCGTTTAGATTCTTCCTATGTAATATGATTACTGATGCTGACTTGTCGTTATAATATTGCTATGTGAAATGTAACGGATATTTTACTCTTGCTGTAACAGTTGAACAGATGTGCTGTGGTGCTAATAGCCTAAACGTGACCACTAATAATAAAATAGAGTTTAAAAAAAAAGAATGCTGTTTTTTCCCTTTTATCAGAAACTAATCCATCCTGGATGCCGTATTGGTTGGATTGGTGATCATTGCTTGAATAACGTCTTTGAACTGTACTGACTTGTTAAATAAATTTAAATTGGTTGTGCCGATATTGTGGGGTACCTGACTCTGTCTAGGAGATTGACCCAGGTGTTTGCGCCTCTTCTTACGCTCAGAGGCATTCTACAACTCTATAGGGATTTGTTTTGCGAGTTTTCCCCAAATTGCCGTTATGCCCAACTTTTCTTTTCACTCGCATTCGCAGTATACCCAGGTGCTCCTAGATTTCATTTTCTCCACTCTCAAACTCTCATTTCTTGAATGATTTTTCAGTTACCCTAAAGCATGTCATTGCCACTGCTATTTTGTGTTACCTTCTTTTTGCAGTAACATTGTACGGCTGCGCTTGCTTGACCGCTATATATTTTAATCTGTGGATCTCCTGTTTCCCCATAGGTGCCGGATAACCACGATTTGGCTAAAGTATATTTTCATCACCTACTCATTATTAATTGTATCTACTTGTGTCATGTTTATGTCAATTTCAAAGTGAATCCAGCGCATGATGTTTCTCGCCATGTTTTGTTCTGGGACCGACCAGGCAGAGGCCGAGGTGGCCCTGATGTGCTTCCACAAGAGTTTTTAATCTTTCCGGTTTTATTACAGTCGTATTCCATTTGTGCTCTCCGCCACCACTCCCGCCTCCATCTTCTCAAATTCTTTTATCAACTTTGAAGTGACTGTATCGTTTATTTGCTTTTACCTGGAATTTTATCGCTATTACAACCATTCGGCTACCTTATAAAATGAAACTTGCTGGCAATCTTGATTTATTTCGGTCCAATCCCTTTGAAAGCAGAGTGTCCTTGATGTATATGTCCACTGTAAATCTTCTGGCTGCCATTGGTTACATCTAGCCTAGGATTGTCAAGGCAACGTGTGCAGCATCCTCGAACTCCATTCTCCTCTTTGTTATATTGTTATGCGCTCTTGACTCCTCCACAGCCCATTCAGAGAAGGCTATGAATTGCTGGAAATTCGTATTGGTTATCCTCTCTGTGTTTGTATGATTATTACATCATCATCTAATGTTCTCAGGATGCCTCTGCTGTGTCGATAACCATTCGTCTAAAACTCTGTCTTAAATTCCTGATGATGTAAATAATTACTCAGCTATGCAATCTTCTAATCCAAGTTTTGAAGTTACCCCAATCAGTAGTGTTCAATATTACAAATGTTTGAAATTTAGGTCGAGTGTTGTGAACAAATCCGGCTTATGTTCCCAAAATGCTGTTAAACCTTCCTTGTAGCCTCCAATCGGTATAATAATAATGTATTTTCATATAAACTGCTTCCTGATAGATTGCTCTGCTTCTAAGCGCTATGGTAACCGGTGTTATTAGTGCCCCAAATAATGAATGCTTATCTAATTATTTTGTATATATTGTGGGTGGAGGTGGTGTGAGTAATGATCTCTGGGGGATGGGGAGGATGCAGAAGATGGTTGTTCTGCTTATGGTGAGGGGAGTAGACACGTTTTGTGGTAGGCTTATCCCAAACATCACAGCCTCATCCGGCACCAGAGTGTGGAGACAGAATGAGTGATTTTGGGGATTAGAGATACCAGGGTCCATCCCTCCCATTCAAATCTTGGAATCAGAGAGAGTCTACAAGATGGGATGTGAGCAAAGTTACACCCTCACCATATATGGCAAAGGACAAAGCTGCACGCTGTGCTGCGTGTACTGCACATTTTGAACATTTTTAGGCTTGCAGACAAAACAGGGAAAAAATAAAAAAATTGATAAACGCATTTTCTCAACCCTAATAACGTCTATATTCACCATAGATGTGCATGGTTGGTAGGCAAAGGTAAGGACTGTAATGTCTATATTGACCATACATGTGCATTCTTGGTAGGGGAAAGGTAAGGACAGTAATGTATATATTGACCATACATGTGCATTCTTGGTAGGGGAAAGGTAAGGACAGTAATGTATATATTGACCATACATGTGCATGCTTGGTAGGTAAAGGTAAGTACAGTAATGTCCATATTGACAATACATGGGCATGGTTGGTAGGGAAAGTTAAGGACAGTAAGTTAAAAAAAGGGGATGAATGGAATACAATGGGGAAGACAGGGGGACGGGTGGCAAAAGGTAGAGGCATAGTGTGGTGTGGAAGGTGGACCCGACATGTAGTCAATTCATCAACATGTTCTCATATTCATTTTGTTAGGGAAATAAGCCATTCCACATTCGGACCCAGTTTGAACTCAATATGGTCTTTGCGTTTTTAGGCAACCCCAAACTTTATTAATTGCAACAACAAGAAGGCAGTGCTCCAGGATATTTGTGGCATCTTGATTGGAAATCCCGTGTAGAGTCACATTGCAGCTGATCCCCTGGCAACTGACATCTGCCCTTGTGGATGCGACTGCAGATGCTTACATGCCATGCCTAGCACCTATCTAAGGTATACTCTGAACTACATGAGAATAACACACACAGCTTTCAGAGTAAACCCTTGCGTTGCAGAGACCTGCCCCATCTAGATGATTAACCGGTCTTCAATTTTCCCAGAAAACTTTTTCTAGTCGGTTGCTTATTATGAGCCTCCCGAAATGGCAGCAAACAATGTCCTCTGTGCAGCAGGCGGTAGTTCCAGAGCGACTCTGATGTGATCAGCATTCAACTTATCAGTTAACAATCAGATGCATGCACGGTCTAATAGTTACCAGGTCTGCCACTGCATGCAGTATCTGCTTTCTTCCCATGCTGCCATTTGGCACTGCATGCATTGTGGGCATCTTGACACCGCTCCACCATTCCCTCTTCACAGAGCATGCGCGCAGAGAAGATTTTAGTTGGCAGCCACTATAGTAGCAATGGAAAAAACACTGCTGCAGCCTCTAGTCGTAGTGGACATGGTTTATTCTAGTGCAGAAACACCAGCTACGTTCCACTGCGTTGCCTGGAATCCGCAGCAGTCCGAACGGGCATGCAAGGCTGCATGTCCTGGCACTGCACTTGGACAGGGTATCCAGTTGCGGCAGTGCCATGGCGTCCTGCATGACTGCTGCAATGGGCGGCCGCATGGCATTCCAGATCAGAGCTCTTTTGGCCGTACATGTCACGTGACTCTAGGGATCCGAATTAGCCTAAAAGTGAGAAAAGAGGCCTTTCTCTCTAGATTTTTTTTTTTTTTCAATACATTTCACTCAAATTTGTAATGGATCATGGTAGTTATACATTGAAAGGACCATCGCCGATTGATCATCTGTGTGGCTGTGGCTGTGGTTTGGGAGGCATGGACGGCCACACTGTACTACCTGTTTTCAGGTGTTAGCTGGAACATGGAACCGTGCCAAGTGTATTTTTTGCAGTGCAAAGTCCGAGCAAAGTCAGCGCATAGTCATTTTTGCAGTTCAAAATGACTTTGCCCGGACCTTGCCCAGCAAAAATACACTTTGCACAGTTCCATGAGTCAGGGTTTATGTCAGCAGTGCAAAGTCACTTGTCAGCAGTGCAAGTTGACTTTGCACTTAGCAAATATTCCATGAACCAGGCCCACCGTGTTTGTTGGTAGTGCAAGGTCACTTTGCACAGCGCTAGAAAATTACATGAATCAAGCCATTAATCCAGTATTCGCTATTTGGTGTCTGGTTTGCCTTTGGTCTGTGGACATACCCCTTGGATCCTAACATCATTGTTCATACCATTTTATTGAGTAACCTCAGACAAGTGCTAAAGCCTAAGGAAAATAAATAAATAAATACATACATACATACATACATACATACATACATACATACATACATACATACATACATACATAATAACACACCTTTTTCCATCTTCCTCTCGCCACTACGGATCAGATTCTACCCTAACTAACTACCCTCCAAGCTGCCCATCCTCTCCCCATCTCTCGCCTCTTGCTATAATGGTCGGCATGGCTTTAGATCTTTTCAATTTGTATTTTCGAATGACACCTTACATGCTGCTTAATTATGACATGCGTGTATATGTGATATTGTATTTGTCATCTTCTCTGATGAAGACTTTTTCACTGCACTTTCGGCTGTGCTCAGACCCCCTGCTGGAGAAGTCGGTTGCCCGATTCTAAAGGACCCTGAAAAGTGCCAGCAGTAGCTACATTCCAATGAACTTACTGTTCAATCGTAACACCCGCAGTCGTGCCTAGGGAATTAATACGTTGTTTCTAGGCACACTAACCAGAACATAGCATCCCCATTGCCAGACTGGCATCTTGGCAACCTGACTAACTGGGTCACCTGAAAATCAAGTTTGGTACTGTTGAAACTGTTCAGTACGCAATATACAAATAGGAATACAATCTGACGAGACCACATACACTCTCTTAGAATGTCTAACTTCAGCACATTAGCACACTAGACCTGGGTGCTAGCCAATCAGCTAGCTCGGAACCTTGGCTGTATTCCCTGTGTTCTGTGTTCTGCCGCTGCTGGACACGCCCCTCGCTCTGTGCTGTCCTTGATCCCAATCTCCTCCCACATGCCGCCTTTAGACTGCAAGTAAGCGCACGCTGGTGCTAAAGGCTAAGAAACATTTTTATAAAAGAAAAAACCGTACCTTTTTTAGTCCTTAAACGCTGCATGTGGAACAGGAGCCCGCTTGCATGATGGGCAGTGCAATGTTGCCATGTTTCCAGTCACCTTATCGGACTGAACTTGACTAAAATTGATAATCCATAACTTATTTATTTTAATTTGTTATTTAATTACTGGTGTTGCTAGGCCCTCCGGGCAGAGCCATTCTAGTTCTGAAATCTCATTGCATCCATTCCGTAAATGCGATGTCGGGCAAGATATCCATATTTTTCTAATGCAATCCAAATGAAAGTTAATCATTAGAATGTAGAATGGTAGTACTGTTCACAGTTTGTCTCAAGTCTCTAAACAAGCTATATTTTAAACAATCATATAAAGAAACCGACTGGCTTGCTATGTATTTAGAGAGTTTAAAATGTAGCTTATAGGAATTCCATAATTAACACATATGGTTGTTGGTTGCCCAAGGATCCTTTCCGGGACCCTGACACAGGATTAAATAATGTCCATTTTAACAAATGCACAGGTCCTTACAGGACTTCTTAGCAAATGGCTACGTGCATCCTACACACAAGGGGCCCGATTCATGGAATATTTGCCCAGTTCAAAGTGAATTTGCACTGATGAAAAGTAACTGCACTGCAGCCACAAACCCTGATTCATGACACCACGCACAGTGTATTTTTGCCGTGCACGGTATTAATTCTAAAAGTGATTCCTTTCCCAGGTAGATGTCTTCGTCTCGCTAGAGACAAGACGGGGATGCTTTTGCGCAGGATTTGTCGCTTACTTCCTGAATCAGACTGGTCCTCCCAGGTTGCACAGGGCGTCGTTTTTGTGGTTTGAAGCCATTAGTATTCCATGTAAATATGCTGAAATTCGTCTCCCTTTCCTTCCAAAAGAAGGCTGCATCTGCAGATCACCAAATAAAGTCTGGCACTGTTCTACCCCAATGGCTCTTGACTGCCTTCCAAGTGGGAGCGTCTGCGGGACACAACGGGCGCTCTAATAGTTTGAGGCCGCGCCGCCTCTGTGTGTAGGGCAATGGGAGACGGCAGCTTCACATTTTAGACTCTCTTCAGTTCCTCGAGGGATTGTGTTGGGAGTCGGTGAGCACTGAAGAGCCATTGGATGATTGCTACGGCACGTTTGTCTCCCCTACTTCCTTTCGTAATCTGTAGGTTTACGCATTAAGATTTTTATCAGTGTCAAGGATGCAGCAAAGCGTGAAGATATTAATTTTAGCATGATCAGGACTCAAGATTTTCAGTGCAAACAATTTAAGTGGAAAGGATCTGACAGATGTGGTGAAAGGTCCACATTATGGTACCAACGGGAAGTTAATCCCTCGCTTCCCACTGTGACTTCAATCATTATCTTCCATTAGCTTGTGAACATTGCTGCTAAACCGCTTCCTCTACAGAAGTAGTGCTGATAAAAAATGTTGGCAACGGCAGTCACTCTTGGGGTTGTGGCAAAATGCTAACCAAAAGAGGCAGATATGTTCATGCAACCAAAATCACACAGGTTTCGTTGACAGTGTGAAACTTCAGGTTGTTATGCCTGTAATGGACTAACTAAAAAAAAATAATTATGCTGAGATGACAGAATGCATTAGATTTCCAAGTCCCCTTCATCAGATGGTGGGTACACTATGTTTGTTTGGTCGATTTATCCAGGAGGCTAGGAGTAGTATAATCACTTTTTGATCACACCATAACATACATATGACATTTAGGAATAACCTCTGGTTATCTGAATTTGATGAATAAAATGATGAAATTGATTGATTCTGATTATGCTTTTAATTTGCACTTTTATTACATTGTTTCATTATTGCTAGATAAAGCATGAACTGCCCTTTAAGACAAGGTAGCAATACTTTGAGATGAATGGGGATGCAGAAGTTACTCAAACATCAATAATCCAATCAACTGCTGGCAAAAAGATAACTGTTTTAATATCAATTGTCTAACACAGGGAGTACAACGGACATCACCGGACGTCTCAGCTCATGGTTTCTCATTGCATCTAAAAAAAAAAAAAAAACGTTTATAACACAAAATCATCATTGATGACGTCAACCTATGTATTTACTAACATCATCCTATGTGGCAACCTACAAAAACCTAGTGGCTATTGTTATTGGTTCTATGGGAACATCTAAGTATATATTCCATACCAGTCTAAGAAAGTGATAGGCTTGTAAACATCAGGTGGGGCAACTAAGCCTTCCCCTCAAACAGGTCACTATGAACATCACAAATACACAACGTCCGACTGGTTATACAAACTATAGGACCCTTAATCAGGAGGCCCCTTGCAATTGGTTGGCACTCTTACCTCCGTCAGTTCTTTTCCACCTACATTAGCAGCACACAGGCTGGGCTTCCAGATGCCGGTGAGCTAGTCTTAACCATAGCTTCCCAGCAATTAGCACAACATCTATCATCACCTCAGTGGTCTGCTGTCAATTAAGGCTTTGAACTTGGCCTTGCAAATGACCCTAGCTCTGGAGAATTCAGGGGAGTGAAGGCATGCTCTGCCTTCATGCATAGGCGTGGTCTTCATGTTCGTCAAACTTTATCCCTACACGTGACAGAAGACCACAAATATAGCCTCTAGTGCATTAAAAATCCTATTTTCTAATAGACCTCTGACGTCTTCCTTGTTTTTGTCCATGTATTCTGAACAGGAGTTTCATTCGTTCACACGGTTTGTATCCAATGTCTGCTGCCTGATATGACCATGGCTTCTTGGGCACATCCAGCCTTGCCTTTCTGAGATTCACTCCTGTTAATTCATTCAATTCCTTTTAACTGTGGCACACTGGAATAGAGGCCCTCATTTTTTAGTCCAGCTCTGCAATAATACATAATCAGTCAGTCAAACAAGTTTATTCGGATTGAAAAAATCCATCAAACAACATAGAATAAATACAAACAGCCAAAAAGTTATACAATTATTGAGTAATTTCTAGAGACCTATACAGACAAAGTTAAAATGGGGCATACAAAAATAAAACAATAGTTAATTCAAAGACACTTATTCATAGGCTCCTGTTTATACAAGGACACAGTTAAATCATTATATCGAGTGATTCCTCCAATATTGGGTTTTTCATAAATGGCTTCCAGCTCCCTGGAGCCTCATCAAACTTTTCCTTAAATACATTGCTCTTTTTAAAAATGTGAGCAAGGCCCATGCCGTAAGGACAGTGTCTGCACTCAAAAGAAAGGCGAGTGCAGCTTTGTGGTGGCGTATCTCAGACTTCCTTAAGGCCGGTAACAAGGTTGCTCTGCAAATACCTACATTGCTCGGCGGACAAAAAAACGATAAATGAGCCAAATCCTCCAACTGGTGGCCACATACCGGACAGCCAGCCACATCTGGGAATCCTTTCCAGCTTGCAGTGTTCACCTGTAAGAGGGGGGAATCAAACTGTGCCCTTGCAATTAGCCACCTATCTTTTTTGTATGGACTCCAAATTAAATAGGATTGGATCCCAGAGGGCCTACTGATCATAGAGTGGAATTCATCAGACTTATTATCATATTCCAAAAGTATTATTTTCCTCGCTATACAATACATAATGGAAACATCCATTCTTTACTCACTCCTGTATATGTATACAATGGCACATGCTGCAACCTGTTCACTATAAAGATAGCCTCAAGAATACTTTGCTTGGTTTTCTTTGCATATGTACAGGTGTAAAATGAATTGATATCTTCATCAGTTCTGTAGCATAAGTTACTTCATCTTGATCCCAAGATGTCACTTATCTTTGATACTTTCTTGATGCTTTATAGAATATCTTCATTCGATTGTCTCTGCATCTCTTCTATGTACATGTGGGATATATTGAGCCCCTCAATGGCATTGTACCACATCACCAAGCTGCATTTGTGCAAGAACCAGCAACCTGGCGGTGCTGGCTTCTGTACACACCAGGACCTCAAAACTGCCTTTTGGCAGCATCAAAAGATGGCTGCACCATCCTGCACCATCCTGCCTAGCACACTTCAGGCAAAATGGAACAAGAGGACACACTGAACAAGTGTGTCAGTGTGTTCTGAAACATGTATGGAATCAAGTGAACAGGCAGCACTGAATTGCTGCAAAAGCCAAAAATTCCTCTTCAAAATGAAAACCTTTTTCACCCTTTCAAAATGCTGTGTTATGCTATTTCCATCTGTGCATTCTGAGACCACTGAGATGGAAACGGCCCTGCCAGGCCCAGGATAATTAATTGTGCCTCAGAAAAACTGGGCATAATTCCTGAATGACAGGTCCTGTCAAAGTAGATTTTAAATAAATCAACAAGCAACTTTATTTTCACTTGCACGGGAACACACATTTATTTCTTGCCAAAATGTATCTAGGCGCAGCAGTTCAAAGAGACTTTTTAACTCTCTGAGCAAGGTCAAGGATACATGTATCTATACTTTAAATAAGAGTCCTGCTGCAAGGAAAATGTCTACAGCTGCAAAGACAGTGGCAATCTGAGGAGCTGAAAACCGAATGAAAGAAAGAAATGCTAGCAGTTTTTAACACATGTGGAAAAATGGGCTGTGATGACTGAAGATACATAAATGGCCAATTTAAAACTAAATTATTAATGAAAGCCTGTTTACTTAGCAATGCAAAGGAATTATGTTATTGGTGATAATACACACATACGATATCTTCTGTCAAAGGTTTATTTAATTCAAGAACCAAAGTAAGAAATTAAACAGTTTAAAACACATAGGCTGGAGTTGCAAGCTCTCAGAAAAACCTGTTATTCCAGTTGCCAGCCATGAAACTCCTCCAAGGAAGGGAGATACACCATTAATCCAGGACACATACTTTGTATGGGACAGGATAATGAAAGTTATGGACAATATTGCAACCGTTCAGCTCCAGGCTTATGTTGAAAGTAACAAAATGCTTCATCCACAGCAATCAGGTTTCCAATCTTCCCATAGCGCTGAGACAGCAATGCTTGACTTGCAGACTAAAATGCTGGGCATTATGTACGAGGGCAAAGCCGGCTTATTGATCCTGCTAGACCCCAGTGCTGCATTTGATGTGCTTGACCACCACCTGCTACAACAAGCACTAGAAAAAGTTGCTAACTGTTCCAAGGAAGCTAATGGGGGGCTATCCTCCTTTCTTGAGAACAGAGTCTCTCAAATCCATTGGGGAGACAAGTTCTCAGCAGAATCCAACATCTTCTGCAGAATGCCACAGGGTGCAAGTCTCTCGCTTCTGCTATTCAATCTGTACATCTGCCTTCTGTGCGAACTGCTCGATCAGGTATTCTTTACGAACTACGTTGACGATACTCAGCTTGTCATGGAACTGAGCGGAGATCACGCCAAGGATAGTAAACTGCTAAATGACCTCTACAACATCATAGAGGACTGGATGAACATCAACTAGATGTGCTTGAATAGCAATAAAACAGACCTTATGGTCTTTGGATCTACCAAGCACAAGCAACATTTTCTCCAGCTTACCAATCATTTACAATCAAAGACTCCAACTTGTCGTATCGAGCAAAGTTAAAACTCTAGGCATGACCCTAGAAGCCTCACTAAATGCCAATGCACAAGCAATGTATGTAAGCAAAAACGGTGCTTACTACATCAGACTTCTTAAGGCTATTAGACCACTGCTTAGCGAGAAAAACTGCACCACAATAGCTAGAGCGACCATTCTATCCCACCTAAACTATGGAAATGCACTCCTAACAGGAGCCAGTAAACAAAGCATGCATAAATTCCAACAGGTCCAAAACAACACGATCAGAATTATCAAACAAAAAGCCAGATCAGACCACATCAGTGAAGCCAGACGTGAAATTCATTGGCTAAAAATGGAAGAATGGATACAATTTAAATCACTAATTCTGACACACAATTGCTTATTTACAAAAGCCCATGCTTATTTGAAAGACAAAATCACTGCTTATAAACCCAACCAAACTCTTGGACCAGAAACTCTTGGGTTAATACCAAGTACGGCATACAAAAGAAGAACACAGTCTGGGAAGAGCCTTCCCAAACCGTACTGCAGCAAATTGGAACAAGCTCCCACTCAGCCTCAGGCTGGAGACCAACCACCTAGCCTTCTGAAAGAGGATGAAACCTTCCTCTTTAAGTAAAATCACTTGCTTAACTCTTTAGGTTATCTCCCTCTTCTGCCACATTGTACTGCTATTTGTGCCTGTCCTGTGCCCAATGTCCGTCTTTCTTATCTGTCTTTGTCTTATTGTGTGTGCCCTGATGCCTGCGGGCTCCAGCGCAATACGAATAAATAAATAAACAACCAAACAACCAAACAACCAAACAAATAAATAAATAAATAAATAAATAAATAAATAAATAAATAAATAAATACATACATAAATAAAACTGCACTCAGACCTAAGAGTATCCCTCCAAAATAAGAGGTGAAAGATCATTGGAAATTCTGATTCCCCTAACAGACTCTGGCACTGATTCGCAGAGTGCTTTCCAATGGGTTTGGTCATTATAAAATGCTTCTGTGTATTAGGCCCCCTGTATGTAAATCACAGTTTTATTAAAGACACAAAGGGGGGGTATTACACCATAATGCTAACAACTTTCTTTATTGCCAAATGAAACAATGTCTAGAAAGTTAAAATAACGTCAAAAGAAAAATAATATTGTTAACAATAAAACTCCCAATGTTGCTTGCAGTACCTCTCAATCAGCCTATATACCTCCATGTGCAGGATGCCGGAGGTATAGAGTTTCAGCTGCTGCCAAGCTAGTCCTCTTTCTTTGCTGGTGACCAGCACCCAGGAACACAAACAACTGTACACTGTGAAAATCCTGAGCCAGATATAGGAGGAGCCACACACAGACCGTCCTGTCACCAAACACGCAGCCTGCTGGGTTCTCGCATCTTTCACTGCAAACCGAAACACAAATGTTAAATATGCATTAGTTGGTGTGTGCGTAATTGAAATTTTGCTTGCGGTTGCTGCCAAGCTATTGCTCTTTCTTTGCTGTTGGCAGCAGCTGCAGGTCATGTTTTCTTGTTGACTCTGATTATTTGCTTTTGTGCTCTGTTTGCTGTGCTTGGCTTGCGAAAGGGGCCTGGAAGTGTTAGCAGGAGGGGGAGGCGGGGGAATGGGGGGGGTGTTCGCTGACTCGGCTTAAATGGTGGTCTCCAGCCCGGGACATATGTGCTGATAGGTCCCTGAGCGCTCATGGGTGCTCAAGCTAATTTTCTCCCTCACACCACTTCGTATCTGCCAGCTGCGCAATGTTTCCTGAGGCCTCGCTTCTCGCCCTGAGGCAGATAAGGGAACGGTGTTGATGTTCGGCATAAACAGCTTAATATCAGCACCGTTTCACAATGTTATTAGATAAGTAAAGGTATTATGTTGAACAACTTTATTGCCAACTGCAGCAAATAATAAAAAGTTCAAATAATCTTTAAAAAAGAAACATAGTTACTACTACTCCCCCAAGGGCCTGACAGCACTTCCAATTAGTCTCCCTAAGTAGTCCCACATCGTACAACCTGCATTTAATGACTTCCAGATGTTGCTAGTCCTCATTCTATGTTGATGATCAACAAATGGGAACTATAAAACTGCACAACGGCGAAAAGATCCAGAACAGAAAGAGTAGACCTCAGAAACAAAATATACTGTTAGAAACGCACACACTATTGTCTGGTCACAACATCCTGTGCTCCTAAATTAGGGGGGGTTGGGGATTAAAGATTCTGCTAGTGAAAATGGGTACAATTCATAGTTTTCACATACTAGTGCAAACAATATATTTATTTCCGATGACAACGAAATGTCCTAGAAAAAAGCTGGAAATGATATTTTCCATGTATGTTTTCAGCAAAATAAGTGGAAACCTCAAATAAAAAATGTTCACTCAGTTTGCTAAAAAAAAATGGTGCAACAAATAATGTACCACAAGTACTGTTGGCTGGTTGGACTCTCTGCGCTTTCCAGGACTTGCTTTCGGACCGTTTTTTGCCGTTCGCTTTCTGGATTTCACAGCAATCTGCTGCTGCACGACCATCGTATTTCCACCAGGAGGACGTCTTTTCTTGTAACACCTGGACTGCCTGGTCTAGTAGAAACCAACAAAGGTGACTATATACAGCGCATACGTGACTTATGCACACCTAATTAGTAACTCAACTGCGCATGCCGGATGTGCACCTTAAACCAGTAACAACGTTGAGCTGGTTGTGTGTACATTATCGCTGACAATTAAGTTGAGCACCTTATATTATTGTGTTATTGTATGACTGCTTACCGTACAGGATATTGATAGTATTTATTTTATTTATTTATTTTTTCTTTCTCTCTTTTTAATTTTTGGCGTGTTGTTTTTTTTTTTTTTCTTTTCTTAAAGGAGACACCGGATTCTGTTCACGCCCCTTTCACAGGTCTGCCTGCTCGGCCCACCCCTACATATACCAACGTCATAGCGCACCCGCGCGCGCACTCAACAAGTACCACAAGTACTGTTGGCTGTTCGCGGGTCGCGCGGTCCAGCTTCCAGGCTCTAAACATTTGTTGGTTAGTTCAAATTTTATACTGTTTCATCTTGTGTATCTAGCTTAACTTATTCGCAGTTTAGAGGTACTTTAGAGGTACTCCATATGATTCCCTACACACTGACCACCAGCATGCCTCCCATTTTAGAGACCCACATGAAGCTGAAGGAGGCAAGCCGTGAGGATAGGCCCCGGTTAACCGCACTCTTACCAGCTGTAGAGCGCACCACAACACAGCGCACTCAATCACTTCCCGATGACATTCAATTGTGTCAGACCGATTTAATCCGACAGTCTGGCTCGATAGCTTCTATCTCCAGCACTACTTGGCCCTGTGAAACAACAACAGAAGAACCTACTACACTTGGTGCTCCCACGGACACTACACTAATTGCAGCTTGTATTGCAGGTGATTTACGACCTGTAACAACTATGCTTCCGGGAGACACCGTACCACAACCAGTCCAATGTTCAGTCTTAGCACAACATAGATTGAGACAAGCTCATACTCATCTAACAATGATTGGAGAAATAGAAGAAGAAGATCTTGAATACATGAACCTCTCAAATCGTACTGAGGAACGTTCAGAGGAGGTGTTATACGTGTGTTCCAATACCGGTGATCTAATCCAACTAGAACAAGATCCCGACAACCTTTTTGGTACGATTAGTGAAACATTATCACCAGTATTACCCCTAAATAATACAACAGTAGTGGAACAAATGGCCTCTCCCATCATACATCCGGTCCCTGCCATTGAACCAAGTGAAGAAGCTGACTCCTTCATAGCCCCCACCCCGAGACAGTCATGTTTTGGGCAGGGCACGCGTGTTTCTGATTTTTTCCTTAATCCCAGCCATAGGGAGAGACACTCATTTCCAGAGGCCGCTGCCCTAAATAATACCCTGGCTGCGATGAATACAGCTCTCCTAGCTGTGGCAAAATTATATGAAGGATTGGATGCAAAAATCTCAAAACAGTCCATTAGTCTTGAACATCTGCTTTCCTTCCACTCTAAAAGATTATTACAATCTAATCATTTTGACCAGAACCGCGAACCGAGAAGGCCAGAAACCATACATACAGTTTCCACCCAGACGTTAGAAAGTAATTGCCCCCTTCATACAGAAACTGAACCAATTCAACCTAATCGGTCCACTCAATTACCCCTTGGTCAACCCTCCAGTACAATTGGAGGCAATCCTCCTGATAACCCTAACAAGGCGCCGGTTAGCCCCGCTGCACTAGAATCAACTAAGTCTAACGAAGTCTTTGCTCTTGCGCCTACCACTATAGAACATTCAAATGGCAAGACAGCCGCCCTTGCACCTACTATCAACTTACAAATAAGTCAATCCCCCAATCCCTCAATTTCAAAGAATATGTTTGAAGTTTTCAATTTAGCCTCCACCAAATCTATAACATCAAAACCTGCGAAACGAAGAAAACTTCAACCTGCTAATCTTAAAAATTCTGTCAGCAAATCAATGGTGGGGAAGAAACGGAAAAATTCCGTAGACTCACCAGAAGACCAGACACTTGTAGCAAAAGCTGTTGCCTTTCCGCAGCGACCCGAGTCAGCTGATTTGACTGCATCCATTGTTCCACATAAGCCCCTAGATGATCTAATTCTGATGGTTGAATGTAACGATAAACAACAAAAAATTCAGCCACAAACTTACAAAGAAATACCCCTTATTTTATCAGTTACTGGTACAACAGCAGCAGCAGAGTCCTCTATTTGTTTAGACGGAGTCCAGAATGCCCCTATATTATTGGCCATTCAGACTCAGATACAGAAATCCATCGAACCTTTTCTGAAATTGTTACCAAATAACTCTTCACAGGCACCGAGGCAAGAACACCTTAATGTAGTGCCCCTAATTCCTTTGGGCGACCAAATTAAAACTCACTCTGCACATTCGGAAACGAGACAAAATTTGCAGTCGGATAGCCATCTAATCAAGAACCCAGAGATACAGCCAGTACCATCAAAAGATACCTGTTCTTCAAAAGAAGTGGAGGATCAAATTAAAACCTCTGTGGAGGCTTATTTTACACGTACTGCCAATTTTAACTCCGAAGCAAATACATTACCCCCATTCTTGAATCCTGTACATCCCCTCTCTTTTGCCTCTAATCAGGCTGCAGTCTCTCGACAAGATTTACGTGAAGAGATCAAATCCACCATAGAAGCTTTTTTCAATCAATCAAACGAGCGTCACTTAGACAAGATGACAGGGGAAGAGTTTCCCTTGCTCAAACCCCTAACACAGGGGCCCCTAACAGCTACTCCTAATCATCAAGTTAATCGATCCCACTTGGTGGAAAAGCCCCCAATAGTGATAAGAGATCGACCTCTGCAAGTTAAAGCTAAACAAGAATCAGATCATCATCGCTTTATAATAAAATGCAGAGAATCACCATTCAAATCTTATGATTTGAATCGATCTAGCATTCTTAACCTTTGTGCAGAAATTCCCACTTTGTCGGCCATTTCATCTTTGGATATTAATCAAATTGAGTTTGTAGATCATTCTGACCTGTCTGTTGCTCGCCTATACATTCGATCTTCTCTGGTAGCTGACATCTTATGGCAGGCTAGAATGGCCTTATATGACATAGGTTTTGTCCTCTCTCATGAATCAATGCCTAAAACCTCAACACTGCAGGGCCATATGTCACGTATATTCACATCAACTTCAAACAATCTTTCTCATCAAAATTTGACAGATCAGCCTAGGCAAGCATAACTATGCATGGACAGTAAGATCCTAAGCATAATTTCTTGGAACACCCGAGGCCATAGCCATCTTAACTCTCCGAGAAATGCAATTTTGGCCGATACTGACATTGTTGCACTCCAAGAATCATGGCTAGTTTCACCCCCAGTTTGGGACTCGCACACCATAATATGCACTCCTGCAGAAAAAGGTGTGCAAGGCAGACCCAAAGGTGGTTTGATTCTAGCAGTGAAAAAGACCAGTGGGCTGACGACATCTGAGTATAAGTTTTCCTCTCGCTCCTTTCAAGTGGTAAAGCTAGCTGACTCTCAGCAAAAAATAGCGATAGTTAACATCTACTGGAGTCGCAGCTCAATAGGCCCAGAAGAATTCTTCAAACAGCTTGAAGAAATACTAAATACTCTCACCATTGATTCCACCTTGACGCACACCTTGATATTAGGTGACCTTAATTTACACCTTTTATCCAAGGAGATAAGTCCTCTAGCAGATTTTGAAACAAAATGGTCCTCAATTATGGAGGACCGTAATTTTGTCATGCTAAATGGCAACGTAAGAGGTGATTGCCCGGCTCAGCCCACCTGGCGGAGAGGTGTCCAGCATGCAATAATCGATTATATCTATATTGATGGTAGAAATTTTAACTCAATTCAGGAGCTCCGAGTGATCAACACTGACCTAAGTGATCACTGTAAACTTAAATTGTCATTGCGGATTAGGAATACTCAAATGGTGCAATGGCATAATATGAATATAACTGGCCTTGTTGTGAATAACGGGAGAAACAGATTGTTATGGAACAAAGGAAAACTGAGGGTATTAGATCATAATCTTGAAATGATGTTCCGATCTAGTAATGTGGCCGAAGACTATACAACTGCCATAAAGATGTTTTCTCGAGTCAGTTTTAACACAGGGCATATTAAACAGCGGCATAAGCATACCCATGACTCAGAAATTACACATCGCAAATCTGATCTAAGATATGAAATTCGATGTATCAGATTAGCACAAAGCCATGATATGGCTAGAAAAATCAGAGCAGCTAAGCAAAATTATAAAAAATGGCTTAGAGTCAAAAGAGCAAACAAATATGAAGCGGAGGGGTCAGCTATGCTCAAACAACTAGTCACAAAATCTACAGCTGGCATTTGGGCACTCCTTAATCGTACAGCTGATATTCCACAACACGTAGCCCAAATTAACTCGATCACATCTGAAATATGGCAGTTGTATTATCAGAAGCTATATCTTTCCCCTTATCCTAACATGCATATTAAATTTAATTCATTAATAGTTTCAAAGGATCTTATATTTGACAGTGATGATATTAGGTCATGTATCTTGAAACTGAGCTCATCTCGGGCAGTGGGCCCTGATGGGTTGCACAATGCCATGTTAAAAACGCATGTTGACGAATGGACAGGCATTCTGCATCGTATTTTCAATCAAGTCTTGACATCTGGCACCATTCCTGAATCTTGGAAAAAATCCATCATTCTGCCGATATTCAAAAAAGGTAATCATGAAAACCCCAGGTCATACAGGCCCATAGCATTACTGGATTGCCCTGGCAAGTTATTCGCCAGACTTCTTTTGAAAGAATTCAACCTATGGCTGCAGAAGAGTCATCTGCGAGATCCACATCAAACGGGCTTTTTACAAGGCGTGGGCACTGGCATAAATATCATCACTCTGACAAGTCTGATCCACCATGCATACCAAAAAAAACAACCCCTATACCTTGCCTTCATCGATTTTCAGTTGGCATTTGATGCGGTCCCACGAGAGCTGTTGTATAAGAAACTGGTAGATGCTGACTGTCCGTGGCACATTCTAAAATGGATTATACAATTATACACTAATACTACAATCCAAATAAGACTTACCAATGATGGCCTACTAACCCCGCCCATTCCAACTGCCAGAGGGCTGAAGCAAGGTTGCTTACTAGCTTCAGCCCTATTTAATTTTTTTATTGCGGACATTCAGCATAGCTTTGGTAAATTGATTTCTGATTCTCCAAGACTGATGGGAACGCAGATTCAGTGTCTATTATATGCTGATGACATGGTCTTGATGTCACACACTCCCAAAGGACTACGCTTGTAACTTAGTGCCCTCGATACTTATACAAAATCAAACGGCATAACAATCAACATTACTAAGACAAATGTCGTACAATTTGGCACAAGGAAACAGAGCCTAGCTCAACATCAATGGCCTCTGCAGACAAGCAGAATTATTGTCACCAATACCTATGTATATTTAGGCCTCCTCATTTCTAACCTGTGTGCCCATGATCAGTACACCAAACGAGGGCTTCGCAAACTTCAAACATGCATCTCACAAGCGAAAATTATCAAAGCGAGATTTTGTAAATTCTCACTTCTACCTATCATTATGTATTACAAACAAAAATTAGTACCTGTTATCCTATATGGCGCTGAGACCCAACATATTATGTCATATACTTATTGGGCTACCAAAGAAGGTCGATTTTGGCGGCAAATCTTACAGTTGCCAACTTCGCAGCCCCTACCACTTGTAAAACATGAGCTGGGGCTAATCTCCCTCTATGCAATATATAAATGGCACCTATGCACCTTATATCGCAAATGTCTTCTAAATCAAGCAACAACAGGAATAACCAACACCATATCCCAGTATCTATTAAACTCTATGGATGCCTTCCCAAAAACCTGGCGACAAAAAATCCAGTCAATTATAGAGAAAGCCCAGATACATCCAACTTTACTGTTAGTAAATCCAGACAAAGCTAGGTCAAAAATCTGTGAAGATGACTGGATCCGAACACGTTTGGCTTGTTCGAACTATAAACATTTTGAAGCTTGTCCATTTGAATACAAATGCTATAATAAGGTGGCTGACTATATGGTGAGATCCCCTAGCCCACTCCATCGGATTGGATTTATGAGGTTTAGATTAAATCTGTGGGTGACCAATGCGGTGGCAAATCAGCGGAGCAATGGTGATAGCCAATTGCCCTGCCGCTTCTGTAACCAACAACCAGAAACTCTTCGACATCTATGTACTGAATGCATTAGCCTATTGCCAGTCCGCAGCACCCATTTCGAACCTCTGTTTGTGGACCAAGAGATTTTGACCTCAGAGAAACTATGGACCACATTATTTCATACTAATAGGAAAGTAGTGAGATATGCCATAGTCAACCATTTACAGCAGCTCAAAATTCCGATGTATGCACGGTTAAGAAATTGAGTGTCAAGCGAGTTTATATGTAAAATGTTTTAATGAAACACCAGGAAGAGCATTGTATTAATCTGTCTTATCTACAAAAGATCTAATTAATTTTGCCTTGTTATTTAGTTTGAATACTTAGAATATTTGTTAAAAGCGTACATGAGTTTTAAAATTGTATATAAGGTTTTTAATCTTAATATTTATTGTCTTGCAAGTTGAAAGGTCTAGATTGCGATCAAGACCAAAACAACTATGAATAAAAAAAAAAAAAAAAAAAAAAAAAAAATAATGTACAGTATTTTGTATCAGCAAAATAATCTCTAGTTTAAAGCTATTTACTTGAGTTTGTACGTATGTTGCTGGGAAATGTACTGGACATGAACTATTGTTGTGGATTTTTTAGGAAACTAAGTGAAAACTACTCATCTCCAGCAACAGTGCCTTTGTTCATTTTTTTTCTACAGTTACACTAATGAATTTATTTTTTTCAAATGTTGCCAATTTCATAATAAATATATGAAATATAATGCACAGATTCAAGATATTGCTGATGACGAAAGTGCCAAATTTTACAAATTCCTGATATAATTCAGTGAGTTGTGCAAGTGCATGGGATAACAATTGCTCAAGTCTATAATAAAATTATGAATTTTAACATCAGCATATGTTAGTAAAATCAGCATTTAATTGCAATAGCAGATGTTCATTGTATACTCATTTAAATCATATAAACCACCACTCTGGCTAGAGCGATATTGCAATGCCCTATATCTTGGAGCCAATGAATAGATTGTCAGAAAAATTCAGACTCTACAGAATAACGCTCTGAGAGCAGCTCTAGGCACAGCTACGAAAGAGCACATTTCGGAGGTAAGGAGGCAAAATAACTGGCTTTCCACCAGCAACAAAATCCTGCTAAAAAGGCCTCTCAAACGCACAAGTGCCTAAATAATTCTGCACCCCAATATCTCATAGACAGAATCAATAGAAAACTGTACAACTGACCCACTAGAGATGCCAACACAAAGGCCCTCATTACAGGTCAGGCGTTAAGGGTTTAACCCTTAACGCATGATTCACACTTTAACGCCTGCTTTTTGCAGGCGTTAAAGTCCAAGGCGCTAAGCGACCTTGGTGCTAATTACGGCACCGTAATTTACGGTGCCATAATTAGCACCTTCCCCATTCCCATTGAGCTCTATGGGGCAAAAATGGGAATGGGGAAGGGCAAATAGTGAATGGGGAATTACCGCCCCACTCACCTTGGAATGGGGCGGTAATTCCGCCATCCACCATGGTGGAATCCGGCATGGACCATGGTGCTAATAGCACCATGGTCCACCGCCTGACTTGTAATGAGGGCCAAACTGTCGGACAGTCCCAAGATTCAAACTGACAAAAGCGGGGGGGAAGTAGTTGTCCAGTCAAAGCAGTTCAGTTCTGGAACTCCCTCCCCCCCTTTTTGAGGGCAGACCAAACCTTCTCCAACTTCAAACTTAACATCATTAATTTATTCAAAGAAAATGACCACTAACCTGGACCACTTTCACCATTGTTCACTTCAATACCAAAATGCTCATATCATGCTGAACACCTCCTTCCCTGTCCTCTAATATTGCTTTGTGTCTATATCGCGTTGTATATATTTGTATATATACATCTCACTATCTTAGCCCTAATGTTATTTATGTAACAATGTAACTTTGTAACTACAAGCTGAAAATATCCATGTACCTGCGCCCTGATACCCCGGGTCTGGCACACATTATGAATAAATAAATAAACATAAACAAGCCAATAGTGTCGCAGGAGTCACTAGTTTGAAATAAAACATTTTGAAAGTCGTCTGCATTGAAGATATCTTCCAACCAACCCCCTGCCAAAAAATATATAGATGACATGGCACCCCATATAAAACCCCATTCACATGCCATAAAGATGCAGAACTGGTCACCATAGTGGATTGTAATTCCAAAACCCTCATAAAAAACTTAATGAAAAAGGGAAATGGCCAATGGTGACATTGTCAACCAAAGAGTAGCCCAAGCCCGATGATAAGGCCAACTGATAGACATTGACTATAGTGCATCTTTTACCTTCTTGATTCCTCTTTTCTCTTTGACTGCTTTCAGTCAGGCTTCTGACCGGGGCGTGGAACAGAGAGTGTCCTGGTGTCAGTTGTTCATGATCTTACCAGGCTGGTTGACCAGGGTGCAGTGGGTGCCCTGATATAGCTTGACCTGGCAGCAGCCTTCAACACTGCATACCACTCCATCCTTGTGTCCTGCATGTGACAGCAGGCCTGTGTGGTCCAGTCCTGGCATGGTTTTCTTCCTTTCTGTATGATATGGGACACTTCCTTTCTCTACCCCCATTACCTTCTTATTCCTCCTCTCTTTCATGTGGAGTTCCACAGGGTTCTGCCTTGTCCCCTATACTATTCAACATCTATGTTCAGCCATTGATTTGTCTCATCCACTCCCACGGTGTCCGGTGCTACGTGCACGCCAGTGAAACCCAGATTCTGGTCCGTATAGATCTTGACCAGTCTGAGGTGTCCACCTGGCTATGTGAGTGCTTATTGGCCGTGAGGGGCTGGATGAACAAATTGGCTGAAACCTAACAGATACAAGACTGAGATCCTGGTGGTGGGTTATAGCCCTGACTCTGCTTCTTGGTCTTCCTCCTTTTGGCCCACTGCTTTTTGTGTCTTTGATACCCCAGTGAGGGTGGTTAAGAATCTGGGGGCTTATCTCTCTGCCTCACACTCTATGTCTGCTCAGGTGAATGTGGTATGCAAAAGGGGGGCCCTTCTTGTTACGTGTACTCTGCAGAGTTTTACTGTATCTACCTAGCCATCTTCATCCTCAAGTTGTTGCCTCTATTGTTATCAGTCAAATTCACTATTGCAATGCCCTGTTTCTGGCTCAAAATCTTGGCCTAATCCATCGGCTACAGCACCTTCAGAATCTGGCTGCTAGGGTAGCCACCTCTTTCCCTCATGGGTCACACATCAGACCTCTGCTCCATTCCCTTCACTGGCTGCAGGTAACAAAATGAATCAAATGTAAGTCTCTGTATCTGGTGCACAAAGCATTCTACCATCAGGATGCAGAATATCTTCAGGATCAGTTTCAGCTTCATGTGCCTAGTCGGGCCCTTCGTTCCAGAACCGCACATCTTCTGGCTATCACAAAATTCTGCCATTTAATACCTGGGGGTCGTGCTTTCTCTGTCTCTGTGGCTAAATTGTGGAATAACCTACCCATTGCTCTTAGGCAGATTGAGAACCATTTACATTGTTGCCATCCTTTAAAAACACAACATTTTTAGGTTATTTCGAGGCCTTGTCGGCTGTGTCCTTCATGCCATGATGCCATTGGGTGACCGTGTGCATTACATATTCTGATAACATAACATTCTGTCACTAAATAAGTCAATATGTTTATCACTGTGACAGTAGAGAAATGAGAATGAGCAGCACCCTGTTCAACGTGCCAGTGAGACCATGTAGCTGAGGACATACTACAAAGCATTGAAGTCCCCAGGGCCGAAGAGTGTCTGAGGATGAAGCAAGCATGTCCAGAAAGAATGGCAGATCGACCCATGGTCTGAAACCAGCCATGCTATAAGTATCCGGGAAGGAAAGTGAGCAGAGGGATGTTGAAGACATAATTAATTGGTCAGAGGATAAGCTGAATACCAGGTCTGCATAGGCCAAAGGGAAACCACTGAAATTAACCAGGTTTTCTGGCGGTTGACATGATGCAGAGTACTGGGATTCATTCTGAATGGATGGAAAACACACAGGAGACCCAAAGCCCAATCCTGAAGGAATGCATCCATTGCAGTACCTCCAGATCTGGATGCCAGCTGCAGGACTGAGGCAGTTGCCCGATCAAACAGGACACAACAAGATCTATAGGTGGAACCCCATTAATGTTTAATGTGTTCTGAATACACTTAGATGCAGTTTCCAATCACTGAAATCTGTTAGATGGTGGGATTGCCCATCTGTGTCATTTTACAGATCCCTGGAAGATATTCTGCTCTGACCACAATCCCTCGGTGCAGGTAGTATTGCCAGAATTGCTGCTCCACCCCACCAGTAGCTGTTTGCTATATTGAACTGCAGAGATATAGTCCATCCTCAGCAGAACACAGGCCATAAACTTGGCCTTGCCAAATGTCTTTGTCTGCAAATGACTCCATTAAGATCTTCAGACAATTGATGTCAAGATCCTGTTTGTGAACGGGTCAGGTTACTCACACAAAAAACATGCAGCATTATTCTTATAGCCTGTGTAAATGACATCTAATTCTAGCAATACTTCCGTCAGGGATCCAGTTATCACCCGGCACTCTATTCTACCATATGCTGAGACCACCAGAAAAGTTCCTCTCATGACGCAGGTGGAAATGAAATTTGATCTGCCTTCCTGTGACCGAGCCAAAAACCTTAGGAGATGTCTCCATATGGATGACAAACCTGAGATCCTGGAGGAGAGAAATGGCCATAACCACCTGATGGCTAGCAGATTGCAACCACCTCCTCCATGAAAAGCCACCACCAGTTGCTTGAAGACCTTGGTGAAACATCACAGAGTGTAGGAAACTCCAAAGAGCAGACATGAATACCACCAGATGAGGCCTTCCCAGAGACAATTAAGACACTCCTGATGGTCTGAGTGAATTAAAACCTTAAGGTTTACATTTCTGGGTTGTAGTTCCGCGATCCAGTCCTGGGGCTGAAGAGTGACTTGCATTCAATCCATTTTGAAATGAAGATAAAGCACAAAGAAATGTAGATTTCAGAGGCTGGTGCCCAAACAGTATCCCTTGTCCTTCTTTACTAGAATGCATTGCTGTAAAATCTGCACAGATCAAGATGCCCTCTTCTAGGGTTCCTTTCTGGGCCAATGGCATGCCCTGCTGACTGGTGTCCAGAGAGAAGACATTCTGCGAGAACCAAATTCTAATGGCAGTCCAGATTTAACTGGCAGGCTAGTTTGAACTGGGGCATATAATTATGCAATAACTGCTGATGGCTTGAAGTAACCATGGATCTGAGAAAATCTTTCACCATTTGTAAATTTGAGCCAATCCTCCCCCCAGACTGACACCCTGAATGATATGATATGATAGTTTATTTATATAGCGCCTATACACAATGTGTTTCAAAACGCGTCAAGGCAAGGGAGAAAACAAGGGAAAATACAACAGCATTTTTACAGGCCATGAAGAGTATGGATGTGAAATTAACTATCATACTCAGCCTGATGACATTTCAGATAGTGCAACAGCTAAAACATAGATATGGAAGGGAGGGGGCAGTGGGAACGAAATGGAAATAGTCAGGTGACTATCGTACTAGGCCTGATGACATTTCTAGTAGAGCCGGAGGAAAACAAAGGGTGAGGGAGAGGGGTGCAGAAAGAGAGAGGAGGAACAAAACAAGCGACTATCATATTAGGCCTGACAACGTTTCAGATAGTGCTGGATGGAGGGGGGGCAGTAATGGGATGGGGGAGCGACAGACGAGGTTGCTATCATACTAGGACCTGGGACAATTCTGATAGAGTAAGTGCATAGAAGAAAGTAAGGGGAGGAGAGGAGGAGATAGGAAAAGGGAGAGGGGAGGAGAGAACAGATAGTAAGCAGTCAAAAAAGTGGAGAAGCAAGAGGGGAGAGCGAAAACAATTGGAGAAGTCTAGTAACACATACTGTTGCAAGCCAGGATACAAGATGAAGATGGGAACTGCATGATTCAGGGACACCATGAGTACAAGATGCAAAGGAGGTCCAGCAAGAGAGTTGAGCAAGGGTGATGCACCGTGAATCAATGAAGTCCATAAAAGTCAAATCTAGTATTGGCCACCAGATGGTGATGGTGAAACCAGAAAGTATCAGGACAGACCACTTTGTACGGGAATGGCGGGGGCACAAGGCAACAACACAGGGTGACCAGAGAGGTTGGGGATGGCCTGTGGGGACAGAGGGAATGATTAGTGATGAGGGATTCACCTGTGATGTTCAGCTTGGTGGAAAAGCGGGGACCTTGTGGCTGCTCCTTTGGTGCTTGGAGAAAAAAGAAGAATACTTAACATGCTGCTTGTAACTATGACCCCACTCAAATCCTCATTATCAGCTGCTAAAGGAGCCTTCTCTGGCATGGCCAAGCACACAGCCCTGACCTTAAGTGGTATCTGTAAAAAACCTTGAAGAGGGATGGTCGAATCCTAGCCCTGCTCCTCCTCCCATTAGATACATGGCCCGGAAGAAGAACCACAGATACCACGCTCACCCATACAATTTCGGACCAATTCATAGTGCTTCCATGATAGATAAGTATGTCGAAAGGTACCCACTGAGCCAACCCTGTAGCCCAGGAGCAGTGCAAGCGTTACCTAGAATGGATGAGGAGCCACAAATTGCAACTAAGGAGACTTCAATTGACAGTATTGACTAAAGCGCCAAAAAGCTATGTTACTGACATCTTTAGAGACACGACTACATAGCAGCGTTAGACACAAAGAACACGTGCCATCCGCACATCGGGTCACAAAACACACACCCAAATATATTAAGAACACATGCAGAACAGTTCTATAAGTTAGAGGACAGATAGATATACATACTGCCTTTGCTTTATTATTTTTGCCATTAGCTCAACCGCAGCAACCCACAAGAAGCTAGAGATCCCGAGCATGCTTGCAGATGCTTACATGCAAATAGCCTTATGGAATTGCAGGAGCAGCTATGGGAACTGACAGAACCAATGCATTACTGACATATGGAGAACTATAGAATAACACCAACATGTAGAAGCCATGCCATTGCTTGGGAGAATCACAGTAGGCCACACACGTCTCAGAGCTAAGCTAAGCTGAATTTAGACAGAACAGGAGAGCAACGTTGTGGGACATGGCCGGCTGCAAAGGCCACCAAGATACGATTGACATTCCATTCTCTGAACGGCAGTAACACCAGCTGCAATAAATACAAATAAATCCACATCATTCAGAGCAATCAGAGCTCTAGGAGCCCAAACCACTGTCTCTGAACACGTGACTCGACAGGTTGGATGATGAATCGAAACCGGCGCTGGGAAAGAGAATCCATCTCACGGCCACAGAGAGAAGCTTGCAACAAAGTCGTTATAGCAGGAGGCAAGTTTTTCATGATGTTAACGGGCACTCTCATAGACTTTGGTGGTGCACACAAGCTACAATGCAGATACATAATTGATCTTATTACCTTGAGAAGGTACACCTCGAGCTGAGAATCATTTCGATCCCAGGCCTGGGGACTTCAGCTATAGCCAACTACAGTAGTGCAGTATCTTATGGCTGGGTAGCAATGGGCAAGAACCAATGACAAGACCCTCACACTGCAACATTGTTTAGTGATAGCAATATTGGGATGAGCAAGGCCTGACATCTGACATTGGAGAGCCAGTGAAGTAACACATATAGGGTGTGCTATAGGGAGACTATCACTCAACACCCAATCCAAGATGGCAATAGGGTTTCTGGTGAGGGACTCAGATAGTCATATCCTTATGATGTAATGTGCCCACTAAAGTGACCTGCGAGCCAGATATCGCTGAGACACTCCCGGATTTTCGTCTATCCTTGCACTGATCCCTGTTGGTTTTGGCTGTAACAAAACACAGTCTGAACTTGCTGTCTGGCTGGGTCGACGTTCCTTTTGGAGGAAGGTGTTGGGCCTTTCCGTGAGTCTGTAAACTCCTATTAGCCCTCGAACCTACCTGGGAGTTTGTCCCAACAACCTTTTGTCAAAACACCTTCCTGATGTTCAACTGTGCATGGACCAAAAAAGAAAAACGTTGTAACATATCTATTCATCTTTTTTATATGCTGTGGCCAAACAGCAAGCCCCAAGTATCAGGGCCTGGTTCCGCCAAGACCAACACACAGACTTGTGGCTTCATAAGGAGACACTTCCTAGTTTCCATTCACACATCAGTGTTTGCTTGCCGGAGGAATCATGTGGTGCTGTGCACACAGCCTCTGTCTTGGGATCTAGACCAGAGTTGGAAACCCTGGTGTCCTTAGATGCTTGCAAGAGTTTTGTGCGCAGCAACAATGTGACTTAAATCTTGTCCTGGCATGAGTTCTATACCATAATGCTGAGTGAATTCAGGGATTTCTGGATTCACTTCCGGGGTGTTGACCAACCACCCCATCCAAGGATGAGGGCTTTTCGCTTTCAGCATAGAAAACGATGGATGATCCAGGATATTTTTTCACATCTGGATGGAGAGCACTTTGAGTATTTCTGGGGATTAACATCTGCTGGGTGGCACATAAGTTCCCCCAAATCATCCAAAATGCCATATTTTTACACATTTTCAATTACAGGGTGTTTACTATGCTTCCCATCATTGAACTTGCACCTTTTCACCATCCAGGTCTATGAGTCCTCCTCTGATTGCTGAGATTCAAAAGAGGATTTTGGCGCAGAGGATATCCGAAGAGCTTCCCAATGCTAGAGCTCCACTGAAGATGCAGGTCATTCTGCCACTATGCTTCGACCTCTATGGCTGAGGGTAATTTGCAATGAACACTAGAGGCATCAGAAACATGCACATCAGCCCTCATCCCCAGGCCTCAAGCCTTTGTTTGTAGTCACATAACTCTTGTTGAATTTCCTCCTGTCTTCATTTCTTCATAGCCTTCCCCTGTGAGGCTGACACCCATCCACCATCCGGGCTGATGACACTTCATCTAAGATGAATTAGAAATCCCTCCACTGGGAAAGAAGTGGGAAGAGTGCCATCCCTAACAGGGGTTGAGACAACCACTAATCTGTTACCGCCAGAAAAAAAGTAGTGGTGCCACAGCCATCTGCGAGGGTAGCGAGGGGGGCCTAAAAGCCGATATGGTTGGCATAGAGGTCAATAATACAAATGAATAGAGCATAGAATTCTTCAACTCCTTGGACAAGTATGCCACAGCAGCTGACACAACCTGCTGAAGAGACAACTAAACTCTACCATCAATTACCCAAATTAGGGGGACATGAATGGGATCGGTCTGTCCTGAGTAGTAAGAGCAGGTTCCATGCTTCTAGCAAACTTACAGTGCACCGCTCATGACTATGTTGGAACTACCATAAAGTCACTGTGAGGGAGAGCTTAAGTCCAGCCAAGCCCGAGTCTGCACCTGCAAGTAGGGTCGAACAATGGCACGTGACACTGAGCCGCTTACCAAGACCCAAAGGCATACCACCCCATGCTGAACACCAATGCGAATGTCCCACCCACCGCAGGCCCAACAGACACCACTGCCAGACCCCCCTGCCAGCAAGAGGGAAAATCCCCTTGATCTTGTTTTGGCTCACCAGGAATGCTGAATCGGCCACCCCAGGCTCAGAAGCACTACACCAGCACAGGTTGGCAAACACCTCACATACACACAACATGCAACATGCACAATCATAGCAGTAGCATCCATACAAGCCTAGTGCAGCAAGGGACGAAGCAAATTATCAGAGAGAACAAGAAAACAGGACCTCAAGTGGCTGTCATCAGCAAAGAAAGAGGACTAGCTGTGCAACTGCTGCAAGATATTAACTGAATTCAAAGCTACGTAGGAACTCTGGGCATTGTTGCCAGGAACATTGGGAGATGTCGTATTAAATGGGGTTCTTCTTGAAAAGTTACTGTAACTTTCTAGGTTTTTCTGCTGTTGGCAATACAGTTGTTGAACATAATATGAGCTTCTGGTCACGTGATGAAATTGTATTCAGACCACCCAATATATCCAGGACAAGAATGCATCCCTGTTTAATGTGCTCCAATCCCATTGGTTCATATGCTTGAATCAAGGCCAGTACTCTGTTCATTCTGTCTATTTGAACGTTTCCAACATGGGATATATACTTTCCACCAGGGCATAGCGTGGAGCTACTTTGTTTCTTTGCCTTAAGTAGCTGCTGTGCCCGTTGCGATGGTAACAACAGTACTTTGTTTTTCCATCACTTCGAGGCACCGATAGGAATACACCTCGCTTGTACCTGAGCTCCTAGCATCCTTAACAAGAATTTGAAGAAGTTTTGTGACATGGAATAAACCCTCATATCCTAGACACATAACCTGCATTTACACTGGAACTTCAATTTGCTGTTTGATCAAGATAAGAGGGCCACTTAAATGCTGGAGTCGTTTTGGGAACATGCCAATAACTCAGGGTTAAAACTCAAACTTTCCAATTTGAGATTTGAAGAGCAAGTGCTCTATTTTCCATTTAACGTGGACATTTTGCGCTTATCCCATGTAATGCAATTCCACGCCAATAACAGTAAGATTGCTATAGCAATTTGTGAGTAAAGTTAGCACTGCAGTTCCAGGAACAAGTTGGAGCAGCTGAATTGCTGTAATAAAAATTAAATTATTAAATGAATAACATAAAAAGCTGAACTGGATTTCCGAAAAAGTATACACTAACCTGCCAATCCATGCTGGTATGTGACACTTCTGATACTGGGCAACATGTCTTGCTGAAACCAGGACAGAATGCTTACAAGGAAGTTTCTAATTCAAGTCCATTTAAAACTAAAACAATGGAGAAAGTTGGGTTTCAATTATAAAACGCAGGCGTGCTGAAGGTCTGCAACCTGTGCCTCGCCAGATGTTTTGAGCTACATCTCTCATCAGCCCTGGTCAGCATGGTCAATGGGGAGTTATCAAGGGCGTTTTAGCCCATAAAATCCGGAGAGCCACAGTTTCCAGTTCCAGCCTCTACATGTTACGTCTTTCAGTACCATATGTGGGATGTGTGTTAAGTCGTTCGCTTTGATTTCATACTCATGGTTCGTGCCTGATCTGGAAACCCATGCACTACTCACAGGGACAAAATAAATCACAGAACCCCCAACAGATTTCGGTATTGGGGGGAAAAAATACAAATCTACAATTCTGAGGAAATTAATGGGCCAGTAAGAGAGAGAATGGCACGAATTAGAAAGAAAGACAACAGGGATTTTTCGGTTAAAATAAGGCAGGGTTGCAGGTTGGCCACCAGGGGGCGCGCGGCTGAGATCCTCTCCTGCGTGAGCTCCCGTCCCGAGGTTCTGAAAAACGGAATGAGCCCCTGTTTTTTTACCCCCCCTTGGTTGGAAATTCGAGACGAATGTCTGTGAAGATACTCGTCATGTGTAGAAGAAATCCCGGGCAAAAACGGCCCCAGCTTCCACCAAATATCGTTGTGAAACTGTGGAGGTGAAAACTAAACTAGAATCGGCCTCGACTCTGCCTGGAACTCTTGGCCTGCTGAGAGCAACACCCAGTGGAGCACACGCTGGAGGCTGGGCCCCCGCGTCCACACAACGCCACTCCTGGATGGGTGACCCGGCGAAGCAGACGGTAGACCGCAATAGTTCAGAAAGGAGCGGGGAGAACTTTCGAAGCGGTCCGACGCCCGGCACCCCGAGAAGAAAACGGATGCACGGGGCCCGTGCTTCCTCTTCTGCCGAAACAAACCTCCGCGGCGGGATCAGATCGCCTCCCACTGATGGACCAAACAAGGTGGACCTGTCACTGGGCTGGGGTGCAGCCTGAGACCTGGGATGCACGCGGCGAGGTCCTTGCGCTCCCCGCGGCCCAAGAGAAGTAAGTGTCTGCCCTTGTCCCCCCCACCATTCACCTGCCAGAGGACAAGGACCTTATCCAGACCGTAATAATGGACACATCTACCTCACAGAGGGAAAGGCCCCCGGAAATACTTTTAGAACGGTCTGTCTTGGGACAGAAAGTAAAGGCACGAAATAAGTGACCTTGGGGCGTGTGCCTCCTCTTTGGCAACAGGTGTTCCAGCAGCGGCACGGTCCAACACGTTGAAAATACAACATCAGGCGCATGAATGCCCGACAGAAACTTGCCATATACACATACGGTTCGATACCCCGAATTGACGTCGGCTCCAAAATGGCCACATCACCAATCACAGATACAGAAACCGCCGCCACAAAAGGAGACATAGCAGATTTACTGGCGGAAATAAGGAACATGGGAGCCAATATAGGAGGAAAGATTGATAAACTTACACAGCCCCTTGACAACATAGAGGATAGGGTTGAAGGTGTCGAAAACAACCAGGCCTCAATCGATGTCTTGGAAACACAGCTGGCCCACAGAATAACTGAGCTCGAACAAACAGAGCAGGAGTTTAGACTTAAGATGGATGATTTGGAGAATCGTGAAAGGAGAAACAACCTATGCTTTTTTGGGATTCCCGAGAAAGAAGGAGAAACAGAAGAGGACCTGAAAACAACCCTTCACGACATCATCAAGCTCCTGGTTGCCGATGACAACATTGATGAACCCAAGACAGAGCGCATCCATAGAGCGGGAGGCCCACCTGGGATCAGTCCTGGCAAGATTTCACTGTTATCAGGATAGGATGAGAGTGTTAGAAAAGGCGAGGAGAGGGAGCACCATCTCCCTAAATGGATCCCAAATAACGATATACCAGGACCTCTCCTGCCTGACGTTGGCCCTGAGGAAAATGTGCAAACCACTCACGACATGGCTTAAATCTCATGACACACGCTACAGATGGGGATTCCCTTTTCTCTTTTTTTCGAACATGAAGGCACAAGGATCAGGTTGAGCTCTGAGCAACAAATCAAAGCTTGCATATCTGACTTACCTCCCGCAGGATCGGGAGGAATCCCATGACCATGCCCCCAAGGATGGGAGGGAATGGCAGATACAGGGCCCGAAGAGGAAGAAGGTGAAAGGCTCGAGGAAATATTGTAGGGGAAACGGCTCCCCACAAGGGGGCAGCTGACCCTCGACAAGTATGGTACTCTTTGCTTGAATTGACATTTGATAAGGGGTAAACATGGGTCTTTATTGGGGTAACGTGATTGAGACCTCCACTTATCTTCCAGAAATGTGCTCGCTCTGGGGGAGGTTAGCGGGGGCTCATTAGTTATTTTGATGCTTATTTTGCAAGGGGATCGTGAGGTAACGGTCTCCACTGGTGGTTCGGTCACGGGCTAGTGAGTTTAACTAAGCTCGATCGGACGCCACCGAACTCAGGAAGAAGGAAGGGAGGGGAGGTGGGGAAGACGGACAGGGGCACGTGTCAAATCAAGGGGATATTCAAGAACTATGAACAGTACAATGGTTACGTGGTTGTTTAAACACAGAGTAAGCGGGTTGAAATGGTCAGAGAGTATGTATGGTCGCAGATTCCATTGTTACGATGACGCTGAACCATATAACAAGGGTGCCATAAGGGTGGGAACGCTGAACGTCAAAGGTCTTAATTCACCGACCAAGAGGTCACTTGTCTTTAGAGAGTTTTGCAGATCAAATATCGATATCCTTTTACAGCTGGAGACTAAATATATGAAGGGTGAGGAGAGGGCGGTCCTGGGGAGGCGATCCAGGATTGAATTCTGGGGCTCTGGACCATTAAAGAGGGGGGGAGTGGGAATAATCATTAAGAAGGGGATAGACTTCAAGACCACAAAGGTTTGGTCAGACGCAGAAGGCCGAGCCTTGCTTGTTTCAGGGACCATTGGGAATGTGTCCACTACGATCGCCACGGTTTACTCCCCCAACGTAGGGCAGGCTAGATTCCTCTCCAAAACAATCCCCAAAATCAAGCTAGAGTCAACGGGCCATATCATCCTTGGAAGAGATTTTAATACAAGGGCAGATCCCACGTTAGATTGGAAACCCGGTAACCCAGAAACACGTGATAAACTCGGAGGAGACCACGCCCAATTCAGGGCGATGATGGAATTGTATGGATTGACTGATGTGTGGAGACGAATGCACCCCACGGTGAGAGCTTACACCTTTTTCTCAGCCCCACACAATACACTCAGCCGCATAGACCATCTCTACCTATCAAGAGATCAATGCAATACAGCCTCACACACAGAAATCACACCGATCACATGGTCTGACCATGACATGGTGATGGCCGATATAATATGAGAATCCCTACCAGTTAGAGGTGAAAAATGGAGATGCAATGAGACCCTATGGAAAGACCCTGTCTTTAAATCGGAGATGGAAACTGACATTTCTGATTACTTTCGATTGAACGATACCGGGGAGGTCTCTACACAAGGGGTTTGGGATGCGGACAAGGTGACCTGGAGGGGGGTCCTGATGAGGGAGGGAGCCAATAAAAAAGTGAGAGAGAACCCCGATTGAAAATAGGCTCCGTAGAGAAATCGCCCAACTAGATAATGAAGCAAAGGAAAGGCACGTAATGGACCATGAAAAAGTCAGTGAAGCAAGGAAAAAAAGGGAGGAACTCTGTCTCCTAGAACACAACCAAATAGCTTGTAAATTTCTTTTCCTAAAACAAACATTTTATGAGAAGGGAGACAAAGCAGACGCATTGTTGGTGGCCAGGCTACGAGCACAGCAGGCAGAACGCAGAGTACACAAAATAGTTGATGGAGGACCCAACACGGTTATAAGTAGGACCATCATCCCCGAAGCCTTTGCAGACTTCTATGAAGCCCTGTATACCCCAGAGAAGTAATCGGATCTTTCTAGCATTCAATGCTATTTAGCTGATATCGATATGCCCAAACTGACATACATTAAGTCTGAGACCCTGGACGCCCCCATAACTGAGGAGGAGATTCAGGAGGCCATCAAGCGACTAACACTAGGTAAATCCTCAGGCGAAGACGGTTATACTGCAGGTTTTTACAAGACATTTGCCTCACAGCTCACACCCTTTCTAATGAAACTATTTAATGAGATCCTGGAGACGGGGAAACCTCCGGACTCATTTGTCAAAGCACTTATAACTGTCATCCCAAAAGAAGGGAGAGATCCCAAGAAATGTGGATCATATCGTCCTATCTCCCTCCTGAACTTAGATGCAAAGATATACACAAGGGTTTTGGCAGCTAGAATTGAATCATACATGCCCCGCCTCATCCACCCTGACCAGGTGGGCTTTATACTGGGTCCCCAGGGTGCAGACACCATGCGCAAGACCCTGCACTTGGAACATGCCTCCCACAACCTGAACACTGATCCCTCACTATTTTCCATTGATGCAGAAAAAGCATTTGATAGGGTAGATTGGGACTTTCTAATGGGAGTCCTTCGAAAAATTGGGATGGGCCCCAAGCTTCGAAAGGGAATCCAGGTGGTCTATTCGATGCCTACAGCTTCGGTATTTGTAAATGGGGTATATTCTAGGTGGTTCCAACTGAAGCGGGGTACCCGACAGGGATGCCCACTGTCGGCCATCCTGTTTGCTTTATCGCTTGAACCATTAGCACACAAGATGAGAACGGACACCAGTATAGAAGGGATGCACCTGGGACACACAGAGTACAAGTTGGCATTGTATGCCAACGACATTCTGCTGCACGTGGTCAATCCTGAAAGATCCATTCCCCAAGCTATATCCCTCCTTGAAGAATATGGTCTGTTATCAGGGTTCAAGGTCAATCGGTCCAAATCCATATTGTTTCCCCTCCAGGGGGCGGCAGAGGTAAACGAAACAAAATATTCCTCCCTTGGACTCACGCTTGAACATGACACCATGCAATACTTAGGGATTCGAATTACGAAACAAATATACACTCTTTTTGAAGCAAACTGTCCACAGCTTTTTGACAAATTCCATGCAGATCTTGCCAGGTGGCACAAATTGACAATCTCGTGGCTTGGCCGGCTTAACGCCATTAAAATGACTTGTCTCCCGAGGTTTCTCTACCCCTTTCAGATCCTTCCCATTACAATACCGGAGCAATACTTCAGCGAGGTTAGAAAAGAAACCATGAAATTCCTGTGACGTGGGAAAAAAGCCAGGATCGCCTACAACACATCAACTTTGCCCAAAGATAAAGGAGGGGTAGGCCTCCCAGACATCAAGAAGTATTATGTTGCTGCCCAATTACGGGTGCTCATCCCTCACTTACGTAACCAAAAAGAACCACAGTGGATATCAATGGACAACCACTATTTAGACCCTGCAACACTCTCGGAGTGGCTATGGGCCCCACGAAAGAGAGTGTTGAGGAGGACGAAGGAGCATCCGCTCTTTGCCACCATATGGGAAATATGGAGGGAGGGTCCAGAGATGAGAGAAATCACAACATGGCCGTCTCCACTGAGCCACCTATGGTCCCCAGGCATAAATAACCACATCCCCAATGTTGAAAGATTCCAGGCGTGGTATGAAGCAGGACTAGAAAGTGTGGGGCAGCTTCTCCGAAATGATTCCTTTATCACTCTCCCGGAGCTAACAGAGGCCCTAAATATAGGCGTGCTGTCCACTTTCCACTACTTACAGATCAAAGGGGTCTTAACAAAGGCAGCATGGAAGGAAAAACTGAGTAGGGAGCTCACCCCCTTCGAAAAACTGTTGGACTCCAAGACTGACAGGAAGGGCATGATTTCCGCCATGTACAAATTACTAGTGGAGGCGGGTAGAGGGAACACACATAACCTCAGAGCAC
Source organism: Ambystoma mexicanum (assembly GCF_040938575.1). NCBI lineage: Eukaryota > Metazoa > Chordata > Amphibia > Caudata > Ambystomatidae > Ambystoma > Ambystoma mexicanum. The sequence goes on along the minus strand of NC_090938.1, from coordinate 458,176,300 downwards.
CTTGGGGGAATGACATGGGGTTGGAAATTGATGAAGACGTGTGCGATAAAATGTGCCGCATGGCAACACGCACTTCCATATCGTGCCAATATAAACTCCATTCCATCAAACTCTTGCACCGCTGGCAGTACGACCCTTACAAACTATCCAAAATGTATCAATCATCCTCCCCCTTCTGTTGGCGTCAATTTGGACAAGTCGCAGACTATTGGCACATGTGGTGGGGATGTCCTAAGATTAAGATCTATTGGGATGAGGTCTTGGGGTGGATTAGACACCTGGACAGGATTTAAAGAACGGCGGACACCCATCTTGTCCTGTTCGGTCTCGAGAAAATAGAGGACGAGTGGCAGAGTGTCCAAGGCCTAGCTCCCCATCTGTTGCTCGCTGCTCAGGCATTACTTGCCACCAAATGGAAATCAATTACGACCCCGACCGAGAATGAAATGATTAATGTTGCAATGAACATATGTACTATGGAGAAAATTACCGTATCACTCCCGAGGTTGCGGGAGTGATGCGGTAATACAGGGCAACACAGTGTGAAGTCCTGTGGGCAGTTTTCCTAAGCAAACACACATTGAACAGACATCCAACCCCAAAGGGAGATAAGGTTCACTGTCCAAAGGGCCCGACCAGGTCCTTCTCCTCTTGGGACCATTCCCCCTCTACCCGTTATTAGACCGCTTCTACGCTATCTCTCAGGCATCAGTGGAACCATGAAGACACCCTCCTTATCGCGAGTCCCTGAACACACCACATCGAAACAGTTTCAGCCTGCGACAACAAGCCATGAAAACACAACTCCTTGGTAACACAATTTCTTAGTCCGTGAGGGGTAGGGGGAGGGGGGAAGGTGTAAATGAGAACGAGAAAAATATGATGTTTTTTTCCATTGTTATATCATTGGATGTATAGAAATTAAACTAAGCACTGTATATTGGAATTACTTCCACCTGTGTAACGAATATGGATGCATATGTTACTTTTTCTTTTTTCTCTTTTCTCATTGAGAGAACTGTTATGTGTTCAAATTTAATAAAAGCAAATTTAAAAAAATAAGGCAAGGTTTATCTGTAGAGAGACCATTGGACTAAAACAACATTGGTGAATTAATCTAGTGTATCAAATGCTAATGATATGTACCACAGGGTCTTGTCAGACTCCTCCCCAGAAGTAAGTCAGGGCTATCATGCCTCAAATTAGTGGCAAGGCGCCAGGACCGGATAGATGGCAGCAGATTTTTTTAAGGGGGACCTTTGCATTTGGGTCCCATTTCTAACAACATTTTACAATGACTTTAATAAAAGCAGGACCTATCTTAGTTCTTTGAAATGTGCTGAAATAACACACATTATTTTTAAAATGGCGGCCTCGATTGACCTAAGAACTATCAGGCAATTTCACTCAGAGACAATTTATGGGAACATCTTATATAAAGGATTGATGATATGGCTGGTGAAAATCAATCTGATATCACATTGCCAGAGAGGTTTTCATACTGCCAGAGGATTATTATTATTATTTGAAAATGTATAAAGCGCAAAACTAAGGCCCAAAGGCATCTATGTGCTAAACTATGCATCGACTAAGCGTTTACGTTGAATATGATTATTCAAAAATATACTAAAACAAACACTATTTCTCAGCTTTGTCGATTTTATAGCTGCTTTCAATTCTGTACCCAGAGAGATACTACGGGAAACACTCCGCAGACCTGGTGCATCAGTGGGTATCCTAACCGCCCGTAGAAGGCTATGCTCCAACAATACTACAATAGTCAAGCTTGGGCCAGGAGGCTAGTCGCCCCGTCCATTCCAGGTTAACTTGGGTGTAAGGCAGGGGTGAGTACTCCCCCAATGCTGTTTGTAATCTTCATTAATGACCTGGTGGTGGAGATATCAAGACTGGAGGCTGATATACCATGTTTTGGGGGGATAAGAGCTGCCTTCTACTCTTTGCAGACAGCACAGTCCTTTTATCTAAGACACCAATGGTGCTACAGTGACTACTTGATTGTCTTCATATTATGATTGCCTTGGTATACGCTGCAGAGAGATCGGGTTGCCAAACGTAATGCAACATTAGGAAAGTCCCATGGAGGAATTGTAAAATTATTCAGACAATACAAGAACAGAGCCATTGGTTCTGCTCTTAAAGTGTACACATTAAAATCTACAACATCTGCATTATATGGGGCAGACATGTGGGGACACACCAATGTGGCCAGCTTGAAGATCACAGAAAATGCATTCTTCAAACAGATATTAAAATTACCTAATTCAGCCCCAAATCTACTAATGATATTAGAATTAGGATGTAAGGGGATTGACTTGGTATCTTATTTCAAACTAATCTTCAACTGGACACATTGTGGAGTTCTCCCCACTTACCAACATTTAGAGACTGTGTTCGGGATGTTAGCAGTTTACCCGGGGCGAGCAGACTCCCCTGGTTCAAACATGTGCTCACCACTTTGAGGTTATTGAGGATGGAGGTTATGTACAGCAACCCAAACAAAATGGCAACTTTGTCCAAATAGCATCTGAAAGATCGGTTACTGTGCAAAGTTTTGGAGTCTAATCTGGATGCATACTTTAAGAAATGGTTTGTGCTATGTGTGGTACACAAACACCCCTTGGCTGGAGCTCTACCGTCAAGCTCTGGATACAGGCTTGGGCAAGGCCTTTCTCCAAGGAATGACATGGCATTTTACCTCTTGCGTCAGTTACTTCGAAGTGGACGGTGGAGGGTTTAAGATATGCCCGTTATTTTGTATATGCCCAGAGAGTGTTATGCACTTTATGCTGCTATGTCCCCTCTGCAAGACATCTCACAGACAATGGTTCTATCTAATGCTAAAAAAAAACACGTTGCACTCACAACTGTCTAGAAGCTATGGCAACTTTACATGATGTAACTGATGTTTTGATAAGCTATAATGTGGCTTCATTTTTAAAGGCAGCATAGCATATTAGAGCCAAACATATGGAATTTGTGTAAATGTTCCCATTTTGTAGGTCTTCAATGTGATGCGTATAATTCTATTTGTATCTTTATAGGTCCAACCATACACAATGTGTGTAATATTGTTTTCACTTTTAAAGCTGTTAATGTGATGTAACTACCTATATATTCAAGGAAAAAAACTTTAGTTGCAGGGATGTTAAGGTGAGAACTTAATGAGAACTCAGTGATGTGATTTGTAATGTCATCAGTGTTCTCATACCACAGGTAATTAGTGATGGCATCAGTGATGTGTTCTGTGATGTCATTATTGTGGTCATAGGCTGCGCAACAAGGGATGCAAACATAGGGGGCTTTAGCTGAATTTCATGGGATTTGTTGCATTAATGTCTCACCTTAACATCCCTGCAACTGAAGTGTTTTCCTTGAATTTCAAAGGTTTTGTTTCAATGTATTCCCAACCTTAACATCTCCGCAACTAGTGTTTTTTCCTTGAATTTCTAGTTTTTTTATTCCGTACATAATTAACATTAATTATACAGACCTACTCCTCAGACGAAAGTGCGCAAGACAAAATAGCATTGGACTTTTACAAAAAGTAGTGAGCACCAGAAAAATAACATGAGAGAGAAAATGTTCCCAAGAATATGCTGGCAAAGTTGCAAAGGTGCTCATCTTTAAAACCCAGCAATCTGTTGTGAAATATTCCCTGGAAAACTAAATCACAATACAAAACAAGTGCTTGTGGTTTTGTGGGTTAGTGTCTGCACTGGGAACATGACAACCTGAGTAAAATCCTGGTAGAAAAGTGTACAATGATGGCATTATTCCCCCCATCTTGACAGTGAGACTACACATACCAGAATGCAATTCAGCAAAAGGCAAATATATTGTCTCTGAGCGCAAAACTTTCAAGAACTGACAGTATCACGGTTCCCCAAAGAATATTGTGGATGCAATGTGTTGTGAGATATTTAAAACGTTGAGAACTCACAGGGCCTCATTACGACATGGTCGCAAAGGGATATCGGTGCCGGTAATCCCTTTGCGTCCTATTCCGAGGTCCCTTAGCGGGTCCCTTTCCTTAACGCCTGGTTTTACCAGGCGTTATGGACGTTAAGGGACTTCAGAGCTAATAACGGTACCGCAATTTGCAGTACCGTTATTAGAGCCTTCCCATTGAGACCTATGGGGGCTCAAATGGGAATGGGGAATGTCTTTTTAAATGGGGATTTACCGGTCCCGCCAAGGTCGGACTGGACCGGTAAGTCCCCATTGAACGAGGGCGGACACGGTCCCGTTCTTGGTGGTAGTCATGGCGCTAATAGCTAATAACTAATAGCGCCATGACTACCACCAACCTTGGAATGAGGGCCACAATGCTTTTAGGCAATGTGCAGTGAAATTAAATTATTTGCCATGGAGGACACACTTTGATTAAGCAGCGTTCTCCAAGCGGTACAACTCTTTTCTGCACCATAATCAGGGGAAAATAACTGCACCAGTGTCCAGGATTGAAAACTCTCTTGCCACATCGTGGGCAAATACTCATGAATTACTTGCCCTCTCATAATTTCCCCTCCTCACCCCCATGTGTGTCTTTCAAAAATACTCTGCTTTGTAAAGCTAACTTCAAAAGTACACATTCCATAGTGTCACTCAAATATATACATCCTATGTTAGGCAAATGTGTACAATTGTGGCATTATTCCCCCCATCTTGACTTTGAGACTACAAATACCAGAATGCAATTCAGCAAAAGGCAAACAAATAGTCCCTGAGTGCAAAACTTTCAAGGACTGACAGTAGCAGAGTTTTAAAAAAATAATGTGTATGCAATGTGTCATGAGATATTTAGAACTTTGAGTACTCACAATGTTTAAGCATTGCACAGTGAGATTACATTATTTGCCATGGATCACACTCTTTGATTAAGCAGCGGTTAACAAGTGGTACACCCCTATTCGGTGTCATCATTTTGGCATGAGGAATGGTAGGACGTGGCTAACATTGCACCCATGTCTAAATGTCCTCATGCTAATTAAGATCACAGGACTGCACTGCAACAAACCTCTCCACCTCCCACTTGTGTTGCTTTTCTTTTAGTTAAATTAAATTAGTTAAATAAAAAAATAAAAAATACATACAGCCTTGAACGCTGGTTTGCCAGAGTTCAAAGCCCAGCATTTAACCACTAGGTCACAAGGGGTTGGCATTATATTGGGCATGCATTTCTTACTTAGTCTATAACATCATATATTTAATAATAAAAGGCTAGGTATGAAATGTATGAGAATCCAAACAATATCATCATTGCAGCCTAATGATTAAGTGCTGCATCTCAAACTCCGTCAGGCCAGGGTTCTCTGATAGCAGTGTTCAGCATAAATGTGATTTTCAAAATATAATTTTTTCTGTTTCTTAAAAATGCAGATGCAATATGTTATGAGATATTTAAAACTAAGAAAACACACAGCATTCTGGACCGTGGACTGTCTGCCAGCCATGCAGTAACCAGGACCGACCATGCTTAGTTTCAAAGCGAGGAAGGATCCAGGCCCCTTAGTCCATGTTTCTCTAAGTGTTCATCTAAGGAAGCAGGGGGGCATATATTAAGCAACATGTCCTTAGTGGGCTGACCCCTTCTTCACTTTGAAGTTAAGCAGGGTTTGTCCCAGTAAATGCAGGGATGGGAAACCCACAGTTGCTGTAAAAATACCTGTTTTTATTATTGACACTGAGACTACAAATACCATAATGCAATTCAGCAGAAGTGAAAACAATGCCTCTGAGTGCAAAACCTTCAAGGACTGAGAGTAGCACAGTTTTAAAAAAGTAAATAATTCAGATGCCCATTTGGTCGCCCATCAATGCACTAACTTGGAATGACCCTGCTTAGCTTGAAAGTGGGGCTGACCCTGATTATCTTCAAAGCACTAAAAGAGCCCGCCCATTGCGCTAAGTGGTCTTGTAAGTTTGGCTCATTTATCAGGCAACATCGTCTGAGGAGGCTGGCTCCTTCCTCACTTTGAAGCTAAGCAGATGCTGGCCTGGTAACTACATGAATTGGAGACCTAAATAGCAATTGATTTACTATCGCGGCTAGTGATTTTTAAACCAAAAGCTTTGGGTTGTAAACTCAGTTTCTGGACCCCCGCCAACTCCCAAATTTCATTCAGTTCTTTCTAGCCACCACACCCCCCACCTCTACCCTGATGGCATTTGTATGTTTTTTTTAACATGAAAATAGGTTTTTACTCTGTTTCATTTTCCATAACCACGGCTATAACCTCGAATTTCTCTTTCATCAAGTGAAAAACAAGATGGCAGTCATTTCATTTCTGAAAACCATGATCCTGCAATGCATAATGGGAGATATAACTATAATTTTTGGAGAAGGGGGCACACCCTTCTCTGTCAAATTTTACAATGACCACAGGAAAAAATCCAAACCACACATGGCGTGTGAGTCTACGCATCATGCCCAAGTTGTTTTGGACCTGAGCCAAATTCAGCGGTTTGGGCTGTGCGCTTTGGCAAACATTGACCTTTTTTGTCTATGGGTAAGTGAATGGAAAGTAGACCGCAGTTTTTGAAAAAAAAAAATGTTGACGCTCAATAACTTTTGATTTTGTTAACACATTTTTACAAAACTTAGCATTCTGGGAAGCCCGCAGACTTTTAATCACTTTGGACATTTCGGACAAATCCGTTACTGGAATCAAAAGTTATTAATAATTGAATTTTGAGGGGTTCTTATGTGCCTCTAACTCACCTTAACTATAGGGCGGCTGTCGCCACCCTATAATAGCATATTTATTGATATTTTAATACATGTGGGCAAACTAGTGTGCTGCCCAATTGCTTTATAACATATTATTTCGAAATGAACATGATATGATGATGATTTCTATATTAGCACCTTTTTGACGAAGAGTCGATACAAGCAATCCTGTGGACATTTAGAGTTTCGGCTCCCTACTGGCTGCCTGTGATAATATGCACATTTTAACCGCCGGTGCCGCCGCCTCAGAAAAGGGTGTGAGGGGCGCACTCTGGGTCCCAGCTAGGTGTACCTTTCCACACCCTTTTCTGTCAAATGTTCTTTGGGAGTCCCGGGCTCCAGAGGCGGCGGCACCGGGGTGACACATGCCGCTACTCAGGAGAGCCACACTGTTGGTGTTCCCCCCTCCCCCCAACTGGGGTTTTACACTTTGAAATTGGAGAGTGAGTTGTTTCCTGGCTACTTGAATGACTACAGCAACCAGAATTCCCTGAGGCCATCACTGGTAGTAACCATCAACACTTAAACAAACACCTGAACAGACTGCCTCCCTGATGATTGCAAGAGGCAAGAAAGCGCGCTAGGAGGAGAACATCAACTGGACTGTGGAAAGCTACACCTAGCTGGGACCCAGAGTGCGCCCCTCACACCCTTTTCTGTCAAATGTTCTTTGGGAGTCCCGGGCTCCAGAGGCGGCGGCACCGGGTTGACACATGCCCCTACTCAGGAGAGCCACACTGTTGGTTTTCCCCCCTCCCCAACTGGGGTTTTACACTTTGTAATTGGAGGGTGAGTTGTTTCCTGGCTACTTGAATGACTACAGCAACCAGAATTCCCTGAGGCCCTCACTGGTAGTAACCATCAACACCTGAACAAACACCTGAACAGACTGCCTCCCTGATGATTGCAAGAGGCAAGAAAGCGCGCTAGGAGGAGAACATCAACTGGACTGTGGAAAGCTACACCTAGCTGGGACCCAGAGTGCGCCCCTCACACCCTTTTCTGTCAAATGTTCTTTGGGAGTCCCGGGCTCCAGAGGCGGCGGCACCGGGTTGACACATGCCCCTACTCAGGAGAGCCACACTGTTGGTTTTCCCCCCTCCCCAACTGGGGTTTTACACTTTGTAATTGGAGGGTGAGTTGTTTCCTGGCTACTTGAATGACTACAGCAACCAGAATTCCCTGAGGCCCTCACTGGTAGTAACCATCAACACCTGAACAAACACCTGAACAGACTGCCTCCCTGATGATTGCAAGAGGCAAGAAAGCGCGCTAGGAGGAGAACATCAACTGGACTGTGGAAAGGTACACCTAGCTGGACCCAGAGTGCGCCCCTCACACCCTTTTCTGTCAAATGTTCTTTGGGAGTCCCGGCTCCAGAGGACGTGGCACCGGGGTGACACTTGCCCCTACTCAGGAGAGCCACACTGTTGGTTTTCCCCCCTCCCTCCAACTGGGGTTTTACACTTTGTAATTGGAGGGTGAGTTGTTTCCTGACTACTTGAATGACTCCAGCAACCAGAATTCCCTGCGGCCATCACTGGTAGTAACCATCAACACCTGAACAAACACCTGAACAGACTGCCTCCCTGATGATTGCAAGAGGCAAGAAAGCGCGCTAGGAGGAGAACATCAACTGGACTGTGGAAAGGTACACCTAGCTGGGACCCAGAGTGCGCCCCTCACACCCTTTCCTGTCAAATGTTCTTTGGGAGTCCCGGGCTCCAGAGGCGGCAGCACCGGGGTGACACATGCCCCTACTCAGGAGAGCCACACTGTTGGTTTTCCCCCCTCCCCCCAACTGGGGTTTTACACTTTGTAATTGGAGGGTGAGTTGTTTCCTGGCTACTTGAATGACTACAGCAACCAGAATTCCCTGAGGCCATCACTGGTAGTAACCATCAACACCTGAACAAACACCTGAACAGACTGTCTCCCTGATGATTGCAAGAGGCAAGAAAGGGCGCTAGGAGGAGAACATCAACTGTACTGTGGAAAGGTACACCTAGCTGGGACCCAGAGTGCGCCCCTCAAACCCTTTTCTGTCATATATATATATATATATATTTTATAGGAATGTTCTATCAGTGTGTCATTAGACACGTAATGCTTCAAGTACATTGCAATTGTTCATTTTGGCATCACTCATTATGCTACGTCATGATATCCTACTGGAGCATGTTTGCTAACTGTAATTCATTTTATGTTTACATACTTGCGTGCAATGTTAAGTCAAGCATGTTTTATTTTTTTCTGACAATGACCACAACACATGTGTACCCATTTATATCCATGAAGATAATCTTAATTAATATAGACATTTTGTTTTTTTTCCTCACTGAGCCAAGAAGTAGGTGTGTTTTGCAATTTAAAAGATTTATTGAGAAAGTAAACAAGATATATATATCACACTTTTATAAATAAATTAATAATTGATAGCACACTTATGAATATAATGTTGATCAACAAAAGATAATCTGACACTGGCACACTACTTTACAATCAATGAGGAGTTAGTATAGGAAGGATAAGGTAGCAGAAAATACTATTGTGGATTCAAGGAAAAGCAATGAGGGAAAAAAGCAGCACCGAAATAAACTTTATATGATTTCAACAAAAGATAATATGATCACTTTTTCTTTGACAACCCCCCCCCCCCTATGCAAGATAAGGAGATGGAAGGAGAGCACACAATTCTCAGGAAAACAAATGCAATATAAATTTCCAGTTCCCCCCAGCAAGCTTAGAGGAAAACAGGTATTATTTTAAAGCAGGCAAGATCCTTTTAAATGTGGTGGCAATGAAGTGAAAAATATGCTGAAAATGCTTTTAATTCCCTCTAGAGGTTCAGGGTGAGTGAGAGATACTTTAAATCACTTCATGTCAGCCCTACCAATGATTCAGGGATGGTTATTAGGTTGAAAACGGGATTCATTAATGGAAGCAAAAGACAGCTATTTTTACACGTGGTTGAAATGAAGCAATCTGTCAATTCGCTGCACTTTTTTCCGAGTGCGTCGATCACGATTACGGAGGAACTATAAGGAGTAGCAAGTCGGTTCTAGGCTTGTTGGAAAGATTAGAATCTTAGCTTTAAGATGAAAGTTAGATTATTTTAAACTAAGAGATTGGTTTTGCACAGTTCTGCTGAGTACTAACACTATGAATTTGAAATAGGCCATCAGGGTCCGGTCAGCAGGTTTGGACTGGGCTTCGGGCGGATTCTGGTACTGGTTCTCTGGTTTTGGTCTGGTCTGTGGTTCTGCTGGTCTGGATCAAGTGGATTCTGGATACAGCACTGCTTTCTGGGTCTGCTACTGGTTCTGGCAAAAGTTCTTGGCAAAGAATCCAACAGCTTGCCCGGCTGTAGAATAGTTTGGTTGGATTCCTGGATTCTGAAGCCCTGCTGAGAAGAGTTCTCAGCTTGTGGGTTAGGCATTTGATTTAAGTTCAGTAGTCTATCTGGAGTCTAAGTTCTGGATGTTCCTTCTAGATGTTGTGTGGTCCGGCAAAAGGCTCCGATAGAAATGAAAAGTGAATGTCTTGCCTGTCCAAGCAGTCTCTTTTTATGTGTTTTGAAAGTGGGTGGGTCGGCTCATTCTGCATGCCCAACCCTCTCATGTTTGATAGGTCAAGGATTCTCTGTGACCTGATTTGAGAAGGGATAGTGTGTCAGAGTGAGTCAGAGTCTTACAGTCTATTGAAGAAACGCCCCTTTGCTTTTACTTAGAAAATTAATTTTTCATAACTGACAGGTTTCCCAGATACACACGTCGTTGAAATTACAAACACATTTCACAGATTAATTTAAGATACACTCTCGCCCAACTCTGATCCCCCTCAGAGCCTGGGTTCACAAATGGCAACATTTTGTGCATTTTAGTGACTTTCGCCATATTGGTTCTTCCTCAAAATTTACACAGACCTGCACCCCTTCCCTGAGCATATTACTGGAAGTTACTATGTCTCTATTCTAAACACAGTGTCTGCAATATTAATAAATAGAGGGGTTCGGTCTCAGAACACCGTACAAAGTGGAATTTGGGCTCAAATCGTGGGGGCATTTTTCATTTTCAGGATCCCCAAATTGTACATTTCTGTGAGCTTTATGCAAGATTTTAGAAGCATTTAACCTAAACATATATTTGCAGCAATATGAATCCACAGTCCTGTCTGTCCCGCCATAGGAACTGGGGGAGTCAGGGATCACATGTCTCTCCTTTCAGGCAGAGCTCTGTTTACAGTCCACACCCAAAATCAGCATACTCCATTCAATTGAAAGGGTCTATTGTGTTGGGTCTGGCAGGCTGCAGGGAAGTCCCCTCCCTCTCAATCAAGAGGGCCATGTGATATCCTGCCTCCTAGTGTGGGTCTCTGGGGTGTTAAGGGTTCTCAGGAAAGGTAAGTCTTTTGAACTTTTAATTACATAAGACCCCGTTCTGTTCACTGCACAGTTCTGCAAGACAGCTCTCCTGTCAGGATTTACAGAGTGCCAGTGCCGGTCAGTGTCCAATGCCGACACTGCACCTATTTTTGACAGCTGTCTTGAATTAATACATATCAAAAGGAAAGGATTTTACTTGATAGTATATGATCCTTGCTTGACATGGCATTGATGTGGATCTGTAGTAGAGTAAAGTAAAACACTCAACCATAGTTGGATTTTTGTTTTGTGGTTTCGGGCCCATGATCTTAGCAATTTTTGACATTAATAAAAACGGGTTTTGAACAGAACCATCTTTCTTTGCACTGGTGGGTGGCAGGTCAGGGGACCATTTTGGTGTGCACAAAACTGCACGGTTCTCCTGGATTCTGGCGCAAATGTGGGCTTTTCCGCCATCTTGGATTTCCTAAACCCACAGCACCAAATGTTGCAGCATAATAGTCCAAACGTGGATCAGGACACCCAACAGGGCCCGTTACATGCAAACTCATTTTGTACTGCAAAAATACACTTTGCACAATTCCATGAATCAGGGTTTCAGGAGTCAGTGCAAAGTCACTTTTCAGGAGCACCACGTCACTTTCCAGGAGCGCAAAGAAATTCCATGAATCAGGCCCTTCGAGTTAGTCGTTGTCAGCAACACGATTATCCTGTTTAGTATGACTTGAGGCAGTTGCAGACAAGTGGCTGTATTTATTTAATTGTGTATTTGTTCAACAACAAAATAAATCCCAACTCAGACATATTTTCAAAAGTCAATAGGATCCTCTCCAAACCCATCCCTAATACCATATGGGTAGGGAAAGTTTCTCAAGTTCTGGCCACTGGTACTTCTGTGGTATTAAGTGTATCATACAGATAGTAAACCCTCTATGACACAATTGTAACATGGCAGGACGTGTTAGAGAAAGGGACAGTCTGTGCTGCACAGCAGTGGCAGGTGGACATATGGCTAGACAGTTGGGGCTGCCAATGGCATAGGCCCTATGACGTTGGACATGAAGTCCTGCCAGCGTGAAGCACAACCACACCCTGCATGCCATATGCCATATGTAAAGATGGCCCATTCTCCTGCATACTAGCATATACTGAGCGAACAGTGCCTTGGCATTGACTAGCCATTTGCTAGTCTGAATGTGGGAGTATGTTTCTGGTGGCACCAGTGAGGATCCCTGAGCACTGGGGCTGTGTGTGCCATTGATGTGGTGGGAATGTTCCAAGGAAGAAAGTCACAAAGCCATGGTGCCCACTGGCAGAGAGAGGACCACCCACACAACTGCTTCTGTTCAGCAGAACATTTTGAGCAAGGCTCCTGAGAACAGGAAGGACATGGTAAAGCAGCCTAGAAAAGGCACCCCTTCAACCATTTACCCACCTGTCTGCATCAAGTGCGATTACTGTTTGCTCTCCAGCGCCACCTGCACCATTAAGCTTAGTGCAAACAGTGATCATGTGATTAGGCTGAACGGAAAGTTTGTGTCATACGGGACAGATGGTGCGCTTATTACTCAAAAATTGTTTTACAGGCTTTTTTTTTTCTTTTACTACTGGCTTGTTTTGTTTTTTGTGCATTTTAAGTTAAAATATGTATGCTTTTGAACAGTCACTTCATCACGCATATAAGGCAGTTGGATGTTTTTTTTTTTTTTTAATTAACCAGTTTATCTGCATTTCCACCTAAACACCTTCTACATTATGACCAACATACCCCTTGCAGGTCCTGGGTACATGCTTGCGGTAAGTGTGTGAGTGTGCATGGGTGCGTGGTGTGATCAGGAAACCAATCCCATGGCATGGAAGTCCCCACCACCTGCATTCTTCACAGACCTGAATGGAAAAAGTCACTTTACGCTACATATCAAGCTTTATATGGGGTGTAAGGCTGGCCTCTATTGATAGGCATATGTTTAAAAGACATCCACGGTTAGTTCCTCTACACTTTCTGCTAATTTGTCCGTTGTACTATTTCAGCCGAGGTAGTCTTTTGACACAAACATCCTTACACACAGTGATTAAAAACATTAGCCCCAGAGTTCTAAAACATTAGTTGATCATCCATCCACTATCCTTTTCTAGCAGTAATAGCTGGGTACATATTTGAACAGGTTTCTCACTGTGGCCCTTCCACTTGATGAAATCTTGTTGATCTAGCAAATCATATCACATCTTTCCATAACGTGTTATGGATGCCAAGGTATTTTTCTAAATTGAAAAATCTGACTCTTGAAACCTGCTAGCTAATCAAACAAAAAATCAATTAATATTCCTATACATCTGATTTTATATATATAACATTTTCTTTCACTGGCTGTGCATCGGGAAGTGTGCACGGAGCTAGCCTTACCTGCAGAGCAAGCACGCATTAATGTCAGGTGGATATGTTTCACACTAATGGAAAGAAAGATGATGCATGCAATCTAACCTCTACCTTAAGAAGAAGCAGATTCTTCTTCCTCTTCCTGTTCCTCTTCCTCTTCCTCCTCCTCTTCCTCCTCCTCCTCATTCCTCTCCTCATCCTCCTCCTCCTCAAGGACCGGAGCCGTAATTTCCCAACTTTCTGATTATCTATATGTGATTCAATATGGCATTTGATTTAGTAGACCACCAATTATTGCAACAGGTCCTGGATAAAATGGCTGGCTGCCCCAAGGAAGCATTGGCATGGTCGGCATCTTTCCTGGCTGACAGTGAGGCAAAAATCCAATGGGGGGATTCCCTAAGGCAGCCCATATAAAATACTGGGTTCCCCAAGGAGCCATCCTATCCCCTCTCCATTTCAACTTATATATGAGATGGTTGTGCAAACTACTCGTAACCATCAGTGCTTTTTTTATAAACTACGGTGATGATACCGAGCTGGTGGTAGAGCTGGAGGGCGACTATCTTAAGGACAGCACCAAATTCTCAGCACTGTACAACATCACAGAAAAGTGTATGGAGGGCAATTGGATGTGCTTCAACAGTAAAAAGACAGAGATAATGATCTTCCATACCCGCCAAGCCCGAACTAAGCTAGGGCTAGACTTTGAGTCCTTTTACATCAAGGACACATTCATGCAAGTGTCAGAGCAGGTTAAAACCCCTTGGAATGATCATTTAGGCATCTTTGGGAACAGAGGTGCAGGTTCATTACCTACACAAGAACAATTCCTACTATCTCTGCCTACTTAGATCCATCCGTCCATTCCTGAGTGATACAAATACTGCCACAATCACCAGGGCAACCATTTTGTTTTGACCAGATTATGGAAACTCTCTTATGCTTGGACCTTTTAGAACTGCATTGAGAGATGCTAGATCATGAAAAAGAATGCCATACATATTCTCAAAGGTATGAAGAAAAGAGATTGCGTTTCCATGGAAAGGAAAGCACTGCATTGGCTTAAGATCGAAGATAGGATTCAGTTCAAAACGTTGACATTAGTGCACAGGTGCTTATATGGCACCGCACCAGCATATCTCAAGAAAAAGATCTCACGATACATCCCGAATTGTTCACTGAGATCAGAAGCTCAAGACAGGATCAGTGTGCCTCCCCACACCAGCAACAGGCTCAGGCAGATCCTTCCCTGCTCTGGCAGCAAAGCATTGGAACAACCTACCCTCAACGCTCCAATTTTAACCAAGTTACAGGGTCTTTAAGAAGAACCTCAAAACATACTTTATAAAATAGAATATCTCAGAACCCGGATTGCCAGTCAGCTTAGGTTAGAGCATTCTTAGTCCTGTTTGTTACTTATATGTTCTACGACCGGATGACTGCAGGCTTTTGGCGCTTTATAAGCACATAAAATAAATAAATAAATTCTTGGAACATTTAGCGCGGTGCAAAGTGACTTTGCACTGCCAACAAACACGTTGAACCAGGGCTAATTCACAGAGCGGTGAAAAGTGTATTTCCGCAGAGCAAAGTCATTTTGCACTGCAACAGTACGCTTTGCACCACACTTAATGGGCCTAATTCTAAAAAAAAAGCACTAAGGGATTAATTCGTGGAACGTTTAGCACAGTGCAAGGGGACTTTGCACTGTCAACAAATATAGCCGGACTGGGGCATAAAACTGTTTCGGCAACAAATTAAAAAGTGGTCCACAGTTGCAAATGGCAATTAATTCCTTTTCTGACACTGTTTGAGTAGTACACAAGGGAGAGTTTTGTGATAACATGTGATGCAAATTGTGCATTTTAAAGAATATTTATTCAGCAACACTGGTCAAAACTACTAGCCGCATTGTGAAGTAACTTATCAAACTAGCCCACATGGTCCAAAAAAGTGGCTCACTTTGACTCAAAATACTGTCTAACAGTAGCATTTTGCATTTTTGGTTCAGGCATTGCCCTATGGGCTAGTCCGAGTCTGCCAACAACCACCTTGAACCGGGCCTAATTCACAGAGTGGTGTAAAGTGTATTTTTGCGGAGCAAAGTCACTTTGCACTGCAAAAGTACTTTTTTCACCATGCTAAATGGGCCTAATGTACAAAAAAGCAAGTATGCGCTACTTAGTGCTTTTTTTTCTAATTAGGCCCATTTAGCGTGGTGCAAAGAGTACGTTTGCAGTGCAAAGTCACTTTTCTCCCCCATAATACAATTTGCCCTGCCCCACAAATAAGGCCCGGTTCAACATGTCTGTTGGGAGTGCAAAGTCACTTTGCACGGTGCTAAACGTTCCATGAATCAGGCCCCTAGTGAGGCAGAGAGAGTAGTGTATGCGTGTGAGAGAGCACTGTGATCAGCGTGTGATAAGCCAGGAACATCCAGTTCCCTATAACAGTACTCCTAAGTGACCGCTAGACCGGCTCAGACTTATATTCACTGTAGCCTGGATCCCCAGCAGGCACAAATATTATTGTTTAACACTGTTGCAGTACACCCACTAGACCTATAAGAAATAAACATTGATCCATCTTTCAAAGAGCAGAAATAATCACAGAAACTCGCTACTTCTCTCTCTGGAGGTGTTTCCAAGGTGGAAAGAAATCCATGCTCTACAAGCTGCACTTTTCTCCAACTAATTAGGTTGAAAAAAATAAATTGCAGAGTGACTCTGTACAGAGTAAAACAACTCCCGCCCCGTCAGTGGTCATCAATAATTTCACTCCTTCTGGCCACAGAGCGTTTTTCAATGGGACTGCACAATTATTAAAGGCTTCTGTGAATCTGGGCCAACGTCTCAAGAAAGAGAACGCTTTCACAAGGGAAGGTTGCATTATATACAGGCATATCCAGTAGTAGAAGTGTACCGAAAGAAATAGTGGAACTGTGGTTGCGCAGGAGAGAGGGTAGGTGGGAGCATAGTGCAACATGTGACAAGTGTTGCAGCTGGGGCATTGCACTAGTCCAAGTGACTAGTAACTAAGGCTCCTATTACAAATGTACACTTGCACAGGGACATGAATGGACACAATCTCCATATAGAATGGTGGATATGGTCATAAAAAAGTAGAGGAATGGTAAAGAGAAAAAAATAAAAGTAGTGGAACAGTGCTCCAGACCATTCCTGCTCACTTCAATCACTGGGCATATCCTCAGTTCCCCCATGGTTGAAATAATAATGATACAGCATTTTTACACATGGCGCTTAGTGGATGATGCCCTGTGCTTCTAGAAACTAATAATTCCTGCCATTACTACGCTAAATACCACCAAAATGATCGTAAACTCTTCAGGATAAGGAGCCGACTTACAAACCTGCAAGAACTCCAACCCTTGTCTACCTGATGCACACAGGTTTCTGAAGCAAGCACACAGTTTGCTGAGCTACCTCACTGGGTAACGTTGGAAAAACGGGCACACATTGTTGGTACACAAACACATATTCACGATTTATGGCAGCTAAAGGACAGTGTCCCCTCTGTTTAACAATATTACACTATTCTAATCTGCAGCTACCCCTTTAAATCAGTCGTGGCAATGTGTTCCCTTTACCTTCAAATTGGCTGTGGATGTATTTCATCGGATTTCTCCATCAAAGGAACATTGAAGAACACATGACCACGACTTAGTCACATGGGACTCTCTCCCCGTGCCCTTTCACCCAGCACCTTCTTCTGACAAGGCCCATGACGTCTGTCAATGCTATGCAGTGATTATGTGGAATCACAAAATAACTAATCCAGTTACAACAAATCCAAAATAACACATTCCAAAATAACACATTCCAAAATAACACATTCCAAAATAGAGAATTTGGGATAAAACTAAACATGGAGTTGGCAGTGGGAATAGTGGTTTTGGGGTGGAGGAAAAGTATTAGGAGCAATCAAGGGGGGTTCTAAGTGGGGGACCCCCCAACAAACAATGAAAAAGGAATTTGTTATTTTGGAATTCGTTATTTTGGTATTACTTGTTATTGGATTTGTATCATAATCACATGTAACATTGCACACCTGCTTTTCCTTTAAGAGCTTGAGCTGAACCCTAGCATATTATTCCGCCAATGCATTACCAGCTCCATTACATAGACCTTGCCGCGTATCCTCCTACTCCTCACTGCGGCCTGTCTGTGAAATCATCCAGGCGTGGTGCTCCAAAGTCAGCACCTTGAATCCCTGTATGGAGGGGATGCAGCGCTATATACATTACAATGACATAGTGTAAAAAGAAACGTAATAACACAGTCCTTGCCTGCATGCCGCAACAAAAATAGGACTTGATAACGTAGTGGATATAAAAAATAATATCAGTTCTGTCCTGTATAGTGTTTTTGTGTAACTATCATGGGAATGTCATTATTTATTTCAACATGGTCCTTACCAATGCCCCCAATTTTTCTTTTTGGCAGTGGTCTTTTCAATATGTTTCATCAATAGTTCATCCATTTCACCAGCTAGATGGGTAGTGCCTCAGAAAACTCATACCACTGGCCTTGTCCGGCGGTAATTCCATCATTATTGGCTATGATCCATGCCTGTGTTTCAATCACTGGTAGTTATTCCTTGGCTCTGGTGGTAATGCAACATACTGCTACTGCCATGATTACCTAGCTGTAGTCATTTCCCATGCTTCAGAATGAGTCGCCAAGTCTCTACACAACCTGAAGCCATCTTACGCATGTTGATTCCATAGTCTGATTAACTGCCATCGCTGTGTGCTCTCAAACATGAGCCAATTCTAGCAATAACGGTACCTGTTGAATATATTAATATATCATTTACACAATGCAAACGTCATTCACTGCACAGATGCGTATTCCCAAAAAGGACAAATATAATTTTCCACATTCTTCCCTAGGGAATGGGATAAGCTGTTGGCTCCTTCACAATCCTTCACAAACACGCGCCAGGCTTCTGGGTCTCTCAGAAAGATTCTTCAAACAATCAGGACCTGCAGGCCTCTTGACCGGAAAATACATTTCTTTTTTGGCATCTTCTAGCCAAGCAAAGCCCTTGCAGGTGATTTCTTAAGATAGTTTGAAGTTTTTCAGTCAAGCAGTGCCTACAAATCCCATAAAATGATGTTTATCCCGCTATATACGGACCAGTTAAAATCCTGTTCATTTGTGGTAGAAAAACCACGTAGTCAGCCTTCACACATCTACATACCAACAGTGATCCCAATCATGAAGGTAATCAAGGCAGAGTTAAGTGATATGTCTCCTTCACCTGTTGTGCTAACTTGGACCAATGGAAAGCTGTACTCTCAAGAGTGCTGTGAATATAATTCAGTAGAAATCGAAGAAGCAATATCACCGTCTATAAATAAAGGGAATGTCCAATCAAGGTTCTATAACAATGTATGCATTTTAATTAAACACACCATCTGCAATAATAATGTAATAGAAAAACACTGTGCACAACACAAAACCCACCCCTTTGGAAAGAACAGAGAATATGAAAAGAAAAATAGATGCCCCACTCAGGATAGAATACAGGGGTGAAAATCAATTCAACAAACGCAAGGTTACTTGAAAAGGATATTCCTTTGGATGAAAAAGGTGCACAAGTGACCTAATCAATCTCTAGGACCTGAAATGGACTAGAGAGGCAAACATGGGTCAATAGTACCTTCTTTGTGGTTGAACAGTGTTGAACCAGGCTTCGATCTGTTGTGCAAGTGGGTCGATGTCAGTTCGGATGTGGTGAACTGTGTTGGTCCAAGCAGCAAGCTGGCATTGAGTCCGTTCGACTGGAATCGCTTAGAGCAGTTTGAGGGCATCATTGTGTGATGCAGTTCAGAGTGCTCAAAAGGGTCGGTGCAGGGTTGAGCCTGTTTAAGACATCTGGTAATATGTAGCATTGATGCATGACTTTCCAACAATTTGAAATGAAGGTCGGTGATGGCTTGAATCAGTGTTCCTGATGTTCCATTGTGTAGTTCGACGAAGCAGAAATTCAAGGTCGATATCGGTTGAGTCATTCAGTAATGAGTGACACTCCAGCAGTTCAAATTGGTTCCAGTAATGAGTGGTTGATATCACCCAAGAAGGTGAGGGTTCTGTCTGAACATGATTTGGCATTGAACTGGTTCGAAGTTGCAAGCATGTAGGTTCCAACATTCAATTGAGTGCCAAAGGCAGCATTGGTGTTTTCTGAGGTTCAACATGTGGCATGCCCAGTTTCAAGGCATTTTGATCAGATCAAGGCAATGAAAAACAGACTCCTGGCTGTCTTGGCTCTTGGGGTGCTGTGTTGTCCAGTGCGGGGTCTCAGGGACAAGTCTATCCTTATTCTCTGACTCTCAAGCAAGGCAGGGTAGCCCAAACATTCAGGAGTCCTTTGACAAAATGAGGTCCTAAGCAGCAGTGTGGCTGGCAGAAATATAGGTCTTGTTCCAGAAGCAAGTCACCCCCAATATGTCATTGGAATAGGTCAGGAACAGAGCTGATCTCTGCCTTGGATAATCAGTCTTCACCTCACTGGTGGAGGGGCATTCAACTTGACTGTTAGTGAGATTTCTCACACAAGTTCTTAATTGCCTCTACCTTAGAGCCCTCCAGCTCTTTTGCTATATTTTGGGGCTTTGAACTTTTCATTTTCAATGTATTTTACTTTTGTGTTCTTTGGTTATGGAGTTTTAACACAACTCCAGTGGCATCATCTTTTTCTGTGTATCGCACAGCACCTTCAGTGCAGTGGCACAGAAGTGTCATTCAGACTCCCCAAGGTTTAAATACCTTCCCTGGGACTGACTACTGTCTCCCAGGGTCTGTAAAGTTAAATTGACTTTACTAGTCTCTTTACATTTACTGACCCAGCACACACTATGTTCCTATAGAGTGCTGGGGGAAAGGGGGGTTGCCTAGCTTCCCCTAAGTCAAAACACTTATCTAACAGTACAATGTTACCCTTTCCTACTTTAAATGGCTGGTGGCAGTGGTTTAGATCAACTACTGTGATTGTTTCCGACCGCTAACAATGATGGCTAAAAATCAGGGGTAGCCATGTTTTTCAATATGGTGCCCAAGATCTATCTGTAAAAACAGACTCTTCTCATCTTTTTTTGCCATTTCTTTTAGGAAAGGTCCTTCTTGTGTTTCTCTCTGCGTGCCAAACCAGGTTTGGTCCCTTTGTTCAGCGGCCTTTGGCGGGCTTCAGTGCTTAAGCCCTCCTCTGGCGCCAGGGTGTCCGGGGTTGGGTTGATGTGAGGGAGGTGCCCGCAACTCCCTGTGCTTCGTCTCCTAGGAGACCTGAATGCACTCTGGCGTGATTGGCCAGCTGGCTGTCCAGCAAGGACAGCTGCCCTGCTGTGTGAGTGACAGCCAGGCAGGAATGAATGGGAGAAAACTGTTTAGAAGCAGGTCTCTGGGACTTGGAAAGCAGAGTCGACCACTGGAACAAAAGAACCGAAGAGGAGAGAAAGGAAGAGGACTGCTGCAACTCCTGGATGACCGGTGAATCCCTGCTGAGGTCCGAATTGCCTGAAACTCCAACGACAGAGAAGCCCTTCAAGGTTAACTTCTTCCCTTGAGTTTGGTGGGAACAACCAACTCGCAAGCCTCCTGGACACCGTCCTATTCTGTTCAAATTTCCTTCAGAGTGCTGTTAAAAACCGGATAGCCAGAGGGAAGGAAACAAGGGGGACTTTGAGGCACTCACACCTTAAACCAATGTCTTGCTACAGCTGTTTGCCTCTTCCCTGGGCAGTGCAGGAACCTCCGGACGTCCTCCTTGTCTCCACGACTGAAGCTCACGAACAGCGAGATCTGCTCGAACTGCCAGGAACAACTGCCTCAGCTACAGCTTTCTTCATTGACAAGGTACTGTGCAAACACGGTCCGTAAATCTTTTCGGCCATCGAGAAAGTGCATGAAACTTTCCTCAACTACAAAGGCTTGTCCTTCCCTAAACATTTGTCAAACTTTTCACCTAGCCAAATGCTTTGGCAAAGACTTAACCGTTATGAACCAGAATGTGCTAACCTATAAAAACGACTCTGAACCATTGACTTTTGCCCAGGCCTACTGAGAAGAATTGCTGGTTGTATTTAACTGAAACCCTTTGCCCTTCCTATAAATGTATTTGGGCCGTCTATTCTTATAACCTTGTCTTTTTCCTCCTTTATTAAGTATCTGAAGTGCCATTTTGCTCCTACTTCATTCTTGAGATAAACTTGTTCAGTTACTTATCAGTTGGATTTTTGTGGTGTATTAGTGTGTGATATTGAGCTGCTTGTGCCAGTGTAATGTTTTCCAACTGACTGAGTAATAAATGTATATTCTTTTACCAAGAAACCTTGAGTAAGTGTTTGCTTGAATCACTGTATTGGTTGGTCCTTTGTGTAACTTGTTCAACTGCTCATTTAAACTCTTGAGATAAGCCTGGCTGCTCAGCCATCGCTACCACTTTACTGTGTAGTACATGCTTGTACCAAAGGTGACATTGTTCTTACATGTGCAGTCCTAATTGCCTGTAGTGTTCCCAAAGGGTACTGCAGGTGATTCTGCCTAACATTGCCTAACAGATGTCACATGAATTATTGCTCAGGTGTTTGTTGCAGAGTGAATCACGGAAGGAGGGGAGAACCCCTTTCATATAAATGCAAAAGCTCAAAGGTGATGGGACAAAAGCAAGCTTGCTTTATTGGTCTGTAAAAGTGAGCGTGTGGTATGCAACACTATGCTGTGAGGCTCATACTTTGTTATGCGGGTGTGCTTTGTTTTCTTTTTCCCAGGCCATCTCCAGCTGGGAGGCTGGATCACTGCAGAGAGTTTTACCAGCCCTTGCACAGGGTAACAGGAGGGGCATAGCCACCCAGTCTCCTGCCCTTTAGGTTGACAGAGCAAGGCAGAACAAGGCTGTCTGACGAGAATACTCATGACCCTACCACAGATGAGCTGAACTGGCTGAACTCACAGAGCTTACACATATAAGATATCAAAAGGATGTGGCTGTAATATGTATGAGCAATGCTAGCATACTTGGCTGTCACTGAGCTGTCAAGAGGGCACCCCTGACCTGAACCATGGTAGAGCAGGTCCTGCATATAAGGCTACTGATTCAGCAGAGCACTATGCTTTTGACATGGAGTTTATGGAACAGGGGATCTGGTCATCCACCTCCTTCTGTGAGAGTGAATGTCCAGCATTGTTTTATATTTAATGATGGCAATCCAGTGTTGCACCAGGCAAGCTCACACATAGGGTGTTTGAAGGGATTGTCGTGCTTCGGAATAGTGATTTGAGAAGTTTGGAGCTGTTTTATCTGTTTGGTTATGTTCTTTCGAATTGTTTATTGGTGTCTAGTGTATTTCCTTTTAGCACATGTGTGTATACCTTTGTCTTAATGCTTGTTCAGTGCCAGTGTGTAATACGTGTTCTGTGTTAGTTTCCTCATAGACAACTGGAAAAAGCCTTGCTTTTTCCCTTTCAGACTTTCCCCCTTTTTTCTCTTTATAAAATTTAAAGAAGCCAAAACATAAACGTATTTGTATTCTGAAAATCATTTGTTTTCTTGTGTGCTGTTATTTATAGCCATGCACAAGCATTGTATTATAATTGTATTAAACCAGTGTTTTAGTTTTAGAAGTAGAATTGTTTTCATCACTTGCTTACTCATTTGGGACAGTTCTCACTGTTGTCATTCGTGGCATTTGTCATGGCAGACCTGAAACACTTGGTGGGATGAGGATAGAGGAGAAGAAGCGAAGAAACTCGAGTTCTCCTCCTAGAAGGAGCATGGATCCCCCTTGAAGGATTGGGGCAAACTAGTGTTTTCATGGGCACTAGTTCTCTGGCCCCGGCCACACGTCATTGCCCATGCTCCGAGTCTGTGCAGGAGACTGTGGCATTGAGGGAGGCCTCAGGATTGGGAGAGGAGGTGGAGCCACCAGATGAGGCTCCAATGCTAACAAGTATCAGGGAGGCACGAGAAGTAGGGACTCATGAGGACGACCGCACAGTGGCTGGGGAGGTGCGTGTCATATGAATACCTTCACAGATGCAGTGTGGCAGGGCCTTATCTGGATAATTGCATAGAAGCGGAGGAGTCAGAGCCTCATTTGGACACCCCAGAAAAGCAATGACAGGGTACAGGGTTAGAGCTTTGGTGCACCACTCCCAAGTGCCAACACTGCTGAAATCCGTGATAATTGTGCAGACTGGTTGAAGCACATTGCTTGATTGATGATGGAGAAGGGTGCCCCACCTCAGATTCTTTTACTAATTCCCATATCTGTGCATATGAGACCAATATTGGCTCTTGCCTTTCCTCTGGAGAAGGTGCAAGTGGCCAGATTCAGTTACTGTTTACTGTCTGTACAATACTGCTATCTTTTCATAATGGGAAAGCACCTAGGTTCTGTTCATGCAGATTGGTTGGTGCTGGTGGTGTTCTAGGGGCCATATAATTATGTGAAGCGCTATCAGATCTGCAACAGGAAGGCTGTTTCTCAATGAGACAGTCTGATGGAGTATAATCTTTTTCTTGATCATCATCCATCTCAGCATCATCACTGGCGGAATTTGTGGAGATAGCGACCAATCTTGTCCCGCTGTTCAAGTAGTCCTTCTTTTCTTTCCTGATCTCTGTTAGATATGATCTGCACACCTGTATATCAACCGTCTCTCTTGGTCCCATTAGCTGTGCATTGTCATGGTGCAATACCAGTGCATTTATTTGTACTAGAACCTGTATCCTAGAGAGATGAAGGAGAGTCATGTTATACATTAAATGGACCACATGCAATTCTGGCCTTGCTACTTCAAACAGCAAGTACTACTGCAGGAGCGAAAGCACTAAGAGCAGCCTGTCTCCACCCTTCAGTCACTCGTTTGGGTGCAGATAAGTTGTTCCAAATGTGTGACACCCACCTCCCCAAAGTATTGCTGCTATCACCATCTAAATATTGGCAAGCATGCCCGGTCCACAAGCTTCCCTTGGGTATTTGCAACCCCTACCACTCCTCCTCCTTAGTGTTACCCAGTGATATGATATGATGTGGCATTTATAACGCGCCTGTACACAAAGTGTTTCTGGGTGCAACAAGACATGGAGGGCCAAACCAAAGGAGAACACAATAACGATCTTACAAGGCCTTGTGTCATTCAGATTGCGCAATGCTTTGTATCTCCTACAATCCATTCAAGAGAGATACTGACAGGTGGGTCACCCACATCCCTGAATCCTTGCTTCTCTCTCCCAGAAAATCATGCAAGCGTGCCAGTCCCACAAGTTTGACTCACAGTTTTAGGGCTCCTCCTTCTCCTCCTTGCTGCTCTTAGTGGAAAGGATATGTCTCAACCACTGATTCTAAGAGACTGACACTAATTGGTATATCACTGCCTCCCTAAATGTCTGGTGATGGTACTTGTTTTGTTCACTAACTCTGAATCACTGAATGTTATCACACAGCAGGGTCAAATTGTCACCTCGGCCTTTCGGCCCGTGGCCGGGCCGAAGTCGTCCCTGGGGAGTGAGGCCCGGTTTCTGGCAATGCCTGGGCCGGTTTGGAGAAGGAAAAAAAGTTAGAAAAAACGTTTTTCTTCACTTTTTTTTTTCTTTTCAAAAAAGCCTTTCATCCTTCTAAGGTCGATAAATGAGTACCAACACAGGTTGGGTGATATTGTATGTACATTTATTCTATAAAATAGAGCTTAAGCGTAAGTGATGTACAATAACATATTGTAATTTGGCCTTGGACGTCTGCTTGGATTCACAGTAATTTGACAAAGATATTAATGATACATATGGTGATCCATTCTTGTATGAAATGTATATCACATTAGTGAAATCATAACCATATTTTTCATAATGTACTTAGGAACAATGTCATTTGATGCCCCTTTCTGTTTTGTCAAGGGGTGAAAGGTTGTGTTTCATCGCGGGACATCACTTACAGTGATGTCATCAAATGTCAAGGGTCGGGAAGCGAGGGGTGGGCCACTTTTTT
The DNA here is from genome assembly GCF_040938575.1 of Ambystoma mexicanum. NCBI lineage: Eukaryota > Metazoa > Chordata > Amphibia > Caudata > Ambystomatidae > Ambystoma > Ambystoma mexicanum. The sequence goes on along the minus strand of NC_090938.1, from coordinate 458,150,778 downwards.
GAGCCGAGGGGTGGGCCACTTTTTTGTGGGTGACCGGGCCTATTTCTTGTCCCAGTCCGACCCTGTCACACAGTGCTGCACAATCAAAACCAACCTAATTCCCACTCTCTGACTGGGTCCCAAACAATCGATACCTCGCCCAACCCTCAACTACTCTAAATTCACTCCGGGCCATTTATCCTTCCCAAAATATACTAATCCTGCCTCCAGCAGCACCCCTCTGCCTCTCTAAAATCTGTCTGAGACTGAATAGGAATTCCAACTATGTGTACCATTTTAAGTCATGTGGTCTAACATCGGACACACTTTTCAAACTGAGCTTTGTTCCCTATGACCAAAAATATGGGTGATTTAAGTTTGCTGCAAGAAGGTCCATTCAGGCATATTCTCAAGAATGGTTGATTTTTTCAGAGAGAGGAAAAAACAGTGTGCATATAAAAATAGCAAGCTTCATAAGTGGGAACAAACATTAGGTACAGGAGTACACGGCACATTAGAACCATTCAAAGAAAATGTGTGAATTCTGCCTGGGTAGATCTAAAAAATGAAACCAGGTGTTGGCATAGAAAAACCTTCACACATTTTAATCAAATGAATTCACAGATAATTCTGAGTTATCTCGCCAGCTGGCACACACTAATATGCTCCCGTAAAGCATCACAGAAGAACAAACAATAAACATATTGAAAGACAAAGTAACACAAGGATGATGGGCAAAATGTAGCCTCTTTTTCTCACGAAAAACAGGTTTAACAGTGGATTAAATTCAGTTTTGTGAGTGCAGATCCCCCCTGAATACTGCCAATCGGTAAATGGAATGTAGATAATGGAACATGTGGTTTCCCAATGATTTGCTCCCCCCAAAATCATTCTCAACGTTCTTGAATATGGTGTTAGGGCACATGATACAAATAGAAATCTTATCTTTACAAGAGCCATACTATGCAATTTGTAAAGGTTGCTTTAATAACTTCCACTGAAGCAGATGAGTGGAAATAGCCATTGCAGAGACAAGGTACACGCACTGCACATCTCATGCTGGTTCTAACCTCAGAGAGTGATTTGGAGGACAGCTAAAGCATTGGTCAGCCAATAGAACATGCTTCACAGGTAAGGTGGAACTCGACCTTGGCAGGCTCCCCAGGACTTAGAGATCCTCAGTCTCTGAAATGGGAACCAGTAAAGCGACAGGAGCGGAGTGGATAATGAATGCTTGCCATAGATGCTAAGGTTGGTATGGGCTCCAGAATTTTAATGCTTCCATAGCCAATGGAAGTATGAAGCGAAACGGTCTACGTGCAGACCACTTGAAATAAACAAGATCCCGAGCCACAACAGCATGGATGCATGTCAGAATATATTATGACATATGACAGAGGGTGTTTTACATCAAGAATAATAGTTTTAATAATTAAGCTATGTGACTGTATTGTGGTGAGTCAGACATAGGAGATGGACAAGATATTTTATTTAGGAAAATAAAGACATTCTCCTGTGGTCTTCGGATTATCATCCGGGCATGGGATATCATCCTGCTCATCCATTTTCGGTTCTCGCTTCTCTCGCCTCCTCATGGGAACCTCAGATTAAAAGCCTGACGTGGTCTACCAGTTTCTCTAACCCTGCTTAGTTTGTCAGAAGCAGGAAATAGCAATTGTATCTAGGAGCTGCAAAGCTGCCTACATTACAAACATCTCATAGGAAGCACAGACAACCCCACCAACTACTAGACCATAACAAACATCCCTTATCAGGCCAAACTGCTAGAAACTTATTTATGCAGACAAATCGTGACACACTTAGAAACCAAAGACTATTGGACCAAGCATACTTCATTTTTAACAAGGTAAGTCTGTGTCCCTTTCAACCTGCCCACAAAGCACTGTATTAATACACACTTGATATCAATGAATTTGTCATTAGTCTTTCTATTTATAATTCTAGTTATTCATTGACATCATGACTCAGTCAACACGTGTTCCGACAAGTGGTGGTCGTCCTCAGGGCTGCAAATTCGAGGACGCACTGCTGTCACAGGTCTTAATCCACCCGTAGCACAGTAAACTAATGATGTTAAAGTAATTGTACCGCAGACTGGTGAATGATACTGTAATTTGGAAGCGGTGCACTTACACAGGATAAATAGGACTTTGCAGCTCTGAGGAAGACAACAACTGGTTGAAATATGTGTTGACTGAGTCAGGAAGTCACTAAATAATTACAACCATAAATAGAAATACGTCTGACTAATTTATTGATGAAAAAGTGTTTATCAATACTGTGCTTTGTGCACATGTTGAGAGGGACACACGGTTACCTTTTTATTTATGTATTCTGGATCCCTTGGCTGGAGTCTCTGTGAGTCTCCCTCACTGCCCCCCCCCCCCCATGAAGCTATTACAAATGACGAGAGCTCAGGCCCAGGAATGGCCATTGTTCCATCAAGAAAGTTTCAAGATAAGGCATCAAGAAAGTATCAAAGATAAGTGGCATCTTAGGCTCAAGATGCAGAAACGTATGCTACAGAAACAATGAAGATATGAAGTCATTTTACATGTATAAGTACGCAACGAAATGCAAGCAGACAAAGGCCCTCATTACGACCTTGGCGGAGAACCATGGTGCTTTTAGCACCATGGTCCATGGCGCTAAGTTGCCAACTCCGCCATGGTGGTTGGCGGACTTACCGCCCCATTCCGACCTTGGCGGGGCGGTAAGTCCCCAATCCCCATTTACCCTTCCCCATTCCCATTTTTGCCCCATAGGGCATAATGGGAGTGGGGAAGGCGTTAATTACGCCACCGTAAATTACGGTGCCGTAATTAACAACAAGGTCCCTTAGCGCCATGGATTTTAACACCTGCTAAAAGCAGGTGTTAAATCCGCCATGGCGCTAAGGGAACTCGTACTCAGGCGGTAAGGGTCGGCGATGTTTACGCCGGCGTAAACCCCTTACCGCCTGGGTCGTAATGAGGGCCAAAGTATTCTTAAGGCTGGCTATATAGTAAAATAGATTGCGGCAAACGTATACATATATGGGAATCAAGTTAAGTATGGATATTTTACACAACGTGTTATAGCAGAGATAGACCAAAAGCAGGAAGGCCTTTTTTTCCAGTGTGTCACAGTTGAAAAAGCAATTGAATTACAGAAGCAAACCTCAGAAAGGCGAGGTTGGACGGGTACCAAGAAGCCAAGGTCTTATCAGGCGTGGATGAGCAGAAAGTAGTTACAAATCATGTGAAAGAACAAAACTCCTGTTCAGAAGGCACGGACAAAACAAAGAAGACGTCAGAGGTCTATTAAAAAACGTATTTTAAATGCACCAGAGCTCGAATTTGTGGTCTTCAGTCATATGGAAGGATGAGATTGGACAAACATAACCGACCTCACCTACACATGAGGGCAGAGTGTGCCTTCACTCCCCTGTATTCTCCAGAACAAGGAACATTTCCAAGGCCAAATGCAAAGGCTTAATTAACAGCAGACCGCTGAGGTAATGATGGATGATATGTTAATTGGTGCGAAGCTATGGTTATGACCTTCTCACCAGCGCCTGGAAGTGTAGCCTGCGTGCTGCTAATGTAGGTGGAAAAGTACTGGCAAATGCAAGCGTGCCAACCAAACATAGGGGGCCGCTTGATTAAGAGCCCTATAGTTTGTATAACCAACGGGATGTTGTGTATTAAGTGACATTCGTAGTGACTTGTTTGGGGGTAGAGCTTAGTTGCCCACCTGATCTTAGAGATCCAATCACATCCCTGTATTCCATAGAAAGTATATGTAGATGTTCCCCTTAAGCCTATCACATTCACCACTAGGATTTAATAGTATGCCACGTAGGATGGTGTTAATAAATACCTAGGTTTACGTCATCCATGACAGGTTTTTGCTATATAATGTTTGTTTTTTCTAAAGTAAGTTGAGAGATTGCTGTGTGATGTTGGATGATGTCAGATGTAACTCCCTGTTTTAGATAATTGATATTAAAACAGTTAACCTTTTTGCCAACTACCTGATTCATTTCGATTATTGACATTTGAGTAACTTCTGAATCCCCATTCTTCTCACTGTATTGCTACCTTGTCTTAAAGGGCTGAGGTGACTCCCTCAGTTCAAAAGGTATCCCCCCCTCCCCCAGACATGGATAAACTCTATAGACTTAAAGGTTTGCAGATATGTTCAGGACAAAATAGCAGATGTTGACACCACTCCATAGACTAAAGATGTTTCACTGAATGGATTGGTGCTCATTTAATGAACCTTGAAAGGACAAAAGACCATTGGGATTCAAACGTGCAGTCCTCTGACCTCACAGCCTTCTTCGCAGCCAGTGTGTTAACATCTTGAGCCGACATTCCTACTTACAATGTGTTTCAGGAAAGAATACAAAACAAGCACACGAGTTAAAAGAATAACATAGGCTCAGGCAGTCAAGGCAAAGCTCAGAGGAGGGATGATCATAGCCTAGAATTTGGCAATTTAACATAGGGACTGTTAAGCTGCCCTGCTGGTATAAATACAATTATACTGACACATTAAATGGATCTCACTGTTGAAGTGTTCTTTGCAAAACATTAACTGTAAGGGAATAAAGATATCCACGATACACCAACTGTGCGGTTCAGCAGGGAATCAATGCATTCAGGTTTTCCCAATGGCTTTCTAAAAGCAATGCTTTCAAATTCCCCTGCGATGTGATGCTTCATTTCCATAAGATCTCCATTGTGATTTTCTTAGTGGGCACATCATAATATCGGCCACCGTCGAGTTTTGGGATGGAGGGGCTGTGTGTACATATGGAAATGGGGGGTTGTTAGGCAAGCATTGACATAATAACCCTTGTCCTCTTGATATTAGGTAACCCACCTTTGGTATAGGCATGTACTACACAAGTTGGTAGTGTAATTGAGCAGCCAGGCTTATCTCAACAGGGGTAAATGTGAGCTGTAGCGCTGTAGCAATGAAATCCAAGAAATACAAGTAGCCAAGTAACACTTACACTCAAGGTTGTTGAAATAAATAATTATTTAACAGTAGTTTTTAAATAAGCATTCTATAAAACAGGCAATATATGTAACAATGAAATATACATTAAAACAATTTTCCAGAATCAACACAAAGCTATTATAAACTCTTTAGAGTTGCTTCCTACATACTTCCTACACGCAGAGGTGACTTCACTAGCTAGGGCAGTAATAGCATTTATATATCACTAGTACACTTTGTAGATTCAGAGGTTTTGCAGAAAGGAAAGGTTAAGGGAAGGAGCAAGATTCAGCAGGTTCTCAGAGCATGTGAGCACATGAATCTTTCAATGAAGTCTAGATAAAAACCTTTCCCAAAAATAATAGTTAAAAACCAAGTTATTACCTATTAGGGACAGTAAGTATCAACATCAAATGGACTAGAAGAGTCTGCATGGAGCCAGGAAAACCAAAGTTAATTGGAGCACTGTCTAATGAGCTGAGACACTTCTTAGATAGCAAAGTCTTGCACAAAGTTAGAGAGTTTGTTGAAGAAAAAGAAATCACTGTAGTGTCACAAGCTGTCAATAAAAAAATGAACAAGGTCATAGGAACCAACCCATCCAGTCCTTGTGGTAAATTAACACATTTAGACAAATGTCTCAACTTATTCAATGATTTAATATGGGTCACACTGTAACATGTATCTACAATAGACAGAACACAGGAGACTCAATAGTCACACATATAAACCAATAGATGATGCAAGTGGTGTTAACCCAAGGTGACTGCCTTGGATTGTGATTCAAGAAGAACAACATACATACACTCTGCCATAACAGAACTGGGAGGGGTTACAAAAATATATATACAAAACAGTACACAGTGCTGCACTGCACAATAATAAAACAGTTACCGCCAAACACCGGGTGCTATTAGCACCAGATCACAGGTTTGGCGGAACGGTAAGTTCCCATTCCCCATTGGGCCCATTTGAGAATTTGGGTGGTGAAGGTGCTGTGTGTCACTGTACAAAAAGTAGATGCCTATGGAGTTGGTCAGACTCCAAAAACAAAGAAAGCACACAATTCAAAGCAGGTCAAAACACATGAGACAGTGAGAAAAAGGGCTCACTCACTCCAGGGTTAAAATAAAAAAAATCCTTAAGTCCAGCAAAAAAGCTGGGGTTCTTCAAGGTTGAAGGGAATTAACACAGACATGAGAATTCTCCCTTAAAGGGTGGGATGTCTTCTTGTGTAAAAGCTTTGGTCAGGTTCAAGCTGGTGTTTATGTTACCCATGGCTTTGTTTTCCTTCAGCACTGCATTGACCCCAGTAAAGTTGGGTGCCTTTGGGACAGGGTAGGGTAAAAAATGGGTCAGGATTTGTGGGATCAATTTGGACATTATATCTGGGGTCACTCATGCATACTTTATGTATTTATTTAATGTTATATTGTTAGGTGCTTATACAGGAATCAAATACTGTTTCAAAGCGCCCAAAGGGCAACAAGGAGGGGACATGTGATTATAGAAAATGTAATTACAACAATAATAAATAATTAAGTTAATTCAAAACAAAGATGATAAGAGGGGGTGGGGAAGACAAACATAGTATGGCTTGTGAGTGTTCAGAACATGGAACTGCAGAGGGGAGTGGGAAATGGGATAGGTGCTGTGGTGCTCATGGTGAGCAGGAGGTGAAGTGCTGTGAAGAAAAGGGTAGTGCTTCCTCTAAGGGGAGGGTGAACAGAGCGCAAGTGCAGCGGATGGACAGCAGCTGAGATGATAAGAAGCGGCAGGTCAGGGCCCCGAGGATGCATAAGGACCCTGCAGTTCAGTCAAGCTACTGTACGATTAGCAGGGAAGAGAGGGAGTGAAGGAAGAGGTGAAGGGGAAGGTCTTGAGGCTTTTCCGAAACTTAAGGAGGTCATGCTCAAGAAGAAGAGGGATGGGGAGGCTGTTCCAAAGAAGGGAGCCCGCTGATAAAAGCGATGGACTACCTGCTCTCTGTTTAGCAAACCTCTTCACACGCTGAGTTGGAGCCAGAGGAACGCAGGTGTCTTTAGGGGGAGTATTTGGTCCGAAAGAGTTGCAGATAGAGTGGTCCCCGGCCCCAGACAGCCTTGTCGATGATGCAGAGGGATTTTAATTTAATCCACACTACAATCGGGAGCCAGTGGAGACTTTGTAGGGCAGGAGAGATGTGGCCCCTGGGCTTGAGGCCAGGGATAAGTCTATCGGCTTTATTCTGGATGAGTTGAAGGGGTCACAGAGTGGACAGAGGTAGATTAAGGAGGAGACTGTTAAGTCAAGCCTAGAGAGAACCAGCCCGGGTATAATAGAGTCGTTGGGGGAAGGTCAGGAAAGGTAGAATTCCTTTCAGAAGTAAGAGCTGAAAGTGGGACTTCTTGACCATGTCCTGAGTATGACACTGAGATTCCTGGCTTCTGAGCAGGGGGAAGACCCACGGAGAAAGGCCAGAGAGAAGGGAAGAAGTAAGGTGCTGGAGTCCGAATAGAGAGGATATCCATTTTGCTGGCACTTGGGAGAAACAGTCTGAGACACATGTGGGATGCTTAAATTATAATGGAAACAAATGACTGCAGCGTGAGGTTTAGTAAATGCAGATGATCAGGCAGCCAGCGGGGTGCTGACACATTAAAAGTCCACTGAGAAGCTTTCATTCACTCTGACAGCAAGGGGCTAAAGTAGGTGAAACTGTGGTAAAAAGGCTACAGTATGATAAGGATGTTGCTGCATACTGCAAGAAACCTGAGGGAGGTGACGGACTGAGGGCACCAGCAAAGGCATCTTTAACACATGCCACTGCAAAGCACACATGTAATCTTCTGAATTAAAGAAGTATGTTGCTGTGTTATACAACTAGATAGCTGAAAAAACTGGAAGTTAAAAGGCCTTGATGCCATCCTTGCATTAGGATCTGGCCATTTAAGCAGGCAAGAGGGGGACACTTACTGTTAATTTGGAATACAGTTCTAGGGGTTAGTGGACTTCCAGTTCCCAGTTTGTCTTGTGGTGATAGGCTAATCTGCATGCTTAGTCTATACTGCTAGGGCTCTGGTACCTTGTGAACAAGTGCATAGTTCCCAGGAGTATGCAGAGTTATTCATCACATCAGTTACTGATCACACACTTCATATACAGTTTCTAAACTTCCCAATTAGAACACATCCCTATATGCAATACGACAACAGCATTGCGTTAGTCTGCTCACAAAGCATGTACGGCAAACAGTGGCATTATGCAGAATGTTTCCTTAAGTGTTGGCGCACTGGTATCTAAAGTGACAATATCCAATTGAATGTATTGCCCTCCTTTGGTCTTTTACCAAACTACACTTTTTTTTGTGTGCATATTTATCCTTAGGCCATTCGTCTCTGCATGAATTAATAATGCATTCAGGGAGCCTTGTAGTCCAATTGGTCTTGTATCCAGGATAGCGATGTCGTCAGCATATTTAACAGTCTTTGCTGCTTCAAATCCATATTGAGGGCAATAATTGTGAGTAGTCAACAATGCCCTATCCAAATCAGACATGCAAAGATTGTACAGCAATAGCTCCAAAGCGCAGCCTTGCTTCAGTCCCACATTCTTCTCAATGGGTGGCATCAAAACCCCATCCCAGGACAATCGAACTTGCACCGTTGTTTTATTGTGGAGTTGTCTGATAAAATAAAGTAGTGAAGAGTCGATACCCGACCCCATCAGCCTATCCCATAGCTTAGATCGAATTACTGAGTCAAATTCTGAGCCAAAGTCAACAAAGCAGACATACAGGGAGGTTTCCTTTCTGATGTCATCTTTGATGTCCTGGGTGTTAGTCTTAGCAGTGCACGGTGGTGGCACGTGTTATGGTTGCTTAGCTTACTATAACAGGTGAATTTCAGGGTTGTTTCGGTTTTACTTGTAACCATAACGTCCCTCTAACAAAGGTTTTTCATTGAATTTCATAGGTTTTTATTAGTGGAACTTAACCATAACGTCCCATTAACAACATTTTTTCATTGAATTTAATGGGTTTTTACCAGTGTGTGCTATTTTCTTACAACTTACTAATGTCATACTTACCAAATATAGCAATATTTGTGTCCACTTTACAAATTGTCACCTTAAAACTCTGCCATTTCCCACCTTCTAGATTAATTTTTAACACTGCTATACACTTTTTGCAACTATTTCAAATAGTTTTTCATCTGTAGACGTCTACGAACATCTGACTTCATTGCGGACCTTTCCAACACCTATTCCTACTCATTATGTCAAGGAGTTCCCCCCTTCTCACCAGGGCACGGTGTTTGCCAGTGTCTTCGATCGCTGCTTTCTTGCGAACGCTCCTGGTCTTGAACAGCGCTGCTCGAGTCTCGTCTGGTTCCAGGTTGCGTTTAGTTCCGGGAGCGTGGAGTCCAGGAATCCAGGAGTCTGGGAAAGCTAGTAATGCTCGGAATCAGGAAGGGGGAAAGGGTCAGGAGCGGGGTAATAACACTGGGACAAGGAAACAATATCGCGAGCTACGAACACACGGCTGAGGCTACTCTACAATAGCATTGAGACGCACGGAGCTGCGGAAGGCGTGGTCTATAAATAGATCATGCCGCGTTCAGCGCATGGAGCGAGCAAGGGCTTCAGCGCTGGACGGCCATGTTGGAAGTAGTACAGAATGTAAGCTCAGTTGAGACAGGGACCAGGAGGTCTAAAAGGGGCATGATCTGAAGTTCATGACAGCATGCCTCCTCCAAAGGCGTTTTGCTCCAGGTTTGCCCGGGTGTATTAGATGAAATCTTCTGAGTAACCGAGGAGCCTTGATATTTGAAATAGGTTCCCAGGTCCTTTCGCTAAGAGGATATCCTTTCCACTCCACTAGGCATTGAAGATGGCCCCGCTTATACCTGGAGTCACAAATCCGGGACACCTCATATTCCAGTTGGTTGTCAACCAGTAGAGGGGGAGGTTTACTCAATCTTCGAGATGATTGGACGTAGGGCTTCAATAGGGATGTGTGAAAAACTGGATGAATTCTTTTCCAGGAGTCAGGTAGCTTGATTCGATATGAGACAGGATTGATAATCTCTTGATGGGAAATGGACCATAGTAGCGGGGAGCCAGCTTGTTTGGTCGCAAGTGTCGGGGGAGTAGTTTTGATGACAACCACACTCGGCCACTGACCATATAGGAAGGACCTGATCTTCTCTTAGAATCCGCATACCTCTTGGTCTGTAATCTGGCTTTTTCTAAGTGTTCTTTAGCCTCCCGATGAATGTTGATAAGAGTTTCGATCCAGTCGGTACTGGTGTAGGGCAAGGAAGAATCGAGGGTAAAACCGATGGATGGAAACCTTGACTACAAGAAAAAGGGCTGGTCTGTAGCGCTGAATGTTCGGAGTTGTTGTAAGCGAATTCCGCAACGGGTATCAGGAGAGACCAGTCATCCTGGACTTTGGTGGCGAAACATCGGAGATATTGTTCCAGGGTCTGATTTGCACGTTCTGTGGCTCCGTTGGTTTGGGGGTGATATCCTGAAGAGATGGCACGTTGGATTCCTAGTACCCGACAGAGGTGTTTCCAGAATTGTGAAATGTATTGTGGACCCCAGTGAGATATGATCTTGGAAGGAAGCCCATGTAGTCGGAATATGTGTTCCAGAAATATTCCAGCTACCTCTGAAGAGGAGAGTAGTTTCATCAGAGGAGTAAAATGGGCCATATGGGTAAACAAATCTACGGTGACCATAATGGTAGTATATCCTCGGGAAGGTGGTAACTCCACTATGAAGTCTGTAGTGATGATTTCCCATGGTTTAGAGGGTAGAGTGGGCTGCAGAAGAAGACCCGCCGGTCTTTTGTTATCATATTTATTTTGGGCACAGGTTATACAAGCCCGGATGTATTGCTGTACGTCAGACTTAATTTTAGGCCACCAGAACTGTCTCTGTATAAGACAGAGTGTGTTGCTGATACCTCGGTGCCCGGAATGGAGTGTGTCATGACAAAGGTTTATTATCTTTTGCTGTAACTTCTGTGTAGGAATGAGCAGTGCTTTGTCCTTCAATAAGAAGCCGTCTTTGGCTCTTAATTTCCAGTGTTTCTTGTTGAAATGTCCTTCCATATTTCCGAGGATTGGGTTTGCGATCGGACTTCTTCCAGGAAATCAACTGCTTGGGCTACGAAGATTGTGGGAGAAAACATTTTAGGAAATGTCTTATCTTCAGTGGTCATGTAGTCAGGACGGCGAGACAACACGTCAGCGATCAGGTTGTGTGATCCAGGAACATGAGTAATGTGGAACTGAAACTGGGCAAAAAAGTAGGCCCAACGTGCCTGACGACTGTTCCTGCACTCCATTGACTGTAGAATCTGAAGGTTTCGATGATCAGTACGGACTTGGACAGGATGTCTGGCTCCCAGAAGTAGGAGTCGCCATTCAGTGAAGGCTTGGCGCATGGCTAAGAATTCCTTTTCCAGGACTGAGTAGTGTGTTTCACTCGGAGTTAAGGTTCTTGAAAGATAAGCAACAGGATGTTCCAATCCATCCTCCATCTTCTGCTTCAATACTGCTCCTATAGCGTAATTAGAGGCATCCGTTTCCACTAAAAAAGGTTGACTTGTATCGGATTGAGCCAAAATGGCAGCTTGTGTAAACTCGGTCTTCAAACGCTGGAATGCAGTTTCTTGTAACGTTGACCAGACAAATGGGGTATCCTTCTTTAGCAGAGCCACTATAGGTTGTACAATCTCGGAAAAGGTGGCTATGAACTTTCGGTAGAAATTGGCTAGTCCTAGGAAGGATTGGATTTGTTTCACGGATGTGGGAGTAGGCCAGGCGAAAATGGCCTTTACTTTTGAAGGGTCCATGCCAATCCCTTCTGGACTAAGGATAAATCCCAGATAGTGCACAGAGGTAACGTGAAACAAACATTTTTCAGGCTTGGCTAAGAGGTGATGTTCCAGAGTCTTTGTAGAACTGCCTTAACATGTCCTTCATGCTTCAGAGGGTCCTTGGAAAAAATCAATATGTCATCCAGATAGACAATGACGAAGAGAAACAACATGTCAGAGAACACCCTATCCATAAAACGTTGGAATACTGCTGGGGCATTGGCGAGTCCAAAGGGCATGACCAGGTACTCGTAGTGACCAAAGGGTGTTCTAAAGGCGGTCTTCCATTCATCTCCTTCCGGATACGGGTCAAATGGTAGGCACCCCTGATATCCAATTTGGTGAATAATACTGCACCCCTCACTGCCTCCAGGATATCCGATATCAAGGGTAGTGGGTATCGGTCCTTAAGAGTGCATTGATTTAGGACACGATAATCGAGGCAAGGTCTAAATTCCTGGGTATCTTTCTTAGGAACAAAGAACAATGATGCGCCTGCTGGTGACTTTGAAGGTCTTATGGTACCATTTTCAAGGTTTGTATCCAGATATTCTTTGAGGGCCTTTTTCTAAGGTTCGGAAAGGATAAACATCCTACCGAAAGGAATCACTGCCGAGGGTTCCGTTTCAATTGCGCAGTCTTCGGGTCTCTGTGGAGGTAAAGCCTGGACTATGGCAGTGGAAAAGACATTGGTAAATCCTTGGTAGTCCTCCGGGACCTGTATTATATTGGAAACCATGAGTGGGGTTTCTTGCTCCTTAGGTGGTTCCTCAGGGGGTGTTAAAGGAAGTTCCAGGGATAGACAATGAGACATACAAAACTCAGAGCCTAGGAATAATAATCCTGCTGTCCAGTTGATATACAGATTGTGTTTTTGTAACCAGGGCAAACCCAATACCATGGGGTAGTGGGCGGACTTAATGATATCAAATCTGATTAGCTCTTGATGGTGATTTATTGAGAGCTGGATTTCCTTGGTCTGTAGGCTTATGGGCCCTGAACTGAGGGGTCTTCCATCGATGGCTTTCACAGGCTGCATGGTACTTTGTGCCTCATATGGGATTTGATGACTGACAACCCATTCCTGTTCTATGAAGGTTCCCATAGCTCCCCAGTCAACCAGGGCCAGAATGGGGCAGATCTTATTCTTCGAAGGTGAAAGAAATGCCTGGAGAATGACCAGTCTGTTTTGTCCAGGAGAGTTCAAGGATGGAATTGATGTGGAGCAAACATCTCTCTCCCAAATCTCTGCTCCATTTAAGATCGAGAGCTGGCATTTCCCGAACGCCGAGGAGGTGCCAGAGGAAATTCCCTGAGCAAATGTTTGTCTGAAGCACAATGCATACACAAACCCGTATGGATCCTTCTCAACCTTTCTTGAGGTGATATGGGTCCACGAAAGGCTCCAATTTGCATGGATTCAGGTTCTGGGGCTGGACTTGGGTTTACGTCCATTCTGGCTGTGCTCTCAAAGGAAGTCTTGGGTGGGTTTCCCTTGGATTTCTTCCTTTCAGCCTTCCTTTCCTGGATGCGAAAATCTATTTGCAAGGCCAGGTCCATTAGTGCTTGGAATGAATTTGGTCGGGCCACCCTGGCCAGTTCATCCTTGATCTCTTTGTTCAGGCCTCTCCTAAACAGGGTAAAACTAACCTCAGAGGACCAGTCTGCTTCCTTAGCCAATTGTTTAAATCTGGTCACATAAGTGAGCATATCTTGGGAGCCCTGTTGAAAGTCCAGTAAGCGTTCTTGGGCTGTATAGACCTGCTCTGGACGGTCAAACATGCCTTTAAGGGCCTTTATGAACCCATTATAGTCATCTAGGAGGGCATCGCCAGAGTTAACAAGGGGTGTTGCCCAAGTTAAGGCGTTGCCGGATAGGTGGGATATGATGAAACCCACCTTAGCCCTAGGAGTAGAGAAATAATAGGGCTTAAAGGTAAAGTGGACCAGGCACGAATCCAGGAATCCGCGAAGTGTTTTTGCCGAACCATCATATTTGTCAACAATACCGCCCAACAGGGCACCCGCCTTTGTAGCAGAATCCCGAAATAAGACCAATTGTTTGAGCGTGGCGTTTTCCGCCTTAAGATTTTGGACCTCGGTTGAAAATTCTTGCATGCATCGCATTAAGTCCTGCACGGCGGCTTCCATCTCGTTTTTAGGTTCGATCGGGTGGCGTCTCAAACTGTCAAGGAGTTCCCCCCTTCTCACCTGGGCACGGTGTTTGCCGGTGTCTTCGATCGCTGCTTTCTTGCGAACGCTCCTGGTCTTGAACAGCGCTGCTCAAGTCTCATCTGGTTCCAGGTTGCGTTTAGTTCCGGGCGCGCGGAGTCCAGGAATCCGGGAGTCTGGGAAAGCTAGTAATGCTCGGAATCAGGAAGGGGGAAAGGGTCAGGAGCGGAGTAATAACACTTGGACAAGGAAACAATACCGCAAGCTACGAACACATGTCTGAGGCTACTCTACAATAGCATTGAGACACGCAGAGCCGTAGAAGGCGTGGTCTATAAATATATCACGCCGCGTTCAGCGCAAGGGTGAGCAAGGGCTTCAGCGCTGGACGGCCATGTTGGAAGTAGTACGGAATGTAAGCCCCATTGAGACAGGGACCAGGAGGTCCAAAAGGGGCGTGATCTGAAGTTCATGACACATTATCCATTAACACATTAGTACACAGTACATACTATTAGCAAAACTGCTATTTATCTTAAAATGGCATCAGCTAATCCCATCGCTCCTCCCCAAGAGCCACCACCAGTGCTGTAATCAAGAGCATGAGAAACACTTCCCCCTAACTTAGAAATAACACACAGGCAACATGTTCCCCTGTCCACCTAACCCTCCACATTAGTGTTTGGTGCCTCTACCCTCACTTTCTCCCCACCTTTCGTTCTTAGCTCTCCTGCCAAAAAGAAAATACATCCAAAAAAAAACAAAAGAAATGTTCCTTTAGGAACCACCTTTCACAGTTAAAAAAATAGAACAAAAAAAAAACATTTCCCACCTTCTAGAATCATTTTTAACACTGCTATACATTTTCTGCGACTATTTCAAATAGTTTTACATCCATAGACGTCTACGAACATATGACTTCATTGCGAACCTTTCTGGACAGTGCCACATGACCATACGCTGGCACGCTGCATGATGACGTATCCGAGAACCCGTCCGCACTTCACGATGAGATCCGTGCTTCACGGACAGTTCGGAACTGCATTTTCTACTGATCTGGTAACTTTCAACTTCAACATTTCCCTTGGACACCTCCAACACCTATTCCTACTCATTTTCCATTAACAATCTAGTACACAGTATATACTTTTAGCAAAACTGCTATTTATCTTAAAATGGCATCAGCTAATGCCATCCCTTCTCCCCAAGAGCCACCACCACTACTGTAATCAAGAGCATGAGAAACACTACCCCCTAACTTAGAAATAACACACAGCCAACATGTTCCCCTGTCCACCTAACCCTCCATATTAGTGTTTGGTGCCTCTTCCCTCATTTCCTCCCCACCTTTCGTTCTTAGCTCTCCTGCCAAAAAGAAAATACATCCAAAAACAACAAAAGAAATGTTCCTTTCGGAACGACCTTTCAAAGTTTAAAACTGAAATTAAAAAAAAAAAAACATATAGACTCCATCTACTTTATATTTCTCATTAAATTACATAGACTCAATAAGATTTTCCAACATTTCCATTTGAATTTTGTGTTATGCTAATGGGAATATTGTGGCATTCATCCTCCGTTCCAGGGACTGGAACGGTGGATAACGGCCCGGCAGCCCAAATTATCAGCCCAAGCGAAGCAAGGGTGGATAACGAGGTCTCTGGGCCATTATCCCCCCATTCTAGCCCCTGTAATGGGGGATGAAGACCATTAGCACACTAGGTTACCAAGGCAGGAACCCAGGGTGCCAAACAAAAGGAGTTTTCCACCTGCTGCGTCCCAGCGTCGGAAGGAAAATCCTTTTCCACGATGGCCACCATGGAAAGGGAAGGCGAGGTTCCATACAGGACCCCTCTTCGCTTTCCATGGAAGCCTGTAGAAGGCGAAAAGAGAACCCTATGACCTTATTACCATGAACACATTTTTCTTCCCTTTCAAATCTATCCGAATTTTGACTAACTTTACCACAAAGCCAGTCACTTTAACCTCATGTGTTGTCCCTCTTGGTCATGGTCAGTAGCCAGATTGTCCGGATCATGACCCGGACAATCTGGCCACTGCCCATGGCCACAGGCTACACCTCAGTCACCAAAGATATATCACTATTTTTTGTATCGACACTTGTCAAAAAATAAAACACGGGCACATTTGCAAAACCATGCTTTCAGGTCCTTGCCAATGCTCCTAACACAAATTTGCTGGAAATATACCCATGTTTTATTTTTTCAAAAGTGTCAAATGTATGCACATACAATCGTCAAATAACCTAGCCCCCAAAATCCATTCAGACTTTACGAAAACATTTATATCTAGATCTATAACCTTTTTGCAAACCTTTGTGTAGATTTGTCAAATGGCACCACATTTATGAGCCTTTACAATATTTTGGGGCCCCCATCTAATTTTGCCCCCTCTTGACAGAATACCACCAAACTTCGCAAAAACATTTATATCTAGATCTATTATCAGGTTGCCAAATTAAGTTTATATTTTGTCAAACGGCAACTCATTTATAAGCCTTTACATTATTTTGGGACCCCCCCATCTTATGTTGTCCCCTCTTGACAGAATCCTACCAAACATTGCAAACTCATTCGGAATCAGGTCAAGAATATGATTGCAACATTTCATGCAGTTTCATTGAGTGGTGCCAAAGTTATAAGCCATGCAAAAACTGCCCCCAAACATCTGAAGTGTCCCCAAACTTCTCAGGACTGTTCGCGAACATCTGAACTGTTTGCAGACTTTCACGGAAAAAAACACCAATTTATTTTTGCTTCTTGCAGCCATATCCCATCCTCATTACCCCTCACCTCCCTAGAGATTATTTGATAAGTTTGACTAGTGCAATGTTGTCTTTTTTAATATGTTTTTACTGCGATGTCCGTGCACTTCACGCTTTTCACCATCCAATCAGCAGGCGAATCAGATGTCAGTAGACACCACGTTTCCCTCTAAGCCTTGTCCGTAGACCCAACAGGGAAGTGTGTCCGCAGAGCGGACATAGATGTCACTCATTTTTTTAGACCTACTTTTTGGTTGTTTTAAAAATAATTACTGGACGGATTTCCACCAAATCTTCAAATGCATGCTTTTGAGACCCAGCCGCCACTCCTGCCACAAATTTGGCGAAAATCCATCCAGCGGTTTGGGCTGTAGGCGTGAGCAACATTTTTTCTCCATTCAATCTATGGGAAAAAATACATTTTGAGAACCCCCTATAACCTTGCCCCCCCCCCCCTTGAACAAACCTCACCAAACTTTGCAAAAATAATTCAGAGTGGGCCATATACTTGTTTTGCAAAGTTTGGTGAGGATTCGTCCACGGGGAGCAAAGTTATAAGCCTCCCAAAAAGTGCTCTTCCTATGGGTTTAGCAACTTAACCATAACTAAATGGCCGCTGCCGCAGGCCATGTAATGTATCAAATAGCCATCCTTCAATCACATCATAGGCAAAGTCTCACTGCACATCCATGGTAGCTTTTTCCTTCTGTAAAAGGAAAATAATAATTGTAGCAACTGATAATCAAATGTGTAACATGTGATGATAATATGTGTAGAATATTTTGAACACAGTTGAGGCGTTTGATGACATGTATGATGAAAACATGGCAAGACCCAGTATATTGTTACTCTCACAGGAAGTATTTATGAGTGTGAAAAATAGTGCCCAATAGCCCACAGAATAGAACGATTCAGTCCGGATTTCTAGATATCCAAAAGTAATAGAAGGGAGAAATATGACCTCCAGCACCAGATATTGTGCACATATCATAATGAAGGACTTACAGTTGCTTCCATTGAAAATCGTTTGCAACACAACTCACAACTCTTTCACCTTTCTGAAATATTGAACTAGCAATTAAGAGTTCTTTAATTGAAACAGGTGTGCAGAAACTTAACAAATTGTGCAAAACAAAAATGGTAGTCTCTAATATCATAGATTTTGAAAGGCCCAGGGTGAATCCCCAAATCACAAGAATTCTGTGCAGAATCGACATATTAATAAAGTGCAAAACAAAGGGTTTTCTGGGAGTCTCTCTTCCAGCACGAACACAGCCCATTGACCTGTTCTTGGGTGGATGGCCCCCGGGAGAGTCTCAACCAAGTCTTTCGCTCACTGTCCCTTTCACAGAGAAGAGATATCCCTGCACATCAGTCTTTGTCCTGCCCAAGGGCAGTCCATCACCGAAATGTTAGGCAATTCTCCTCTGAACAAGAGTACCATCAGCAACCCCATACACGTGTTTCAGCCTTTTTGGGCATCATCAGTGAGGTGGAGCTGTGCCTCTCTGAGAACAATGAGCAAGGGGTCCATGTCTGGATTCCCCTGGTAATTTAGGGTGAGACCCAAAGTTACTTAATATGCAAAACAAACGGGGTTCTGGGTGTGTCTCTACCTGCACGAACACAGCCCATTAATAAGTGTTCTCAGATTTTTCTATAATATTCTAGATAGTGTTTATTGAAACAGTGTTTGTTGAACAAAGCAAAAAGTTAGTCAGATTGACTAGCAGATTATAAAACACTCAAAGTGTGGAATCAGAAAATACAATATTAAGGCTTTTACACCATGCAAAGAGAAATACACCGACACTGGCTTGTAAAGATTCCTAGAATCTTTATTGCAACTCTGTACAGTTCACAAAACAAAGTACACAAATAGCTATTTGGCTGTCAATACATCACAGAGACCACCAGCAGGGTTCAATGTGAGCAGTGAACAGGATTTGCTAGCTGGACATCAGCGTATTTAAACAGTTTGTTATAACGATGTCCAGCCTCCTACAAGTTAATCATGTACTGGGCTAGGGTCGCGCCAGGTTCGTTCCTAATTTACATATCTCGTGCATGCGGTTTACTTTTAAGCACATTTGCTAACAAACACTATTATTCTCTAGGTTTAACTTTACACTCTTTACACATTGCTTTAATACAGATCATACAGATGTTTCACATATCGTGTTTAGATAGCGTTATTGTTCTTGTATACTTGTAGGTTAACATCGCCGATTCAAGTAATCCCCTGATCCCGAGGTCAACAAAGGACAAGGTCTACATGACCCTAACATGTAGCCTGAAGGCAGGTTGGACATTAACTCTCCTAGAGAGGTTGAAGAGGTTAAAGCAAGAACAAGAGAACACAAGACGGCCATTTTAGGTCACAGGTTGACTTTGCACGAATAACTAAAATGGCGGCTTTAACCTAAAATGGAGGCTTGATTCACTTAAGGTCACGACCTTGCAATACGGATTTCCTCGCAAAGCGACTGGGCATAGGCCAACATATACAATGAGAACGAAACAATATTATATCAGTTCTAACAAACCCTCCTTTTGGCCTATGCCAAGCGCTAAACTACCTTCAATCACTTTGCGACTAACTCCACATTTCAACATCTATACACCCCGAATCATTGTCGGATATATCTATTGCCATTAAATCGGACACTAGAGTTTCTTTCAATACATACTCCTTGGAAACCTTATCTGGGGCGTATATTTTATGCCCTAATACACTTGCTGCTTGCGCGCAACACCCCCCTAATACTGAGCATATACCAGGGAGACACTGTATACAACAACAAAGGAACAAAAAGCTTCCTAAGATAATCAGCAGGGCTGAAAACAACTTCCTTCCCCACGACCGTAGGAAATCCCAAAACCATGCACTTAGTTCCCAGTTTCCCTCAGGAACATGTACTTCTGAACTAAGAACATGTAGATTTTGGATAGCCCTAAAGATCGTTGGAAAGGAGTCTGGTGCGTAAACGCAGCAAGTGGACCCCATACTCCTCCATGCTCAGCCAGAATGACATCTAATGCCATCCGGTTCTGAAGAGCCACTAATCTTATCGCTTTCTATTCTAACGTCATATTATAGATTATGTCAGTGATCCGGTTGATGGTTCCCTCCAATACTCTCGCTAGTCCCCTGATATCTTCTGAATTCGTAATTTGCCCAAAAAATGGCACAAAGGATTTCATGATGTCTCCTAGAGTTTGTGCTGGAGTATCCCCTTTCACACCTCGTCGTGGACGAGTCTTCGAAATTTCTGCAGTACTGGCAATAAATACCCCAGGTAATAGAATCCCTAAATAGCTGGTTCCTTGCCAATCCCTGGGCAACCATGGAAATGCCACATTACAGCAAACAAAATAGACAGGTTCACCTACGTACAGAGGTCTGTTCTCACTAGTCAAATTCGCAACGTTGGCGCATTTCATAAAATTACCCATTGACCGTGTTCCATTCCTCTGTATGCAGAAGGATACTGAATCGGGCTATGGTTAACAGAATAAGATGGAGGCGTGGCATCCTTATTGCCTATAGGAGCCATTTTGAAAGAGATCAAAGACTGAAAAGGATGAGACAATCTATCAGAGGGCCTAACAGAAGCAACATTTGGCTTACTCCTATTTGCAAAAAGCGAGCATCCCAGGGGCATCAAAACATGTTTTTCTAAACTATTCAAATTTGTACCAACAAAATTCCCTGAGATGCTGTCATTCCATCGGCCAAAGAATAGTGCTCTAAGAGAAGCATAATAAGCAGTTGTCAAAGGTAAAGGATGAATATAGCAACCTAGCCCCTTATCCCCATGTTGCGGTAGATGTGAGCAGATCCAGCAATTCGTCCTATTTAAAATTGCATGAATGGCATTCATAATTAACAGAAGGGTATTATTCTGATAGTTCCGCCTATGCGAAGAATCTCAAGGCGATAAGGTATGCAATTGCACGGAAGGAGTGGGGAAAACAGATACATTTTCAACAGGTAAAAAGTCCTCTAGCGGATATGCTTCCTCCAGATACCATAACCCAAAACCAAAAGTTACTAAAAACCCAGTTATTATTACAAAAAGGCAACAATATACTTTCCCATTACATGTTTGATCATTGTTTCTGCTAGTCACATATTTATCTAAAAGTTCGGTACGAGCGGTAGCGGGTGCAGGCATCATAGTCTTCAATCGAAAAAACACCAATTGTTCGTTTGCTGGCGACTCCAGTCGCACGTCTTCTTAATGTCTTTGCCACAACCCTTAACCAACAGAATCCTTTCGTACAATCGGGCCAAAAGACAAGCCCTCAAATGATTTCCTCAATCGCACAGTCAAACCGTGCTGTACGTCTATTTCCTGGGACGTAAATAATATTTCACAATTTCTGGTGCCGAAGGATCGGAAAGCAATGTGTCGTCACTTCCCACTGGAAGTGGCGAGTGAACGTAAATGGGATCAGAAAATGATTGATCCAGAAGTACCACTGTTGGAGAGTGCGGAGACAAGATGGTCGTTTTGTCTGGCCTTGCGAACTCTGGAACGGTCTCCGAAACTCTCGTGTTGGTTGTTGTTGTTTCGGGCACGTTGGTTACAGCAGTGGAAAGGGATTCTTTGTCTTCTGTATCGTATGGCATGGGCTGCGGGATCCGTTTTCTGTGCGTCGCATGGATCCAGTTCTTACGACCCGCTACCCGCACACCAGTCTGGGTGACTAGCAGGACCTGGTAGGGACCCCTCCACCGACGTGCAAGGCAAGACGACCTCTCGAAAACATTCATGAGGATCCAGTCCCCCGGTCGTAGACTGTGACCAGGACCCTCGTATCGTACAGGTAATGCCTCTCGCACCTGGTGATAAATTGAAAACAGATTTTTAGTCAACTGGTTACAGTAATCTGAAAGAAGCACATTCTCTATATCCCGCAACTAACTACTTTTTGGGATACCCCAAATATTAGCAGGCCTCTCCATCACCACCTCAAAGGGAGAGAGCCCAGTCTTAGTTTGAGGGGTTGTTCTCATCGACAGCAACACGATCGGTAAGGCATCCGCCCATTTTACTTGGTGCCAGCACACGTCTTAGCGAGCTTGTTTTTTATAATGCCGTTATGCCTTTCCACTAATCCGGCACTTTGGGCATGTCTAGCCGAATGGAACCGTTTATCAATCTTTAATCCTTTGCATATTTGTAGGATTACAGCAGCGTTAAAGTGTGGCCCATTATCCGACCAGATAACTCTCGGCAGCCCGAATCTAGGAAAAAACTCTTTCAACAGAGTTTTTGCCGTGGTTATGGCCGTTGCATCTCTAATGGGGAGGGTCTCAACCCACTTACTAAAGGCACAAATGACAACCAACACATATTTAAGATTGTTGCAACATTCCATTTCAATAAAATCAAAGTGAATAACCTCAAACGGAGCAGAAGGTGGAGCGAAACTACCTCTAGGAGTCGAGGTACCTTTTCCTACATTGTGCTGCAAGCAGACCATGCACCCTTGGACAAAGCGCTCCGCAATTTTGAAAATCTTATCATTGGCCCATACACTGTGTAACATTTTAGTCAATTTACGTGCGCAGACATGTGTCGGACCATGAGCCATAATAAGCATCATTGTAATGTAGGCGTCAGGGAGTAACCATTTTCCTTCCACATTGTCCACCCAACACCCATCATCATCCAATCTTCCTGCACCCTCAACCCATTTCTTGGTTTCCTCTATAGTAGCATCTGCTTGAATGTCTTTTACAGAATCGATACTTTCACCCAAAGTGCAAATATTTACAGTTTCTCTTACAGCATACATTTCTGAACTAAAATCAATGGCAGTTTGTTTAGCTATCTGATCAGCGAAAGCATTCCCTTTTCCTACATCATCTGTAACCTTTTGATGTGCTGCACATTTTATGATAGCTAACTGAACAGGGAGTGTGAGTGCTGAAAGTAATCGCACTATTAAAGTGCCATGCTATATTTTCGTGCCATGTGAGGTCAAGAAACCCCGTTCTTTCCAAAGTCTACCGAAGTTGTGAACCACCCCAAAAGCATATTGACTGTCGGTATATATATTTACTGTAAGCCCTTCAGAAATTTCACAAGCTCGAGTTAACGCTATAATTTCTGCAGCCTGCGCGGAATTATACATAATTCTTTTGGTTTCCACAATCGTGCTTAAAGTAGTGACGGCATAAGCAGCCGTGGATGTACCATTCGGGAATTTAAAACAAGAGCCATCACAAAATAGCTCTCCTTGTGGGCTATTCAAAGGCGTGTCTTTCATATCGATTCTACCTTTAGTCTCTTGTTCTGTCACATAAAGGCAATCGTGTGACGTTTTGTCACTATCAACCGTATCTTGCGGGACAGGTAAAAGTTCAGCCGGATTTAATACACAACACCTCTGAATTTGAATGTGGGGAGCAAACAAGATGAATTCATATCTTGTGAATCGTGCGGAAGTGAGGTGTTGTGTTTGAGTCCTATTCAATAAAATATCTACAGAGTGAGGTACCATTGGGGTTAACGCATGACCGAGGACCATTCCCTCACTCGGCTTTACAGACGCAGCAGCAGCAGCGACAGCTCTCAAACATCTCGGCAAAGTGCATGCAACAGGATCAAGAGCGGATGAGAAATAGCCGCACGGCCTATTCTTCCCTCCATGTTCCTGCGTTAATACAGCCAAAGCACATCCATCACGTTCATGCACATACAACACAAAGGCCTTTTCATAATCTGAAGTTCCTAAAACCAGCGCTGAACACAGCGCGGTTTTGAACAAGTCAAATGCTGTCTGGTGTTCCAAAGTCCATAGCAATGGCAAAGAAATGCCCTTTTTTGTCAAAGCCAGCATTGGTTTAATCATTAACGAAAGGTTAGGGATCCAAAATCTACAGTAAGAAGCCATCCCTATCAGGGCTATAACTTCCTTCTGCGTATTTGGGACAGACATGTCAGAAATAGTTTTTATTCGTTCAGGTGTCAACCTTCTTCCCTTCTTTGACAGGAGATAGCCTAAATAGGCGACCTCCTGACAACAATATTGGAATTTTTTTGTGTGAAGCTTTATGGCCATGTTTCGCTAGATGACAAAGCAACAACATGGTGCCTTCTTTACAGGCACTCTCAGAATCAGCAGCCAAGAGGAGATCATCTACATACTGTAGTAACGGGCAAGTAGTGGGCACCTATCGAGAGTATCGAGCTGCTCTTTCAATGCCCTACTATAAATACTTTGACTCTCGGTGTACCCTTGTGGTGCACAAGTGAATGTGAACGAGCGTCCACCTAGGGTAAACAAGAACAAATACCTACTATCCTTGTGTATGGGAATACTGAAAAACGCGTTTTTGAGGTCAACAACGCTAAAGTGAGTGGCAGAAGCCGGAATCATGGTTAGTATCGTTGTTACATCAGGTACAATAGGGAATTGAGGAGCCACAATTTTGTTAATAGCACGTAAATCAATTATAAACCGAAAGGGAATCGCATTATCACCTTTTTTGTATACTGGTAAAATCGGACTGTTACACAAACTACCCGTAATTTCCTCAAATACTCCATGATGTACAAAATCAGAGACTATACATTTCAAAGCCTGTTCACCTTCAACTGAGATCTTATATTGTGGGATACGAGGCAATTTAACTCCATGTTTCAGAATAATTCTAACAGGTTCAATTTGAAGAATGCCCACATCATTATCATCAATTGCACATAAGCATTCTGGAATATTACTTAATTATAGCGGTAAAGGTCGAGTCAAAAACTGAGAGGTGAGTGATTGCTGAGGTGAAATTATTAACCGAACTCCGTCCGAAGAACAATGTATTACTGCATGCAATTCCTTCAATAGATTTAACCCCAGCAAATTTTCCCCACAGTTTGTGGTAAGTAGGAATGGACACTGCTCCGTGAAGGGACCCAGTGTTATCGGTACCGGCAAAGAAACCAGACAAACTACAGGTGTGCCTGAAAACCCTACACAAACGTTGGACTGCCCTGACAGGGGAATATTTGGAACCCGCGAATGGTCAATGGAACATTTCTGTGCTCCCGTATCTACTAAAAATAGATGCTTCCTATTTCCCACCGCCATCTCAACGTAGGGGCCTTTCTGATGAACGGGAATGGGCGTTGGTTCCAAATCCTGCTTCGGGCAATTCTAGCAAAACAGAATGTCGTCAAAAGGAAGCTCTTCAGAGAGGTACACGGCAGAAGGGTGATCAAAAATGTTTCTATTATCCACATTCGAAACTTGCTTAACCTGTGAAAGAGGTTGCTGTGATTCTGGTGCAAACTGACCTCTGCCAGGGCCCCCTGCACCTGGGCGACCTCTGGATCGTCTACCCATGTTCCCAAATGACCTTTGCTGCAAGGTTGGACATTGTGCGCGCCAGTGGCCTTCCTGTTGACAATAGGCGCACTGGTTAATGGTTACCAGAGCCAGGGGCGTACTTCCCTGTGGAACATACTGACCTCTAAATTGATTACCCCACTAGGGTTCCTAGCAATTTGTTGTAATAGGACTTTTGTTTTCAGGTCACCCTTTTTTTTCCTCAAGTTTTTCCTTTTCATTATTCACACGATTTTCATAGTACTGAGCCATGTGCAGTACTTCTGATTGAGACTTCGCCTGCCAAGTGCTTTCGAAAGACATAATCTGTAACTGGATGTCAGGCAGCAATCCACGTACAAATTTGTCGACAAACAGCCTTTTCCCTGACTCTGTGCCTAAGTCTTGTCCACTGAAATCTAAAATACCTGCTCAAACCGATAGAAGAAATCGGTAGCACCCTTAGACTTTCCTTGGACACAGGCTGTAAGCTTGTCCCAAATGATTCTTTTTTCAGGAACTATAGTTTTTAATTTTGCAATAATCCTATCAGGCAAAGTTAATATCACTTGAGGCGGTCGCTCGCCAGCTGGTCTTTCTCTGTCGAGCCTAACCATTTATCCCATGTATCTCCTAACCCAGGTACATCATCTACAGTCCCAAACTGTTTCCACAAATCGACTGGCAGGAGTACAGGAAATAATAAATCAATATCACTTAAGGTGAATATCGATGATTGAAAGACCCACTCTATTTCTTTATAGAACCAGGTCGGATTCTTTCTTACATCGGGAATAGATTGCTTAATGGTGTTCACTTCCTGTCTTGAAAACGGGACGTGAACAAACTGTGATACGTAATGTGCAGGAATTTCCCCCGCGAGTATTCCTTGTGCAGCATAGGCCGCAATCTCAACTTTTGGGAAAAATGTCGGAGGGACTTCTCTCATAGGCAACTGAGAAGTAGGTAGCTCCGAACGCTTACTAAGCAACAGAGCCAAATCAAGTGCTAAGGCAGTCGAAGAAGTATCAATCGAAAAGGCGCTCTTATAAACACTCAACAATTCTGCGGGACAACAAATTTTCTTTTTACACACTCATTCTGCAGGTATTCTACCATAACCTGTATCACTTTCTTTTGCATTTCTAACGTATACTGACTATATGTGTCATACACTTCATCTGGAGTTATCGACATATCCGAAATCCATCTTATCGCATCCTTTGTACAAACTCGCGCTTCCTCACCTTTTAATTCACGGCGAGGAGAAAACAGTTTCTGTAAGAAAATAATACCTAAACAATCACCATCTGCTTCCTCATTCTGTAACCCTTCCAACTACTTCCTATACTAAAAAATCTTCTTGACATGCTCATATACTTTCTCCGCAGTATCTCTGGACAACGCTAAGGCATTCAAATCCCGTAACCCTTGTGGGAGATCTACATCATTTAATCTATTCCACATTATACTCAAATGAATCCCTAATCCTTCAATAAAGACATGTTTCTCAGGAATACCTTTTAACTTTTCGAGTGTGGAAAAAACATCAGCTTGTTCACCCTTCTCCATGCAATGTTTAACCCAAGCAATCAATTCATTCTTTTTATCTTGGGACACAGTGTTACGAGTCACAACCCTTGATCTCACTCCCTGGTCTACTACAAGCGATACAGAAGCACTTGGAAGAGGAAGAGTAGGCACATTCTGAACATCAACAGGTGGAGGCAAGGGGGCAGGCACAGGAGCGATGGCTGGAAGAACAATAGGAAGAACAACAGGGAGGACCGGAGGAACTATAGGAGGAGGAATAACAATGGGAAGGGGCAAAGCGCCAGGAGGAGGGACATACGGGGGTGGCGCGGAGGCATCGGGCCAACCTTAATGCAAAAGTTTATTAATCAATTCACCTGACGTATGAAAATCTTTTGAAGGGTACATTTTTTGAATGCCTAATTGAAACGCTCTGGCCGTGTTCCTAACTGACTCCAATTGTTTATTTTGATCATATAACCGTGCCTTTTTGACACTTGTCATATGTCGACGCATATGTTTCTCTCTACTCTTTTGTTGCTGCAAAGCTTCTGTTTTCCAACTGTGCAATGCGTCAAAAGCTGCAGGTCTAGCCTTTTTCTTTATCAATACAGACTCTAGATATTCTATACGAGGGATTTCAAAGCTACCATTGGTTGGCCACCGAAGATTAGAGATATGTTTGGTCTGTCTGTGCCAAATGTCATTAAATGCTATGCTACCAAAGCCTTTCTTACAGTACATAGTACATGCCGGCGACCCCTCCTGTGGTGCGGGACGGCTATCTTCCAAAGATTGTCTGTCGCTGCAGAATAATTCCCTAAAGCAGGCAGACAATTTCCCAGGCATATCAAAGTTCTGGTGTTACCTGGTCAAGTAATTGTGCTCGCGAGTACAATACGCCAAATTCAAATTGTCAGGGTTAGATTAAGAATCGGGTCACGACTCACCTAACCAAAGGACTGGGAGGCCCGATCGGGTTACTAAGGACAATGCTAAGGACCCACATGTCTGGTGATTTCGGCAAATTTACCCACCTCGATATATGGACCCTCGTCAAGACGTTGTCTCGGGCTACAGCTCACTGTTCAGGGATCGGATTGTGCAGTTCCCTTGAGGAATTCACTTCTCGTCCAGAGTGGCCGTTTCTGTTGTCACCGTCCGATCCCGGTCCGATAGCCGAGCCAACCTTCAACGAGACGAAGTCGATCTTGAGGGTCCCTATTCGGGCGCCATCTGTGGAATCAGAAAATACGATATTAAGGCTTTTACACCATGCAAAGAGAAATACACCGACACAGGTTTATAAAGATTCCCAGAATCTTTATTGCAACTCTGTACAGTTCACAAAACAAAGTACACAAATAGCTATTTGGCCGTCAATACATCACAGAGACCACCAGCAGGGTTCAATGTGAGCAGTGAACAGGATTTTCTAGCTGGACATCAGCGTATTTATACAGTTTGTTATACCGATGTCCAGCCTCCTACAAGTTAATAATGTACTGGGCTAGGGTCGCGCCAGGTTCGTTCCTAATTTACATATCTCGTGCATGCGGTTTACTTTTAAACACATTTGCTAACAAACACTATTATTCTCTAGGTTTAACTTTACACTCTTTACACATTGCTTTAATACAGATCATAGAGATGTTTCACATATCGTGTTTAGATAGCGTTATTGTTCTTGTATACTTGTAGGTTAACATTGCCGATTCAAGTAATCCCCAAGGTCTACATGACCCTAACATGTAGCCTGAAGGCAGGTTGGACATTAACTCTCCTACAGAGGTTGAAGAGGTTAAAGCAAGAACAAGAGAATACAAGACGGCCATTTTAGGCCACAAGTCGACTTTGCACGAATAACTAAAATGGCGGCTTTAACCTAAAATGGAGGCTTGATTCACTTAAGGTCACGACCTTGCAATACGGATTTCCTCGCAAAGCGACTGGGCATAGGCCAACATATACAATGAGAACGAAACAATAGTATATCAGTTCTAACAAAAGGTATAATGATCTTTAAAAGAAATCTGAATACTGGAATATATATTACCAATAACTTGATGCTATATACACATGTAATGTTTGGTGTGATTAATTACACCACATAGTTGTCCTAAGCTAATTTAGTATGGAAAAGTATCTTTGGATGTTGGATACGTTGGTTATTTTAATTTACTTAAGCTTTAAATTGAATGCAGGGATCATTATTGCCTAGTAATGGCCCAGGTGCTGTGTTACAGGCCCAAGTTGAGTGTCAATTTATTTTATTTTATTTTTTTATTTTATTTTAGTATTTGTAGAGCGCACTACAGCCCAGAGGCAACGAGGCGCTATAATGAGATTTAAAGAAGGCTTGCTTGAGGGTTACAGTAAGCGGCCCCAGAAGGTATACTTAGGTAGATTCAGTTACAGGGTTACATACGATATACAGTCCAATGACATAGTTACAGCGGGTATACAGTGAAAGTTACAGTTAGTTACTCATATACTTTTCTAGGTAGCACGAGGCATAACAGAGAGTGTGCTAGGTGATATAGTGGAGGTGCAGACCTAGACTGACGGGCTCTTTTATACAAAGAGCTGGGTTTTTAGGGCCTTGCGGAAGGCTGTGTGAGAATCAATTGATCTAATCTGAGCTGGGAGGTTGTTCCATAGGGTCGCCGCCATAGAAGGAAAGCTAGTGCCTCCTGCCCGCACTCTACGCGTGTGCGGGACAGTGATGCGATTAGCATAGGCTACTCTAGACGGTCTGGTGACTGTTGGTCTGGTGATCCTCTGTGTCAGATAAGGGGGGGCCTGATCATGCAGACATTTATGTGTAAGGGCCAAAGTTTTGAAGACTACCCTTTCCTTGATTGGGAGCCAGTGCACCTGCCTCCTGATCCCTGAGATGTGTTCCTTGCGTGAGGTGCCCGTAGCAGCTCTTAAGGCATTATTTTGTGCAATCTGGAGTTTGGTGAGGTTTTTTTGGGAGGTTCCAATGAACAACGCATTACAGTAGTCCAGTCTGGAGCCGATAATTGCTCTGGCAATTGAGATGCAGTTTTGCTGAGATAGGAAGGGCCTGATGGCATTGATGAGTTTGGAGTGGTATGCTGCGGAGGAGGCGACGGCATTGACCTGTCTTTCCATGGTGAGGCTGGGTTCTAGATATACACCCAATGTTTTGATGGTTTGGAGACTCTGATGGGAATATTACCCACGGTGAAAGATTGATAGTTGGCGTCAAGTTTGCCCAGTGTAGATGGGGAGCCGACAAGCAGTAGTTCGGTCTTATCACTGTTTAGACAGAGCCAGTTCTCAGCCATCCACGATTGGATGGTGGCATAGATCCTGTTGAGTGTGTCCAGGTCTGTGGTGTAGTCACCTGACAGGGGGATGAGGACCTGTGTGTCGTCTGCATAGTTTGTATATGAGATGCCCAAGGAGTCCAGAATCCTGAAGAGAGGCCTCGTGAAGAGATTGTAGAGTGTGGGGGCTATGCAGGAGCCCTGTGGGACTCCGCATTTGATGGAGCTGGGCGTAGCGTTAGCGGAGTCAGAGAAGACCTTCATTACCCTCTCTTGAAGGAACGAGGAGATCCAATCACATGCTTTGGTGGAGAAGTGGGCTGAGTTTGTGAGATGGTGGCATAGCGTTTTGTGTTCGACCAGATCGAAGGACGCAGAGAGGTCAAGGAGCAGGAGGAGAGCTGGTTTGCCCACATCTCTTAGGTCATCTATTTGATTTTTTAGGTCAAGTAGTGTCGTCTCGGTACCATGTCGAGGGCGGAAGCCCGACTGGTGTAGGCCAAGGAGGTGGTTGTCTTCAATAAACTTTTGAACCTGCAGGTAGGCTGCTTTGTCCAAGATCTTTAACAGAAAAGGGACGGTGGTGATGGGACAGTAGTTCCCAGGGATGGAGGGGTCGAGAGAGGTTTTTTTTAAGAGAGGTTTGACCCAAGCTTCTTTTAGAGAGGTTGGTACATGTGATGATTGGAAAGAGGCGTTGATGAAGGCAGTGATGATAGGAACCAGGGCTGGAGCGCAATCTTTGATAATGTGGGCGGGGCAGGTATCTCCCTTGCAGTTTGAGGGCTTAATGGATTGTATGAGTGCAATGACCTCAGATTCAGTCATGTTCGAGAATTCAAATTTAGGTACTTGACTTGGAACATCTGGCGATTGGGCTGAAGGAACTTTAGTGCGGTGAAGTAGAGCGGATAGTGCTTTTTGGTGTGCTAGGATTTTGGAGTGTAGGGTATCTAGCTTGTGTAGCATGGCTGCTTGAATTTGGTTGCACCATGTCTCATCTTTGGTGATGGTGGAAGGTGGTATGGATGGAGATTCCAATTCCCTGAATATAGCGAAGGTTTCCTTAGTATCAGAGTTGGCGTTGCTGATCCTAGTGTTATATGAGTTGGCCTTAGCCTGTGTAGTGGCTATTTTGTAGTCTTTGGAAATAGACTTGAAGGCAGTTTTGTTTGTCTCGGAGGGGTGCTTTTTCCAAATGGTCAGTAGCGCTCTCTTCTTAGTACGGAGATCCGCAAGTTCTTGTGTGAACCATGCGTTGGAATGTTTGTTTTTTTTAGCTTTTTTTGCGGTGAGAGGTGCGATGGCATCTACCGCTGTGGTTATCGCTTGGCTGAATGTGTTGGCTAGGATGGTGGGATCGTTCGGAAAGGGGGATTGAAGAGCTGGTGTGAGCAGATGGGTAAGGAGCGAATCCTTAGTTAGTTTTTTAGAGCTCCTTGAAAGCCCTGCCGGCAGACGGAAGGAGGGCCTTGCCGGTTCTGGTGAGGCGTCGACGTGAAAGTTGATGCAGTGGTGGTCAGACCATGGGATGGGATATATGTTGTGGAGGAGGATGGGGCAGTTATGTTGTGTCACCCAATCTAGTGTGCGTCCTTTGATGTGTGTGGGTTTAGTGATAGCTTGGAGGAATCCTATCGAAGCAAGCGCCTTTTGTAAGGATTGGGCGTTGTGGTCCTTGGTGTCGTTGAGCCCTAGGTTCATGTCACCCAGCAGCACGACTTTGGATGTTTTTTTAAGGTTGTCTGAGATTGAGTGGATAAGGGCTTCCTGGAAGTCATTGGTGGGTCCTGGGTGGCGATACACTAGATGGAATGCAATAGTAGGGTTCTGGGATATTGTGAGTTTGATGGGTAGGTAGTCTGCGTTGAGGCCTATTTCTGCCTGTGTTCTTCTAATGTCAAGGGAGTCTTTGGCTGTGATGGCCACACCTCCGCCCCTCTGTCCTGTCCTATCTTGTCTGTAGATAGTATAACCATCAGGAATGGCCAGTGAGAGGGCAGGTCCGGAGGTGTCCTGTAGCCATGACTCGCAAACAAAGAGCAGGTCAAGCTTGTCCCTAGTGATAAGGTCATGCACATCGAGCGTATGTGCAGGGATGGAGCGTACATTGACTAGGGCACAGTTGAGGCTTGTCAGGGAGGGGCTGGTGGGCTGTGAGTTGGAAGTGGCAGTTGGGTCCGCCCTATTGTTCACAGCATTAGTGGGCATAGCAGTAGTGGTAGCAGGGGGATCAGGGCCAAACATAGCATTAGCATCATCAACAGTGGGCATAGCAATTGTATAAACAGTAGCATCATCAACAGTGGGCATAGCAGCAATATTAGCCACATCAACAGTGGGCATAGCAATTGTATCAACAGTAGCATCATCAACAGTGGGCATAGCAGCAATATTAGCCTCATCAACAGTGGGCATAGCAATTGTATCAACAGTAGCATCATCAACAGTGGGCATAGCAGCAATATTAGCCTCATCAACAGTGGGCATAGCAATTGTATCAACAGTAGCATCATCAACAGTGGGCATAGCAGCAATTTTAGCCTCATCCACTGTGGGCATAGCAATTGTGGCAATAGGGGCATCAGAGCCCAGCCTAATGACTGCAGCCGAGGTGGGTAACAGGTGACTTAGAGTACATTTGTGTGAGAGTGCAGTGATTGACCTAAGGGCCTTTGTCTGTGGAGGCAAGCTGAAGTTCTGAGCAGGCACATGTGAGCGGGGGCGGCGGCCGTGGATGAATCTCATACCAATGCGTGCATTCCGTGTGGTGAGGCTAGGCGGCTGGCTGTGAGGGGAGGGCATCATATGCAGCATGGTGCGGTAGCATAACAGTGCATTACGGCGGTCAACGCTCTGGGCGCACGTTTTTTGAACAAGCCGGCTATGAAAGGCAGAGGCAGCCTTACCTTCAGAATTGGGTGATAATCTCCTGAGCGGCAACTCCGAGCAGCGGAGAGCTGCAGAGAGCGAGCTTGGCCTTTTCTCCTGGCCTTCGCTCCTCTGCGGCTTTGCCTGGCGGTGAGCCCCCCCTCCATTAAAGGCAGGAGGGGAGGGGCGAGCTGGAGCAGGGGACCAATTGCGGGCCTCGGCAGAGGCATGTTGATTCCTGGTTGCTACGGCAACCACGGTGGCGGCCATCTTAGCCTCTCTGTACTTCTCGTGGCCTGTAATGGCCATGTGGGGCATTATCATGCACTCCAGTGCTACGGCGGCATGGAGGACAGCAGATGCTGTTGTAGCACGTTGCTGTGGCCTGGAAAGCATTTCTGAGCACTCCTGTGCTATGATGGTGCTCGGCACGGCATTCCTCTTAGAAGCAGCTGATGGAGGAGGGATCAGCTGGTAGTTCGCTCATAGCGGAGCTGCAGAGAGCGAGCTTGGCCTTTTCTCCTGGCCTTCGCTCCTCTGCTGTCAATGGCTGGGTGAATAGTAGAATTTCCTGTGGAAGTAATTTGAAGAATGAACTATAGAGCACAGGACACACTGAGAGTGGGAAGGAGCAAAAACAGGCAATGGGTAAACAGGAGGGAGGCCCAGGAAGTGAGAAAGCAGAGGGAATTAGGGTGTAGGAATGGAAGGTGACAGAGGCAATGGTGAGAGGGTGACAGGCAAGCAGGCCTCATAGAGGCAGCCTGCACCATGGGCCAGAAACAAGCGAAGCAATGAGGAGGGTAGCAGGTAGGAGCCAGTGCCAGAAGAGGGTGAAAAATATGGAAGATGTACGCTGATTTCAGCAGCCGGACGGTGATCTTGTGTGCATTAGCATAAGGTAAGGCCAACCTATTAGCTAATGTAATTGGCTGCATGCTAAAATGGTGTATTAATAACAGATGACCTGCATAGCCTTGTGTAGTGTAGATAACCGATTTGCATTGACGTATGGAAGTCGTATACCACTAGTGTGGCCTTACAGAAGTAGAAAACAGCATTTTCCCGGTCTTCCTGTGTGTCTGGGGATATGGAGAGGGACAGAATTGGGCCGATTCACAGAGCGGTGCAAAGCATATTTTTGTGGAGCAAAGTCACTTTATGTAGACCCTTACTCCCATTACCTCACAGCGTCGAAGGACTGTCGATATTGTGTGTTATTCTAATCTAGTTCAATTGTACTCATTCAGTTATTGTTTGAAGCATGGATGCATGCATCGTTGCTCTCACTATTTTACTTGTGACCCAAAGGCAGCATACAGACACATATAGCAGGTGCAATAACCAAATGAACTACCTTAACAGGAGTCATACACTTAGGTACTCATGCAATACAATCAAAACATTCAATTTCTCCCCATTATCCACCTGGGAAGTGGAAAATATATTTAGAAAGATTAAACCCTCTAACTGCCAAGTTGATGCATGCCCGGCACTGATCATTAAAGAGGCCGCCCGCGAACTAGCTCCTTTCATTTCAACATTTATTATTGCTTCTTTCAAATCAGGATTGGTCCCTGACAACCCTAAGGATGCATGGGTCATCCCTCTTATCAGAAACCAACCCTCGACCCCAACAACCCTGCCAACTACAGACCTATTACCACTGTACCCTTTTTACTGCAAATTTTGGACCGTGCAGCATATCTCCAAATACAAGCCTACCTAGAATCTAACAATCTCTTAGGTCTCCACCAATTGGGCTTCCGTCCTAGACACGGACAGAAACTGCCCTTATTGACTTACAAACACAAATCGAGGACCTAAAAGATAAGGGCAATCTGGCCCTCCTACTCTTGCTTGATCTATTAGCAGCTTTTGACTTGGTGGACCATCAAATCCTTTGCCATCACATCATAACTGCTGCCCATTTCTCAAATGAAGCCACTTCCTGGATTAAATCCTTCCTGGCCAACAGAACCATGAGGGTCTTCTCACCCACTGCTTCAGCTGAACCACTATCAGTACTGTGTGGGGTTCCGCAAGGGTCTTGGGTCTCCCCCACCCTCTACAATGTATTAACTAAGCCATTTTTTGATATCCTTGACTCTGGGTGTCACTTACACTAATTATGCGGATGACACCCAGATACTCATCCCTATCACTGGTGA
Organism: Ambystoma mexicanum; assembly: GCF_040938575.1. Classification (NCBI taxonomy): domain Eukaryota; kingdom Metazoa; phylum Chordata; class Amphibia; order Caudata; family Ambystomatidae; genus Ambystoma; species Ambystoma mexicanum. The sequence continues at coordinate 458,115,753 of NC_090938.1, read as the reverse complement.
CCATGTATCTGACTCAAACACTCTGAACAAGGTCTACACGATCATCCAGGCCTGGATGGCTCACCATGGGCTTTGCTTGAACGATGATAAAACAGAGCTACTTATCCTAGGCTCACGTGTCAGACTGAAAAATTAGACCCAGCCTTTAAGGCATTCAGTATTGATGGCAACACTATCAATGTGTCCAATGATACTAACACTCTTGGTATCTATCTTGATTCCACATTATCTCTTAACAGACAAACCAATGTAGTGGCCTCAGCTGCAGCCTATACATGTAAACTCATCAAAGCATGTAGACCTTTTCTCATTGCCACCAACTGTATCACCCTCTCCAGAACCCTCATAATGTCTGACATAGATTTTTGCAGTGCTCTTTACCTTGGTACTAGCCTTAGGAACATCAATAAACTCCAGCTACTTCAAAATAACGCCATTAGGGCTGCCCTCAACATCCCTAGGAAATCACACATATCTGACACCAAACTAACCTCCATTGGCTCCCTGTTTCCAAAGAATTACTTTGAAAATACTTGCCCTGACTCATAAATGCCAAGCGAACTGTGCCTCTGAATACCTATCCAACCTCTTCTCAGTTCACACATCTACACGTCCTTTGAGATCTACCCAAGTCCAATCTTTGCGCATACCCAGAGTCAAGCTGCAAAAAGCCGGGGGAGCAAGTTCCCTAGTCTTGGCAGCCAAGCAATGGAACACCCTCCCAACTACACTGAGAATCGAGCCATCCTTCAACTCCTTCAAACATAAGTTCAAGAAATGGCTCTTTGAGCAGGACCTAGCTGCTGCTCACTCATAAATGCTTTTAGTATGTCATACATTTTGCATGCTACCCCTGTAAACTATACAACTGTATAACTGTGTCTTATATTTTGTAATTTATCTTCGACCAAGATGGGCCCGTCTATGTGTATTTTAAGTCATTCATGTAAACTGCATCTTATCTTATGTAACTTATATTCTGCCAAGAAATGCTCATTTAGGGTGTATTCTATGCAACTGATGTAACCTTGTAACCCTTGATGCGCCCAGATGCCTACGGGCCAGGCTGCACAATACAAATAAAACAAATACAAATAGGTGGCACATACACACACACCATGCAGCAGGATGTGCTATGTAACACAGGGCGTGTTGGGCAGGGATATAGTCAATCACACGCCAAGCATGCATGCTACAGCCATTCATCCTGTTGATGTTACCTTCATGAGTACTATTGAGACTGCTAATATGGCAAAAGCATGAGCAAAGAGCAGCCCCGTTCAACGGAAAAACAAATCATGTACAACACAAACACAATGCCATAAAGTTGGACGCTATTAGACCTGCCGTCCTAGTTGACACTGTTTTTATTTTTTATTTTATTGTTTACATTTATGCTAACAGATCTCTGACATTGCATCAGCTGTGCTTCCTGAAACTAAATAGAATCTCAGTAAGGACACTCTTGAAACATGTCTTTACAGGCTCTTTACCTGTATTTAACAATCCCCCTACCTGCAGGAACAAAGGGATTACTCTTGAAAGCTTGAGAAACATTCAGGCCAAGGATTTCTAATAAGGTATAACATTAATCCACCACAGGCACGCTGGGCGATATAAGCCCCATTTCCTGTGCGCTAGATTTACAGTCCAGCAGCTCCCGGGAACAGAGGCATAGGGAGAAATTAGCATGAAGAAAGTCCAACAGAGAAGTCATCTGTCAGAGACGTACTTTATAAGGACGGCAATTCAACACTAGGAGATCCTGGGGGAAAGGCTCCCTTGGGCTTGCGGAAATTAACATTCAATGAAACCTAAACTGTGTTTCTGAAGGGGATCCCACACAGCAACAGGATCAGCCTGGCATCATTGATATATGGTGCAATGAGCGTGTGGTTTAGTGGATTGTTGATACAAGGTTTCTATTTGTTGTCCTCTGACAAATGTTTCACTTGCAAGTGAAACAAAGTTACAATTTAAAGAGACTCAAGCATGTTGCTCATACACAGGTGAGTCAGACAAACTCCGGAAGAGTTTAACACGGTTGTCTCAGAAGTACCAAGCCCGGTTGCCTCTTCTGCATGTGAGATCAACGTTTTCCAGCCGAATGAAAAGGATGGTGAATTTCGGACATGAGCGCAAAGCAAAATAAAGGCTTGTCCTCCATAGAAACGACAGAGCAGGCTAAGGTGGACCAGTCAGCGGCAGCCAATCCTAGCGCCTTACCAATTGCAGGGCACTGGGCAGAGCTTCTCAAAAAGACCATGGGGAGGGAGCACCAGGCTAAACAAATCCTGCAGGCTCAATGTGCCAGTGTGGGTGTTTGGAGAAGAAATAAGTGGTCAAAGAATGGAGGAAGGAGAGAATATAGTTTTGAGAGGAAAGAGCAGGAGAATAGGAGGATAAGGGAGAGGAACTTGGAGAGGATAAGCAGGAGGCACTCCAGAGGAGGAGAAAGTGGAGCTTGGAGAGTTAAGGGAGGAGGCTGGAGAACATACTGAACACTTCCCATCGGAAATATCAGCCATCATTCCAAATGAATATGAAATTTCGATTTCATTAGAGGAAGCGAAAACATGTAGGGAGAAGGTCAGGACCTACACCCACTTCGCGAAATATATAACATTCTTGGTAGATGGTGAAACATTTCCATCGGGTCAGAAAACAGAAAAGGTGAATGGATCATAATCTGATGTATGCTTCTGCGTACACAGAAAGGATGGAGGGTTGCGCTTAGTTTTCGTGGGTGCTCAATGCTATTAGTATTTCCGAGGGAGCTGGTAGATAAAACAAATGATAAACATGGATCCAGTGGAGATTTCTGACCAACATCCTGGTTGGGACTGCATGGAAAGGGTAATACCTTCTTCAAAAGGGTACATTTATCATCCAGCTAGTTCCAGCTTCAAAATAGATTAAAGCCACTGCAGGGGAGAAGACACTGGTCCTATCACTCCCTTTGTGCTATACTAGGCTATGGATGTTGCTATGTGTAAAGTAATAAACACAATGATATCGCCAAAGTATTACAACTAAATGCATCTTTAAAAAAAAAAAAATACTTGTTACACTTATTACTGTAGCAGAGATGTTTTATTCACTCTGCTCTCCGAGACTGCAATCACTACACTCAGTGGTGGAAATGGAAAAAATTTGGTGGGGGATCCCACAACACAAGGGCCGGGGTGGGGGAGGAGTTGGGAGGGGTGCCCAAGGGGAGGTGGTCTAGAAGGGGCGGGGATCGTAGTGGACATCCAGCAATGTTGGAATACTTAAAAAAATATATAAATTTAAAAAATTGCCCGCGACGGCAGCATTGCCTTTGGCACTGGTGTGTACTGGACAAGGCTCGCTACAGGTACAATTGAAAGGAAAAAGTTGTACATGTAGCGAGCATTGTGCGTTACACACCAGTGCCAAAGCCGCTGTAAAAGGCAATGCTGCCATCACGGGTGCTTTTTAAAACATTTTTGGTTTTTGTTTACGTTTTCCAGCGCGGTTCATGGGCTTGGGCGGCTGACTCTGGCTGGATCCCGAGAACTGGCTACACATCTGGTGCCGAATCTCGGATCTGCCGAGAGCCGCACCAATGACCAGCACTGGCTACACATGTTTCCATGTAATAACACTTTGCTGCACACAACAGCCTTCACCACAACTGGGCTGATACATGGTCCGGTTTTGTGAGGTTCATGGTGGCATGAATGGCATTGTTTTGAATTGTCTGGAGTTTAATGGGTAGGAAATGTAGATGGATTGTTGGGAGTAGGAAACATATCACACTTAGATGGATTATTGGTGTTCGGAAATGTGTTGCTCCTAACTAAGGTGTACTAAAAACTCACCATTGTGCATACTCTCACCATTCTGCATACCCTCAAACTCTGAACTAAACCTACCACACCTCTACCACACCCTAAACCGCACGCACTTCACAACAACCAACACTAATCCATACCATACACAATCATACCTCAACACCACATGACGGCTACCAGCTGAAAATGTGCTTATGCTCAGTGACCGGTTCCTCCGAACTGAAGCTGACAAAAGCACATCAGAGCTATGTTGCTTTTTGTCTCTCTCAATCCCACTAACATACCCCAACCCTCCATGCATTGCATATCCCCCAGAGCACCAAGAGACCACACAAGAGGCAAGAGCGTGCGGTACAAGACCAATTAGCATTAACATTAACAATGTATGGAAGACTAGCTGAGAGCAAGCTTTCGAAGTTGCGGCTAGAGGGAAAAAGCACATTTTGAAGATAGGTTATGAGTTCTTGAAATGATTAATAGTCACATCACCTTGTGAGGGAGAAGGGCAGGCGAGATGTGAAGGTGGCAGAGGGCCTAATTTGCACTATAACACATGTCGAGATTCCCATTAGAATCTCAGATTTTCTCCTGCTATATTCGCACCCGGGGAAGGGCGCTCAGCCAATCACGTGGCTGGAACAGCAGACAAGAATACACTCTCCCTGATGCCTCCCCATCCACATACCCCCTCAGTATTCCCCGATCCCCTTTCCCACCCCCTCCCTCCATCCCAACTTACCTGCAGGACTTGAACTTTGTGGTCAACCAGAATTCCTCCCGTCTAGCCGCTCCTTTTTCTATATTGCTGCGGAAATGGCCGTTCATGGCCCACACTCGAGCCCACCATGGCTCGGTCTGGCGGGCCGTTAAAGGCTATGAATGCCCCCACAGCGAGCATGAAAGCCACACCATACCTGATTCACAAAGCCTAAAAGTGGAGCAAACCTGGATATGCCTCCAGAAACTTTGAGGTGTTACGTGCAAGTGTGATGCGGAAATATTTTCTCAAGGACATCTCTGAAGTGTTGCTGACTTCCCCGATTGGCTCCAGTTTAAGTCTTGCGAACCAGGTTCAAGGGAGCAAATGCAAAAATGATATGCTCAATGGAATCTCCTCATCTGATCCAGTTTATGTATTTGTGGATCGGGCTCCATTTTAGGGTTATGTATATGTAACTCTTGTTTACCAGAAAATGCTAATGAAATTCTTGAAACATAAAATGAAAAACTGATCTAATCAAAGGGCACAGCACTGGGAATTCAGAACTGGGAAGCCCGGACGCGCCTATTTCCTCTTACTGCTGGGGTGGGATTTAGCAACTCTCACTGCAGCTATTAAATGTTTCAGATCACACGCCTGTGGGAAGGAGCACGGCATTAAAATGCCAAGCAGGCGTCACTGGGTGCCCGCTTCTAAGATCAACGTGCTGGTGACCTCGCCACAGTGGTCCCTGCAATGAATGGCGCGCGCTCTGCATAAGAAAGAGGTTCCTGGAAACGGGAGCTCGGCGAGCGTAAGAACATGGGAAACGCACGTGAAGTGGCAGCCCACACACTGGGCTGCTCAAATGCACCAGCTAATCAACTTGATGAATGCCTTCCATTTTGGCAACACCTTCTGTAGAAGCACAAAACCGCACACTGGTTCTGCACAGTTGTTCGGCAAGATTCACTGTAATAATTGCAGTGCCTTCATGTTTTACCTTAATACAACCTTAAATAAATATGTTTTTGTAAATGTGGGTACTGCACAATCTTCGACATTCTAAACCTGCAGGTTTTTAAGGATAAACACATTAACAATCTGTTGGTTTAGAAGGTTTAAACAGCTAAAATATGACCACTTTACACATCCCAAACAATATGTTCCATTCACCAGCGTGAATTCTAGTTTGTGAAGGTCCCACTTACAATGTATTTCTTGGTGCTCTCCACTCAATGATGTTCTATCTTTCTGCAGCTTCATGTTTATGGTCATAATAATAATTGACAAGGGACTGGAAACATTTGAGATGAACAAAGCCAAAAGCAGATTCAGTGGGCCAATGAGAGGCTTGCCCTGCTTCATGAACAATGTGATTGATGCAACAACCCCACTAGGTTCCAAGATAGAGTCAAAGCTCCACCGTGCAGACCTACCAGGCAAACATATGTTCCAGTGACAGTAAGCCAGGGAACATTAAGGGCCCGTTTGACGTATCAAACTCTGGTGTACCAGTGGTCCAGGGATGATTATCGGTTTCTAAACTATCAATCAGCCCCACACCTCTAAAAGACGAGAATGGATCCGAACAGATTGGAATAAACAAGCATACAATGTGGCGTTCATCCCCCATTGCAAGGGCTGGAACGGGGCATGAAGGCCATTAGCACCCCGGGTTGCCAAAGCAGTAAACCTGGGTGCAAAAAAAAAAAATGTTTCCTTCCCAGGAAGGAAAATCCTTTTCCAAGATAGCCACCATGGAAAGGGAAGGTGGGGCTCCGTACTGAACCTTTTTTTCTTTTACATGGTGGGAAGCGGGAGGCGAAGGGAAGGAGTGAATGCATCAGTTGAAAAAGGTAAGTTACAGGGTAGGGGAGAAAAGAAATATAGTGACGGAGGGTAGGGGGAAGATGGCCGCGGGGAGCCAGCCATCAAGTGGCTTGGAACAAGGGCATGTACTGGCCGTTTAAGCCCACATTCCTAGCCATCTGATTGGCCGGCTCCCCCGACCCAGTTGCTAATTAAAATTAAAAACCTCCATGTCCAATTTTGGTAACATGAACACACCGGCAGGCTTATCTCCTCTAAAAGTTGTGGATCGTTGGTTAGTTGAACACAGTGAAAATACATTTATTACCCAATGATAAAACGAGTGTCCAGTCAGGGTTTTATAAATATATATACTTTATTATTATCACAACAGGCAGTCTAACAACACTACGAAATATAACCCACCCTGTATACGAATGCAGAACACAGACAATTTCAAAGAAGGAAAGGGATGTACTCTGGATACTGACAGGAGTGTAGTCGGTATGGTTAATAACCACAACAGTCTGTTAAGGTGTCTTGGATTTAGCACAAATGGGGAAAATGGTCTTAAAATGTCTCTAGTGGCATTCTGGGAAGGGCCACGGGGACAGAACCACAAACATACCTTTTTCTGTTGGTTTTCTTTGTGCGCAACAGGGTTGAGACTGCTTCCTAGTGCTTGCAGGCTTCTGTGACAGAGTTCAAGAGAGAGGGGTCAGCTGCAGGTATCAGGCGGAAGTTGGAATTGAGAGCAAAGCTAAATGAACGGTTGCAGGCTGGCCTACACAGTGATTTTGGGTTAGGAATCGTCTCTGGGCTGTGCGCCAGTTCTGAAGCACTGGTCGAGATGTCTAGGGTATCTTTAGGTGACTGCGACTTGACAACTGTCAGCATTGCAGTCAGTTGCAGGTCGAGGAACTCGACTGGTTCAAAAATAACCTTTAAGGCAGACGGCGGTAGATGCTTGTCAAGGCTCTTCTCCCAGTTTCTTCAAAGGGTTTGTTTCATCCTTTACAGCGGTTGGCCCACAGCTGTGGAGTGTTTTGCAGGTTGCTGCCTTGTCCTGGGCTGTAGGATCAGAGACTTTCTGGCACTCCCTATTGTAAGGGAAGCATGATATCAAAAGCAAGACAGACCCAAAAGACACAATTGGAAAACTTTTATTGTTCACGAAAAAGAGGATGGAAGAATGCCTATCTTGCCCTAAATCTAAGATGGGAGCCTGCTCGACCATAAAATAATATATAACATAGTTCTATTGGAGTCTGTAAAAACAAGATAGCCTATGCTAACAAAACTTAATGGCAGCCCTTACTCTAATGTAACAAAATGTGTGTGGGATAAAATGTGTATGCAAAAGGAGTAATGTGCAAAACAATAAAGAATCAATGTGGCTGAGTCAGCTCTCCTCCCTATGTTGGACAGCACGGGGAAAGGTGGCCCCTGTAGACAGGATGACACACTCTGGCTCAGGTTCTTCAAAATTAAAGGCAGTTCATAACATGGATTGAGGCCCGCCTGGCCTTCCACACTAAAGTCTCTCTTGCCAGCTTCAATATATAGTTTCACAAAAGGTTCACACTTGGTTGCCTCAGTCAGGCTTGGACCGTTTCAAAACACAAAGTTCATGCTGGTCTCCCTCAGTCGGGCTCAGACTATTTCCAAAACACAAAATTCAGATAAGTCTCCCTCGGTCGGGCTCGGACCTTCCAAAGTACAAAGTTCATGTGGATCCCCCTCGGTTGGGATCAGTCCTCATGTAGTGCCCCCTCTGTCAGGCTCAGACCCCTTTAAAACAAAAGGTTCAACAATGCCCCTCCTCTACCGTGCTCAGACCTATCACAGTTCAACAACACTTGCCGGGGCTCCCCTCCCCAAGCTTTTTACACTTAGGGTCTCCCTCAGTCGGGCTCAGACCGCTTTTCAGATTTGAAAGACGATCAAATGTGTGTGGCTCCTTTACAGACCACTGCAGGACCACTTCGATTCAATGTTCAGCTTTTCCTCTCCCCTTCTTTCAGGGTTCACTTTGTTTATTTTCACTTAAACTCTTAATTCCCTTCATTTGCCTCAAACAATGCACCTTTCACAGGGACTTTCAAGTGTGCTACTCCTTTTCGCCAGACCACCCTGTGACGCAGTATTGCTGATTCCACAGCTATCTTTATCGTAAAGTTAATTTGCAGGCCTGCCTTTCCTTGCATCTCATCCACACATGTGCAGCATTCACTTATGATATATTGTTGCAAACTTCAATCTTTCTTAGCACACACTCCTCTCTCAGGTCGCTTGCCAACTCACTGGCTGTGTGCCTGTTTCTTGTTTCTGCAGTTTTTCTCGAGTCAAGGTTAAGATCACAGGCTTGGCCTCACCTCCCCAACTCTGCTGTTCACCCGGGAGGGTCACTGACATCCTTGAAGCACAATTCAGTTTCCTTGTTTTTTCCAGGGTCTCCCTCAATCGGGCTCGGGCCCCCTTCTTAAATTTCACACACGTCTCCGTCAGCTGGACTCAGAACCCTGTAAAATTTCACAGATGGGTCTCCCTCAATCGGCTCGGACCCCTCTTAAAGTTCCCAAAATATATGTCATTTGACTTCCAATAACAGAATCCTTCATTCTGATGTTGCTCCCACTGTGCTAGCTCCTCCTTCTGGCACCTGTGAGGTTTTTGGAGTTGCAGGAGTTCATGGGGATTCTTATTGAGGTTAGGGTCTTTCCACCTGCCCCTCAACGGCCTGGGCCTGCCTGTATTGCACAGGTAACTCCAGCTGCCCCTGGTTTGGCTCCCTGGAGGTGCAGTTCCCTTTCCACACTGCAACCTCCCCTGTACTCACCGGCTCAGAAATCAGGTAGTCCTTCTTCGTCTAAGCCTCCCAGGGTCTCTCCGGCTCGAGTTTTCTCACTCTGGCTTCTGTGAACCATCCAGCATTCCCAGCTCACTCAGAGTGTGCCTCTGTGCTCTGACATTTATCGTGAGGGGAGGCTTAATAGGTCTCAGGTGAGCCTGATTGTCAAGGGAGGCCTGATCTTGCCTGTCCTTGTTAAAGGGACAGTTTGTTGTTAAAAGGGAAGAGTCTGTCTTCTGTGTCTGAGTGTGTTTCTTCTTTTTGATCTTCATTCTCTAAATCCCTCTCTTCTTCATCTCAGTGTTTGTATAGAAAAGCGCGGGGGATTGGGAAGTCAACGTTTTTTCAGGAAATTATGGGAACATTGGGTTTAAAATATACCATGTAGATTGGGGAGGTGTCAGGTAGGGGTGTGTTGGAAAGCGGGAAATGCCACTTCTCTCCCGAGGGCATTCCTCCCACAGTCCCAGAGGGCCCCCTGTTCAGGGGATGTTCCTGCACTGGTCCACCCCCAGGGTCTGATTCCAAAGGCGATGGCCGCACCCTGGCCACCTAAACAAAAAACCCTTGGGGTATATCCATGAGAACACCCTCACATTATCCTGGAAGCTTGCTGCAGAGCCTAGCAGGGCACACTGTGTGCTGGCTGGGTATTGGTTCTGGAGCAGCTGGAGGGTACTCTGAATTCTGTTTCTCCCTCTGTTCGCTGGGGGAAGTTTAAGGGAGAGATCTTGCTTACCTCTTCGGATATCCTGGCCTTCCTTCACTGGCAGAAGATGTAAGGCAGTAAGTAGTACCTTCAGCCAGGGTCCAAGGTTGAGTTCTTCTTTCTTACTTCTTGTGAAGTCTTCAGATGATCTGCCAAAAGAGGGGCTCAGCCCTCTTTTAAAGCTAAGTTGTCCACAGTGATTGTTGTAGTCTAAGCCATCATAACCAGAGTGATTTGCAACAGGAAAGGTAAAAGGGTGAAAACAGGAATAAGGTGTGCCCCAGACCTAATATGCTGTAACCCTTCTCTAAACAGAAAATGCTCATGGCTCACTCCCTTGTCCTATTAAGTCCCACCCATCTTCCTGTCTGTTGTGTTCAAAGAACCTCTCTTGTTAATGGCCCTCAGTGTGGTTTCTGTTAAAGCAGCAGTTCTCCTTTGGAAAATCCTGAGAGACCAGACTCTCTGGCTCCTGCAAACCACATCCTCGTACCTTATGAATGGAGGCCTCCTAGAGGGGTGACATACTGTTACAATAGATCCAGACATGACAGTTCACAGTCATTAATACTGAGAGACGGGAGTTGGCTTCAGGATGACACAGTTACAAATGAAAGGTTGTTGGGTTTCCTGTCTCCTTTCTTACCTTTGAAGCGAGGCCCGTGTGGGTCTGTTTGAAATACCCCCTGTTGGTAACAAAAGAGTAGGGTGGATCCATGGAGGCTTTGTCAGTTAATCAGGCTGATTATGGCAGGGGTAAGGTTGGTCCTCCCCCTTCCTTGAATGACATTGTGCCCTCCTTGGGTGTCACATTCCAACTAAATATGACAGGGATGGACTGTGCCTGTGGGCAGTGTCCAGCCTGAGTGTACAGGTCTATGCTTTTGTCATGGTATGAGCATAGGGACATGGTTGTGGATTAGCCTCACACATTTTCCTGAGGTCGGTCTACCATCATTCCATTTGATTAAAAATGTCTAAAAAACTCCAGACATGCGCACGCCCATCATGCAGGTGGTTGAATTCCTTGCAGTCCAATTCACAAAAGCATTGTAGAATGCCACAATTCCATTAAAAAACTGATTTTTAAATCAGACCCAAAGTCGTGCAGGGATTTTGACAGAGGAGTTATGTTTTCAAGCACTTCTGCTAAAGAACTTCAAGACTTTCAGCCTTTTAAACATTGATTTGTGAAGTTAAGCACGGATGTTGCAAGCTTCATCTTTGCATAATTACATAGTTTTATGTTATAGCATGATCACAGTGCTGTGTTCTGTGCATACTGTTGCTTAGCTCCTTTAACCTCCTTAGATTTCTGATTCTGCAAATGTTCAATTTCAGAGTCAATGTATGTATTATTATTTTTGTTATTGGCTAACATAGCAAACTAAAGAAATTTACTTTAATAGAATGTGTGACCTCTTTATTGTGTTTTTTTTTAAATTATTTTGTGAATGTTCTATTGAAATTTGACAAAATAGGGGTTGACATTGGTGATCAAATAACGGAAATATAGTCATATGTCATATACACAAAACATAATCAATGAATGCAATAATAAGTGTATTCCTGCAAGCAGTTAAAGATCAAAGTGCTTACCGTAGATTTACCATCATAGATGTGTGAAAGTGCCGACTTGGCAGATTATACAAAGTAACAATTGATCCTGAGCATTAGAGTGATACATGATTTCAGTAAAGTTCCATCGAACGTAGATACCAAACAGTAAGGAAACCACACATATCAGTGCTAAACCTTTTTCTACAATGTATCTGTTGATAGTATCCCAAAGCTTTGTCCAATGTTTACGACAACCTTGATAAAGAAACAATCTCATTTATTTAACAACAGCATAACAATTTCATTAAACAAATGATTTGGCAGTGGAACAAACCTTCCCTTCATGTTTGTAGCAATGGCAAGATGTGCTAAAAGCATACCTAAAAAAACTCCGCTCATCGAACATCCAGCCAACGATATCCACCAAGCCAGGTTGTGGATAAAATAAATACCCGAACGAGGGACCAAACGTGGGGCTAATTATCTCTGAAATTTTACTAAAGCTAGAGACTCAAGCAAGTTAGCCCTCCTACTCCTGCTAGACCACTCTGCTGCCTTCAACCTCATCGACCACCAAACCTTCTGTCACCATCTATCTGCCACAACAAACTTCTCCCCGGACGTGACAAAACGGGTCTCATCCTTCCTTGCCAAAAGAACTACCTGTGTTTTCACTGCGGAACATGCAGCTCCACCCACCCCTGTCACTTGTGGTGTCCCACATGACTCCTGCATATCCCTCACACTTTACAACATAGGTACAAAATCCCTCTTTAACTACCTGGTAGCCCCTTGGTATAACATACAAAAACTATGCAGATGACAGACACATCATCCTCCCACTATCTGGTGTCTATTTGCAGGACGTCACAACTCTCAAAACCATCTATGAGATCATCCAAAAATGGATGGACTCCCATCTTCTTTACCTCATCTATGAGAAGGCTGAAATTCTCCTGGTAAGCACCTGGGCCACACTCAACAAACTCGACCCAGCTCAACGCTCCTTCAACAAAGATGAAAAGACAATCCTTGTCTCACCAGCTATAATAAAACTTGGGAATTTACTCAAATGCTTCCCTCGACATGGCCCAACAAGTAAACACCATTGCCTCCTCTGCCGCCAAAACCATGAAACTCCTAAATGCCAGCAGACCTTTTCTTTCCACCGACAACCATCGGCAGAGACATCATTGGGTCCAGACTCGACTACTGCAATGCCCTACTGGCGGAACAACTGAACAACACATATGCAAATTACATGTCATCCAAAACAATGCCCTCTGCACTGCCCCAGGCCTATCAAAACATGACCACATTTCAGAGGCCAGAATAAAAATACTCTGACTCCCAATACAGGAATGCATCAAGTTCAAAACTCCATCTATCACCAGCTCTGCCTCTTCAATACTGTCCAGCATACCTATCCAAAGGACTTGAGAAAACCAACCCACTGCGGCCGACTCGACCCGCAAATTCTCACAGTATCAGAGTTCCCAGGTTCAAACGCTCCACAGCAGGCGGTTTGAGCTTTCAGGTCACTGCCCCCAAACTATGGAACTCCTCCCTCTCGCCTTCTGGGCTGAACCATCGTACTGGACTTTCAGAAAATATTTAAAAACATGGTTATTCACCTAAGTGCCCAGACTGCCTACACCTTGCCTTAATGTTCACAAACCTCTTCCTTTGTATGTAACTGGCACATAGTTGTGTCAGGGTAAATTGTGCTATATATAAATGTAAATTAAATAAATAAATAAATACATTGAGGTCCAGTTTAACTGTATATGACTGCAAGTGGGTAAACAACACGACCACATTCACCTGTAATCTCCTTACTCCTCAGATCTCAGTTTTTATATATGCAATCCATGTATTCTAACACCACCAGAAGAGTCTTGAACTGGCGTAAATGACAGTCGGTATATCGGACGGTCCTTTGAGTAGTGTGAACATTTTCTATGGGAAGAACAAGTACATCTCATTCCCCTATGTATGGTTGTCACTTGGTTATTTGGAGTGTGTAGGAATGTTTACGTTGCACCCGGGAGTGCAGGAAGGCAGGGCTCAGGGGAATGTATTCCCCTGTTCCGTGCTTTCTGAGTGGGGATGAAGGAGGATGCAAGAGGTTTATGCGGTTTTCTATTCTCAGATGCTGAGAGTCTGGGTCACAGGTAAGCCATCACAGTTGATGTCGGCTCATGACCTACCACTTACCATAAATTCACTTATCTGTGAGAAGAATATTCAAACTGTCTTTACAGATTACACAATATGGGAAGAAAGCATAACTGTAGTTGTGAGACATGGCTCACGGCTGTGCTACTCCACCCTTGTACTGTCCCCTGTTCCTGTCAAATTAACTTCCCACCAAAACCTGGTCAGAATGTCACTTGAACTCATCCCGTCAAATCTGATTGCTTATCTATTGTACGTTCTTTTTTCGACAAACAAGCATTGTTCCTCCCTATATATAAATAAAATAAATAAATACTTCGACCTGTGGTAATTTGGGACAGAAAGGGATGCATCAGCAGCAAGGCCCCCGGATGTTTGCAGATGGTCTGCTTGGAATTTTAGTACCTCTGACACGCATCTCATGTGTTTCGTTCTATAGCATTACTTTTTAAAAGATGACAGTGGGTTTATAAGAATCAGATTGTGAGCTCTAAAGTGGTTTATTTGTTTTCCTTGTCTGAATTAATGGTTCTGGCGCACATGCTAGACATTAGTACAAATTGGGTGGGTCTGAGCCCTCTCAGATTTCATTAGAATCTATCTAAGTTTTAGAGGTTTGTAATGGCTTAAGAGCCCATGCTGGCTCCACCCTCCTCAAAGTTGGGGCAAATAAATATGAAAATCACTATGGAATTGCTGAATTCTGCTTCAAGAACTAGAAATAAAATCATTACCAGTCAGCGATGCATAGCTCATGCACGTTAGGCACCAGTACGAACCAATTGGCTTCAAACCAATCAGTGCCTATTGGTTCTAAGCATGTCCTGTCAGCTTGCGTTTCTCACTGGATGACGTATTTCCAATTTACTTATTTTCAGGATTTCAAAATATTTGAGGCACAAAGAAGTCGAAATGGGTATTTGGTAGTTTGAATCGTAACAGCTCGCGAATAGAGGCTTGGTTGATTATGATTTGATCGGTTATATGCAACACTCTTAATACCCAGAGGTTTCTAAGCGCAGACCGGGGGATCGAACCTGTGTTAATCCCTGTCATTTTGCTTCCAAGGCAAGCACGTTGCCCCTAGGCTATCCTCCCGATCTGATTCCAACCATTTCTTAAGTGAGTCATGCCAATATTCGAGCCAAGCATGTCAAGGTTTACCCACCCTCTCTAAAACCCTACACACATTGGACTATATACAATGCACATTATAAAACCATTTTACCAAGCACATGGTCTTTCATTAAACAATAGAAACCGAGGAAGGAAGGCATTACTGGTCTGCTCTTATTGAAGGTGGGTAATTGGTGGGTAATGCGCCCACTTCAAGGGTTCTAGTGCTATTAGTACCCCGGCACAGCTTTTCCTTTATGTGCATACATTTTCCTACCATGTCCCCTTTCAGAAACACTGTGCATTCAAGGAGACAACATCCAATTGTGACGAATCAGCATCTGCCTCCCAGGAGAAGAGGCTAACATGTCTACTCAGCCCACACACTTCTACAAAACAAGCGCAGACCCAATCATAAAGGTAAAACAGGCGCAGTTGTTCAGGAGGGGTGTGAATGTGAAAACAATAGCAGCCCAAACCGCAAAGTACAAAAGTCCAAAATAACCATGTGGCAAGAAGTGATTCTTTGTGGTGAAGAGCACGGGCTGAGTACCTTGCAGTCTTTTGTCAGTTGGTACTGTGGTGATGGAGCCTATTCTTACAGCATTGCTGTGGCGAGCAGAAAGATTGCCAAAGAGCACAGAGCGCCACCCGGTCGGCAAGTGGCAAGAGGTGGTTCTTGTTGGTGAGGAACACGGGCTATGTACCTTGCAGTCTTATGTCAGTTGTTAAGGTGGAGGCAGAGCCTATTCGAACAGTGTTGCCGCAGCGAGCATAAAGATTGCCAAACAGCACGGAGCGCCGCACAGACACCAATTGGCAAGAAGTGGTTCTTTGTGGTCCTTTGGGATATGGACGGGCAGTAGCTGGGCACTCCAAAGGCGGGAGGTGAGAAGAAGCCGGCCACATCAGCTAGGAGCCTTTTGTTAAAGTACCTCTATCAATACCATAGAGAGACTCACAGATACTATTACAATTCTTTTAACAGCTCTTTTCCTCACTGAACATGCCAGGCAAAACGGTTAGTCGTTCAAAAGCATACAACCTGTGAAAAGCAAAGCCTTAGGAAAAGGTTAAAACACAACACGATCGACATGTATGTAGTCGAACGATATCAGCTCCACTATATTGTCTGAAGCAGCAACTTCTGAGCAAATTGGAAAGCGTACCGGTGGGAAAAAAAAAAAAAAACAGTCTTTTTTGCCTCAGGAGCAGACCAAAATGACTGAGGTGACTTATGCACACCTATTGAAGTAACATCAACCTCGATAATGGGAAGTGATCTTTCAAGAAGCCTAAACCGGTCTATCACCGATATCGACAGCAACTCCCTCCTTGAACTCTGTTACTCCCTTCAAGGGGTTATGCAAGAGCGCAGGGCCTCAAACGGGTAAGTACATCACCTCCATTAATGTCTTCTAATCCTCAGCCTCTGTTGTAGCGAAAGTCACCTCCCCGCCCTTTTGAAATATCACCACGGATGTCTGCTACACCTAACTCATATCCTGATGCTGATGCAGACCGGCTGGGGAAGGAAATAGTTGATTCTTGTCATTTGAGCGAGACTGATACGAGTACAGCAAGTACTACAACCAACCGGAACACTGGAGAATTGCAATTTGCTGTTAACATACTTCTCAAGTTATGCAGGCGGATGCACAAGGATTTAAAAAAAAAAAAAACAAGGACAAACTATTCTACACTTCACATTGTTGCTGGAGCAGACCAAGGCAACCAACAATACTAACCTACCTCAAACTTTGAGGGAGGAGGATAACAGCCTACAGGTTAGTGGTGGTGACAGGTTACAGAGAGTGGTTTATACATCTGAGTTGGAGGATAAAATGAAGCATCTCTGGTCAACTATAAAACCCACAAGGAAAGACAGAGAGCAAAGCGTCTCCTTCTACTAGCCGAGAACTCATCTTTTGTGTCTCACTCTTCTGTGGATGATCCCTGAATAACCCTTTAAACTCCCTATACCCCAAAATCAAAACAAACAAATAAGAAGAGGACTCCAGAAAGAGGAAAAGACAGCAGGAAAATGCATTAACTAGCTAGCTTGTAAAGGAAGAATCTGCAGGTCAAATTTACGGGTTGAAAAATGAGCATTACCCACCAATTACCCACCATCATTAAGACCAGACCAATAATGCCCGCCTTCCTCGGTTTCTATTGCTTAATGTGCTTGGTAAAATGGTCTGGTAATGTGCATTGTATATAGTCAAATGTGTTTAGGGTTTTACACACGGTGGGCAAACCTTGACATGCTTGACCCGAACATTGGCATGACTCACTAAAGAAAGGAAGCAAGACAACATGGAGCAACACATGTTCGATCCCCGGGTCTGTGCTTAGAAACCTCTGGGTATTAAGCACATTATAAAAGACTTATCATCATACCCCATGCTGTTACTCCCTTAGAGATTGTGGCCAATAAACCTGCTCTGGATGAGGGGGTCACTAATGGGTCTGCCACTGGTAAACAAGAAAGCACAAAAGTGATTAATAGCTCTGCACAGCCTGCACAAGAAATGACGGAATTTGATCCAAAAATCCTTGCAATTGGGCCGGTCCATTCTGCATCACGGTCGAAGTGCTTAAACTGTGCTGCAGTTCTGAAATTGCTTGCTAAAATTCCTTCACTAAGAATCTTGAAAACAACGGATTTTGATTTTGTTGAACAGATAGATCAAAATGGGGGCAGAGTGACTCGGTTGTACTGCTGTTTGGCCGGAACTGCGGCCCTGATTCACACACATCAACATACGCAGGGCTCACTCGGTTTCTTACTAGACATTACTAATGTTACCTTACCTACTGTCCACTCTGGTGTACATAGACGGCTTCTGTTTTTAAGAGGTGGTTGCAAAAATAGGTCCAAAGGGAAAGCCGTATAATGGACGTTTAATTGGGATTAGACAAACCTTATGTTCAAATGTAATAACCACCACTGAAGTAAATGACAATGTGATTGGTGTAGAAGTTATTTTTAAGGATGGCTTAGAAAGTAAACATATGCTTTTACTAAATGCATATGATCCACGGGGGGCAGTGTTTGCACAGAGAGAGGGGGGGGTGGCCCTGACCTTAACCGTCTGCTGCTTGTAGGCGATGTGAACGCCAACTGTCGTGATAATGAGCGGTGCACACCCCTCAAGAATATTAGCTCCAAAAGTGTACTTCAGTAGATCCAGCGAACAGTAAGGGCTTTCACTGGGCGGCATTTCTGAAAGAATGGGAGCCGGTATTTCTGGACGTCTGCACCAAGGGTGACTGACCGGGTAGAGAAACCGTGAGGAATGGCCGAAGCGTGGCTACACTTAATTATTTATTTGGCAATGAAACAATTCTGGAATGTGTCAAAGAACTCCAGGTTCTATCGAACGAAAACAGCGATCACACCTTACTAATCCTGACACTTGGGGGGCCCTTAGGTGCAGTTGAAGGAGAAATGTCAAAGGTGACTACCAATTCATGCTGGCCACAGTATTATTCAGTGGTCAACAGATAATATTGACAAAGCCACATAATAGAGATATTGTTGGGGACATTAGCGTCTGATGTGGCAACACATTGAAGAGCAGGGGAGTTGCTAGGTCTGGAAAAGACCCGGGGCTAAGCTGATGTCGGGATTGTCGGGACTCGGGGCAAGCTAGTCTTTTGGCTGTAGCTCCTGAGATTCTATCCGGGGCTAAAACCAAAAGATCATGGGCTATAGCCCCCTTAGCCCCCCCCACCCCCCTAGCAATGCCCCTGTTGAAGAGATTGATTATTAGTGACTGGTACTGGAAATTTTAAACCTTTTGACACTGCGATCCGAAATTCGAAGCACACAATGCTGGGGGCGTAAACATTCGCCCCTCCCCGGAAAGCAGAATGAGATTAATAAAACAAAGCACCGCTATAGAGTCCGGCTAAAAAATTGGGAATGTTCTGCCGTGAACGTCCAGTGGCAGGGGATGATAGGGGCAATCAGGGGGAAACATACACACTCCAAATGGCAACTATTAACACTCACCAAGGGACCACTGGAAACTTGCACAGTTGAGCTGGTCTCACTGCGCTGACACATGTACCATATAAGATTGATTTGGCTTGTATGGTTATAATAAATACTTGTATGGCTTATAATGTACGATTTTAGCTGCCACCAGGATAGTAACTCTCACACCTATGTTTTGTAACAGGGGTGCATGTTGCTGCAGCTGTCAAGAGGGCACCTGTGACCACTTAACCTGTGTTGTGCCACTGGAGAGCAGGTGCTGCAAAGCAGGGTACTGATCCAGCAGGGCACAGGTGTACACCATGCATTTGGCATGGAGCTTAGCAAAGAGGGGGCTGGTTTGTAGCTCACCCTTTCTGAGACAGAATTACCAGAATCACTGTTTCGAAGAACAAACAAAAAAACACACCCTTGCCAGAAGGCAATTCCTTACACTGCAGCCTGTGTTGTTCTGAGGACTATTCACCACCTCATCAAAGGGAACCAGATCACTTGGAAGTCGCCATGTGATCACTATGACATTAGCCCCCTGCTGCTCCTCACAAGAGGTTTAAAAAACACACGCAGCCACCCTCATGCCCAGTGCCTTTCTTCCAATCAGCAGGGTGAACTACTTTCAATCCTGTTTGAATTGCCAGGACATTAGACCCATGATGGAACCGCAAATGTTACACAGGCAGAGCGTGGGTTTTGAAGTTGACCCATGCAAACTCGATCTGAGCCCCGTTTGTTCAAGCACGCTGTGCTAATTGGCCATTTCCCAGAAGGAGGCCGATGCGCCAAGAGCAATAATGAGGGTGATTGCGAGTGCAAAGGCAAACGGAAGTTCATGGCAGGTCACAGTCCGATGAGAAGCGCTGTGATGCCCCTGCACAAGTGGGTCAGGGAAGGTATAAAGATAAATCGGAAACAAGAAAAGATGGAAAGCAGGAAAGATGCTGCGATGAGAAAGGCGGGCCTTTTAGTGCTTTACCGAAAGTCAGGTATATACAACATGCACAAAGGAAGAGGTTTTTTCTATGCATTTTAACTTGCTGTGCCCCGGAAAACATCATTAAACGTGCTTTATAGTAACATCAATTGATACAGAACTTGGAATATCTCTGGCATGGAGCATGATATTGAAGTGGGTTATGTTTCTTATTTTAGAAACCATGCAAAACAATCGTGTACTGTTTAGAGGATTACAAGGAAAGCATTACTGATTGTTCAAATGAATGCATGAGTGTTTGCTCATGATTGTATGGTTTGGAGTCCGAAAACTACACAACAAAATACTTGCATAAGGCAGGCCAAGAACACCATCCCTCTCCGCAGGCCAAGATCTCCACGCCTCTCCTCCCCGCCGCAGGGTCGGTCTTTTGCTGCCCTCCTCCGTCCTCCTGTCCATCTTGGGGGGATCTACACTGCACATCTGCTCCCACTGCATGACCCCGCCACGACCCAGGGCCGGCCTTTGCATAAGGCCATGCAGGCAGCTGCCTGAGGTACCTGCCTCTAGGGGGCGCCAGCCACTGCAGTTCGAGTCTTCCAAGAGGATCAACACAGACTGCGTAATGATGTTTGGTGCTTTTGCATAATTCGATTTCATAAAGTCAGTATGTCTTCCAGGGCGCAGGTAAGGTTATCTGTGTATAATAAAAAGTGTTACTCAAAATCAGACTATGTTTGAGATCAAACAGAACACTGACTGCATGATGTCTGGTTCTGGCTGCTGCTGCTGTCCTGCAAGGCCAGGCTAGCTCCACGTGCTTGCCTTTCAGCTATTCTCCTCCTATTAGTAAAAAAGCAACATTTGTTGCTTATCTGTCCGGGCCTGACCAGGCCCGACCGCACTGCCCCCTACCTGTCTTTCTCATGCGCTACAGCAGTACAGTCAGAGGGGGTAATTGATTTGCAGTCACTTAGCTCGGAGGAATGAGAATCATAAAGAGCCCCAACACAGCAGCCGCCCAGGCATAGGACGGGAGCAGGCAGCAGGTCCACAGGCAGGCAGGATGCAGCCAACTCCAACTAGCAAGGAGCTCCAGCAGTGAGGGAGAAGCTGCCCCATGTGCCATTGCCATTAAAGATCCATACAGTGTTTTTCACATACGAACACCATATCTTTTTTATGTGTATTTCGTACTTCCAGAGGCATGCAGGGTGCTTTCCCCCCTAAGCCACCACTATTATATCCGCAGCGCAGCAACAGCCCGATTCAGAGCAGTATTGTAATTGGGGCAATAGGACTTCAGCGTGCTCAGTAGACGGACAGTTCCGTCTAACCTAGACTTTAGAGTCAGATCAGATCCCTGCAGAAAGAAACTCTAAAGCCGGCAATTTTTAGAAACTGTTCGGCTGCTTGCACAATTCCTGGCTCAAAGGCTGGTAGAGTGGGCCTCTGATGTTTTACCATCGTATTCGTAGCAAGTTATGTTCAGTTTGTCCAAAGCAAGGTATCAGCATTCTGATTATGTCTTATGTGTGAAAGATTTAAAAAATAGTCCAACTTTGCATTCCAGGTCATGGTTGAAAGGCGACCTTTTGTAGATTAACAGTACACTTTGGAGTTGTTCTTGCTTTTAAATTACATTCCTGCAAAATAATTGCAGTTCTAGGCATGCACAATGCATCACCCTCAATCCACAAGTTATGTCAAAAACGTAACTAGGCAGTAAATAATCAATCTTGCTCTGTCGAGATCAGTGTTAGCATGCGATGCATTATTATAAGAGTAACATCCGACAACAGTATGTTACATGAAAAGCATCCATCACATCTAAAACATATGCAATATATGCAATATATCCATTCTAAGCATACCAAACAATAAGTGCTCTCTATACACAAGCAGCTACAAACAGGGCAGATGGCGGGGCGCAAAGACCAGACAGGGGATTACACAGAAAAACACATTCTTTTGAATTTTGATTTTGAATATTTCTTAAACGCACCAAACGGAGTAAACTATATACCGGCACAGATGTCAACTAATGAATAGAATTTAGTAGTGTATGTTCAGTGCATATTCTGTAGGCGAACAACTATTTAAATAAAAAAGGTTGCTAGGCTCTTTCTGAACAGTATTAAAGAATCACAAGACCTAATTTCTAATGGAAGTTGGTTCCATAGTTTTGTGTCAAACACTCCAAATCTTCTGTCTCCCCTGGAGACCAGATTAGACCTTGGCACACAGATCAGGAGTTGGTCTCTTCAACAAAGATGTTAGTCGACAATATCGGGTGATCTTATCCACCAGATATTCAGTAGCAAGTCTGTTCAGACACTTGTACATCAGACATGCTACTTTGAATTTTATTCTATCCTCTACTTAAGCCAGCGTAGGGCTCTTCACAATGCAGAGACATGGTCCCTTTTCCCGAAATGTCCAATTAGTCTGAAAGCAGCATTTTGAGCTCTCTGCAATCTAGCAATCTGTTTAGCTGGAACTCCTGAACCTTTGAAAGCAGATACACCAGAAAAAAACGAATCATCTGTAAATCTCGAAACACTTGTGATTATACCTTTCTTCAAACTTCCTTCACATCATAACTTTGGAAAAATATCATCATTATATTGTAGGAAACCACTCTTACAGCCCACGTCCCCCACTATGTCTGGCAGGCACTGCCAAAATCAGTCCTCCTGTTAACAGCACGTGTTCTTATATGGAGAGTTACAGTTCATGAGCTTACAATATGAATGTTCAACTCTTTAAAAAAGGGCCGCTAAAAAAATACATTTCGAGAACAGAGGTAGACTTCACAGAAACATGAATCCAAACACTGGTGCTAGTGTCAAATGGCACACTTTCCACATTCTATGCACAGAAGTCCAGAGGTCACTCTAAAATAGTAAAACAGCCATAACAGCACCATAGGTGGCCTTGGGTCTAGTAGAACAGGTCCATGAATCAAAAAAGAGCCACTATGTATCTGACAATGAAGCCAAACCAGTACCCATTTTGCAAACGGCTGTGCACTGCTGAAGTAAAAGTGCAATCCCTCCTCAGGTCCGTTTTATGAAGCATCCGTTCTGCAGTGGGAAAATGGAAGATATGTGAGACCCGGTCTAGTTTGGTGGACGAATGGGCCACTTTTGACATAATAGGATGACAGAATGGAGACAATCAAGTTCTAATGAAAAACAGCCTGGGGGGGAAGTCGATTGCTTCAACCACATTGAAGAATGTAGAAACACTAGGAAAAATCAAGCACCCTGGCAAGCCACCAGATGCCATTTTAGCGGTCACACCTCTTCTCTTCCGTTTCAGCTGCATGGACTACAGGTCTCGTAGAAAGATATGTTTAAGGCTCTTTCTTGGGCTTGCAATGTTTTATTTTTTATGGGCATTTTCTAGAATTTGGCCACAGGAAATGTGCTTTTTATTATCCCTTGCGCACTTTCTTCACAGTTTACAAATGAAAGTTTATGGTGGTGGCACCTTTTCAGCTTTGTACATCAAACCGAACCTCAGTGCTGTCTCCATGGGGACACCACACGCTCTGTGTACCTGGGGCGATGCCAGCAAGTGACCCTAAACAAGCTGTTCCATTTAACCTCCCCGTAGAGTACAAAAGTAACACAGTGCTTAGTGCCTTCCATTGAGCACCTGCCACAATGTTGCAGGAAAATATGCACTACAAATCTTGCATTGTTACATCAAAGTGCTGTTGAAAGTGTCTCATACCAGGAAACCCTTGTCGTTAACATTGCAGCCCAAACATCACTTTTAAACCCCACTTTCAGGGCCGCGGTTTAGTGGGGATGCCTCCCATCGGAAATAACTAATCTGCTCAGGGTGCTCCTTTCTGAGACTTTACAATGTTTTCAGTGTTTTTTTGATTTCTTAACATGTGGTGGTGATGATGATGGCAAAATCTTATTTTAGCTTGCTGGTGGTTTATGGAGACATTGATGTATTAGCTCTGAAATTACTTTTACATTCAGTTGGTCCAAAGTTAATGGAATAAACTTTTTGAAGATGTTTAAAGATTATGGGAATGTCTCCGAAAAGAATTACTTCTATGTAAAGTTGTGCTCTGTCCTTAGAATCGGTGTACACATTTAAAAGAAGACCCAGTATCTTTGTGATTACAATTGTTTTAAAGGTAAGGGTCTTTCAAACTGTTCAAATGGAAGGGGTCTCACACCTTGTGACCCCCAATGTTTCCAGTCGGCAGACTTTCAATATATTAATTTCTCTATTTTCGTTTGGGACTTAAAATGTGCGGTTTGCAGAGCTTGCATTACTAGATGTGTATGATCTCCCCTCGGGAAATACAGAAGTGTTACCACCTCATTTCCTTCTAACACTGGTTTCTCCACATCAGCCATTTACTGACAAAAAAGGGTTTAGAGCTCTTCAATTGGCATTTCGATTTAAGCTCTCCAGCAGCTGCCGTCTCGTGATAATTGGCAGCTATTAACCCTATCTGTGTTATTGTAATGTATCCACCCCACGGGTGCCTCCAACTGTTTCCGTTCCAAGCAGGGGGCCCTCAACAATCTGGTAGAAATGGGCCCACACACATCCTCAGCCAGGCCTGCTTAAATAGAGTGATCACCAATCTACGCTGTGGGGCCTCTATCATTACTGTATTTGCAAAACTTCCCCAACAAACATCATGCTCTCATACAAGGTGGAGTCACCCCACCTTGTACGAGAGCAGGGTGTTCAGAGGGGAAGTTTCACAAATAAAGTAATGATAATGATATTTTGTTTATATAGAATTTTAACCAAAACACTTTCTTAGAACATATTTACATACAGTATCACCCAACCAAAGCTGGTACTCTAAAAAGCTGACATATTTTTAAGGGCAAAGTAAAGAAAAGTTACTTTGAACGCATAATACAGGTAACATTCTAAGACTGTCACTTACTATCTAATGCATGCATTTTGTATTGCATTTCCATCTAGTTCTTTATTGAGTGCCCTCTTAACAACACCTGTAGCTTACAATTTGTATTGTCATATTTTGGGGGGGGGGCACCGAAGATGCTTCCCACCTTGGGTGCAATCTGGTCTAAAACTGGCCTGCCGACTTGCCCTCTCCCCCATCACTTATCTCTATGGGCCCCCACTGCCTCTTCTGGATTCACTCTGTGCAGGTTTCCTGAAAGCAGATGTACACTTCGCCCGGGAGCTTGAAGCACCTTTGTGACGCACTTTCGTGTGCCGTTTTTTCAGGGACTTGGAGAGCACAAACCAATTTAATTTGCGGGATACCCTTTCGGTTGACCCACTCTTTGGAAAAACATTAAATGACTAGGGAGAATTGTTAATGCTTGGTGCCTACTGCTCACAGGTACTAGACGCTATGGTGTCACTTCCATGTGTTTTGCCATTATTCTACTAGGGAAAAGATAACATTAAACTTTACAAGTACACATGAGAATGGAACGGAATATTCTAGTACCAGGGGTGACTAGAGTTAACCGACCAAAGACGTTCTTCTACGAATGGCATTTTATTCTGCAATGGAAGTTACAGAACACCATTTTTTTTTTTTTAAATCATATTTTTTTTAATAAAAAGGCATGCATGTGTTCTATTTGGATAACGCATCTATTGTGTGAAGATGTCTTATAGACACATTAAAGATGTTTGTTACCACTTACTAGCAAGATCCCTATCGTGCCTTTAGCTGCTCCATTGCCTACGTTGACAATAAGAGTGATACATTGCTGCAGTCCTTTTTCTGTGGCTAGAGTGACATATCGCCAGAGAAAATGTGTTTTTGCCCAAAGTAAAATGGCAAAAAAAGTTTGTCACAGGGATAAGGTGGTAGATATCACAATAGACATATTCTCCACCAGTTGCATGCACACCTAGCCCCCAATGTATGGCCTTACCATTAAGCACAATCTTTCTCTGATAGAACAGTACATGCACACTGATAGAGTTATATACTGATAGAGTTATATATATATATATATATTTTTTTTTAAATCATGCAAGTGATCTCAACGTTAGCACATATGTTCCATGTGGGCGCCTGCATGCAGTTTTAAATGTCCAGGAGGTTGAGTGGACAAGGAAAGAGTAAATGCAAGGAATAGCCAGTTTGACTCTTTTGCTCTTTCATTTTCCACTCTGTCTTGAGAAATGCAAGCACTCCCTGAAAATACCCTATCAGGTGGCATTTAAAATGGATTCCCATTGAATCTGTCTGCTCTTGACCAGATGTAAAATCAAGATGGATTCGACATGAATCCATTTGATGTACACCTGCATGAACATATCATGCAAACATATAACGAAATGCACTGATGGGATGGAGAGGGCTGAGATCTGATCCTCACTCCCTGCCCCTCCTTCATCTCATCACTGTAGGAAAAAGAGGCCAGGTGTTTAATGGAGGCGTTAAATCATTAGTCCTCACTTTAACACGCCTGTTGAACACGCTGCCCCATTTAAAAAGGGGCAGTAAGAAAACGTTCCCCACATCATAGAAAAATGATTAGACACATTCACAGTTATTCACCGTTATTCCCGAGGGCTTTTGGGACAGCCAAAAATTGGCATGCTAGTAGAAATTACATGAGTTGTATATACTGTGCCAGAATGTAGAATTACACTGTGTGACGTTCTCTGCTAGTGGATACAAATCATGTGTTTTTATGGTAGTTTATACAAAGCAATCAATATAGCAGAAAAGAATACATGATCAGAAATGCCACCATATTTCGGTGTTTTACAACTCCAATGTGCGTTACATATCTTATGTGTCGTGTAAATATGACTAACACATGCAACCTGAGAAAATGGGGTACGGATTGCATTAAGCCACTTTCAAATAACATATGAATCTTATTGTGCAATTTCAGAATGAGGGGTAGCATGACAATTACCTTTTCACTATTTTTATGGGAATAGAAATGACCCGTTTAAACGTGCTCTCATTTTAGAATATAATTGAACTAACATTCACAGAGCATACATTATCAAAATGAACCTCATTAGGCTCTGCGATGGATGTCTGTGAAAACATTTTGGGTGCAATGTAATGAAATTATGATTTTAAAGAGTGCTGCAATGATATGCACAGACATGCATTCTATACTGCAGTGCACATGTTGAGATAGGGATGAACTATGAGCACACCAAAAGTAACAGGAAGTACAGGCTCCAAGAATTTTACCCACACAAGAGCTCTGACAAGCTGACGAAGGGTAGGCTATTTGCGGGCATTTTCATTATCATTCTTAAACACCATAAAGAATGCCATTTGGTCACATTCAGCCAAATAGTTAACAGTAAGATGACAGGGCTTGATGTCCACTGTTTTAGAAGTAGTTACTGATATTAAGTTTAAAGGTTTTGCCATTCACAACACTAGGCATGTGTCTGAATGTTCTGTCATTTACTAAAATCAAATCAGAGTCCTGCTTCCTTTCAGAGAAAGCAAAGATTCCGGACCTGATGGGTAGGACACACAAAGCTAATGTTTTAAGAAGTAGACACTGACTGTTTCTTTCATGAAGCTATTCCCAGGACATCAAGCCTCCCACATCTTAATAGTTTATGTGCTTGGAGGAAAGCACACATATATGAGAATCACTGAAGCACATTTATTCCAGTATGAACACAGACAGTGTGTAGAAATGATTACTGAACGTTAGCCCAGGCTGTACTTCTACTGCCACCTATCAAGTCTAGGACTGCTGCGTACATGGTAGCGTGGCGTCCAAACACACACACATATATGTGAATGAATTCCTCAAGAGCAGGTGCCTTATCCATGCTTCTCATGAGGCCACCTGCCTCCCAAGAGATAGGAGGCCTTGGCCAGAAGACTTTATGGCAGAGGAAGCGATATGTCACATTAAGATAGCTGCAAAAGTATGTTATAGCTTGAGGGGCTGAAAGGCCTGAAAATTAAATGTTGCCAGGACAGATGACTGGGCCCATTGGAGAGAAGCTCACTGTTTCAAGTCTGTTGCTACAGAGGGTTTGTTTCACTTTTTCTGATTATTATGCAATTATGGCATCTGCAGGGCATGCACTACATCACTAGGCATGCACTAATCAATGAAATGCCAGAACATATATTGTGATTAGGTACTCATATAGTTGATAGCCAATGAGGATGGGGGCTATTCTAATACACATGATATGTTGTATTGTATGCTAATCATGTGGTTTTCATCCTTAAATACTGTAATGTAATGTGAGCATGTTGAGAGTCTCACAGTCTTCCTGTTTTACGAGACTAACTTCCCAGCCGATCTTTACTTTTGCTTTAACTTGTACTAAAGCTGTGTTTTCTTACAACTCGTGTGTTTCCTCATTGTTTCCTGCAAACCACTAAGGGTCTTCAGACACAACTCAGAAAGGTACTTTAATTTGGAGTGCTTTGACATCTCACTTCATTTTACATGCTGCGAGATTGCACTATTTACTTTCCATTTAAATCAATGTATTTTTTTAAAACCAACGAAAACCATCCCTCTTTGGGATTTAGCAGGAACATTGCCATAGAGAGCACACGTGCATTATTTTAGGAACATGTCATACTCATTTTTGGTAAGTCTTTAAAGGCACAAAACCAGGAGTAAAATTATGCATTCCCTGGGGACCTTCAGTCATCATCTGCTTCCCTTCTGAAGATCGACTTGTGGCAGGAGTTATTCCCTGGAAAGGGTGCTTCTCTTATGCATTCCTTTTTAATCCATCCAATGGGAACATGTGTTATTCTGTCATGCAGCTCTTCCTAGTGTCAGATCCCTCTCCTCTACACTCACACTATTTAAAAATGCCCATGGTTCCCCTATGTTGAGGGCCAAAAAAAACATCAAATACCTTTGACAGAAATTGAGTTTTTCTTTCTGACTTATGATAGTAATATGAAAACATAATTAAACCTAGACAATACAATTCTGTATTTACAGATGCAGGTGTGGCTATGTGAAACAACTCTTTGGCATATTTATTCATAAAATTATGAATGTGTCTTATTTTATTCGTTATTAAAATATCATAGACAAGTCTAATTTGGTGTGCAATCAGAGATGAGTGGTTGATCTTTAAAACACATTTAGTTTCATGAACCTAGGTCTTGTTATTCAAACAATATGATTAATATTCAATTTCTACAACTAAAGTCAATGATAAATATGTGATGCTTTAAGATCAAGGATAATATGAATGCAAAAACTCACCCTGTAATTCCCATGGGAGCCTCAAGCTCTGTACATGCGAACACCACGTTCTGAGGTCTTGATTAATGATTAATGTGAGTCAGTTGACAGGGTTATTTTGTTTGTATTGCATAGGTCTAATGCACATGTTGTATTTTATGGTGATCCGTTTCAATAGGTTGCCCACTAATTCACCTGTTTGCCTTTAATGTTGGGCATACACTACTTTAGGCTCCAAGAATCTGGTAATTCCCGGTTCTAACTTCTCAAGATTCTAGTTTTCTGGTATTTGAATGTGTTTGTCTGTCATCCTCCCTTGCCAGTATTCCACAGGTGGGAGGAATGTTGCTCCATGTTGAAAAGCAGGTCAACTTAAAATCAACACAATCTTGGCTAAGTTCCATAGGCAATTATCAAAATCAAGTGAACTAGTGCTTCATCATTTCTAATTGTATCTTTTGTACATACATTATTTCACATGATTTAAATGAAATACATCACAGAATACAAGTTTCTTGTTAATTAGTTGTGCTCCATTTGAAAGCAAATAGCAAGTTAGTTTAGAAAATAACAGGTGAAGACATTGGCTGGTGCATTTCTTGACACGAGTATTTCTCCAATGCAGTCTCGGTATATTTCTTCACTGATTCAAATTTGTACACCTGGGCATTAATATTATCAGATGTTCAGTTCTATTTTTGGCAGACACAGTTCTCCATGAATACAGAGGTTATTCAAGCTTAGTTTTCCGGTGAAATTTACCCAAAGTCTAAAGATGCTGAGTGTTACCCCCCAGAGATCAGGTTCACCTAGCATTTGGAGGGACACTGCCCATGGCCAAAGCACGGGTCCTATGCCTTGACATGAGAGTTTGCTTCTGAGTTTTGACAAATGCCCTCACCAGTGAAGTCCTTGCTTATTCCAGTTAATGACTACATCCTTTTTCTCTATGCAGACAACTGCATTAGGCTCACAGTGAAGTGGCTGCGTTTGCTGTGAATTTACATCAATTGGATTACATGTAAATTACGGCAAATTGAAGATAGACACTTGTAATTCCTAAGGCAACTTAAATGCCAGGGCCCCAGGTCTCAGTACATGCGTGACAAAGCCTTTCCATACCCTTCATGTTAGGCAGCAACAGGTCTCTGCACCCCTCCAGACAGGATGTTAACAAGGAATCTATGTCTAGGTGTGATCTACATTGAACCATATTTTCTTTTGTTCTTAGCAAAATAAATTATAGTATGTGCCCACTGCAATATACGATGAGATAATAATTAAAGGAGAACATAAATTGATCACCCATGTGACTTTCCTGATCACAGCATCCAGTTGCTTGTAGGATTTTGCAAGATCTGTTAAGTTAAATGTTTCCTTGAATTAGTTCAACCTTGTTGCACATGATTTTCCTGTTGCTTGGCAACTAAATGCACCTTTTGTGAGTGCAAAGATGTTTGCTGGAAGATAGCATGTACCTATTAAATGGATTTCTAATAAGTTGAAATTTGACTGATGCTGACAAATCGTAATGGTTGCAGAAATGCCTTGCAGGCACTTTGAACACCAATTAACATGACATAGCAGAACGTATGCCATGATTTCTGACCCTGAATGACAACACAATAATTTGTGTTGCATAGCCTTTTACTCGGATGATATTAAAAGGATAATCCACAATTAATATTAAACTAATGACAATCTACAATATGCCATTTTAGCAGATAGAACAAAGCATATAAATCAAAAGGAATAGCAAAGTAATGCAGCTGAAAGATGTGGTGATACGTAGAAAATGCCCAATGGGCTCCTCTATCATGAAATGAAAATATTGCCCATCAGTTCCTTTTTAAAGGTTCTTATGTGAGGGAAACGTCACATCCATGTATTAATCCTTGGTGCATCCCTCTGCCTTTGGATTTAAGATGTATCAGTCAGACAATTCTTAACATGTATGACAGTGAGTGTCCAATTCAGAAAGGTTTACAATGCAGAGTGTACACATTCTAGCACAGGAAAAATTGAGCAGGACAGAGGATATTTCATATGCAGCACTACTCTAACAAGGGAAGCAAATACCAGGTAGGAAAAGACACTGGAAGAGAACAAGGACCGCCAAGCACAGTCAAAACAGAAATGGGACACCCTGGAACTAAGGGGTTAAGTAAGTCACTGAATAAAGAAGATAGGAGTGAGAAAGCCTGAGTGAGGAGTGAGCGAGTGAATGAGTGTTTTAAGAGAGGATACAGCTCAGCTCACTATTACTTGAGGCAGTACATCTTTATTTACATCATAGGTTCTCACTCTGTGGCCACACAGATGTTTTGGATGTTGACACCTATCAGGCAGAGCCAGAAGAGTCTGTGGCCAATGATCTTGGAGTTGCTGTTCAAATCATACTCAATATGTTAAAGCCCCAGAAGGTGGTAGGTTTTATTTCTGATTAAAACCCCAAATTAGAAATGCAATGAATATAACAAAGTTAATATTCTCCATTATCAGGCTAAAAAGTACCAATAAGTGATAGTCTACCCGATAGTGTGGATTTTGTATACTATTCTGTATGCAAGCTTATGTTAATTCCCATTTGTAAAGTATTTACAAAGTCATAATCAATGCTGTTTATCACACAGTGGTGGAACACACAGATTAAGGCACTTGTGACATTGCCTCATCCACAGCCAATAGTAACCACCAACGAACATGTCACCTGCCCACCCTAACTGACACCACATCCTCCACGCAAGCAGAAAGTAAACAATGCCAGAACCCTACTCTTGAGTACAATCTCAAGGCCCATGGCATGTCTTCATGAACATGATTGGGTCAAGAAACAAACTCATACTTTATACCGAAGGTTGTCTTCCCGTGGTGTGCCCATGCTTCTGCTCTATGGACACTGCGACCCCCAAACACCTGTAAGTATACCCACACACAGTGCTTGGATTTTTCCAAACTGCACACATCAAGACCAACAAAATGTCTACCTTTCCCTTTACCTGCACTCCTACTGTTTTCCCACCCAGCCAACTAGAACTCAACTCATCTGTTTGCCATCCGTAGGTAACAAGAAGCCATGAAAAGGGCGAAAGTTTTGCTATATAAGACCAATTCATATAACACAACATTCCATAACATATCATTACCCGGACCAGTGTTTACTAAATCTACTCATTCCACACCCTCTAAGATTAAGAACTGGTTTAAACGACTAATGAAGCCTTGGGACACTATGAAAGCTATTTACTAAAGGGTTCAATATACTTGCAAATCTATTGACTTGATCATGAATTAGAAGAACTAGGCATTTGTGTGAAAAAGTATTTGGAAATGTATCTCAAGGTGGGTAGATTGTTTAAAAAGCGGCAGTCTTTAGGCAGGGGAACCAGATGTACAGGAAAATTGGTTGTGATTCACACACACAACACATTTTATTCCCCCTTAAATTATTTAAATATGGTGTTATGCATTTTTGAATTGAAGTTCACATCAGCAGAACGGATAACACACTCCTATATGATTTATTTATTTATTTTTGCATTTGTATAGTGCGCAAGCCCTCAGGCATCTGGGCACTGTGGGTAACAGGTCACATGAGGCTAATAAGGCACGGAATGTGGTTAAGGTTACATTGTTGCAGTGGTTACATTGTTGCATATTGTCATAAAAGTATAAACATTGCATACATATTGCTGCAAGGGTCTGGAAGTGGTGGGAGGCCAAAGTCATTCAAGTGTATCGAAGAGACAGTTTTTGAGGGCTTTCCGGAAAGCCCAGTATGAGCCTTCTGATATGAGATTGAGTGGGAGGGAGTTCTATTGTGTAGCTGCAATAACTGGGAAACTTGCACAACCGCCTTTGGCATGTTTGAACGTGGGCTGAACTATTCTTAGGGTGTTCTGACAGGCCTGGTTGATTGCAGTTTGTAGAATCTTTGAGACATGTAGGCCGGCGCTGATTTGGATATGCATCTGTGGGTAATGGTTAGGGTCTTGAAGAGACTTCTTTCCCAGAAATAGAGCCAGTGTAAATTCCTGTGGGCAGCTGATATGTGTTCAGTTTTGGGGAGGTTGAGGGCAGCTCTAAGGGCATTATTTTGTATGACTTGCATTTTATTTAGATTGTAGGATTAGATTGTACGATGAGGTGATGGCAAATAGAGCATTACAATAGTCTAATCTAGCACCCACCATTGCACAAGCGATCATCAGGCAGCTGTCTGGCAATAGGAAGGGTCTTGAGGCGTTAAGGAGTTTTGTGGTGTATGCATCTGTTGAAGCGATAGTGTGGACTTGTCTGGTAAGTGTTAAAGAGGCATCTAGACAGACTTCCAGGCTTTTAACTGAGGGTGATACTGGGTTTGGGATGCCATTGATAATGAAGGTTGATTATTCAGAGTTCAATTTGTTTAGAACTGTTGGGTGTCCTATGATAAGGAGTTTTCTTTGTCATCGTTCAAGCAGAGGCTATGAGAGTCCATCCGTGCTCGAATAATGCTGAAGGTTGAGTTTAGCGTGACAGCATCTTCTGAGTAGGTGCCGGTGAGAGGGAGTTGAATTTGGGTATCGTCTCTGTAATTTGTATATGCAATATTATGGGAGTCAAGGAGGTTGAAGAGGAGCTTTGTGTAAATGTTATAGAGTGTGGGGGAGATACATGAGCCTTGGGGGACTCCATAATTGATTGGTGAAGGTGTTGAGCTAGCATTCTCAGAGAAGACTTTCATTCTTCTACCTTCTGAGAAGGAGCTTATCCATGATGTTGCTTCTGGTGAGAAGGATGCTGCTTGGGTATGATGTCTGCAGAGTATGCTGTGGTCAACTAAGTCAAACGCTACTGACAGGTCTAGTAGCAGCAAGGGGGCAAGTTTACCCTTTTCCCTGATGTCATCCATCTGATTTTTTTAGATCAAGGAGTGAAGATGCGGTTCCATGCACAGGGCGGAAACTGGATTGGTAGATTCTGAGTATCTAGTTTGTTTTTAGGTGTTGATGTATTTGGACTTATTCTGCTCTGTCAAGTATTTTTAACAGGAAACGGATGGTTGTGATGGGGCAACAGTTATTGTCGCACCATGTGCAATCTTTGGGGAGCGGGGATGGCATGAGACTGGGGCCTCAAGTTCCTTGAGGATGGAAAATAATTCTCTGGTATTAGCGGTTGCGTTGGATATTCTGGAATTGAACATATTGGCTTGGGCTTGAATAATTTCATTTTTATATTGTTTGTATACAATCAAGAATTATTGTTTGAGGGTGTCGGAGGGCAGGTTTCTCCAGGAGATTTCGGATTGTCTCTTTTTAGCTCTGAGTTCAAAGAGGTCTTGGTTAAACCAGGAGTTGGAATGTGCTAGAAATGTGGCTTTTTTTTTTGTTAATGGGGTGATCGTTTTGATAGCATTAGCTAGAATTTTAGTATATAGGTCTACGAGATTGTTTGTGTCAAGACTGCTTAGAATAACTAGGTTGAGGGCCTCTAGATAAGGCAGGAGTTTTTCTTTAGTGAGCTTGCAGGCTTTGTGGGAAAGGGAAGGGGGTACCGTGATGGTGGAAGTTTTGTTTTTTCGACCGATGGGGATGGTGAACACAATGATATGGTGGTTTGATGATGGGCATGGGGTGTTTGACGTGATAGCGATGTGGCAGTTTAGGTCGTCTATCCAGTCTAAGGAGGGTCCTTTGTTTTGTGTGGGGCTCTGGATGCAGTGACTAAAGCCGGATAATGAGTTGGCTAGAGAAGTGGCTGATGCGTCATTGCGGTCATTGAGGCCTAGGTTCTGATCACCCAGGAGGAGTATTTGTGAGGACGGTTTGTGTTAGCTTGTAAGATTTGAAGAATGTCTTCTTCAAAGGTGAGGATGGGACCGGGAAGCCGGTAGACTAGGCGGGCGGTGATAGTGTTGGATGCGGATATGGGTCTTTTCAGTGAGAGGATGTCACAGCTATTGATAAGGGAGTTGTTTGTTTGTCTGATGCATAGGTGGTCTTTGCCGATAATGGCTACTCTGCCTCCTTTACAATCCAATCTGTCACCCCAGAAGATGGTGTTAACTGGTGGTTTGGTGAGGGAGAGAGCTAGTCCTGCGGCTGTGTGGAGCCAAGTTTCCGTGATTGCTAGTGCATAAAGATTTCTGGGACGGTTCCTTTTTAAAATAAAAGTATAGGAACAGTAAAACATTTTATTTTAAAGCAGAGGAGAACCGCTCCCAACCGCTCCCGCCCCCTTCGACAACTGGAATACAGATAGACTGAGTGGGCATGCAGGCATTGTCAAAAGGCATACAGACAATGGGCGGGGTCATGACAGTGGCAATGGGTCTGTTACCACTAGGCGTATAGGCGTTGGTATTGTGCAGGCCATTCATTGTTGTGCAGACGCTAGCATTGGTCAAGGCACTGGTGTTGGGCAAGTGGGCAATGGTAGTAGGCGGACAAGTGGTTACAAGCAGCAAATATACATTGGGGTTGGGCATACAGGTAATCACAGTAGGCAAGCAGGCATTTTCAGTGGGGTCGGGCATACAGTTAATCACAGTAGACGAGCAGGCAATTTCAGTGGGCATGTGTAGTCTAGGGGCCAAGCTTGAGGGGTGTATGTGTGGCATACAGGTAATCACAGTAGGCAAGCAGGTATTTTCAGTGGGCAAGGGTAGTCTAAGGACCAGGCTTAACGGCTGTACATGCATCAGGGACAGGTTGGTTGTATTCATTCAGCATTGTGAGTGTTGCGTGCGGCATGTGGAGAATCTGGAGCCGACTCTGAGGTTGTGTGATTGAATAGATGCCGGGGGGGCTGATGTTGAGGCTGTTGGCAGAGAGGCATTGTGTTAGTTGCATGCGGCCTAGTTGGGTTCTAGAGCAGATTCTGTAGTTGCATAGTTGCGCTGATTTCAAGCATCTAATATAGGGTCTGCAGGCAGAGAGGCATTGTGCTAGTTGCGTGTGGCCAATTCTGTAGTTGCTTAATTGCGTGGATATAGGGAGACTAATGTTAGGGCTATGGGCCGAGAAGCGTGGGTTGCTAGGCAGTTGCAGGCAAGGTTCGGCGGGGGGAAGGTGTTATGGGTGAGCTGTTTGGGAGAGTTGTGGTGAGGAGGGTATACTCTTGGTGTCGGATGGAGGGCAGGAAGTTGGTGGGGGATGGTGGAATATAGGGGCAATGCGGTTGACACTTTCCCAGCAAAGCGGGTGCATGTACCATGTGAGTCCGGTGGGTGGACGAGGGGTGGTCATCTTAGCCAGCTGAAGCAACGAGCGTGACGGCTCCATTCTGCGGTGCCTAACACCTGCGGAGCACAACACTGCGTACTTGACCTGCAAGGTTTTGCCGCAGAGGGTTAGATGCATGGATTTTATTGTACGTGATGGTGGAGAAGAGCTTTGAGCGTGGCACATAAGCATCGTGTAAAACAAAGAATCAGCTTCCCGGACAGTAAGATGATACTGCCTCCCAGGGGAGTTGCTAGGTCTGGAAAAGACCCGGGGCTACGCTGATGTTGGAACTGTTGGGACTGGGGGCTAGCTAGTCGTTTGGCTGTAGCTCCTGAAATTCTATCAGGGGCTACAACCAAAAGATCAGGGGCTATAGCCCCCTTAGCCCCCCCCTAGCAACGCCCCTGCTGCCTCCATATTTCTGGGTAAGCATCAGAATTAGATGCTTGGGAGTTTTCAACAATTCAACATTAGAATTGTTTGATCATCATTGTATGTACACCAGTGTCATGCAAACGTAAAAAAATAATTCACAGAATGCACAGAGGATAATCTCTAAAACATGTGCTCCACCAGATGTCGTAACCCCTCTTCCCACCCAGACATATTCAATGTAGTAACATGGATTTGAACGAGTTCTACAAACAACATATTTAAAACAAATAAACTCATTGGGTAGACAAGCAATGTTTCTTTTAATTATGGAATGATTCACTTGATAATTGTAAATAATCATTCTTTACTATTTTTGAGTAACAACCAAGTCGTTCTTTTTATTTTTCATTGAATAAATAGAAACTGGCTTCGACTTAAACGCACAATGTACGCATTTAATGGTGAAACTCTATGGTGTGGTTTAGGACTTACAACACAAATAATAGTTCTTTCTATTTGACTCAACGTATTATGCTAATTATATTTCATGTGCAATTGCACTAAACCATTACCCCAAGCCTCTTAAGACTTGGACATTCTAGAATTTTACTTGACACCAAAAAACAAAATATCCCGGATTCACTGCTTTGTATATTCACCATGTTTCACATAATCCATGATCCCAAAAAAATAGCATACTACCCAAACAGAATAATATTTCAATGACCTAATGTCATCCACACTGTTCACCCTATTCCATCGCAAACATTATCAAGTGCCTACAATTTGATTGTGCAACCGAGCATGTTTATGCACAAGTTTATATGTGGTGTGTCTGAGCTATACACATTCCATGTGAGCTCTATACATGTTTTCAATGTCAGTAAGGCGACATACACAACTCACTGCCATGCTTGAAGATGCAATCCCTGTTAACGAGGGACTTATAATACGTGGCAGCCAACAATATCTGTACAAAAAACCTGTACAAAAATAAAAATCTACGTAATGTGGATCTGTGTGAAGTGACCGCGGCTGCATTTCCCGCGATGGAATTGTTTTCAGGGGAAATACACGAACAGAAAATGTTTGTACATTTCCCATGTGAACATGCAGGGGTTTCCCACTCACTATCTGTGCAGTATAGTGAGCGGGAGGTTGCGGGGGACAACCCTGCAGCCCCCGTTTTTTTTTTCCGTTTTTTTTCTGTTCTGTTGGGAGAGCTCGGGGGTGTCCCCCGCAACCCCCGCTCACTATAGTGAGCGGGTTGTTGCAATGGACACGCCCCCAGACCCCCTGCAGCCGTTTTTTGTATTTGTTCTCATACCGACCCCAACAAAGCACCTAAACACATACCACGAAAAGTTCAAACTTTTGGTATTTAGAACTGTTCGTGGTCTGTGTTTTAGGTCTTTTGGTGGGGTCGGTGATTTATTTTCAGACATTTCGTTCTATTTCCCAAAATGTTCCTATTAGAATGTGATGCCACCTTACTGGACACTTGTTATAGGAAAATTACACCACTATTCATCTGTTTGATAATGACACATCACTGATTCCTCAGAGCTTCTCCATGTGTCCCAGGTCTTCATGTTTCAATAGGCTAGGGCACAGTTATGCATAGACATCGTAGGTTATCCCGATGGCAAGATGTGCACAGCCTCATGACCCTGTAAACTCAGTATCATGAGTTGCTCTCAAACACTGCCCTGCTACGGCCGAATACTGGCACTCAAGTATCCGTCAAAATTAAAAGTGGCACAAAGGTTCCATGGAAGACATTGCTTTAGGAACTAGTCTGTTTTTAAAATGCTCTTTATTGCCACTAAGCACATGGTGTGATGATGGGATTGGATATTGCTGCATTTGTACATCCTCATGAGCTTGACACACTCAACTGTAATGTATTTCAGTGAACACTTGACGACAGTAAGGGTCTGATTCACAGAGCGTTTTCCTATTGGACTGCACCATTTTAAAAAGCTTCTATGAATCAGGCCCTTAGTATCAGCACAATGAAGATTAACCGTTTGATGGTCATAATGTAGAGTGTGTTATTGTGTACTTGTTAAGATTAAATGCATTAACAAATATATGTGCACAGATGATAGTGTACACAACAATTCAATATTATCTAATATTCAATTTGTGTATAGACTGGACTCTCAAACAGTGTCACAAGCCACCAGTAAATAAAGAGGCGAGAAGGTTAAGTGCCTGCTGGGGGCTTTGTCTGAGACACTGGAAAAGAGCATGCCCAGAGAACAAGGAGAGGAAGGCAACATTTTTTTGTAGGGTAATCACTACAACATTGGTGCAGGCAAGACACAGAGTAGGAGGAGCAAGAGACTCAAAGCCTGCTGGTATCTATATCTCAGGCTCTGGTTTTGGCCAAACACACAGAGGTAGAGAAAGTCAAAAGCTATCTATAGCTGGACATTGGTGGAAAAATGCCACAGAGCTTGAAGAAAGGGGGGCGGAAAAAAGCCAATTGCAGACCTCTTTCCAAAGACTAGGAAGGTGCCAAACAACCAAAGACAGCTAGGAACGTTATGGACGACATACTTTTGGAAGGAGAGTTTCATCGCCTTTAAACAATGGGGGTAAAATATTGCTGTCAGGAACATTTTGTCAACTGTAGCATTAATAAAAATGGCCGAGGAAGAGGACCCACAGCTAGATAGTATTACAATAAATGGCACAAACGGTTAGATGTGATTTTACTGAAGTAAAATTCAGAGTGATAAGTTATACTGAGGAAAAATACAGAACAAATACCAAATTGTATTTATTTATATTTAATTTGGGGGGGTCCCTTTCCTACCCATTTTAACCTCTGTTAACCTCTGACCCCAATACCATATATATATATATATATATATATATATATATATATATATATATATACACACACACACAAACACAAACATATATATATATATATATATATATCTACCATTTTTCTGTATTTTTCTGTATTTTTTACTTCGGTAAAACTTTTTCATTAAACTGACTGGATACTGGCATACACATACATCCTAAATGAAGGGGGGGGAGTACTATTCGGAGGAGGAGCCAGCAAAAGAGCTGGGCACTATATCCTAGGGTCTCTGAATGCAAGACACAGCGTGGTTGCTAGATCCCCAAGACTGCAAATGGAAGTCGTGAAGCAAACTGGGTAGATCCTGCAGACGCCTCGTTACAGTAGGCAACCAGGAAAAGACAAGCATTTCCACGGTTAGTTGCTTGACTCAATTAGCATTATACTCCTTTCTTCTTTATAGATTCATTCACATAGGCCCTACAGGTGTTACCCTAACAACTCCTATTTATATAACCAAGTGTTGACCCGTTTGACATCTACTGTGTGTTCTATTGACCTCCTCAAACACATGTAATTATTTATTACAGTGAATGTTGATGTGAGTATACCTGTTGCTAGATCCTATTTGAAAAGTCTGGTCTAACATCTTGCCACTCAGAGCCCACTCTGAGGCTGCCTGTGCATTTGTGTGGTAGCGTGACCTCTGCATTGCATGTGCGGCGCTTGTGGTGCATGTGACTGCAGTCTGCTCATTCCACAATGTATTCCACGGGTCCCCACAGTGTTTCACAGTGTTTCACTATCAGGTAACCTTTGTGAATATTAGCTGTGACTCTGTAAAGGCACTGCGGGTGCTTTCACACAAATACATACAATGGAAAGGTTAGCAGTGCGCAGGTATTCTTAAAGGGTCAGTTGATGTGGTGTCCTGCATGATATGATATCATATGATATGATGAATGATGATATGATATGATATGGCATTTATAATGCGCCTATACACAAGTGTTTCAAGGTGCGACGAGGCAAGGGAGGGGGAACAAGGGAAGACAGACAACGATCTTACTAGGCCAGGTGTCATTCAGATCGCGCAAGTGCATCGAAAGGGGGAAAGGGAAAAGTGCAAAGGGGAAGGGAGAGGGGAAAGTACAGTACATGGGACAGTAGACTAAATAAGATAGTAAAACGGCCAGAAGGTGGTAAGTGCAAGGTAAGTGCAGACATAAGTGCTGGTAGGGGGACTGTAAGAAGACTGAAAGCAGTTCCACGATGCAAGGGTTGCCAGGGAGGCAGTGCAGGTGTGCATCTGGCGGGGCCTGGGCCCGAGATCAGAAGGGTGGCCAGGATCCAGTGCAGCATCAGCCAGGAATTCAGCAGGGGAGAGGGGAGAGAAGGCAGAAGCAGAGAGGAAGGTTTTGAGGTGCTTCCGGAACCGGAGATGGTTCTCCTCAAGTTTCAGGGAGGCAGGAAGGCTGTTCCAGAGGGAGGCCCCTGCCGAAGAGAGAGATCTACCACCAACTCGTTGCTTTGAGAAGCGACTGACCCTGACAGAGAGGGAGGCGGATAAGTGAAGAGCTTGAGAATGAAGATATTTAGGGAGAGAGAGTTGAAGGTATTGCGGCCCCAGGCCCCAGAAGGCCTTGTGGACAATGCAGAGGGTTTTGAACTTAATCCTCGCAGTCACTGGGAGCCAGTGCAGAGATTTCAGTCCTGGAGAGATACGATTCCTGGGCTGATACATGTGATAAGCCAGTGAATATTGGCATGGCTGTTGTGGGGGTGACTGGGAGATCTTCCGAACACCATTCCCAGGGCCTGCATCACAGAACTGCAGGTAGCACACAGCCCCCATGCTCACCCAATAGACAAACACTAGACACCTCAGAGGGCAGAAAAGGGACCTTGTGACACCCCATGAAGGTTATCACCCATACAATCACCCCTTGTACAACAAAGGGCATCTCAGCCTTGTTCTACGTCATATCACCGAAAACCGTGTTTTCCACTGTGTTTATTGAACAATATGTTGATGAAAAAACTCATCAACTTTAAAAGGTCCCCTCGCCCTCCTATTTTTGGTTGTTCTCTACCCCACCAAATTCTTTATATGCCCTTTCCCGCCCCTCCCCAAAAAAATGTCAATGTGTTTTTGTTGGCAAAAGTGTTTGGGAAAAACACCAATCGAAAAAACTACTGTTGATGATTGGACATCACACCCTCAGGGTATTACTTGAAACAAAACAAGAGATATGTCTGCCTCAACTCTAAAAACTATTCACATGTGAGCCGAAATTGCTGAATAGACCACATTTAGTGTCAGGCTTGTTAGGAAGAGGAAGAGGCAGAGGGAAGATGTTGCTAGTGATGTAAAAGGAGTAGGATTAGGTTTACAGAGAGGTATAACATGAATAGGATTAAGGTGAGGAAGAGCTAAAATAGGTGTTAGACAGGGGAGACGTACGTGAAGGAAATAGCATGAGACACATTGGGGCTGATTCATGGAATCATTTGCGCCGAAAAAAAAACAGGGATATGTGCGCCATTCTGCCCGCAAATCCATGTCTGACAAATGGGGATTTGCGGGCAGAATGGCCCACAAATCCCTGTTTTTCGGTGCAAATAATTCCATGAATCAGCCCTATTTTGTCATTACTAGATCCAATTACTAGTTCCAATAGACCACCTTGCATGACAAAAACATGTGGCATTTTTTGAAGTATGAGGAGATGAACCACACTCCATTATCAGGAGGCAGGATTTTGTTCAGTGACTGTAAATAAGTGTGCATCTTTTATTGGCCAGACCAAATACTAGTTGCAGATCAAATGCCTTATATTCCTTGCTAGGCATAGGGAGGTTGTCTTCAGTGGCAGCAAGTGATTGCACTATCCTTTCATGGCAAGTACAAATACAAGAAACAAGTCTTACGTTTCTTAGTAAGCAAGAGGAGATTGTATGCAGTGTCCGGTGCCGAGTGTGTTATCGTTTAGTGGCCATAGCAACTGCTTATTGCAGACAAACATTCTTATTTTTCTTGGAAGGGGAAGTAGAAATTTATGTTCAGTGACTGGAATGATCACATTGTATTTTAGTGCCCATACCCAATTCTAGTTGAAGAGAACATTCTTATATGTATTGGTGTGTACGAGGATATTACATTCATTGCCATTAAGTGAGTGTGGTATCTTTACAGGCCACTCCAAATATGTGTTGTTTTTAAAGCTTTGAATAACAAACCTTAGAATTCATTTGTGGCAAGACAGTGCCTTCACTGACTGTAACTAGGTCTGCAACTTGCCATCTACTAGTGGCTTTGATGAAGTGATCATTTTGAGAACCAAAACATGTGAGAGACAGATGGGCTCATCAAGTAATTTCAGCCCATTTAATCTGTGATGGGAGTCGAAGAGAGGTTACATATTGTATCTACTGATTGGTTGGAAAGAGGCAAGTGCAGGAGGTATGATGTTTCTGGTCTCCTCCTTCACCACCCACATCCACTGATGATGACTCTGAGGATGATGATGTTGACCAAGATAAATGTGGTTACAAATCTGCATACCATTCTCGCCAACAGATGATTATGGAAACCAGTGATACACAAGTGGAGTAGAAAGCTGGTCATTCTCAGTTGCAGAGAAATAGGGAAGCACACCACAACACTTTTAGCTTTCTTCAGGGTCTACTAAACACAGCCTGTCAGATCAGAAAGTGCAACATGTAAGTGTGTGGCAGCCACCATACAAATTGCATAGACTGTAATTTTCAGAAAGGATACGAGGAACCATTTGTTGATCCATCATGGACGTTTTCAGAGTGGAGGTTCTTCACAGTGCAGTAAGTAGATTGACAGCATCTTGCAACATATACTCAGCGCAATGCATCTATGTGCTGTGATAGTTTGGTATGCCGTTGGGTGTCACATTGTTTGTGGTGCCATATGATACATCACAATGCATAGTACTGTGACAATCCTCTGCAAGCTCTACTACAGCCCCCCTCACCATCGGTAGTCAGTCTTAATTCTACCCGAGTCTAAATGTCTCCAGAGAAAATGTCGCTGATGTTGTGCCATAGATCTAGAGACTGATTGTAATAGTTTTGACTGACTTGTTAAAGCATTCATGTGTGTTTGTATTACTGCTCTTCTGTTCTGGAAGACTGCTTATACTTTTTTCCAACCACCACAATGCAAAAAGAGTCGCATTCCACCATGGCAGAACATAATACCCCTGGCACCATTTCCATTGCCCTCTGAATAATGAGAGCTGCTAAAATTAGCACTGTTTGCCTTCTTTAGTCCCTGCTTGCCATGGAAGCACAAACATGGGAAACCATTGACAGCAATAACTTGTTGTCATGTAATGTTATGTTCAATGAACACTATTAGCATCTTTGTGTGCATTTTTAAAATTGCATCCATCAAAAACCATGATCTTCAAGG
The DNA here is from genome assembly GCF_040938575.1 of Ambystoma mexicanum. Classification (NCBI taxonomy): domain Eukaryota; kingdom Metazoa; phylum Chordata; class Amphibia; order Caudata; family Ambystomatidae; genus Ambystoma; species Ambystoma mexicanum. Next base: position 458,072,021 of record NC_090938.1, on the reverse strand, counting down.
AGACCTACAAGCTTATCTAGCTAATATGCTGTGTAATATTATCTCACATTCTCTTCAAAGTCTTACATTTGCTTTCTACTTTATGCTAGGTAATATTTGCATTGAAGTGAGTGGGTGAATGATGCATTTTCCATACATGTTCATCTTGTCAAATAACAATTTGCGTTCTTCAATCTGTGACAGAAGATCACATTATTCAGGGGGCCCACTCATAGATGGCAGTGTTTTGGATGCTGAGAATGACAAGCATCGGCAATGGCAACAGTTTGGACTTTTGTATAGGCATGGTAAAGGCACTTACCAGGCACAGCAGTAGTGGTATTCACTGCCCATTGATGGTAGCAGGGACAAAAGGGTTTTAGCACCTTGGCATCTAATTGCAGTGCCTGGCAACTGCCTAAAACCTGTACACCACGCAAAACTCTTGGCTTTGTCAATACTTGTTTTTAACAGGCCTTCATTGAAGGACATGCATAGTGCTTATAAATGATGTGGCTGAAGGTGCACCTTGCTAAGACATTTATATCACACCAGTAGGGGGTTACAACTCCATTTAAGTCACTACCTCATAGATGACTGCTTTGAATAAACCCTGGCAGGTACTTTGAGTGCAATGTTTTATGGTAAGGCTTGATTATATTGAGCTCAAAGAGTTCCCATTAGGCAGTGTTTTGGGCAGGGAGGGGCAGGAACTGGGTGGTAATGGCCGTAGAGATTAGCATGGCCATGGGAAGAAAATGTTTGGGCAAATAACCAAGCAACATCTACAAGCTGTTCCTCCCTCCTCTTATGCTATGTATGCTTATCTGTACTCCAGTGCAATCATGTTGGCTTATAGGTGCAGCATGCAACACCCAATAGCCCAAACTAAAAAATGCAAATATTTAGAGTATAACTGGATAGAACATGATGCATTGGATATCTGCCTCCTGAGGGTTTTATGGTTGTGTTGCAACAACTTAGTTCCCAAATCGCATCCATTTGAGCCAACAGTTGATCCACTAATATTCTCATTTGAATGATCCTCTTTCACTCCAAATAACTCATGAACACCATTTCAACTCTGCAGACAGTAGTGCATCTAAGGAGCTTCTGCAACTCATTGGGATCCTTTAGCTCACTTAATGGAACGTGTTCCTCTATATGACACCCAACACTGGCATGGCGTTCTGCTCCCCACATCTGATGGCCATCTGACAATACAGGCAGTGTGTGCTTGCATGAGGCAGCATGTGTTCCTATTGTACCTGCCTAAATAGTGCCACACCCACAGGACAACCAACAACAAGCTGTGGTGGTGGTGGAATTTGCAGTCGCAACAATGCTATTCACAGGGGTTGTTCTAATGCTGTAGTCTGCAAGGTGGGTAGATGTGCTAGTTCATTCCGAGAGGGTGTGGGACTGAGGGCTGTATGTGCTGCTATGCCTGCGACCAGCAATGAGAAAGTTTGTCCTCCTGTGATTTAGCTTCCTCATTGTAATGTCCACTTGCGGATGGTGCTTTGCAAGAAGGTCACTGGAGTCTGACATGCGTGCATTAGGTCTAGTCAGACCATGCTTCCATTCCATGCAATTGGGCATGTCAGTGGTAGCCAAGGAGCAAACTTTCTTTGGGGTGCCCCGCTTCACTGGGGTGTTACTTAGGTTGCACATCACAGTGCCTTCTTGCACCTTCACAGTCTTCTACTTTGGCAAGCTAAATTGCTCCCATGCCCATGACAAGATGGGAACTATCTGGGCCTGAGATGTCCTGTGTACCACGTGAATCCTGAAAAGAGAGTCATCATCATGCATTACCCTGTCTGCAGGAGCAGGCCAGATTAGAGTCCTCAATCTGTTCCCCCTGCTAAGATAGTGGATTAGTCAGTGCCTCTGGATCGTCCACCTCTTACTCTATCATATTCTTCTTCACAGCTGTTGCACCCTTCCCTCATCTGGCCCTGTACAGCCCAACACCTCTGATACACTCTCTCCCTATCTCACCACCCTCCTTTGCCCAACTCCAAACGTATTGAAGGCATTGTTCAGCACCAACTCTAGTGAATCTGCAATAGAAGTGCCCTTCCCCTGAATTAATTACATTATTGCCACGTGTCTCTCCCTTTTAATACCCACCACATCTTGCAAAATCATTCTCTACCCTGGCCTTGCCTCCTCCAACTCTCCTTCTGCCCTCCATGCCCTTGCCCCTATGTCAGTGAATAACCTTCCATCAACCCTGCCTCCTCTGTTCTTACTGAGCCATCACTATTGATTCTCCCACCTTGGGCAACACCTGCTTTGACTCTCCCCATTTGGCATCTACATGGCCCACTACCATAAGAGCACATCAGTCCCATCCTCCTTGAAATTCCTTGCTCAGAAGAACGGATACTAGAAAAATAACAAAGGCAAGTGAGTAAGGCAGAAAAAGTGCTTCATGCAGGGCCCTTGGACATACTTAGGAAGGTTAGTAAAATAAGAAGGATTCTCTGCTTTGATATTATACTGCAGTGAACCTGTGAAGTATGTTGATAGCAGTGGTTATTATTATTATGATTATTATTATTATTTATGTGCAATTTATGGACCAATAAGATGACCAAGGAAAAGAGTTCGTAAGAAGTTAAAGGCCAACCTAATTAATCATGTTTTTGTTGAAGCCATGTATAGTATAGTATAGTATAGTATAGTATAGTATAGTGTAGAAGGAAACATGATGCCAACATTCTGAAGCTGTAAAATCAAAAGTAATTCCACCCTCCTGGCAAATTTGAATGTTTGTCATTTTTCAACAATTCTGGTCTTGAGTACAATTTCTTGCTCATATCTCCTTTTGATTATACAGAAAGTGATATGTGTCTTTAACAATTAGTTTGATGGACTAGTGGAATCAAAGTTTTTTATTTGTCCTACGTTATTCAGAGAGATATCGAAAATGCAGATAGATCTCTTCACCAAACTGCATATTTTCAACAAAGCAGTTCAAGTTATGTATGCAAAAATCTTTTTGTTACCGCGTAATTGGATAAACACTGGAGGTGGATGACCAGCTGTCAGCTCGGTAGGCGTCAGGCAGAATGCGGAGAGAAATTAAATTTCCCTGCTGTTGTTTCATGTCGAGTAACAGATCCATTTGTAATTAATCAGCACCGGAGCTGATTTCTGTGATGTAGAGTGGTAATGCAGCATTGTCAGGACTTGTTCCAATTAATAAGTTAAGGCTTTTCATTTCTGTTCACCCTGGTACTCTGGTGACATCAGTTTTCTCTACTACGCACATGCTGCCAGCCCACAACAATGGTGGTTTACTACAGCATTTTGATATAATAGAGCAAGTACTATATAAAGACATGCCATTGTTATTGCATTATTTATTTAATTTTGAATACAAATCCATAACATAAAACCACTGTGGAAGGACAGAATCAGGAGACTTAAACGGATTCACGTTGTCTCAACACCTCTTGACTTGCTCTTGTTTCCCACTGGACCTCCAGCAGGGCTCTGACAGCAACTTTCCTGTATGCCATTGTCTCGCTCCCTCTCTCCTCTGTTTCTCGAGACTGGGCCCTTCAGGTGCCTCACAAGATGAGCGCTGCAGCCTCTCCACAATACCGTCCACCCCTCTGAACGCCGCACCTAGTGTGTATGCTCGTGCCATCTTGCCTCACCTCCCACAAGGAGAGTCCTTGCTCCCCAAGTTCTTTGGTTTTCCCTCCTCTCACCTGCTCTTTCTGATTGGCTCTTCATCTGGAGCACTCCGGACAAGACTGTAGATGCCGGGGGTCATACATCAAACCAGCCATTGCAACAGGAAGTTGTAAGTTGTAGATTTCAACTCTCGCAAAGAAGACAAAGGTATTCGAGTTTTGGAGAGAGGGAAGATGACTATTATCCCTTTCTGGGGATTTCCTGTTCCATAAGTGGGGGTGCCAGTGCCCTTTTCTCTCTCTCTCTCTCACACACACACACACACACACCCCTAAGCAAATTAATTCAAATGTGTAAATATACAATTGTACATTCATCATATTAAAGGTAAAATGATATAAATCATCCCTATAGCAATATTATCTAAAGAAAGTTTAATCAAAATCTCATTTACAAACAAATTCATGTAGTGCCTATGATCTGGCAAGATTACAAGATAACCATATTTAAATATCTGTATACTATCTATATATATATATATAAATATCTATAACCGTTTTATCGATAAGAGTTTCATCTAACGCTAATGCATCTTCCTTTGGTAAATGTTGCCTTTACAGTGAAGATCTCCTCAAATACTTTAAACCCGTTTGCACTATGCGTGATTATGTATCTGTTCAAAGTTGCCCTAGAATTTGTTTAAGGTGTTTGATAAATATTGAGGATACAAAAACTGAAAGTGTTGAGCAGTTTCCTGTCTGGTTTGTCAACCTGGGAATTAAATCTCCATCTAATATTCACACTTTATATCCAAAATGGTCTCCATGCAAGTCAGTGATGGTTAACCCCTTAAACAAATGCAAACATTTCTCTTCAGCCAATGATTTTCAAAGACCGCCTTGACCATTATTTTATTGAAATTATCAGGCGTAAACTGAAGACACTGCTCAGGTATATGGGTATACGT